>NC_138163.1:47277850-48477850 GCF_964165515.1 Mesoplodon bidens | reverse complement strand
GGCCCGGGACCACTCCCGCGCCTCCCTGCCCATGCTCGTCCTCCTCTTCTGTCTCTTCCTCCTCCTCGACCTCTTCCTCAGTTTCCTCCCCCTCTTCTGACTGGTACTCAGCCTCCTCCTGGTCCTCGATGTCTAATTCAAGCTCTTCCTCCTCCTCCTCCACCAGCTCTGCATCCCAGTCTTCTGCCACTGCGGCCTGAGCGGCCTCCTGCCCACCATCCTCCCCGTGAAGGGCTCTGGAGAGCCCCAGGGAGGCCAGAAGGGCCGCGTCCCCCTCGACTCCATCCATCCCTCCCGAAGGGGAGGCACGGACCCCGAGGGGACTGGGGTCGCCACCCGCCCCGCCTCCAGCTCCGTCCTGGCCACCTGGGATCGGCCCACGCTCCTCGGTGGCAGACATGGCAGGAGGGACACGCCAGACACGGATCGGGCTGCAGTGACGACCGCGGGGAAGATGGCGGCCACCGGGCTGGGTGTCGCTGAGGGAGGGGACGCTGTTGGCAGCGGGGCCTCCGGCACGGGGTGGGGGCTGCAGAGAAGCCGGCTGCCCACGGCACCAGAGTCAGAGAAAACGCCTCTGGGAGCCCCGCTACTGGAAGAGCAGACGGCCTGCCCGCCGAGCGCCCCGGCGAGATTGGGCCGAGGCCGCCGCGCACAGGGCGGGAAAGAGCTTGATTGGCTGGTGACGGGAGGCGAAACTTAGAAGGGCCAACGAGGGGCCACTTCCTCCAGCGCCGACTCTAAGCTCATTTGCCAGCAGCTAATGGTTGACAGCACCACCCTCCAATGAGTGATCAAGGTCTTCAGTTTCCCTGGAGGCCTTAAAGGCCCAGCTCACCCTCAGCCTCTGTGAGGGCACAGGAATCCCTTCCTTTTCATTCCACCACTGCAAGAGCAAAACTACAATGCGCCTAAAGGGCGGCGCCCTGGGGTATGGGAACCTGCATGTGTTCCCCAATTGCCACCCTGGGGCAGCTCACGCTGATACAGACACAGTTCAAAAACGAGAGAGAGAGAGAAGGTGTATAGATCAAATCTCAGCAACGCTTAAAACCTCCCACAGGAGACAGCAAGAGAATTTGGAGGTTTTAATGCTGTTAAGGCTCCTTAGAAAAGGACATACAGAGTCGATATGGATGCAGTGAGAATGGAGAGTGGAAGAAGCCGTAAAGACAGGAGCTGGAGAGTGTTTCATCAGGGCTCCCCAATTCCGTTGCAGCCTCCAAGAAATGAAGACAGAGAGAGAGAGGGAAGAGAGACAGAGATAGATAGATAGAGAGAGAGAGAGAGAGAGAGAGAGAGAGATTTCTTTTAAAGACTGTGCTGAGCACCTGCTCTGCACTGGAATGTGCACACCCCTTGCCTCCCAAATTCATACGAGAAGCCCGTCCCCAGCCCCACCCCACCCCCAGGAGATGGTATTTGGAGACTGGGTCTTTGGTAGGTCATTCAGTTTTGGTAAGGTCAGGAGGCTGGGGTCCACACATTGGGATTATTGCCCTGACAGGAAGAGACCATAGATGGTACTCTCCTCCCACCACCCCAACGTGAAGCCACAGGAAGAAGGCGGCTATCTTCAAGGCAAAACGAGGGCCCTCACCAAGAACTCCACCATGCTGGCACCCTGACTTTGGGCTTCCTAGTCTCCAGAACTGTGAGAGAATAAATTTCGGTTGTTTTAAGCCACCTGCTTTGTGGTAATTTGTTACGGTAAACCTAGGAAACTAACACCTCCCTCCGGGAGGTCTTTGTGTCTCAGGCCCCTGAGAATTCTAGTACCTTCCTCAGTCCAGATCTTACCATCCTGTTCAGTTTCCCTGCAATAGTACCAAGTCAGTGAATTAAGGCTAGTTCTACTGTAGGTGTGGTTAAACGTTTCCCCCACTGCTCTAAAGCAGTGGTTCTCAAACTTTAGTGTGCTTCAGTAGCACTTGGAGGACTTGTCAAAACCTGATGGCTAGCAGCCTACCTTCAGAATATCCAATCCAGTAGGTCTGGGGCAGGGTCTGAGAATTTGCATTTCAAACAAGTTCCCAGCTGATGCTGATGCTGATGCTGATGCTGCTGCTCCATGGCGGGCCAATAGCACCATCTGGTCCCCAGGCAAGCTAGGTCATCCATCAGTTTCGTTCAATAACATATACTAGAGGCTGGGCCACCATCTCTATCATCACACAAGTTGTTTATAATCTAATATTTTAATTTATTTGAGGCTGCTCTAAAAGGATGTCAAACAGGCTTACCAAATACTTGAAAGAAATCCCTTTCAATGACAGTAAGGTGGGCCGAAATACATAGAACAAAGATACATTGGAGTCAGTGTTATTTATGTTAAACAAAAAACCTCTGCAGCTTATTCATGTCAAACAAGCTTTTATTTTCAATGTGAACAATACTGTCAAATTTATATGTAAAAGGTAAGAATAAAGTCAGATAGCAGTTAATATCATTTTGGGATGTTGAACTTTGAAACAAAATCTGTGTTGTGGGCTAATGAAAACTAGAATCTCCGTGAAGGACAAATTCTTCTTTTCTTTCGCTGTCCACTTCTTTTTATGTCTTCC
The DNA here is from genome assembly GCF_964165515.1 of Mesoplodon bidens. Classification (NCBI taxonomy): domain Eukaryota; kingdom Metazoa; phylum Chordata; class Mammalia; order Artiodactyla; family Ziphiidae; genus Mesoplodon; species Mesoplodon bidens. The sequence goes on along the minus strand of NC_138163.1, from coordinate 48,475,286 downwards.
AACTGTAGGATGGGATAAGAGTCAATTAACAATTGTACACCAATAACATGCACCAGGGACTTTCTCAATATGAGTCAATACTATGTACATCTCCTGGCTCTCCAAGGAGAAAACAAAATGTTTTCTTCTTATAACCCAGACCCTTGGTTGTCAGGGTGCACATCATTTCATCACACCAACCACATCTCTCTCTTGCCAACCACTATATATGTTAGTTTTTTTTCTTGAAAGGCCACTCTGTGATTTAAGTGTCTTTCCACCTTAAGAGCCTATGCTCCTTACCAAATCATAAATCCCTTATAATCCCAGACCTTCAGTTTCCATATCTGTATAATGAGAATGAGGCTGTTATCAAATATCCACAGGTGTGAAAATTAAGAATGGGAGAAAGAAAGAGTGTGATACTGAGAGAGAGAGAGAGATGAGAGAGAGAAAGGAAAAGATGAATGGGTAGCGGAAAGAGAAACTAGGATTGAATTACCAACTCAGTGAGAGCCAATAATAATACTATGGCTAATTTTCTTTCCTTTTGAATAAAACATCTAAATTGAACTAATATTTGTGAATTACTCATGAAATGCAGTCTTATTTGAAATCCTAAACTTTTTACTACTTTGTAAGGAGTCCCCGTCTCAAAGGCATTGCTATTCCAAGAGACTTCATTTCTGTGGCCAGGTGATGAAGGTACAGCTAGTGCACAGCTTAGTCGCTTTAGCTGCTTCTCCTGGTGACCAGTCTCTAAAAATATAGGTCTCTATATATTAGACCTCTAAAAAATTATAGGTCTCTATTTCCAGGTCTGATACATTTCCCATCTGCAGTAGACTTAAAGCTCCAGGACAATGGACTTGTGGCTGTAAATGAAATACATTTCAGAACACACTTCTTTCCATACCATCTAGAATACAAGCACATTATTAACATTAAACTGTTTTTCCAAAACTAAATTTCAACAATTTTTTCTTATTTACTTTACAAAAAAATTAAAAACATGATAGATAGCTAGTGGGAAGCAACTGCGTAGCACAGGGAGATCAGCTCGGAGCTCTGTGACCACCTAGACAGGTGGGATAGGGAGGGTGGGAGGGAGACGCAAGTGGGAAGAGAAATGGGGATATAGGTGTACTATAGGTGATTCACTTTGTTATAAAGCAGAAACTAACACACCCCTGTAAAGCAATTATACTCCCATAAAGATGTTAAAAAGATAAACAAAAAATAGATTAAGGATGTAAACAAAACAAAACATAAAGCTGTCAGTAACAGGTATATGTCAGGACCGGTTGCACTATACAATAATACCTTGTATTCTCCAGAGCTGCCCTCTGCTGAGACCATATCCAGCTTCGGTCCTTCTTCTGCTTTTTCATTTCCATCCTCTTTCTCTTCCTCAGCATTTTCATAATGATATTCACTCTCTTCTTTAGTGTCGAATGATACGGACTTTGGCATCCCAAGGTGGTGGGAAACATTTCCCGATTTAAAATCAGCAGCAGAATCTAGTTCTCTGCTCTCAGGAGGATCTGGAGAAGGGAAATATGTCAGAAAATAAATAAATAAATAAGAAGACTAGCTGGTCATGTTCCTACTGGTTGATACAGCACTTCCTTGGCCCTCACACTTCTGCTGCTTGACAGTTTTCACAACATTTTCCCCCTCTTTCCAGGAGATCTCACACACACTGTGCTGCTGATTATTTCTGGCCCTTTGGAGAAGGGCTCGAAATCATTTGATCCTGAGAGCAATTTTGTATGTTTCTGCCAGAACGTCACTGGAAAATGTTCACCCCATTTCAAGACAAATTCTACCGTGAACCTCATTGATTCCTCAACCACTGAAAAGTGCCCCTGTGCCAATTCATCATTTTCTCAGGTCATCCTACTAAGAATCTTAACATTTTTAGAAGCCCGTCAACCAAAAGTGAGGTATGCCATTCGTTTGCCCTTCAGTTCGTAGAAGGCAGCATACTTTTTCTCAAGATCCTAAAGTTCTTTAGAGAATTGGGCTTCTACTTGTGCATATCGTGCCTGAAGGTTTCTGAGAGCTTTGACCCGCTGCTTAACCGCCAGAGGCCAGCGCTGAGTGCACCCTGCCTTTGAGGCCGATGCCCAGTCAGGGGCTGCAAGGGACAGGGGACTGGGCCGCCCCTCACCAGCCTCGGCCCCGTCGTCGGGTCCACACGCCCCAGCCTCCCAGGACTCGGAGCCATCAGCCAGGACCTCGCACACCCAGAACGCGGCCTCCACTACCGCCGCCGCAGGTTCCTCTGCCTTCTGGGATGCCGCCCCCTCTGCGGGTTCCCGCAGCTCCCAGGGCGGGGGGCCCTCTGCCTGGTACTCGCCCCCCCAGACCTCACCTGTCTCTCCCGGGGCTTCCTGACCCTGAGGAGGCGCGGCATCCTCTGCAGGGTCCGAGGGCCGTCGCGAGCAGCGACTGACCATCACGAATTCGGCGTGGGGCCCGGCCACGGCATGGACGTGGTAGTGATCCTCGGGCACAAGGCAATGGGCCACATCCCGGTGCAGGGACTGATACTGCGCCGCGGGCGCCCCATGGCTCGGGACCACTCCCGCGCCTCCCTGCCCATGCTCGTCCTCCTCTTCTGTCTCTTCCTCCTCCTCGACCTCTTCCTCAGTTTCCTCCCCCTCTTCTGACTGGTACTCAGCCTCCTCCTGGTCCTCGATGTCTAATTCAAGCTCTTCCTCCTCCTCCTCCACCAGCTCTGCATCCCAGTCTTCTGCCACTGCGGCCTGAGCGGCCTCCTGCCCACCATCCTCCCCGTGAAGGGCTCTGGAGAGCCCCAGGGAGGCCAGAAGGGCCGCGTCCCCCTCGACTCCATCCATCCCTCCCGAAGGGGAGGCACGGACCCCGAGGGGACTGGGGTCGCCACCCGCCCCGCCTCCAGCTCCGTCCTGGCCACCTGGGATCGGCCCACGCTCCTCGGTGGCAGACATGGCAGGAGGGACACGCCAGACACGGATCGGGCTGCAGTGACGACCGCGGGGAAGATGGCGGCCACCGGGCTGGGTGTCGCTGAGGGAGGGGACGCTGTTGGCAGCGGGGCCTCCGGCACGGGGTGGGGGCTGCAGAGAAGCCGGCTGCCCACGGCACCAGAGTCAGAGAAAACGCCTCTGGGAGCCCCGCTACTGGAAGAGCAGACGGCCTGCCCGCCGAGCGCCCCGGCGAGATTGGGCCGAGGCCGCCGCGCACAGGGCGGGAAAGAGCTTGATTGGCTGGTGACGGGAGGCGAAACTTAGAAGGGCCAACGAGGGGCCACTTCCTCCAGCGCCGACTCTAAGCTCATTTGCCAGCAGCCAAGGGTTGACAGCACCACCCTCCAATGAGTGATCAAGGTCTTCAGTTTCCCTGGAGGCCTTAAAGGCCCAGCTCACCCTCAGCCTCTGTGAGGGCACAGGAATCCCTTCCTTTTCATTCCACCACTGCAAGAGCAAAACTACAATGCGCCTAAAGGGCGGCGCCCTGGGGTATGGGAATCTGCATGTGTTCCCCAATTGCCACCCTGGGGCAGCTCACGCTGATACAGACACAGTTCAAAAACGAGAGAGAGAGAGAAGGTGTATAGATCAAATCTCAGCAACGCTTAAAACCTCCCACAGGAGACAGCAAGAGAATTTGGAGGTTTTAATGCTGTTAAGGCTCCTTAGAAAAGGACATACAGAGTCGATATGGATGCAGTGAGAATGGAGAGTGGAAGAAGCCGTAAAGACAGGAGCTGGAGAGTGTTTCATCAGGGCTCCCCAATTCCGTTGCAGCCTCCAAGAAATGAAGACAGAGAGAGAGAGGGAAGAGAGACAGAGATAGATAGATAGAGAGAGAGAGAGAGAGAGAGAGAGAGAGAGAGATTTCTTTTAAAGACTGTGCTGAGCACCTGCTCTGCACTGGAATGTGCACACCCCTTGCCTCCCAAATTCATACGAGAAGCCCGTCCCCAGCCCCACCCCACCCCCAGGAGATGGTATTTGGAGACTGGGTCTTTGGTAGGTCATTCAGTTTTGGTAAGGTCAGGAGGCTGGGGTCCACACATTGGGATTATTGCCCTGACAGGAAGAGACCATAGATGGTACTCTCCTCCCACCACCCCAACGTGAAGCCACAGGAAGAAGGCGGCTATCTTCAAGGCAAAACGAGGGCCCTCACCAAGAACTCCACCATGCTGGCACCCTGACTTTGGGCTTCCTAGTCTCCAGAACTGTGAGAGAATAAATTTCGGTTGTTTTAAGCCACCTGCTTTGTGGTAATTTGTTACGGTAAACCTAGGAAACTAACACCTCCCTCCGGGAGGTCTTTGTGTCTCAGGCCCCTGAGAATTCTAGTACCTTCCTCAGTCCAGATCTTACCATCCTGTTCAGTTTCCCTGCAATAGTACCAAGTCAGTGAATTAAGGCTAGTTCTACTGTAGGTGTGGTTAAACGTTTCCCCCACTGCTCTAAAGCAGTGGTTCTCAAACTTTAGTGTGCTTCAGTAGCACTTGGAGGACTTGTCAAAACCTGATGGCTAGCAGCCTACCTTCAGAATATCCAATCCAGTAGGTCTGGGGCAGGGTCTGAGAATTTGCATTTCAAACAAGTTCCCAGCTGATGCTGATGCTGATGCTGATGCTGCTGCTCCATGGCGGGCCAATAGCACCATCTGGTCCCCAGGCAAGCTAGGTCATCCATCAGTTTCGTTCAATAACATATACTAGAGGCTGGGCCACCATCTCTATCATCACACAAGTTGTTTATAATCTAATATTTTAATTTATTTGAGGCTGCTCTAAAAGGATGTCAAACAGGCTTACCAAATACTTGAAAGAAATCCCTTTCAATGACAGTAAGGTGGGCCGAAATACATAGAACAAAGATACATTGGAGTCAGTGTTATTTATGTTAAAAAAAAAACCTCTGCAGCTTATTCATGTCAAACAAGCTTTTATTTTCAATGTGAACAATACTGTCAAATTTATATGTAAAAGGTAAGAATAAAGTCAGATAGCAGTTAATATCATTTTGGGATGTTGAACTTTGAAACAAAATCTGTGTTGTGGGCTAATGAAAACTAGAATCTCCGTGAAGGACAAATTCTTCTTTTCTTTCGCTGTCCACTTCTTTTTATGTCTTCCAACTGTAGGATGGGATAAGAGTCAATTAACAATTGTACACCAATAACATGCACCAGGGACTTTCTCAATATGAGTCAATACTATGTACATCTCCTGGCTCTCCAAGGAGAAAACAAAATGTTTTCTTCTTATAACCCAGACCCTTGGTTGTCAGGGTGCACATCATTTCATCACACCAACCACATCTCTCTCTTGCCAACCACTATATATGTTAGTTTTTTTTCTTGAAAGGCCACTCTGTGATTTAAGTGTCTTTCCACCTTAAGAGCCTATGCTCCTTACCAAATCATAAATCCCTTATAATCCCAGACCTTCAGTTTCCATATCTGTATAATGAGAATGAGGCTGTTATCAAATATCCACAGGTGTGAAAATTAAGAATGGGAGAAAGAAAGAGTGTGATACTGAGAGAGAGAGAGAGATGAGAGAGAGAAAGGAAAAGATGAATGGGTAGCGGAAAGAGAAACTAGGATTGAATTACCAACTCAGTGAGAGCCAATAATAATACTATGGCTAATTTTCTTTCCTTTTGAATAAAACATCTAAATTGAACTAATATTTGTGAATTACTCATGAAATGCAGTCTTATTTGAAATCCTAAACTTTTTACTACTTTGTAAGGAGTCCCCGTCTCAAAGGCATTGCTATTCCAAGAGACTTCATTTCTGTGGCCAGGTGATGAAGGTACAGCTAGTGCACAGCTTAGTCGCTTTAGCTGCTTCTCCTGGTGACCAGTCTCTAAAAATATAGGTCTCTATATATTAGACCTCTAAAAAAATATAGGTCTCTATTTCCAGGTCTGATACATTTCCCATCTGCAGTAGACTTAAAGCTCCAGGACAATGGACTTGTGGCTGTAAATGAAATACATTTCAGAACACACTTCTTTCCATACCATCTAGAATACAAGCACATTATTAACATTAAACTGTTTTTCCAAAACTAAATTTCAACAATTTTTTCTTATTTACTTTACAAAAAAATTAAAAACATGATAGATAGCTAGTGGGAAGCAACTGCGTAGCACAGGGAGATCAGCTCGGAGCTCTGTGACCACCTAGACAGGTGGGATAGGGAGGGTGGGAGGGAGACGCAAGTGGGAAGAGAAATGGGGATATAGGTGTACTATAGGTGATTCACTTTGTTATAAAGCAGAAACTAACACACCCCTGTAAAGCAATTATACTCCCATAAAGATGTTAAAAAGATAAACAAAAAATAGATTAAGGATGTAAACAAAACAAAACATAAAGCTGTCAGTAACAGGTATATGTCAGGACCGGTGGCACTATACAATAATACCTTGTATTCTCCAGAGCTGCCCTCTGCTGAGACCATATCCAGCTTCGGTCCTTCTTCTGCTTTTTCATTTCCATCCTCTTTCTCTTCCTCAGCATTTTCATAATGATATTCACTCTCTTCTTTAGTGTCGAATGATACGGACTTTGGCATCCCAAGGTGGTGGGAAACATTTCCCGATTTAAAATCAGCAGCAGAATCTAGTTCTCTGCTCTCAGGAGGATCTGGAGAAGGGAAATATGCAGAAAATAAATAAATAAATAAGAAGACTAGCTGGTCATGTTCCTACTGGTTGATACAGCACTTCCTTGGCCCTCACACTTCTGCTGCTTGACAGTTTTCACAACATTTTCCCCCTCTTTCCAGGAGATCTCACACACACTGTGCTGCTGATTATTTCTGGCCCTTTGGAGAAGGGATCGAAATCATTTGATCCTGAGAGCAATTTTGTATGTTTCTGCCAGAACGTCACTGGAAAATGTTCACCCCATTTCAAGACAAATTCTACCGTGAACCTCATTGATTCCTCAACCACTGAAAAGTGCCCCTGTGCCAATTCATCATTTTCTCAGGTCATCCTACTAAGAATCTTAACATTTTTAGAAGCCCGTCAACCAAAAGTGAGGTATGCCATTCGTTTGCCCTTCAGTTCGTAGAAGGCAGCATACTTTTTCTCAAGATCCTAAAGTTCTTTAGAGAATTGGGCTTCTACTTGTGCATATCGTGCCTGAAGGTTTCTGAGAGCTTTGACCCGCTGCTTAACCGCCAGAGGCCAGCGCTGAGTGCACCCTGCCTTTGAGGCCGATGCCCAGTCAGGGGCTGCAAGGGACAGGGGACTGGGCCACCCCTCACCAGCCTCGGCCCCGTCGTCGGGTCCACACGCCCCAGCCTCCCAGGACTCGGAGCCATCAGCCAGGACCTCGCACACCCAGAACGCGGCCTCCACTACCGCCGCCGCAGGTTCCTCTGCCTTCTGGGATGCCGCCCCCTCTGCGGGTTCCCGCAGCTCCCAGGGCGGGGGGCCCTCTGCCTGGTACTCGCCCCCCCAGACCTCACCTGTCTCTCCCGGGGCTTCCTGACCCTGAGGAGGCGCGGCATCCTCTGCAGGGTCCGAGGGCCGTCGCGAGCAGCGACTGACCATCACGAATTCGGCGTGGGGCCCGGCCACGGCATGGACGTGGTAGTGGTCCTCGGGCACAAGGCAATGGGCCACATCCCGGTGCAGGGACTGATACTGCGCCGCGGGCGCCCCATGGCCCGGGACCACTCCCGCGCCTCCCTGCCCATGCTCGTCCTCCTCTTCTGTCTCTTCCTCCTCCTCGACCTCTTCCTCAGTTTCCTCCCCCTCTTCTGACTGGTACTCAGCCTCCTCCTGGTCCTCGATGTCTAATTCAAGCTCTTCCTCCTCCTCCTCCACCAGCTCTGCATCCCAGTCTTCTGCCACTGCGGCCTGAGCGGCCTCCTGCCCACCATCCTCCCCGTGAAGGGCTCTGGAGAGCCCCAGGGAGGCCAGAAGGGCCGCGTCCCCCTCGACTCCATCCATCCCTCCCGAAGGGGAGGCACGGACCCCGAGGGGACTGGGGTCGCCACCCGCCCCGCCTCCAGCTCCGTCCTGGCCACCTGGGATCGGCCCACGCTCCTCGGTGGCAGACATGGCAGGAGGGACACGCCAGACACGGATCGGGCTGCAGTGACGACCGCGGGGAAGATGGCGGCCACCGGGCTGGGTGTCGCTGAGGGAGGGGACGCTGTTGGCAGCGGGGCCTCCGGCACGGGGTGGGGGCTGCAGAGAAGCCGGCTGCCCACGGCACCAGAGTCAGAGAAAACGCCTCTGGGAGCCCCGCTACTGGAAGAGCAGACGGCCTGCCCGCCGAGCGCCCCGGCGAGATTGGGCCGAGGCCGCCGCGCACAGGGCGGGAAAGAGCTTGATTGGCTGGTGACGGGAGGCGAAACTTAGAAGGGCCAACGAGGGGCCACTTCCTCCAGCGCCGACTCTAAGCTCATTTGCCAGCAGCCAATGGTTGACAGCACCACCCTCCAATGAGTGATCAAGGTCTTCAGTTTCCCTGGAGGCCTTAAAGGCCCAGCTCACCCTCAGCCTCTGTGAGGGCACAGGAATCCCTTCCTTTTCATTCCACCACTGCAAGAGCAAAACTACAATGCGCCTAAAGGGCGGCGCCCTGGGGTATGGGAACCTGCATGTGTTCCCCAATTGCCACCCTGGGGCAGCTCACGCTGATACAGACACAGTTCAAAAACGAGAGAGAGAGAGAAGGTGTATAGATCAAATCTCAGCAACGCTTAAAACCTCCCACAGGAGACAGCAAGAGAATTTGGAGGTTTTAATGCTGTTAAGGCTCCTTAGAAAAGGACATACAGAGTCGATACGGATGCAGTGAGAATGGAGAGTGGAAGAAGCCGTAAAGACAGGAGCTGGAGAGTGTTTCATCAGGGCTCCCCAATTCCGTTGCAGCCTCCAAGAAATGAAGACAGAGAGAGAGAGGGAAGAGAGACAGAGATAGAGAGAGAGAGAGAGAGAGAGAGATTTCTTTTAAAGACTGTGCTGAGCACCTGCTCTGCACTGGAATGTGCACACCCCTTGCCTCCCAAATTCATACGAGAAGCCCGTCCCCAGCCCCACCCCACCCCCAGGAGATGGTATTTGGAGACTGGGTCTTTGGTAGGTCATTCAGTTTTGGTAAGGTCAGGAGGCTGGGGTCCACACATTGGGATTATTGCCCTGACAGGAAGAGACCATAGATGGTACTCTCCTCCCACCACCCCAACGTGAAGCCACAGGAAGAAGGCGGCTATCTTCAAGGCAAAACGAGGGCCCTCACCAAGAACTCCACCATGCTGGCACCCTGACTTTGGGCTTCCTAGTCTCCAGAACTGTGAGAGAATAAATTTCGGTTGTTTTAAGCCACCTGCTTTGTGGTAATTTGTTACGGTAAACCTAGGAAACTAACACCTCCCTCCGGGAGGTCTTTGTGTCTCAGGCCCCTGAGAATTCTAGTACCTTCCTCAGTCCAGATCTTACCATCCTGTTCAGTTTCCCTGCAATAGTACCAAGTCAGTGAATTAAGGCTAGTTCTACTGTAGGTGTGGTTAAACGTTTCCCCCACTGCTCTAAAGCAGTGGTTCTCAAACTTTAGTGTGCTTCAGTAGCACTTGGAGGACTTGTCAAAACCTGATGGCTAGCAGCCTACCTTCAGAATATCCAATCCAGTAGGTCTGGGGCAGGGTCTGAGAATTTGCATTTCAAACAAGTTCCCAGCTGATGCTGATGCTGATGCTGATGCTGCTGCTCCATGGCGGGCCAATAGCACCATCTGGTCCCCAGGCAAGCTAGGTCATCCATCAGTTTCGTTCAATAACATATACTAGAGGCTGGGCCACCATCTCTATCATCACACAAGTTGTTTATAATCTAATATTTTAATTTATTTGAGGCTGCTCTAAAAGGATGTCAAACAGGCTTACCAAATACTTGAAAGAAATCCCTTTCAATGACAGTAAGGTGGGCCGAAATACATAGAACAAAGATACATTGGAGTCAGTGTTATTTATGTTAAAAAAAAAACCTCTGCAGCTTATTCATGTCAAACAAGCTTTTATTTTCAATGTGAACAATACTGTCAAATTTATATGTAAAAGGTAAGAATAAAGTCAGATAGCAGTTAATATCATTTTGGGATGTTGAACTTTGAAACAAAATCTGTGTTGTGGGCTAATGAAAACTAGAATCTCCGTGAAGGACAAATTCTTCTTTTCTTTCGCTGTCCACTTCTTTTTATGTCTTCCAACTGTAGGATGGGATAAGAGTCAATTAACAATTGTACACCAATAACATGCACCAGGGACTTTCTCAATATGAGTCAATACTATGTACATCTCCTGGCTCTCCAAGGAGAAAACAAAATGTTTTCTTCTTATAACCCAGACCCTTGGTTGTCAGGGTGCACATCATTTCATCACACCAACCACATCTCTCTCTTGCCAACCACTATATATGTTAGTTTTTTTTCTTGAAAGGCCACTCTGTGATTTAAGTGTCTTTCCACCTTAAGAGCCTATGCTCCTTACCAAATCATAAATCCCTTATAATCCCAGACCTTCAGTTTCCATATCTGTATAATGAGAATGAGGCTGTTATCAAATATCCACAGGTGTGAAAATTAAGAATGGGAGAAAGAAAGAGTGTGATACTGAGAGAGAGAGAGAGATGAGAGAGAGAAAGGAAAAGATGAATGGGTAGCGGAAAGAGAAACTAGGATTGAATTACCAACTCAGTGAGAGCCAATAATAATACTATGGCTAATTTTCTTTCCTTTTGAATAAAACATCTAAATTGAACTAATATTTGTGAATTACTCATGAAATGCAGTCTTATTTGAAATCCTAAACTTTTTACTACTTTGTAAGGAGTCCCCGTCTCAAAGGCATTGCTATTCCAAGAGACTTCATTTCTGTGGCCAGGTGATGAAGGTACAGCTAGTGCACAGCTTAGTCGCTTTAGCTGCTTCTCCTGGTGACCAGTCTCTAAAAATATAGGTCTCTATATATTAGACCTCTAAAAAATTATAGGTCTCTATTTCCAGGTCTGATACATTTCCCATCTGCAGTAGACTTAAAGCTCCAGGACAATGGACTTGTGGCTGTAAATGAAATACATTTCAGAACACACTTCTTTCCATACCATCTAGAATACAAGCACATTATTAACATTAAACTGTTTTTCCAAAACTAAATTTCAACAATTTTTTCTTATTTACTTTACAAAAAAATTAAAAACATGATAGATAGCTAGTGGGAAGCAACTGCGTAGCACAGGGAGATCAGCTCGGAGCTCTGTGACCACCTAGACAGGTGGGATAGGGAGGGTGGGAGGGAGACGCAAGTGGGAAGAGAAATGGGGATATAGGTGTACTATAGGTGATTCACTTTGTTATAAAGCAGAAACTAACACACCCCTGTAAAGCAATTATACTCCCATAAAGATGTTAAAAAGATAAACAAAAAATAGATTAAGGATGTAAACAAAACAAAACATAAAGCTGTCAGTAACAGGTATATGTCAGGACCGGTGGCACTATACAATAATACCTTGTATTCTCCAGAGCTGCCCTCTGCTGAGACCATATCCAGCTTCGGTCCTTCTTCTGCTTTTTCATTTCCATCCTCTTTCTCTTCCTCAGCATTTTCATAATGATATTCACTCTCTTCTTTAGTGTCGAATGATACGGACTTTGGCATCCCAAGGTGGTGGGAAACATTTCCCGATTTAAAATCAGCAGCAGAATCTAGTTCTCTGCTCTCAGGAGGATCTGGAGAAGGGAAATATGCAGAAAATAAATAAATAAATAAGAAGACTAGCTGGTCATGTTCCTACTGGTTGATACAGCACTTCCTTGGCCCTCACACTTCTGCTGCTTGACAGTTTTCACAACATTTTCCCCCTCTTTCCAGGAGATCTCACACACACTGTGCTGCTGATTATTTCTGGCCCTTTGGAGAAGGGATCGAAATCATTTGATCCTGAGAGCAATTTTGTATGTTTCTGCCAGAACGTCACTGGAAAATGTTCACCCCATTTCAAGACAAATTCTACCGTGAACCTCATTGATTCCTCAACCACTGAAAAGTGCCCCTGTGCCAATTCATCATTTTCTCAGGTCATCCTACTAAGAATCTTAACATTTTTAGAAGCCCGTCAACCAAAAGTGAGGTATGCCATTCGTTTGCCCTTCAGTTCGTAGAAGGCAGCATACTTTTTCTCAAGATCCTAAAGTTCTTTAGAGAATTGGGCTTCTACTTGTGCATATCGTGCCTGAAGGTTTCTGAGAGCTTTGACCCGCTGCTTAACCGCCAGAGGCCAGCGCTGAGTGCACCCTGCCTTTGAGGCTGATGCCCAGTCAGGGGCTGCAAGGGACAGGGGACTGGGCCACCCCTCACCAGCCTCGGCCCCGTCGTCGGGTCCACACGCCCCAGCCTCCCAGGACTCGGAGCCATCAGCCAGGACCTCGCACACCCAGAACGCGGCCTCCACTACCGCCGCCGCAGGTTCCTCTGCCTTCTGGGATGCCACCCCCTCTGCGGGTTCCCGCAGCTCCCAGGGCGGGGGGCCCTCTGCCTGGTACTCGCCCCCCCAGACCTCACCTGTCTCTCCCGGGGCTTCCTGACCCTGAGGAGGCGCGGCATCCTCTGCAGGGTCCGAGGGCCGTCGCGAGCAGCGACTGACCATCACGAATTCGGCGTGGGGCCCGGCCACGGCATGGACGTGGTAGTGGTCCTCGGGCACAAGGCAATGGGCCACATCCCGGTGCAGGGACTGATACTGCGCCGCGGGCGCCCCATGGCCCGGGACCACTCCCGCGCCTCCCTGCCCATGCTCGTCCTCCTCTTCTGTCTCTTCCTCCTCCTCGACCTCTTCCTCAGTTTCCTCCCCCTCTTCTGACTGGTACTCAGCCTCCTCCTGGTCCTCGATGTCTAATTCAAGCTCTTCCTCCTCCTCCTCCACCAGCTCTGCATCCCAGTCTTCTGCCACTGCGGCCTGAGCGGCCTCCTGCCCACCATCCTCCCCGTGAAGGGCTCTGGAGAGCCCCAGGGAGGCCAGAAGGGCCGCGTCCCCCTCGACTCCATCCATCCCTCCCGAAGGGGAGGCACGGACCCCGAGGGGACTGGGGTCGCCACCCGCCCCGCCTCCAGCTCCGTCCTGGCCACCTGGGATCGGCCCACGCTCCTCGGTGGCAGACATGGCAGGAGGGACACGCCAGACACGGATCGGGCTGCAGTGACGACCGCGGGGAAGATGGCGGCCACCGGGCTGGGTGTCGCTGAGGGAGGGGACGCTGTTGGCAGCGGGGCCTCTGGCACGGGGTGGGGGCTGCAGAGAAGCCGGCTGCCCACGGCACCAGAGTCAGAGAAAACGCCTCTGGGAGCCCCGCTACTGGAAGAGCAGACGGCCTGCCCGCCGAGCGCCCCGGCGAGATTGGGCCGAGGCCGCCGCGCACAGGGCGGGAAAGAGCTTGATTGGCTGGTGACGGGAGGCGAAACTTAGAAGGGCCAACGAGGGGCCACTTCCTCCAGCGCCGACTCTAAGCTCATTTGCCAGCAGCCAATGGTTGACAGCACCACCCTCCAATGAGTGATCAAGGTCTTCAGTTTCCCTGGAGGCCTTAAAGGCCCAGCTCACCCTCAGCCTCTGTGAGGGCACAGGAATCCCTTCCTTTTCATTCCACCACTGCAAGAGCAAAACTACAATGCGCCTAAAGGGCGGCGCCCTGGGGTATGGGAACCTGCATGTGTTCCCCAATTGCCACCCTGGGGCAGCTCACGCTGATACAGACACAGTTCAAAAACGAGAGAGAGAGAGAAGGTGTATAGATCAAATCTCAGCAACGCTTAAAACCTCCCACAGGAGACAGCAAGAGAATTTGGAGGTTTTAATGCTGTTAAGGCTCCTTAGAAAAGGACATACAGAGTCGATATGGATGCAGTGAGAATGGAGAGTGGAAGAAGCCGTAAAGACAGGAGCTGGAGAGTGTTTCATCAGGGCTCCCCAATTCCGTTGCAGCCTCCAAGAAATGAAGACAGAGAGAGAGAGGGAAGAGAGACAGAGATAGATAGATAGAGAGAGAGAGAGAGAGAGAGAGAGAGAGATTTCTTTTAAAGACTGTGCTGAGCACCTGCTCTGCACTGGAATGTGCACACCCCTTGCCTCCCAAATTCATACGAGAAGCCCGTCCCCAGCCCCACCCCACCCCCAGGAGATGGTATTTGGAGACTGGGTCTTTGGTAGGTCATTCAGTTTTGGTAAGGTCAGGAGGCTGGGGTCCACACATTGGGATTATTGCCCTGACAGGAAGAGACCATAGATGGTACTCTCCTCCCACCACCCCAACGTGAAGCCACAGGAAGAAGGCGGCTATCTTCAAGGCAAAACGAGGGCCCTCACCAAGAACTCCACCATGCTGGCACCCTGACTTTGGGCTTCCTAGTCTCCAGAACTGTGAGAGAATAAATTTCGGTTGTTTTAAGCCACCTGCTTTGTGGTAATTTGTTACGGTAAACCTAGGAAACTAACACCTCCCTCCGGGAGGTCTTTGTGTCTCAGGCCCCTGAGAATTCTAGTACCTTCCTCAGTCCAGATCTTACCATCCTGTTCAGTTTCCCTGCAATAGTACCAAGTCAGTGAATTAAGGCTAGTTCTACTGTAGGTGTGGTTAAACGTTTCCCCCACTGCTCTAAAGCAGTGGTTCTCAAACTTTAGTGTGCTTCAGTAGCACTTGGAGGACTTGTCAAAACCTGATGGCTAGCAGCCTACCTTCAGAATATCCAATCCAGTAGGTCTGGGGCAGGGTCTGAGAATTTGCATTTCAAACAAGTTCCCAGCTGATGCTGATGCTGATGCTGATGCTGCTGCTCCATGGCGGGCCAATAGCACCATCTGGTCCCCAGGCAAGCTAGGTCATCCATCAGTTTCGTTCAATAACATATACTAGAGGCTGGGCCACCATCTCTATCATCACACAAGTTGTTTATAATCTAATATTTTAATTTATTTGAGGCTGCTCTAAAAGGATGTCAAACAGGCTTACCAAATACTTGAAAGAAATCCCTTTCAATGACAGTAAGGTGGGCCGAAATACATAGAACAAAGATACATTGGAGTCAGTGTTATTTATGTTAAAAAAAAAACCTCTGCAGCTTATTCATGTCAAACAAGCTTTTATTTTCAATGTGAACAATACTGTCAAATTTATATGTAAAAGGTAAGAATAAAGTCAGATAGCAGTTAATATCATTTTGGGATGTTGAACTTTGAAACAAAATCTGTGTTGTGGGCTAATGAAAACTAGAATCTCCGTGAAGGACAAATTCTTCTTTTCTTTCGCTGTCCACTTCTTTTTATGTCTTCCAACTGTAGGATGGGATAAGAGTCAATTAACAATTGTACACCAATAACATGCACCAGGGACTTTCTCAATATGAGTCAATACTATGTACATCTCCTGGCTCTCCAAGGAGAAAACAAAATGTTTTCTTCTTATAACCCAGACCCTTGGTTGTCAGGGTGCACATCATTTCATCACACCAACCACATCTCTCTCTTGCCAACCACTATATATGTTAGTTTTTTTTCTTGAAAGGCCACTCTGTGATTTAAGTGTCTTTCCACCTTAAGAGCCTATGCTCCTTACCAAATCATAAATCCCTTATAATCCCAGACCTTCAGTTTCCATATCTGTATAATGAGAATGAGGCTGTTATCAAATATCCACAGGTGTGAAAATTAAGAATGGGAGAAAGAAAGAGTGTGATACTGAGAGAGAGAGAGAGATGAGAGAGAGAAAGGAAAAGATGAATGGGTAGCGGAAAGAGAAACTAGGATTGAATTACCAACTCAGTGAGAGCCAATAATAATACTATGGCTAATTTTCTTTCCTTTTGAATAAAACATCTAAATTGAACTAATATTTGTGAATTACTCATGAAATGCAGTCTTATTTGAAATCCTAAACTTTTTACTACTTTGTAAGGAGTCCCCGTCTCAAAGGCATTGCTATTCCAAGAGACTTCATTTCTGTGGCCAGGTGATGAAGGTACAGCTAGTGCACAGCTTAGTCGCTTTAGCTGCTTCTCCTGGTGACCAGTCTCTAAAAATATAGGTCTCTATATATTAGACCTCTAAAAAAATATAGGTCTCTATTTCCAGGTCTGATACATTTCCCATCTGCAGTAGACTTAAAGCTCCAGGACAATGGACTTGTGGCTGTAAATGAAATACATTTCAGAACACACTTCTTTCCATACCATCTAGAATACAAGCACATTATTAACATTAAACTGTTTTTCCAAAACTAAATTTCAACAATTTTTTCTTATTTACTTTACAAAAAAATTAAAAACATGATAGATAGCTAGTGGGAAGCAACTGCGTAGCACAGGGAGATCAGCTCGGAGCTCTGTGACCACCTAGACAGGTGGGATAGGGAGGGTGGGAGGGAGACGCAAGTGGGAAGAGAAATGGGGATATAGGTGTACTATAGGTGATTCACTTTGTTATAAAGCAGAAACTAACACACCCCTGTAAAGCAATTATACTCCCATAAAGATGTTAAAAAGATAAACAAAAAATAGATTAAGGATGTAAACAAAACAAAACATAAAGCTGTCAGTAACAGGTATATGTCAGGACCGGTGGCACTATACAATAATACCTTGTATTCTCCAGAGCTGCCCTCTGCTGAGACCATATCCAGCTTCGGTCCTTCTTCTGCTTTTTCATTTCCATCCTCTTTCTCTTCCTCAGCATTTTCATAATGATATTCACTCTCTTCTTTAGTGTCGAATGATACGGACTTTGGCATCCCAAGGTGGTGGGAAACATTTCCCGATTTAAAATCAGCAGCAGAATCTAGTTCTCTGCTCTCAGGAGGATCTGGAGAAGGGAAATATGTCAGAAAATAAATAAATAAATAAGAAGACTAGCTGGTCATGTTCCTACTGGTTGATACAGCACTTCCTTGGCCCTCACACTTCTGCTGCTTGACAGTTTTCACAACATTTTCCCCCTCTTTCCAGGAGATCTCACACACACTGTGCTGCTGATTATTTCTGGCCCTTTGGAGAAGGGCTCGAAATCATTTGATCCTGAGAGCAATTTTGTATGTTTCTGCCAGAACGTCACTGGAAAATGTTCACCCCATTTCAAGACAAATTCTACCGTGAACCTCATTGATTCCTCAACCACTGAAAAGTGCCCCTGTGCCAATTCATCATTTTCTCAGGTCATCCTACTAAGAATCTTAACATTTTTAGAAGCCCGTCAACCAAAAGTGAGGTATGCCATTCGTTTGCCCTTCAGTTCGTAGAAGGCAGCATACTTTTTCTCAAGATCCTAAAGTTCTTTAGAGAATTGGGCTTCTACTTGTGCATATCGTGCCTGAAGGTTTCTGAGAGCTTTGACCCGCTGCTTAACCGCCAGAGGCCAGCGCTGAGTGCACCCTGCCTTTGAGGCCGATGCCCAGTCAGGGGCTGCAAGGGACAGGGGACTGGGCCGCCCCTCACCAGCCTCGGCCCCGTCGTCGGGTCCACACGCCCCAGCCTCCCAGGACTCGGAGCCATCAGCCAGGACCTCGCACACCCAGAACGCGGCCTCCACTACCGCCGCCGCAGGTTCCTCTGCCTTCTGGGATGCCGCCCCCTCTGCGGGTTCCCGCAGCTCCCAGGGCGGGGGGCCCTCTGCCTGGTACTCGCCCCCCCAGACCTCACCTGTCTCTCCCGGGGCTTCCTGACCCTGAGGAGGCGCGGCATCCTCTGCAGGGTCCGAGGGCCGTCGCGAGCAGCGACTGACCATCACGAATTCGGCGTGGGGCCCGGCCACGGCATGGACGTGGTAGTGGTCCTCGGGCACAAGGCAATGGGCCACATCCCGGTGCAGGGACTGATACTGCGCCGCGGGCGCCCCATGGCCCGGGACCACTCCCGCGCCTCCCTGCCCATGCTCGTCCTCCTCTTCTGTCTCTTCCTCCTCCTCGACCTCTTCCTCAGTTTCCTCCCCCTCTTCTGACTGGTACTCAGCCTCCTCCTGGTCCTCGATGTCTAATTCAAGCTCTTCCTCCTCCTCCTCCACCAGCTCTGCATCCCAGTCTTCTGCCACTGCGGCCTGAGCGGCCTCCTGCCCACCATCCTCCCCGTGAAGGGCTCTGGAGAGCCCCAGGGAGGCCAGAAGGGCCGCGTCCCCCTCGACTCCATCCATCCCTCCCGAAGGGGAGGCACGGACCCCGAGGGGACTGGGGTCGCCACCCGCCCCGCCTCCAGCTCCGTCCTGGCCACCTGGGATCGGCCCACGCTCCTCGGTGGCAGACATGGCAGGAGGGACACGCCAGACACGGATCGGGCTGCAGTGACGACCGCGGGGAAGATGGCGGCCACCGGGCTGGGTGTCGCTGAGGGAGGGGACGCTGTTGGCAGCGGGGCCTCCGGCACGGGGTGGGGGCTGCAGAGAAGCCGGCTGCCCACGGCACCAGAGTCAGAGAAAACGCCTCTGGGAGCCCCGCTACTGGAAGAGCAGACGGCCTGCCCGCCGAGCGCCCCGGCGAGATTGGGCCGAGGCCGCCGCGCACAGGGCGGGAAAGAGCTTGATTGGCTGGTGACGGGAGGCGAAACTTAGAAGGGCCAACGAGGGGCCACTTCCTCCAGCGCCGACTCTAAGCTCATTTGCCAGCAGCCAAGGGTTGACAGCACCACCCTCCAATGAGTGATCAAGGTCTTCAGTTTCCCTGGAGGCCTTAAAGGCCCAGCTCACCCTCAGCCTCTGTGAGGGCACAGGAATCCCTTCCTTTTCATTCCACCACTGCAAGAGCAAAACTACAATGCGCCTAAAGGGCGGCGCCCTGGGGTATGGGAACCTGCATGTGTTCCCCAATTGCCACCCTGGGGCAGCTCACGCTGATACAGACACAGTTCAAAAACGAGAGAGAGAGAGAAGGTGTATAGATCAAATCTCAGCAACGCTTAAAACCTCCCACAGGAGACAGCAAGAGAATTTGGAGGTTTTAATGCTGTTAAGGCTCCTTAGAAAAGGACATACAGAGTCGATATGGATGCAGTGAGAATGGAGAGTGGAAGAAGCCGTAAAGACAGGAGCTGGAGAGTGTTTCATCAGGGCTCCCCAATTCCGTTGCAGCCTCCAAGAAATGAAGACAGAGAGAGAGAGGGAAGAGAGACAGAGATAGAGAGAGAGAGAGAGAGAGAGAGATTTCTTTTAAAGACTGTGCTGAGCACCTGCTCTGCACTGGAATGTGCACACCCCTTGCCTCCCAAATTCATACGAGAAGCCCGTCCCCAGCCCCACCCCACCCCCAGGAGATGGTATTTGGAGACTGGGTCTTTGGTAGGTCATTCAGTTTTGGTAAGGTCAGGAGGCTGGGGTCCACACGTTGGGATTATTGCCCTGACAGGAAGAGACCATAGATGGTACTCTCCTCCCACCACCCCAACGTGAAGCCACAGGAAGAAGGCGGCTATCTTCAAGGCAAAACGAGGGCCCTCACCAAGAACTCCACCATGCTGGCACCCTGACTTTGGGCTTCCTAGTCTCCAGAACTGTGAGAGAATAAATTTCGGTTGTTTTAAGCCACCAGCTTTGTGGTAATTTGTTACGGTAAACCTAGGAAACTAACACCTCCCTCCGGGAGGTCTTTGTGTCTCAGGCCCCTGAGAATTCTAGTACCTTCCTCAGTCCAGATCTTACCATCCTGTTCAGTTTCCCTGCAATAGTACCAAGTCAGTGAATTAAGGCTAGTTCTACTGTAGGTGTGGTTAAACGTTTCCCCCACTGCTCTAAAGCAGTGGTTCTCAAACTTTAGTGTGCTTCAGTAGCACTTGGAGGACTTGTCAAAACCTGATGGCTAGCAGCCTACCTTCAGAATATCCAATCCAGTAGGTCTGGGGCAGGGTCTGAGAATTTGCATTTCAAACAAGTTCCCAGCTGATGCTGATGCTGATGCTGATGCTGCTGCTCCATGGCGGGCCAATAGCACCATCTGGTCCCCAGGCAAGCTAGGTCATCCATCAGTTTCGTTCAATAACATATACTAGAGGCTGGGCCACCATCTCTATCATCACACAAGTTGTTTATAATCTAATATTTTAATTTACTTGAGGCTGCTCTAAAAGGATGTCAAACAGGCTTACCAAATACTTGAAAGAAATCCCTTTCAATGACAGTAAGGTGGGCCGAAATACATAGAACAAAGATACATTGGAGTCAGTGTTATTTATGTTAAAAAAAAAACCTCTGCAGCTTATTCATGTCAAACAAGCTTTTATTTTCAATGTGAACAATACTGTCAAATTTATATGTAAAAGGTAAGAATAAAGTCAGATAGCAGTTAATATCATTTTGGGATGTTGAACTTTGAAACAAAATCTGTGTTGTGGGCTAATGAAAACTAGAATCTCCGTGAAGGACAAATTCTTCTTTTCTTTCGCTGTCCACTTCTTTTTATGTCTTCCAACTGTAGGATGGGATAAGAGTCAATTAACAATTGTACACCAATAACATGCACCAGGGACTTTCTCAATATGAGTCAATACTATGTACATCTCCTGGCTCTCCAAGGAGAAAACAAAATGTTTTCTTCTTATAACCCAGACCCTTGGTTGTCAGGGTGCACATCATTTCATCACACCAACCACATCTCTCTCTTGCCAACCACTATATATGTTAGTTTTTTTTCTTGAAAGGCCACTCTGTGATTTAAGTGTCTTTCCACCTTAAGAGCCTATGCTCCTTACCAAATCATAAATCCCTTATAATCCCAGACCTTCAGTTTCCATATCTGTATAATGAGAATGAGGCTGTTATCAAATATCCACAGGTGTGAAAATTAAGAATGGGAGAAAGAAAGAGTGTGATACTGAGAGAGAGAGAGAGATGAGAGAGAGAAAGGAAAAGATGAATGGGTAGCGGAAAGAGAAACTAGGATTGAATTACCAACTCAGTGAGAGCCAATAATAATACTATGGCTAATTTTCTTTCCTTTTGAATAAAACATCTAAATTGAACTAATATTTGTGAATTACTCATGAAATGCAGTCTTATTTGAAATCCTTAACTTTTTACTACTTTGTAAGGAGTCCCCGTCTCAAAGGCATTGCTATTCCAAGAGACTTCATTTCTGTGGCCAGGTGATGAAGGTACAGCTAGTGCACAGCTTAGTCGCTTTAGCTGCTTCTCCTGGTGACCAGTCTCTAAAAATATAGGTCTCTATATATTAGACCTCTAAAAAAATATAGGTCTCTATTTCCAGGTCTGATAAATTTCCCATCTGCAGTAGACTTAAAGCTCCAGGACAATGGACTTGTGGCTGTAAATGAAATACATTTCAGAACACACTTCTTTCCATACCATCTAGAATACAAGCACATTATTAACATTAAACTGTTTTTCCAAAACTAAATTTCAACAATTTTTTCTTATTTACTTTACAAAAAAAAATTAAAAACATGATAGATAGCTAGTGGGAAGCAACTGCGTAGCACAGGGAGATCAGCTCGGAGCTCTGTGACCACCCAGACAGGTGGGATAGGGAGGGTGGGAGGGAGACGCAAGTGGGAAGAGAAATGGGGATATAGGTATACTATAGGTGATTCACTTTGTTATAAAGCAGAAACTAACACACCCCTGTAAGGCAATTATACTCCCATAAAGATGTTAAAAAGATAAACAAAAAATAGATTAAGGATGTAAACAAAACAAAACATAAAGCTGTCAGTAACAGGTATATGTCAGGACCGGCTGCACTATACAATAATACCTTGTATTCTCCAGAGCTGCCCTCTGCTGAGACCATATCCAGCTTCGGTCCTTCTTCTGCTTTTTCATTTCCATCCTCTTTCTCTTCCTCAGCATTTTCATAATGATATTCACTCTCTTCTTTAGTGTCGAATGATACGAACTTTGGCATCCCAAGGTGGTGGGAAACATTTCCCGATTTAAAATCAGCAGCAGAATCTAGTTCTCTGCTCTCAGGAGGATCTGGAGGAGAGAAATATGTCAGAAAATAAATAAATAAATAAGAAGACTAGCTGGTCATGTTCCTACTGGTTGATTCAGCACTTCCTTGGCCCTCACACTTCTGCTGCTTGACAGTTTTCACAACATTTTCCCCCTCTTTCCAGGAGATCTCACACACACTGTGCTGCTGATTATTTCTGGCCCTTTGGAGAAGGGATCGAAATCATTTGATCCTGAGAGCAATTTTGTATGTTTCTGCCAGAACGTCACTGGAAAATGTTCACCCCATTTCAAGACAAATTCTACCGTGAACCTCATTGATTCCTCAACCACTGAAAAGTGCCCCTGTGCCAATTCATCATTTTCTCAGGTCATCCTACTAAGAATCTTAACATTTTTAGAAGCCCGTCAACCAAAAGTGAGGTATGCCATTCGTTTGCCCTTCAGTTCGTAGAAGGCAGCATACTTTTTCTCAAGATCCTAAAGTTCTTTAGAGAATTGGGCTTCTACTTGTGCATATCGTGCCTGAAGGTTTCTGAGAGCTTTGACCCGCTGCTTAACCGCCAGAGGCCAGCGCTGAGTGCACCCTGCCTTTGAGGCCGATGCCCAGTCAGGGGCTGCAAGGGACAGGGGACTGGGCCGCCCCTCACCAGCCTCGGCCCCGTCGTCGGGTCCACACGCCCCAGCCTCCCAGGACTCGGAGCCATCAGCCAGGACCTCGCACACCCAGAACGCGGCCTCCACTACCGCCGCCGCAGGTTCCTCTGCCTTCTGGGATGCCGCCCCCTCTGCGGGTTCCCGCAGCTCCCAGGGCGGGGGGCCCTCTGCCTGGTACTCGCCCCCCCAGACCTCACCTGTCTCTCCCGGGGCTTCCTGACCCTGAGGAGGCGCGGCATCCTCTGCAGGGTCCGAGGGCCGTCGCGAGCAGCGACTGACCATCACGAATTCGGCGTGGGGCCCGGCCACGGCATGGACGTGGTAGTGGTCCTGGGGCACAAGGCAATGGGCCACATCCCGGTGCAGGGACTGATACTGCGCCGCGGGCGCCCCATGGCCCGGGACCACTCCCGCGCCTCCCTGCCCATGCTCGTCCTCCTCTTCTGTCTCTTCCTCCTCCTCGACCTCTTCCTCAGGTTTCCTCCCCCTCTTCTGACTGGTACTCAGCCTCCTCCTGGTCCTCGATGTCTAATTCAAGCTCTTCCTCCTCCTCCTCCACCAGCTCTGCATCCCAGTCTTCTGCCACTGCGGCCTGAGCGGCCTCCTGCCCACCATCCTCCCCGTGAAGGGCTCTGGAGAGCCCCAGGGAGGCCAGAAGGGCCGCGTCCCCCTCGACTCCATCCATCCCTCCCGAAGGGGAGGCACGGACCCCGAGGGGACTGGGGTCGCCACCCGCCCCGCCTCCAGCTCCGTCCTGGCCACCTGGGATCGGCCCACGCTCCTCGGTGGCAGACATGGCAGGAGGGACACGCCAGACACGGATCGGGCTGCAGTGACGACCGCGGGGAAGATGGCGGCCACCGGGCTGGGTGTCGCTGAGGGAGGGGACGCTGTTGGCAGCGGGGCCTCCGGCACGGGGTGGGGGCTGCAGAGAAGCCGGCTGCCCACGGCACCAGAGTCAGAGAAAACGCCTCTGGGAGCCCCGCTACTGGAAGAGCAGACGGCCTGCCCGCCGAGCGCCCCGGCGAGATTGGGCCGAGGCCGCCGCGCACAGGGCGGGAAAGAGCTTGATTGGCTGGTGACGGGAGGCGAAACTTAGAAGGGCCAACGAGGGGCCACTTCCTCCAGCGCCGACTCTAAGCTCATTTGCCAGCAGCCAAGGGTTGACAGCACCACCCTCCAATGAGTGATCAAGGTCTTCAGTTTCCCTGGAGGCCTTAAAGGCCCAGCTCACCCTCAGCCTCTGTGAGGGCACAGGAATCCCTTCCTTTTCATTCCACCACTGCAAGAGCAAAACTACAATGCGCCTAAAGGGCGGCGCCCTGGGGTATGGGAACCTGCATGTGTTCCCCAATTGCCACCCTGGGGCAGCTCACGCTGATACAGACACAGTTCAAAAACGAGAGAGAGAGAGAAGGTGTATAGATCAAATCTCAGCAACGCTTAAAACCTCCCACAGGAGACAGCAAGAGAATTTGGAGGTTTTAATGCTGTTAAGGCTCCTTAGAAAAGGACATACAGAGTCGATATGGATGCAGTGAGAATGGAGAGTGGAAGAAGCCGTAAAGACAGGAGCTGGAGAGTGTTTCATCAGGGCTCCCCAATTCCGTTGCAGCCTCCAAGAAATGAAGACAGAGAGAGAGAGGGAAGAGAGACAGAGATAGAGAGAGAGAGAGAGAGAGAGAGAGAGAGATTTCTTTTAAAGACTGTGCTGAGCACCTGCTCTGCACTGGAATGTGCACACCCCTTGCCTCCCAAATTCATACGAGAAGCCCGTCCCCAGCCCCACCCCACCCCCAGGAGATGG
Organism: Mesoplodon bidens; assembly: GCF_964165515.1. Taxonomy (NCBI): domain Eukaryota; kingdom Metazoa; phylum Chordata; class Mammalia; order Artiodactyla; family Ziphiidae; genus Mesoplodon; species Mesoplodon bidens. The sequence goes on along the minus strand of NC_138163.1, from coordinate 48,450,872 downwards.
TATTTGGAGACTGGGTCTTTGGTAGGTCATTCAGTTTTGGTAAGGTCAGGAGGCTGGGGTCCACACATTGGGATTATTGCCCTGACAGGAAGAGACCATAGATGGTACTCTCCTCCCACCACCCCAACGTGAAGCCACAGGAAGAAGGCGGCTATCTTCAAGGCAAAACGAGGGCCCTCACCAAGAACTCCACCATGCTGGCACCCTGACTTTGGGCTTCCTAGTCTCCAGAACTGTGAGAGAATAAATTTCGGTTGTTTTAAGCCACCTGCTTTGTGGTAATTTGTTACGGTAAACCTAGGAAACTAACACCTCCCTCCGGGAGGTCTTTGTGTCTCAGGCCCCTGAGAATTCTAGTACCTTCCTCAGTCCAGATCTTACCATCCTGTTCAGTTTCCCTGCAATAGTACCAAGTCAGTGAATTAAGGCTAGTTCTACTGTAGGTGTGGTTAAACGTTTCCCCCACTGCTCTAAAGCAGTGGTTCTCAAACTTTAGTGTGCTTCAGTAGCACTTGGAGGACTTGTCAAAACCTGATGGCTAGCAGCCTACCTTCAGAATATCCAATCCAGTAGGTCTGGGGCAGGGTCTGAGAATTTGCATTTCAAACAAGTTCCCAGCTGATGCTGATGCTGATGCTGATGCTGCTGCTCCATGGCGGGCCAATAGCACCATCTGGTCCCCAGGCAAGCTAGGTCATCCATCAGTTTCGTTCAATAACATATACTAGAGGCTGGGCCACCATCTCTATCATCACACAAGTTGTTTATAATCTAATATTTTAATTTACTTGAGGCTGCTCTAAAAGGATGTCAAACAGGCTTACCAAATACTTGAAAGAAATCCCTTTCAATGACAGTAAGGTGGGCCGAAATACATAGAACAAAGATACATTGGAGTCAGTGTTATTTATGTTAAAAAAAAAAACCTCTGCAGCTTATTCATGTCAAACAAGCTTTTATTTTCAATGTGAACAATACTGTCAAATTTATATGTAAAAGGTAAGAATAAAGTCAGATAGCAGTTAATATCATTTTGGGATGTTGAACTTTGAAACAAAATCTGTGTTGTGGGCTAATGAAAACTAGAATCTCCGTGAAGGACAAATTCTTCTTTTCTTTCGCTGTCCACTTCTTTTTATGTCTTCCAACTGTAGGATGGGATAAGAGTCAATTAACAATTGTACACCAATAACATGCACCAGGGACTTTCTCAATATGAGTCAATACTATGTACATCTCCTGGCTCTCCAAGGAGAAAACAAAATGTTTTCTTCTTATAACCCAGACCCTTGGTTGTCAGGGTGCACATCATTTCATCACACCAACCACATCTCTCTCTTGCCAACCACTATATATGTTAGTTTTTTTTCTTGAAAGGCCACTCTGTGATTTAAGTGTCTTTCCACCTTAAGAGCCTATGCTCCTTACCAAATCATAAATCCCTTATAATCCCAGACCTTCAGTTTCCATATCTGTATAATGAGAATGAGGCTGTTATCAAATATCCACAGGTGTGAAAATTAAGAATGGGAGAAAGAAAGAGTGTGATACTGAGAGAGAGAGAGAGATGAGAGAGAGAAAAGAAAAGATGAATGGGTAGCGGAAAGAGAAACTAGGATTGAATTACCAACTCAGTGAGAGCCAATAATAATACTATGGCTAATTTTCTTTCCTTTTGAATAAAACATCTAAATTGAACTAATATTTGTGAATTACTCATGAAATGCAGTCTTATTTGAAATCCTTAACTTTTTACTACTTTGTAAGGAGTCCCCGTCTCAAAGGCATTGCTATTCCAAGAGACTTCATTTCTGTGGCCAGGTGATGAAGGTACAGCTAGTGCACAGCTTAGTCGCTTTAGCTGCTTCTCCTGGTGACCAGTCTCTAAAAATATAGGTCTCTATATATTAGACCTCTAAAAAAATATAGGTCTCTATTTCCAGGTCTGATAAATTTCCCATCTGCAGTAGACTTAAAGCTCCAGGACAATGGACTTGTGGCTGTAAATGAAATACATTTCAGAACACACTTCTTTCCATACCATCTAGAATACAAGCACATTATTAACATTAAACTGTTTTTCCAAAACTAAATTTCAACAATTTTTTCTTATTTACTTTACAAAAAAAAATTAAAAACATGATAGATAGCTAGTGGGAAGCAACTGCGTAGCACAGGGAGATCAGCTCGGAGCTCTGTGACCACCCAGACAGGTGGGATAGGGAGGGTGGGAGGGAGACGCAAGTGGGAAGAGAAATGGGGATATAGGTATACTATAGGTGATTCACTTTGTTATAAAGCAGAAACTAACACACCCCTGTAAGGCAATTATACTCCCATAAAGATGTTAAAAAGATAAACAAAAAATAGATTAAGGATGTAAACAAAACAAAACATAAAGCTGTCAGTAACAGGTATATGTCAGGACCGGCTGCACTATACAATAATACCTTGTATTCTCAAGAGCTGCCCTCTGCTGAGACCATATCCAGCTTCGGTCCTTCTTCTGCTTTTTCATTTCCATCCTCTTTCTCTTCCTCAGCATTTTCATAATGATATTCACTCTCTTCTTTAGTGTCGAATGATACGGACTTTGGCATCCCAAGGTGGTGGGAAACATTTCCCGATTTAAAATCAGCAGCAGAATCTAGTTCTCTGCTCTCAGGAGGATCTGGAGGAGAGAAATATGTCAGAAAATAAATAAATAAATAAGAAGACTAGCTGGTCATGTTCCTACTGGTTGATTCAGCACTTCCTTGGCCCTCACACTTCTGCTGCTTCACAGTTTTCACAACATTTTCCCCCTCTTTCCAGGAGATCTCACACACACTGTGCTGCTGATTATTTCTGGCCCTTTGGAGAAGGGATCGAAATCATTTGATCCTGAGAGCAATTTTGTATGTTTCTGCCAGAACGTCACTGGAAAATGTTCACCCCATTTCAAGACAAATTCTACCGTGAACCTCATTGATTCCTCAACCACTGAAAAGTGCCCCTGTGCCAATTCATCATTTTCTCAGGTCATCCTACTAAGAATCTTAACATTTTTAGAAGCCCGTCAACCAAAAGTGAGGTATGCCATTCGTTTGCCCTTCAGTTCGTAGAAGGCAGCATACTTTTTCTCAAGATCCTAAAGTTCTTTAGAGAATTGGGCTTCTACTTGTGCATATCGTGCCTGAAGGTTTCTGAGAGCTTTGACCCGCTGCTTAACCGCCAGAGGCCAGCGCTGAGTGCACCCTGCCTTTGAGGCCGATGCCCAGTCAGGGGCTGCAAGGGACAGGGGACTGGGCCACCCCTCACCAGCCTCGGCCCCGTCGTCGGGTCCACACGCCCCAGCCTCCCAGGACTCGGAGCCATCAGCCAGGATCTCGCACACCCAGAACGCGGCCTCCACTACCGCCGCCGCAGGTTCCTCTGCCTTCTGGGATGCCGCCCCCTCTGCGGGTTCCCGCAGCTCCCAGGGCGGGGGGCCCTCTGCCTGGTACTCGCCCCCCCAGACCTCACCTGTCTCTCCCGGGGCTTCCTGACCCTGAGGAGGCGCGGCATCCTCTGCAGGGTCCGAGGGCCGTCGCGAGCAGCGACTGACCATCACGAATTCGGCGTGGGGCCCGGCCACGGCATGGACGTGGTAGTGGTCCTGGGGCACAAGGCAATGGGCCACATCCCGGTGCAGGGACTGATACTGCGCCGCGGGCGCCCCATGGCCCGGGACCACTCCCGCGCCTCCCTGCCCATGCTCGTCCTCCTCTTCTGTCTCTTCCTCCTCCTCGACCTCTTCCTCAGGTTTCCTCCCCCTCTTCTGACTGGTACTCAGCCTCCTCCTGGTCCTCGATGTCTAATTCAAGCTCTTCCTCCTCCTCCTCCACCAGCTCTGCATCCCAGTCTTCTGCCACTGCGGCCTGAGCGGCCTCCTGCCCACCATCCTCCCCGTGAAGGGCTCTGGAGAGCCCCAGGGAGGCCAGAAGGGCCGCGTCCCCCTCGACTCCATCCATCCCTCCCGAAGGGGAGGCACGGACCCCGAGGGGACTGGGGTCGCCACCCGCCCCGCCTCCAGCTCCGTCCTGGCCACCTGGGATCGGCCCACGCTCCTCGGTGGCAGACATGGCAGGAGGGACACGCCAGACACGGATCGGGCTGCAGTGACGACCGCGGGGAAGATGGCGGCCACCGGGCTGGGTGTCGCTGAGGGAGGGGACGCTGTTGGCAGCGGGGCCTCCGGCACGGGGTGGGGGCTGCAGAGAAGCCGGCTGCCCACGGCACCAGAGTCAGAGAAAACGCCCCTGGGAGCCCCGCTACTGGAAGAGCAGACGGCCTGCCCGCCGAGCGCCCCGGCGAGATTGGGCCGAGGCCGCCGCGCACAGGGCGGGAAAGAGCTTGATTGGCTGGTGACGGGAGGCGAAACTTAGAAGGGCCAACGAGGGGCCACTTCCTCCAGCGCCGACTCTAAGCTCATTTGCCAGCAGCCAAGGGTTGACAGCACCACCCTCCAATGAGTGATCAAGGTCTTCAGTTTCCCTGGAGGCCTTAAAGGCCCAGCTCACCCTCAGCCTCTGTGAGGGCACAGGAATCCCTTCCTTTTCATTCCACCACTGCAAGAGCAAAACTACAATGCGCCTAAAGGGCGGCGCCCTGGGGTATGGGAACCTGCATGTGTTCCCCAATTGCCACCCTGGGGCAGCTCACGCTGATACAGACACAGTTCAAAAACGAGAGAGAGAGAGAAGGTGTATAGATCAAATCTCAGCAACGCTTAAAACCTCCCACAGGAGACAGCAAGAGAATTTGGAGGTTTTAATGCTGTTAAGGCTCCTTAGAAAAGGACATACAGAGTCGATATGGATGCAGTGAGAATGGAGAGTGGAAGAAGCCGTAAAGACAGGAGCTGGAGAGTGTTTCATCAGGGCTCCCCAATTCCGTTGCAGCCTCCAAGAAATGAAGACAGAGAGAGAGAGGGAAGAGAGACAGAGATAGAGAGAGAGAGAGAGAGAGAGAGAGAGAGAGAGAGAGATTTCTTTTAAAGACTGTGCTGAGCACCTGCTCTGCACTGGAATGTGCACACCCCTTGCCTCCCAAATTCATACGAGAAGCCCGTCCCCAGCCCCACCCCACCCCCAGGAGATGGTATTTGGAGACTGGGTCTTTGGTAGGTCATTCAGTTTTGGTAAGGTCAGGAGGCTGGGGTCCACACATTGGGATTATTGCCCTGACAGGAAGAGACCATAGATGGTACTCTCCTCCCACCACCCCAACGTGAAGCCACAGGAAGAAGGCGGCTATCTTCAAGGCAAAACGAGGGCCCTCACCAAGAACTCCACCATGCTGGCACCCTGACTTTGGGCTTCCTAGTCTCCAGAACTGTGAGAGAATAAATTTCGGTTGTTTTAAGCCACCTGCTTTGTGGTAATTTGTTACGGTAAACCTAGGAAACTAACACCTCCCTCCGGGAGGTCTTTGTGTCTCAGGCCCCTGAGAATTCTAGTACCTTCCTCAGTCCAGATCTTACCATCCTGTTCAGTTTCCCTGCAATAGTACCAAGTCAGTGAATTAAGGCTAGTTCTACTGTAGGTGTGGTTAAACGTTTCCCCCACTGCTCTAAAGCAGTGGTTCTCAAACTTTAGTGTGCTTCAGTAGCACTTGGAGGACTTGTCAAAACCTGATGGCTAGCAGCCTACCTTCAGAATATCCAATCCAGTAGGTCTGGGGCAGGGTCTGAGAATTTGCATTTCAAACAAGTTCCCAGCTGATGCTGATGCTGATGCTGATGCTGCTGCTCCATGGCGGGCCAATAGCACCATCTGGTCCCCAGGCAAGCTAGGTCATCCATCAGTTTCGTTCAATAACATATACTAGAGGCTGGGCCACCATCTCTATCATCACACAAGTTGTTTATAATCTAATATTTTAATTTATTTGAGGCTGCTCTAAAAGGATGTCAAACAGGCTTACCAAATACTTGAAAGAAATCCCTTTCAATGACAGTAAGGTGGGCCGAAATACATAGAACAAAGATACATTGGAGTCAGTGTTATTTATGTTAAAAAAAAACCTCTGCAGCTTATTCATGTCAAACAAGCTTTTATTTTCAATGTGAACAATACTGTCAAATTTATATGTAAAAGGTAAGAATAAAGTCAGATAGCAGTTAATATCATTTTGGGATGTTGAACTTTGAAACAAAATCTGTGTTGTGGGCTAATGAAAACTAGAATCTCCGTGAAGGACAAATTCTTCTTTTCTTTCGCTGTCCACTTCTTTTTATGTCTTCCAAATGTAGGATGGGATAAGAGTCAATTAACAATTGTACACCAATAACATGCACCAGGGACTTTCTCAATATGAGTCAATACTATGTACATCTCCTGGCTCTCCAAGGAGAAAACAAAATGTTTTCTTCTTATAACCCAGACCCTTGGTTGTCAGGGTGCACATCATTTCATCACACCAACCACATCTCTCTCTTGCCAACCACTATATATGTTAGTTTTTTTTCTTGAAAGGCCACTCTGTGATTTAAGTGTCTTTCCACCTTAAGAGCCTATGCTCCTTACCAAATCATAAATCCCTTATAATCCCAGACCTTCAGTTTCCATATCTGTATAATGAGAATGAGGCTGTTATCAAATATCCACAGGTGTGAAAATTAAGAATGGGAGAAAGAAAGAGTGTGATACTGAGAGAGAGAGAGAGATGAGAGAGAGAAAGGAAAAGATGAATGGGTAGCAGAAAGAGAAACTAGGATTGAATTACCAACTCAGTGAGGGCCAATAATAATACTATGGCTAATTTTCTTTCCTTTTGAATAAAACATCTAAATTGAACTAATATTTGTGAATTACTCATGAAACGCAGTCTTATTTGAAATCCTTAACTTTTTACTACTTTGTAAGGAGTCCCCGTCTCAAAGGCATTGCTATTCCAAGAGACTTCATTTCTGTGGCCAGGTGATGAAGGTACAGCTAGGGCACAGCTTAGTCGCTTTAGCTGCTTCTCCTGGTGACCAGTCTCTAAAAATATAGGTCTCTATATATTAGACCTCTAAAAAAATATAGGTCTCTATTTCCAGGTCTGATAAATTTCCCATCTGCAGTAGACTTAAAGCTCCAGGACAATGGACTTGTGGCTGTAAATGAAATACATTTCAGAACACACTTCTTTCCATACCATCTAGAATACAAGCACATTATTAACATTAAACTGTTTTTCCAAAACTAAATTTCAACAATTTTTTCTTATTTACTTTACAAAAAAATTAAAAACATGATAGATAGCTAGTGGGAAGCAACTGCGTAGCACAGGGAGATCAGCTCGGAGCTCTGTGACCACCCAGACAGGTGGGATAGGGAGGGTGGGAGGGAGACGCAAGTGGGAAGAGAAATGGGGATATAGGTGTACTATAGGTGATTCACTTTGTTATAAAGCAGAAACTAACACACCCCTGTAAAGCAATTATACTCCCATAAAGATGTTAAAAAGATAAACAGAAAATAGATTAAGGATGTAAACAAAACAAAACATAAAGCTGTCAGTAACAGGTATATGTCAGGACCGGTTGCACTATACAATAATACCTTGTATTCTCCAGAGCTGCCCTCTGCTGAGACCATATCCAGCTTCGGTCCTTCTTCTGCTTTTTCATTTCCATCCTCTTTCTCTTCCTCAGCATTTTCATAATGATATTCACTCTCTTCTTTAGTGTCGAATGATACGGACTTTGGCATCCCAAGGTGGTGGGAAACATTTCCCGATTTAAAATCAGCAGCAGAATCTAGTTCTCTGCTCTCAGGAGGATCTGGAGGAGAGAAATATGTCAGAAAAAAATAAATAAATAAGAAGACTAGCTGGTCATGTTCCTACTGGTTGATACAGCACTTCCTTGGCCCTCACACTTCTGCTGCTTCACAGTTTTCACAACATTTTCCCCCTCTTTCCAGGAGATCTCACACACACTGTGCTGCTGATTATTTCTGGCCCTTTGGAGAAGGGCTCGAAATCATTTGATCCTGAGAGCAATTTTGTATGTTTCTGCCAGAACGTCACTGGAAAATGTTCACCCCATTTCAAGACAAATTCTACCGTGAACCTCATTGATTCCTCAACCACTGAAAAGTGCCCCTGTGCCAATTCATCATTTTCTCAGGTCATCCTACTAAGAATCTTAACATTTTTAGAAGCCCGTCAACCAAAAGTGAGGTATGCCATTCGTTTGCCCTTCAGTTCGTAGAAGGCAGCATACTTTTTCTCAAGATCCTAAAGTTCTTTAGAGAATTGGGCTTCTACTTGTGCATATCGTGCCTGAAGGTTTCTGAGAGCTTTGACCCGCTGCTTAACCGCCAGAGGCCAGCGCTGAGTGCACCCTGCCTTTGAGGCCGATGCCCAGTCAGGGGCTGCAAGGGACAGGGGACTGGGCCGCCCCTCACCAGCCTCGGCCCCGTCGTCGGGTCCACACGCCCCAGCCTCCCAGGACTCGGAGCCATCAGCCAGGACCTCGCACACCCAGAACTCGGCCTCCACTACCGCCGCCGCAGGTTCCTCTGCCTTCTGGGATGCCGCCCCCTCTGCGGGTTCCCGCAGCTCCCAGGGCGGGGGGCCCTCTGCCTGGTACTCGCCCCCCCAGACCTCACCTGTCTCTCCCGGGGCTTCCTGACCCTGAGGAGGCGCGGCATCCTCTGCAGGGTCCGAGGGCCGTCGCGAGCAGCGACTGACCATCACGAATTCGGCGTGGGGCCCGGCCACGGCATGGACGTGGTAGTGGTCCTGGGGCACAAGGCAATGGGCCACATCCCGGTGCAGGGACTGATACTGCGCCGCGGGCGCCCCATGGCCCGGGACCACTCCCGCGCCTCCCTGCCCATGCTCGTCCTCCTCTTCTGTCTCTTCCTCCTCCTCGACCTCTTCCTCAGTTTCCTCCCCCTCTTCTGACTGGTACTCAGCCTCCTCCTGGTCCTCGATGTCTAATTCAAGCTCTTCCTCCTCCTCCTCCACCAGCTCTGCATCCCAGTCTTCTGCCACTGCGGCCTGAGCGGCCTCCTGCCCACCATCCTCCCCGTGAAGGGCTCTGGAGAGCCCCAGGGAGGCCAGAAGGGCCGCGTCCCCCTCGACTCCATCCATCCCTCCCGAAGGGGAGGCACGGACCCCGAGGGGACTGGGGTCGCCACCCGCCCCGCCTCCAGCTCCGTCCTGGCCACCTGGGATCGGCCCACGCTCCTCGGTGGCAGACATGGCAGGAGGGACACGCCAGACACGGATCAGGCTGCAGTGACGACCGCGGGGAAGATGGCGGCCACCGGGCTGGGTGTCGCTGAGGGAGGGGACGCTGTTGGCAGCGGGGCCTCCGGCACGGGGTGGGGGCTGCAGGGAAGCCGGCTGCCCACGGCACCAGAGTCAGAGAAAACGCCCCTGGGAGCCCCGCTACTGGAAGAGCAGACGGCCTGCCCGCCGAGCGCCCCGGCGAGATTGGGCCGAGGCCGCCGCGCACAGGGCGGGAAAGAGCTTGATTGGCTGGTGACGGGAGGCGAAACTTAGAAGGGCCAACGAGGGGCCACTTCCTCCAGCGCCGACTCTAAGCTCATTTGCCAGCAGCCAAGGGTTGACAGCACCACCCTCCAATGAGTGATCAAGGTCTTCAGTTTCCCTGGAGGCCTTAAAGGCCCAGCTCACCCTCAGCCTCTGTGAGGGCACAGGAATCCCTTCCTTTTCATTCCACCACTGCAAGAGCAAAACTACAATGCGCCTAAAGGGCGGCGCCCTGGGGTATGGGAACCTGCATGTGTTCCCCAATTGCCACCCTGGGGCAGCTCACGCTGATACAGACACAGTTCAAAAACGAGAGAGAGAGAGAAGGTGTATAGATCAAATCTCAGCAACGCTTAAAACCTCCCACAGGAGACAGCAAGAGAATTTGGAGGTTTTAATGCTGTTAAGGCTCCTTAGAAAAGGACATACAGAGTCGATATGGATGCAGTGAGAATGGAGAGTGGAAGAAGCCGTAAAGACAGGAGCTGGAGAGTGTTTCATCAGGGCTCCCCAATTCCGTTGCAGCCTCCAAGAAATGAAGACAGAGAGAGAGAGGGAAGAGAGACAGAGATAGAGAGAGAGAGAGAGAGAGAGAGAGAGAGATTTCTTTTAAAGACTGTGCTGAGCACCTGCTCTGCACTGGAATGTGCACACCCCTTGCCTCCCAAATTCATACGAGAAGCCCGTCCCCAGCCCCACCCCACCCCCAGGTGATGGTATTTGGAGACTGGGTCTTTGGTAGGTCATTCAGTTTTGGTAAGGTCAGGAGGCTGGGGTCCACACGTTGGGATTATTGCCCTGACAGGAAGAGACCATAGATGGTACTCTCCTCCCACCACCCCAACGTGAAGCCACAGGAAGAAGGCGGCTATCTTCAAGGCAAAACGAGGGCCCTCACCAAGAACTCCACCATGCTGGCACCCTGACTTTGGGCTTCCTAGTCTCCAGAACTGTGAGAGAATAAATTTCGGTTGTTTTAAGCCACCTGCTTTGTGGTAATTTGTTACGGTAAACCTAGGAAACTAACACCTCCCTCCGGGAGGTCTTTGTGTCTCAGGCCCCTGAGAGTTCTAGTACCTTCCTCAGTCCAGATCTTACCATCCTGTTCAGTTTCCCTGCAATAGTACCAAGTCAGTGAATTAAGGCTAGTTCTACTGTAGGTGTGGTTAAACGTTTCCCCCACTGCTCTAAAGCAGTGGTTCTCAAACTTTAGTGTGCTTCAGTAGCACTTGGAGGACTTGTCAAAACCTGATGGCTAGCAGCCTACCTTCAGAATATCCAATCCAGTAGGTCTGGGGCAGGGTCTGAGAATTTGCATTTCAAACAAGTTCCCAGCTGATGCTGATGCTGATGCTGATGCTGCTGCTCCATGGCAGGCCAATAGCACCATCTGGTCCCCAGGCAAGCTAGGTCATCCATCAGTTTCGTTCAATAACATATACTAGAGGCTGGGCCACCATCTCTATCATCACACAAGTTGTTTATAATCTAATATTTTAATTTATTTGAGGCTGCTATAAAAGGATGTCAAACAGGCTTACCAAATACTTGAAAGAAATCCCTTTCAATGACAGTAAGGTGGGCCGAAATACATAGAACAAAGATACATTGGAGTCAGTGTTATTTATGTTAAAAAAAAAAAAACCTCTGCAGCTTATTCATGTCAAACAAGCTTTTATTTTCAATGTGAACAATACTGTCAAATTTATATGTAAAAGGTAAGAATAAAGTCAGATAGCAGTTAATATCATTTTGGGATGTTGAACTTTGAAACAAAATCTGTGTTGTGGGCTAATGAAAACTAGAATCTCCGTGAAGGACAAATTCTTCTTTTCTTTCGCTGTCCACTTCTTTTTATGTCTTCCAAATGTAGGATGGGATAAGAGTCAATTAACAATTGTACACCAATAACATGCACCAGGGACTTTCTCAATATGAGTCAATACTATGTACATCTCCTGGCTCTCCAAGGAGAAAACAAAATGTTTTCTTCTTATAACCCAGACCCTTGGTTGTCAGGGTGCACATCATTTCATCACACCAACCACATCTCTCTCTTGCCAACCACTATATATGTTAGTTTTTTTTCTTGAAAGGCCACTCTGTGATTTAAGTGTCTTTCCACCTTAAGAGCCTATGCTCCTTACCAAATCATAAATCCCTTATAATCCCAGACCTTCAGTTTCCATATCTGTATAATGAGAATGAGGCTGTTATCAAATATCCACAGGTGTGAAAATTAAGAATGGGAGAAAGAAAGAGTGTGATACTGAGAGAGAGAGAGAGATGAGAGAGAGAAAGGAAAAGATGAATGGGTAGCAGAAAGAGAAACTAGGATCGAATTACCAACTCAGAGCCAATAATAATACTATGGCTAATTTTCTTTCCTTTTGAATAAAACATCTAAATTGAACTAATATTTGTGAATTACTCATGAAATGCAGTCTTATTTGAAATCCTTAACTTTTTACTACTTTGTAAGGAGTCCCCGTCTCAAAGGCATTGCTATTCCAAGAGACTTCATTTCTGTGGCCAGGTGATGAAGGTACAGCTAGTGCACAGCTTAGTCGCTTTAGCTGCTTCTCCTGGTGACCAGTCTCTAAAAATATAGGTCTCTATATATTAGACCTCTAAAAAAATATAGGTCTCTATTTCCAGGTCTGATAAATTTCCCATCTGCAGTAGACTTAAAGCTCCAGGACAATGGACTTGTGGCTGTAAATGAAATACATTTCAGAACACACTTCTTTCCATACCATCTAGAATACAAGCACATTACTAACATTAAACTGTTTTTCCAAAACTAAATTTCAACAATTTTTTCTTATTTACTTTACAAAAAAAATTAAAAACATGATAGATAGCTAGTGGGAAGCAACTGCGTAGCACAGGGAGATCAGCTCGGAGCTCTGTGACCACCTAGACAGGTGGGATAGGGAGGGTGGGAGGGAGACGCAAGTGGGAAGAGAAATGGGGATATAGGTATACTATAGGTGATTCACTTTGTTATAAAGCAGAAACTAACACACCCCTGTAAGGCAATTATACTCCCATAAAGATGTTAAAAAGATAAACAAAAAATAGATTAAGGATGTAAACAAAGCAAAACATAAAGCTGTCAGTAACAGGTATATGTCAGGACCGGTTGCACTATACAATAATACCTTGTATTCTCCAGAGCTGCCCTCTGCTGAGACCATATCCAGCTTCGGTCCTTCTTCTGCTTTTTCATTTCCATCCTCTTTCTCTTCCTCAGCATTTTCATAATGATATTCACTCTCTTCTTTAGTGTCGAATGATACGGACTTTGGCATCCCAAGGTGGTGGGAAACATTTCCCGATTTAAAATCAGCAGCAGAATCTAGTTCTCTGCTCTCAGGAGGATCTGGAGGAGAGAAATATGTCAGAAAAAAATAAATAAATAAGAAGACTAGCTGGTCATGTTCCTACTGGTTGATACAGCACTTCCTTGGCCCTCACACTTCTGCTGCTTCACAGTTTTCACAACATTTTCCCCCTCTTTCCAGGAGATCTCACACACACTGTGCTGCTGATTATTTCTGGCCCTTTGGAGAAGGGATCGAAATCATTTGATCCTGAGAGCAATTTTGTATGTTTCTGCCAGAACGTCACTGGAAAATGTTCACCCCATTTCAAGACAAATTCTACCGTGAACCTCATTGATTCCTCAACCACTGAAAAGTGCCCCTGTGCCAATTCATCATTTTCTCAGGTCATCCTACTAAGAATCTTAACATTTTTAGAAGCCCGTCAACCAAAAGTGAGGTATGCCATTCGTTTGCCCTTCAGTTCGTAGAAGGCAGCATACTTTTTCTCAAGATCCTAAAGTTCTTTAGAGAATTGGGCTTCTACTTGTGCATATCGTGCCTGAAGGTTTCTGAGAGCTTTGACCCGCTGCTTAACCGCCAGAGGCCAGCGCTGAGTGCACCCTGCCTTTGAGGCCGATGCCCAGTCAGGGGCTGCAAGGGACAGGGGACTGGGCCGCCCCTCACCAGCCTCGGCCCCGTCGTCGGGTCCACACGCCCCAGCCTCCCAGGACTCGGAGCCATCAGCCAGGACCTCGCACACCCAGAACTCGGCCTCCACTACCGCCGCCGCAGGTTCCTCTGCCTTCTGGGATGCCGCCCCCTCTGCGGGTTCCCGCAGCTCCCAGGGCGGGGGGCCCTCTGCCTGGTACTCGCCCCCCCAGACCTCACCTGTCTCTCCCGGGGCTTCCTGACCCTGAGGAGGCGCGGCATCCTCTGCAGGGTCCGAGGGCCGTCGCGAGCAGCGACTGACCATCACGAATTCGGCGTGGGGCCCGGCCACGGCATGGACGTGGTAGTGGTCCTGGGGCACAAGGCAATGGGCCACATCCCGGTGCAGGGACTGATACTGCGCCGCGGGCGCCCCATGGCCCGGGACCACTCCCGCGCCTCCCTGCCCATGCTCGTCCTCCTCTTCTGTCTCTTCCTCCTCCTCGACCTCTTCCTCAGTTTCCTCCCCCTCTTCTGACTGGTACTCAGCCTCCTCCTGGTCCTCGATGTCTAATTCAAGCTCTTCCTCCTCCTCCTCCACCAGCTCTGCATCCCAGTCTTCTGCCACTGCGGCCTGAGCGGCCTCCTGCCCACCATCCTCCCCGTGAAGGGCTCTGGAGAGCCCCAGGGAGGCCAGAAGGGCCGCGTCCCCCTCGACTCCATCCATCCCTCCCGAAGGGGAGGCACGGACCCCGAGGGGACTGGGGTCGCCACCCGCCCCGCCTCCAGCTCCGTCCTGGCCACCTGGGATCGGCCCACGCTCCTCGGTGGCAGACATGGCAGGAGGGACACGCCAGACACGGATCAGGCTGCAGTGACGACCGCGGGGAAGATGGCGGCCACCGGGCTGGGTGTCGCTGAGGGAGGGGACGCTGTTGGCAGCGGGGCCTCCGGCACGGGGTGGGGGCTGCAGGGAAGCCGGCTGCCCACGGCACCAGAGTCAGAGAAAACGCCCCTGGGAGCCCCGCTACTGGAAGAGCAGACGGCCTGCCCGCCGAGCGCCCCGGCGAGATTGGGCCGAGGCCGCCGCGCACAGGGCGGGAAAGAGCTTGATTGGCTGGTGACGGGAGGCGAAACTTAGAAGGGCCAACGAGGGGCCACTTCCTCCAGCGCCGACTCTAAGCTCATTTGCCAGCAGCCAAGGGTTGACAGCACCACCCTCCAATGAGTGATCAAGGTCTTCAGTTTCCCTGGAGGCCTTAAAGGCCCAGCTCACCCTCAGCCTCTGTGAGGGCACAGGAATCCCTTCCTTTTCATTCCACCACTGCAAGAGCAAAACTACAATGCGCCTAAAGGGCGGCGCCCTGGGGTATGGGAACCTGCATGTGTTCCCCAATTGCCACCCTGGGGCAGCTCACGCTGATACAGACACAGTTCAAAAACGAGAGAGAGAGAGAAGGTGTATAGATCAAATCTCAGCAACGCTTAAAACCTCCCACAGGAGACAGCAAGAGAATTTGGAGGTTTTAATGCTGTTAAGGCTCCTTAGAAAAGGACATACAGAGTCGATATGGATGCAGTGAGAATGGAGAGTGGAAGAAGCCGTAAAGACAGGAGCTGGAGAGTGTTTCATCAGGGCTCCCCAATTCCGTTGCAGCCTCCAAGAAATGAAGACAGAGAGAGAGAGGGAAGAGAGACAGAGATAGAGATAGAGAGAGAGAGAGAGAGAGAGAGAGAGAGAGAGATTTCTTTTAAAGACTGTGCTGAGCACCTGCTCTGCACTGGAATGTGCACACCCCTTGCCTCCCAAATTCATACGAGAAGCCCGTCCCCAGCCCCACCCCACCCCCAGGAGATGGTATTTGGAGACTGGGTCTTTGGTAGGTCATTCAGTTTTGGTAAGGTCAGGAGGCTGGGGTCCACACGTTGGGATTATTGCCCTGACAGGAAGAGACCATAGATGGTACTCTCCTCCCACCACCCCAACGTGAAGCCACAGGAAGAAGGCGGCTATCTTCAAGGCAAAACGAGGGCCCTCACCAAGAACTCCACCATGCTGGCACCCTGACTTTGGGCTTCCTAGTCTCCAGAACTGTGAGAGAATAAATTTCGGTTGTTTTAAGCCACCTGCTTTGTGGTAATTTGTTACGGTAAACCTAGGAAACTAACACCTCCCTCCGGGAGGTCTTTGTGTCTCAGGCCCCTGAGAGTTCTAGTACCTTCCTCAGTCCAGATCGTACCATCCTGTTCAGTTTCCCTGCAATAGTACCAAGTCAGTGAATTAAGGCTAGTTCTACTGTAGGTGTGGTTAAACGTTTCCCCCACTGCTCTAAAGCAGTGGTTCTCAAACTTTAGTGTGCTTCAGTAGCACTTGGAGGACTTGTCAAAACCTGATGGCTAGCAGCCTACCTTCAGAATATCCAATCCAGTAGGTCTGGGGCAGGGTCTGAGAATTTGCATTTCAAACAAGTTCCCAGCTGATGCTGATGCTGATGCTGATGCTGCTGCTCCATGGCAGGCCAATAGCACCATCTGGTCCCCAGGCAAGCTAGGTCATCCATCAGTTTCGTTCAATAACATATACTAGAGGCTGGGCCACCATCTCTATCATCACACAAGTTGTTTATAATCTAATATTTTAATTTATTTGAGGCTGCTATAAAAGGATGTCAAACAGGCTTACCAAATACTTGAAAGAAATCCCTTTCAATGACAGTAAGGTGGGCCGAAATACATAGAACAAAGATACATTGGAGTCAGTGTTATTTATGTTAAAAAAAAAAAAACCTCTGCAGCTTATTCATGTCAAACAAGCTTTTATTTTCAATGTGAACAATACTGTCAAATTTATATGTAAAAGGTAAGAATAAAGTCAGATAGCAGTTAATATCATTTTGGGATGTTGAACTTTGAAACAAAATCTGTGTTGTGGGCTAATGAAAACTAGAATCTCCGTGAAGGACAAATTCTTCTTTTCTTTCGCTGTCCACTTCTTTTTATGTCTTCCAAATGTAGGATGGGATAAGAGTCAATTAACAATTGTACACCAATAACATGCACCAGGGACTTTCTCAATATGAGTCAATACTATGTACATCTCCTGGCTCTCCAAGGAGAAAACAAAATGTTTTCTTCTTATAACCCAGACCCTTGGTTGTCAGGGTGCACATCATTTCATCACACCAACCACATCTCTCTCTTGCCAACCACTATGTATGTTAGTTTTTTTTCTTGAAAGGCCACTCTGTGATTTAAGTGTCTTTCCACCTTAAGAGCCTATGCTCCTTACCAAATCATAAATCCCTTATAATCCCAGACCTTCAGTTTCCATATCTGTATAATGAGAATGAGGCTGTTATCAAATATCCACAGGTGTGAAAATTAAGAATGGGAGAAAGAAAGAGTGTGATACTGAGGGAGAGAGAGAGATGAGAGAGAGAAAGGAAAAGATGAATGGGTAGCAGAAAGAGAAACTAGGATCGAATTACCAACTCAGAGCCAATAATAATACTATGGCTAATTTTCTTTCCTTTTGAATAAAACATCTAAATTGAACTAATATTTGTGAATTACTCATGAAATGCAGTCTTATTTGAAATCCTTAACTTTTTACTACTTTGTAAGGAGTCCCCGTCTCAAAGGCATTGCTATTCCAAGAGACTTCATTTCTGTGGCCAGGTGATGAAGGTACAGCTAGTGCACAGCTTAGTCGCTTTAGCTGCTTCTCCTGGTGACCAGTCTCTAAAAATATAGGTCTCTATATATTAGACCTCTAAAAAAATATAGGTCTCTATTTCCAGGTCTGATAAATTTCCCATCTGCAGTAGACTTAAAGCTCCAGGACAATGGACTTGTGGCTGTAAATGAAATACATTTCAGAACACACTTCTTTCCATACCATCTAGAATACAAGCACATTACTAACATTAAACTGTTTTTCCAAAACTAAATTTCAACAATTTTTTCTTATTTACTTTACAAAAAAAATTAAAAACATGATAGATAGCTAGTGGGAAGCAACTGCGTAGCACAGGGAGATCAGCTCGGAGCTCTGTGACCACCTAGACAGGTGGGATAGGGAGGGTGGGAGGGAGACGCAAGTGGGAAGAGAAATGGGGATATAGGTATACTATAGGTGATTCACTTTGTTATAAAGCAGAAACTAACACACCCCTGTAAAGCAATTATACTCCCATAAAGATGTTAAAAAGATAAACAAAAAATAGATTAAGGATGTAAACAAAACAAAACATAAAGCTGTCAGTAACAGGTATATGTCAGGACCGGTTGCACTATACAATAATACCTTGTATTCTCCAGAGCTGCCCTCTGCTGAGACCATATCCAGCTTCGGTCCTTCTTCTGCTTTTTCATTTCCATCCTCTTTCTCTTCCTCAGCATTTTCATAATGATATTCACTCTCTTCTTTAGTGTCGAATGATACGGACTTTGGCATCCCAAGGTGGTGGGAAACATTTCCCGATTTAAAATCAGCAGCAGAATCTAGTTCTCTGCTCTCAGGAGGATCTGGAGAAGAGAAATATGTCAGAAAATAAATAAATAAATAAGAAGACTAGCTGGTCATGTTCCTACTGGTTGATACAGCACTTCCTTGGCCCTCACACTTCTGCTGCTTGACAGTTTTCACAACATTTTCCCCCTCTTTCCAGGAGATCTCACACACACTGTGCTGCTGATTATTTCTGGCCCTTTGGAGAAGGGATCGAAATCATTTGATCCTGAGAGCAATTTTGTATGTTTCTGCCAGAACGTCACTGGAAAATGTTCACCCCATTTCAAGACAAATTCTACCGTGAACCTCATTGATTCCTCAACCACTGAAAAGTGCCCCTGTGCCAATTCATCATTTTCTCAGGTCATCCTACTAAGAATCTTAACATTTTTAGAAGCCCGTCAACCAAAAGTGAGGTATGCCATTCGTTTGCCCTTCAGTTCGTAGAAGGCAGCATACTTTTTCTCAAGATCCTAAAGTTCTTTAGAGAATTGGGCTTCTACTTGTGCATATCGTGCCTGAAGGTTTCTGAGAGCTTTGACCCACTGCTTAACCGCCAGAGGCCAGCGCTGAGTGCACCCTGCCTTTGAGGCGGATGCCACAGCAGGGGGTGCAAGGGACAGGGGACTGGGCCTCCCCTAGCCAGCCTCGGCCCCTTTGACAGGTCCACAGTTTCCAGCCACCCAGGACTCGGAGGCATCAGCCAGGACCTCGCCCGCCCAGAACTCAGCCTCCCCTGCCCCTGCCACCAGTTCCTCTGCCTTCTGGGATGCCAGCCCCTCCACAGGCTCCCGCGGCTCCCAGGGCGGGGTCCCTCTGCATGGTACTCGCCCCCCCAGACGTCACCTGCCTCTCCCAAGTCTTCCTGCCCGTGAGGAAGCTCGACAGCCTCTGCAGGGTCCGAGGGCCGTTGGGAGCGGCGCCTGACCATCACGCGGCTGGCGTGGGGCCCGACCAGGACACGGTCCTTGTAGTGGCTGTGGTGCAGAAGACAATGGGCCACATCCCGGAGCAGGGAATGAAACTGCACCGCGGGCGCCCCGCGGCCTGCGACCACTCCCGCGCCTCCCTGCCCATGCTCGTCCTCCTCTTCTGTCTCTTCCTCCTCCTCAACCTCTTCCTCAGTTTCCTCCCCCTCTTCTGACTGGTACTCAGCCTCCTCCCGGTCCTCGGTGTCTAATTCAAACTCTTCCGCCTCCTCCTCCACCAGCTCTGCATCCCAGTCTTCTGCCACTGTGGCCTGGGCGGCCTCCTGCCCACCATCCTCCCCGTGAAGGGCTCTGGAGAGCCCCAGGGAAGCCAGAAGGGCCACGGCCCCCTCGACTCCATCCATCACTCCAGAAGGGGAGGCATGGACCCCGAGGGGACTGGGGTCACCACCCGCCCTGCCACCAGCTCTATCCTGGCCACCTGGGATCGGCCCACGCTCCTCTGTGGCAGACATGGCAGGAGGGACACGCCAGACACGGATCGGGCTGCAGTGACGACCGTGGGGAAGATGGCGGCCGCTGCGCTGAGTGTCGCTGAGGGAGCGGACGCTGTTGGCAGCTGGGCCACCGGGACGGGGTTGGGGTTGCAGAGAAGCAGGCTGCCCAGGGGACAAGAGTCAGACAAGACTCCCCTGCGAGCCCCGCTACTGGAAGTGCAGACGGCCTGCCCGCGGAGCGCCCCAGCGATACTGGGCCGCGGCTGCTGCGCACAAGGCGGGAAAGAGCTTGATTGGCTGGTGACGGGAGGCGGACCTTACAAGGGTCAACGAAGGGCCACTTCCTCCAGCGCCGACTCTAAGCTCATTTGCCAGCAGCCAAGGATTGACAGCACCACCGTCCAATGATTGATCAAGGTCTTCACTTTTCCTGGAGGCCTTAAAGGGCCAGCTCACCCTCAGCCTCTGTGATCGCACAGGAATCCCTTCTTTTCATTCCACCACTGCAAGAGCAAAACTACAAAACCCCTAAAGGCGGCACCCTGGGGTATGGGAACCTGCATGTTTTCCCCAATTGCCACCCTGGGGCAGCTCACGCTGATACAGACACACTTAGTTCAAAACCGAGACAGAGAGAGAAGGTGTATAGATCAAATCTCAGCAACGCTTAAAACCTCCCACAAGAGACAGCAAGCAAATTTGGAGGTTTTAATGCTGTTAAGGCTCCTTAGAAGAGGACATACAGAGTCGATATGGATGCAGTGAGAATGGAGAGTGGAAGAAGCAGTAAAGACTGGAGCTGGAGAGTGTTTCATCAGGGCTCCCGAATTCCGTTGCAGCCTCCAAGAAATGAAGACAGAGAGAGAGAGGGAAGAGAGACAGAGATAGAGAGAGAGAGAGAGAGAGAGAGAGAGAGAGAGAGATTTTCTTTTAAAGACTGGTCTGAGCACCTGCTGTGCACTGGATTGTGTACACCCCTTGCCTCCCAAATTCATACGAGAAGCCCATCCCCAGCCCCACCCCACCCCCAGGAGATGGTATTTGGAGACTGGGTCTTTGGTAGGTCATTCAGTTTTGGTAAGGTCAGGAGGCTGGGGTCCACACATTGGGATTATTGCCCTTATAGGAAGAGACCATAGATGGTACTCTCCTCCCACCACCCCAACGTGAAGCCACAGGAAGAAGGTGGCTATCTTCAAGCCAAAACGAGGGCCCTCACCAAGAACTCCACCGTCCTGACACCCTGACTTTGGGCTTCCTAGCCTCCAGAACTGTAGGAAATAAGTAACTCTCTTGTTTAAGCCGCCCAGCCTATGGCATTTTATTACGGCAGCCTGAGCAGTCTAATACAGCATGGCAGACCTTAACAGCACAGGCTTCCTAGAGTCATTTCTCGGTCAACAGTCCCAGACTTTTTGTTGTACTCAGCCCCACTTAGCCGAGTGGTCAAGGGTAACGAATGCTGAAAACGAGGAAGAAATCAACAACTATTTTATGCTAATCCCAGTTACTACTGTTGATGGGCATAGAAGCTAGACTGGGTGTCAGCTGTAACTTCATGTTCAGGAGAACATAAGCTATGTCCCTTACTTCCAGTAAGCACACTGCCTTGGGATCCAGGACATCTAATTTGACACATCCTAACGCTTCACAGATGGGAAGCACACATTCTGCAGTGCGCTCCTGGGAAGGCTGAGGAGAAGAGCTGTTGTTGCCACCCTGAGTCACTATGGAGTCCTCCTATCCCAAGTTGGGTTAAACGGTCAATCAAGACTGGAGACACCACACACACACACACACACACACACACACACACACACACACACACACTCTACCGAGACGCGATGCAAAGTGTATTCCTTACGTGAGGAGGCTTCTGGGGGGAGAGCAGGGCATGCTTTTCAAGCTGCTCCAAAATAGACTTCAGAGAGTCAGGAATGGAAGAAATTGCTTTGGGAGTTCTACTGTGATTAGTGGATGGGGCCAGCATGACAGTTCCCTTGTGCTGGCAGTAGCTAGTGTCGTTTGATGCCCACTCCTCCTGCCCTCCACCCGACAACCGTGCCAAAGGAGAGAGTGGAGGGTGGGGCAGTGGGGAAGAGGGAGGGTTGACGTTTAAAAGCCCTCAGCAGTCAAACATCAAAGGATGCAGTCAGACCCTATACTATAATTCACCTCTGGCGTGTTGCAAGCGACAGAAACGTGCCATTTTCGTGTAATGGAATCTGAACTTGTGGAAGTAAGCCACTCTGGAACTCTTAAGTCCGGCAGCCTAAGGCCAGGTAGGGAGGCATAAGGTCCACTGAAGGCTGTTCAAGAGCCCAGCGTGGTGTATCCTGTGAAGTAAAATGCATGCTTCGATCACCATCAATAAGGCCCGGAAATCCAAAGCCCATAAGGAGGGTCTTGGCGAAGCCCTGCGTAGTGGTTTTAGTATATGTAGAGACACGTGTGACCTGGATTTATAATTTGGGAGTCTGTGGGCCAAGAGATTCCCAAGGCTCTTTACCCCAAAGGGGACAGTTTTACACAAGGAAACGTCGCTGCCACCATGGGCCGGACCAGACAGCCAGACCGATGACAACGGCCTGATTGTCTATGAAAATGTGTAGATGGTGCTAACTGTTGGCCAGAGCATCCAGCGCTAAGGTGACTGCCTGAAGTTCACTCACTGGTGCTGTCTTTTCGTTGAACAGTTTTATCTATGGTTATTGTATTGATTACTGACAAGGAAAGAGTTTTCCTGACATTTTCCTATTTATTTTCCACATGTCAGTCTTTTTTGTTCCTTCACTCCTCAATTACTCTACTTTCTGTTATTAATTACTTTTTATAGTGTACAAAGTGATCCTTTATCACTCCTTTTGCTGTACTGTTTTAGTTTTTTTTTAGTGCTGGAGCTTTTTGTGGGGGCAGTGTCGGTGGTTACACTGGGAGTTACAATTAGTATCTTAGCTTTATAATAATCAAGTTTGTATTAATACGGAGATAGTTGCCATAGTATTCAAAACCTCTGCTTTTCCCTAGCTCTGCCACATTTCTTTATTTAATTATGGTGACACACGGCATGTTTGTATATTTGGTGCCCATTAACAGAGATTTATAGTTAAAGCTTTATACATTTGTATTTTAAATCATATATGAAAACAAAAAAGAGATATAATCCAAAAGTGCAGCAATACTGGCTTCTGCGTTTACCTGTGTAGTTACCTTGGCCTTTGTGGTTTATTTCTTCATATTGCTTCAAATACGTGCCCAGCATTGTTTCAATTCAGCCTGAAGGACTCCTTTCAGTACTTTCTATAGGGCAAGCTTACTAGCTATGTACTCTCTCAGTTATTGTTTGTCTTGGAATGTCTTTAACTCCCCTTCATTTCCCCCACATATAGAATTCTTGGTGGAAAGGGTATTTTTGTTCATTTGTTCTACGCTTTTAATATGCCATTCCAATGCCACCTGTCCTCTGTGGTTTCTGTAGAGGAATGCGCACAAATCTTACTGACGATTACTTGTATATGAGGAGTTGTTTCTATTGCTTTTTCAAGGTTCACTCTTTGTCTTTGACTTTTGATAATTTGATCATGATGTGCCTAGGTGGGGATCTCTGATTCTATCCTACTTGGAGTTTGTAGAACTTACTGGGTGTGTAGATTCATGTCTTTCCTCCGAGTTTGGAGGTTTTCAGGCATCATTTCTTTAAAGATTTCCTGCCCCTTTCTCTCTCTCCTCTGCCTCTGCCACTGTCATTATGTGTACATTGATAAGCTTGCTGATGCATATAAGTCTCATAGGATTTGCTCATTATTCTTCATTCTTTGCTTTTTCTGCTCCTCTTTTCCTTTCCAGAGACTGGATATTTCAACTAACCTTTTAAACTTTGCTGATTCTTTTTCTCCTGTTCAAATTTGCTGTTGGACATCTTTTATTAATTTTTCATTTCACTTACTGTGCTTTTCAGCTGAAGATCTTTTACTTTGTCCCTATTTATAATTTCTATCTCTTTGGGATACATCTTTCTCATTGTTTCCTAGTTCTTTGATCACTATTTCCTTTCGCTCATTGAGTTTATTGAAGACAGCTGACTAAAAGTGTATTTTTCTAGTAACCCAAATACTGTGCTTCACCTCTGACAGTTTATAGTAATTAATTTTTTCCACGTGAACAGGATACACATTCCTCCCATCCCCTCCAACTATATGGAAGTATAATTTACAATTAAAATTCGTGTATTGAAGGGGAACAATGTGATGCTTGATGTACGTACACATTGTTAAATGATTACCACAGTCAAACTAATTTATGCATCTATAACCTCACATAGCTAAAGGTTTTTTGGGGTGGTGTGTGGGATAAAACTAAGATCTACTCTCTCAGCAAGTCTCCAGCATACCATACAATATCTTAAATTAAATCTGCATGCTGTGCATTAGATCCCTAGAATGTATTCATCTTATAACTGATCATTTGTACCCTTTGATGAACCACCCCACAAATAACAAACCTGGAGGCATCAGGGTTCCTGATTTCATTATATGACAAAGGTATAGTAATGGAAACAGTATGGTAGTGGCATAAGAACAGATATATATATATAGACCAACGGATCAAAATATAGAGCCCAGAAATAAACCCACACATATATGTTCAACTATTTGACAAGAACTCCAAGAACACACAATGAGGACAGGATAGTCTCTTCAATAAATGCTGCTGGGAACACTGCATATCCACGTGCAAAGATACTATACTGGAGCCTTATCTTATACCATACCCCAAAATGAACTCAAAATGGATTAAAGACTTAAACGTAAGGCCTGAATCTGTGAAACTCCTAGAGGAAGACACAGGGGTAAGCTCCTTGACATAGGTTATGGCAATGATATTTTTTTGAAATGACACCAAAACAAAGGCAACAAAATCAAAAATAAACAAGTGGACTACATCAAACTCAAAAGTTTCTGCACAGCAAAGGAAACAATCAACAAAATGAAAAGGCAACTGACCTATGAAGCAGAAGAAAATATTTGCAAATCATGTTATCTGTTGAGGGGATAATATGCAAAATATAAAAGGAATTCAATCAACTCAACAGCAAAAAAAAAAAAACATCAACCAATAATTAATAAAAGGGCACACGGTTCGAATAAACATTTTCCCAAAGAAGACATACAACTGGCAAATAGGTATATGAAGAGGTGTTCAGCATCACTAACCATCAGGGAAATGCAAATCAAAGCTGCAATTAAGACATCACACCTATTAGGATGGCTATTATCAAAAGGACAAGAGACAGCATGTGTTGGCAAGAGTGTGGTAAAAAGGGAACCCTCGTGCCCTGTTGGTGGGAAAGTAAAATGGTGCAGCCACTGTGGACAACTGCATGGAGGTTCCTCAAAAGACTGAAAGTAGAACTGTCAGATCAGCCAGCAATCCCACTCCTGAAAACAGATCCAAAGGAGGTGATTTCTGCTCTGCTCCCTTATGCTCATTGCAGCATTATTCACAAGAGCCAAGGAATGGAGACAAGCTAAGTGTTCTGGGCCGATGAAAGGATAAAGAACATATCACAATTATATAAAAGACATATCAAAGAATTCTTCTTAAAAATTCATCAGAGGGCTTCCCCGTGGCACAGTGATTAAGAATCCACCTGCCAACGCAGTGAACATGGGTTCAAGCCCTGGTCCGCGAAGATCCCACACGCTGCGGAGCAACTTAGCCTGTGAGCCACGACTACTGAGCCTGTGCTCTAGAGCCTGTGAGCTGCAACTTCTGAGCCCGCGTGCTACAACTACTGACGCCCGCAAGTCTAGAGGCCGTGCTGCACAAGAGAAGCCACCGTAATGAGAAGCCCGCGCACCACAACGAAGAGTAGTCCCCGCTCGCCGCACCTAGAGAAAGCCCATGCGCAGCAACGAAGACCTGACACAGCCAAAAATAATAAATAAATAAAAACAAAATAAATAAAGTAATAAAAGTTCATTTGCAAGACTATTCTTGTCTTTGGGGGTGATACAGAGAGGAACAGGAACAGAGACAAGACATGGTAGATTCTCCTTCCTTCAGACGTCTTGTCTCTCTCAGGAAATCTCTACAGGCACAGCTTAATAGTGAGCCAGCTGGAAAGGCAAAATAGGGTTGACAGAGACCCAGAAACTTAGAACAGGTTATAGAATTTTGAGCTCAGATATTAAACAAATTTTACTTACCTCGCATCTACTTCCTCTTATATATCCTGACAATGAATGCAAACAGTGTGCCTTCTGACACAAAATAAACACAGAAGTGACTATAACATCAGTCACACCCACTTCCAAAAACACAAAAACAAAATTTAAGACCTTTGTTAGGAAGTGTACTCATGTTTAGATAGTAAATAGGGAACCACTGACAGATTTTAATGAAATTTACATATATCATTAATTTTGATGTAGAAAATTTCATGTACATAATGACTTCTCTTCTTTCTCCCATGGCCACCTAGGAAACTCAGAGATTAGGAAAAAAGCTTCCTTCCCCATATGTTGGTTTAATATCCTAGCCTCAGATATACTCAACACCTCTGCCAGCACCCCTGATGGAACACCACTCTCAGGTGAGGCAGTGTTTCTACCTGAAGGATTTCAAAATACCCTTAAGATTTGGGAAGAATTGGGAGGTCTAAAGGTAAAATCTGTGCAAACAATATGTAGAAGCAAAAACCTTGTATGACTCAGGAACGTATCTGGAGGGTTGAGTGGGTGTGTGTGAGTGTATGGGTAAAGCTTGTTTCGGTTGAACTTTAGGCAAACTGTAAACATATACTCTACACAGAAACACTTTCCAATCCCCTGTGTCTTTAAACTCATGAGATGAGCTGCCCTGCAGAGGCAGGACCTGGTGTCTTTGGGCAGCTGTGGCAGTTAAAGGGTGTGAGCTCTCAAACCAGACTGCCTGGATAAAAGTTTCAGTTCACTTACAGGCTGTGAGATTTGGGCTCAGGATTTAATATCTCAAATCCTGTCTTCTATAATAATTCTCAATTTCTCCATCAGTAAATGAGGTGAAAAATACTCCCAACCTCATCGGATTGCTGTACAGATTTAATGAGCTAATACTTTACAAGGGCCTACTTGATGTCGAGCTTGGCACAGAGTTAGTGCAAATTAATGTCTGGATACATCACAAGATGAACACATTCCATGCTCACTGCTGTAGCTGCACAGATCATCTTTTAATCCTTCAAATATGCTATGTTCTCTTTCTTCTAATGGATCTTTGCCCATCTTCATTCCTCTAACTAGACCTTATGCATAGCTTTGGCCAAAACTGACTTTCTAAGCCCTAATCATCCTTAACGTCCCAACTCAGGCTTTTTTTTTTTTTTACAAGCCTCTTCTCTGTTAAGACGGGGTTGCACGTTTCTTCCTTTATTATTTTTAAACTAAAGCAAAAATAAAATAACATAAAATTAATGATTTCAGTCACTTTAAAATGGACAAATCAAATAAAAAGTTTTAAAAATAAAATGTACAAATCAGTTCTTTTAGTACATTCACGATGCTGTGCAACCATCACCCCTATCTAGTTTCAGAGCATCTTCATCAACTCAAAAAGAAACCCTATACCCAGGAAGCGGTCATACCCCATTCCCTCCTATCCTCAAACACTGGCAACCACTAATCTCCTTTCTGCCACTATGGATTTGCCTGATCTGGACATTTCATAGAAATGGAATCATGCCATATGTGGCATTGTGTGTTTGTGTGTGTGTGTGTGTTTGTGTGTGTGTGATATTTTGTAATTTTTGTTCATGGTAGTTGTTATCTTTTTTCATTATGAACTTTTTGTCATTCTAAAAAAAGATTCACTTCATGCATGATTGTGTATAATGATAGAAGAGAATCTTCCATATTGTATGAGTTTCTTGCCTGTTTGTACTTGCCTGTTTGGAACCCGTTTTGGACTCTCCCTGTAAACGACCTAGACTCCTTGGGTATAATGCCTGTAGCAGTCCAAGAACATACACAGAGATTGTATGCCCTGACCAAAGGACTTTTATCCCAGGAATATAATGTTGATTTGGATTTGTATCCCAGGAATATAATGTTGATTTAACATTAAGAAATCACAGTGTAGGGACTTCCCTGGTGGAGCAGTGGTTAAGAATCCACCCAAAAATGAAGGGGACACAGGTTCGAGCCCTGGTCTGGGAAGATCCCACATGCCACGGAGCAACTAAGCCCATGTGCCACAAATACTGAGCCTGCGCTCTAGAGCCCATGTGCCACAACTACTGAAGCCTGCATGCCTAGAGCCCATGCTTCGCAATAAGAGAGGCCACCGCAATGAGAAGACCGCACACCGCAACGAAGAGTAGCCTGCAGTCACTGCAACTAGAGAAAGCCCGCATGCAGCAACGAAGACGCAACAGCAGCAAAAAAGAAAGAAAGAAAGAAAGAAAGAAAAGAAATCACAGTGTAGGGACTTCCCTGCCGGAGAAGTGGTTAACAATCCACCCGCCAATGCAGGGTACACGGGTCCGAGCCCTGGTCCGGGAAGATCCCACATGCCCCGGAGCAACTAAGCCCGTGTGTCACAACTACTGAGCCTGCGCTCTAGAGTCCTTGAGCCACAAATACTGAGCCAACGTGCCACAACTACTGAAGCCGGCACGCCTAGAGCCTGTGCTCCGCAACAAGAGAAGCCACTGCAAGGAGAAGCCCGTGTACTGCAATGAAGAATAGCCCCCGCTCAGCGCAACTAGAGAAAGCCCACGCACAGCAATGAAGACCCAATGCAGAGAAAAATAAAAATAAATAAATTTATATTAAAAAAAGTAATCAAAGTGTAATACATCTAACAGAATACCAGAAAAATCCTCATGATCATCTTAAGAGACATTTATAAAGCCTTTAGCATAATTCAAGAAACTTCCATGATAAAAGCTCTCAAAAAAACTAGGATTAGAAGACATCTTTTTCAATGCTCAACGTCACTAATTATTAGAGAAATGCAAATCAAAACTATAATGAGGTATCACCTCACACCGGTCAGAATGGCCATCATCAAAAAGTTTACAAACAGGGACTTCCCTTGGTGGTCCAATGGTTTAGACTCCACACTCCCAATGCAGGGAGCCCAGGTTCAAACCCTCATCGAGGAACTAGATCCCACATGCCACAACTAAAGGACCCCGCATGCCACAAGTAAGAGCCCACATGCCACAACTAAAAGATCCCACATGTCACAACCAAAGATCCCACATGCCACGACTAAAGATCCTGCATGCAACAACTAAAAGATCCCACGTGCAATGAAGATCCTGCACGGGGCAACAAAGATCCCACGTGCCCCAACTAAGAACCAGCACAGCCAAATAAATAAAGAAAAGAAAATAAAATTTTAAAAAAACGTTTACGAACACTAAATGCTGGAGAAAGTGTGGAGCAAAAGGAACCCTTCTACACTGTTGGTGGGAAATTAAATTGGTGCAGCCACTATGGAAAACAGTGTGGAGGTTCCTTCGAAACCTAAAACTAGAGTTGCCATATGATCCAGCAATTCCACTCCTGGGCATATATCCAGAGAAAACTCTAATTCAAAAAGATAAATGCACTGCAATGTTCACAGCAGCACTATTTACGACAGCCAAGACACGGAAGAAACCTAAATGTCTATCGACAGGTGAATGGATAAAGAAAACATGGTACATATATACAATGGAATACCACTCAGCCATAAAGAATAATGAAATAATGCCATTTGCAGCAACATCGTTGGACCTAGAGATTATTATACTAAGTGAAGTATGTCACACAGAGAAAGACAAGTATCATATGATATCACTTACATGTGGAATCTAATACAAAATGATACAAATGAACTTATTGATATTTACAAAACAGAAACAGACTCACAGACATAGAAAACAAACTTATGGTTACCAAAGGGGAAAGGGGGTGGGGAAGGGATAAATTAGGAGTTTGGGATTTGCAGATATAAACTACTATACATAAAATATGTAAACAACAAGGTCCTACTGCATAGCACAGGAAGCTATATTCAATATCCTGTTGTTAACCATAATGGAAAAGAATATGCAAAAGAATGTGTGTCTTTGTGTATATATATATGTATATATGTATATATATATTTATATATATAACTGAATCCCTTTGCTGTACACCAGAAACTAACATAACATTGTAAATCAACTGCACTTCAATAAAAATATATTAAAAAATGAAACGCAGCTATGAAGCCATAAAAAAGGTACAAACTCTTAGTTATAAAATAAATGTCATGGGGATGTAATGTACAGCGTGATGACTACAGTTAATACTACTATATTGTATATTTGAAAGTTGCTAAGACAAAACCCTCTTAGGTTTGCTCTTAATAAGAGATGATAATAGGTTTTTCCTTACCTTCTAAGTAATCTCCATAGAAAGCAGAGATTCTGTGTCTTATCAGAATAATTTCCTGTGCTTCTTGTTGATTTATCATGTCCTTTATTTGTAAGATAAATGAGTCTTCTTACTTCTAAAAGAGAGAAGGCTCTTTTTAATCACATTACTTCCAATATTTACTTTTGAAATCTTATATTAGTACTCTGGTTAAATAGGTGGCCAAATAGTTTCTTAGTGACCCATGATTCTATTTAGCCAAGTGTACAAATCTTTTGCCATTTCTAACAACTAGTGATATTTGGTCTTTCCAAATTCAAATCCTAAATGAAATCTGCTTGATCTCATACTGACACTGATATTTCCCAGAGGGCCTGCGGAAAATCCAGAGTTTGTTCTTTCACCTTGTAAATGAGAGATGTTACAATAAGTAGGTTTATTTGATAAGTTGAGTTGCACAGGAAGCACTGCCAAATATGAAGAGATGCTTCACCTTCTCTAGTTTATATTTCTATGTGTAAAATGTTATTAATACAAATACTTCAGAAATTGTATTAATTCCTATAAATGTCAGTGCCCTTGCTGTCCATGATGTATCTTGGTGCTGCTTTGCCTTAGAATTAGACAACATCAGCATAATGTTATCAGCTGTCATGCCAGTTAGTGTCTTAAAATGTTGTATGCCACAGAAACAACCAAATGTCCTTGGCAATTGCATCATTTTTATAATGAACTTTCATCACGTCTTTTACCATGGCCATTTTCACTCTTTTGTCATCCACACTTGTTTTAGTTTGATGCCTCCCTGAAAGCTCTTGCAATCAGCTACAGGCCACAGTAATTATCGTCAACAAAATGGGACTATCTTGGAGTCCCACAGAAAGGACTATGCCAGGTACTCTTGAGGCACAGAACTCCTAATGGCATTGCTTAAATAACTTTGAGACCGTACCACCGGCCTGAGTCAGGAGTTCCAGAATTCTCCTGGAGAAGCTGATAAGTTCATGAGATGGCTAACCCAAGATCAAGCACAACAAGAATTACATAGGGCTGAATGAATTGGTCAAGGACGATTATGGCTTTTGCTTGCACTACTGCTGATGCTTTAATGTTCTGTTTTCTGGATATAAAGAACTGCCTACTTTTCTAACTTCAGCTATCTACAATTCATAACAGTTTAGTAGATCATACTTCTGTAAGCAGAAATGAAGTATTTATCTTTTTTTGCCTGCCTGATCACTCTAGAATTTGAATATTCTTACTAAGTATTCTTATTTTCACAGTAATACAATGAACTGCTTAGGTTCACTAAGAATCCTTCCTCCTGGGAACAGAACATAATTGATTTGACTATATGACCAAAGCTCTGAGTGGACTATCATGTTTTGAAAGAATACAGTGTTTTTAAAAATAGTGATGGATTGATTGACTTGGCTGCACCAGGTCTTAGTTGCGGCACGAGGGATCTTCGTTGCGGCATGCGGGAACTTCAGCTGTGGCATGTGGGATCCTTAGTTGTGGCATGCAAACTCGTAGTTGTGGCATGTGGGATCTAGTTCCCTGACCAGGGATCAAACCCGGGCCCCCTGCATTCAGAGCACAGAGTCTTAGCCACTGGACCACCAGGGAAGTCCCAGACTATCATAGTTGAGAACAATATATATAATCAGATATGACCAGATAGTTTTAAGGAACTAAAGGTGACTTTATGGAGCCAATGCTTACGAAGTCTTCTTGGGAAAATGGGCCTGGCACCTGGTTTACAGCTTTCTCAGCCTTATAGGTGAGCGGGAGAGGTCACCTCCTGGCAGGCCTAGGAAACTTAGGATATTTTGGGGGCCTTCAAGAAGAGATTAATTTACCCAGATCTATAGGTACCGCAGGGGAATTGTGGTGGTGAGATTTGGGCTTGGATTCCTAGCTTTGAGAGGCTTTTAAAAGTCCAATCGGAGTGAGACTCCTTCTGAAAAGTTCCAGCAGAGTAAACTAAAAATGGCCTATGTGGTCAATTATCATTCTTGCTGCAATTGTGCAAATAAGCAAGCCAAATCTAGTAAGACCAGACACTCTATAAGCAAGAATAATCTTACTTTGATTATCTTTGATCAAAAGGGAGGTGACGGGGCTTCCCTGGTGGTGCAGTGATTGAGAGTCTGCCTGCCGATGCAGGGGACATGGGTTCGTGCCCCGGTCCAGGAGGAACCCACATGCCGCGGAGCGGCCCGGAGCCTGTGCTCCGCAACGGCAGAGGCCACAACAGGGAGAGGCCCACGTACCGCAAAAAAAAAAAAAAAAAAAAAAAAAAAAAGGAAGTGACGGTTGAGTGAAATTTTATATTTCAATACAAAACACACCCTTGTGAGGGATGAGATTCTGGTCCCGTTCATTATCTTTCAGCTAATTTGCACTTCTTTGTAAACTACGTGGTTGTGTTACCTACATGTGAATTGGACTAGCTCCTGCTATCTCACACATTTTGTCAGTCCTTACCAAATTCTCAATTCTTCCAATTTCCTTCAACATCTGGCTACAACTCTTCAAACTAATGTTTCCAATTTTTCTCCAACCCTCCTGATTTGACATCGCAGAGAACTCAAAGCTGACCACCCAGATTCTTACTGGATCCTTAGGTTTTCTTCTAACGGGCTTTGTTTCACAGGATCTAAAGAAGCCCTGTGAGCTGAAGTTGGACAACTTGATGTAAACTTCAAAGGACTCTTCCCTGCAGCAGATCATGTATGATCCTCGTGCCTGGA
The DNA here is from genome assembly GCF_964165515.1 of Mesoplodon bidens. Classification (NCBI taxonomy): domain Eukaryota; kingdom Metazoa; phylum Chordata; class Mammalia; order Artiodactyla; family Ziphiidae; genus Mesoplodon; species Mesoplodon bidens. The sequence continues at coordinate 48,418,299 of NC_138163.1, read as the reverse complement.
ACTGCTGCCGTATGGGCTACTCTGGAAATTCATTTTATCTTCCATGCTCTGCTCCACGAAATAATCATGACTGTGGATGATCTTACCCAAACCTAACTGATGTCTAGGCCATCAGAATACATCCACTGCAAACTAGGAAATCCATCAGATTGCCACTGCCATCCTCACTCCACCATCTAAACATGCTTCAAGCCCAGCATCTTCAATGGGCTGTCCTTCTGGACTCAGAAGCTGGCTTCAAATAGTCCACTACAAACATTAATCTTTCTTTTCCTTTTCTTAGAAATCCTCCTTATTAAATGCCTCATTGCTGGCATGATCCAGCAAATATCCTCTACTACCAAACATCAGCAGATGGCTCAGTTGTTCCTTAATGAACAAAAGGTAACTGAATGAGAAATGGACTTATATTGTTCACAGGAAAAAAGAATGCCTCTTCTTGCCTTGCACAAGAAGGGGAACTCAAAGTAACTCCCTTCTTAACCAAACTTGAGGCCATTCTGAGTCCTCTTCTTCACTAGGCCTCAAGCTTGATCCTATCTTTGGCCTGCCAAGCCCAGTTTTAGCAACAATCCTCCTAGGCCAGTTTAGCAAGAATCCCCCCCTCCTTCGTATCTAAGTTCTTCATCCCTCCTCTTGAGGTCTAATCAAGTTCCACCCTCCAGCCTCCCTTCATCCTTGTGTTAGTCAGGGTTCTCCATAGAAACAGGACCAGTAAGAAACAGATAGGCATATAGATAGCTTATCTATCTACATCTACAGATCAATATCAATGGTAGGTATATATATCTAGATAGCTATGTCAGATATCTAATATCTATATATTTATAGATATATCTTTACATTAATGCTATTTCTCTGTTATATAGAGATATAGATGTTGATATAGATATAGATATAGATGAGGAGATTTATTATAGTAATTGGCTCATGAGATTATGGAGGCTGAGAAGTCCTACAATCTGCTGTCTGTAAGCTGGAAAACCTAGAAAGCCAGTGGTAAAAACCACTCTAAGTCTGAAGGCCTGACAAACAGGAAAGTCTCAGATCAAGATTGAAGGCCCAAGAATCAGGGGACTGATGCTGCAAATCCTGGTCCAAGTCCAAAGGTCCCAGACTAGGAGTAGTGATGTCTAAGAGCAGAATAATATGGATGTCCCAGCTCAAGCAAAGAGAAAACTCATCCTTCCATTGCCTTTTTGTTCTATTCAGGCCCTCAAGAGATTGTGATAATGCCCACTTGCATTGATGAAGGCAATTTTCTTGACTAAGTCTGCCAGTTCACATGCTAATCTCTTCCAGAATCCTGCTCACAGACACACCAAGAAATGTTTCACCAACAATCTGGGCATCTTTTACTCAAACCAAATAGACACCTAAAATTAACCAACACAATACCTAAGTTGTTCTCAGTAATCTGCCTTTCACTAACTCCCTCACCCTCCCTGTTGGCCATAAACTGTCATCTGTCTGTCTTGTATGTGGAGTTGAGTTTATTTTCCCTATGGCAATAGTCCCTGGCCCCTATTACAATGGTCCTGAAAAAAGCCTTCCATGCCTTAAACTCCATATGGCATACTTTTTTATTGACAATATTGATGTTACTATGTTCCTGTGAGTGAGAGAATGTGTCCGGATCATTGCTGAGCTAGGTAATGTGTCTGCATATTCATGTGAGAGAATGTGAGAATGTGAGTCCATATGAGCGAGTTTCTTCTGTGAGCTTATGTTGGAGCTATACGGTGGATGTGAGCATATCTATGTGTACATCTATACGTAAGCATGTTCCTGATTTCAAGAATGTGCATGTGCAAGTGAAAGTGTGAGTAACAGCATTGGGAAGCATCTGAGTGTTTATACTCGGGTCCCCATGTGAGTAAACTTATGAGTATGGTCATGAAATTAACTGAATATAACAGCATGTTTATGTGAAGCCGTGAAAGTGTAAGTGGATGCATGTGAATGTACGTGTTTTACATTTCAATTAGTAGGCAAATCTGAGTGTGTTTAGGGAGTGTGCAAACATGTGACTGTATGTAAGCATATCTCTGTGTGACATAAGTGTGAACATGTTCATGGGTGAGTGTTTTCGTAGGTGCAAATTTGTGTTTAAAATTAATATTTAAGTGTGTTCACTTGTACGAATGAATTTGTAAGCACGTGAAGGCAGATTAGCATAATTCTGAGTAGTTGGGGGTAAATGTGTTTTTTGTGTGTTCTTGTTTATGTGTGAATATATTTGAAAAAGGGAGCATGTATATGGGAATGCATGTAATGGTTTTTTAAGTGAAGGAATGAAATCATGAGCTTCTTGCTGATTGTGAGCATGTTCCTGTGCAACTCAATATGTAAGCATGTTACTGTTGGTGACAAGGATATTTTATATGGGTAAGGGAATGGGTGTGTGCATGTGTAAATGAAATGAGTGTACCTGGAGTGTGAGTGAACTTGTAACCATGTTTATGTTTTAAGTGCATGATTGATGATGATAATCTGAATGAGGTGGGGCTACTGTGTGTGTGTGAATGGTGAGCCACCAAGTGTGAATGTATGTTAGTATGTGTGAGTACATTTGCCAGTATATGTGTTTGAGTGAGTTATCTGTAAGCATAATAATGTGAGCGAACAAGTGAGCATGTACGTGAGCTTGTGCATTTGTGAGAGTAAATATGCGGCCTTGTAATCTCAAAGTGTGCTAGTATTTCAGTCTCTGAGGACTGCTGTAAATGTATGTTCAAGCGTACCCTTGAATTTGCAGCCATATGCATTGGGGTTAGTATGTTTGTATAAGTAAGTGAACGTGTATCAGGTTCACTGTGGTGAGCTAGTTCACAGGTGAGTATATTTGTGTAAGTGAAACCTGAATAAACATGAGTGGAAGTGCATGTGAGTGTATTTGCTTCTCTGAGTGGATATTCTGAGCTTCATGGAGGATGTGAGCGTGTTTGTATGTGAATACCTATGTGAACATGTTCCTGATTTTAAGAGTGAACATGTGCATGTGTAACTGAATGTGTGAGTGGGAACCCCTGAATGTATGCATTTGTGTCCCTGTGTGAATGAAACTCTTGGCATGGTCATGTGATTGAGTGTTTGAGCACGTTCATGTGAAGGAGTGAATGTCAGTATATATGTGTGAATGTATGTGTGTCTGTGAGTGGGAGTGAATTGGTGGGCAAGTTTGAGAATGTCTGAGTGTTTAAGTGTTTTGTGAGTGTGTGAATGTGTGAGTGTATGTATGTGAGCACATCTGTCTGTGACAGTGTGTAGGTGAGCCTCTTTGTGGGTGAGAGTGGTCTCTTGGATCTACATTGGCACGCTTAAAGTGAACACTTTTGTATGCTCATCTGTATAAATGAACTTGTAAGCCTGCGAATCATGTTACCATATTCATGTATAGTGGATGAGCAAGTATGTTTTCTTGTGACCTTGTTAATATGTGACTACAGTAGTTGCAGACTATTTACGGGGGACTGATTCCAGCAGCCACCAAGGATACCAAAATCTGAGTGTCCAAGTCCCATAGTCAGCCCTCTCTATCCCCGTAGTCTGCATTCGTGGACTCAACCGATTGTGGATCATAAACATAGCACGTGATATGCAGCTGGTTAAATCTGTGAAAGCAAAACCCATTGATACAGAGGGCTAGCCATAAATTTATTGAAAAAAATCTGCATATAAGTCGACCCACACAGGTGACACTCTTGTTGTTCAAGGGTCAGCTGTATATTCGAATGAGGTCATTAATGCCCATATGTGTGAGTCAATGTAAGGGTTTTTATAGAAATGAGTGAATTTGTGAGCTTCTAAATCAGTGTGAGCATGTTTGTGTGCAATTATATTTATGACTATGTTAATGTTTATGACCAAAAATTTGCATGAGTAAATGAATGTGTAGGACTGTGCATATAAACACAATGAGCATGTCTGGAATGTGAGTGAATTTGTAATGACTCTTGTGTGTATAAGTGAATGTGTGCATTTGCTCACATGTGTGATGTGGGAAATTTTGGGTAGGTATATGAATGCCTGAGTGCCTGAGGGTGTATATATGTGTATATGTGTATATGTGTAAGTAAATTTGTCACTACACGTCTGAGTAGTGAATTTTAAGCATGTTAATATTAGTGAATGAATGTTTGAAAGTATGCGTATATCTCAGCTGGTCCACTCACAACACTGAATATATGAACATGTAAATCTGAGACAATATTTGTGTTGATGTACATGTTTGTGCGTGTTCAAGTGCATCTTTTAATTTGTGACCATGTGTATGGATGTTAGCATGTTAGGGAATAAGTATCAGATTCACTGTTTTCAGCTGGTTAAGGTAGTGTGAGCATTCGTGTAAATTATGGGTGTGTACATGGAAGGACATGTGAGTGTATTTTCTTCTGTGAGCAAATGTTTGAGCTCCAAGTTGGATGTGAGCATGTTTGTTTTCATGCATCCGTGTGAGCATACTCTGGAGGTTAAGACTGTGAATGACATGTGTAAGTGAAGGTGTGGATTGGGAGCATCTGACTGTATATATTTGTATCCCAGTTCGAGAGAATGTGTGAGCATGGTCGTTTGATTGAATGCACGTTGGAGCATGTTAGTGTGAAAGAGTGAATGTGTCAGTGTGTGAGTGTAAATGCATATGTGTTGTTGAATGTGAGTCTATTTTTGAGTTTGAGTTTGTGAATATTTGGTGTGCTTTCTGAGCGAATGTGTACCTCTATGTAAGTCAGGATATCTGTGTGCAACAGTCTATGTGTGAGACGGTTTAGGGGCAAGAGTAATTTCCTGGCTGTAAATTTGCACACTTACAGTGAACATGTATGTGTGCTCATCTGTATAAATAAATTTATAAGCATGTGAATGCAGGTTAGCATAATGCTGAGTTCTCAGTCAGTGAGTTTGTTTTTCAAGTGATCTCATAATTCAGTGAATATATTTGAATAAAGTAATTTGTGAGCATGTGAGTGAGTGAATGCAACTATTCTTAAGTAGTGTGAGTGAATTTGTGAGCTTGGTGTGACCATATTTGTGTGCAAGTGAATATATGAGCTTGTTACTCTTAGTGACAATAATAATGTGCATGCGTGAATGGGTGTTTATAACTGCAATGAGCATATCTGCAAGTGAGTTAATTTGTAATCACTTTCATGAGTGAATGAATACGTAATTCAGCTCATGAGAGTCAGTGAGGTGTGGGATACTTTTTGTGAGTGTGTGAAAGTATGAACATTTGGGTGTGAATGTACGTTAGCATGTGTATGGATGTGGGTAAGTTGTCACTATATTCCTTTGCATAGTGAATGCAAGTGGTAATGTGAGTGAATGTGTAACCACGTGCTTCTATGCGAGCATTTATCTTCTTTAGAGTGAATATGTGAACCTGTACATCTATGTATGCTGACGTTTGTGTGTTCAACTGTATGTTTAAATTTGTGACCATGTGCACAGCTGTTATCATGTTTCTCTGAGTGAGTGAATATGTATAGTTTATTACCATGAGTTGAATCGTTCAGCGTATTTCTGCGAGTGAAATACGAACATGAGTGTAAGTGCATGTGAGTGTATTTTCTTCTGTGAGTGACTACTGGACCTTCACCTAGAAGTGAGCACACTATGTGTAAGTGTCCATGGGAGCATGTTCCTGATTTTCACAATATTAATGTGCATGTATAAGTGAATGTGTTAGTGGGAGCATCTTAGTATATATCTTTGAGTCCCCGTGTGAGTGAATTTGTGGGTACGCTCATGTGATTGAGTGACCGTTTGAGTAGGTTTGTGTGAAGGAGTGAATGTGCCGGTATGCATGAATGTTGCTATGTCTTTGAATGTGAGCAACTTTGTGGGCATATTTGAATGAGTATTTGAGTATGTTTTGTGAGTGACTGTGTGAGCATGTTTATGTACGCAAGCATGTCTTCTATGACGGTTTAAGTGTGAGCCGGCTCATGGGTGATTGTGTTCTTAAGTGTAAATTTGTGTTTACAAAGTGAGTATTTGTGTCCCCATCTCTATGCGTCCATTTGTTAGCATGTGCAAACCTATTAGCATATTAGTGGGTATGAGCAGGTGGTTTTCATGTGATCTTGATAACGTACAACTATATTTGAATAAGCTACTCTGAGAGCATGTGTGAGTGAATGGGATTTTATGTAACTGAGCGAATGGGTGAGATTCTTAGTGTATGTTCTTGAGCAAGTGAGTCTGTAAGCATGCTGTGTTTGTGACAATGATAATTTGCGTGTTAAAGTGAATGTGTGAGTGTGTGCATATACATGCAATGAATGTGTCTAGAATGTGAGGGAATTTGTAATCCCTTTCGTGTGTATAAGTGAGTATGTGATTATGCTTATGCGAGTGTGGTACGAGCTACTTTGTGGGAATGTTTGAGGATCTGAGTGTGCATATGTTAGTATGGGTATGTGTGTGAGCCAGTTTGTATGTGCATTTGAGTGAGTGAACTATAAGCATGTTAACAGGACTGAGGGAATGTTTGAGCGTGTGAACATATGTAAGCATGTACACTCGTGAGAATGAATGTGTAAACTTATACATGTGATAGTGTGTTAGGATGGCATTTGAAAGTTGACATATGTGTGTTTTAAAGTGTATGTTTCATAGTGGATGTGAGCATGTTTTTGTGTGAGGGTTCTTACAAGCATGATCCTGATCTTCTCAATGTTAATCTGCATGTGTAAGTGAATGTCTCAGTTGCAGCCTCTGTGTGAACGAATGTGGGCATGGTCATGTGGCTGAGTGAATGTCACCACGTTGTGTGACTGAATGTGTCAGTCTGCGTGTGTGAATGCATGTCTTTGAATATGAGTGACTTTGTGGGCATATTTCAATGCGTGAATGCTTAAACTTTTTTGTGAGTGATGAATGTGAGTGTGTGTATATATGTATGTCTCTGCAAGTGTATGTGTGAGCCTGCTCATGCCCCTTCATTGTGAGCAAGCATTTTTCACGTGATGTTTCATTGCACTCATTGTATGTATGGATGGTGAGCATGTACAGACACATTAGCATGTTTCTGTGTAGTGACTATATGGTGGGTTTCTTTTTTATCTTGTTTATGTGGGAGTACATTTGAGTAAGGTCATGTGTGAAAGTGTGCTGTAAGGGAATGTGTTTTATGTGTTGTAAGAATTTGTGAGATTCTTGGTGACTGTAAGAAGATTTCTGTGCAAGTGAATGTGTAAGCATGTTTCCGTTTGAGACAATGAGAATTTACATAAAATTGAAAGTGAATGTGTGATTGTGTAACTCTAAACCTAATATGTATGGCGTATGAATGAATTTTTTATCATATTCATCTGTGTGAATGTGTGATGATGCTTCTGTGACTCACTGAGTTGTCGGCATGATTGTGTGAGTGAAGGGAAGTGTGTGTGTGAGTGCGAATGTATGCATGTTTACATATGTGAGGAACTCGTCAGGATGTTCACTGCAAGAAGTAAACTATACTCATCTTAAATGTTAGTCAGTCAGTGTGTGATCCTGTGCGTATATGTGAGGATGCACATTTTTGAAAGTGATTATTATTATTAATTTCCTTTCATCTGCTAAAAGGACACTTTCTTTGACTACTGGTCTGTTCTTGGTGAGATTGTAAAAGATTTTCTGTACCTTTTGAGTAATCTGCCTAGAAAACAAAGACTGTGTTTGTATCAAAATAATTTCCTGTGCTTCATGTTCTCTTTCTCAGGTCTTTGATTACTTAAGAAAACGGAATCTTCTTTATTAAAAGAGCAAAGTTTGTTTTGACAACCATGTAACTTTCTGTATTTGCCTTGGAAGTCCTTAATTCAGTTTGATAAAATAACTAAGTATTATTTCACAGTGACCGATGAAACTATTTAATCAAGTGTTTTAAAACTTTCTGATGTTTTGGACAAAGTTCCCCCAAATCAAATTATAAATCAACTCTTTTTGACCTTGAATGAACTTCAGGATCTCCCAGAGGGTCCCTGGAATATCTCAAAAAAAAAATTTCTTCTCTCTCCGTATAAAAGAGAGGTATTAAACTCATTAGGTTTATTGGATATCTTAATTTATATGGGAGGTAGTATCAAATAAAAACTAATACTAAACTTTATTTGGGTTATTTGTATGGAAATACGCTAATATAAATGTTTCAGACATTACATGAAACTCCTAAATATGTTATATGTTCTGGTATAATGTTATAAGTCATAATTCTAGTTATTATTTTAAAATATACATCTCAGAAATAACTAAATTTCCTTGTCAACTGCATCATTATGAACTTTCATCAAATCTTTAACCGTGGTCATTTTAAGTCTTTTGACATTTACAGACAGTTCTGGGTGTACTCTGATGCTTTTGCAAAAATGTTCCTATAAAAGGGCTTCATCTTCAAGGAATTCATGGAAAAGACTCTGACAAGTACAGGCTTCTGGTAACTGACTATACTGTTGAACTGAATGAATAAGCATTTTCAGAACTCTAGTGGAAAACTGATGAATTCATAAAAGTGCTAACAAAAGATCAAGATGAAAAAAATTAATTACATAGGACTGAGTGAACTGATGAGGATGATTATAATTTTGTGACTTTCTGTTTGAAACATTGTTGGTTCTTCTGTGCTTTGTTTTTCCAGATTTAAGAAAACCTTTTCTCTTTTCTTGTAAGCTATAGGTAGTTTGCTAACATACACCTTTGTGAACAAAGATGAAACATTTACCTTTATCTCCCTATCTGATCCTTCCAGAATTTGGAAACTCTCAGTGAGCATTCTGATTTCTGCAGCAATATATTTATTTGCATAAATTCAATAAGAATCTATTCTCCTTGTAACAGGACACAACTAGGGACGTTGGTTATAGTACCCAGGCTTTGACTGGAATATTTGAGAATGTACACAGAATCAGATATGACCAGACAGCTTTAAGGAACAGCATATTATGGTAAGAACTTCCTTTCCTATCAAGGGGTAGACTGAGAAGATGCTCTATTGACCCACACCTGCCAGAGCTCAAACCCCCACTGTGACCAAGTGGCAGCCTATCTGCAGCAGAGGAGCATCCTGTGTGCCAGAACACTGGCTCTAAACATGCAGGTGCTACTAGGCCCTAAAGGATACGTAAATCCTCCAAATGCCCCGCTCCTATTCCTCTGGCAGCCCCCGAGGCCTGTAGAGAGGGAATGAGGAAAGTTTTCACTGATGTCTGGTATACACATTGGTCTAGTCCGGGCATGCAGTCCTTAGGGACAGCAGTCACGATTCAGCCCAACACTGACATCAGCTGGACAGAAACAGGAATGAACGGCGGCAGCCAGTGGGATGAACTCAGAGCGATTTCACTGGTGATCACTCATAAGTCCTGGCTGTTAACACCTTGCCCTGACAGTTGGGCTGTTCTAAAGGGATTAAGCCTACGGCTTGGATGATGGCAAGCAGACGGGTGGATAATCATAAATAAGCCCTTTTGCGGTTAGAATATATAGAAAGACATTTGGGTTTGCTTGCAAGAGCCTGAGTCAGTTGTCACTCTTTTTCACGTACCAGCTCGTAAGACACTGATACCCCCTGGCAGACAGGAAGCAGATGCCTTAGCCCAGGTACAAGCCTTAGCAAGCTGCCCTTCAGTAGATACAGCAGATTGGGTGCACAGAAAGAGTGGCCACCACAGTGCTCGAAGGGATGGCACATTGCCAAGGGTGCCAGAGTGCCCCTGAGACACAATGACTTGGTTCATGCGGCTGTTTCATGTGCTATAACGCCCAAATTGCCAGACTCCTTGGGCAAGGCAATTGCCAAGGGAGTCTGGGGCCATTCATTGGAGCTCCCCACTGCTGAGTCACTGGGAGGAAAACTTGATTATATTGGGCCCCTCCCTCCGAGTGAGGGTTCTAAATATCTTGCTTTGTGTGGACACTGTGTCTGGCCTAACCGAGACTTTCCCCAGTCACCACAAAAACCAGCATGGCACCATTTGGGGATTGAAAAGGTGAGTACCATGTATGAATCCCCTAGTCGCACAGACAGCGATCGGGGGAACATTTCAAACATCATGATATTCAAGCCTGGGCAAAAGAACATGACATTAAGTGGAGGTTCCATCTCCCCGATAACAAGTGAGCAGCATTGTTGATAAAAAGAAAGAACACAGTATTCAAGCAGCAGATTCAATAACTAACAGGTAAAACCACTGTGGCCAGGTGGACTAAAGTACTATCTCAGGCTTTAATACATTTGAATGATCCACCAGTAGGGCTGACTGCCCCATATGCCAGACTGGGGACCCCTACCTAGACTGCGGACCCCTACCTAGACACCCCATCGTGTAAAGGCACGAAAGTCGTGGGACACACATTGCCCTGACTCCTCTCACCGTGGATCAATGCGCTCTGCTGCTGGGAGCACCAAGCTTCATCACACCTGGGAAAGGCGTTATCTACTGGAATTTGGAATGAGACAGCCCACTAAGGTGGGTGAGGTACTTTGTACCCCTGGGTGGGGAAGGGGGGCGGGGGGACACTGCTGAGTTTCCACTGGGATCCTATTGTCCTGCAAGCCAGCCCTGTGGAAACACACTATGCTTGGAATGCAACACACACCATGGAAAGAGGGGAGAAGGTGGGAGCTCTGGTCTAGCATATCCCGCCCACGGTTCATCTCCTCATGCCTCCCCCAGCCAACATATATGGTATAAACAACCAGGTCAAATTCCCAGTGCCATAGCTACACGAACCGTTAACATCTAAGGATCAGGCCACAAGTGTAATTCTTATGGAAGGCAAAGACGTCCCACACGAGTTCCTACTAAAGTTCTGACTTTTCAGCCTTAGACTACTGCTGCTCCAGTGTCTGGTCACACAGGGGGCCCTGAGGGAAACACCTGCCCCCAGTAGGCCCACTCACATGCCCACCGAAGGAATCAATCCAACTGTTGGGTCACAGAATGTTATGTGTTCGTATCTGAGGAGTCTACTAATCTATCATCCTTATTAAGTCACATGAGGACACAAGTAAACACCCTGAGTGATCCAACCCCCTGCCAGGGGACTTAATACATCAGTGGTTCAGATCATGGAGCTCTTGGTGGGAAAAATGCTACTTAGCAGGAATCGTGACCTTAGTCTGTCTTTTCTCTTGCATACACTTGCATGATTGTTGGGGTATCTACCTCCAGTGCAGCCAGAGCCACCAAATGAGCCACCTCCATGTTCATAAAACCCCTTGCTGACCGCAAAGGGCACTATGCAGAAGAGGGGTACATATAAGATTGTAAGAGCCGGTCGTGTGGGACGGAATGTTGGAGGAAGTCATCAAGAAGACATGACCGCTGCTTGACCCAAGAGCTGAACCTTGGCGGTAGGAGGCTCCTCACCTCCTCCCCATCCTTGCCATGTATCTTCTGCCCACAGTTCCCACACCACGTGCTGTTTCAAAGACACAGCCTTGAAAGAGTAATGTGTTGTTGAGATCGTCTGGGCTGGACATTTGACTGAACCCCATTAAGTCCTCCATATAAGCTTAAGATTCTGGCAGGCACGTGGGGAGATCCACTTGTCTCATGGCCACTCAAGACAAGCCTTGTGTGTAAGTTCTCTTGCTTATTACGATTGCCACCAACCAACCTGGAGTGCTCTGCCTCTTTCTTTGGTCTCTCCTTGTCCTCGCATATGGGGGCCAGTTTCAAATTTCACCCAGGGAACAGCTGAGGTTGCAAACCAACAATCTCAATGTGGGCAGCCATGTGAGTGAAAGTTTTATCCCATTGCTGTCAGCTAATGAGTGAGCTTTTATGTTAAGTGAATGTTTGAGCATTTTTTTAGGTTTTTTGTCTGTTATTTTTCTTTGAGCATTTCTGTGTGTGTGAGCGTAAGTGTGATAGTGTGTGCATGAGCCTATTTATAGGTGAGAGTATTCCACTGTGAGTAAATTTTTGCTTAAGTGAATACTTCTGTGTGCTCATTTGTATGAAGGAATTTGTGAGCATGAACACACGTTAGCACGTTTGTGTGTACTAAAGTGTTTCTTCGGTGTAAGCTTATTAACATATGATTGTATTTGTATAAAGGCACATATATGTGTGAATGTGAGTATATTTATGTGACTGAATTTGTGAGCTTCCTGGTGTTACTGTTCTCATGCAAGTGAACATCCGAGCGTGTTTCTCTTTGCATTGATGATGGTTTCCACATGTAAATGAATGTGTGATTGTGAGTATAGAAATCTCATGAGTGTTTGGTGTGTGAGTGAATTTTTGATCATGTATGTGAGCGAATGTGTGATAATGCTCATGTGAATGAGTGAGATCCGACTATGTTTATGTGAGTGAATGTGTCAGTGTGTGCATATACGTGAGCTGGACTATTCGAGAGAGTGGACATATAAACTTGAACATGTGAGAGTACCTTAGAGGAATGTTTGAGTGCTGAGATGTGTGTTTGTGTGTGTTCAAGCGTGTGCCTGAATTTGTGGCCATGTGCATGGATGCTAGCACTTTCACGTGACTCAGTGAAAGTGTATCAGGTTCACTGCTGTAAACCAGTTAATGTGTTGAGTATACTTGTAGGAGTGAAATGTGAGCATCTGAAAGTAAGTGCATGTGAGTATATTTTCTTCTATGAGGGAATGTTCTGCTTTGTGGAGGATGTGCGCACGTTTGTACGACAGCGTCCATGTGAGCATGGTCCTGATTATGAGAGTGCTAATGTGCACGCACAAGTGAATGTGTGACTGGGAGCGTCTGAGTTTATATATTCGTGTCCTTTTTGTTTGTTTGTTTGTTTTTGTGGTATGTGGGCCTCTCACTGTTGTGGGCCTCTCCCGCTGCGGAGCACAGGCTCTGGACGCGCAGGCTCAGTGGCCACGGCTCACGGGCCCAGCCGCTCCACGGCATGTGGGATCCTCCCAGACCAGGGCACGAACCCATGTGCCCTGCATCGGCAGGCAGACTCTCAACTGCTGCACCACCAGGGAAGCCCTATATTTGTGTCCTTGTGTGAGTGAATTTGTAGGAATGCTCATGTGATTGAGTGAATGTTTGAGCATGTTTATATGGAGTGAATTTATTACAGTGTGGGTGACTGGGTATCTGTTATGTCTATGAATTTGAGCACATTTGTGAGCATGTTCACCTGACAGTATGAGGTATGAGCACATTTGTAGTGAGTGAATGTGTGAGCATGTGGGTGGGAAAGTACATGAATGTGTTTATATGTGTGAATAATTTTTCTGCATGTTCATTTGTGTGAGCAAATAGGAAACATGTTAATATAAGTGAATGTGTGAGCATGTGCATATATGTAAGCATGTACACTTGTGAGAGTGAATCTGTGAACTTTTTCATGTCTTACAGTGTGTTATGTGACAATATTTGAGTGTTGAAGTAAATGGGGGTGTTCATGTGTGTGGAATTTGTGAGCATGTGCATACATATTTTCATGTTTTTGTGAGTGAATATGTATGTCTGTTTTCATGAGCTTGTTGAGAGTGTATTGTATGTTAAATCTGTGAGTGAATCTTTGTGTATGAGTGAATGTTTGAGTTGATGCTGAGTGTGAGCATGTTTGTGTGAGAGTGAATAGGTAAGCATATTTCTGTTTGTGAGTATGTTAATGTGCCTGTGTAAGTGAATGGCTTCAGTGTGAACACAGTCTATATGACTATGTCTCTGTAAGTATGAGTTTGTGAGAATGCATGTTGTGCCAGTAAATGTGTGAGCATGTCCCTGTTTTTGAGTGTGCTAATGTGTGTAAATGAAGGAATGTGTTCATGTGAGATCTGTGAGTGTGTCTTCTTTGTGAATAAATTTGTGAACATGTTCAGGTGAATGAGGGAATATGTGCACTGGTGGGAGCATATGTGAGTGTGTCTACATGTGTGTGAGGACTGAGGACGTTTGTGTTAGTGAATACGTGAATATGTCTGTAGAACAGCATGAATTTGTTTTAGTGAATTTGTATGGTCATGGGTGAGAACAGGTAGGTGTGTGTGACTGAACAGAGATGTTTGTGCATGTGAATGAGTAAATACAGGAGTAAGACTGGCCATGTGATTTGTATAAATCATGACATCTAAGAGTACATATGCAAATGACTTTTTAACACGTGTGTGTTTGATTGAATGTGTTAAGCATTTGAGCGTGTGATCATGTTAAGATGGGGATGCCCGTGTGTGACTGAATGTATGAGTATGTCCTGGTTTGCGTGTTTATATATATTAACGAGAGAAGGTGTGAGCGAGTGAACATAAGCATGTATGAGTGTGTCTTGCGTGTGCATGAATTTGTGGGCATGTTCTTGTGAACAAATAAATGTGTGACCCAGTCTGTGGGATTGAATGTGTGACCATGTAGATGTAAGTGTGTCTATGTGTGTTAGTAATTTGTAAGCATGTTGTGAGTGAACAGGTGTTCACCTTTAAGCATGTTAATGTGTCAGCGTATTTGGGTGTGATTGTGTGAGCGTTTGTAAGTATGAGCATGTTCACATACAGATGAAGACATGAGCATGCTCCTTTTGTGATCATGTTATTTTATGGAAGTTAAAGTGTATATACAGGGACTTCCCTGGCAGTCCAGTGGCTAAGACTTTGCCTTCCAATGCACGGGGTGCAGGTTCAATCCCTGGTCAGGGAGCTGAGATCTCACACTGGCCAAAAAATCAAAACAGAAAATAGAAGCAATACTGTAACAAATTCAATAAAGACTAAATATTAAAAAAAGCTCCACATCAAAAAAAAATCTTTAGAAAACAGTGTATGTACATATAAGTGCAAATAAGTCTGTCTAGTATGTGAATGATTTTGTGAGCATGTTCACGTGAGTGAATACATGTATTATCATGCTCATGTGAGTGAATGTTCACGCATGTTTGTGCAAGTGACAGAATGTGTAAGACTGCTCGTGAGTACAGGACTGTGACTGTGAGTTAATCTGTCACTGTGCCCTTTGGAGTGAATTGTGAGCATGTTATTATAAGTAACAATGTGTATGTGTGCATGTGTATTATCAATTTTTGTGTCTGAGTAAATTCACAAGTTTATTTGTGTGTTTGAACACACATATGAGTGAATGGTAATCAAGTTTTATATTTAATATGTTGATATGCATCTGTCACTGGGTGTGAGAATATGTGCCAGTGATTATTTGTGAAACTCTACGTGTGCAAGCCAATTTTCAACCATGTTTGTGTTTGTAAGTGAACATGTCAATGTGTGTGAGCCTAAATTAAAGTACACACATCAGTAAATATATGAGTGTTGATACGTATGAGTGAAAGAATATGTGGTTATATGAGCGTATTTTCACGAGTGAGTGAAGGTGTGAGCATTTCATGTGTGTGGCCATGTTGGTTTGAGTACTAGTTGTTTGTCTGAGTGAGTGAATGAGCATGTATCTGTGAGTACATAAGCGTCTCCACCAGTGTGAGTAAACCTCTGAGCATGATCATGTCAGGGAGTAAATGTGTGTGCATGTATGAGACTGGTGTGTGAGCCTATTCAGGCATAAGTGTGTTGGTGTGAGTATACTTGTGTATTTAACACATATTTGTACCTATTCACATGTATGAGTAAATACGTGAATTTGTTCATGGATGGTAGCTTGCTCATGTGTGCGAGTTAATCTGTAAGCATACTAGTTTGCATGGGGTTGCTAATGGATGAGTAAACTTATGAGTGAATATGTGAGCATCTACTTGTGAGTGTGTATGTATACCTGTGGGTGTCTGAACATGTGAGCTTCATGATGAGTGTGAAAATGTTTATTTCCAATTGAATGGGTGTGTTCCCATTTGTGTTCATTTGCACGTGCAAAGGGTTTGAGAGTGTACGTAGGTGCAGGATTTGTGCACGTGAGCCTAAATTAGTATGTCTGTAGGTTGGAATAAATTTGTGATCATGTGAGTGAATGGATGTTTGGGCATTTTTAGGTGTGTGAGTGAATGTGTTTATGTATGTGAGCTTCGTAATGGACGAATATATTTCTGGGAGTGAAAGTGTGAGTGTGTGTTTGGAAGCATGTTCATTTGCAGGTGAATGTGTAAGCATGTCCCTGTTTGTGTTTACGTGCACCTGTGAGGGAATGTGTATGTACATGTGACACATATGAATGTCTTGTGCATGAGTGATACTGTAACCATGTTCATTTAAGTGACTGTGTGAGCCAGTTTGAGTGAATAAATGTGTCAAGATATTTTATGAGTGTCACTGAGCATACATACTATCCCTGGGCATGCCTTAAATAAGACTCAAGAGGTAGTGGCTCTATTTGGTTAATGGCACTACCTCATAACACTGGGTCTCATCTGATCTGAGGGAAAAGTTGGCCCTGAGGGTTTAGAAGGCATCGATGAGTCATAAGCGTTATCCAAAGAGTCTGGCTTAGCCAGAATGGGTGTTGTTAGTAGTAGAAGAGACAGGAGAAGGTCGCTAGCCTCAGTGTTGGTATCTGTGGTCATCTCAGTAGGATTGAGCAACCTGAATAGCCAACAGCATGGCTCCCATTGTCCCCAGTCTGACCTATGTTGTAAGACACCGTGGTGTGTGCATATGGTATACTGTTGCCAATAGACCCTGTCAACAGTAGTGTGTAGATTACTAGGGCTGGGTGTACCACAAATAGACAGACAGTCAACAATGGCAAGGGCAGTAACTCCTCAGGTAAGAAGGGGCATACTAACAGGGTAGGGATTAAGGTTGGAGGTCACCTGTAGCCATCAGTAGGGGACCTGATTGTCCCTGGGTATTGCTCACATGGGGTTACCTGGTCTGGGAGAGGTTTCGTTCCACCTCCTGTGTTCCACAGTGCCTTTAGCGGAGCAAAGTACATGGACGGCAGATAAGGACACCTCTTTCTCCAGAAAGTGGTGGGTAGTTTGCTTGGCTTATACTAAATGACGAATGAACGCAGGCTAAGGATGGTTTCAGAATCACTGGTCCACGTCAGGTTCTCATCAGGATCAAGAAGGAAGTGGCTAAGCTCCGGGTTGTCTATGAGGGAGAAAGGAAGGATGACAGTACCTGGTGAAAGTTTCTTTTCTGTGCATGGCCATGCCTGGGCTCCCATGTCGGTGAAAACTGACAACTGGGTTGTGTCTGCTGTGGATGTGTACACCAGCAGAGATAGAAATGTCCCTGTTGGTGGTCTCGTCATTTGTTGTGAATTTAAATATGGTGTAGTTATGCCACAGGGGCATGAACTTAATATAATCTGGACCGTGGGCAGTATTTTTGACCACTTGAAGGACCACTGCCCTCCAAGTTCTCTCAACAGCCCTTGAGTTAAAAGTCCATTATGTCTTTCCATGATCACTGCTACTGGAAGATGATAGGATAGGTGACAAACCCAAGCAAAGTTTTCTTGTAATGCCCATTGCTGATTGTGGGAACTTTGGTCTGGCGGTGTAACTTGTGTGGCAGTCCCAAGGGCTGTAAAAGCTATTTTGTCAAGCCCTCAATGATATGAGGAGAGGGGAGACCTGTGCCTTGCATGGATATACTAATGGAAGGCCTGTATAGAAGGCCGGGAGGTTGTGGTAAATTAACTTCAGTGGCAGGGTATGTGGTGATTTTCTCATGGAGTTGTAGCACTCTAGTAGGGCCAGCTTTAGCTCAATCCAGTAGATCCCATTATCATTTGAGTAGAGGCCTTTGTTGCTCTACGGGGAGCTTCTGCTATGACCCAGCATATAAGAGGAATCTCCATCCACAGGATAACTGGCTCTGCTCCAGTAAAGCCTTCAGTTTCAGGAAGGGCTCAGTGTACCTCCTGAAGTTGCCTCTTCACTGGCCAATACCTTTGCACTGAGGCTGGGAGTCACTTATGCCAAAAGCCCACGGACATTTGGTCCTGTGGCTCCCATAAGTGAACGTTAGGGTGGCCAAAACTTCCGATTGTAAGTCCTGCCCTCAGAGCACTAGTGGGAGAGCTGAAATGATAGCCTTCTTCAGTTTATCTAGTGCCTGCTGTGGCTCAGGTCCCCACGGAAAAGTGGAGGTCCTATGGGTGACTCCATAGATGGGGGCCAGCAAATATTTGAGGTTGGCACCCGAATGCAAACATGCCTACCAAATATTGGGCCTCCTTTACCAATCTGGGAGGTTGGCTGGAGCACTAGGAGCTTTTCTTTTACCCAACCGGGACTAGTTTACCCTTTTGAGTTTCAAACATAGCCCAGAAATTTAACAACCTAGGAGGTGCCCTGTACCTTATGGCGGGCAATTGCCCATCCCCTCTCAGGGAGGTGTTCACTCACAGTTGTGATGGTGTGTGACACAGAGTCTTGGCCAGGTCCAGTGACCAGGATGTCATCGATACAATGCCAGAGCTGAGTCTCTGCAGGAGGTGGCTCGTGCCGCACAGGCATCTAGGTCCCGACTGCAAATCCCACGGGCAATCACGGGGGCATTCAAGTACCCCACAGGTCACTGGGAAAAAGGTGTACTGTTGATCCTAAAAGGGGAAGGCAAAGTGTGATATTTAACAAAGAGAACATGTTAACCCAGTCTATGACTCTGAACCATTTACTAGTGTTATTCTGAATGTCATTCATTAAGGGAACAATACATGGTAGAGGGGCTCTAATACAGGGAGCAGCCTTGTTTAACTCTCTCTAGTCTACAGATAGCCTGTACTCATTAGCAGTGGCTTTAGCCACAGGCCATACCAGAGAGCTGAAAGGTGGGAATCCATTCCTTTCTTTCACTAAGTCAGCTAGGACAGGCCATAATCCTTCAGTGCTTTCCTTTTAGTCAGTACCTCTTACACGGGTAGAGGAAGGTGTACTGGTTCCCACTGGCCAGCGCCCACCAGTGGCATCAAAACCTTAGGCTTGTTTCATGAGGTTACCTGCTCACTGAGGAAGTCCATTCCAGTAATGAGAAAAGAGTCTCAGAGAACAACCAGCGCAGAAGCATCTTTTAGCAAAACTAAGCCCACATTAAAAGCTGAGCAGACGGGACTGCCCTGGCGGTCCAGCGGTCAACTCCGCACGTCCACTGCAGGGGCCGTGGGTTCCACCCCTGGTTGGGGAACTAAAATCCCGCATGCCACACAAAAAGTAAAAAAAAAAAAAAAAGCTAAGCAGATAATTATCCCTTCAATTAATTCTCCTCCAAAGCCCGGCATCTCCTGGAGGGGGTGGGGGTGGGGGTTTAAAGTTCGAGTGCTTCCTGGGATTAGGGAGCTTTGGACACCTGTGTCCACCAGAGCCAGCCAGTGTCGTTAATATTTTACAGTTCACATGGTAAAAGGGCTACTGTCGGCCAGAAGAAGCCTGCTTTGAGACCAATGGGTCCTGAGGTGGGAGCAGGTCCTTGCCACTGGCAGAGGTCAGGGGCAGACATGGAAGGTAAGGTTGTCTCTGAAGGAAAAGCCTGGCCAGGTTGGAATCTAACTTTAGTAAATATTTTAATTGCTCCACAGATTTACCAGAGATCATCTAATATCTCTGGGCTCCTTGTCCCTCAGGGTCCAATACAACCAACCTCTCTTGTTCATTTCAGGGTTCAGGCTTAAGAGGGGGCCTGGTTTTAAGTGGTTTGTTTGGCCAAGGAAGGGGGCAATCGCTCTGTGGACAGTAATTTTGATTTAGGCCAGGTGGGGTATTGTTAACAGGCAGCACTTCACTTTGAGTTTGGCTTTCAGGAGTTTCTGTTAAATCCAGGGCAGCCATGTCCTCTTGAATTGTCTCAGCATGAGCCATCACTGTCAGGAAAGAGAACTTACACTGTTCAGGAGCGCCCCCTGAGAAACAACTTGGTGGACTCAGGACTAAATTCAGCCTCCTCGAGACTTGGCAAATCACCATGCTGCATGCCATCTGTCGCCTGATAAGCCCATCCCAACATCCCCAGCTGGTGGAGGCTAATGTTTTCCTTCAACAGTCTGCCCAGGATCACTATGAGGCCTAACGTAGGGTGGGCGGCATTCTAAGAAATAAAAGACCACATCAACAAAGTATCTACCTACTTATCTAGCTAGCTAGCTCCAAGGCCTCCTCTGGGAACACTCCTAGCTTCTGCACTAATTACGTGACATACTTCAGTAGGGACACCATTTTCCCATCCCATATTATGGCAGTCAATTGATTAATTACATTCCCTGCTAGGTGGAGCTCACTGTCCCCCAGATTCTTTACAGCCAGAGAGCCCTTTCTTCATTTTGCTCTTCGACTACGTCCCTAAGGAGAGACTGGGTCTCAGGGATGGCTGAGAGAAAGGATGTGTTTCCTCCTCCAACTGAGAGCACACCTCACCTCCTTAGCCCTCCTACTTTGTCTTTTCTGTCTTTATTACTTTGTGAGTGGTTACCAGCAAAACAGAGGATAAATAACTGTCAGGATGGTATTGCACTGCCTTTTCTTCTAGAGGGCACCAGACCTCTTTTCCCAGGGTTCTCCAATTTGTCTCGACTTCCAAAGGAGTTAAGGCTCCAAGCAAAAACAACAGTGAACAGAGCCCGACACGTCTTGTGGTTTGGAGCATGTGTTCATTAAGACAGCCACCTCCAGGCCTTCCCTGGCGGTCCAGTGGTTAAGACTCTGCGCTTCCACTGCAGTGGGCACAGCTCCGATCCCTGGTCAGGGAACTGATATCCCACGTGCCGTGCAGCCAAAACGAACAAAAAACAAAGAAGACAGCCACCTCCTTCAAGTCCTGGGAGCAGCAGGAATATTAACTTCCATGCATTCGGTCATTTTAAGTAATGCTTTTTTTAGCCCACATCCTTTGTGGGAGGGACTAGAAAGACGCCATCTGCAACAGCAGGTCAGAGTGAGACAGCAGCAGAGACAGGCTAGCTGTTTACACAGATGTCCTAAGAGACCAGCCTCGGCCTGACACCTCTGCCTTATTGACTCATTTACCTGCCATAGCCACACCCCGGCCATGAGGATGTCCTCTCACCTCAGAGCACCCCAGATCACCAGCCCAGCTACAGGGAGCCTGTTATGGGATCAGAGGTAGCCCACTCTTGGTCCAGACACCCGCACTCCTCCCCTTTTCCTATTTGGGCCCACAGGTCTTACAACGTCTAGTACCTGCCTAGTGAGGGACCCAGGTGGGTGGGCGGATCTTTCTTGGGGAGCCCAGTGCCTCTGATCCCCAAAACTCAGTTACAATGGCACGGGTTGGCTCAAATACTGCTGCTGCTGCTTGATCAGGTTCATGACACACAGGGAGACACCATAAATACAGATAAAGTGTAATACAGCACAGAGCAATGCCATGCCAAACTGACATGGGGGAGTTCCACAGTTTGAGTCCCAACCACTTAAGACTGCCCAGGATTGTTTTGCCAATGGATAGTCCTCCTGACTGGGTGGACCCTATATTGATTTCTTGATTGTCACCCAAAGCCTCCACTTTCCTCATCAACACGAGCAATGAGTGCGAGGGATGTAGGGGCGGATCAAAGATTAAACTATCACCAGAAAGGGGCAGGAGCACAAGATGACCTTTATCTGGAGGAAGCTTTCACAGCTTTGCATGCACGGGAAGTGTCTTAATAACAGGAGAACTTCCAGAGGCTACTGTGTGGGAGCACCACTCAGGAAAGAAAAGCAAGGGAAATGCCAGGTTTAGGTGATACCACTCCGTAGCGTGATGGGGAGCCTCTGGGTCGGAGAGTACCAAAGGGCAGCAGTGGTGTGGGGTCTTTTATAACTACAGGCCTTATCTTATCTATAGCTAACGGGTGTTGGCTGCACGCAAGCTCTGAATGGATTAAAATCTACGTACTTGGAATATATTCAAAGCCAATGAATGTGTAAAAATTGAGTTTGGTGCGGCCGGGCTTCTGAGCTAATGGGCTCCAGCCTGCTGTGAAGAAGGAAAGAGAGGCCATCTTTGGCTCCTTTACATAACAATGTCCATGTTGGAGAATGAATGGGTGAGCCTCTTCAAGTATGGTACGACTGCGTTAATAGGAATTTATTTGTGTGATCAAGTAAATGTTTGTGCACCTTCATACGCATGAGTGAACAGGTGACCATGTGCATGGATATGAGCATGTTTGTGTGAGCGAAAATGTAAGCATGTTTATTTGCCTGATATTTTTGGGGGGTGGCCATGCCCTGTGGCACAGCTTGCAGGATGTCAGTTCCCCGTCCAGGGACTGACCCCAGGCCACGGCAGTGAAAGTGCCGAGTCCAAACCACTACACCACCAGGGAACTCCCCTGTCTGACATTTTAAAAGTACTTCTGACCCTTAAACAACAGGGGATTGAATAGCGCTGATCCACGTATATGCAGATTTTTTCAATAGCAAATATTACCGTACTACGCGTTTGAGCACATCTCTTTCAGTAAATATGCATGCAATTAGTTGAGTCGGCAGATGCAGAACCCTGGATTCGGAGGAACCACATATACACAGGGCAGACTATACGGTATACGTATTCAACTGCACGTGGAAGGTCCGCGCCCCTGACCACTGTGTCGTTCAAGGGTCAACCACATTAGTGTATTTGAATGAATGAATTTGTGAGTGTATGTGAGTGAATGTGTGAGGCTCTTGGTGAGTGTGAGCACATTCCTAGTTGGGAGAATGTTAACGTGTATGTGAGGGAATGAGTGTAAGTATGTAAGTGTAAGTGACTGTGACTCTCAATGTGTCAGCACATTCTAGTGAAATGTGAGCAGTTATTGTAAGCAAAGGAGTGTGTGAGCATGTTTGTGCAAGTGAATGTGACCTTGCACATGTATATAAGCACAGGTGTGACAGCGAACGTGGGAGCCTAGTAAAATATGAGTTTGTGTGTTGAAGTAAATGGGACTTTTCATATGTATGAGTGAATTCGTGAGCATGTGCATGGATGTTAGCATACTCGTGTCTGTGTGTGTGTGTGCGTGTGAGTGAATGTGTGTTTGTGAGCATGTGAAAGTGGAGTAGATTTCTGTGAGTTAATGTGCAGGTGTGTGTGTGGGAGTATATCTGAGCATCTCTATGTGTGTGAGTAAAATGTCTGAACTCCATGGTAAGCGTGAGCATATGCATTTGTGAGAGTATGAGTATGATGCTGTTTGTAAACATGCTGTGTGTGGGGAAATGTATGAGTACGCAACTGTGAGCATATATGGGTGTGTGTGAGTGAATGTGGGAGCAAGTTTGAGGGAATGCATGTGTAAGCATGTTTTCATGAGTGAGTGAATGTGTAACTGTTCATTTGTGTAAGCTTCTTAATGTGTGAGTGTATTTCTGTGAATATCTGAGAGAGTATGCTTGTGAGTTTGAGTGTATCTGTGTGTGAAGGTGTGAGCTTTGTGATGACTGGAGAAAATCTGTGTTCAAGTGAATGCATGAAAGTGTGCTGTTTGTGAGCACGTTACTGTGCACATATAAGTGAAACTGAGTGTACTGTTGTCAGCATATATGAATGTCTGTATGTGAATGAATTTGTAAACATGTTCATGGGTTAGTGGACATGTGAGGATTTTGTGTCAGTGAATGTGGGTATGATCATATATGAGTGTGTCTATGCCTATGAGTTAATTTGTGAGTATGATCGTGAGTCAGTGAATACGTTCCAATGTTAGAGAATTTTTGGCTGTGTGCATATATGTGAGCATTTCTTATATCTCAGTGAATCTGTGAATGTGTTCACGTGAAGAATACGCTGTGGATGTGAGTGAATAGTGATCACTTGTATATGTGAGCATGTTCACGTGTGTGTGCAAATGATTATATATAAGGATGTCTATGTGGGTGAAGGAATTTGCAACCGTGTTTGTGTGTGAGAATGAGTGTGCATGTGGGTGTGAACATCTTAAGGATGAGCATGCTCATCGTGCACGTAAGTAAATGTATGAGTGACACAGTGTACGTGAGGCATATTCGGGTGGGTGAGTGAATGCACAACCATGTTAATTGAGTATGTTTGTATTGGAACGAATGTGTGCATGTGTCAGTGTGTCTATGAATGGGAGTAAATCTGTGAGCACGTTCATTGGAGTGAATGTGTAACTTGTGGATGTATGTGATCATGTCTGTGTGTAAGAGTGAGTGGAGCCTGTTCACATGTCAGTGTGTTAATGTGTGTTGGTGTTTCTGTGTGATCACGTGTATGAGTGAATTTGTAAGCATGTGCATGATGGTAGCATGCTCATCTGTAAGTGAATGTGTAACCGTGTTCATTTTTGTGAGCTTGTTAATGCGTGCATCTATTTCTGAGTCAACGCAGGAGTGCATGTGTATGTGTGAATGTTGATCAGATGCATGTACATGACTGTGTTAATGAGGGTACCTGTGAGTTTATGAGCAGGTTCCCTGTGTGCATATGTGAACATCTTCATGTTTGTGTGCAAATGACTGTGTGAGTATATACATGTGATCATGTTCCAGTGTCTGAATGAACGTGTAAGCATATCATGTATGTTCATGAACGTGAGTGAATTTATGCTTTGTAGATGTGTTTTTGTACATTTGTGTCTGAGTAAATGTGCAAAAATTTTTATGTCAGTAAATGCGTGAGTATATACGTATACACACACATATGTGTGCATATTATTAAAATGCAAGTTTAAGTCAATATAGGAATGTGTGTGTTAATGAATATGTAAACATGCTTGTGTGTAGGGGTCTTTTAATGTGTGTGTTCTGTTGTGTGAGTCAATGCGATTACGTTTGTGTGTGATGAAGTGTGTTCGTTTGTGTGGAAGTGATGTGAGCATGTCTGTGTGCAGCTGTGAGTGTGTGTATGTGAGTTTGTGTGTGAGAGGCTGTGTGAGTGAATATGATCCTGTGTATATGTGAAAGCGTGATCGTGTCCATGCCTGAGCATGAGTGTTTTTGGGGTGTGTGTGAATGTTGTGTTTTAAATAAATGTGAGAGCATGTGTGTTTATGAACATGTAGGCTGTGTGAATATGTGAATGTGTTCACCTGTGTGAACTTGTTCATGCATGAGTGATGTGTGTGTGTGCGCATGTTGTTTTTTAAATAAATGTGAAAGCATGTCCATGTGTGAATGTGTGAGTGGAGGTAGGGAGTGAGTGTGTGAGTGCGCAGTCATGTCATGTCTGTATGTAAATCGATGAGAATGTGTGTGTGTTTATGTGTGCATGTGAGTGAAAGTGGGAGTGTCCACTTGTTCGTGTGCTAATGTGAGCACGTTTGTGTGTCTGGGAATGTTAATGTTTAAGTACGTTCATGTGTGGGTGAATGAGTATACTTGTGTGTTTGAGCATGAACATATGCAAATGAAAGTTTGAACATGTTTGTGTTTTGGGCATGGTAATGTGCAAGTGTGAAAGTTTGTGTGTGTGTTTAAATGAATTTGTGTGTTCATTCATATCTGAGTGTGTGAGCATATGCATGTAAGGGAGCATGTTCACATGTACTAATTAATGTATGAACAAGTTGGTGTGTGTGAAGGTATTAATGTATAATTATTTTTCCTGTGTGCAATTAAATGTGTAAGCAAGTTCATGTATGTGAGTACGATGTACAATTTTAAGTGAAGTTGTGAGTGTATGTGGGTGTGTCTGTATATGGGAATTAATCTGTGAGCAAGTTCATGTGAGTGAATATGTCACTATGTTTGTTTGAACGTGTTAATGTCTTCTTGTGCTCATGAGTGTCTCAGCAGCTTTGTGTGTGTGATCGAACATAAGGATGTGCATTTATGTGAACATTTTCCTTTGTGTAAATAAATGTGTAAGGTTTTTGTGTGTTTGAGTATGTTGAAGTGTGAATATGTTCATTCAGTGAATGCGAGAATATGGGTATCTGTGTGAATGAACATGTTAGAATATGTGTAATTGTACTGAAATGTGTGTTAATATGTGTACATTCATGAATGTGACTATGTGATTGTATTCACGTGTGGATTAATATATGAACATGTTTGTGTGTGAGCAAATGGAGTTTTGTGTGTGAGAACATGTTCACGTTGGTGAAAATGTTAACGTCTTAGCTTGCATGACTGTGTGAGTGTCCTGTGATTGGACCTGAGTGCATCTAGGTGTGAGTGAATGTGTGAGCATGTTTGCGCATATACGCGTGTTAATGTGAGTGCGCTCATTCGTGTGGATGAATGTGAGAATGGGCTCCTATGGGGGACTGAATGCATGAGTGTGTTCATGCTGGAATGCTTGTGAGTCTGTAGGTGTATGTTCACGTGCAAGTGGGAACGAATATATGATTTTATGTGTGTGAGACAGCATCAGTGTGTTCACGTGTGTGAGTGGATGTGTGAGTATGAGTGTACGTGAGCATGTCTGTGTGCGAGTGACTGAGTTTGTGAGTGGATGTTATGGTGTCTGTCAGGGTGTGAGCACGTTCTTGTGTGTGACTGAGTTCATATGCACGTACATGTGAGCATGTTCATGTGTGTGAATGTGTGAACTTGTTCACGTGTGAGTGATTGGTGAGTGTGTATGCGTTTGAGCACATTTCTTTCAGTAAATATGCAGGTATGTCCATGTGCGAGCAGGATCATGCGTGAATGAATACGAGTGTATGAGTCTCTCTATGTGTGAATGTACCAGCATGTTCCTGTGTGAAAACTGTGTGAGCATGTCCACATGTGTGAACATGTTGATGTGAAAATGTAAGAGCGTGTGTAAGTAAGTTCGTGCGTGAATGTGTCAGCATGTGTGTTTGTGTAAGTGGATGTGTGGGAATGCTTATATGTGTTACAGATTAAATGTGTAAGTGTGAGTGAATGGGTGAGCATGCGTTTGAGTGTGTTCCTTTTTTTTCAGAACCCCATATCCATAGAGTGAACTGTAAGGCACTGTGCACAAAGAAGTTTTTATTTTCTACTGGCTCAAAGCTGTCTTTAACCAGCTCTACAACTAGGCCACATTATTCTCTGTGTATTACATCACAGTGCTGCTATAGAAACATGTGTGACTCTTGTGATTCAACCCGCTGGCTTCACTGCAGGGTAAGTGCCCAGAAGCTGAGCTGCAAAGAGAGAAATGTGTTACTCCAAGCCTAATGCTTCAGAAAGCAAAGTGCTACTGGGAATAATTATCTGAATGACAACTGAGAAGTAAGTGGGTTTCTGTGTTAGGGCAAATCCAAGACTCCAGCATTTAGGGTTACTGTGAACAAGCCCCAGCAATGTGCTTTGTAGGGACAGGGGTTCCTATAAACACAGTCCTTTATTACAACCTTTGGCACACCTCACATGCCTTTAGAGAATGGAAGCTGTGTAAGACAGTTAACAAACCCCAGCAGGGCCAGGGAGCCAGGGACCCCACCAACCCCAGGGTCATACTTCTCATTCTAGACCATTCAGTGCCACTCAGGCAACTCCATCACTTTTGGGGGAATCCTGAGGACCCTAAAGGGCCAGCACAGAGCCCTGTCCAAGGGCTCCCAGCTAAAACAGCAAATGGGAGCTGAAATGCAGTCCACATTCCCCTCTCAAGCCATGTGCCCTGGCACCGAAATGCAGCCCAGAAGAAGGGAAACTTGTTCTATTTTATCTGCCCAGAGGGGCTGCCTTATGTGCTAGCAGTGATCGGTGTGAGAACTTAGCTAAAGTATCCATACATCTCTAAAAGGAAAATTAAAAGTGTTACAGACTGGGCTTCCCTGGTGGTGCAGTGGTTAAGGATCCGCCTGCCAATGCAGGGGACACGGGTTCAAGCCCTGGTCCGGGAAGGTCCCACATGCCGTGGAGCAACTAAGCCCCTGTGCCACAACTACTGAGCCTCTACTCTACAGCCCGCGAGCCACAACGACTGAACCCGTGTGCCACAACTACTGAAGTCCACGTGCCTAGAGCCCGGGCTCCGCAACAAGAGAAGCCACTGCAATGAGAAGCCCACACACCTCAACGAAGAGTAGTCCCCGTTTGCTGCAACTACAGAAAGCCCGTGCGTGGCAACGAAGACCCAACACAGCCAGAAAATAAATAAAAATAAATAAATTAAAAGGAAAAAAAAAGTGTTATGGACTGCATGTTTGTGTACCCCCCAAAATCCATGTTGAAAGCCTAACAGTGTGATGGTATCTGGGAGGTAATTAGGCTTAGATGAGGTCATGAGGGTGGACTCCCCATGGTGAGATTAGTGCCCTTACAAGAAGAGGAAGAGACACCAGAACTCTCTCTCTTTCCACCATGTGAGCACACAGCCAGAAGGCAGTCATCAGCAAGCCAGGAAGAGAGCTCTCACAGGAAACCAAAATGTCCAGCACCTTGGTTTTGGACCTCCCAGCCTCCAGAAGGATAAGAAATAAATGTCTGTTGTTGCCACTCAGTCTATGGGATATTTCTTATAGTGGCCAGAACTAAGACAAGAAGCCTCCAGAGAAGGTGCCTGCATCCCATCTTTGCAGTGATGACCTCAGCTCCATAAGCTATCACTGTCCTCCCTGAAGGCAAGAAAAGTTGTGCGGGTAACCACTTCCCTTCCTCTTTGAACTTCACTGCTCCAGCTTCTCTCTCTCCGCAGTGTCTATCACAGGTTCAGGCTTCAAAGGAAAGACGAAGCAAGGAAGAATAAAAAATGTCTCATTTATTCCTTCACTCCACAATATGGGAGTGCCCCTGTCCTACCAGGTGCTGGGCTGGGTGAAGCCCTCAGCCAGCTGCTTTTCACAACACTGTGGCTTCCAGTTCTCTTGCCCAGACGGAAGCCTGGAAGCTGATTTGCTAGCTTTCCCTGGCTCCTCCTCCTCCTCTTCTCACTGCCCCTTCCTTCTCAAGGAAAAATAAAGCTTCTGTTTGAACCTGAACAGGACAAAGTTCCTAAGGCTTCTGCTTGTGAACTCGTGGGGGAAGAGGAAGAACGGGTTAAACCCTGAGGCTCTCCTCCACCTCACACACAAAGACAGGTTCGACTCAGCCCAGTGGGAGGCCTCACAGGGAGATCTAGGGGTCCCTAAACTCTGAAGCCCTTGGCCCAATCTCCCTGAAGCCCTGCTTGAGAAGAGGAACAGGTGTGATGGCAGGTGACTCTCACAGGGTAGGTGCCGCTGCCTGGATCCTGCTTGCCGCTGGTAACCTCACAGACCTGGGGATGGGCTCGGGCTCAACTTGCCCGTGGAGCAGGCAATGGTTCACATGGGTTTTTAGTGCTCTTGAGACTACCACTTATCTCCAGGCAGTGTCCTCCTTCCTGTCCTCACTGTTCTTTACCCTCATCCCTCATCCTCTCTGTCTTGACTTCTCTACTCAACTCTGTCTAGTGTCAGCTCTCATTCTCCTGCTGCCTCTTTCTTCCTTCAATTAAATCAATTCAAAATGTAAGCCAGTATGTTCACTCCTTGATTCCTAGAGTCTCACTCTCTTCCAGAATCAGGTTGCAAATCTCTATCCTGGTGCTCTTCTCCCAGCGTGACACCCCCAGCAACTGTAACCTTGTCCCCGTGGTACTTATGGGTCCCTGGAAGATGCTCACCTTCCTCTTCTCCTGCCCCAATGGGCTGAGCTTCCTTCCTCTCCAGAGCATGCATGCTGCCGTTGCAGGCCAGGCAGGGAAGTTACCTCCTAGGACACACACCTTGCACCACAGTGTTCGGCTTCCTTCTCCGCTTCCCCCAGCACTGCCAGGCACCCCAATCAGAGAGCAGCTGCCCCACCAACTGGCTTCCCTGCTCCCCAAATACACACACACACACAGACACACGCACATACCCAGACACACACTCACACACGCGACAGCCCCAGACTTAGCGCCTGCGGTGCCCACTTCTGTCTAAAGAAAGTCCAAAGTTGTTCTTGTACTGCCCTCTTCATCGAATATTTGGCCAAAGCTATCCAGGTGCCTCCTTTTCCTCATATGTCCCACGTCTGCGTTCCAAAAATGGTTAATGTAACCCACCCCCTCCCACCTTAGGCATCAGGTGTAAATAGATCAGAGTCTGAAAGATGGTGATGAGGTGCCTCAGAGATAATGCAGATTATCCACACCTCACAATCCCCAGAGCTTGACCCTTGCCCCTGCTCCCTCCTTCTGGCCCAGGATGCCTGCTGAGATGCTATCTTGCTTAAAACAATGGTAGAATGTGCTTGGTGTTTTTAAACTGTGGTTGTTGGTCTCTGCTGAGATATAGGAGAACATGGAAAGGAGGAAATGAGGCAGCCACTCCCTGACACCGACCAGTGTTTGGGCCAACTGACCCAAACAATATCATACAAGGGGCAGGGGCTGTGCTCTAACACCTGAATTCCTCTATACCCAGCCCTCTAGCCCTCGCTCTCCTCCCTAAGGTCTCCACCTAGAGCCACTGCTGTCCTTGTAACGTAAGGCTACTGAAGGAGCTTGCTTTCTGCCTTCCCCACCCCAGCCTCCCAGCCCCTAGGTACACACACACGCACTTTGGAACATGCGCGCTACACCTTAACCTCTCACACGCTGGCGAGAACAATGCAGCAAAGGGAAAGCAGCAGTCAAGTGACCCACCTCCAAAGCTCAGGGCCCAGGGCAATGGCCTTGGTTTTCAAGGTAGCTCCCAGGGCAAACATGGTGCCCTCACTGGTCTACCCCCAAGCGCCAAATCCTCACAGCTGTGTGCTCTTTAGGGTGGAGGCACCGGATATTCAAAAGACTTGTATTCATTTCCACAAATACGAACTATGAGTGTTCATTAGCCCCTCAGAGTTAGTATCTAGTTCAACCTCCCATAGAACCTCTAATTAATGTACCCTTCCTTTTCTCTGTCATTGGCTTAGGGTTCCTGGGTGTCCCCTGGGCCAAAGGATACTACTGGACAGAATACTGGTCTTAGGGTCTTAGGGTAGGTTTCCTGTCACTTCAAGCTGTGTGGCCTAGCCACATCCAAGGGGATGGCTAGGAGGGAATACAGAAAGACACTGACTCATTGCCTTCGTGGTGGTTTGTATTTCTGTTTCTTTGTCATTTCTCATTTCTGCTCTAGAAATCTGAATGCTAGGCTAAAGGATTTGGATTTTATTGGACAGCTAAAGTCATCAGAAGTTCTTGACATAATCAGGATTGATTTATAAAGACCATGCTGATTACAGTGTGCTGAATGGATTAGAGGGACGAATGCTAATATTGGGGAGACGACAGGTTGGGAAGTTGTTGCAGAAATTCACTAGGAAGATGCCCAAGGCCTGATCCAGGGCTGGCTCATGATCAACAGATAAGAACAGAGTTGGGATGTTTTCTGGAGGTAGAACCAATACAACCTGGTGGGAGTTGAAGGCCTGGGAGGCAGAGGGGCAAGCACCTGGGGCCCGGGTAGGTGAAGCAGACTAGACAGAGATCATGTGCTCAGTTTTGAACAAACTCCATAGGGTGAGTACCCAGGGTGCAGAGAAGGTGTGTTCAAGTGCCCTCCCCATGGAGCCTGACAGATGGAGCAGAAAATTCTACCTCGAGCACCACAGCGCCCTCCAGCCTGCACACCCATTTCTGTGGGTAGTGCTCCTCCACTCACACCAGGGAGTGTACTACACGTGTGGGACCTTCTCAAGGAAGTGTGGAGCGAGCAGAAGGCCTCGTGCACGTGAAGCCAGAGAAGTGGGAGAAATTGCAGGGTCAGAGCAAAAGGCCTGGAAGTTGGGAGCCCAGGAGTATCCCCAGTGCAGGTCTCTGCAAGTCAGGAAGGTGGGATCTCGAGAGGCAAAGGTGTAGAGCCTGGGAGAGGACCACTGGTAAGCTTACATGGTGGGCTGTCTTCCTGTGTTTCAGCTCTAGTCAACAGAAGAACCTCAGGTGTCTACACATGAATTTATCCACAAAACAGGAACAGACTTACAGACAAAGAGAACAGACTTGGGGTTGCCAAGGTGGTGGGGGGCGTGGTGTAGGGGAGGGAAGGACTGGGAGTTGGGGACTAGCAGATGCAAACTGTTATGTACACAATGGATAAACCACAGCTCCTACTGTATAGAACAGGGAACTATATTCAATATCCTGTGATAAACCATCATGGAAATGAATATGAAAAAGGAGATATATATACATATATATATATATACATATATATATATAAAACTGAATCACTCTGCTGTGTACCTGAAACTAACACAACATTGTAAATCAAATGTACTTCACTAAAAAAAAAAAAACACCCTCAAGCATCTATAAGCTGTTTACCTCCAATATGTGGACTCAGATGGATACCATATCTCATCAGCACCCTGTCCAAAACCTTCTGAACCACTTTCATTTGCATAGTTTTTGCTGAAACAGAGAAGTCATTGGTCATCAGTAAAGGCCACATTGTTTCCCAGAGGACAAACAGCAGAGAATACCGCAGCTGTCACCTTTCCAGGACTTTCCCTTCTCCTGCACACATGCAGACATGTATAGTCGTATGTGTACACGTTCTCTCCCCCACCCCCTTCTCTCCCCACGGTGAGTCAGCCAGAAGCACGCAGTGAGGCAGACTCCTCCTCCCCCGCCCCAGCTTTTATCCAGAGGATGGGGCACAAAGACTGGGTCCACACTACCAAGCAGGATGAGGGGCTGGGGGAGCGGGCGCCGGCATTCTGGGAAGTGGAGAGGAGAGGAAGCAGGCAGGGGGCAGCCCTCAGAAAAATGCATTACCTCAACCCCCTAAAGAGCCCCAGTTTGTAATCAGCAATGGACACAGCTCTCCAGGCCGGTGGCCGTCCTTTCAGGGGAAGCTGACTGCCCCAGGAAAAGTACTCTTCCACCCTCAGTGCCCTCCTCAGCTGAGCTAACCAGTCTACGTTCTCCAGCACAAACTCACATTTCCCCACCTGCGCATTTTGCTGTCATACCCATGTCATCCTTGCTCTCGTACACCTCTGTTTTTAGGGATGGGCATATGGCTTGACACAGAGAGAGAACCTCTGGCCCTCGCCCAACAAAGTCATTTCACACTCTTAGGCCTCAAGGCTGTCTTCTCAAAGACATTCACTCTGGGAGCTGGCATTTCTCTCACTAATCATGTATTTCCAGCCTGGAGGTGTCTTGGCTGAGTATATGCAAGTAGCCAGCCAGAGCCCTGCAGACAGCTGGCCTTTCCAAAGCTCTCTGATGTGCTCACCCAACACACCTGAGACCTTCAGCAGGGCTGTCTCCTCCCAGAGGGCATGGGAATGGGAACAGGCCCTGAGCATCACTGTCATCCTAATGTACTCTCACACGCTGACCAAGGAACATCAGTCCCTGCAATGTGTGTGCGTGTTACTATATGTCCTATAAAGTCACCACAAGTCATGAATCACTGACTACTAAACCACTGCTCCTAGGGGAAATACAGGGTTAGGTTCCTGCGAGCCTCTGGTTACAACACTTTCATCAACCAATCAATATATAAACTTGTTTTATGTCTGTTTCTGTTTCAATTTACAATTTAATCCAATTAGAAATCCAGAATTTACTAAAAAAATGTGTATTAACAAAATGCTAAAAGTGTCTTCCAACAAAATAACTCTAGAATCTGTCCAAGTCTAAATCACTGGACACTCCCAGTAGTGTCTCCAGAGGTTCCTTCATTGTTGAGGCTTTAGTAACCTCTCCTGTTGCTCCCTGGCATCTCTGAACCACACATGATGGCTGTACGTTGCCCATGGGCTACTGAGGCAAGAAACTGCCCTTCATGGCCTTGTATTATAAACCATCAGAGTGGCAACTGTCAGCCACATACCGGGCCATCCTCAAAATAGAGGTTCTCACAGACCCTGAGCCTGTGACCCTCTGTACCCAGGTGCCCAGTATGCCTTGGATCATGGAACCAGCACCCCAAAACCTCAGCATGGTTACTGAGGCCTCCTTGACACCGGATAGCTTTCTGGCATATCTTTCTTGCAAGAGGGAATGGCCTCACCTGTCCTTAGTCCCTTGCCAGATGAGACAGTGGTAGAAGAAATCACCTCTCTCCCAGACCTCTTGGCTACCTGGGGAGCCCCTTGGAATCAAGTGAGTGGGCAATATTGGGCGTTGTACACTACATATGGTATAGTCACCATCATCCATATTACTGCTGTCGATCCCTTAACCAGATGCCTATGCTAAAGGACAGGACCAAAGAGTCAGCTCAATTGACCAAACTTCAGTCATTTTAGTATTGGATGCCCTGGCTAACAAATGGGCCCACCTGTACATTTTTATAAACTCTTGGGCCACTGCCTAAACGTTGTCCCCTCTGAGGTAAAGAACTCTGGGAATCACTTGCCTCACAGATACCCAAAATATAGATCAAGATGTTAGGGACTGACAGAATGGCCATCATTAAAATATCTACAAACAATAAATGCTGGAGAGGGTGTGGAGAAAAGGGAACCCTCTTGCACTGCTGGTGGGTATGTAAACTGATACAGCCCCTATGGAGAACAGTATGGAGGTTCCTTAAGAAACTAAACAGAGAACTACCATACCACCCCGCAATCCCACTGCTGGGCATATACACCGAGAATACCATAATTCAACAAGAGACATGTATCACAATGTTCACTGCAGCTGTATTTACAATAGCCAGGACATGGAAGCGACCTAAGTGTCCATCGACAGACGAATGGATAAAGAAGATGTGGCATATATACAATGGAACATCACCCAGCCATAAAAAGAAACAAATTTGAGTTACTTATAGTGAGGTGGATGGACCTAGAGTCTGTCACAGAGAGTGAAGTAAGTCAGAAAGAGAAAAACAGTGACTCCCCTGGTGGCGCAGTGGTTAAGAATCACCTGCCAATGCAGGGGACATGGGAACGAGCCCTGGTCCGGGAAGATCCCACATGCCGCAGAGCACGTAACTCCGTGCGCCACAACTACTGAGCCTGCGCTCTAGAGCCCGCGAGCCACAACTAGAGAAAGTCCATGTGCAGCAACGAAGACCCAACACAGCCTAAAATAAATAAATTTATTAAAAAAAAGAAAGAGAATAACAAATACTGTATGCTAACACATATATATGGAATCTAAAAAAAACAGGTCATGAAGAACCTAGGGGCAGGACAGGAATAAAGACGCAGACCTAACAGAGAATGGACTTTAAAACTTGGGGAGGGGGAAGGGTAAGCTGGGACAAAATAAGAGAGTGGCATGGACATATATACACTACCAAATGTAAAACCGAATGCTAGTGGGAAGGAGCCGCATAGCACAGGGAGATCAGCTCAGTACTTTGTGACCACCTAGAGGGGTGGAATAGGGAGTGTGGGAGGGAGGGAGATGCAAAAGGGAGGAGATATGGGGATATATGTATATGTATAGCTGATTCACTTTGGTATAAAGCTGAAAGTAACACACCAGTGTAAAGTAATTATACACCAATAAACATGTTATTTTTTAAAAAAAGGTGTTATGGACTGGGACTTCCCTGTTGGCACAGTGGTTATGAATCTGCCTGCCGACGCAGGGGACACGGGTTTGTGCCCCGGTCCAGAAAGATCCCACATGCCACGGAGCAGCTGGGCCCATGAGCCATGACCACTGAGCCTGCACGTCCGGAGCCTGTGCTCCACAACGGGAGAGGCCACAACAGTGAGAGGCCCGCAAATCAAAAAAAAAAAAAAAAAAAAAACAGAATCTGCCTGCCAATGGAGGGGACATGGGTTCGAACCCTGGTCCGGGAAGATCCCTCATGCCACGGAGCATCTAAGCCGTGCGCCACAACTACTGAGCCTGAGCTCTAGAGCCTATGAACCACAACTACTGAGCCCGAATGCATCAACTACTGAAGCCCGCGCACCTAGAGCCCGTGCCCCACAACAAGAGAAGCCACCGCAGTGAGAAGCCCGTGTACCTCAACAAAGAGGAGCTCCCATTTGCCGCAACTGGAGAAAACCCGCACGCAGCAACGAAGACCCAACACAGCCAAAAGTAAAAAAAAAAAAGATGTTATGGACTGAATTCTGTTCCCCCCAAATTCGTATGTTGAAGCCCTAACCCAAGTGTGACTATATTTGGAGATATGGCCTTAAGGTTAAATGAGCTCATAAGCTTGGAGCTCTAATCCAATAGGGGGGTATCCCTATAAAAAGAGGAACAGACGCCACAGAGCTCTCTCTCTAGCCACACTGAACAAAGTAAAGGCCATGTGAGGACACAGTGAGAAGCCAGCTATCTGCCAAGGACAAAGGTCTCACCAGGGTATAAATTCTTTCAGCAAATTCTAGACTTCCAACTGGATTGAATTGTGGACTTTTGTATCAATTTAAATTGTTTCCTCCCTCTGTATTCAAGTTTTCTGATTTCTTTCTCTCTGATTCTTTTTGCTTGTTTGTTTGTCACTGGATGCACTTTGTGTGTGTGTGTGTGTGTGTGTGTGTGTGTGTGTGTGTGTGTGTGAGGGGGTCTCCTCTCTAATCTGCTCATATTTATAGATTTCTTCAGAGAGCATCAAACCAGTTTCATTAGGGTTAGGAGCCTCCCCTATGGCAATGGTTGCTTACTAAGTCTTAAGGACTCTGGCTTAAGTTGGGTTTAATTTCATCACTGTGTCACAAAAGTGCCATGGTTGCTTTTCCCTATCATTAGGATGATCAGGATTTTTACTGCAACAGAGGCATACGCAAAGGAGTGGCACAGCAGAAGATTGCTGGGCCCCCAAGCCAGAGGTGGGTGGACTGAAACCATCTTCTGCTATGGTGCTGCCACTTGCGCTGCATGGAATTATTATTATTATTATTTTGTCTTTTCTCTCTATACAAATTCCCTCAGAATATTTTAGATTTCTACCAGGGCAAATTTACAGCTTTGGGTTTTATCTCCATTTAATCATGAGTGGTCCAGACCTTTTCGGTGCTTATGGGGACAGGTTCGGAGGCACACTGACCCACCTCTTGGGCAGCCCAGGAGAGGAGGACATCGCAGGCCATGCAGGACACGTGGGGGTTGCATTCTGGAACAGCGTGAACCAGAAGGCTCTGTGGGAGGCGGGCTTTGCAGTACTAAGAGGGTGAGGTACGCCCTGGTGCCTAAGCAAGGATGTGATTGGCTTGTTTGAATCGTTCTGCTGGCTGACAAGGAAACACTATTCAGGGGTAAGAAGCAGGAATGCATCCAGTGCATTTAATAAGAAGGGTCGTTGCTAGAGGACCCTATCTGGCGGAGCAGAGTGGGGAGCGGAATCTGGGATTAGGCCGTTCGAGGCCCTCCCAGTTTTACCAGCCTTCAACTCAGCACGGAATACTAACTTTAGCCCTCACCGCACCATCACCCCCTCCCCCCGCGCGCACACACACAGGGGCCAGTATACCTGGCTGAGGAGAACTCAGTCCCTGGAGATGGAGGGGTGGACCCTGGGGCGGTAGCTCCCCGACCCCCGCCATTTCAGCGCTATTAGGTACCACAGCAACACAGGGGCTGAAACAAGGGGGCTCCATCGCAGCTGCACGTGCCCAGCCCCACCACCAACTCCTCTACGGACTGGCCAGCAGGCAGCGCGCGTGGGCAGCGGTTCAAAAGCCCAGACCCACGTCTGCTCCAGCCGTCTCCTTCTAAGAGGTCGCCCACTCACCCTCTGCCCGCCCAGCTCATGGCAGCCTGGCGACCCCGCTCACCAATCAAAGAAGTCCAGAACGACGTCAGGAACATCAGGCGAGGGGAGGTCAGAAGCCAAAGTGGAATTTCCACCTGGGATTGGGGTCGTCGCCCGCCAAGGGCCGGGTCCTGATGAGGAGTAGGCACACAGCGGCCCGCCGCATGTCGGGACGCCATAGCTCCGACCGTCCGAGAACCCTGGAGACCGCTGCGGAGTAGGAGGCCGATAGACGAGGGGCGGCGCGGGATAACCAAGAGGAGCGGGGCGAGGAGGTCGTGCTTCTGCAAAGAGCCGCCTGTAAGGTGACAACATCGAGGCCAAGGGGAGCGCGGAGGGTGCGGGTCGACCAGCGGCCCTGAGCCAGGGAGGGGCAAGAAGAGCAGCAGCCCAGCAACTTCACTCCACGCAGCACCCCGACCACGAACCCAGCCGCTGCAGACAGCGCGGGGTCTGACACACTTCTGGCAGCCGCTGGGCGGGCCTGAGGCCCGGCGCACAACTGGCTCCGCCCACCCCGATGGCAAGCGAGCTTCGCCAATCAGGCAGGCGCCTGGAGCCTTTTAACGAGATGCATAGTCCCGCCTCCTACCACAGCCTGTGTGCCGCCCAGCCCTCTGCTCCTTCTGGCGTCTGCAGTCATTCCCAGGTCAGCTGCAGCTGGAGAGCTGGGCCGGGGGTCGGCGGCGTGGGGCACCCCGTCCTGCGCCTCCCCTCTGCAAAAAGGCAAAATGTGCCTTTCACTTGGAACAGCGTATCCCCAAGAGTTTGCTTTTTGTGGTGAAAGTAGTAATTTGACCACCCAGGCTCAATCTGCGTTTTGAAAATACTGGACACCTTTGAGGAATCAGGACCTAGTTGACTGGTGGTCATTCCCTGACCCTCGGGCCTCCAGTGAACCAGACTGCCTGTCCTCTGGAAGGCATAGAGGAGGTTCAACCAGTGCGTTTTGTGACACGGTTCTGGCCCATCATCAGGACCGAAATTGGGCTCCAGGAGCCCCCCTCCCATAGCTAAGGGATGCACAGTTGAAGTGAGGGTTCTTGGCTGACAGCTTTGAAGGGGAAAAGAAGGCAACGGTCAGTGTATCGGATCTTCAAGGCAGTGAGCCCCTGGAGAGCAGGCCACTCTAATGCTCCAGCATTCTGGCCCTGCATGTGGGGGAAAAAAAGCCTTACATTTTTTCTAGAGGGCTTCTCTTCTTTCCGCTACCCTGAACATTGCCACATAGAGTAGAAATATCTCAGAGAAAGAGGAGATGCTTCCACTCATTCACTACCCTTCATCCTTCCCATCTCAGGTACCTTGATGAAGCAAGGTCAGAAAGAGGCTTCTTCAGAGCACATAAGCCACATGGGCAATGAACAGATAGACCTCAGTCATATTCACCAGCGCTGGACCTCGTGAGGCCTGTCATGTAAAAGTGTTGAAATCAAAATGGATTTCAGGTTCACTCGGTCAACAAGAATATTCAAACAAACACTCTTCCCCTTCCCCTTTCCTTCAGTATTTGGTGAAAAGAGCTGGGACTGCTTGTGTCCAGCATATTGCACAGCTTTACTTGCATGGAACTCTCTGGGGTGGCTGAGTGTTTTGTACAGCTAAAAATTTAACTCTTTACCCCACCTCGACCTCTTCTCAAGCACCCTCTTTCTTCTTCTGTCTTTTTTTAAACGATTTTAGAATCACATGTGTTTAAAATGTGTCTCTTAATTTCCTTCCTTCTCTTCACCAGCAGAGCATCTTCACACATTCGTTTTCCCTCTCCTTTCCCCCTCTTTTTCCTTCTATTGCAGTAAGTGCTCTCTTCTCACTTACGGGGCAGATCCACATAGAACTAACCCACTTACTTAGGTGGGGGATCCCTCTATGACGAACCATCACAACAGCAGTGGGTCAGTTGAGCCCAGCCCTACTGCTCTTAATCCTGCACCCCTTGTCTCTGGTCACCCAGGCATCCTCGTCCAGGCAATGCTTGCTGGTTAAAAATGAAAAGGCCATTTCAGTTCAGTTTGTCTGAGCATCTGAATTGTATATGGGCGAGGATGTGTGGGGACTGCCTAGAGAAGGAGGGTCGATGGGCCCAAGGTTACACAGTGGCAAAGAGCGAAACTAGAACTCTATTTCCAGGTTGGCCTACTTCTAGAAAAGTGTGTTTTTCTAGTGAAACTCAGCTTTGACTGCTATTTCCGGCAGCCACAGGCATGTGGGAATTGTTTTGTTTGAAAGCAGGTTATTCCTATTCCTGGAATCAAATTCTTCAATCAGTGTCTCAACTGACAGGAAAAGCAAGCCTCAAGTTTTTCTCCTAGGCGTCCTTGTGATTATGGATACGGCCAAAAACTTGATGGCAAGAATGAATTTATTTCCAGAGCTTACGTCCCACACTCACATGACAAAGAGCCCAAAAGGCAGCAAGGAATATGAAAAAGCCAGTATAATTTGTACTTGTTGAGTTTTGTCTAGTTCATTTATTAGAATGTATATAAATAACCACATTGAATGGAATTAAACATGAATATGGGATCATGGTGTAGAGGACATAGCACTGACCTAGGAGTTAGCCCATTTGAGTTCTGACCCAGCTCTGACACAGGACTGCAAATATTCCAGTTTGTCTAGAGTATCAGGTGGATTGGGAGGTAAGGTAAGAGGTAAAATAGATAAGAAGCAAAAGAATAGGTAGCACCTGCCCTAATGAGGGCCACACAGTCAGTGCACAGAAAATACCTCCTCGTTGAATAAGTGAAGCTAAGGAGGAGAGTTTTATTTTATTTTTTTACTTATAAACAGCAAACATTTATTTTTCACCATCCTAGTAGCTGGTTAGTCCAAGATCAAGGCACCATGTGACTTGGTGTCTGGTGAAGGCCACTTCCTGCATCATAGATGGCAACTATTTGCTATGTCCTCACGTGGTGGAAGGGGCAACGTATCCTTCTGGACCCTCTTAAATAAGGCAGTAATGCCATTCATGAGGGCTCCACCCTTAAGACCTAGGCACCTCCCAGGGACCCCACCTTCTAATACCGTTATCGTGGGGATTAGGATTTCAACACATAGATTTGGGGGGAATGCAAACATTCTATTTAGAACTCCTAAGCAATTTCCATACTGCGCACAAAGTGCCATGTCTAAACCCAAATAAAATCACATCATTTTCTTACATTAATAAGTTCAAAGTCTTCTGATTGACTGGCAGAGAACTTTTCTTCTTCAACCATTCTCTCCATAACCTTTTCCACATACTCCATTTTCTATCTGCATCTCTTCTTTTTTTTTAAGTTAACTTTTATTGAAGTATAGTTGCTTTACAATGTTGTCTTATTTTCTGCTCTACAGCAATGTGAGTCAGTTATATGTATACATATATCCCCTCTTTGTTAGATTTCCTTCCCATTTGGGTCACCACAGAGTACTGAGTAGAGTTCTCTGTGCTATACAATAGTTTCTCAGAAAGAGAGTTTTAGACCTGATTGTCCAAACTAAGGAATTTGATTTCTATCTTACATTCAACAGTAAGCTTTTGGAGAATTTGGGCAGGAAAATGACACCATCAGGAAGAATCTTTCAGTTACCTTCTGGAGGAAGAACTGGAAGAAAGAGAGAATGGGGACAAGGAGAGAAGATAGGAGGGTGGTGCACACCTTTGCTTCCAGTAACGGAAGGCTAAGTCATTTGCACTCACCATCCAAATGAGGACAAGTGAAAAATATTGGATGGGGTTTCCCCGGTGGCGCAGTGGTTGAGAGTCCACCTACCAATGCAGGGGACACGGGTTCATGCCCCGGTTCAGGAAAATCCCACATGCCGCCATGTGGCTAGGCCCGTGAGCCATGGCCACTGAGTCTGCGCATCTGGAGCCTGTGTTCTGCAACGGGAGAGGCCACAACAGTGAGAGGCCCATGTACCTCAAAATAAATAAATAAATAAATAAATAAATAAATAAAATAAAAATAAAAAAAATACTGGGTGAAATCTGAATAGAAATTGTCTTCATTAAGTGCTAAGAAACTATGAGGCTAAAATCTAGAAGAAAGAAAAAACCAAATAGGAAAGCCCAGCACTCAAACCCACTTTTGCCTGAGGGCATTAGCTGAATCCACAGGAAAGAACTGTGACATTGAGCTGTGGTTTTGGTGGCCTCATGGAAAACAGATGAAAAGTTGAAGTTCTCATCCCAAGTGAGTAGCTCTGATAAGCCCTCCAGCCACTCTAAAATAAGTGGCTAACCCTTTGGGATAATGGTGAACCAGAAGCAACAAGCCCTGGCATGGAATTGCAATCTAGATATCCATCACCAGAGTGACCCAAGGAACTTCAAGCCCTGAATTGGATTAAAGTGGTCTTGGACAGGTAGTGACCCCAGGCATTTCACAGCAGCAAGTAAAAATGCTCTCTGCAGGAAGGTTTTGTCTTCCTATGCCTGAAATCAGT
Organism: Mesoplodon bidens; assembly: GCF_964165515.1. NCBI lineage: Eukaryota > Metazoa > Chordata > Mammalia > Artiodactyla > Ziphiidae > Mesoplodon > Mesoplodon bidens. The sequence continues at coordinate 48,376,501 of NC_138163.1, read as the reverse complement.
CTGATAAATAATTTTTCAGTAATATATTGCCACATAGTCAAAGATAATTGGACATATAAGCAAAAAAATACATTGTAAGTGACAGCCCAAAGAAAAAATAGACAATGAAAACAAATTCACAGATATTTCAGATATCAGAATTATGAGACACAGACTATAATCACTATGGCCTACTATAGTTCAAAAAATTAAAAAATAAGCTTTAAAATATTTTCAGGGAACAGAAAATCCTAAAAAGTGGCATAGCCAATTTGAAAAAGAATCAAATAGGACATCTAGGACTAAACAATAAAGCGATTGAGGGTTTAATGGATGAGTTTAACAGAAGGCTATACATAATCATTACATGATGATAAATGTGATGAAGAGAAATAAACCTAAGAGAGAATTACTGAATTCGAAGATAGACCAAAGAAATCATCCAGAATTTTGCCTGGAGAAATGAATTATATGAAAAAAAATGTAGGATAAGAGACACAATAAATAGAGTGAAGAAGTCTAATATACATTTAATTTAAATCCTAGAAGGAAAGGAGTGAGAAATGGGAAAGATGATGGCCAAAAATTTTTCCAGAGCAGATGAAATGCACCAATCTACAGATTCTAGAAGCCTAGTGAATTCTCAGCAGGATACAAAACAGAAATTCACTCCTAGACGCATCATAATGTGAGTGCAGGACATCAGAAAGAATGAAGGCTATGTTAAGGATCCAAGTTAGAGATAATGAATCTTGACCTTGGGCAGGAGCAGAAGAAATAAAGACAAGGGGATGGGCCTCTAGACATTGGTGTTTAGATTACCTTTTTCTCAGACTTACCATGAAAGACTATTTTATAAACGTTATCCATTTCATTCTTCATTAATAAAATACATTTGCTAACAAATCTATTTCTTAGAGCAACGTGACACCTAGGAGCTGTTCAAATTGTCTTAGTCATTCATGAATGGTCATCATCCTATAAGTATGTCATCTCATGGGCTACAAAAGGGGTGGGTATTCTCCATAGGAATTATGATGGTTAATTTTATGTGTCACCTTGATTGGGATAAGGAAGAATTTCAAGTGCATGAACCTATTCCAGGAGCTGTTAGGTCTGGAAAAGCTTCTCTGTGGACCTGCAGATCCTATTTAGGAGTCAGCTGTGGGAATGAAGTAAGAGTGACCTTTCTTGTGTTCCATTTAATGCAAACATATAAAGAGAGCTTCTTTCCACTCAAGTGCAATATTATGGCAACTTGCTTATACAGAAATTCACTTTGAATATATTAAAAGTAAATGGAAATGCTTATTTCACCTTGAGGATTATGTGTGAATATTAATTTACAAAATGTACTCTCTACCCCATCCCACTGATCAGAAAAAGGCCACCCTCCACCAGAGGACGAATAATAATCATTTAATCCTCACTTCAGCTCTGTAAGGTAGGTATTATTCTTCCCATTTTCCAGCCAGGAGGGGAGATGATATAGTATATGTCAGAGGTTAGACTCTGAAGCCAGGCTGCCTGGGTTGGAATTTCACCTGTGCTATCCACTAGCCGTGGAATCTTAAGCAAGTTACATAGCTTCTCGGTGCCTCAGTTTCCTCATCTCTAGAGTAAGATAATAATAGGACTTCTTTAGAGGCTTCAATGAGTTTATTCCTGGAAAGCACCTAAATTATTATGGCCAATCATACAATCAGTGCTCAAAAAATGGAAAATCTACTTGTTCTAGAGTTACAAGGCCATTTTTCTGTGGCCAATTAATAGCACGAATGAGAAGGAAAAATATGCATCACTGAAGCCAACTAGAAGAAGAAACATGGGTCATGGGAGCAGCCTGGCCTTATTATCCATAGTTCCTGAAATGAGCTGTGTGACCCTGACTGGGGGCAGGGGTAGGTGTCTACAAGGGTTGGAGAATGCACTCCATGGGGAGCCAGTGCCTAAGATATGTCCCAAATGTGTCTGCCCAGCCAGAAGCTCCTGGAATCCCGGAGATGAGAGAAGGCCCTTTCCCACACAGGCTCCAGGAAGCATTTAGAACCCCAAGGAATATACAAATTACTAAGCTCAATGAATCACAATAAATTCACTTTAAAAGTACTAGTTTACCCTCTTAATTTACAAGTGGCAATGTATGAAGAAACTGATTGTTCATCATAGTTTTTCTTTGGGAGACCTGAAGCAGTTTCTGGCTTACCCAGTACGGATGTCAAACCCCTGAGTGACACACAGCCACCTTATCACCTTACCTTATAATTTCTAATGGCTGGACTTCGTGTTCCGTTGTCATCACAGAATGTAAATGGTTTCAACTATTACTTTGTTCAAAGCCCTTAGTCCATATCAAACTACCTTCCCCTTTACTTTTCAGTTAGTACTCTTAAGTAGTTCCTAGAGCAGCTTCAGCATTTATACTTTTCTGTCAGCAGCTTTGTCTCAGATATTCATGTGGATACAGCCTTGTTCACACTGGAGCCCAGGGCAAAATGCAGAATGTCTTTGTGTTTCTGATTTACTATAATGAGGGATAAGTGTGCTTAAGGCAATCACTCCCATGGAGAGCAAAGGGGAAATTTAGCGGAACATAATGTGTGTTGACTTGAGTAAGCCTCAGTCCCGTGCCCCTCCCTTGGGGTTGGATTCCAGTTTCTGACTACCCAAATGTGTTCACAATGCACACTGGAAGATGTAGCCCCATCTGGCAACACTGGAAATAAGCAAGGAGTCATAGGGCCCCTTAATACAGAGGAATTCCCCAGGTCACTGAGTTGGTGAACTCAAGGTGATCCGATATTCCTCCATTCCTCATGATAGCAGTATTTATTGAGAGAGAACCATATGCCAGGTCTTGTGCCATGCACAGCCACACACACGGTCTGCCCACTGGGAAATGACTCCTTAGTAGAAATATAGATGATGAGCCAAGGAGTTCCAAAACACATGGTGCAGTGATATACATAAGAGGGACTCCTGAACCAGGCTTGAGGGTTTGCAGAGAAACCTGGATGTCTGGGGCAGGAGTGAAAGGAAGTATTAATCTTCACACTTTTATGTCTTTCCCTCAACCCTGCCATAATTTATAGACAAGTCCTATTTTCTGAGTAAAATACAAATCCAACCACTTTCTAACACCTTGCTTTTGTCACTCTGGTCCAAGCTCCCATCGTCTCTCAAGTGGACTACTCCAATAGCCTCCTAATTGGCTTCCCCACTTCCAGTTTCATATCCTGTGGCGAATATCGTAGGTTAGCTCAGTTGACTCCATTACAATCCCAATCACAGCAGGTAAGGCTCGGTCAAGGTTGCAGACCAAGTCTACATTTCCTGAACTCCCGCCCTTATGGCCTGGATTCTACACATACTTAGCCTCTGCCAAGCAGATAATAAACCCCCATGAGATTTGGTGGGAGCAGGAAGGTGGAGTCTATGCTGCTTTTTCTGTGGTTTCTGGTTTCTCTTAGTGAGAATGGGCTCAGAAACTTTCGCTTCTCCTGCAGCAGTAATAATAGAGGTCCCAGGGTACAGTTCCTAGTTTTGTGGGTATCAAAAGGCAAGGCATGGGACATCAACTTTGTATAGATGGAGAAGGAGGCAATGTGGTCTCAAAGCCACAATTTGTGATGCTCTCAGCAGAAACAGAGTGGTCCAATGTCTTCTTCACTTTCCACCCTCCTGATTGTCCCAGTTCTGGGGTATTATTCAAGAAAACAATTCTGGAAATTATTACTACTACTTGAGTTAAAACAAACATGACTACCACCACCCCCGTGCAAAAGTCTCTCGTGCTTTTCTCTCATACATCCAGGTATTTTGTAGGCTCTTGTAATTTATTTATGCATGCCTGTTTTTGTACTTTGTAAAAATGGCCTCCTATAGAATGTATTCTTGTGTGTGTCTGTTCTTTTTTTCTCTAGCTTGATATCTTGATTCATAAGATTCATCTAACGTGTATGTAGCCAAGTTTGTTCATTTTCTTTGCTGTATGACATTCCACTGATGCATATCTCATTTCATATACCTACCCAACTAGTTTTTGAATTTGGGTTGTGTCCAGTTCTGTACTATTACAAACAATGCAGCTCTGTGCATCCTTGGCCTTGTCATCTGCTTTGCGTGGGCATGGGGCTCTCTAGGCGAAGCTCCTACTGGTAGTATTAGTGGGTCCAGGGTAAATATATCTTAAACTTTGAGGGATACTGAATATTCCCGTTATTCAGTTCTACATATTTCTTGATTTCCTCCAATCCAAGGATTAGTTAGTAGTATGCTATTTTGTTTCCAAACATTTGGGTGTTTTAAAGCTATCTCTGTGTTATTACCCTCTGCGTTAAGCATTATGATCAGAGAGCCTAGATTTCATGCCAGTGATCCTTTGCAGTTTATTGAGGCTTCCTTTTTCTTATTAAGGTCTATTTCTGTAAATGGTCAATATGCTCAACAGAATTTATGTTCTCTGCTTGTTGGGTATAAAGTTTTATAGTATCTAATAGCTCAAATGTATTACTGTGTTTAGGCCTTTGATATCACTGCTTATTTCTGTTTGCTTGGACTTTCATGTTCTGAGAGTGGTGGGTTAAAATCTCCAGTTCTCATTGTTAATGTATCTATCAGTCCCTACAGTCATAAAATTTATCATTGAGGTTTAAGCTATCCTGCTACGCCACCTTCTATAACTCCCTCACACTATCATCCACTGACCCTAGCCATCCACTGCTCTCTGCCCCATCCTACCACCTTCTACATGACTCCAACGTCCACATCAATCACTCAACAATTTGACGTTCTCATTTCCAATGAACATCTTTACAACATACTAGCCAACCCCTCTCACAGACACACTCTGGTTTATTCTTCACCCTAAACTACTCTACCTCTCACATCTAAAAGGAAAATATCCCAGTGTTGGACCGCAAGCCCCTGGCCATGCTGCTCTCTCATTCTTTTACTCTCGCTACACGTGTTCTTTTATCTCACTGAGCCCTCCTATTCCTTGGCCTCTCTATTTTCTGCCCATCTGCACTCTCCTTCTTCTGTCTCTCCCTCCTGTCACTATTGATTTGGTTTGGGGTTCTCCCTATTTTTTTTTTCTGGCCGTGCCCCGCAGCTTGCTGGGATCTTAGTTCCCTGACTCAGGATCGAACCCGGGCCTGGGGCCACTGACAAGTCCTAACCACTGGACCACCAGGGAATTCCCTGGGGTTTCTCCTGTTTTCCTTCTTTTCCTGCTCACACTCAGGCATACTACATTGTCAATACATGTACCACCGCTTATTCTTCTATGTTTATAACACCTTCTGTATCTCCACATCCAGTTATCACCCATAGCCAATCAACTGTTGACTTTCAGTTCTATACACTTCTTCATGTGTGTCACTACTCCTACCTTAGTCTAGGACTTCAGCATCTCTCACATAAATCAGTGCTGTAATGAGCACTGCATTCTTACTCCTGTCTGATCCTTTCTTCACATATCTTTCAGAGTGACATGTCTAAAACACAAATTACTTCCCAAATTAGACCTCCCTGATGGCTTCTTGTAGCCTTAAGAATGAAGTCTCCACTGCTGTCTCTGGGGAAATGCAGATGGCCAATAGGCACATGCATACATGTTCAACGTCACTAATCATCAGCGAAATGCAAATCAAAACCACAATGAGATATCACCTCGCAAAAGGACACACAGAACAAATTTTGGCGAGGATGTGGAGAAAACAGGACGATCTTACACTGTTGGTGGCACTGTAACTGGTCCAGCTACTGTGGAAAACAGTATGGATATATTTCAGAAAACTAAAAATAGAACTACCATACGACCCAGCAATTCCACTCCTGGGCATCCATCTGTAAAAAACAAAAACACGAATTCAAAAACATGCATGCACCGCAATGTTCATAGCAGTGTCAGTTACAATTGCCAGTATATGGAAGCACTCTGTGTCTTTCAATGGATGAATGGACAAAGAAGATGTGAGGTATATATACAAAGGAATACTAATTAGCCATAAAAAAGAATTTTGCCATTGGCAGCAACATGGATGGACTTGGAGGGTATTATGTTAAGGGAAATAAGTGAGACAGAGAAAGACAAATACTCAGTAACTTAAAAAGAATTAATAACTGGCTGAATTAATGGACATAGAAATGAATGTAGAACTGACATAAGAAAGGGTAAGTCTTCAACAACACACATGCTGCAGAGAGCAGAGAAAGGGCGAGGCTTATTTGAAAACCACCTAATAAGTTGGTATTACTAGGTCTACAGAGCTAGTGGGCCCTTTTGTGTGCATCTTAAATGCCAAGTTTATTGTGTATGCAGTAGAGTCATCAAAATTGTCTTACAGGAATTTGGCATGGCCAGAGTTGGGTTTTAGGAAGGTTAACTTAGCAAGTATATGAAGCATGTATCTGTGGGGAAAGATATGGGGTAGGAGAATATTAGGAGTCTAGGACAAAGTTCAGGCAAGAAGTAATGAAGGTAATGATACTAAGAGTTGGCAAGAATGTAGAGCAAATAGAAATCTCATCCTCTGCTCTTGGGAATATGAACTAGTACAACCGTTTTGAAGGATAATTGGTGTTACCTAGTAAACTGAACTTGGGCAGAACCTAGGACCCAGAAATTTCATGTCTAGGCCTATACTGTAGATCAGGGTTTCTCAACTGTTGACATTTTGAAAAGATAATTCTGGGTTGTAGAGGACTGTCGGGTGCATTGTAGGATGTTTAGCAGTATCCTTGGCCTCCACCCACTAGATGCCAGTAGCACACCCTCAATTATGACACCCAAAACGTTTCCAGACGTTATCAAATATCACCCTGGCTGGGGCGGATGGGGCAGTGCGGAAAATTGCTCTCAACTGAGAAACTAGAGAAGCTGTTGTATATGGGCATAGCGGGATATGAATGAGAAAGTTCATCGCAAAATAATTTGCAAAAGCATAAAAGTGGAAACAAGCCACATGTCCATCAACAGGAAATAGACAAATTGTGGAATTTTCATATGATGGATAACTATACAGCAATGAAAACTGATTACTACCGTTTTACACATCAACATGGATAAATCTCACAAACACAAATTTGGGGGGGAGAGAAAGAGTAAGACAAGTAGTACATCCAGTATAATTAGATCTACATGAAGTCCAAAATGAAGAAGAAATAACGTTATTTAAAGGAACATTCCTCTACAGTAAATGTATAAAAAAGTGAAGTATTAACAAGATCAGGATTGTGGTTACCTCTGGGAAGGAATGAGGAGATGAACCTGGAAGGGCACAGGTGGGCTTTCAAGGCATTAGCCATGTTCTAGTTCTCAAGCTTGGTGGTGAGTACACAGGTTTACATATTATTAAGATACACCTTACATATATGCTGTATTATCTTCTGTATACATGAAACAGTTCATAATTTGTCAGGAAGTGATGTGGTCTAAAATAACGCAGGAAAATGGAGAGAAAGGCAGCAGAGTAAATAACTAATTGGATGAGAGACAGAGACAGAGAGAGAGAGGGAAGAGCCATCTTTTACTTGCCTCTCTGAATCGTTTCAAACTCATTTTCTTCATAGATTTGGGGATGAAATCAATTCCTTATCTATAAACACACATAATTCATTGCTCAGACTTCTAAGAAATGTACATTTTATGCCTCAAAACCGATCCTACTATATGATGTGATTCTCAGGAGTGGATAATACCACATTTCACAAAACACCATTGTCTGAGAATCCTGCCCTGTTAGACTTGTAAACCTGTACTCATTTGTATTCCTTGGAGTTATAAGCATCTGAAAATAGATGGCTTACAGTAAAAGTGATTCTTCATCACTAACTTTAGTGTCATTAGCATATCCCTAACTGGTACAGATAACTGTTTCCAACTCCGGCACCCACCTTACCCCTCTATTTTTCTCCTAATGGTCCCTCTCAGGTAGTGGAATAGAAGGAGATTTTTTGGATCAAACCTTTTCAGAAGATGGAGCCATAACCAAGGAAAATATCAGAACATCCTAACCTTTCCTGGACCAGGCAGAGAGGGACAAGACAGGTCTTTCCTACAAGGAGCACACATTTTCATGGTTGAAGGACTCACTGAGAACATATTTTATACATGTGGATACAGAAAAACCCACAGACACCCAGAGAAACAGGAAATGCAGGATTTGTCCCTGACCTGATTTAGGGACCGTCTCTCAGAGACTCAGAGAAGCCTGATATGTTAGAGCTACAGCAAACCGTCAGAGCAGCAAGCCTGAGCTTCCTCCCTCAACATGAGAGGCTTCAGGTGCATACATGTGGATAACGTAGCCCACTTGTCCTGTTACATGTATACACGGCCATCACCTCGTAGATACCTCTAAGCCATAAATGTATAACCCTGACAGTGCCACTCAGTCCTCAGAAGCACAGACTCAGTGAAGAGGAACACACATGCCTCTTGGTGTTTGGGACATGGGGCCACCTGGGGAGTAAATTCAGGGCCCTAGGTAACTGGAGCTCGGTAAGGGGCAGGGACATGGACTCCGAGCATGCACCAAGAAAGGCTTATCACAAAAAGACGTGTGCATGTGTTTGTCTAAAGTGAACCTCCCGGGACTTCCCTGGCGGTCCAGTGGGTAAGACTCTGCACTCCCGATGCAGGGGGCACGGGTTCGAACCCTGTAGGGGATCTGATATCCTGCATGGCACACGACGTGGCCAAAAAAATATTATAAATAATAAATAAAGTGAACCTCTGAAAATTCTTAAGTCCAGGTAAAGGCCTTTAATATTAACTATTAACTATAGTTAATATGTTAACTATATTAACACAGAAATACACACACACGTCCCCTGCTGGCATGGCATGAACCATACAGAACCAAACCAATCTGAGGACTTTTGAGGGACCATACATGGATAAATTTCTACTTGGACTGTTCTTTCATTAAACAATGGTGACAAAAGGCCTTCTGCCATTTTTTGTTGCTGTTCTAGCTATGAGGAATACTCTGTGTTACTACATTACAATGCATTTTTAAATGTCAACCCCACTGACAGGGGAAAGGGTTGTGGATACATTACACTCACTTCACTTTAACAGAACTTTATCAAGCATCTATGAAGAAGAAAACACAGTGCTTTAGAAGAGAGAAATCAATAAATGCCTTTACGTTCTGAACAAGTCAGAAGCTCACATTTTAGGGAGCTGGGGCGATATACACATAAATAATGTTAATCTACTCTAGGATACGAGAGGAACTAGCATGGAAAACAGAAAATGTATTGATGCTAACCAGGAAGCTCTCAAGCAGCCTTAACTAAATGTAGAAATAAGGCTTTGTACCCTCAAACCCCTGGTCCTCCCCTTCTCTGATCGTCTGCTCTGCTCAAGGACCACTTCACTCTTTTCCCTTAAAGAAGTTCCAGATACTACGCCCATTTCCTCTTTCAATTTTCTTTAAATTAGGACATATTTCAGACCTCGACAAAGGTACAGAGAATGCTACGCCCATGTAACCATCAGCCGTCTTAAGAAACGTAAGCTTACAAATAAAATTGAAACCCAGTATTCCCCTCCCCAACTGAATTCTCCCTCTCTTTCCATACATTTAACCACTGTCTTAAATAAGTTTATTGTTCTCATACACACCTTTCTGCATTCTACATATGCATGCATTACTCCTATGTATGCCTTTTACTACTAATAGATGTATGTATAATCAATCTAATAATTTTGAATGCCTTTAAACTTCATATGTGCATGGTATCATAATGCTTTTATCGTGTTGGAACTAGGTTCTTCCTTTATCTATTTGACCCTTCCACTACTGAATCTTTGCCCCTTGTTATAAGCTGAATTGTGTCCCCGCAAAGATATGTTGAAGTCTTGACCCCCGGAACCTGTAAATGTGACCTTATTTGGAAATAGGGTATTTGCAGGTGTAATAAAGATCAGATGAGGTCATACTGGATTAGGGTGGGCCCTTCATCGAATATGACTGGTGTCCTTATAAGAAGAGAAAGAACACAAAAACAGAGACAGGGGAAAACACTATGTAAAGATGAAGAAAGACACTGGAAATCTGCATGTACAAGCCGAGTGATGCCAAGGATTGACAGCAACCACCAGAAACTAGGAGAGAGGCATGGAACGGATGCTTCCTCTAAGCCTCCAGAAGGAACCAGCCCTGCCGACGCTTTAACCTCAGACTTCTGGCCTCCAGAATTGTGAGAGAATAAATTTCGGTTGTTTTAAGCCACCTGCTTTGTGGTAATTTGTTACGGTAAACCTAGGAAACTAACACCTCCCTCCGGGAGGTCTTTGTGTCTCAGGCCCCTGAGAATTCTAGTACCTTCCTCAGTCCAGATCTTACCATCCTGTTCAGTTTACCTGCAATAGTACCAAGTCAGTGAATTAAGGCTGGTTCTACTGTAGGTGTAGTTAAATGTTTCCACCATTGCTCTAAAGCAGTGGTTCTCAAACTTTAGTGTGCTTCAGTAGCACTTGGAGGACCTGTAAAACCCTGATGGCTAGCAGCCTACCTTCAGAATATCCAATCTAGTAGGTCTGGAACAGGGTCTGAGAATTTGCATTTCAAACAAGTTCCCAGCTGATGCTGATGCTGATGCTGCTGCTCCATGGCAGGCCAATAGCACCATCTGGTCCCCAGGCAAGCTAGGTCATCCATCAGTTTCTTTCAATAACATATACTAGAGGCTGGGTCACCATCTCTATCGTCACACAAGTTGTTTATAATCTAATATTTTAATTTATTTGAGGCTGCTATAAAAGGATGTCAAACAGGCTTACCAAATACTTGAAAGAAATCCCTTTCAATGACAGTAAGGTGGGCCGAAATATATAGAACAAAGATACATTGGAGTCCGTGTTATTTATGATAAAAAAAAAACCTCTGCAGCTTATTCATGTCAAACAAGCTTTTATTTTCAATGTGAACAATACTGTCAAATTTATATGTAAAAGGTAAGAATAAAGTCAGATAGCAGTTAATATCATTTTGGAATGTTGAACTTTGAAACAAAATCTGTGTTGTGGGCTAATGAAAACTAGAATATCCATGGAGAACAAATTCTTGTCTTCTTTCGCTGTACACTTCTTTTTATGTCTTCCAACTGTAGGATGGGATAAGAGTCAATTAACAATTGTACACCAATAACATGCACCAGGGACTTTCTAAATATGAGTCAATACTATGCACATCTGTTGGCTCTCCAAGGCAAAAACAAAATGTTTTCTTCTTGTAACCAAGACCCTTGGTTATCAGGGTGCACATCATTTCATCACACCAACCTCATCTCTCTCTTGCCTACCACTATAAATGCTAGTTTTTTTTCTTGAAAGGCCACTCTGTGATTTAAATGTCTTTCCCCCTTAAAAGCCTATGCTCCTTACACAAATCATAAATCCCTTATATTCCCAGACCTTGTTTCCGTATCTGTAAAATGAGAATGAGGCTGTTATCAAACGTCCACAGGTGTGAAAATTAAGAAAGGGAGAAAGAAAGAGTGTGATACTGAGAGAGAGAGAGAGAGAGAGAGAGAGAGAGAGAGAGAGAGAGAGAGATGAGAGAGAGAAAGGAAAAGATGAATGGGTAGTGGAAAGAGAAACTAGGATTGAATTACCAACTCAGTGATAGCCAATAATAATACTATGGCTAATTTTCTTTCCTTTTGAATAAAACATCTAAATTGAACTAATATTTGTGAATTACTCATGAAATGCAGTCTTATTTGAAATCCTTAACTTTTTACTACTTTTAAGGAGTCACCTTCTCAAAGGCATTGTTATTCCAAGAGACTTCATTTCTGTGGCCAGGTGATGAAGGTACAGCTAGTGCACAGCTTAGGCGCTTTAGCTGCTTCTCCTGGTGACCAGTCTCTAAAACTATAGGTCTCTATATTTTAGACCTCTAAAAAAATATAGGTCTCTATTTCCAGGTCTGATAAATTTCCTATCTGCAGTAGACTTAAAGCTACAGGACAAAGGACTTGTGGCTGTAAATGAGATACATTTCAGAACACACTTCCTTCTATATCATCTAGAATACAAGTACATTATTAACATTAAACTGTTTTTCCAAAACTAAATTTCAACAATTTTTTCTTATTTACTTTATAAAAAAAAATAAAAACATTATAGATAGCTAGTGGGAAGCAGCTGCATAGCACAGCAAGATCAGCTCGGTGCTTTGTGATCACCTAGACGGGTGGGATAGGGATGGTGGGAGGGAGATGCAAGAGGCAGGAGATATGGGGATATAGCTGAGTTACTTTGTTATAAAGCAGATGTACTTTGGAAGTAGGGTATTTGCAGGTGTAATATAGATCTGGTGAGGTCATACTGGATTAGGGTGGACCCTTCATCCAATACGACTGCTGTCCTTATAAGAAGAGAAAGAACATAGAAACAGAGACACAGGGGAAAACACTATGTAAAGATGAAGAAAGGGACTGGAATCATGCATGTACAAGCCGAGTGTACAAGCCAAGTATAGCTGATTTACTTTGTTATAAAGTAGAAACAACACACCACTGTGAAGCAATTATACTCCAATAAACATATTAAAAAAAAAGAACCACTGTAGTGGCAGTCATACCTGTAATTTCTGTTCACAAAAAATCACAGTACATACTCCAAAAATCATAATGCATGTTACAAAATCACACACAATCTCAAGGAACATTTCAGTTGTTGTAGAGATTTCAAAATATCATTTATACTTCCTATGACTTCGGAAGTACTGTATTTATTGTAGCTGCTGAATGATGTTTTTAGTATAGAACACATATCTTACTATATGCAGTGTTAAGTGTCTGACATTAAGCTTTTGATTGCTAAGTCATCAAGTTCAAAGACATCCATCTAGAATAAACACATGCCAGCTGTATGGCAGCTACACAACTAGATAAGCACCCAGGCTACACCCACCCATGACACCCATTAAGTTCTTCTTTTAGAAAGCTCTGGGTAACCTAGATAACTGACCAGGTGAGTGACCTCATTTTTCCCTTCTTGTGCCTAAATCCTCTCTTATGTTTTTAAATTTATTTATTTACTTATTTTTGGCTGCATTGGGTCTTTTTTTTTTACATTTAACCTAATTTTATTCATGCTTGCCTTGGGATGGGGAATAGATCACTCAGTAAACACATAAAGTAAAAACAAAATATGTCTTGACATGTACAACTTTTAAAATACAATAATGATGTACCTTAATTACTTCCATGCACACAAGTCTAGCATTACAGTTTTTTTAAAAAAATAAACACAACTGAGACTTCTACGAGCATTTTACAATAAAGTAATTCCTAATTTTTCTTTGTAGATAGATCAAGCACCTCCAAAATACAAACTCCTATACACAGTGAGCGCTTCACTTAAAATGAATACTTAAGTAAATTAAGTATGTAGACAGCCTTAGGATAAGCTGACATTATAATATTCAGCTAAGTAGGCAAAAAAGCATAGTGCCAAATGTAAAAAAGTGTATTTGCAAATAAATTTCAAAAACTAAGTTAACTTTTTATAATTAATTACAGAAAATATAATGATTTGCTAAAATAAATAAGATGTGATGTAGTAACACTTCACTATAAAGAATGCATACCAGGGCCTTCCCTGGTGGCACAGTGGTTAAGAATCCACCTGCCAATGCAGGGGACACGGGTTCGCGCCCTGGTCCGGGAAGATCCCACATGCCCCAGAGCAACTAAGCCTGTGCGCCACAACTACTGAGCTTGAGCTCTAGAGCCCGCAAGCCACAACTACTGAGCCCGCGTGCCACAACTACTGAAGCCCATGTGCCTAGAGCTGGTGCTCCATAACAAGAGAAGCCACCACAATGAGAAGTCTGCGCACTGCAATGAAGAGTAGCCCCCGCTCGCTGCAACTAGAGAAAGCCCATGCACAGCACAAAGACCCATCACAGCCATAAATAAATAAATAAATAAATAAATAAATAAATTTCTTTTAAAAAACCCCCCAAACAATGAATGCATACCAGAAGATTTATAAATGGTGAGGGAATCTTATTAAGAATAGTTTGCTACAATAAACAATGGCTAAATAGAAGTGCATATTGTGAAGCACCATGGGTGGTATATGTTTTGCCACATACTTTTGTTACCTTGAGGTAGATAATACATGTGTACCAAATTTGGCATTCATTTTCAGTTGCTGCTGGTATCATGTATTTTTAAGAAATGTGTACAATACGAAAAACTTGAAAATACTCATGAATGAAAAATATTTTAGGAAAAAAATAGATATTTTCATCCAATTATGTACAGTCTCACTGTGTAGGTTTCAAGGCAAAATTTTTGTTTCCTGTAAAACAGATCATTGTTCCATGAGAGAATGATTTTTACTTGTCTTAGCGCATTTCTTTTGTCTCCTCCTGCATTGCATTATTTTGCTCTATTCTTTATTTTTGTGTGCAAACGACATGCCAGTTAAAGTGAAAACCATCTCATATGTAGAAAAAAAGTCTGGATTTTAAAAACCAAGAAAAAATCCTTTCTAAATGACACCATCAGATTCAAGTAAAAAAATGACTTAAACACTAGTAATAAAAAAGACAAAACACGGGCTTCCCTGGTGGCGCAGAGGTTGAGAGTCTGCCTGCCAATGCAGGGAACACGGGTTCGTGCCCTGGTCTGGGAAGATCCCACATGCCGCGGAGCGGCTGGGCCCGTGAGCCATGGCCGCTGAGCCTGCACGTCCGGAGCCTGTGCTCCGCAACGGGAGAGACCACAATGGTGAGAGGCCTGCGTACCGCAAAAAAAAAAAAAAAAAAAGACAAAACACATTTCATGAAGAATACAAAAGGAAATGTCTGCTGAGTGTTTTAGTTCAGATGTTTCAGAATGCTGCTGTATGTTTTATGAGGAATCTGAGGGGAAGATTTCATAGCAGAAGGTGTTAATGCAGCCTGTATTGACTTAAGTGGTGACCCAACTGGACTGTGAAACTGTGGGATGCCTATGGGTTCAAGCTGCTTGGTAAAGAGGAACTTCCCACTGTTGTTCAGAAATCCTCCCTCGTTTCCTCTCTCCCCAAGCTTCCCATCCTCTACTGGCTCAGTTTCTAGTGCTGTGTTGGGTCTTCATTGCTGTGTGCGGGCTTTCTCTAGCTGCTGCGAGTGGGGCCTACTCTTCGTTGTGGTGCACAGGCTTCTCATTGCGGTGGCTTCTCTTGGTGCGGAGTGCCGGACTCTAGGTGCGTGGGCTTCAGTAGTTGTGGCACATGGGCTCAGTAGTTGTGGAGCACGGGCTCTAGAGCACAGGCTCAATAGTTGTGGTGCACTGTGGCATGTGGGATCTTCCTGTACCAGGGATTAAACAGGCAGATCCGCAGGCGGATTCTTAACAATTGCACCACCAGGGAAGTCCCACCTCTTATGTTTTAAATTCACCAATAGGGCTTCCCTGGTGGCGCAGTGGTTGAGAGTCCGCCTGCTGATGCAGGGCACACGGGTTCATGCCCTGGACCGGGAAGATCCCACATGCCGCAGAGCGGCTAGGCCCGTGAGCCATGGCCGCTGAGCCTGTGCTTCCGGAGCCTGTGCTCTGCAATGGGAGAGGCCACAACAGTGAGAAGCCCGCGTACTTCAAAAAAAAATAAAAATAAAAAAAAATAAATTCACCAATAAATAGAGAACCTAGCCACCTTGCCCTTGGACCCTAATAAATGCAAACCTCAAGTTAATTTCTCTCTGTCTCTGTCTCTCTTTGTCTCTCTTTCTCTCTCCATGACCTTGCTGTATGTCCCTCAGGTGTGCCATATACCCTCCATGACCTGTGAGTAATTAACTTTGCTTTTTCAAAGTTTCCTGATGGTTGTTGCTGAGGTGTATGTTACAATCATAATAAGAACCACAAGGGCCGGTGCAGCTACAACAGTGGCTCTGGTTGGGGAAATGTCCGTGGGGGTCTCCTCACAGGTAGTACCAGTGGGTGAGTGCCTCAGGCAGTCTTAGCCGATAGGACTACTATTGATGGGATGAGACTGACACAACAGTATATCACTAATTTGTCATTGTAGTATTTTTATAATTACATTTCAACATTATTGGTGCCCTTTGTTATCCTAAATAATTTTTTTGGCATTTAAAATATATTCTGAAAAGAGATGCATAGTTTTCACCAGACTGCCAAAGAATTCTTCACTTACTTGGCAGTCAAAGCTGGATCCATGGTGTAAGTCTGTGATCTAGCTCAAAGGAGGCATAAAGAGAGTGGAGAAGGGACTCAACAGTTGTCATGCCCTGGCCAGTAAATGTCACACATCACTTACACTCCTATTCCATTGATGAGAACTTAGTCTCATGGGCACCTTTAATTGTAAGAGAGGCTAAGAAATGTAATATATCAGGGGAGCCATGTGGCTATTATTTACAGTGGTGAAAGGAAAACAGAGTTGATGACTTCCATGCTCCATACCACTACTCTTTTTTAAAAATTGAAGTACAGTTGATTTATAATATTATATTAGTTTCAGGTGTACAGCAAAGTGATTCAGTATTTTTGCAGATTATACTCCATTACAGGTTACTACAAGGTAATGGCTATAAGTTCTGTGCTATACAGTATATTCTTGTGGCTTATCTATTTTATATATACCACTACTTTTCTGTACCTTCTTCCCCAACAAGTTTTCTCCTTTTAGTTCTAAGAGTTTACCCATAGATTTTTCTTCATTTTTCTGTGTAGGAAGATTTGTTTCCTCCTTTCCACACCATCTTTTATAATGTTTATTTCTTTTTCTTATCTAGCTGCGTTGACTAAGACCTCCAGTATAATATTTAATAGAAACAATGATAGAGAAAATACTTGTCTTTTTCCCCAATTTAGTAGAAATTCTGCTGTAAACTTTCCCTATTGAGATAATACTATAGATATATTATGATTAACCCTTATGAAGTTAAGGAACTTATCTTCTATTCCTAGTTTGCTAGGATGAGCTGAGATTTACAAGGTGAATAATGGTAGTCTTTCATGATCTGACCACAGGAATGAATGATTTGAATGAGGTTCAGTCTTTCTTTTGTTTGTTTTACATCTTTATTGGAGTATAATTGCTTTACAATGGTGTTTTAGTTTCTGCTTCATAACAAAGTAAATCAGTTATACATATACATATGTTCCCATATCTCTTCCCTCTTGCGTCTCCCTCCCTCCCACTCTCCCTATACCACCCCTCTAGGTGGTCACAAAGCACCGAGCTGGTCTCCCTGTGCTATGCGACTGCTTCCCACTAGCTATGTATTTTACGTTTGGTAGTGTATATATGTCCATGCCACTCTCTCACTTTGTCCCAGCTTACCCTTCCCCCTCCCCGTATCCTCAAGTCCATTCTCTAGTAGGTTTGTGTCTTTATTCCTGTCTTACCCCTAGATTCTTCATGACATTTTTTTTTCTTAAATTCCATATATATGTGTTAGCATACGGTATTTGTCTTTCTCTTTCTGACTTACATCACTCTGTATGACAGACTCTAGGTCCATCCACCTCATTACAAATAGCTCAATTTCCTTTCTTTTTATGGCTAAGTAATATTCCATTGTATATATGTGCCACATCTTCTTTATCCATTCATCCAATGATGGACACTTAGGTTGTTTCCATCTCCTGGCTATTGTAAATAGAGCTGCAATGAACATTTTGGTACATGACTCTTTTTGAATTATGGTTTTCTCAGGGTATATGCCCAGCAGTGGGATTGCTGGGTCGTATGGTAGTTCTATTTGTAGTTTTTTAAGGAACCTCCATACTGTTCTCCATAGTGGCTGTACCAATTCACATTCCCACCAGCAGTGCAAGAGTGTTCCTTTTTCTCCACACCCTCTCCAGCATTTATTGTTTCTAGATTTTTTGATGATGGCCATTCTGACTGGTGTGAGATGATATCTCATTGTAGTTTTGATTTGCATTTCTCTAATGATTAAAGATGTTGAGCATTCTTTCATGTGTTTGTTGGCACTCTATATATCTTCTTTGGAGAAATGTCTGTTTAGGCCTTCTGACCATTTTTGGATTAGGTTGTTTGTTTTTTTGTTATTGAGCTGCATGAGCTGCTTGTAAATTTTGGAGATTAATCCTTTGTCAGTTGCTTCATTTGCAAATATTTTCTCCCATTCTGAGGGTTGTCTTTTCGTCTTGTTTATGGTTTCTTTTGCTGTGCAAAAGCTTTGAAGTTTCATTAAGTCCCATTAGTTTATTTTTGTTTTTATTTCCATTACTCTAGGAGGTAGGTCAAAAAGGATCTTGCTGTGATTTATGTCATAGAGTGTTCTGCCTATGTTTTCCTCTAAGAGTTTGATAGTTTTTGGCCTTACATTTAGGTCTTTAATCCATTTTGAGCTTATTTTTGTGTATGGTGTTAGGGAGTATATTTAGGTCTTCTGATGTTGGGTGCATATGTATTTACAGTTGTTAAATCTTCTTGATGAGTTGACCTCTTTATCATTATATAATGATATTCTTTGTCTCTTGTAAATCATTTTTGGCATAAAGTCTATTTTGTCTGGTGTTGTATAGCTACCCACACTTGCTTTTGGTTTCCACTTACATGGGATACCATTTTCTATCCCTTCCTTTCTAGTCTCTGATTGTCCGTAGAGCTGAAGTGAGTCTTTTGTAGGCAGCATATAGTTGGGTCGTGTTTTTTTTTATCCATCCTGCCACTCTATGCCTTAGGACTGAAGAATTCAGTCTGTTTACATTTAGAGTAATTATTGATATGTAAGCACTTACTAATGCCATGTTATTGTTTTCTGGCTGTTTTGTAGTTCCATTGTTCCTTTTTTCCTCTCTTTCTGTCTACTTTTGTGAGTTGGTACTTTTCATAGTAGCTATTTCTCTGATTCACTTCTCTTTATCTTTTGTGAAGTTATGATGGGTTTTTGCTTTGTCATTACTATAAGGCTTACATAAAACGTCTTATATTTTTAACAGTCTACTTTAAGCTGATAGCAACTTACTTTGATCACATACAAAAGCTCTCCGCTTTTACTCCCCCCTTTTATGTTTTTGATGTCGCAATTTACCTCGTTTTATATGGTGCATTCATTAACAAATTATAGTCACTATAGTTATTCCTTATATTATTTACCTTTAAACTTTATACTATAGTTAAGTGGTTAATACACCATCATATCACTGAATTAGAATTTTTGGAATCTGACTCTATGTCACTCTTTATCACTGAGTTGTATATTTTCATATGTTTTCATGTTAACAATTAGTGTTTTTAATTTCAGGTTGAAGAAATCCTTTCAGCATTTCTTGTAAGGCAGGTCTCATGGTGATGAGCTCCCTCAGCTTTGTTTATCTGGGAAAGTCTTTATTTCTCCTTCATTCCTGAAGGGCAATGTTGACAGGTAGAGTATTCTTGGCTGGCAATTTTTTTCTTTCAACACTTTGAATATATCATTCCAGTCTCTAATGGCCTATACAGTTCCTCCTTAGAAGTCTAGTGACTCTTTAATGGATGTTGCTTTGTAGGTTACAACCTTTTTACTTTCTGCTTTTAGGATTCTCTATTTGTCTTTGATTTTTGACAGTTTTATTATAATGTGTCTTGAAGAAGGTCATTTTTTTTTTTTTTTTGCGGTACGCGGACCTCTCACTGTTGTGGCCTCTCCCGTTGTGGAGCACAGGCTCTGGACGTGCAGGCTCAGTGGCCATGGCTCACGGGTCCAGCCGCTCTGCAGCATGTGGGATCTTCCCGGACCGGGGCACAAACCCGTGTCCCCTGCATCGGCAGGCGGACTCTCAACCACTGTGCCACCAGGGAAGCCCTGGAGAAGGTCATTTTTAATTGAGATAATGGGGTGATCTATTAGCTTCATGAACTTAGACATCCAGATCTCACCCCAGGTTTGGGAAGTTCTGAGCTATTATTTCTTTAAATAAACTTTCTTACCCTTTCTTCTTTTCTTCTCCTTCTGGAACTCCAATGATTCTGAAATTTGTTCTTTTTTATAATGTTCCATAGATCACATAAGCTTTCTTCACTCTTTCATTCTTTTTTTCTTTGTTATCCTCTGACTGAGTTATTTCCAGCTTCCTGTCCTCTAACTTACTGATTCTATCTTCTGTTTGGTCTATTTTGCTATTCATGTTCTCTGTTGCATTTTTTGTTTCACTCAATGAATTATTCAGCTCCCAAATTTCTGTTTGGTTCTTTTTTGTGTTTCTTTCTCTATGTTAAATTTCATTTTGTTCATGCATTATTTTCCTGATTTCACTGAATTGTCTTTCAGTGTTTTTTGTAGCTCACTGCATTTCCTCAAAATAGCTATTTTGAATTTTTTATCAGGTAAATCAAAAATCTCCATGTCTTTGTGTTTGGTTACTGGAAGATTATTGTGATCTTTTGGTGATGTCATGTTCCCTTGATTTTTCATGTTCCTTGGAGTTTTCCATTGCTGTTTTTGCTTTTGAAATAGGAGTCACTTCCTCCAATCTTTAATATCTGTCTTCAAGGGAGAAAAACCTTTCATCAGTCCTGCTATAAACTCTGAAGCTTTCTTAGACCTTATTTGGATACACCTCCTCTCCTTGCTTCTTGCTCCCTCTTGTGGCATAATTCTTCATCTTGTGTATCTTCTCTCCATTTCACAATACACCAGGCTGGTGCTGATAGCCTCCTTTTTGTCTTCTCATAAGTGGTGCTATGGCTCACATTTGTGTTTTCTCCCTTGCCATAGTGCATTTTCTGAGCATACTCCCTGTCTACCAGGACTTGCTCTTGCTTCTGCCCTTGAGAAGTACGGACAAGGAGCTGGTTTCGGACTGAGATAGGTATGGGTTTGGCACTCAGGGCATTGGGAGTGCTCATGGGCCAGGTTGGGGGATCCTCCAGAGGTTTTCCCAACAATAAACCTGTATATTTATGGTTGATTGATTTTCAAACAGAATACCAAGAATGTCAATGTTGTCACCAAAGGTAGGTTTCATTCTGAGGCCTCTTCTCTTGGCAGCCACCTCACTGTGTGCTCACATGACCTCTTCATTGTGCACACACAGTGAAGCAGGAAGAGAGAAAGCTTTCTGGTCTCTCTTCTTATAAGGACACTAATCTCATCAGAATAGGGACTGCCCTCATTAGCTCATCTAAGTGTAACTATTTCCCAAAGGCCCCATCTCCAAGTACCATCACATTGGGGGTTAGGGCTTCAGCATATGAATTTGGGGGAGGGGACAAATATTCAGTCCATAATGCTATGCAATATTTAGTTAAGTATCACATGAAGTCTTTACATAATGACAACCTCCTAGATTTACCTCTAAAAGGAGCTTGCTATGGAGCATTGGCAGTAGCAGGCACCAAAGTATATAATGGGTCTGCTGTACATACTTTTTAAAAGTATGGCGTTGGTTAAAGAAATGACGAGGAGCACAGTGGAACAAAATGAAAAGGTTAATTTGAATCTCACTTTAAAAAATCAAGATTCTGGGGCTTCCCTGGTGCTGCAGTGGTTGAGAGTCCGCCTGCCGATGCAGGGGACATGGGCTCATGACCCAGTCCGGGAAGATCCCACATGCTGCGGAGCGGCTAGGCCCGTGAGCCATGGCTGCTGAGCCTGTGCGTCCAGAGCCTGTGCTCCGCAATGGGAGAGGCCACAACAGGGAGAGGTCAGCGTACCGCAAAAAAAAAAAAAAAAAAAAATCAAGATTCCAATTAGCAACAATTAATTCTTCCCACAAGTTGTTGCTTACAGTTTCCAGAAGTAAAATCAACTGTCTATATCTATATTTTTACTTATCTGTCTATCAGTATATTCATCTTGGTATGCATGCCTTACAGAGTGTTCTGAAGAGTAAACTAGTTGCATAATCATGGATTGGAATGGTTTAACTATTTTTAAAAACAAAATGTTGATACCTAAAAACTTAATGTTAAACATCAGTTGCAGCTAAGTCTATGAGCCCCATCTCGAGTAACCTCCAAAAAAAGAGACTTCGGAGGAGCACTAAAAATAGAAGTAAATAAAATATTGATCAACTGACAATGAAATCATTTTAATGGTGCCATGAAGAGTCCAATGGCGAAAAGGAATAAGTACAATTTTGCTATGTAAAGTGAAATCTTAAATTTAAAATAATCAAGAAAGATTCTAATGTGCAACAATTTACCCTTTGCACAACATATGTGTGTCTGCCTTGGTTCACCCTTTGCACTACTCAGATACACTCATACCCTATGTTAAGTATACTCTGACATCAAAATTTTCAAGGAGGTACAGGCCATAGTCTCTAAAATTAAGTAATACAGGAGAGTTAACTGAACAGGCTATGGTCCCCCTGCTTCAATTGGTTTTGAAGCCATAGTCTATACATTCTCTTCTATCATTCATTCTAGATTACTCTTTCTCTTGACCAACACTGCAGCTAGTTTAAGTCATTTACCTTTTGGGCCAACCCAACATTTTATCTCTGAGGGGTTAGAGCCCTTTGTTGCCTTGCCATTATTAGGTCATTGTTACTGTAACTGTCCATTCACTGTTATCATCAGGCATGGAAGCACTAAAAGACACCCCAGTGGATCATCTGAGTGACTGACAAACATATTCTTCCCTGCCTCCATTAGGTAACAGAAACCCTAACTTCTTATGATAATCAGGGACAGTTATGCCCACTAGTAGAGTAATTCCTTTCTTTGCCTTCTGCTCTACCAAAATGAGAAGCCTAAAGTGACCAGGTGGTAATTGTAGTTTCGGGTTAGGAGGAACGCTTAAAGTGTTTCCTGGTGGAAGCATCACCCTTGAGAAGCAGACATGAGTATGTAGAAACAAGAAACACAAATTCTGTAAGTGGGTCACTGAGTTGGTTCCCGGACGTGTATTCTAGCTATTAGAAATATAATACCGCATATCATTTGTTGATATGTAGGTATATAATATTCACTCTGAAGGACAATATCCCAACACTGCGGTGTTTTCCTCTATCTGGTGCCTCAGCTGTGCCTTTAACAGGCCATCCAATCAGCTTATTGGACCAGCTAATACTGAGTTCTATGTTATATTATAGGACCAGTAGATCCTTGTGGTCGTGTACCCATTGTCACATCTCCTTCACCATAAAATGGATCCCTTGAATCAGGCATTCTGTAAACTTCAAATTGTGATGCCAGCAGAGAAAGCAAGCTAAACTCATATCTGGAGAAGATGTCAATTCTGTTAAGAGCAAATCACACCATCCTCCATGGTAGAAAGTTCTGAAATAATCAACTTGCCACCAAGATGGTAGCTTGTTTTGGTGAGTACTCCATGCTTTTGAGCCCGTGTATAGCCTCCATCCTTACCATCATGGCTACTCCACTCATAGGCCCATTGTGCACATGCTGGGGTGGCCAAGGATGGAGGCTGGCTGACATGCACAGGGCAAGTCACAGATAAGTTTGTGCAAAAGCAGTATTAGGCACCAAATGTGTCTGCCACACCTGGGCCCAAAGTAGTCTTTGTTGAATGGAGTCACTATTCTCTTATCCATGACATTGCCCTCAGCAACAGCAGCAGGAATATGTCCTCCATCTCACTTACACATATTACAAATATCCAACAAGTCAATCTAATTGGCACAACTGAATTTACTATCAGAACTCTAACTGCAATTAGTAAGGTAGAATGGAGGTTGAGTTAATCAATCCACAATATCTAGTACATTTATTAGAAATTTATGTACCTTTATTCATAAATGCAATTAGTCTACTATTCTGAGTTATCTTTACAAAGTTTGTGTTAAGGTTATCCTCGTTTCATAAAATTAATTGAATCTCTATACACGTTTGTGTGTATGTTATATCTGAAGTGAGCATTATGGAATATGTCTTCCTTGGGGGTTATGCCTGCTTCTTGTCTATAGAATTTTGGTGGCCTAAAGGTTGTTTTAAGTCTTATGGCCTAAATTGAGTCTGATAACCTAGATTATTTTAATCCTGGTGGCCCAAGCATTGGTTTAAGTCTTTTTCACAGGCATTCTTAGTTCAGGCTTATGGTTTGTTTAACAGTTCCATTGTCTCAAAAACAGGCTTGGCTTCAATCAGCCATATGTGCCAATAACCACACCTGCACTTCTTATGCAGGCGTAGTTTTCAGATTTGCTATAGCTTTTTTTTTCTTGCTTGCTTCTGTATCTCCCTGTTTCTTTAATGTGGATTAACTTGAGGTTGTCAGTCTTCTGTGGAAAAACCACAACATTAAGGTAATCTTTGACCCGAGCATTTTATTTAAATGAAAAGTTTTATAGGGTGTCACACCGTTAGTCTAATTTTCCCGTGATACATTTTGATAATTTGAAACATTTCATTGAGCATTTGTCCTTCCAAAGATCTCTCAGTCTTATTTTTTACAGTTTGAGGTTGAAACCCAGTTGGGTTTTCCAACCATAAAATGTTTGAAATTCTTGTATTCTCTATTCTCCTTTATTTCTGTTTGCAAACCAGCTAATTCTTTCTTGAGCTATTCTTGCCAATTGTATTAATCAAGGTTCTCCAGAGAAACAGAACAAATTATATAGATAGATAGATAGGGACAGAGAGAGAGACAGAGACAGAGACATATTTATTACAGGAACTGGCTTATGCTATTATGGAGGCCAAAAAGTCCCTCCATTTGCCATCTGCAAGCTGGAAAACCAGGAAAGCCAGTGGTGTAACTCAGTCTGAGTCTGAAGGCCTAAGAATCAAGGGGCTGATGGTGTAATTCCCAGTCTGAATCCAAAAGCCTGAGAACCAGGAGCACTGATATCCAAGGGCAGGGGAAAATGAGTGTTTCACCAAAGCAGAGAGAATGAACTGCCCTTTCTCCAACTTTTTGTTCTATCCAAGCCTTCAACAGATTGATAGATGCCCACCTACATTGGTGAGGCTGATCTTCTTTACTCATTCTACTGATTCAAATGCTAATCTCTTCTGGAGACTCCCTCACAGACACACCCAGAAATATGTTATATCAGCTATCTGGGCATCCCTTAGCCCAATCAAGTTGACACATAAAATTAACCGTCACACCAGTCAAAGCCAGCAGCTATTGCCAAACACTATCATCACTATTAAAAACAGTACTGACATTTTATTTTCTAGCTTCTTCCCCTATATTTCTCCACTAACATTGCTTTCCAATCTCTTCTCTTAGAGTTACAAATTCTCTAATTATATATGCTGAGTCTACTGCAAGTTACAGTTTCACCAAATTTTTTTTCACCAAATTTTTGCCACTGAAAAATACTACCACAAAACCACTTAGCCAATGTCATAGTTCAGGTTTTTGTTGTGGTAATACTCGCAGTACCAGTCTTCTGTATTAATCAGGACATGTTAAACTAAGCTATGGTAACAGTCGTATAATCTCAGTAGCTTAACATAACAAAAGCATGCTTCTGACTCACACAAATTATGTTGTGGATTCAGATAACTCTCCAGAGTATCTTCCCTCTCTATGGTGACTGAGTAATCAGGCTTCTTCAAATTTGAGAAGCTCTAGCATCTCAACACAAGCCATCTTCAGTTGCTGCAGCTAGGAAAGAGAGATGGCAAGAGTTGCACATTAGCAATTAAATGTTTTCACCTGGAAACAAAAGCTCTCACAGCCCCTTGGCCAGAACTAGTTAGGTAGCCCTTACCAATTACAAGAACACTAGGAAATATACCCTTGCAATGCATATGAAATGGAAGAAAACCAGATATTTTTGAACTTTAGTAATGTATACCTCAGATACTACTGGAAGTAGCATAGCTTATAGGTAAAGAGCACATCTGGAGTCACACACCTTAAATTCAAGGCTTAGCTTTGCTATTTGCCACCTGACAAATGGCTTAAACCCTGAGCTTTAGTATGGATAATAATGCCTATCCAATTAAATAATTATTTATCTTAAATGATATTATGTTTGTACAATGCTTAGCACAGTTCCTGGCACACAGGAAGCATTCAATTAATTATTCTATATGCTGCATGGTGCATAATGACACTGTGATCCACTAAGCTGTGATTATGACCAGTAAAATCTGCTGCAGATAATCTCAGGGACATCATAGCAGTACCACTTGTAACATATGGATTACTACAGTTCTCCATCATTTACCAGTTTTTGACAGACTGGAAAAATGTTGACACTGTTGTAGTCCCCACAGTAGATTAGAGTGAAGACCATGATGATATAATGTGTTGACGGGAAGAAAATTAATGTGACAGAGGTTATTTCATTTTGCTAAAACGTCATAAATTTTGTAGAACCATGGTCATTTACTATAATCAGGAGCTACTCCCAAATTACAAGCTGAAATAGAAATTTGAAAAGGAAACACACAGCAAAAGCAAGTAAATGACCCTGAAGAACCTCTCAAAAGAGCTGTTCGTAACATCCTTTTATCTGGCTTCTGCAAATGCTATATTACCATATCTCCTAAGTAATTTTATCCAACCTTTATCTGTCATCAATTAGTAATTTTTAGTAAATAAAATTTCGTAACTCATATTATAGGAATGATGTTTGGCCTTTTTAGAGAAATAAGTCTATATTACAAATAGAAATTTTTCTGTGAAATGACTCTAAATTAAACATATGTTTTATGTTCATGGCACTAAATACTCAGAGTTTATGCAATATATTATTTTTTCTACTTTTATGTGATAAGTTTATTATAAGTTTTAAGCTTCTGATAAATAATAAAAATAAATTTTTCAACTGATATATTCATATTAAATTAAAAGTTTTCAAATTTGTATATTTTTTCAATCTGTGATCAAATTTTCTTCCAGAATTATAAAATTAGCATGTGTTCACTGAAATGAAATAATATAATGATATCATTAAAAATATATATAATTTCACACCCACACCCACACCCACCCCTTTCCTTCTTCACCTGCAAACTCCAAATAACCTTCTATGTATTATTCCACACTTTTCTCATATTTGGTGTGTGTGTGTGTGTGTGTGTGTGTGTGTGTGTGTATTTCGCTGAATACATCATGAATATTTCATCATTAATATAGATATAACTTATCCTTCCTTTAAAAGCTGAAAAAAATGCTCTATTATGAATATATGAATTTGTTCAAGCTTCTACCCATTGAATATATGAATATATACCCATGAATATATGAATTTGTTCAAGCTTCTACCCATTGGTGGACATTTGATTAGTTTCTAGCATTTTGCCATTATAGGCAAGGCTTCAGTAAGCATTCTTTGCTGATATACTATATCAGTAAATCACATGCATCTCACAGTGAGAGAGGGAGGGAGAGAATAAGAGAATTACATTTCTCTTGATACTGAATCTGAATCTGAAGTGAAAAATACCTGGAATAATATACACCAAAGCTATTTATAGACAATATCTTAGAAAGGGCCCTAGGAGTAGGGTTACAGGGCAATTAAATCTTATTTTACAGATTTCCCCTACTCTTTTCTAATCTAAAACATATACTACCTTTGTAGTCAGAAAAGTAAATGAAATTTAAAATTTGAAGATATGCAGAAATTATTCCTTCTGTAACTTATTAACAAAATAATGATGTAGACAGTACAAGCATGGAAGGATGTTAAATATGCTGTGGAGTTTTAAAATTATTTTCAAATAGTTTATTAAAAATGTATCAATAGTGTATTAGGTTCCTAGGGCTGCCACAACAGAACACCACAAACTAGGTGACTTAGAACAAGAGAAATTTATTCTCTCATAGTTATGGAGGCTAGACATTCAAAATCAAATTGCTGGTAGGTCCATGCTCTCTCTAAAGGCTCTGGGGGAGGAATTCTTCCTTGCTTTTTCTAGCTTCTGGTGGTTACTGGCAATTCTTGGCATTCCTTGGCTTGTAAATGCATCACTCCAATATCTGTCTCTGTCTTCACATGGCATTCTCTCCCCTCTGTGTCTGTGCCTTCCCATGTTATCCTCCTCTCTTTCTCTCTGTCTCTGCATCTCTTCTCTTCTCTTCTTATAAGGACACTGGTCATATTGGATTAGGCCCTGTCCTAGTCCGGTTTGATCTCATCTTTCCAGACAAGGTAAGAACCTTACAACACTTCAACTCCATTTACACCCTCCTACCTTATGTGCTGGTATCACGTATTTTAATTGCACATATATTTTAAACTCCAAAAGATATTATTGCTGTTGTTTTGAATAGCCAATATTCATGTAGATTTACCCATATTAACTCTTTTTAGTGTTCTTCATTCCTTCTTGAATTACCTTGTTTCCATTTGGGATCATTTTCCTTTTGCCTAAATAACTCGCTTTAGTATTTCTTTTAGTGCATGTCTGATGGTTATAAATTCTCTCAATTTTTGTTTCTCTGAAGCAATTTTGGTTCACCTTCATTTTGAAAGAATTTTTGCCTGGTTGGAAATTTTTTTTGCAACACTTTAAATATGTCAGACCATTGTCTTCCTCCATTATTTCTTTTGAAAATTCCGTTGTCAAGGTAATTGATGTTCCTGCAAGATAATGTGTCTTTGTTTTCTAGTTTCTCTAAACTTCTTCTTTGTTTCCACTATCCGTCAGTTTTGCTTTGATGCACCTATGTCTGGTTTTCTTTCTCACTGTATTAGTTTTCTATCATTGTCATAAAAAGTTACTACAAACTTAATGACTTAACACAAATTCATTATCTTTTAGTCTCATAAGTCAGAAGTCCAGTATATGTCTTACTGGCCAATATCAAAGTGTCAGCAGGGATGAGATCTGTTCTGGAAGCTCTAAGGGAAAATCCATTTTTTTGTTCATTCAAGTTGTTGACAGAATTCAATTCCCTGTGCTTGCAGGACTGAGGTCCCAGTTTTCTTGCTGGCTGTAAGCTGAGGGCCATTTCCAGCTTCTAGAAGCCACCTTCATTCCTTGACTCATGACCTCCTTCCTCCATCTTTAAAGCCAGCAGTAGTTCAAGTCTTCATGCCACATCTTTCACTAACCAAAATTGCTGCTTTCCTCGTCCACCTTTTTTTTTTTTTTTTTTTTGCGACACGTGGGCCTCTCAGTGTTGTGGCCTCTCCTCTTGCGGAGCACAGGCTCTGGACATGCAGGCTCAGCGGCCATGGCTCACGGGCCCAGCCGCTCTGCGACATGTGGGATCCTCCCAGAATGGGGCACGAACCCGTGCCCCCTGCATTGGCAGGCGGACTCTCAACCACTGCGTCACCAGGGAAGCCTGCCTCGTCCACCTTTAAAGGCCCAGCTGGATCCAGGTTAACAACTTAAATTCTATTTGAAACCTTAATTCCCTTCCACCATGTAATATAACATATTCATAGTTCTGAGGATTAGGATGTGGACATCTTTGGCGGTTCAGTATTCTGTCTGAAACAGTCATTATACTGCTTCAGATTCATATCACATCTAGAACATACAGCTTGAGACCATTCTTCAGTTTGTGGAAAATCCTCAACAAGTATTTCTTAAATACTGTTTTTGCCCTCTTTTTCTTTTCTTCTCAGATTCCAATTACATACACGTTAGACTTTTTCACCATGTTATCCGAGTCTCATTCTTTTTTCTGTATTCTCCGATGTTTTTCTCTCTGAGCTTTAGTTTGGATGTTGTCTACTGTCCTATTATCCCATCCACTAATCTCTAATTGTTGCTTTTTGTTTGTCCTTTAAGCCACACATTCTATGAGTTGAAAAAGTTTTTGAGGAGAGAAAAGTAGCAGCAAATGGAAGACTCATCTCAAAGTTTTCCATACACTACAATGTGTCCTCTCATGTCCTGGCTGCCTTGGTTCTCTCTAATGTCTCCAAACAGCTTTGTAAAACTTTTGTCAAGCACTTATAGTTATTGTCAGCAGTAGAATTAGTTCGATACCAGCTGCTCCATTGTAGCTGAAAGTAAAAGCCCGATGCATGATTTCCAAGTTATAATTTTTATATTTAAAAATATGTCACTGTGTTAGAGACACCTTCCTATAGTACAGAGAAGAAAAGAGATATCTCCTGGCCTTGTCATGGTGTTGAGAGTTTAGATCAGTCCCATAGTATGGGAGGAGGAAATGCATAAAAGATACATGAGCAGTCTGGCCGTATTCCAGTGAAGCTCAGTATCCTTGAGACTGGCACCTTCCCTACAGTTCAGTTAGTATGAACTTCTTCCTCTTGTTCCTCTGGCCTAACTAGCATCCAACTTGGAGGTTAGACAAAATGGCAGCCAACGAATAACCGATTATGATGCTTCAAAAAATTTTTGGCAGTTTTGTAAGTAATTTTAATGGGCATTTTCTTGACTACTAAAGAAGTTAGGATACTTTTCATATGATTCTTTCTTTCCTTTTTTTGGCTGTGCCATGCGGCATGTGGGATCTTTGGTTCCCCAACCAGGGATCGAATCTGTGCCCCCTGCAGTGGAAGCATCGGAGTCTTAACCACTGGACTGCCAGGGAAGTCCCTCATTTATTTCTTAACACATCTTCTAGCTTGTGTTATATACTGCACATTAAATTATGAAACAGCTTTTTACTGACCATTTGCTCTTTAAGAATTATTATCTGTACCATGTAAATAGTATAAACTTTCTAACAGGCTACATCCCAGACCTTCTAGGTAAACTATGTTTTAAATCTCATAACAACCTTGTGAGGTAGGTGTTCCACTCCATTTTTATTTTTATTTATTTATTTTTGGCCGCACTGCACAGCTTGTGAGATTTTAGCTCCCTGACCAGGGATTGAACCCAGGCCCTTGGCAGTGAGAGTGAGGAGTTGTAACCACTGGACCACCAGGGAATTCCCTCCACCCCATTTTTAAAAGGAGGAATCAGGTTTAGAGAGTTTAGGTAACTTGGTCAAGATCAAACAACTAGTAAATAGGAGAATGAGAATTCAAATTTGTATTAGTCTAATTAAAAGCTAGCTTTCCATTTCTAGTAGTTAAACTAGGAGCAAACTATAGATAAAGAACATACATATATTGTTGCTGATGCCTGTCTTCTGAGATCTGGTAGGGAAGAAGGTGAAAGATCCCCAACCAAAGAGAAATTATGAGTTACAATTTCTCATCATTCTCCAGAATATAGGCTACTTTGAAAAAGGATAAGGGTACATGAAATAATTTCAGCAGCCTAGGGATACCACCAAAGAAACTGGGTCCTCCAGAAAACTGTGTCTAGTCAGGGAGGGAACAACATGACCTTAACCATGTGTCAGATGTTAAAACAGCACCAGCACAGACTAGTGATATGAATTTTTTCCAAGCTGTTTAAGAGAGAAATCCATTAAAGCTTCTATCTTATGAAGCCAGCCAAGTCCTGGTTTTTATGAAAATTAGCAAAACATTCAAGGTCCAGGCTATCCAAGCACATGGAGGACCTCCAGATATCCAGGATCTGAACAACTTAACTACATCAAAAATGACCAGACAGGGCTTCCCTGGTGGTGCAGTGGTTGGGAGTACGCCTGCCAATGCAGGGGACATGGGTTCGTGCCCCGGTCCGGGAGGATCCCACATGCCGCGGAGCGGCAGGGCCCGTGAGCCATGGCTGCTGAGCCTGCGCGTCCGGAGCCTGTGCTCCGCAGCGGGAGAGGCCACAGTGGTGAGAGGCCTGCGTACCGCAAAGAAAAGAAAAAAAAAAAAAAGACCAGACATTCAAAGGCTGGTTTGTTAAGGCATAGTAATCCACCTTATAAATCATATAGCTAGAAGCCAACTTACACTTTAATTTCAAAAATAAGAGCAGCACCTAAATTCAGAATGCTATATCATAATGAAATTGCATCAGCCAGCATTATGTCTAAGTCCTACACATTTCATATATTTTAGGGAACAACCTAGTGATTAAAGGGGAAGAAAATTTCATTACAATACCACATTTGTTTAATGGGGTCCTTACCAAAGACCAGGGCTCATTTCCAAGTCACATTAATTTTCAAACCCATGTTTTTTAGAGACTGGAAAAAAAAGAGTGGCTAAACAAGATAGAAAGATTATTTTACTCTTAAATTAAAAAGCCTGGATATAATCAAGTGAGGGCTGGTATGCTGGCATCATGAGGTTATCAGGGTATTCCATTGTGTGATTACACCACAATTTATTTATTCATTCTCTTACTATAAATATTTGGGCTGTTTCCAGTTAGGAGTTACTATGAATAATGCTACTGAACATTCTTTTACATATGTACTACTGCAGCTATTAAAGTTTCTCTAGGCCAGTGGTTCTCACCTGGGAAGTGTTGATGGTCACAGTGATTAGGGAGTACAACTGGCATTCAGAGGGTTAGGGCCAGATGTTAAACATCCTATACTGTTTCGTACTACCCAGTACAAATAAAAATCATTCCCCCACGAAATGTTAATACCATCTTCTCCTTTGACAAACACTAGTCTTGGGTATATACAAAGGAGAATTTATGGATCATATGGTATGCGCATGTTTAACTTTACAACTAATTGAACAAATTTACACTCCCACCGGTGGTTTATTGCATGACATCCTTTACAAAACTTGGCATTTGTAGACTTTTTCATTTTTGCCAGTCAAGTGGGTATATAATGATTCGTTCTTTAATTGCTTTTGTCCTCTTGAAGTTCCCAAGAAAGGATCCCTAAATGCTGCTGCTGAAGCTATCCTTACTGCAGATGAAGTGGAGCACATTTTCTATGAGTCCCAGGATCAGTAGAACATCACTCAAGAGAAGCTATCAGAGATGATAATGATGCCTTAAATGAACAGGTTCAATATTATAAGATGAAAATGGCAAAGAATAAGATAAGTAAAATGAATAAGGAGGAGGAGAAGGAAAAGCAGATTCTTCAAAGGACGCATTCAAGAAAATTAAGATACAATCCACATCTTCAAAGAAAATGTTTGTAAATCATATATCTGATAAGGGACTTGTACCTAGAACATACAAAATATATAAAGACCTCAGGACTCAATAATCAAGAGACAACTCAATTTAAAAATAGGCAAAGGAAAAAAAATAAATAAGTATATAAAAAATAAAAATATGCAAAGGATCTGAATTGACATTCCTCCAAAGAAGATATTAAAATGGCCAATAAGCACAAAGAAAAGAAGCTAAAAATCATTAGTCATTACAGAAATACAAATCAATACCACAATGAGATATCACTTCACATCCACTAAGATAAACTAAGGTAAACAAAGACGGACAATAGCAAATGTTGGCAAGGTTGTGGAAAAATTGAAACTCTTGTATGTTGTTAGTGGGAATATAAAATAACACAACACTTTGGAATACAGTTTGACAGTTCCTCAAAAAGTTAAACAGAATTGCGATATGAGCCAGCAATTTCAATCCTAGGTATCTATACGAGAGGTTTGAAAACACATGTCCACACAAAATCTCATACACTAATATTCATAGTAGCAAATTCATAGCAGCCTATTCATAGTAGCAAAAGGTGAACACAACCCAAATGTCCATCAGTTGATGAACTGATGCACATAATGTGGTATATCCATAAAATGAAATATTATTCAGCAAACAAAAAAATAAATGAAGTATGCTACAACATGGATGAAACTTGAAACCATTATGCTAAATGAAAGTACTCAGACACAGTGTATGTTTCCATTCATATGAAATGTCTAGAATAGGCAAATCCATAGTGACAGAAAGTAGATAACTGGTTCCCAGTGGCTGGGGCGGGGAGCTGGAATTGGGGGTAGCTGCTAATATGTATAGAGTTCCTTTATGGCATGATAGAATATTCTAAAATTAGACTGTGGCCACAGACGTACAACTCTTTGAGTATACAAAAAGCAATCAAATTCTCCAGTTTCGATGAATGAATTGTGTGTTTTGTAAATTATATTCCAATAAAGCTGTTATTTTAATAATAAACTAACACAAACATCTTTAGATAAATAGCCTACTGAGAACCAACTTTCTGACCCAGCTCTATTTCATGTAAGGCAACCCAGCATAAACACTGGTGTTTGGATTTCCAAAATGTCATCAAATTGTAGCCACACATTTCAACAAACAGAAATTCTTGAGAGGAGGAATGTAAACATTGAAGCATGCTAGATACATGATGTTAGGATGACCAATGAAGACAAATGGGAATAAATTAATCTGTAGAATACTGAGAGTTTACAGTCAGTCCCCCTTCATCTAATAATCAGAGAAACAGAGACCTAATAAATTGAAAGTGGTCAAATCCGGGACTTCCCTCATGGCTCAGTGGTTAAGACTCCGCGCTCCCAATGCAGGGGGCCAGGGTTTGATCCCTGGTCAGGGAACTAGATCCCACATGCAACTAAGAGTTCACATGCCGCAACTAAGGAGCCCACCTGCCGCAACTAAGGAGCCTTCGAGCCGCAAGTAACAGCTGGTGCAACCAAATAAATAAATATTTAAAAAAAGAAAATGATCAAATCCATATTCTAAAATCCAACTCTCTTACAGATATATAATATTGAGACTCAGAAGAAAAGCTAACACACTGAGATATTTATGGAAAATAGTAGGATTTGAATGAACAGAAAAGAAGTGAGGACAGCAGCAATCATTTATCGTGCATCTAATATGTGCTCAGGATAAGCAAAGGAATGCAGACAAACAGGAACATTTGTTTGAGATACAGAGGGGCAAAAGGAGTCTGGAACCATTGTTATGGTGAGCCTGTGTTAGAGACTTCTGTTTAAGTACATTCGACAAGTAAATCAAAACAGATTTGCCATCTGATAGAAAGGTAACATAGGAACATCCTTGATTCCAATGAGGTAGGGAGTATTATAAGCTGTGCAGATACATCCTTGTATATAGAGACAATTTAGTTAATAAAATCATCATAAGCAGCATTAAAAGGGAAATATGTTGGAAAAGGGCAGCATTATGCTGGAGGCTGTAGTGCTCTGGTTGCCAGGCAGCCACCCTCAGGCCCTCTTTTGTTACCGTGGTGATGTTTGGAGAGCTTACCTAAATACTCTTTGAGATAGCATCTGAACTCTACACATCCTTTTAGCACCAACTAGTCATGACACTTGTTTTTCCTCCTCCCCCACATCTCTACTCATACTGTTATAATCTTATGAATTTGATGAACCTACAAGTGTACCTCCAATGCCCAATGCACATGGCCAGGGAATGAGGCAAATAAATGAAAGAATAGTTAAATGAATGAGAAGATCAACCAAGATTATTCAAATAAAAATAACCAAAACAAGATTATTCAATAAAAAACTGATATATCAGGGGGATAATCCAGGACCTGTGCAACCTCATGTCGTGGAAAGGACATCGGCTTAATAAGCAGGAGTCTTGGCTAATAGTTCTGATGCTCTGTCACTTACCACTGTGTGATCCTGGTCACAAGAGTCTTGTTTTCTGGGCCTCAGTTCCTTCACTGTAGTAAAAGAGGGTTGAATTATAGCAGTCGTTTTTTAAAAATTTTCTGGTCACAATCTATAGTAAGAAAAACATTTTACATCATGATGCAGTATACACATGTACCTACCAACAAATCTAAAATAAAAATTTTATGAAGCAATCTTTACCATGACTATGTATGTGTGAGGTACTCTGACATTTTCTGTTCTAAACTTTTTCATATTTTTAGTGGCTGGTTGTAACCCAATAAATTGACTTCATGACATCATTAATGCCTTACCACCCACAGTATGAAGAACACTGAACTAGTTAGTGGGTATATAATGGCTCCTGTAGTTCTAGAATTCTATGATCTTATGTTATGCCTCTATCTTCTTTTCAGAATAATAATAACAATTGCTAGCATTTACTGAACTCTTAGGATGTGCCAAACACAGTTTTAAGCACTTTATCTATATGAACTAACTTAATTTTTCAACTACTGTGAATACTTTCATTAGTCCAATTTTAAAGATGAGAAAAATCAATGTGGCAGATAATCTGCACCAAATTTAATGGACTACCAAAATAAATTTCACGTTGTATTTGAAGTGTTTTGAGTATCTCAGAACATCACCGTTTCATGAAATAAAAGTAGTGTAGCACCTGCTTTTACTATTTTAAGCTCTGGAGGGCACTATAACAAATTGTCCAGATCTCAGGGGAGAGAAAAAATCAATAACCTAAAGGATACCTATTATTGGCTCTAAAAGTCATTTCTCTTACTTATTCTATTATTGTGTAATTAATCCCAAAACAGGTGCTTATAATGCCTTCATAGAACATTCATACATAGGTGTGATAACTATTCAAAAGACACCTTAATTCTCAGGGAGATGCACTATCAGCAGATTGTCAGTAGAACAATACAAAAGACTTCAACTGTGTTCTGATAGTTAATGTATATCTTTATTGTGTGGTATTGTAAAAACAAACATGGGTGCTATTTCTTCCCAATTCCAGTAATTATTCAACTACTGAGCACCATTGCCAATATTCATCTTTTATGAATTAGATAGACTCAGAATATGATGATACAATACTATTATGTATAAATTCCACTGAGTATATAGTTTAGGGGGTGCTGATGGAAAAGATTTGAAAGACTTAAAACCAGTTCTTCTTGGATAAACAACAGAGATAGCTGATATTTAATGACTCCTGCAGTAAATCCAATAAAAACCCATAATTTCATTTATTCATTCAACAATTACTATTGAGCACCTGCTATCTGCTAGAATACTGATTTTTGTACTGGAGATGCAGCAGCGAACATAACAAAGTACCTACACGTGGGGAGCTTACTTATTTTGTGTTTTGTAAGTTTGTATTTTTGTTTATTATATTTGTTTATAGAGAGGCAAATATACATATTCCCTTTGGTGGAGAGGCAGTGGAAATTACGTTTCATTTATTTAAAATATTTGAATGCCTTTTACTTATAGCAATAGTGAAAGAACTACAGGAAACAATAAAGAAAAAATGAATTTCTACTCTCAAAAGGCTTACAGTCTAGCTAAATTAGTGGCTCCTAACAAGGGGTGATTTTACCCCCGGGGGACATTTGTCATATCTAGAGATATTTTTGGTTGTTACAACTGGGAGGGAAGAGTAGTGCTACAGGTATCTAGGGGGTAGCGGCCAGGAACGTTTCTAAACATCCTCCAGTGCACAAGACATTCTCACAACAAATAATTTTCTGACCCTAAATGTCAACAGTGTCCAGGTTGAGAAACCATAAGTTAAGGAGATGAGCTACATACATTAGAAGTTTTGTTTTTAACTAAAAGGTATTAGATGATAAATGTTAAATGAGTGATACATACAAGGTGATACAGATAAGAGAAAGATCATTCTAGAATAAATTGATTATGGGAGGCTTCATGAAGGAAGTGGGGCTCAAGCTGAAGTGTTAGGTCACTCTTCTGCTCAAAACAGAGGAAAGCCTACAGGGCCCTTCTACCTCTCTGACTTTATCTCCTACCACTCTTCCTCTCACCTCTCCACTCCAGTCAACTGGCTTTTTGCA
The DNA here is from genome assembly GCF_964165515.1 of Mesoplodon bidens. NCBI lineage: Eukaryota > Metazoa > Chordata > Mammalia > Artiodactyla > Ziphiidae > Mesoplodon > Mesoplodon bidens. The sequence continues at coordinate 48,339,143 of NC_138163.1, read as the reverse complement.
TTTCCTTTAAAATATCAAGCATGCTTCTGTCTCATGGAATCTATTCTTGCTGTTCCCTCTGATTTAAGTGTCCTTTCCCAAGAAGTCCACTCACTCCCTCACTTCCTGCAGATCTCTGCTCTATTCAATCTCTTAATAGAGAACCCTTCCCTAATCATATTGTATATAAAAGATTAACTCCTGCCCCCTCCCCTCCCTTTCCCCTTAACATGTTTTTTGGTCTCCAAAGCAAGAGTGTACCAGGCCTAGAGCAGACACTCAAGAAATATATGTAGAATTAGTGAATTAGTTAAATATTAATAATGGCAGTGAGAAGAAGCTTGAGTAAAGGAGCCTAGAACAGTGCCTGCCTCATGGTAGGGACTTCATAAATCGTGAATAATGAATGATGAAATAGACAGCCAAGGGAGATTAATATAATCAAAACATGACTGTTTCTGTCTTTGAAAAGTATTCTTAGGACAATTACTATGTTCTGTGTATACTGGCACATCTGGGTACATGGAATAAATGTTTTATTTTTAATTCTGACTATTCTTATCAGCTTTTTCACATTACATTCATTCCGTATACAATCCTTGTTTAGAAATACAGCTTCTGAAATTCTATATCCTACCTGTATGTTAAGCCAGGTATTGTATAAAACATAAGTATATATATATATTTTTTTTAATTTTTATTTATTTATTTTTTTGTAGTATGCGGGCGTCTCCCTGTTGTGGCCTCTCCCGTTGCGGAGCACAGGCTCCGCATGCGCAGGCTCAGCGGCCATGGCTCACGGTCCCAGCCGCTCCACGGCATGTGGGATCTTCCCGGATCAGGGCACGAACCCGTGTCCCCTGCACCAGCAGGTGGACTCTCAACCACTGCGCCACCAGGGAAGCCCCATAAGTATATTTTCAGAAGTGTAATCTAAAGGCAGCTCTCCACCAAGCCAGCTCTATAATTTTCTGGCTTCATTTGCACTTAATCACGAATTCGCCCACCCTGCACTCAGTGAGCCACTACAATTATGCAAATGCTAATAACAATAACAACTAATGTTTATAGAGGACTTTTTGTGCTAGGAACTGTCCTGAAGGCTGTGCATACATTATCTAGTTTTGTTCATACTACAGGAGACCCATATTATCACATTCACGTATATCAAACTCTAATTTACCTTCTGTGGCTGGCCCAAGGCCAAAAGTCCAGAACTCCTGAGCTATGGCTACTTGCCTCCCGCTTCCAGCCACGTTCTCTCTCTCTTTTTTTTTTTACAACTTTATTGGAGTATAATTGCTTCACAATGGTGTGTTAGTTTCTGCTTTATAACAAAGTGAATCAGTTATACATATACATCTGTTCCCATATACCTTCCCTCTTGCGTATCCCTCCCTCCCACCCTCCCTATCCCACCCCTCCAGTCGGTCACAAAAGCACCGAGCTGATCTCCCTGTGCTATGCGGCTACTTCCCACTAGCTACCTACCTTACGTTTGGTAGTGTATATATGTCCATGCCTCTCTCTCGCTTTGTCACAGCTTACACGTTCTCTTTTCTTGCCTCTCTGCACCCTCCTTTCCAGAAGAGCCACGAGGGCTCCTACCCCTCCCTCTTGCTACTTTGTTTTGGAAACCATGGTGACCAACACTTTTCCCGCTTCTCCTATCCTGGCAAATGGGCGGGCACTAGGTTAGACGACCCCGTACGTAACCCCGGGAGTGACTGACTAGTAACAGTGCGGGGAGACGGAAACGCGCCGAGCGAGGGGCGGAGCCAGAGAGCCGTCGCACGCCCTCGTATAGGCTTCGTAGCTTCTCGACTGGGCGGAGCTTTTCCAGTCAGCCCGGGCCCGGTAGCGATCGTTGCGCAATGCGCGCTCTGCATTCTCTCAGCCTCTGACAGGGAAAGTTAGCTTTTGGGAGCGAAGAGGGTACACAGTCACCCCGCAATGTCTGCTGAGTTAGGTCAGCCGCAGGAAGGCCCGTCACATTCTGGGCTCAATCTGCCGAAACCTGAGAGAAATGAGGCTGAGGTAAAGAGGAGTGTGATCCAAAGTGTCGGTGCCCCAAGGCGCAGGTCCTGGATCCAAAAGGTTCTTGAGCAAATAACGGACTCACCTCGCCAATGTATCACCCCGTCGGAGATGGTGCCTGTCGCTGTTTTGGCCGTCTAGAGGTACCTGTTAGAGGGTGAGCCAGGTAACATGGAACCTAGATGTCCGCTTTATTGCTATGATGTGACGATCTCGGACGGGGTGTTCCGTGAGAAGTGCTATCTGGACCCCAGACTGAATTTTCTCGTATATAATAATATTCTCAAAGTTGGCATAGAAGTGAAAATTTCCCGAGTCTCGTGTATTTACAATGAGAAAAGATTAGGCCAGGGGATCCTGTGCATAGATAATGTCCACTGTGGGGGGTCCTTGGACTCTATTTCTTTAGAAATTCCTTTCAGAAATAGAGCGCACCGGGAAATCCCGGAGAGACCGTTAAGAGGCGGAAAGAGCCATTACCTGGCCCTGTGGAATAACGAAGATCCATATGGAGATATCTGGTTAAGCAACAAGCAACCTGAAGAGCACAATTTTAACGGTAAGTAATTGGAGGGAACGACGGAGGGGTTAAGGTTTTCGGGAGCTTGCTTTAACAGGAAAGGAAACGAAGGTGCTTTGGTATTGTTAATTATAAGCCGGGAGTGGTAAGAGACAAGCTTTGATGGGTGACGGGGTTCCAGCTCGCGTCTTGCTTTGATTGTAAAAGTGGCCATTCAGGAAGTGTTCGAATACATCTTAAATTTAATCTGACCAACGTAGTGATGTTGCAGTCAGTATTCCTCATGTGTTCGTTATACGTTTGACTACAGTGGAATTCATCTTAGTTTTAGTCCCCATTCCAGTCGTGGAAGTAGTACTTTCTGTGTTGGTTGGAAAGTGTATAGATTTGAATTTGGCGTAAAGGTTGTAAATATTTGTGGTTTTGCCTGTTTTAACTTTCGTTCAAAAAAGGATGTTCCGGGGCCTCCCTGGTGGCGCAGTGGTTGAGAGTCCGCCTGCCGATGCAGGGGATACGGGTTCGTGCCCCGGTCTGGGAGGATCCCATATGCCGCGGAGCGGCTGGGCCCGTGAGCCATGGCCGCTGGGCCTGCGCATCCGGAGCCTGTGCTCCGCAACGGGAGAGGCCACAACAGTGAGAGGCCCGCATACCGCAAAAAGAAAAAAAAAAAAAAAAAAAAAAAAGGATGTTCCGTGATTTATTCCTTAATAATTCACATTTAATGAAATGCCATTTTCTATACCTTTGAGTGTGGCAATTATGTAAATGTTTTTTGAATGTGTGATTTTGTGGGAAAGCTTGGAATTCTCATTTTTATGTTTCTTATTACTTACCACGAACAACACTAACCTGAGAAGTTCAGTTCTTCTGTTTCAGAAGTAGGAAGTTAACCTGATAATGCTAGCTCGTCCGTCATCAGCAAATGCTCTAAAATATATTTTTATCTGTAAGAGATGGAATAAGGGGAATGATAGTACTATAGGCATGTACGTGTATGGAATGGGGAAGAAATAAAGTGCAAAAAATATAAGGCGAAAGTAGTGGAGTGAGAAAGATTTCTTTTACATTTACTACTTTTCAGGTTTTTTTTAAAACATTGCAGTGATAATGCTAGATCGTAGATAATCATTATGACGTGTAACAGCAACAAACTTGAAAGTGAAAAGATACCTGGGACGAAAATATGCAATTAAAGTAATATCCAGTAATAAGGAAAAGAAGATGGCTGTAAAATTGTGTAGCTAAGGATGATTAAATAACTTAAACTTTAAAAACAAGATATTCGCTTCAGGGATGAAATAATGGAGTGATTTTTTATCTCAAGCATGGAATAAGGCAGTAGTGCATTAGTACTCTGTTGATCATTTTTATTTTTAGAATTGAATATACAAATGAAAAATTCGTGCTCTAGAAGAATTGAGGGGAACAATAATTTGTAAAAATACATTTCATTTTTCTGATTGTGAAAGTAATATCTATTCATTATTGAAACCATATTTTTATTACAAAAGGCAATGTCCATGTGCTAAAAAATCCAAACTTTATATTTAAAAGTATATTGTATTAAAAGTGTAAGACCCTGGGCTTCCCTGGTGGTGCAGTGGTTGAGAGTCCGCCTGCCGATTCAGGGGACGCGGGTTCGTGCCCCAGTCCGGGAAAATCCCACATGCCGTGGAGCGGCTGGGCCCATGAGCCATGGCCACTGAGCCTGCGCGTCCGGAGCCTGTGCTCCACAACGGGAGAGACCACAACAGTGAGAGGCCCGCGTACCGAAGAAAAAAAAAAAAGTGTAAGACCCAAGTACAGTAAAGTGTTGATGACAAAATATAGAAGTGGGTATATTGGTGTTCTTTTCAGGTTTGCTGTATGTTTGAAATTTTTAATAATATAATGTTTGGGTGGAGTAAGAGACCCTTTTTGCGTCCTCGTATGCCTTCAACTTTCCTCCTAAAATGGGGAAAAATGAATTATATTACATTGCATGATTTGTTATTTCCACTTCTCTCAAACATCTTTAACGTACATCTTTTTATACACTTTTCCATTGTATGGACGTACCATGATTTATATAACCATGCCCACGTTAATGGGTAATTATAATTTTAGGCAGTTATTGGTTTTTCAGTTTTAGATCCAGTGCTGAGCATCATTAGGATATACCTGTATTTGTTCACTATGTGCAAGTATTTCTGTTGAATGGTTGGCTTCCTAGAACTGAAATTGCTGGGTTAAAGAGTATTTGACTTTTATAATTAAATGGATATTGACAAAGCAACTTCTTAAAAGGTTTTGCTAATTTACATTACCACTAACGTATATACGACAGTGCCCATTTCCCTGTATTATTATTTTTAATTATATCTTTCGACTTTTTCTAATTAATTTGTAGGATTTCTTTGCTAATGGGTATTAAGTTTTGTCTGCCGTATTTTGCAAATTATTTTCTCCCACTCCGTTCCTCTTAGTTTTATGGTGCGATTTTGTGCTTTTAAAACTTTTCTATTAGGTGTAGTGTGTACACAGTAAAATAGAAGAGTCTTAAAAATACAGCTATCTATATATATCCATGTAACCACCCTCCTAGATCAAGATATAGAGCATTTCAAGAACCCCCAAAGGCTCCCTCTCCTCGTTCAATACCCTATTCTAAAGGTACCAATACGATCTCAGAGGCAGCGGTTTAAAAGGGAAGTTAGGGGAATTCCCTGGTGGTCCGAGTTAGGACTCCACGCTTCCAGTGCTGGCGGCGAGGGTTCGATCCTTAGTGGGGGAACTAAGATCCCGCAAGCCGAGGGCGCGGCCAAAAAAGTAAAATAAAATAAAAAGGAAGTTAGACTGTGCCACTCTCCTGCCTAAATCCTTCCAGTAGCTCCGCACTGCAAGAAAATCTAGACCTCCTACCCGGGTCCACGTGGCCCTACGGCAGTTGGCAAACTGTCTGTAAAAAGCCGGATAGTAAATCTTTTTGTCTTTGCGAGACCTATGGTCTCTGCTGTAGCTATTATACTTTGCCATTGTTTATGGAAAGCAATTACAGAAAATATGTAATTGCATGGATTTGGTTGTGTTAAAATTAGAACTTTATTAACAAAACCGGGCAGCAGCCTGGATTTGGCCTGAGGGCCGCAGTTTGCGGAGACCTGCCCTATAAGAAAGGTGCCCGTATGCGCCTCTCTAACCGCTCTCCTCCGCCATTTTGTTTTGGCCACGCCAGGCGCCTTTTAAATCTTTAAACCTCCAAGCTCTGTCCTGCCCTCAGGTACTTTGCTCCTGCTTTTTCCTCTTTCTGGAAAGTTCCTTCCCATCCTCAGTTTTCAACTCAGATATATAAAATATATTAGAAAGGGGCTCTCTAAAATATGCATTCCTTCCGCATTTATTGTTATTACATCACCTTGCAAATGCCTTTCATAGAATTGGTAACACACTGAAATTATTTTATTTTCTTTCTCCTCCCACTAGTTTGTAAGATCCAGGAGGGCAAGCACTCTTTTTTTTTTTTTTCCTCACTGCTGTGGGCTGTTTCTCCTATACCCAGAACAATGTCTGGAACATAGTAGGCATCCAATACAGGTTCACTGAATAAAGGAATGAATGAAATAAATTACATTCCTGGATTTTCTAACGTTGAACCACTTTTGTTTCGACTTGGTCATGCTTGTTGTTGTTATATCTGTATATTCAAGTGAATTTGGTCCATAAGTTTTGTTATTTTTTAGGAGAGTACTATTTCAGTTCAATTTTGATAGCAGGTTAATTAATATTAGCCTAGTAGGATGTTACCTGTTTTTCTGTACTTAGCAGAAATCATGTGTTCATTGAAAGTTTGGTAGAACTTACCCCTAAAACGATTTGAACCTGGGACCTTGGGCCGGGATTGGGAGTTGGGAGAATGATTCCTTTTCAGTTTTTTAAAAAAGTGGTAAAACCAATAACGCTTTTAGTGCATTATTGAGAGTTGATATTTCGCTAGGAGATCTCATTTCACCTAGATCTCAAAGTTGTACATAGTAGTCTACATTTTTAAAAAAATTTATTTTTTTTTTTATTTTTTTGTGGTATGCGGGCCTCTCACTGTTGTGGCCTCTCCCATTGCAGAGCACAGGCTCCGGACGCGCAGTCTCAGCAGCCATGGCTCACGGGCCTAGCCACTCCGTGGCATGTGGGATCTTCCCAGACCGGGGCACGAACCTGTGTCCCCTGCATTGGCAGGCGGACTCCCAACCACTGTGCCACCAGGGAAGCCCAGTAGTCTACATTTTTAAATCTCTGTCTTGTCAGTTACATCCCCTGATGCATTCCTAATGTTTGTGTCTTCACCCTTTTTTATGGTCAGCCTTGCCAGAGGTTTGTCTACTTTCTTGGTATTCAAAACTAAGAAAAGACTTTTAGGGCTTCCCTGGTGGTGAAGTGGTTGAGAATCTGCCTGCCAATGCAGAAGACACAGGTTTGAGCCCTGGCCTGGGCAGATCCCACATGCCGCGGAGCAACTAGGCCCGTGAGCCACAATTACTGAGACTGCGCGTCTGGAGCCTGTGCTCTGCAACAAGAGAGGCTGCGGTAGTGAGAGGCCCGCGCACCGTGATGAAGAGCGGCCCCTGCTTGCCACAACTAGAGAAAGCCCTCACACAGAAACGCAGACCCAACACAGCTAAAAGTAAATTAATTAATTAATTAATTTTAAATAAAGGGGCTTCCCTGGTGGCACAGTGGTTGAGAGTCCCCTCCCCCCCGATGCAGGGGACACGGGTTCGTGAGCCTGTGCGTCCGGAGCCTGTGCTCTGCAATGGGAGAGGCCACAACAGTGAGAGGCCCACGTACCGCAAAAAAAAAAAAAAAAGATAAAAATTAAAAACCGCCTGGAGGAGTGGGATAGGGAGGGTGGGAGGGAGGGAGACATAAGAGGGAAGGGATATGGGAACAGATGTATATGTATAACTGATTCACTTTGTTATAAAGCAGAAACTAACACACCATTGTGAAGCAATTATACTCCAATAAAGTTAAAAAAACACCTTTAAAAAAGACTTATGGCTTTACTAATTAAGAAGTCTGTATCGGGGAGATGTTTCTACTTTATTTTTGCTGTCCTCTTTAATTCTTTTTCCTTCCTTTGTTCTTTTTTTGGCGGGGGGAGGGGTTTCTACCTTCTTGAGTCCAATGCTTGGTTCATTTATTTCCTTATTTATTTCTTCCAAAAGCTTTAACAGTTCTGAAGTTTCCCATGAGTACTGCTTTGGCTGTATCCCCCCGGTTTTGAAGTATAGAAATTTCATTATTACTCCTTACTCATATTTTCTGATTTTAAATTTGAGTTCCTCTTTACCCGCAATAGTTTAGAAAAAGCTTACTTATTAGACATGAAGTTCCTTATTATATGAAGTTTTTAAATTAAAGTATTCCATATCCTTATTTTAAAATCTGTTTTATTTGCCCATTTCTTTGAGAGGAATATTGGTTTCTCTTTATGATGGTGGTTTTGTTCATTTCTCAACATCTAAGTTTTCGATTTAGATGTTGCTGTAATGTGTAAAGTTTCATAGCTTGTTAATATCTTGGTGGATTTTACTCTATCAATATAGAATTTATCTCTTAGTCCCCCTTTTTTTTTTGGCCGCACAGCACCGCATGGGGTATCTTAGTTCCCTCACCAGGAATGGAACTTCTGCCCCCTGCCGTGGAAGCCCAGAGTTTTAACCACTGGACCGCCAGGGAAGTCCCTCTTAGTCCCTTTTTGCCTTGAATTATATTTTGTATATTTTGATAGTACTGTTTACCACTTCCACTGTCTTTTAGTTAGCATTTAGGGCAATGATTTTCAAACATGACTGGGCATCCATATTGCCTCAAAAGTGTTTTAAAATTCAGATTGCTGCACCCCATCACCAGTTTCTGATTCAGTACTTCTTCCCTAGAGTTTACATTTCTAACACATTGGTGCTGCTGGTGCAAAGGCCACACTTTGATAACCACTAGCCTAGTGTATGTATCTTTGTTCATCACTTTATTTCCATTTTGTTTTAGGTTTCTTTCTATAGCCAAGATTTTGCTTTTTGACCCAAACCAATTCTTTTTCTTTCAATAGATGAATTTAATCCAATTAAATTTAATGTAATTAATGATTGTACCTGTTCTTGCAGTCCTACTTTGTTTACTATATGCCATGCTTTATATTTTTTACTATTTTTTTTGCTTTGCTTTCACAGGATTAAAAATTTTTTTTCTTCTAGTGCTTTAGAAGTAATATATTATATTTTTATTCTCTTTAATGTTTTAACAAAATCATTTGAACTTACATTTTATGTCAATCTCCAGAATTATTTAGAATTTATAATATTCTCCTCCTGAACAAGAGGTTTACGACTCTACTTGATCATAATGTAATTTGGCATACTGCTACATTGGATTTGAAAGTATTTGATTTAGGATTTTTGCCATCGTAAATGTTTTGGGTTTATAGTTTTCTCTTTTGTACTATTTCTGTCATAATTTTTCAGGATTTATCTAAGTTTATAAAATGAATTGGTATAATTTCTATATTTTATTGTGCTCTAGAACAACTTATAGTTAAGAGAAAGAGCTATTCTTTGAAAATTATTAAAATGAAAATTGTTAAAAACCATATAAACCTGGTGCAATTTTGGGAGGTCATTATTTGTGAACTTTTTCATTTTCTTGCATGGTTATTGACCTGTTCCAGTGTTCTTCTGTTCCTTAGGGCAACAATATTGGTAGTTAAAAGTTTTCTAGAAGATTATCTATTTCACTGATATTTTCACATTTAGTGATATATAATTATATATAGTAATCTTTAAGATGATTTTCTCTATGTTTATAGTTGATCACATTCCAAACATTATTTTTTGTTTGCTTTCTTCATGATTGCACTTATTAAAGTTTTATCTTTTTATTAATTTTTCCAGGGAATTGGATTTGCCAGTTATACTGTTTTGTAATTCATTAGTTTCAGTTTTTAATCTTTATTCCTTTCTATATTCCTTAGATTTATTATTTTGCAGTGGTTTTCACTGTACGGTCCAAGGACCCCTAGGTGTTTCTCCAAGATCTTTTCAGAGGATTTGCAATGTTAAAAGTATTTTCATAATAATAATATTAAGGCTTTATTTATCTTTTTTTACTCTCATTCTCTCAGAAGTATAGAGTGGAGTTTTCCAGAGGGTACATGTCATGTGACATTGAAACAGACTGAATAAATGCCAAAGAAAATATGATTTATCCAGTTGTCTTCTACTAAGATAGACACTGAAGAGATTTGCAAAAATGTAAAACAATGCCACTCTTCCCACTACATTTTTGGTTGTGGAAAATATAGTCATTTTTCAAAAATATACCTTTTTATTATACATTAACAGGTTTATTTTTGTTGTTTTAAAGGAATTAAGGGATATTTTAATTTCTTAGTTTTACTTTATAATATGGTAAATACGATAAATATTACCCACATAAACAAAAGCTTTTTGAGGTCTTCAGTAATTTTTAAGACTGTAAAGGGGTCCTGGGACCACAAAGTTTGAGAAACACTATTGTATTGCTTACTAACTTTTTATACTGAATATGTAGTTTATTATTATTTTCATTCTTTCTTTTGATAATGAACCCACTTATTTCTATGAATTTACACAGATTCCTCATTGTCTATGTATAACCTGTAATTTTTTTTTAGATTTCAGAGATATGTATATTCTATGAAGTTAATGAGGTTTTTTTTTTTTTTTTTTTTTTGGTTTTTACCCAATCTGGGAATATGTTAACCAGGCACATGTCTGATCATGGCTAACTGTCTGGATTCAGTTGTAGCAGAAACAGTGGCTCTTACAATTGTGGGGGTTTTTTTTGTTGTTGTTTGTTTGTCTGTTTTTTGTTTTTGCGGTACACGGGCCTCTCACTGTTGTGGCCTCTCCCGTTGCGGAGCACAGTCTCCGGACCCGCAGGCTCAGCGGCCATGGCTCACAGGCCCAGCCACTCCGCAGCATGTGGGATCTTCCCGGACCAGGGCACAAACCCGCGCCCCCTGCATCGGCACGCAGACTCTCAACCACTGTGCCACCAGGGAAGCCCACAACTGTGGTTTTATAAAACCATGTAGCTCTTGAATTTATTCAGGCTGGTAAAGGAGGTGTATGTGCCTTCATTGATGAAGAGTGTTCCACATACCTTCTAGATAATTCAGAGGTGATCTACAACTTGTTTGACCATATTTAAAAGGAGATCACTTAATTATGTCACATCAAATATTAGGACCTGTGATCCTGGGCTAGTAATGTATTGGGAGAATCTGGAGGGAAATTTACACAAGATATCCTAATACTGAAAATAGTGTGTGTGGGGGGGGCAGTGTTAATGGTACAGTTGTAGTTATAAAAGGCCATTTAAACTCTTATTGAAAAGAAATTACAAGAATGGTTTTCATGCCAAAGTTGAGTAGGTGATACATTATATAAATAAAAATGGAAGTGGAGGATGCCTTAGAGAAATAAATATTGGAAAAAATACAAATACACATTTTAAAAGTTGGGGCTGTGGGCTATGAGAGAGCAAAATGTGGAGAAAATTGCAGATAGAACCCCTCTTAACTAAGGAAGAATAAAATTAGAAATACAAGTTAATCTTTTAAAGATGGTGAATAGCTTTTAAGCAGTTTTGGCACTTGCTAGCAGGCTTGGACATTAAAACATTTCAAAGTAAATTATATGGCATATGAGAAGGTAATAGGTACTATGTAGAAAAAGAAAATGGGATGGAAGATAAGTAAGGGGGTCAGTTTTCTATAGGGTGGTTAGGGCTAACATCACTGAGAAAGTGACCTTTGAGCAAAACTTGAAGGAGAAGAGAAAGTCACTCGTGTATCTAAGAGGAAGACATTCCAGACCCAGGGAACAGCAAGTGCAAAGGCCCTGTTACAGGACCATGTCTGGAATGTTTGGGAAAGTTCGAACTTATACATATGAGACTAAGGTGAGGGCAGTAAAGAAATATATCATGAAACAATTCTATCAGTTAAATATATAAGTGCCATGGAAAATATTCCATGGTATTGAGTTTTTTCCTAAGGGAGGTAAGTTTTGATCCAAGTCTTCCAGGAAGTAATCACGCAGTTTGATGAGGTAGAGGGCATTCCAGATGGAACATTCCATCTAGATGTGTTAGTTAACATAGGTGTTTACCTATATTCTAGTCACATAGTAAGTCATATATATATTTTAGCTATTATTATTAGGGATAATGTTTATTACTAAGTTTTATATGTGAGAAGTATACAGACTCGTTTAGCTGGTGAGAAGGAGTTGCTTTGGGTATGATCTGGCTACAGTTTTTAACCAATAAAATAGAATTTTGAAATTACCATGACATATTTAGTAGGATTTTTTTCTTTTTTGTGTTCTAGATACCAGAATAATTTCCCTTTCTCGCCTTGAAATGACCTGGTCTAACAGAAGGAATTTTCCTGCATTGCTTGTGAGAATCTTGTATAAATCAAAACTGCAGACCCGAGCAGCCGAAGCTCAGGTGGATGAAAGGCTCTTGGTGCTGCAGCCAGGAGCCAGTGCTGTGCCTCTGAATTGGGAGAGCCAACTTCAGGACACGGGTCCACAAGAGACCTCCCAGCTCCACATAATATCAAGCAGCGAAAATCTCCCAGAGATCTCCATCCCAACACCAGCACCCAGCTTCAGTCAACGACCAGCAAGCTACAGTGCGGGTCACCCTATGCCAAGCAACTAGCAAGGCAGGAACACAACCCCACCCATTAGCAGAGAGGCTACCTAAAAACATAATAAGGCCATAGGCACCCCAAAACACACCACCAGACGTGGACCTGTCCACCAGAAAGACAAGATCGAGCCTCAACCACCAGAGCACAGGAATTAGTCCCCCCCACCAGGAAGCCTACACAACCTACTGAAACAACCTTAGCCACTGGGGTCAGACACCAAAAACAACGGGAACTACGAATCTGCAGCCGGCAAAAAGGAGACCCCAAACACAGTAACATAAGCAAAATGAGAAGGCAGAAAAACACACAGCAGGTGAAGGAGCAAGATAAACACCTACCAGACCTAACAAATGAAGAGGTAATAGGCAGTCTACCTGAAAAAGAATTCAGAATAATGATAGTAAAGCTGATCCAAGATTCTATTTCCAAGATCCATAATCTTGGAAATAGAATAGACAACATGCAAGAAACAGTTAACAAGGACCTAGAAGAACTAAAGATGAATCAAGCATCGATTAAAAACACAATAAATGAAATGAAAAATACTCTAGATGGGATCAATAGCAGAATAACTGAGGCAGAAGAACGGATAAGTGAGGTGGAAGATAAAATAGTGGAAATAACTGATGCAGAGCAAAATAAAGCAAAAAGAATGAAAAGAACAGAGGACAGTCTCAGAGACCTCTGGGACAACATTAAACGCACCAACATTCGAATTATAGGGGTTCCAGAAGAAGAAGAGAAAAAGAAAGGGACTGAGAAAATATTTGAAGAGATTATAGTTGAAAACTTCCCCAATATGGGAAAGGAAATAGTTAATCAAGTCCAGGAGGCACAGAGAGTCCCATACAGAATAAATCCAAGGAGAAATACACCAAGACACATATTAATCAAACTGTCAAAAATTAAACACAAAGAAATCATATTAAAAGCAGCAAGGCAAAAACAACAAATAACACACAAGGGAATCCCCATCAGGTTAACAGCTGATCTCTCAGCAGAAACCCTACAAGCCAGAAGGGAGTGGCAGGACATAATTAAAGTGATGAAGGAGAGAAACCTGCAACCTAGATTACTCTACCCAGCAAGGATCTCATTCAGATTTGATGGAGAAATTAAAACCTTTACAGACAAGCAAAAGCTGAGAGAGTTCAGCACCACCAAACCAGCTTTACAACAAATGCTAAAGGAACTTCTCTAGGCAAGAAACACAACAGAAGGAAAAGACCTACAATAACGAACCCAAAGCAATTAAGGAAATGGGAATAGGAACATACATATCAATAATTACCTTAAATGTAAATGGACTAAATGCTCCCACCAAAAGACACAGATTGGCTGAATGGATACAAAAACAAGACCCATATATATGCTGTCTACAAGAGACACACTTCAGACCTAGAGACACATACAGATTGAAAGTAAAGGGATGGAAAAAGATATTCCATGCAAATGGAAATCAAAAGAAAGCTGGAGTAGCAATTCTTATATCAGACAAAATAGACTTTAAAATAAAGACTATTAGAAGAGACAAAGAAGGACACTACATAACGATAAAGGGATCGATCCAAGAAGAAGATATAACAATTGTAAATATTTATGCACCCAACATAGGAGCACCTCAATACATAAGGCAAATACTAACAGCCATAAAAGGGGAAATCGACAGTAACACAATCATAGTAGGGGACTTTAACACCCCACTTTCACCAATGGACAGATTATCCAAAATGAAAATAAATAAGGAAACACAAGCTTTAAATGATACATTAAACGAGATGGACTTAGTTGATATTTATAGGACATTCCATCCAAAAACAACAGAATACACATTTTTCTCAAGTGCTCATGGAACATTCTCCAGGATAGATCATATCTTGGGTCACAAATCAAGCCTCGGTAATTTTAAGAAAATTGAAATTGTATCAAGTATCTTCTCCGACCACAATGCTATGAGACTAGACATCAATTACAGGAAAAGATGTGTAAAAAATACAAACACATGGAGGCTAAACAATACACTACTCAATAACGAAGTGATCACTGAAGAAATCAAAGAGGAAATTAAAAAATACCTAGAAACAAATGACAATGGAGACACGACGACCCAAAACCTATGGGACGCAGCAAAAGCAGTTCTAAGGGGGAAGTTTATAGCAATACAATCCCACCTTAAGAAACAGGAAGCATTTCGAGTAAACAACCTGACCCTGCACCTAAAGCAATTAGAGAAAGAAGAACAAAAATACCCCAAAGCTAGCAGAAGGAAAGAAATCATAAAGATCAGATCAGAAATAAATGAAAAAGAAATGAAGGAAACGATAGCAAAGATCAACCAAACTAAAAGCTGGTTCTTTGAGAAGATAAACAAAATTGACAAACCATTACCCAGACTCATCAAGAAAAAAAGGGAGAAGACTCAAATCAATAGAATTAGAAATGAAAAAGGAGAAGTAACAACTGACACTGCAGAAATACAAAAGATTATGAGAGATTACTATAAGCAACTCTATTCCAATAAAATGGACAACCTGGAAGAAATGGACACATTCTTAGAAATGCACAACCTGCCAAGACTGACTCAGGAAGAAATAGAAAATATGAATAGACCAATCACAAGCACTGAAATTGAAACTGTGATTAAAAATCTTCCATCAAACAAAAGCCCAGGACCAGATGGCTTCACAGGTGAATTCTATCAAACATTTAGAGAAGAGCTAACACCTATCCTTCTCAAACTCTTCCAAAATATAGCAGAGGGAGGAACACTCCCAAACTCATTCTACGAGGCCGACATCACCTTGATACCAAAACCAGGCAAGGATGTCACAAAGAAAGAAAACTACAGGCCAATATCACTGATGAACATAGATGCAAAAATCCTCAACAAAATACTAGCAAACAGAATCCAACAGCACATTAAAAGGATCATACACCATGATCAAGTGGGGTTTATCCCAGGAATGCAAGGATTCTTCAATATACGCAAATCAATCAATGTAATACACCATATTAACAAGTTGAAGGAGAAAAACCATATGATCATCTCAATAGATGCAGAGAAAGCTTTTGACAAAATTCAACACCCATTTATGATAAAAACCCTGCAGAAAGTAGGCATAGAGGGAACTTTCCTCAACATAATAAAGGCCATATATGACAAACCCACAGCCAACATTGTCCTCAATGGTGAAAAACTGAAACCATTTCCACTAAGATCAGGAACAAGACAAGGCTGCCCACTCTCACCACTCTTATTCAACATAGTTTTGGAAGTTTTAGCCACAGCAATCAGAGAAGAAAAGGAAATAAAAGGAATCCAAATTGGAAAAGAAGAAGTAAAGCTGTCACTGTTTGCAGATGACATGATACTATACATAGAGAATCCTAAAGATGCTACCGAAAAACTACTAGAACTAATCAATGAATTTGGTAAAGTAGCAGGATATAAAATTAATGTACAGAAATCTCTGGCATTCCTGTACACTAATGATGAAAAATCTGAAAATGAAATCAAGAAAACACTCCCATTTACCATCGCAACAAAAAGAATAAAATATCTAGGAATAAACCTACCTAAGGAGACAAAAGACCTGTATGCAGAAAACTATAAGACACTGATGAAAGAAATTAAAGATGATACAAATAGATGGAGAGATATACCATGCTCCTGGATTGGAAGAATCAATATTGTGAAAATGACTCTACTACCCAAAGCAATCTACAGATTCAATGCAATCCCTATCAAACTACCAATGGCATTTTTCACAGAACTAGAACAAAAAATTTCAAAATTTGTTTGGAAAAACAAAAGGCCCCGAATAGCTAAAGCAATCTTGAGAACGAAAAACGGAGCTGGAGGAATCAGGCTCCCTGACTTCAGACTATACTACAAAGCTACAGTAATTAAGACAGTCTGGTACTGGCATGAAAACAGAAAGATAGATCAGTGGATCAGGATAGAAAGCCCAGAGATAAACCCACGCACATATGGCCAACTTATCTTTGATAAAGCAGCCAGGAATGTACAGTGGAGAAAGGACAGCCTCTTCAATAAGTGGTGCTGGGAAAACTGGACAGGGACAGGTAAAAGTTTGAGATTAGATCATTCCCTAGCACCATACACAAAAGTAAGCTCAAAATGGATTAGAGACTTAAATGTAAGGCCAGAAACTATCAAACTCTTAGAGGAAAACATAGGTAGAACACTCTATGACATAAATCACAGCAGGATCCTTTTGGACCCACCTCCTAGAGAAATGGAAATGGGAACAAAGATAAACAAATGGGACCTAATGAAACTTCAAAGCTTTTGCACAGCAAAGGAAACCATAAAGAAGACCAAAAGACAACCCTCAGAATGGGAGAAAATATTTGCAAATGAAGCAACTGACAAAGGATTGATCTCCAAAATTTATAAGCAGCTCATGCAGCTCAATAGCAAAAAAACAGACAACCCAATCCAAAAATGGGCAGAAGACTTAAATAGGCATTTCTCCAAAGAAGATATACAGACTGCCAACAAACACATGAAGGAATGCTCAACATCATTAATTATTAGAGAAATGCAAATCAAAACTACAATGAGGTATCATCTCACACCAGTCAGAATGGCCATCATCAAGAAATCTGGAAACAATAAATGCTGGAGAGGGTGTGGAAAAAAGGGAACACTCTTGCACTGCTGGTGGGAATGTGAATTGGTACAGCCACTGTGGAGAACGGTATGGAGGTTCCTTAAAAAACTACAAATAGAACTACCATATGACCCAGCAATCCCACTACTGGGCATATACCCTGAGAAAACCATAATTCAAAAAGAGACATGTACCAGGATGTTCATTGCAGCTCTATTCACAATAGCCCGGAGCTGGAAACAACCTAAGTGTCCATCATCGGATGAATGGATAGAGAAGATGTGGCACATATATACAATGGAATATTACTCAGCCATAAAAAGAAACGAAACTGAGCTATTTGTAATGAGGTGGATAGACCTAGAGTCTGTCATACAGAGTGAAGTTAGTCAGAAGGAGAAAGACAAATACCGTATGCTAACACATATATACGGAATTTAAAAAAAAAATGTCATGAAGAACCTAGGGGCAAAACGGGAATAAAGACACAGACCTACTTGAGAATGGACTTGAGGATATGGGGAGGGGGAAGGGTAGGCTGTGACGAGGCGAGAGAGAGGCATGGACATATATACACTACCAAACTTAAGGTAGATAGATAGTGGGAAGCGGCCACGGGGCACAGGGAGATCAGCTCGGTGCTTTGTGACCGCCTGGAGGGGTGGGATGGGGAGGGTGGGAGGGAGGGAGATGCATGAGGGAGGGGATGTGGGAACAGATGTATATGTATGACTGATTCACTTTGTTATAAAGCAGAAACTAATTAAAAAAAAAACTGCAATACTATGGAAAACCCAATAAAAAGATGATTGAGCCATACCTGGTATAAGTAGTGATAAGATATTATATGTTAATTTAGCACTCATAAATTATAACTTACAGACCTGACTCTTTATTAGGATAATTTATGTTTAAATAACATATTTTAAAGTTCAATTTAATAATTTTGAAAATGAACAAATATATATTTCAAGGTATTTTTCTATGTAGTTTCTTATAGAAAAAGAAGTCCTTTCTGTATTAGCGCCCTTTCGTTCCCTTGATCCAGCTGGTCTCCTTCACACCTTTTTCTGTATCTTCAACTTCTTCTTCTTTACTGTGCTTTCTACACCAGCATATAAATATAGTCTAGTCTTCCATTTTAAAAGAGGAAAAAAAATCTCCTTTGACATCAGGACTCCTGTATTCCCTCTGTCCTTCTCTTCAGGCAAGCTCCTTGAAGAAGTAGTCTACACTATATGTTTTCACTTTCTTGCCTCCCTTTTACTTCTCAACACAATTAGTTTGACTTTTTGCTTCAGCTGGTCACTCACCAGAGACCTAATTGTCCAATCTATCTGACACTTTTCTGTTATCTTGACTCTCTATGCCATATGGTGCTGATTTCTGTCCTGTGTTTTTTTTTAAACTTAACATTTTACTGTATTTCCACGTTATCAAGAATTATTTTAGGTGCTTTATTAAGCTTTTATAGTAAAAGTTATACATATTTACAGGGAATTTGGAAAATGTATAAAGATATATTAAGCTGATAAATAATATCAAGCCAAATCTTACCACTCAGAGAGGACCACTGTTAATATTAAAGTGTATTTTATTCCCCTTTTTTGTATGTGTATATCATATATATACACATATCTGTGATATCTTATGTATGTCATAGATAGCACATCTATGCATATATGTATGCCTATCATATATTACATATAACTATGGCATATATCATAGTAAATTATCTTACAAAATGGGAATCATATTGTACATAAAATTTTGTATCATTTAACATTTTCTTAAGTATTTTCTCATATTACTAAAAATTCTTCATTTATAACTTTTCATCATTACAGAGTCTCTCATATCATAAATTATTCAGTGATTCTCCTATAGTTTTGCTTCCTCATTCTTAAAATAAAATTTGAACACCCTGTAGATTAAAGTAACAAATATGCATGTGCTTTTACTCTTTTTTTCCTAGACCTTTTTGGAAGTTGCTGACAATTCAGGCACCATGTCAGTGATTATGTGGAATGCCCTGTGTCCTGAGTGGTATAAAAGTTTGCACGTTCATTTAGTTCTTCTGCTTCAAGATTATTCTATTAGAAAGAGTCACCCCTTCAAGGTGCAGTCTCTCCCTGTGGATCCACACATGAAATTAATTTCTACAATAGGTTAAGTATTCAATGAATTTGTTATTTTATCGCTATTTTGTTTGTATAAATTTGCAAAGTACCATATCAGTCAAAAGCCCTTAAAAATTACTGAAGCTGTTAGAACCTGACACACTTTAAATTCTTTTGTCCATAAAAATTTTTGAGCAATCACTTAATAAATATGTTTATTTATTATTGCATTTTTTAAGAAAAATCATCTGAGATATATATTGTTGATTAATGAATGAGTGCCGCTTGGGATGTACTTATTTTTCTTTCATTTTTTTGTATTAAAATATTAAATTAATGACTTGAATATAAATTTTTGTTACTACGAGGTGCTATTTGAAAAGGCTTTTGTCAAAATTTTATTTTGAAATAATTTCAAACTTACATAAAATTTGAAAGGATAGTATGAAGAACTCCCATATACCTTTCACACAGATTCAACAATTGGTAACATTTACCTTTGCTTTATCATTCCTCCACTACATATACACACACACACACGCACACACACACACACACACACACACACATATGTATTTATCACCTCTGAACCGTTTGACAGTAAGTGGCAGTCATCATACATACCCCTTTACCTCTAAACACTTCAGTAGTATTTCACTCTATATTTCCTAAGAACAAGAACATTCTATTACATAATCACTGTATAGTTATCAAAATCAGGAAATTTAAAATTGATATAATACTATTATCTAACCTATGGTCAATATTCAAATGTTGCCAGTTGCTACAATCTTGAAAGGGCTCTTCCTGATTAGTATTGAAATCACAGTATTGACATCTTGGCATCATCCTAAATATTTTGGGAGCATTAGAATTAATATAGTAAGTGATTGCTTTAAGATGTGGATGTGATTTTTTTTTGCATTTCCCTTTTTCAAAATTGTAGGCCACATCATTCAACAATTTTAAGCATTGTTTTTGGCTTGTCATAGTTTTATACTGGACCTTTATTTCTGTGTATTCTGAACTCCCCAGCTGACCCATTAAGCTTAATTATGTAAAGAATGTGCAAATAATGTAGCCTTTGTTCACTGTTTACTGAAATATATATTTAGGAAAATTTCATATGATTCTCTATTAAAATCTTAAGCATTTGGTAGACATCAGTCTTGCTGGATGAACAGGTCATTACTTAGATAGTTTGGTACAACCAGTCCATAATCTCATTACTCTTTATTACAGGAGAAATTAACCTCATATTGCTATTGAGACTTAATTAAGAAAATGTAGTAAAATTTGGCAAGAGGAAGCTAATTCAAAATGTGTATTATTGTGTCTGCCAATTTATAAATTCTTTCCCACAACCAAGTATCTCCAGGTGACAAAATTGCTTTAGTAAAAATTGAGACATTCTTTGTCAATAACAGATAAAGTAAGTAACTTTGTTGATGTCACATAATAAATCACTGGCATAGTGAAAATTGAAACCTAGTTTTCCTGATACCTAACCTAGTGTTCTTTTTACTAAATACAGTGTTTTCTGGTGTAAAGAAAATTAATTTCTATCACAGTTTTTATGTGTCTGTGGACAAATCTAGAAATGTGTCTGTACTAATAGCTGCTTCTAAACCTTAAAAACATATGGAAAGTGGGACAATAGACAGAATGTGACAAGTAGATAAACAGCCATAAGAATGTAACAGTGAAACTGATTGAGCTGTATGCTACCTCTGCTACATAGAATTATAGGGCCAGATTTTCATAATGGAAACTCTCTTTTTAGGATACGAGAAGCTATTTACACTTTCAAGTGAATAATTGCAAATATAGAAATCGTTTTTAAAGTGAGAGCCTTGATGAGAATATATTGAAAACGTGCCTTTTAGCCTTTACAACAGTCTTACTTATTAGTGTTAGCATCAGTCTCTGTTATCCCGTACCTTTTTGGTAAGTAATAGGACTTTTTTCCTCTTTATCAGGGGTCAGCAAACTATTTCTATAAAGAACCAGACAGTGAGTACTATAAGCTGTGCAGGCAGTATAGTCTTCTTCACAACAACTCAGCTCTGCCTTTATAGAGTGAAAGCAGCCAGAGATAATATGTAAACGAATGGGCTTGGCTGTGTTACAGTAAAGCTCTATTTGCAAAACACAGGCAGCCATCTACAGGCCATAGTTTGCCAAGTCTATGTGTATAAGTAGATGTCAATACTGGCTGTACATTAGTATCACTTGGGGAGCTTTAAAGAATCACGAGCACCCCACCCTCAGAGATTCTGAATTAATTACTCTGAGGAGGGGACCAAGACGTTGGTGTGTCTCTAAAACTCCTCAGGTGATTCTAATGTACAGCCAGGGTTGAAAACTATTGATATATGATCTTTTAAAACCTCAGTATGATTAATGATCTTTTGAAGGGAAAAAAGTTCTGTAAACCATGCTAGGCACAAGGGACACAAAGATAAGTAATACAGAACTCTACCCTTAAAATTAGTCTAACGGGGTAACATATGTAAAATGAACAAATTACAGTAAAATGAAAGACTGCTGACAGTAAACAGTAAGAAAAAAGAATGAATGGAAGGGGAGAAGAAATGAACAGAAATTGAGGAAAGAATGAATGGTCTGGAGAGTGGGAGAATGGGTTGAATTGGAGAAAGTATAAGTGAGGGTTAGGAATAATAACAGGGTAGTTTAAATGTTATGAGAGGAAAAATGAGAGAGCATATGTAGTTGGGGCCGGTTTGGTCAGTTTAGGAATAAAGATCTGTGATAGCATCACTGCCTTCTAGGTGTCGATGTTGGAAGACAAATTATTGGGGTAATTTAGCTTGGTTTATTTTTTCATACTTACACATATAGTTCCAAGTTATACAAACTAAGATGCAATTTTTTAAAAAAACTAAATAAATGGAAGCTTATAAAGATGAAAATTCTATGCAAAAAAAAGGACATATTATTTGCTGGTAATGTATGCTTTGTATGTTGCCATTTTGTATATCATTCTGTCCCCGTATACAAAATAGTATTCAGTCAGCATACACAAAAAATAAACCTTTTAAAGTCTTGAGATTTTCAGACTGTATGGCATAATACATATTGAGATAATAGCATCAAGTGTTTTTGGTTTGGGGCAAAGGAGGTTTTTAATTTATTCAAAATCCTAGCATTTTAGAGCAGGGGGTGACCTTGAATATAACTGAGTAACTATGGCTATGAAAGTGCTTTGTAAAATGCAAACCATTTTCTAGGTGCAGGTGTAATACAAACCTTCCTCATTCATATATGCAAAGGTAAAAGTGATTTTGTAGTCACATGGATGGTAATAGGTAAAATAAGAAAGCAATTATTTTCATCCTGGTTTAATCTTTGCTACATAGCAAATTCTTAAAAAAATATTACTGGCATTAAAGAAATAGAAAGCCCAGATAGTTCTATAACTGTTAAAGAAATTGAACCAGAGGTTTAAAATCATCTCACAAAGAAAATACCAGGCAGATACCATTTTACAGGCAAATTCTAGCAAACATTCAAGGAATGTACCATTCCAAAACTATTCCAGAGAATAGAATAAGAGGGCATACTCTCTAACTCATTCTTTGCTACCAGTATAACTTTGATAATCAAAACCAAACAAGAATATTATGAATGAGGAAAATTAAAGGCTAGCTTCAGCTATGAACATATGTACAGATATTCAAAATTGAAGATTAGCAAACTGAATTAAGTTATATGTGGAAAATGATCACACGCTGTGACTAAGTTGCATTGTTCTCCAGCAATGTGAAGTTGGTTTTACATATGAAAATCTATAAGTGTCACTCACCACACAGATTAAAGAAGGTCATCCTAATAGAGGCACAGAACACATTTGCTAAAATTTTACACACATTCATAAATTTTAAAAAGAAAATAGCAAGAAAAGGAACCTTCCAAAACTGATAAAGGATGTTTGCAAAATCAAAACATAACAATAAACACAACTTTTTTAAAATAAATTTTTTAATTTTATTATTTTATTTTATTTATTTATTTATTTTGGCTGTGTTAGGTCTTCATTGCTGCGCACGTGCTTTTTCTCTGATTGCGGTGAGTGGGGGCTACTCTTCGTTGGGTGCGCAGGCTTCTCAACATGGTGACTTCTCTTGTTGCAGAGCACGGGCTCTAGGCACATGGGCTTCAGTAGTTGTGGCACGTGGGCTCAGTAGTTGTGGCTCATGGGCTCTAGAGCACAGGCTCAGTAGTTGTGGCGCACAGACTTAGTTGCTCCACAGCACGTGGGATCTTCCCAGACCAGGGCTTGAACCTGTGTCCCCTGCATTGGCAGGCGGATTCTTAACCACTGCACCACCAGGGAAGCCCAACAAACACAACTTTTAATGGGGAAAATTTAGAAACACTCCTTTTTTACATGGGGAACATTGATGGCCTCCTATTACTATTTCTGTTTAATGTTGTACAGGCTCTCCTAGCCAATGTGAGAAGATAAAATCCATTAAAAGCATAAGAATTTTTTATTGAAATATAGTTGACATACTGCTGTACAATATTATGTTAGTTTCAGGTGTCCTACATAGTGATTTGACATTTGCATACATTATGAAGTGATCACCATGATAAGTCTAGTACCCGTCTGTCCCCAAATAAAGTTATTATAATGTTATTGACCATATTTCTTTTATTGTATATTACATTCCCTTGGCTTACTTGTTTTATAACTGGAGATCTTAATTCCCATCACCTATATCATCCTCCCTCCCCTGGCAACAGCTGGTTTATTTTGTATCTGTGAGTCTGTTTTTCATTTTGTTTGTTTGATTGTTTTGTTTTTAAGATTCCACATATAAGTAAGACCATATGGTATTTATCTTTCTCTGTCTGACTTATTTCACTTAGCATAATACCCTCTAGATCCATCCATGTTGTTGCAAATGGCAATATTTCATTATTTTTAATGGCTGGGTAATATTCCATTGTATGTATATATAGACTACATCGTCTTTATCCATTCATCTATCAATGGACACTTAGGTTGCTTCCATATCTCGGCTATTATAAATGACACTTCAGTGAACATTGGTGTGCATATACCTTTTCGAATTAGTGTTTTTGTTTTCCTCAGGTAAATACCCAGAAGTGAAATTTCTGGATTATATGGTAGTTCTACTTTTAATTTTTTGAGGAACCTCCATATTGTTTTCCGTAGTGGCTGCATCAGTTTATAATCCCACCAACAGTGCACAGGGTTCCCTTTCCTCTACATCCTCTCCAACATTTGTTATTTGTTGTCTTCTTTGATGATAGCCATTCTGACAGGTGTGAGGTGGTAGCTCATTGTAGTTTTGATTTGCATTTCCCTAATGATTAGTGATGTTGTGCATCTTTTCATGTGTCTGTTGGCTATCTGTGTGTCTTCTGTGGGAAAAATGTCTATTCAGGTCCTCTGCCCATTTTTTTTTTATTTGGTTGTTCTTTTTCTTTGATGTTTGTTGGAATTCTTTGTCTATTTTGGATATTAACCCCTTGTTGGATTATCATTTGCAAATGTCTTCTCCCATTCAGTGGACTGTCTTTTCATTTTGTTGATAGTTTCCTTTGCTGTGCTAAAGTTTGATGTGGTCCCATTTATTTTTGCTTTTGTTTCCCTTGCCTGAGGAGACAGATCCAAAAATATATGCTAAGACCAATGTCAAGGAGCATACTGCCTCTGTTTTCTTTTAGAAATTTTATGGTTTCAGGTCTTACATTTAAGTCTTTAATCCATTTTGAGTTTATTTTTGTATATGGTGTGAGAAAGTAGTCCAGTTTGATTCTTTTGCATATAGCTGTCCAGTTTTCCCAACATCATTTAATGAAGAGGCTATTTTTCCCCATTGTATATTCTTGCCTCCTTTGTCATAGATTAATTGACTGTATAAGCATGGGTCACCAGGGCTGTATGCTCTAGGAGTGCCCCCTCTGTGGGTTGTGTGGGCCCTCCTGTTGTAGCTGACTACTCTGGGCATGCTGGTAGGCGGGGCAGCCCCTGGGGGGGTGTTGAGTGGGGCCGTGGCTTGTGCCATCCTGCTGGTGGGTGGGGCTGCGTCACTACAGGACTGGCTGCTTGGTGTCGGGTGTGTCTCAGGACCCGTGCTGGCCAGCTGGTGGGTGGGTAAGCCCCTGGAGCTAATAGGCTAGAGGGAGGACTCCAAATTAGCATTTGTCAACACCAGTGTCCTCCTGGTAGAAGGAGTTCCCCAAAATGGCTGCCACCAGCATCTGTGTCCCCAAGAGAGTCCCAGTTCCCTCCTGCCTTTTTAGGAGGTTCTTCAAAATTAGCAAGTGGGTTTGACCCGGGCTCCTTTAAAACTACTACCTATCTCTGTGCTGGAACTCAGAGTATGTGACATTTTGCATGTGACCTTAAGAGTGGAATCTCTGTTTCCTGTAGTCCTCTGGCTCTCCTGTACATAAGCCCTGCTGCTTTTCAAAGCCAGATGTTCTGGGGGCTCATCTTCCCAGCGCAGGACCCCCAGGCTGGGAAGCCCAGTGTGTGGGGCTCAGATGCCTTGTTCTTGGGGAGGACCTCTGTGGTTATGATTATCCTTCCTATTAGTGGGTCACCGACCTGAGGGGGGTGCTTCCTGACTATATCACATCTCTGCCCCTCCTACCTGACTTGTTGTGGCTTCTTCTTTATGTCTTTAGCTGTGGGAAATCTTTTCTGCTAGTCTTCAGGTCATTCTGTTAGGTAGTTTCTCTGTAAGTTGTACTTTTGGTGTGTCCACGAGAGGAGGTAAGTTCAGGGTCTTCCTACTCCACCATCTTGGCCACCCACCAAAGGCATAAGAATTTTAAAGAAAAACACAAAACTGTCATTATTCACAAGTTAGATCTTCTACAAAGAAAATCCTAAATAACACAAAGTATTAAAAATAATAAGAAACCACAATGTGGTATCACCTCGCACTGGTCAGAATGGCTATCATCAAAAAGTCTACAGATAATAAATGCTGGAGAGGGTGTGGAGAAAAGGGAACCTTCCTGCACTGTCGGTGGGAATGTAAGTTGGTGCAGCCACTGGGGCTTCCCTGGTGGCGCAGTGGTTGAGCGTCCGCCTGCCAATGCCGGACACACGGGTTCGAGACCTGGTCTGGGAAGATCCCACATGCCACGGAGCAGCTGGCCCCGTGAGCCACAATTACTGAGCCTGCGCGTCTGGAGCCTGTGCTCCGCAACAAGAGAGGCCGCGATAGTGAGAGGCCCGCACACCGCGATGAGGAGTGGCCCCCACTTGCCACAACTAGAGAAAGCCCTCTCACAGAAACGAAGACCCAACACAGCCATAAATTAAAAAAAAAAAAAAAAGAGCTGGTGACACGTACGTGCGCCGAGACAGCGCGAATTGGAGAAAAAAAAAAAAACCTCAATAGGTTACCAGAGTAATTCAAGGTAAACTACAAATAAAGGATAATTGAGACAGAAATTTAAAAAAAAATTGGTGCAGCCATTATAGAGAACAGTACGGAGGTTCCTTAAAAATCTAAAAATAGTTAACCATATGATCCTGTAATCCCACTCCTGGGCATATATCCAGAAAAGACAAAAACTCTAATTCAAAAAGATACATGCACCCCAGTGTTCATATCACCACTATTTACAATAGCCAAGACATGGAAACAAGTACCCATCAACAGACGATTGGCTTAGATGAGATATTTACATATATATCAATACAATGGAATATTACTCAGCCATAAAAAAGAATGAAATATTGCCTTTTGCAGCAACATGGATGGACCTAGAGAATATTATACTTAGTAAAGTAAGACAGAGAAAGACAAATATTATATGATACCACTTATATGTAGAATCTAAAAAATAATACAGATGAATCTATTTACAAAACAGAGACAGATTTACAAACATAGAAAGCAAACTATGGTTACTAAAGTGGAAGGGAGCGGGGGAAGGATAAATTAGGAAAAAGGGATTAACAGATACAAACTACTATACATAAAGTAGATAAGCAACAAGGATTTACTGTATAGCACAAGGAACTGTATTCAGTATTTTATAATAACCTATAATGGAAAATCTGAAATATATATATAAATATATATTTAGAAATATATTTAGAAATTAATATATGTATATATACTTTATATATATATATATATATATATATACACACACATATATATATATATATATAAAGCTGAACCACTTTGCTGTATACCTGAAACTAGCACAATATTGTAACTCAACTATACTTCAATAAAATTGAAAAATATAGGGAATTTCCTGGCAGTCCAGTGGTTAGGACTATGCACTCTCACTGCCGAGGGCCTAGATTCAATCCCTGGTCGGGGAACTAAGTAAGATCCCACAAGCTGCATGGTTCAGCCAAAAAAAAAAAAAAAAAAGAGAGAGAGAAAAAAATAAGATACTGGCAAAGCTAGCTGTAACAGCAGTATACCAAAGTCAGTTGATTTTGTACACTCCAGTAACAAAGAGTTAGAAATTATAATTTTAGAAACATAATTTACCTTGTCAAAAATAACTATAAATTATCTAGAAATAAATCTAACAGAAGATATGTAAGACCTATTTGGAGAATATTATAATTCTTTTTTAAAGACACTAAAGAGTCCCTAAATAAATGGAGAAATATCCCATGTTCCCAGGCAGGAGGTTAGTCTCAGTTTCATAAGTATGTCAAGTCCCCCCAAATTGAGCTATAAATTTAGTGCTATTCCATCGGATTTTTTTCTGGAACTGACAAACTGATTCTAAAATTTATATGGAAGCACATAATTATCAAGAATAGTTAAGACACCTCTGAAGAAAAAGAATAAGGGGCTGAAGAGGGAATGAGGACTTATCCTACAAATATCAAGAATTATTATAAAGCATAACCATGTAGTATTGGTATAGATATAGACAAACTGACCAGCAAGTCATAATACAAAGTCAAGAAACAGCCCTAGACATATAACATTTTGATATACAACAGATGTGCTGTGCAGATCATCAAGGAAGGAAGAGCCATTCAGTAAACAGTATTGAGACAATTGATTATATATGAGAAAAAAATGACATTACATCCCTAAATCATACCGTATAAAAATAAATTTCAGGTATATCAAATACTTAAATGTGAAAGGCAAAACTTTTAGAAGAACTTATAGAAAGTATCTGTTTGACTTTGGGATAAGGAAGGATTTTTTGGATAGGACACAGAAATGGTAGCCATAAAAGAAAGATTAATAAACCTAACTACATTAAAATTAAGAACTTTTGTTCATCAAAAGACAGCCCCCCAAAATGAAAAAACAATCCCAAAACTGGGTGAAGATATTTGCATTGGTATAATCAACAAGGGATTAGTATTCAACATATATAGAAAGAAGTAATACAAATAAATAAGAGAAAGACAATCTAGTAGAAAAATGGGCAAAAATATGAACAGGTATTTCACAGAAGAGGATGCATGAATGAACCATAGGTAAATGAAATGTTGTTGAACATAATTAGTAATAAGGGAAGTGCAAAATAAAACCACAGCAAATTGTCATTTTCTGTCATTAGACTGACAAAAACTAAGAAATTTAGGGATTTCCCTGGTGGTCCAGTGGTTAAGACTCTGCACTTCCACTGTAGGGGACACAGGTTTGATCCCTGGTCAGGAAACTAAGATTCCGCATGCCGCGTGGTGAGGCCAAAAAAAAATTTTTTAACAGTACCAAAATTTGGAGAGGCTGTGGCTCAGTGGGAATTCTTGCACATCGCTGCTGGAACTGTTAATAGTTTAAATAAATATTTAATATTCAGTAAATATTAGTAAATATTTATTAATATTAATAAATAAATAATAAATACTACTTTAGGATAGTTTGAAATTATCCTATAGGGTGGAACATCTGAATATTTTACAATCCAGTGTTTCCCTCCTGGATATAATACCTTAGAAAGCTTTTGCCTGTGTGTACAAGGAGATATGTAGAAAAAAGCTCATAGTGACCATGTTTGTAAAAACAAAAGCTGGAAATAATCCAGATGTCCAGCAATACAATAAAGAGTAAATAAAATTGTAGTATATCAACACTCTGGAACATTATTCAGCAGTAGAAATGAGAAAAAAATTGCTACATGCAGCTGCATGGATGAATTTTAGGACCATAAAGTTAAGTGAAAAAAGTAGCCCTAGAATACTGCATTATGGTAAAATTCCATTCATTTAAAGTTCAAAAACAAAGAAATTCAAACAGTATACTATTTGGGCAAGAACACATAAGTGATAAAAAAAACCTCTTTTTTAAATTAAGTATATGATGAAACACAAAATTTAAGGTATGGTTAACCTTTAGTTGGGGAGATAAGTGGATGTGATAATGTCGGAATAGGTAGAAGAAAGCTATTGATAATGATCTAGTTGTTAGGTTTAGTGGTGGGCTCAAAAGTGTTCAATCTATTTTTTGCTGTGTGATTTATATGCATATATTATTTTATATGTATATCATACTAAAGTAATATATTTGTTTTTCAGAAATCTGCCTGAACCTTCGAGATCCTCCAACTAATATAATTATCATTCCAGAAAAGCAGGTGAAACCAGAATGGAGATTGCCAAAATTAAACTACCATTTTATCACAAGGTAAAATAGCTTCTTGTAAAATATCTCAAATATTAATTTTCAATGTTAGTTACTGAAACAATGTATTGTAATTTGTTCAGAATCTACCCAAAATTATGCTGTAGCAGTTAGATAGATGTGCATTTTCACAGTCATATTTGCAGAATGCTTTTTCACTGTTTAAAAATACAATATCTATTTAATAATTCTGCTTTTTTTAGATCTGAACTGGATGATATGCCAGAAAAGAGTATCTGTGATGTTATTGGCGTTTTAGTTTTTGTAGGAAGAGTCCAGCGGTCAAAAAAGAAGGGTAAGCTTTTGATACTGAAAGTCATAAAAAGTATTTCAGTGAATAATTCTGTGTTCATATGTGCATAATCAGTTACCTTCATTTATTCTAACATTCTATCCATGTAGAAAGCCGTGAAGATCTTTGGTCATATCGCTGGATTCACATTGCTGATGGGACTGTTTTCTACATCTCAGCCAGAAGTCTTTGAAAATATTTACCCAAGTACTCAGTTTCAATATTTTTATCATTTTATTTTTGGAAGTGGGGGCGTTAACTTAAAAAAATGATAGAGTATACTGACTTACTTACAGAATGCCATGATATTGAGTTAGCAAATTCAAGCAGTCTGATAGCATGTTTAAGTTTTCTCTATATTAATATTATAATTGGTATTAACAGATATTAACCACCTTCTGGTTTTCTATTCAGAATTAATTTGGGATTTATACTAGTTTTTCAGAAAACATGTGCTCTTATCAATTCCCATTTTTAGCATTTTAGACATAAAAACTTAAAATTCAGTGAAACTAAAACATAGATAGTCCATTTCCTTTGTATCCATTTGGAAATTGACTTAGTAGACCCCATTAAACACAGTGAAGGCTTTACTAATGTAGAATTAAGTAGTAGAGGATTAGGATACTGTGTAATTAAATAATGACATTGGTAAGTATGATGTCATTTGAGTATGGAATTAATATTAGGTTGGTGGTGTTATACCAGCTGGTCAATATTTTACTTAATTTGGTGTTGATTTTTTCCACTACTTTTATTTATTTGAAGACATTTTAAGTTTGTCCTATTATGTGTTTTATATAACAAGTTAGTCTTCAGATCTACTATGATAAGGATAAAAGTATATCTAATACTTTTTAACAACTTCAGTGAATTTTTTCTTATTTGAATTCGTAACATAAAGCTATTTTAGGTATTGGTGTGCTATTTTCCTATTTTCCAAATGATTATGTGAATAAAATACTGATTGTTAAGTGCTTGTCAACATTGGGGAAATTCCCAATCTTGACTACATGTATTTTTTTTTAATGAGCAACAAGATAGAAATTGTAGAATATCAGGAGACCTAGAGACCATATACAGGGCTGTTCTGCTACCCCTTTATTCTCTGTTATAAAACAGTATTACACACCATTCGGATATTACCTCATTACAATCCACCCTGTGCTTGTGAGATTAAATTTTTTAAACATATATGAGTAGAACTGAACATCACCCCAAGTGTTATTGGAGGAGAGGGCAGAAAGAGAGTTTTGGCCAAAACCAAGGCATGGGCTTCCAAGGTAAGTGGGGCCATGACCTTTCATATAACCTCTCTCAGGTCACAGATGATTGGTAATGATGATCTCTGATAACAATTTAGATGGGCTTTAGGGCCAGGTCCCTCTCTCTTTGTAGCCACTTTAAACAACAAACTGACACAGGTTTTGGATAACGATTTTTCACAGAAATGTTGCCATCCATGCACGTTCTATTTCTTGTGAAAATGTGAAATATATCTTTTAAGAAAGGTTTGTATGGACCTTGGTGAGACCTTGTACTTTCTAAAGGAAAAGTTAAGCGTTAGATCCTTTATTTAAAGGAAAAGGTTAAGTGTTAGATCTTTGTTGCTCCAAGTGTGGTCAAAGGACTGGCAGCACTAGTATCACCCAGGAGCTCATTAGTGGTGGAAAATCTCAGGCCCTACACTAAAACTACTTTAATCTGAATTTGCATTTTAACAATTGTTCTAGGTGATTCCTCAGTTCATTAAACTTTGAGAAACACTCTGTTAGATCCTGTTCTTGGTATTCCCATTTGAAATGCAGAAATAATTTCGTAAGTGTTTTCATTTTCTACAGTGGCACATTTCACGTGTACACAGTTGAAAGTTGTCAGAAATGACACTCAAGTACTTAAATTGCTTTACCTTACTACTACAAATGAGAGTCACATGTTTATTACTGGTGAGCAATTTCTTTGTATATACTTTATTGGAAATGTAATGTATTTTCTCTTCATTAAATTAACTTTTCTGTTATAAGATTCAACCACAAGATAGCTTTATTTTGAACTCCTTTCTCACTTTAAGAATGGTTTAAGAAAGAATATTTAGCCTATGAAATCTATTGCTTCCAGATTATTTACAGTTAGAGCAATGATTTTGTGACTTACTGAAGAATTTTGTTTATGTCCTTTGGATAACTTTAATTCCTGCTTGACATAAGAAGTTAAATAACCATAAATTGCTTCATAGATTGAAGACTGTTGGGCCCTGTATCACAATATGGATTCAATTAACAACAGTTTTTAAATATTAAATAAAACAAAAATGTGCATTAAATTTTGGTCCCCAGATCTCACATTTTACTTATATAGCAAGAAAAGTCTCACTACTTATCTACAAGTGTACTATTTTTCTCTATTCCCTCGGATAAGGGGGGCAAAATAATAAAGATAAAAATTTTCGGATGAGTGAGGGAGTACTATGGAATGATGTATTTACTAGAATGCTACCATGTTGGTAATTAGGAAATTTGTCAGAAGAAGAGTCCTAGGAAGGATGTAACACACATCTTTGTCCATACCTCATTTTATAAATATGAATACTATCAGATCTAATATATACTAATAATATCAGATATGAATGACACTTTTAAGTATGTTTCAAAAACATGAACTTAAATGCTGAGCTATATTCATAGGCAATTTAGTTAATACATGATGTCATACCTTCAGGTTAAAACATAATCAATTTTCTAAGAAGATGCTAAACAGTTGGATAGTTAGCAAAAGCCAGACTATTAGTTTTCTTTTTCTTCTGGCTTTTCAGTGTCCTGTAGACAGTTACAGTTTAATCCACGTAAACTAATATGTCTGATTTCCTTCTTGACTTAGGATTTGTTAACTGATAATTTTCATATGCATATTCAGTATAATTATCTGCTACATAGTGAATAAGTTAACTTCTTTTCTTGGTGCTATAAGAATGATTTTATATTAAACTGTTTTTATACCCAAAAATGTCCAGGTGGTTTATTACAGTGAGTTGTCTTTTTTTTTTTTTTATTCCTCATATTTTTGCACTTTACCCTTCCTGCAAGGTCATAGAGGCCAGCCGTATACCAACGATACCAAGGTAAAAAACTTTATTCAGTGGGTTAAAACAAAGACCGATTCTGGGGAATTGAAGAACACTGTTATTGGTGGATATTACCCCTATCCACCAGTGCCGGAAACATTTTTGAAGTATAATATTTCTGTTAAAGGTACTGATGTAATTGCTAGTCCCTTATATGTTTATATGTGGTATGTATGGTATATGCCATATCAGTTAGTCATCTTTATTCTTTAATGGGAGTGAGCCAAAGTGTAGAAACACTCACTGGTAATAATTTGATCTTTATCAAGATCTAAAAACATATGTCATGACCCATAAAGGTTAATATTTTTATTTTATTAGACTGCAAGAAAAGAAGGAGTTTAAATAGACTATGACTAACTGGAGGTAATATCTTGACTTAAAGTCATTGAGATCAAATCTGAGTTGGTAGATCCCAACTCCTATAACACTACTTAGATTAAAGATATCAGAGGAGACACTGGACAATTTGGTACCAAGGTACTGACAACTGTATTAGGCCACTCTTGTGGAATGATATATAGACATCCCTTGGTGTCTGCAGGGCATTGGTTCAAGGAGCCCCATGGATACCAAAATCTGCAGATGCTCGAGTCCCTTATATAAAATGGCTCACTACAATGAATACAGTAGGCCCTTTATATCTGCACGTTTGCAAAACCTGTGGATATGGAGGGCCAACTGTGTATTGGATATAACACAATTGAGCTCTACCTTTAAATAAAAATGATACCAAAATCAGTGAGATTCAGAATAAGTATTAATGAGAGGCCTAACATTATTTTAGTAGAATTAAGATATGACAGTTGAAAACTTTAACATAAGTATATTATTTTTTAAAAAGCTATGGGATAATGCATGGTTTTGGAAAAAAGAGAAACTTTGAAATACTGACCTATCATCTTCTAAATATTGACACCCTCCTGTACTTCATAATGCCAGCAATCATCATCTAAATATTGACACCCTCCTGTACTTCATAATGCCAGCAATATGTAATATATGCTGTAAATAGCATATAGAATACAGAAAATATTAAACAAAATGTGTGTTTCTATGCAGTGGCTAGGCAACACTTTATAGTTGAAGTATGATATATAAATTACGTTCAATATGTAAAATTTCTGTTTCAAATTAAGATGCCAGACTAGAAGGCTGTATCACAATTTAACTGACAAATGTGCTTTGCCAATTTTGCCAAAATTACATAAGGGGTTGCCAAATATAAACACAAAGTCTCACATATTTAAGTTATGTAGCAAGTTTATAATTTTCATGTTGTGAAATTACATTGCAAATCTAATTGTTATTTTTGTCATTTCAGTTCTTTAAAACTTACAGTTTCCTTGGAATTACTCTTTTGCAGTTGAGTCGTTCTTCATAGCTATAAGTGAAGTGAGGAAGGAGATTGAAAACTTGCAGTATAGGGAACAAAAGCGCATTGCAATACAGGGGATAATTACTGTTATAAAGTATGTCCCCTATAGCGGTGCAACTGCAAGTGCCTCAGCATCTGAAACACTACGGGTATGGTGCCAGAAGATTAATAGTATATCTCTGAAAGCACTGTGTTTATAATCACAACTGGTATCTTATAAATTTCATTCAGAACTCACATGTATTAACCCTTAATGATGTAAACCTAAAAGGAAAAAAATGATTTTTAGTTTGTTTCCTTTTTATGTCATTTATTTTGGAGCAGTCTGGGCTGCCCTCAAAACTTGGTATCTTGTTTTTGTTTTCTGTGTAATATGAGCTTATCATGATTGTCTTTATTTAAATTTCCAGGTGGTATGTATGATTATGTTTTATTTTCCTTCCTTTTGTCTAGGCCAAAGGTATAGGCACACTCCCACCAGAAGTTTTTAGCTCTATTGTCAGTCTTGGCAGTTCTACCCAGGTTCTATAAGAGGTAGCAATGACTCTTGTAGGATAAATGCTACAGAAAAGGCCACTTCTAGAATCTAGGCAAAATCAAGACAAATAAGTTAATTTTTTCCATGAGCTTATCTTTTAAAAAGTTATTTCTAAGATTACTGTTCTTATGGAAATAAGCATCTAATCCAACTTTACAGTTATACTAATATAAGAAGGACTTTTATCTTATTAAAATATTTTAATAGCAGATAGATTAAGATAAATCAACTTTATAAAAACATTGTTACGATTGCAAAGTTTTGTCACAACTCTTAAGTTATGAAAAATGGGTAAACTAAAATTATAGAGTCTTTTAAGAGAGAAATAATTTTTGTGAATCAGTTTTAAACGTTTTCTTCAAATTTTTGGTTTTAGAATGCTAACCGACCCTCAACATCCCAAGCAGCTAGAAGAGAAAGTCAAAGTCAAGAAAGAGATGGAAAACCTCAAGATGATGGTCCTGTGAGTTCTCAGTCTTGTCATACTACATCTGCAAGTTTGAGCCCTCCCAAGAAAAAAAGAGCTCTACAAGGGCCATGTGCCAAACCGTAAGTCATTTGTATTAAGTATATACATGGCATATACTTTTTAATTTGTTTCTGTCCTGTAAAATGAGCAATTCTACTAGAAGTTGTATTAGTTTTCTAGGGCTGCCAAAGTCCAAGACCAAGATATAGGCAGGGTGGTTTCCCTCTGAGGGCTATGAGGAAGAATCTGTTCCATGCATTTCCCCTAGCTTCTAGTGGTTTAGTGGCAATCTTTAGCATTCCTTGGCTTATGGAAGTATCACCCCAATCTCTGCCTTCATCCTCACATGGCATTCTCCCTATGTGTATATGTGTCCAAATTTTTATTTAAGGACACTAGCCATACTGGGTTAGGGACCCACTCTGGAGTACTGGTCTACTTTAGTATGAACTCATCTAAACCAATTACAACCAAATAAAGTCATATTCTTAGGGTCATTGAAGATGTAATTGGTTACATATTGGTAGTCACAGTGATATTTGGTGGGGACATAATTCAATCCATAACAGTCTGCCCTCTAAAAATTCATGTCCTTCTCACATGCAAAATACATTTATCCCATCACAACATCCCCAAGAGTCTTAATCTATACCAACATCAACTCTTAAGTCCTAAATATCATATAAATCATGCATGGACGAGATGCAGGGTAATTGATCCTGGGGCAAAATTCTTTTCCATCTGTGAACCTATGAAACTAGACATGTTTAATTCTGTCCAAAATACAATGGTGGGACAGACATAGGATAGGTATTCCCATTTCAAAAGGGAGAAACTGGAAATAAGGGGGTTATGGGTCACAGAAACCTTGTTGAAACCTAATGAGGCAAATTCCATTTGGCATTAAGGCCCCAGAATTATCCTCCCTGGCAGAATACTGTGTCCTCTGGGCCCACTGGGATGGCAGCCCCACCCCCTTGGCACTGAGTGGTGGTCTTGCACTCTGGAACTGAGAAGGTGGCCCTGGCTTTTAGAATTGAGGAGGTGTCCCTGCCCTCTAGAACTGAGGAAATGGCCTCACCCTCAGGGTCATTCTTCCCTTTTCTTGAAGGATAATACTTGATCACAGCTGGATATCTCTAGCAGCTCATTTCCTGACTGTAGAATCCCAGAAGTCCAAAGGAATTGCATTCCTTCATTTCTTCCCACCTATGTTTCTTTCAGGCAAACTAACAGCATGCCTACTGAGATGGTTGACTGGATCCACAAATCACAGTCTCTTGGGCAAATGGTTATCTAGCAATGCCCTTAGTGTTCTTTCCAAAGCAAGCTTTCTTATGTTTTGCAATATGGATAGGCTTAGAATTTTCCAAGTATTGAAATTCTGGTTCTTTTTTTCTTAACAATTCCCTTTTCAACTTTTCTCTCCCCTCTCATATGTTACTATAAGCAGCAAGGAGAAACCAGGCTGTGCCTTCAATACTTTGCTTAGAAATCCAGTTTCCAATAACACATTCCTTATTTCTGTCTGAGACCTCACCAGAAGTACCTTTTACATTCATATATCTAGTTCTGTTCATGACGATGAGTGTATTCTCTAAGACTGCAGAAACTTTCTCTACAGCTCTTTTCTTTCTGAGCCCTCAACAGATTCTCCTTCAAAATCCATATTTCTACCAACATTCTCTTCAAGGCTATCTAGGATTTTTCTGTTATGCACCTCAAAACTCTTCCAGCCTGCACTTAATACCCAATTCCAAGCCACTTCCACGTTTTTATGTATTTGTTACAGCAGCACACCACTTCCTGGTACCGAAATCTATTAATTTTCTAGGGCTGCTATAACAAAGTACCAGAAACTGTTTGGCTTATACTATAGAAATTTGTTTCACAGCTTTGTAAGTCCAAAATCAAGATGTCAGCAGGGTGGATTCCTTTTGAGGGCTGTGAGGAAGAATCTGCCCCATGCCTCACCCCTAGCATCTGGTGGGTTGCTAGCCATCTTTGGCTTTCCTTGGCTTGTAGAAACATCACTCCAATGTGTATCTGTGTCCAAATTTCACCTTTCGATAAGGACATCAGTCATGTTGGACTAGGAGCCCACCCTAATCCAACATGACCTCATCTTAACTAATTACATCTTCAGTGACCCTATATCTAAATAAGGTCACATTCTGAGGTACTGGTGGTTAGGACTTCAACATGAATTTTCAGGAGACACAATTCAACACATAACAGAAGCTCTCTTATCTGCCATGCTCATCATGGACTAATTGAATGTGAGTTTAAAATGGGGAATTACAAAAAAATAAACATTTTTTGCCTCTCTTTTTTTTTATTCTACGGATAAGAGAGATCATATAGTATTTGTCTTTCCCAGTCTAACTTATTCCACTTAGCATAATAACCTCAGGATCCATCCATATTGTCACAAATGACAAGATTTCATCTTTTTTATGGCTGAGGAGTATTCCATTGTATATATTACATCTTTATCCATCCATCTGTTGATGGGCACTTAGGTTGTTTCCATATCTTGGCTACTGCAAATAATGCTGCTGAGAACATAGGGGTGCATATATCTTTTCAAATTAGTGTTTTCATATTCTTTGAATAAATATCCATAAGTGAGATAGCTGGATCATATGGTAGTTCTGTTAATTTTTTGAGGAATCTCCATACTGTTTTCCATAGTGCCTGCACCAATTTACATTCTGACCAATAATGTAGGGGTGTTCCCTTTTCTCCACATCCTCACCAACACTTATTATTTGTTGTCTTTTTGATAATGGCCATTCTGACAGGTGTGAAGGTGTGAGGTGATATCTCACTGTGGTTTTCATTTGCATTTCCCTGATAATTAGTGATGTTGAACATCTTTTCATGTGCCTGTTGGCCATCTGTATGTTTCCTTTGGAAAAATGTCTATTCAGGTCCTCTGCCCATTTTTTAATCGTATTGTTTGGTTTTTTGAGGCTGAGTTGTATTCATTTTTAAATATATTTTGGATATTAACCCTTTATGGGATATATGATTTGCAAATATCTTCTCTCATTTGGTAGGTTGTCCTTTCATTTTATTAATGGTTTCCTTTGCTGTGCAGAAGCTTTTTAGCTTGATGTAGTCCCATTTGTGTTTATTTTTGGTTTTGTTTCCCTTCTTGAGGAGACCTACTTAGAAAGATAATGCTAAGACCAATGTCAAAGAACATACTGCCAATGTCGTCTTCTAGGAGTTTTATGGTCTCAGGGCCTACATTCAATTCATTTACCCATTTTCAGTTGATTTTTGTGTATGGTGTGAGATTATGGTCCATTTTCATTTTTTTGCATGTGGCTGTCCAGTTTTCCCAACACCATTTATTGAAGAGATTCCTTCCCCCACTGTATGTACTTTTGCTCCCTTGTTATAAATTAATTGTTCATTTATGTATGAGTTTATTTCTGATATCTCAATTCTATTTCATTGATTTATGTATCAGTTTTTCTGCAAATACCATGCTGTTTTGATTATTATAGCTGTGTAATATAGTTTGAAATCAGGAAGTATGATACCTCCAGCTTTGTTCTTTTTTCTCGTGATTGCTTTGGTTATTTGCGGTCTGTTTTGGTTCCAAATAAATTTTAGAATTCTTTGTTCTATTTCTGTGAAAAATGCCTTTGGGATTTTGATAAGGATGGCAGTGAATCTGTAAATTGCTTTAGGTGATATGGACATTTAAAATTAGGAAGTGTTCCCTCCTCTTCAATTTTTTGGAAGAGTTTGAGAAGGATAGGTATTAAATCCTCTTTGAATGTTTGGTAGAATTCACCTGTGAAGCTGTCTGGTCCTGGACTTTTGTTTCGGGGGGAGGTTTTTGATTACTGTTTCAATCACTTTACTAGTGATCAGTCTATTCAGATTTTCTGTTTCTTCTTGATTCAGTCTTGGAAGGTTGTATGATTCTAAGAACTTGTCCATTTCTTCTGGGTTGTTCAATTTGTTGGCATATAACTGTTTTATAATATTCTCTTATAAGCCTTAGTATTTCTGTGGTATCTGTTGTTATTTCTCCTCTTCCATTTTTAAAAAAAAAATATTTTTATTTATTTTGGCTGCCTTGGGTCTTTGTTGCTGTGTGCGAGCTTTCTCTAGTTGCAGCGAGCGGGGGCTACTCTTCGTTGCAGTGCGCGGGCTTCTCGTTGCGGTGGCTTCTCTTGTTGCGGGACATGGGCTCTAGAGCGCAGGCGCAGTAGTTGTGGTGCACAGGCTTAGTTGCTCTGCGGCATGTGGGATCTTCCTGGACCAGGGATCAAACCCATGTCCCCTGCACTGGCAGGCGGATTCTTAACCACTGCGTCACCAGGGAAGTCCCTCCTCTTCCATTTTTGATTTTATTTATCAGAGTCTTCTCTTTTTTTCTTAGTCTGGCTAAAGGTTTCTCAATTTTGTTTATCTTTTCAGAGAACTGGCTCTGTTGGATTGATCTTGTCTATTGTTTTTTGTTTTTAGTCTCTATTTCATTTATTTCTGCTCTGATCTTTATTACTTCCTTCCATCTACTGATTTTGGGCTTCATTTGTTCTTCTTTTTCTACTTCCTCTAGATGTAAGGTTAAATTATTTATTTGGTATTTTTCTTGTTTCTTGAGGTAAGCCTGTATTGCTGTAAACTTCCATCTTAGTACCACTTTTTTTTTTTTTTTTGCGGTATGCAGGCCTCTCACTGTTGTGGCCTCTCCTGTTGCAGAGCACAGGCTCCGGACACACAGGCTCAGTGGCCATGGCTCACAGGCCCAGCCACTCCATGGCATGTGGGACCCTCCCAGACCGGGGCACAAACCCACATCCCCTGCATCAGCAGGTGGACTCTCAACCACTGTTCCACCAGGGGAGCCCTTAGTACCACTTTTGCTGCATCCCTTAGATTTTGCTTTGTTGAATTTTCATTTGGATTTGTTGTCAGGTATTTTTTGATTTCTCCTTTGACTTTGTCACTGACCCAATAGTTATTCATTAGCATGTTGTTCAGTGTCCACACATTTGCGATTTTTTTTAGCTTTCTTCTTGTAGTTGGTTTCTAGTTTCATACTATTTTGATCAGAAAAGATACTTTCAAAAAGATATAATTTCAAATCTTTTAAAATTTATTGAGAGTTGTTTTGGGTTCCAATATATGGTCTGTCCTTGAGAAGGTTTCCCATGCACTTGAGAAAAATGTGTTTTCTGCAGCATTTGGATGGAATGTTCTATACAAATCTATCAAATCCATCTGGTCTGATATTTCAGTTAAGGCTACTGTTTCCTTGTTGACTTTCTGTCTGAATGATCTATCCATTGATGTTAAGTGGGATGTTAAAGTTCTCTACTATTATTGTGTTGTTGTCAATGTCTCCTTTTAAATCTGTTGATAATTGCTTTCTGTATTTTGGTGGTCCTAATGTTAGGTGCATATATATTAATCACTGTTATGTCTTCTTGATGAATTGTCCACTTTATCATTATATACTGTCCATTGTCTATTGTTACCTTTTTTTGTCTTGAAGTCTATTTTGTCTGATGTGAGTGTGGCTATACCTGCTTTCTTTTGGCTGCAATTTGCTTGAAGCATCATCTTCCATTCCTTCACTTTGAGTTTATGTTTGTCCTTAGAGCCAAGATGAGTCTCCTGGAGGCAGCATATAATTGTGTCTTGTTTTTTAATCCATCCAACCACTCTGTCTTTTGCCTCGTGAATTCAATCCATTTACATTTAGGGTGATTATTGATAGATGAGGACTTAGTACTGCCATTTATTCTTTTGTTTTCTGGTTGCTCTATATCTCCATTGTTTCTTTTTCCTTGTATTTCAATCTACCATTTTGGTTTGGTGGTTTTCTATGATGTTTTTCTCAGTTTCCTTTTTTTTTTTTTTTTTTTGCAGTACACGGGCCTCTCACTGTTGTTGCGGAGCACGGAGCGCAGGCTCCGGACGCGCAGGATCAGCAGCCATGGCTCACAGGCCCAGCCGCTCCGCAGCATGTAGGATCTTCCCGGACCGGGGCACAAACCCATTTCCCCTGCATCGGCAGGTGGACTCTCAACCACTGCGCCACCAGGGAAGCCCCAGTTTCCTATTTTTTTATGTTTTGTGTCTCTGCTTTAGATTTATGTTTTATGTATTAGGTTTGTATACAACACCTCATAGATAAAATAGTTCCTTTTCTGCTGATAGCATCTTATCTTCATTTACCTATATAAGTTACGTCCTTTTCCTCATCCCTGTTCGTGTTTTTGTTTCTCAAATTACCCCTCTTTATGTTGTGAGTTTGTTACCAAATTGAAGTAGCTATAGTTATGTTTTCTTCTTTTTTCGCCTTTAACCTTTATGCTATAATAAATTGTTAAAAAACCTATTCTGGGGACTTCCCTGGTAGTCCAGTGGTTAAGACTCTGCGCTCCCAACACAGGGGGCATGGGTTCAATCCCTGGTCGGGGAGCTAAGATCCCACATGCCGTGAGACATGGCCTAAAAAATTTTAAAAAACAAAAACAAAAACCCTATTCTGATATAGAGTTACAGTTTTCTGATTCTGTCTATTTATTACCTTACTCAAAGTTTTGTGTCCTTTTTTGCCTTTTTGTTTCTGGTAGAAGAGTTCCTTTCAACATTTCTCATAAGGCAGATCTAGTGTTAATGAGCTCCCTCAGCTTTGTTTGGGAAACTCTTTATTTCTCCTTCATATCTGAGTGATAACTTTGCTGGATAGAGTATTCTTGGGTGACAGTTTTTATCTTTCAGTATTTTGAGAATGTCATTCGACTCCCTCCACTGACCTGTGAAGTTTCTGCTAAGAAATCTGCTGATAGCCTAATGTGGGTTCCTTTGTGGGTTACCATCCTTTTCCCCCTGCCTTTAAAATTCTTTCTGTGTCATTGACTTTTGGCAGTTTTAGTATAAGGGGTCTTGGAGAAGGTCTTTTTTGCATTGAGGCAAGTAGGTTTTCTCTTAGCTTCATGGACTTGTATATCCACCTCCTTCCCCAGACTTGGGAAATTCTCAGCTATTATTTCTTTAAATAAACTCTCTCCTCCCTTCTCCCTCTCTTCTCCTTCTGGGATGTCCATTACCCTACTATTGCCCTTCCTAAAAGGGTCAGCTAGCTCTTGTAGAATTTACTCATTTAAAAAAATATATTTTAATTATCTTTCCTCTTCTCCTTGTATCATTTCTATATTTCTGTCTTCAAGCTCACTAATTCTCTCTTGCATGTGGTCTGCTCTATTTCCAGTGCTTTGTAATGCATCCTTCAACTCGTTTACTGAGTTCTTCAGCTCCAGAATTTCTGATTGGTTCATTTTAGTTTCAGTCTCTTTGGTAAAGTATTCCTTTTGTTCATTAATTTTATTCCTAAACTCATTGAACTTTCTGAGTTTTCTTGTAGCTCATTGAGTTTTATAATAGCCATTTTGAATTTTCTATCAGTTAGATCACAATATTCTGTGATTTTCAGTTTGGTTTCTGGAGAATTGTCATTTTCTTTTTGTGGTACAATGTTACTGTGGTTCTTCATGGTGCTTGATGAGTTGTTCCTCTGCTAGCTCATTTCAAGTGGCAAACACCTTCTTTAGGTAAAGCTTTTTTTTTTTTTTTTCTTGTTTCTAACAATTCAACAGGTTAAGCCCTTCTTTTATCTTCCAGTAGGTGGTGCTATACCACAAGTTTTTGGTTTCTCTTACCTGAGCTGCCTCTAGTTATGTTTGACAGTCAGCACTTTCCACTTTCTACCGCCTCTGTCA
This sequence comes from Mesoplodon bidens, assembly GCF_964165515.1. Taxonomy (NCBI): domain Eukaryota; kingdom Metazoa; phylum Chordata; class Mammalia; order Artiodactyla; family Ziphiidae; genus Mesoplodon; species Mesoplodon bidens. The sequence goes on along the minus strand of NC_138163.1, from coordinate 48,295,925 downwards.
GAGGTATCAGCCAGTGCCCTAGTTGTCACTGCTTATGCCTCCAGTGTCGTTAGTGCCATGCTGCTGCTGGTGTGGCTGGTGTCACTGCCTGGCACACCAGGATGGTGGACAATTCTGCCATGTTTAGGACCTCCTGAGTTGCAGGCACTCCCACTGCAGGATGGGGGATAGCTCAGGTGGCACAGGAACCTCTGCTGTGTTCAGTATTGTCAGGTTTGAGGACTCTGCCGCTGTAAGCAGGGGGCGAGGAGAGAGAGTCATGGGCACCTCCACAGTTGGAGAGACAGGGTCCCAGACCCTACTGCCACTGCTGCCCAGTTATCTGTGGCTGTGGGCACCACTGCAGCCAGGAGGCCAGAGTTGTATTCACCCCCTCCCCTGTCACTACTGGGTTTTCTGGGACTGCAGGTTCAGTTGCCATGGCTGGGGGACCAGGACGGCAGGTGCCACCTCCACTCTTCCCCAAGTTCCACCTCCTCTGTGTGTTCTAGTCCACCCACCTTTAGGTGTACAGATATGTGGAATTCTCCAGTGTCCTGGTGTGTTGGGCAGAGGCACTTTTGTTAAGTCGTGGATGCTTTACTGATAGTAGATAGAAGGAGAGAGACAAAGAGAGCATCTCCCTTTGCCATGATGCTGATATCACTCTCCATTCACTTTTTTTTGTTAGTTTCTGCTTTATAACAAAGTGAATCAGTTATACATATACATCTGTTCCCATAGCCCTTCCCTCTTGCGTCTCCCCTCCATTCACTTTTAATGGAGTTAATGATACAGGTGGTCCCCAACTTATGATGGTTCAACTTATGAGTTTTCAACTTTACAATGATGCGAAAGCAATACACATTCAGTAGAAACCATACTTCAAGTTCCGAATTTTGATCTTTTCCCGGGCTAGTGATATGCAGTACTATACTCTCTTGTGACGTGAGGCAGTGACAGTGAGCCACAGCTCCCAGTCAGTCATGCGATCACAAGCGTAAACAACTGATATACTTACAATCATTCTGTACCCAGACAACCGTTCTGTTTTTCACTTTCAATACAGTATTCAATAAATTGCATGAGATATGCAACACTTTATTATAACAGTGGCTTTGTGTTCGGTGATTTTGCCAAACTGTAGACTATTTTTGTAAGTGTTCTGAGCACGTGTAAGGTAGGCGAGGCTAAGCTATGATGTTTGATAGGTCAAGTGAATTAAATTCATTCTCAAGTTACGGTATTTTCAACTTACAGTGGGTTTATTGGGATTTAACCCCATCATAAGTTGAGGAAGATATGTATTTGGGGCTTATATCAATTTTTATACTATTTGCTTAATCAAATAGCTTTAATTATTCAATTTCCCCTCTTTTAATTTGATAGGTATATATTCTTCAGTGGTCACGCTATAAATTACAACCTGAACACTTGACTTATTGAAGTTAAATACAAATTATTTTACCATTTCCTGATAATGCTAGATCCTTAGAACACTTCAATTCCATTTGTCTCCATTTTCATTATTTTTGCCTTGTATTTTAATTCTACATGTATTTTAAATTCTGTAGGACATTATTAGTATTGCTTTTCTCATACGGTTAGCTTTCAGTTATATTTAACCACACTGTTTTTGGTTCTCTTCATTCCTACTTGTATTTTCATACTTCTTTCTGGGATCATTTTCCTTCTGACTGAAGAATTCCTCTCAGCATTTATTTCAGTACAGCTTGCTGATGATATATTCTCTCTTTCTGTTTGCTTAAAAGCATCTTTATTTCACCTTTACTTCTAAAAGGATATTTTCACTAGGTTGCAGATTTTTTTAAATGTCTGATTCTACTGTTTTATTGCTTTCATTGTTTCTATTAAGAATCAGGCTAGTGTCTTCTAATTGCTCCTTCAAGGATATTGCGTCCTTTTTCTCTGAGTGCTTTTAAGATTTTCTCTTTGATTTTCAACTGTTTAAATATGATGTGCCAAGGAGTGGTTTTCTTTGTTTTATACTACTGAGCTTCTTGAATCTGTGTATTGATATCTTTCATCAGTTTTGGAAAACCATCTGCCATTATCTCTTCAAATATATTTTCTTCCTCATTATTTCCTCTCTTTCCATGATTCTGTTAGCACTTCTAACTGTGACCAACAAGTTTCTTACACTACATTCTTTTTTATTCATATACATATTTCATTTTTGTCTTTGATTCCATGTTTCAGTTTGGACTTGTCACTCCGTTTACTTTTTCACTATGTACAATCTGCTATTAAACCTATCAGTTAGGTTCATTGAGCTCTTGTTGGGTTTCCAACCCAATTAGCTATACTGTGATTCATTTCTAATACTAACTACCCAAACTTAACATCAGACTCTTAAGGGCTTAGTCCTCCACGAGACTGACCTTACTTCAGATGCTAGCCACAATTCAGCTGGTCCCCAGGCCACCCTCACTTCCAACCAAGTGGCTACAAATTCAGGAGTTCCCATGTCCCCCTCAGAGTCAATAGCTTACTAGAATGATGCAAAGAACTCAGAAAAACACTATACTTACAATCACAGTTTTATTGTAAAGAATACAGATCAGGAAGAGCCAAATGGAGACACATAGAGAAAGGTCTGAGAGGGAACATGGAGCTTCTATGCCCTCTCCTTGTGGAATCTGGGCATGTTACTCTATTGGCACATCATTGTATTTTAAATCCTGGCTTGCTGACTCCAATATCTGTATTACCTGTTGGTCGGCTTCCATTTGTACAATTTATGATAGTAACAAATATGACCATTTAAGAGGTTGTATTAAAGAACATTTTAATCCAAATGGTAGATAGTAAACCATGGTGCTCTATGTTAGATAGTAAAATGTAGTCAAAATACATCAACTCATTCAAAAGTTAGCACTGAGAAATAAAATATAACAATGAGACATTAAAACTTACTCTTTGCATTCTGTTGGTAATATTTACTCCATAAAGATAGAAAATGAACCATACCAGGTTTATCTGAATCCTTAAAAATCGTTATCAGTGTCTCCTTCTAAGAAAAGCAGAGTTATTATAGGAAAGACTACAATAATATTAACTATAATACTGTTATATAGATGAGGGCATGGCATACTATACAATCTATATGACTTTTATCTAAGGTCAGTAAGTTGGTGTAAAGGGAAAAGTTAGAGTACAGCTTATTGCCTCTGACAGTTTTTATAATATTCGGCCGCTATCCATCATATGTAATGTTATTGCCTCTTCTTTTAACCGTTGTTTCCCTTTCTTTCCTCAGGTATCCTTTTATTTCTTATATTTTCATTTTTCATCTCTTTTTTTTTCAGTTTCCTCAGTTGATACCCGTAGACATTGTATACCTCCACTTCTGTTATGAAGCCCCTCACCTTTAAGACACTTAAGGCATACAAATGAATGATTGTATATTCCAGTAAAAATTCCCTAAGCCACTTTAAAAAAATTCTATACAATATAATGATGCTGTTAGAGTTTGGAAAATTATTTCTTCTAATTTATTTCAGATAAAAAAATCACTTTATAACACCATGTATTTAAAAGTATATACATACTGTTTAATGATCTCAAAATACATGTAATTTAACTATTTTTTATTTATTTAAATATCTCTCAGAGTTGATGTTTTCAGTTTACTAATCTCTAGAAATACCATTTTTCAATACTCAGAAAAAAAGTTTAAATTACAACTGTAAAATGTGTTTTTATTTGCTGGAGTTTTATATTGAAATGGATGCAGTCTTCATGAAAGCTAGTTCTTTGTATTCATTAATAACTCATTAGTAAAATAAAGAATACTATTATAAGAGACAAATCTATTGATAAAATAAGTTGAGCAATATTATGTGGCATTCTACAACATGACACTTCTGTTTTGCTTTATGCTTTTAGTTTTGGGAATACAACAAAGGAAAATGCTCATCATAGAAGTATACTGAAAGTTTGTAAGAAATAAGTCTTTATTATAAGTGCAAGCTTCTCTCCTCAGCTTCAAAATAAGATGCTTCCCTTTTCACTTTTTTTTTCAGTTCAATAAACAGTTATTGAGTGGATATCCTGTGGAGATACAAAAAAATAAAGTATATATTTTTGTAGAGTTTATGGTAGAAACTGGTAGAAGAGACAGATTGAAAAACCAGTAATTTTAATACAGTGTGATGAATGCTATGATAAAGTTTATTCATGGTGCTATGACAGCATATACAAGGATCAGTGAGCCTTGACTAGAGATCAAGGTTGGCTTTTTTTTTTTTTTTTTTTTTTGCGGTACGTGGGCCTCTCACTGTTGTGGCCTCTCCCGTTATGGAGCACAGGCTCCGGACGCGCAGGCCCAGCGGCCATGGCTCACGGGCCCAGCCGCTCCGCGGCATGTGGGATCCTCCCGGACCAGGGCACAAACCTGCGTCCCCCGCATTGGCAGGCGGGCTCCCAACCACTGCGCCACCAGGGAAGCCCAAGGTTGGCTTCTTATAGGAAATAATGCCTGAGCTAAATGTTGAAAGAGGAAGAAGAGTTAACTAGGCAAAGGAAAAGGAGCATAGGGTTTTTCCTGGCTGAAAGAAAAACACGAAGGTTTGAACCAACATGAGGCTTATAGAAAACTCTGAAATGAAGTTGGAGAGTTAGGCCAAATAGTTTTCCAGAGTATTTGAACAAAGCAAAGATGAAAATAAGCCATTGGACAAATTTTTAAATTCCTATCATAGGGAATGAAATATATATCCATCTTTAGTTGACATTTAATAAAGTTGAATACTTTCTTTTGTGTAATACTCCTTAAGAGAACATTTAAATCTGTTGCAGTATTTGAATTATGTTAGTATGGATATTTGTTCATAGTTTGAATGTGTTTTCCTTAAATTCCTAATGCATTACGTTAAGAAACTAAACCTATAAATTTTCTAAATGTATTGAATTAGAATAAACTCTGAATGGAACCAATTAGTTTTTTTCCCATTCAAGTCTCTTTTTATAACTATTGTTAACTATTTGTTATCTTTTTTTAAATCTTTTGTAGAATTCCTGTGCCTCAGCTAGAAACTTCTGCACAAACAAAAGGAAATAAACAAGGCATGCGAAGCACCTTCCAACGTATGTTGCTTTGACGATGATGATGATGATGATTTATAAAGTCTTTATGGAACACTGTTATATACAGATTGCTGTTTGATTTGATTCTGCATTTTTGGGTCATGCCTGCCACTAGCATAATATAAGTACTTGTATTAAACTATATGTAGCTAGTTATTTTTGTTTCTATTTTTATTTATATTAGCTTAAGTCCTTGTCAAAAGTACTGGTCCCAAATTTAGAACAATTTGGTATCATCACCAAAGTGCAAGTAAATATAAATAAACTTGTTTATATTAAGCACTTATTAAGTTGTTTATTTGGTAGCACATCTCTTCAAATGTACTATTTTGAATTAACAGAAGAATACTAAAGTAGGAAGTTTAATTTTTATTTGACAATAAATATAGGTAAAGCTTAAAAGATAGTTGTAGTTCCTTTCTTTGATGTTAGGTTGACTGGTTTGAATATTTGGGTTCATTTCTGAAGTGATTTCATGACACAATTTAGTTTTGGTAGGGTATCCTTAGAGTGGTTTTGTTTAGATCAGATGTTATAAGGGCTCATCTCTCTAGACTTTTTAGCACTTTAGATCCTTCTTGCTTTTTGAGTTACTCTTATTTGGGGATTGACTTCTAGTCAGTCTGACAGATTAAGAACCCACAAAGGGATCTGGTCTATACCCCCCAAAAAATAAAAGATAGAAAATAAGGGGAAGATCATTATAATATAAATATATAACCAAGCTGAAAGCAAGAGTGAAAAATCGCTAAGTGGCAGAAACAAAAGAATTTAAATTTAGTGGCGAGTAGGAACTAAAACTAAAACTGCTCCTGGGTATTTCAGAACTAGATAGCGGCCTAAATGATCATAGGCTGAGGTGTAATAACGACATGGAAAAGAGAGTCCAGACCACAGGCCTCTTACATGTGAAGTAGAACTAATATAAAGTTGGAAGGTTATTAAGGTCCAGAAAAATTATTCCCATCAGCATGGGGAAGTATCAAGAAGCTTCCTGTATTCCCTGGACAATGGGCAGGAAAAATTGAATTGACTTAGTACCCACTGAATTGAATTAGAACCCTTATTAAACATCAAATTCTATTCCACTGGTCTATATGTATGCCCCTATGTCAGTGTCACAATGTTTTGATTACTGTAGCTTTGTATCAAGATTTGAAATTGGGGTGTATGAGTCCTCCAACGTTGTTCTTCTTGTTCAAGATTGCTTTAGCATTTGGGACTCCTTGTAATTCCATATGAATTTAAGGATCCATTTTACCATTTTTGCAAAATAGGCTTTTGAGATTTTGATAGGGATTGCATTGAGTCTGCAGATTGTTTTGGATAGTATTGACATCTTAATAATATTAACTCTTCTAGTCCATGAACATGGGATTTCATTCTGTTCATTTTTAGACATTCTTTAATTTATTTCAACAATGTTTTGTAGTGTTCAGTACACAAGTCATTCACCTCCTTGCTTAAAGTTATTCCTAGGTATTTTATTCTTTTAGTTGCTATTATATTTGGCATAGGTTTCTTAATTTCCTTTTGAATCTCTTGTTACCAGTCTGTGGAGATTTTTTTTTTCTTTTTCAGTGAGTTTAGGTAATTTCTTTGCTTTTAGGAGTTTGTTTCATCTAGGTTTTCTAATTTGTTGGTGTATGATTGTTCATAGTATTCTATTATAATCATTTTTATTTCTGTAATAAATCACATTTTCATTTCTGCATTTAGTTTTTGTGTCTTCTCTCCTTGGGGAGAAGGTCAGTTGAGGTAAAGATTATCAATTTTGTTGGTCTTTACATAGGACAAGCTTTTGGTTTCTTAGATTTTATTATTTTTTCTCTTCTCTATTTCATTTATATTTACTCTAAGCATAATTACTTCTTTTTCTTAACTTTGGGTTTAGTTTTCTCTTTTTCTAGTTCCTCAAAGTTTAATGTTACGTTATTGAATGAGATCTTTCTTTTTTTTAACATCTTTATTGGAGTATAATTGCTTTACAATGGTGTGTTAGCTTCTGCTTTATAACAAAGTGAATCAGTTATACATATACATATGTCCCCATATCTCTTCCCTCTTGTGTCTCCCTCTCTCCCACCCTCCCTATCCCACCCCTCTAGGTGGTCACAAAGCACCAAGCTGATCTCCCTGTGCTATGCGGCTGCTTCCCACTAGCTGTCTATTTTACGTTTGGTAGTGTATATATGTCCATGCCACTCTCTCACTTTGTCCCAGCTTGCCCTTCCCCCTCCCCATATCCTCAAGTCCATTCTCTAGTAGGTCTGTGTCTTTATTCCCATCTTGCCCCTAGGTCCTTCATGACCATTTTTTTAAGATTCCATATATATGTGTTAGCATACGGTATTTATTTTTCTCTTTCTGACTTACTTCACTGTGTATGACAGTCTCTAGGTCCAGCCACCTCACTACAAATAACTCAGTTTTGTTTCTTTTTATGGCTGAGTAATATTCCATTGTATATATGGGCCACATCTTCTTTATCCATTCATCTGTTGATGGACACTTAGGTTGCTTCCATGTCCTGGCTGTTGTAAATAGAGCTGCAATGAACATTTTGGTACATGACTCTTTTTGAATTATGGTTTTCTCAGGGCCTATGCCCAGTAGTGGGATTGCTGGGTCGTATGGTAGTTCTACTTTTAGTTTTTTAAGGAACCTCCATACTGTTCTTCATAGTTCTTTTTTTTAATATCAGTATTTCTGCTGTAAATTTCCCTCAGATCACCACTTTTCACTGCATCTTATAAGTTTTTATGTTGTATTTTCATTTTTGCTCATCTCAAGGTATTTTATAATTTCCCTTGTGACTTCTTATTTGACCCATTAGTTGCTTAAGAGTGTGTTGTTTAATTTCCACATATTTGTGAATTCTCTAGTTTTCCTGCTATTATTAATTTCTAGCTTCATTCTATTGTGGTCAGAAAAGATACTTTGTATTATGTGATTCTTTTTAAATTTATTGAGGCTTATTTTGTGGCCTAACATATGGTCCATCCTGGAGATATTTCGTGTATTTTTGAAAAGAATGTGTATTCAACTGTTGTGGTATAAATATATATTTAGAGAAGTTTAACTTCTACCCCTGTTCCCTGCATCCTCTTCCTTCTCCCCCATTATAGGTAACTTTTTAATTCATTCTATGGTATGTCTTTGCATTGTTTGTTTTATAATATAAGAAGGTATGTATGTATATCAGAGAGAGAGAAAGAGTCACGCCACCCCCCCTTTCTTAGATAAATGTCCAACTACCTTTGAGAGCAATTTGACAAGACCTAATTTATTGAAAATGTTACACCTTGTGACCTATATGTTGGGCACACTGGGAGACATGTTCTAAGATGAGTATTGGAGCATTGTTTAAAATAGGGAAACTCTTTTACGTTCATTATCTTTTTCTTTTTTTAATTGAGGTATAATTAGCGTGTAACATTATATTAATTTCACGTGTGCAACATAATGATTTGATATTTGTATATATAGCAAAACGATTCCCACAGTAAGTCTAGTTAACATTTGTCACCATACATGGTTACAAAATTTTTTTTCTTGTGATGAAACTTTGAAGATCTACTCTCTTAGTAAGTTTCAAATATGCAATATGATATTAACTATAGTTACTATGCTGTACATTACATCTCCATGACTTACTTATTTTATAACTGGAAATTTGTACCTTTTGACCCACTTCACCCACCCCCTCCCAAACCCCTACCTCTGGCAACCACCAATCTGTTCTCTGTATCTATGAGCTTGTCTTTTTCTTGGGGGGAGTCTGTCTTTTTTTTTATTCCACATGTGAGATCATACAATATTTGTCTTTCTCTGTCTGACTTATTTAACTTAGCATAATGTCCTCAAGTTTCTTCCATGTCAAGATTTCATTGTTTTCATGGCTGAATAATATTCCATTGTATATACACCACCTGTTCTTTATCCATTATTTCATTGATGGGCCTTTAGGTTGTTTTCAGGTCTTGGCTATTGTAAATAGTACTACAGTGGACAGGGGGGGTGTATATATCTTTTTTTAATGTTATTTTTATAACCATTATGTTTATTGTATTTATTTTTTTTACAGCAGGTTCTTATTAGTTATCCATTTTATACATATTAGTATATATATGTCAATCCCAATCTCCCAATTCATCACAGCACCACCCCACCCCGAAGGGGGGTGTATATATCTTTTTGAGTTAGGGTTTTTTTATTTCTTTGGATAAATACCCAGCAGTGGAATTGCTGGATCATATTGTTGTTCTATTTTTACTTTTTTGAGGAACCTCCATACTGTTCTCCATAGTGGCTGCACCAATTTACGTTCCCACCAACAGTGTATGAGGGTTTGCTTTTTGCCACATCCTCACCAACACTTGTTATTTCTTGTCTTTTTGATAATAGCCATTTTAACAGGTGTGAGATGATATCTCGTGGTTTTGGTTTGCGTTTCCCTAATAGTGATGTTGAACATCTCTTTTATGTACTTGTTGGCCATCTGTATGTCTTCTTTGGAAATATGTCTATTCAGATCCTTTGCCCCCTTTTTAATCACATTGTTTATTTGTTTGTTTGTTTGTTATCAAGTTGAACAAGTTCTTTATATATTTGGATATTAACTCCTTATCAGATATATGATTTGCAATCATTTTCTCACATTCTGTAGGTTGCCTTTTCATTTTGTTGATGGTTTCCTTTGCCATGCAGAAGTTTTTTAGTTTGATATAGTCCCATTTGCTTATTATACTGCAGTTTTAATGAATGAATTAGATCTATATGTGTTAACATGGTTACTGATGTATTTCCAGATATGTTTCATGATAGCTTTGGAAATTACTGTGTCTGTAAATTCAAAAGCCACTCATTTTGTGAATATATAGCTAATTTGTGTATGTGGTTTGATTGTGCTAGTTATTTTGAAGACTACAATGTATAACATCTTATCATTTGTATCTGGTAACTTAGATAAGTAAGTAAGACATACATTGAAAAGTTCACAATAAACAATAACAGTACTACTGAGATCATAAGACATTATAGGTAGCCTCTGACTTACACAATTCTTTAAAAAGTCTATTACATACTTGCTACCAAGAATAGACCTGATCACTGATTGAAATACTCTGTTTTTTTCTAGACTTGTAGATCTTGCACCAGCATGGGGTCAGTGAAGGCAAGGGGGAAAGAAGCAAAGGAAATAGCTCCTCTCCCACCCTGATGCCTCCATACACCCCTACCTATCACCCTTATCCACATAATGAAATGCTTAGAGTAGATTTTGTGAAGAAGCAAAATCACTATGCCTATACACATACATTTATAGCATGTCCTTTTTCACTTCACAACCTAAATGTGGTCTTCTCCTGAATTTTTTCCTTATTAAAACATAAACCCCTTCTCACCAGAAATAAGGGTAAAATGAATCATTAAAATAACAGTGATCACTATAATTCTGACATACAATTAGATATATACAAAAATATAATTTTTTTAGGTAATTAACCTGTATCTTAGTTACGCATTAGGCCTAAACAATAATGTTTTTCATTTGGTAATTTTAGTAATATTCAAGCTAAAAATAAAAGAATTCTAGTGTATAATTTTCCATCTTATTTTTAGAAAAACCTGAGCTCTAGATGCATTTTGTCTCTTTCCTAATTATTGCCTTTGAAATCTTGCTATTCACAACCAGTGACTGCCAATATCTCTTGTACTGATTTCATACCCATTTGTATTAATTATGAACGTATAATTGGGATAGTTAACTACAGTCCCAAGTTACTAAATTAAAAACCAATGCATGATTTTTTCAGAAGAACTTTTCATATAAACATTAAACCTTGCCAGTTCTTAACACTCAAATAAGAAAACAGCCATAGAAAATATTCTGACTTATTCCTGACAGTGTCAATCATAGGATTTTTTTCCCTATGCAATGGATGTAATTACTTAATTTTTAAAGATTGGAATGGCCCATAACTTGTTCTTTGCATGCATTATTTTAGAACAAATCAGTCAGGAATTCTCCCTATAACTTGGGTTGTAATAGCTACTTATTGCTAATCTAATTATGTACTTTTATTAGTTTGGGTAAGGGAAATTCATTTCTAGAAGATAAAAAGGATAAATCATTGCCCAATCCTCACTTTACTCCTATTAACTTTGAGTTTTTCTCTTGGCTTTTATTGATTCCTTTCCTTTTCATGTGTGATTAAATTTTTTATCCTTTTCATTTGTTATCAAGCGTTATTATAGGAAGTTAAGTGTGTTCATCAACTAAATTTTAAGTTTAAAAAAATGCTCTGTAATATCACAGTGTTTTGAATACCTGGTAAGAAGTTCACCTCTTCATCTTCTCTAAAAATTCAATGTAGTATTTTACCTTGTAATAAATTTTCAGTCTCTGTCTAGGTTTAAGAAACCAAGAAAGTAGTCTGGGGATATGGTATAAAGTTCAAAAACAGAAGTAATATATTAACCACACTGAAACCTTGCTGTTGAAACACCTTCTGTCTCAGCATGGTTTTTTTTGTGCTAGGAAAATAATAAATGCCAAGGCATAGGCAGCCTACAAGGAAGCAATTCAGCAACCTTGCTAAAACTCTGGAACAGAGTTGCTGTCAGCTTGCCTTAGCTAGCAGAACTGACAGTGTGAGAAGTTCCAACATCTATTTTTTTTCTGATTCTTCTCTATGTCTTCAGTTCCCAGGGTGTATTATTTAATTAAAATATTATTTTACCAAATTCCTTAGTGCAGTATTTGGCACATAATAGGTGCTCAATAATTATTTGCTGAGTGTATTGAATGAATGGATAAATGTCATAATGTGTAAGAGGGAAATTATATTCTGCCTTAGAAACTAAATGTTAGATAAATTGTATATAAATGATAAACTGACTTGATGATAGAGAACAATTAAGAGTTGAAGTGGTCTTTCATTTCAATTTAGTTCCCTCTTTGTTTTCCATATGTTATTTATATCTGAAAGGAATATAAAAAACTATATCACCGGTCCTTTTGAAAGAGAGTTATATCCAAAAAATAGACTGCATTCTGTGTGTGTTCAGGATACTTTTAGCAAAGATTAACAAAATTTTATTTTAAGCTTAAATTCCGCCAATAGTGAGTGGAGGTCCAATCTCTAAAGGTTATTATTCTCATGAATTTTACTTAGCTTGAATTTGTCACTGAATATAAAAGGAATGTTTGTTTATTTAAGAGCATTTAGGAAATATAGAAAAAGTATAAAGAAGGTAATTACAAATCTCATTAATTCCAGCAACAGAAAAAACAATATTACTTATATTTTGGAGTAAAAATTTATTTTGAAGGTGAATTCTAGTTCTTTCCTCACTTTAATAAGAGTTACCTTTTGGACATTCAGTTTACATTTTGTAGGTGGTTGATTTTTAAAGTTAATTAAGCTATTTCTCATTAGTCTGTCCTTTTTTGTAGTGATTTACCTGATTTGGTTAGTTTATAGGTCTCAATTGTGTTCATCTCGCTTCTTTAACAGGTCAAGAAAGCATAAGCACTGGTAGCATAGGGAAAGCCAGAAAAACTATAACTGATAAATGGGAAAGTCAGATGTGGAGAGAGAAGAAGTTCGGCTTAATAGATCACCTACAATACAGCTGTATTTATCCTGAAAGTATTACACGGAGATTTGTTTTAGAACACAGAAATTTTCTTACTCAGCAGTATAATTCTCAGCCTGCAAAATACATACCACAAGAAGGAAGGCCCCCAAAACTTTATGATTTTAAGAATGCCCTAGTCGTTGGACATTTTGAAGTAACCATCTTAGGTAAGTCACCTTTTCTTCTCTTTAAATATTGTTAATTTGACATAATTTAAATATAGATGATACTATTTTGCTTTAAAAAATTAAGTGCTCCACCTCCCCACCACCAAAAAAGTTAAGCCCAAGGAGAACTCCTGTTTGGCTCAAACCAAAGGAATGGAGCAGTAATTCTGGAATACATTAAGCTTTAATTGTGGGCTTTTAAATATTGGCAAGTCCTTGGAAAGTACTGGGGAGAGAAGAATGGGAACCAAGGGAACTTTCCTTAGCCCTGACTCTCCTACTACCTCTAAAACTGATTCTCTTCTCCTTTAGCCACCACTTTCTTGCTCATATTCTCTGCCTCTTTCTCAGTGCATCTGAACCACTGAAGGGTAAAATGTAGGTTAAAGAGAAAGGCATACTAATTGAGAGAAGATCCTATGAACAGACGTCTGTTTAGCCTGTGAAGAAAATAAAATTCTCAAGTAACAGGTTGAACAGAAGGAAGCTATTCAAAAAACTATCTTGTCTGACAAGGGACAATAAACTGATTTTCTCAGGTTGTTCTAAACTGACAGGTAGCTATAGAACTTATAAAAATTTAAAGTCAACACATTTTTAAACTTATGTTTATTTTTTATTTTTTCAATTTTGGCTGTGTTGGGTCTTCACTGCTGCACGCAGGCTTTCTCTAGTTGCGACGAGCAGGGGCTACTCTTCATTGCAGTGCGCGGGCTTCTCGTTGCGGTGGCTTCTCTTGCTGTGGAGCATGGGCTCTAAGTGCGTGGGCTTCAGTAGTTGTGGCCCACGGGCTCAGTAGTTGTGGCTCATGGGCTCTAGAGTGTGGTGCACGGGCTTAGTTGCTCCACGGCATGTGGGATCTTCCCGGACCAGGAATCGAACCCATGTCCCCTGCATTGGCAGGCAGATTCTCAACCACTGAGCCACCAGGGAAGCCCAACTTACGTTTATTTTTAAAGTTTGTTTCTCATGAGTGAAAAATGTACACAAAAATAATTATAAAATAAAATCTTAACCAAAATGAGCTACTCTCTAGGTTTTTTATTTGTACTTGAAAGGAAGATCTTGTTACCTTAAAATGAAAGAATGATGAAGTGCCATTAGTAAATTAATTAAATGCCTGAAAGAAGATGCATTTCATAGAGTTTTACACCTACAGTACTGAAGTGAATTACCTTGCCCTTTATCAAGATTCCTGTTTCCCCTTTACTCTCTCCCACTCCTTCTTCCCTACCTCCTCACACATAAATATGTATATACATGTGATTGTGTATATGTATATAATCTATGAAAAGTATAAATTCCCACTGACTCTGTTCGACCTTCTCAGACCTAAGTTTCAAATGCTTCTTTTTCCTAGACTGCATTGCTTGGTATCTTTGGGTAACTTATCAATCTTAGTTTTATATCTAGGAAACAAAAATTATAGCGGAGATTTTTCATACATCACAAAAAGTAACCATGAAAACCATGAGTTCATCTGGAATCACAGAAATTGAATACTTCTCTTTTCTTCTTTTCAACATGTCACTGATCCTCTAAACATCTCAGCTGTCTTATAAGTATTGTGAACCTTTGTAGCTTTACTATGCATCACCTAAAAGCAAGAATCAGATATAAAGAAGGCAGATTTGTCATTCTGCCCAACCAGCTGTAATCCATGTTAGAATTGGGCTGTTTTATATCCTACCATTTTTCAAGGACATAAGTGGTTTACAGGGATAAAAGACAGTGAAAAATACGCTATGTATGGATAAAACAAAACAGAGCATTTAAAAGGAGACAGAAAAAGTAGGTATTACTAGGTGCCTGTAAATAAAAAATTATTACCATTCGGTAGTAATTTTCTGTGAGCTTTCTGGAAGGAAGGGAGAAAAAGGATTGTTCCTAATGAGGTACTTAATTTTAAAGGTAAAAGAAGCCTGGATATCTTCTAGTCGTTTCCCCCTAACTAGGTAAAAGCCAGGCCATGATTAAAAATCATGTCTTAATTCCCTACCCCATACTGTCCCTCCCACTTCCCTCTCCCCCCTGATAACAACTAACTTGTTCTCTATATCTGTGAGTCTGCTTCTTTTTTGTTATACTCACTCGTTTGTTGTATTTCTTTAGATTCCACATGTAAGTGATATCATATAGTATTTGTCTTTCTCTATCTGACTTATTTCACTTAGCATAATGCCCTCCAAGTCCATCCATGTTGCTGCAAATGGCAAAATTTCATTCTTTTTTATGGCTGAGTAGTATCCCATTGTACACGTATACCACATCTTCTTTATCCATTCATCTGTTGATGGTCACTTATGTTGCTTCCACATCTTGGCAATTATAAATAATGCTGCTATGAACATTGGGGTGCATGTATCTTTTCAAATTAGTGTTTTTGTTTTTTACGGATATATACCCAGAAGTAGAATTGCTGGGTCATCCGGTAGTTCTATTTTTACTTTTTTGAGAAACCGCCATAATGTTTTCCACAGTGGCTACACCAATTTACATTCCCACCATCAGTATGCAAGGATTCCCTTTTCTCCACATTCTTGCTGACATTTGTTATTTGTGTTCTTTTTGATGATAGCCATCCTGACAGGTGTGAGGTGATATCTCATTGCTCTGCTCTTTTAGTGTGAAAGCAGCCATAGACAATGTGTAAATGAATGTGCATGGCTATGTTTGAATAAAACTTTATTTTTAGACCCTTAAATCTGAGTTGCATGTAATTTTCACATATCACAAAATATTCTTCTTTAGATTTTTTTCAACCATTTAAAATTTTAAGAAGTTTCCTAGCTCATGGGTTGTACAAAACCAGGTAGAGGCTATATTTGGCGCTTCCCCCCACCAACTCATAGTTTGCTGACCCCTCTTCTAGATTCCTGCTTTTAGATGAAACTGATTAAACCAATCAAGGCAGATAAGTCTGTATGATTTTTTTTTTCTTTGGTGGTACGCGGGCCTCTCACTGTTGTGGCCTCTCCCGTTGCGGAGCACAGGCTCCAGACACGCAGGCTCAGCGGCCATGGCTCACAGGCCCAGCCACTCTGCAGCATGTGGGAACTTTCCCGACCGGGGCACGAACCCGTGTCCCCTGCATCAGCAGGCGGACTCTCAACCACTGTGCCACCAGGGAAGCCCCTGTATGATTTTTAAAGTTCTTCCAACATGAAGTTTGTCCAGCCTACACTGATACTACCTTCTAGTGGTTTATTGTCCCTCTGCTGTATCTTGCTGATCTCTGGAGGACCCAGTAATTTTGAAGTGTCTTATTCTGGGAGCCAGAAAGGTTATTCAGACCATAACCCTGTTACTTGGTCATTAGCTCTGACTGGTCTAGGGTGAATCATTATTGAAAATATTGAACGGAATTTGTAATCTTACCTCCCACGATTCTAATGGCTCCCAACAACCACCTGGGTACTGTGGCAATATCAGAAACCCATCTCAGAAGTACCAATTCTTGTGTTAAAATTCTTGCTATGCCATCTCACTTGACTCAACTAAGTAGATAGTATTAATAAGTGCTAAAATCTCAGCCCATTGCCTATTATGTAATAACACACTTCAAAGAGAAGATATTGAGATGGAGTAACAGACTAAATTTTCAATGCCTTTAGCCCAGGTACAAAATTTTTAATCTATTGGTCAATTTTAAGAATTATTTCTCACTTTAAATATAAGAAGGTATTTTTCAAAAGCTTTATTGGACTCATAGATGGTGTTAGTATATCAATGACTCTGCCAACACTAATTTAGTTACCCATGAAATGCTGAGTCAGTTAAAGCTTAAGAGTTCCCTCTTCAATTTGCATTTGACTTAGACAATAAGGAAAATATTCAGCCAGTCTTTAGTAAACCTCTGAAAGCCATCTGTTTATCTCTTGGAAATCAAGAGATACAAACCCCAGTAACAATAGGTATAATTTAAGGAGAGCTGTCAAGACAGTATTTTCTAGACTTTTTGTCAAAAGATTTTTTGTCAAAAAATTTTTATATGGTTCTTTTCCTTTTCTGAAAAATGCATTTAAATGATAATTTAAAAATTTTAATAGCATTAATTGTAACATCAAAGTAATATAATATGCTATAGTTACATGGAAATCATAAGGCTTTACTTACCTTGATTTTTTTCTCCTATTAAAGCAACCAAGCAGGCCAACATAATTCCAGCCCTCCTTGGTACTGGCCTACAAGCTCAGGACCAAATATTTGTACCCCTGAGGTATGCCTCCCTCCGTACTGAAGACTACTTGAACCATTAACTGAGTAGCACTGGGTTCCCTCACTCTTGGTTCCCTATCTAGCTATATCCTTAGGATATTCTATCCCACTGGCATGCTTCCCATTCTTGTATCTTGAATGGAGCAGCACACTGGATTATATGGGTTCCAGAGCTGGTTACTGTTGCCACCCCTTAATTCTGTCCCTTATTCCATTGCATAATAAAAGTAATTTAATCCTTAAACCTTAAGTAGCTACTATCAGATCTCATCAGTGTAAGACACACTTTTTTCCCCATATTTTAACATCTTTGAAAATTGATATGGATCTTATAATCGATGTCATGCCTCTGTTGGTAGCATTTTTATTTCTTAGTGGTATATAAAATAATGATTATCTTAAAAATCAATGGTATCTTAGATTCCATGAAACATGGTATATGCCAAGTACCCTTAGCTGTGTGCTGGGATTACAAATTGCCCTCCTCCACAACACACACACACACATACACACTTTTCACTGGAAAAGAAATTCAGTGACAACAAAGAATTTGAGAGGAAGATATATAAATTGCATACAATACACTTTACAAAAGAGGAATATGAGCTTGTTTGATTTTATATCTGCCTCTAATTTTTAATATAGTCCACATATATTATCACATTTACCTAAATAGTATATTGTAAGTTATCTAAGTAACACATAAACAGTAAGTCACCATTGAAGTGCATTATACATGTACATTGTGGGGAGGATGTTTGTGTTCATCTCTTTTGCTGTTGGGAATATGGATGAATTCATATTTGAACACAATGCACAAATGTCCTGAAGTCTAATATTCGAAAATTATAGGTTAAAAATACACACATATACATTCTTTTGCTCAATTTAACAAATATTTACTGAGCACCTAAGGCATGCCCAGCACTGTTCTGGGGGCTGAGGTTACATGCGTTAATGCAACAGATAACGAGCCTATGGTAAAATGAGATGGTGATAAGTGCTAGAAGAAAAGGGTTGGAGAGTGCTGTTGTAGGAAAGGGCTAAATTTTAAATAGAGTTGTCAAGGGAGGTCTCCCTGAGAAAATAACATTTCACCAGACACCTGATGGATGTGAAGGAGCAAGCCATGTGTTTATCTGAGGAAAGAACGTTCTATGTACAGGAACATCAAGTACAGAGGGCCTAGGCGTGTTTACTTATACATTTGCACTCTGAACTCTAGTTTTAACCAAACAACTCATGATGAATTTTACCAATAATGTTGAAGCTAAACTCACAGCATTCTGTAATTTAGAAAGCAACTCATAATAGTATCAGTAACACACTGATAATGAAGCTATCTTCCTGAAAATATCAGGGTTTCCAACTTCTGATATTTTCTCAATTCTAAAGCATACATTTTTTTTTTTACATTTGCAAGTTGGAATGCATCTTATGGTCAATGGGTACATTAATACAGTGTTTCCTTTTTCATTAAAAAACTGTTACTAAATTGATGGTATGTCTTAGAGTTAGATTTGGTATTAGAATCAAGGAAATGGGATGCCATCGTGTGCACACTGACATGAGTTTTGCAGCATTGCTAAGAGTTCTGAGGTAGCTATACTTATAATACTGAATTGGAATCCACAGTAAGTTCTAGATGGCATGACTATTTTAGTTTATGAATACCAGATTTTAGTAATCCTTAAAAAGCTTTAAGTAGCCCTTAGTTGTTTGTTAAATTAAAGCTATGGAACTTAGTGTCATTTGCCCATAAAAAACAAAGAACGGACTTGCATTTCTGGATCAGTTTACAGCTTAACTGGAAGGACTTGTTTACTTATCATTTGCTCCTACTCCATACTTCAACATTGCTATAAGGCTGAATAGGAGAGATATAGAATCTATGGGACTTGCTGACTAAAATATCAGGGAAGAATGAAAGGGAGCAGTTAAGGATAACTTCTAGGTTTCTGGTTTGGGTGACTGGGTGGAATTCAGAGTTTTCCAGATGTGCTCTGTGCATTTACCCTTGCTCCAGCCAAGATGGTCTCCTTAACTCTGGTCTTTACTTTTGGCTTCTCCTTGTCCTGCCTGAAATACCCTTCTCTCTGTCTATTTAAATGTTACTCATCCTTTAATACCCAGCTCAAACCCTTGACTCTAGGAAGTCTTTTTTTATCCACCCTAGTTGACATTGACTCTCATAAAGAGATAACAGACACAGGTCAGGATTCATGTTGGTTGTTTCCCCATACTGCAACCTTTTCTAGCCCTAATGGTGAGTGATTAAAGTTTTTCTTGTATATTTGAGGACAAATGGAACCGTGTTACTACCATCCCTGACCTTGCTTGAATCTTATATCCTTAAGTCCAAATGGCAGTAAGTGAACCAGTAGTTACCTCTGAATTCTCCTATCCTGTAATGGCACCTGTCATGAATGATGAAGAAAACACCCTACATGTCTTCATTTATGTGACCAGGCTATCCTCTGGATATTGAAATTTAAGCCTTCTGTCATGGGATTGTTATTTCCAGCGGTGGAGATAGATTGCTTCAATTTTTTTTTTTTTACAGTTTTGAAGCTATTTGGCACATGTGCGGATCAAACCAGCAAATCTGGCCACGTTAGCACCATGTACTAACCCACTGCACTTTTAATAAAGTGTGATTTTTCTTTAACAGGTCTGAATCATGAGATAGCAATCAGTGTTGCATTCCTCCCCGAGTATTCTCCAGAAGATGTCCGAACATCTCAAATAGACACATTATTAACCTGCATGAATTACAGCTGTGTGTTTCCCCAGGAATTAACTGGCAATGACAGATTGCAAGGTTCAAAAGCAATTACAGGTAAGACAATCTCAGGATCTTTTCACTCAGAAAATAAAATTAATATTGCAAACAGTCCTAACCTTAAGATGTTTTTATATAAATAGTTCTAGCCTTAACATTTGATATAGTTTAAAGAGTTATTAGGTAAAAGTACCCAAAGACTTATAAATGAGAATATATTTTTAAATAAAATTGGATAGATTAATGGCTCTATTCCAGGCAGGCATTAACTATGTTCTCTTATAATACATTTTTAAATGTAAGTATTCTTTAGACCTAAGTGGTATGCACATGGAGCAGTGCAACTTCTACTCTTCTCTCCTTTTAATTCAGGCCTTTCACCTTATATTTGCCTGAAATCTCAATACCTCCATAGTATAGTAGAGTACAATTGTTTTCTCTTATAAATGTTCAGTTATTCAAGTGCTATGCAATAAATTTCTTCAGGACTGCTAGGAGTGTATGTAAGCCCAGTAGTGAAACCCTTCAACCAACTAATTGTTTAGGCTGCTACATAATATCCTGAACTTTAAATCATTTCTGTATACCAGTAAAATTATGTGTCCAATTATAATTATCCTATTCACTTTCTGTTGTCATTTCTATTTCCTAAGCATGTGGTAAAGTTTCTAGCCATTTTCATTGAGCTTATAAGAATATTACATTTTAAAAAGCTTTAAAGAAAGCCTTTGTTATCTTGGGATTTTTGTGGTGGGTCTTTCTAAGCTAATGAAACCCTTGAGTGGATGTTGTTTTTAAACAAGTCTTATGAGCTGTACCTGATGATGAAGTAGCTTTTGGCAGTAATGGTTACTGCAAACTAAATTGAGTATCTAATTTTGTAAGAGATGAGGTTTTTTATTTTTCCACAGTCCATTTTAAAGATGGTATATTAGTTAACTTGCAATATTACTTCTTACATTTCAGCTCCTTAGACTTACAGTAACCCAGATTTAATAATTAGGGCCCTAATATGTACTTTAAATATTTGTGCACTCATGTTCTTGCTTCCTGCAGTATCCACTTCTGTCACGTTTCTTCTGCTATATGTGTATGTTATTACTGATATAAAAAATCAAGGCAAAATCCTCAGGTATCTACTAGTTGCTAGTGCCAGTAGTCTTCCAGCAGTCACTAACATGGTCAAGTGAAAATACCTGGTACCATTCTGCCAAAGAAGTTAGTATTTGGAACATGAAGGGCAAGAATCACCAGAAAAGTGATGTAATCAAAAGCAAGGTGATTCGTTTTGAACATGGAATACCGTATTTTTCATGACATAATGATAGTGTCCGTTTATCTCTGTGCAAAGCATTGTGCCTGGACATTTTACATAAGTTACAACTAATCCTAACAAGAGACTTTCAAGGTAAACATTATTATCCCCTATTTATAGATGATTAGACTGAAAATCAGAGAGACTCACCAGCATGGGTAACAGCTAGGATCTAAACCCAGATCAGTCTGATTCAAAACATTTCTATTCCCTCCATAATTACAAACTGAAAGATAAAAATATACAGAATAATGTAATGCAGTGGCTTATAGTATAACATTGGTTTCATCTTTTAAACATTTTTATGAACTAGTTTCTTTTTTATTATAAAAGCTATACATGTTCACAATTTAAAAATTCAAACAATACCAAAAGGCACAGGGTAAAAGTGAAAGTTCCCCTCCCTGCCTTTGAAGGTCCATCCCCTTCTGCCAACCCACTCACCCACTCTCTGGAGGTAACCAGTATTCTTTGAATCCTTAAGAAATTATTTTTGCATATAACACTATATTCTGTCTCTCACACACGCATACACAAACATACACACTCTCTCTCTCTTAAGTACACACAAATGGAATTATAATAAACATGGTCTCATAACCTACGTTTTCCTTTTAACACTGTGTTTTGAATAACTTTCATATTAGTATAGAGAGAGCTACCTTTTTCGTTTTAGTAACTATAAATATTCCACTGTGTAGATATACCTGTATTTACTTAATCAGTCCCCTATTGATGGACATTTAGATTGTTTCCAAATGTTTTTGATATTAGCAAACAGTACTGCAATGAGCATATCTATCTGTGTGTGTGTATATAATATAATCTTTGTGCACTTACACATCTGTAGGATGAATTCTTAGATGTCACTGACTCAAAAGATATATGCATTTAAAATTTTGGTAGATACTGTCAAAATGTCCTTCAAAAAGGTTATAACAAGTTACACTTTAACCAAAAGAAAGAGTGCCACTTTACTCACACCCTTAAAAATACTAGGTGTTATCAGTCTTGTTAATCTCTGGCAGACGATAGGCAAAAAAGTATTATATCATTATCTTCATTTGCATATCTTAATTATTCTAAGCTTGAACATCTTCCTATGTTTATTGGCCATTTATATTTTTTCTTTCTATGAACTTTCTATGAGAGCTTTATTTTTTCCATTTTTCCATGAGCATTCTTTTTCTTATAAATTTGTAAGTTCTCTTTGCATATTGAAGAAATTTACCCTTTATTGTGTGTTGCAATACTTTTACCAGTTTGACATTTATTCAGTGGGAATCTTGATATTTTAAGTAATTTTATTTTTATGTACTCAAATATATCAATCTTTCATTTCTATGGCGGCTGGTTTTATGTCATACTCAAAAAGGCATCACTCAGTCCAAGATTTGTGTGTGTGTGTGTGGTACGCAGGCCTCTCACTGTTGTGGCCTCTCCCGTTGTGGAGCACAGGCTCCAGACGTGCAGGTTCAGCGGCCGTGGCTCACGGGCCTAGCCACTCCGCGGCACATGGGATCTTCCCAGACCAGGGCACGAACCCATGTCCCCTGCATCGGCAGGCGGACTCTCAACCACTGCGCGACCAGGGAAGCCCCCAAGATTTTTTTTTTAATTCACTATGTGTTTTTCTGATACTTTTATAGCTTTTTTTTTACTCATATATAATTTGTACTGTGGTAAAATATACATAACGTAAAATTTACCACTTTAACCATTTTTAATTGTACAATTCAGTACATTTACGCTAAGTACATTTACAGTGTTGTGCAACCATCATTGTTACCCATTTTCAGAACATTTTCATCATCCGAAAACAGAAACTCTATACCTGTTAAACAATAACTCCCCACTCCCCCCTCTCCCTAGCTCCTGGTAACCTCTTATTTTACTTTCTGTCCCTATGAATTTGCCTATTCTAGGTATCTCATATAAGTGAAGTAATGCAGTTTTGTCCTTTTGTATCTGGCTTATTCACTTAGTATAATATCCTCAAGATCCATCCATGTTGTAATATATATCAGAATTTCATTTCTTTTTATAACTGAATAATATTCTGTTGAATGTATGTACCACATTTTGTTTATCCATTCATCTGTTGATGGACATTTGGGTTGTTTCCACTTCTTGGCTGTTATGAATAGTTCTGCTCTGAATATTGGTATTCAAGTACCTGTTTAAGAAGTCCCTGCTTTCAATTGTTTTAAGAATATCCCTAGGAGTGGAATTGCTGAGTCATATGGTAGTTCTATATTTAACTTTTTGAGGAGCAACCAAACCATTTTCCACAGCAGCTGCATCATTTTACATTTTCACCAGCAATGCATGAGGATCCCAATTTCTCCACATCCTCGCCAACACATTATTTTCTGTTTGTTTGTTTGTTGATAACAGCCATCCTAAAGCAGTATCTCATTTTGGTTCTGATTTGCATTTCCCTAATTACAAATGATATTGAGCATCTTTTCATGAACTTGTTGGCTATTTGCATATCTTCTTTGGAGAAATGTCGATTTAAGTCCTTTGCCCATTTTTGAATTGGGTTGTTTGGGGGGTTTTTTGCTTTTGATGATATGGCTTCATTTTTATAATTTAAAATTTTAATCCATTTGGAATTTTATTTTGGTATAGAGAATGAGATAAGGATCCAGCTTAATGTTTTTCCAAGGGATTAGCCATAGTTCCCAAATCATTTATTGAATAATATTTACTGTTATGGTGTTGTAATTGGTATTATATTTAACTATGAAGTACAAGGAGATATATATATATATATATATATATATATATATATATATATATATATATATATATATATATATACACACACATACATATACACACATATATATATCCCACCTCTTTGAAAGCATTGTTTTCATTGATAAACATTTCAGAAGCATAACATGATATGGAAAGGTTTTAACACATGTAAGAAATAATTTTATTATTCTCTAGATAATCAGAGTTTCCGATATTATTTTCAGAGGCAGGAATACCACACTGTATTACAAGATAGGTTAGACTGTGCTGCAGTACAAAGCAATTCCTAAGTCTCAGTGACTTAATACAGTAGTAATTTATTTCTTGCTTAAGTCAAGTCTGATGCAATCAGTTATTAGCTTTCTCCCCAGCAGTGATTCAGGAATCCAGCATGCTTCCATCCTGTTGCACCTCCAACAGGAACAAATGGCTTCTAGGGTTGTCTAGGCAGAGGAAGAAAGAGATGAAGGAGACACTGACTTTTAATTTTGTTGGACCCAAACTGCCACATCATTTCTGCTCACAATCTCATTTGTCAGAACTTATTTACATGATCCCAAGCTAACTACAAGGGAGGCCAGGACACTTTGTCTCCCATGTGACCATGAAGAGGAAATGGAGTGGCAAACACACAGCATTGCCTTTGTCACACTCACCTTCTGCATATGTGATGTTCCTAAAAATGTACAATTTTAGTACTTCCAACATTTTAAAGTGACATGTAGAGAAATTCATTTTATAGGTAAAATCTATAATCCTTTTAAAACAATTCCTTTGTAATATAAATAATAATATTTTAATTTAATACTAGGTTTTCTTAAGTAGAAAATTATGGTTGCTGGCATTTAATTAAGTGCTTACTATGTGTCAGCTACCATCCTAAATGTTTTACATGCATTTAATCCTCACAACAGCCTATGATATAGGTACTAGATGAGCAGATTGAGGCGCAGATAGGTTGTCATTTACACAAGTAGGCAGAGTTACCTAAACAGAAGGCTTAATTATACGTTATGTTGCAGGTACTACGTAAGTCATTATTTGTAGAATGATATGATGACAATTAGAATTATTAAGGTTTGGGTTTCTGCTGTTAGCATCAAATCTGAAGATCTTGAAATCTTTCCAAAGCATCTGGATTAAAGTCCATCCCATTCAAAGAAGAAGAAAACTATATAGTACCAGCAGTTGTTATTATATTCATTGTGCTTTAGTGAACTTGCACAATTTTAAATCATTCATCAGATTTTGTGACATGCCTAGCAGATGTGGCTGTCCTGTGCAGCTAATGAAGCCTAAGTGTGAGGAGCTCTCACTTGTGTAAATCCCTTCCACAGCCCTTCTGGGTTTGTGTGTGTGTGTGTGTGTGTGTGTGTTGTTGTTGTTGTATTTTGTTTTCTCTTTCATAAAGAGGGCCCCCAAATAGTATACCTTTCAAGCCCCACAAAATCTAGATCCACTACTGGCCCTTGGTCACAATTTTATAGAGATGTAGCTCTAGCACAAAAGGTTAAGAGCCCATGTCTTGATGCCAGACTGTCTGGATTAGAATCACCCTGTGACTTCGCTTAAGTTACCTAACCTCTAAATGTTTTAGCTTTCTCATGTTTAAAATGAGGTCTTTGTCATGTGTAACCACTGGAGTCTGTGATACAGTAGCTTGGTAGTGGTCAGTTAGTGTTTTGAAAGAGATTCCATAAATACCATTTTAGCCAAGAAGAAGAAGAAAAGAAAAACATTACTTTCTCACTTTTTGCAGATTGTCTCTGTGTTGTGGCACCCCTTCAGTGCTTAGCCAAGATGTTTATGACTCTGTCTTAGCCCTCACTTCCTGCTCTACAGAGACTGATGGTCAGCCAGAGGTGAACAATGAGAGTTTTCTTAGGCCTTTTCTGAACATACATCCAGCACTGGGCATATATGTGGCCTTCTTGATTCCTTGGAATACACAGGAGCTCTTAAAAGCCCATATTCCCCCACATATCTCTTTTCCCAGCCCCTTCCTCCCAAGGCTTTTTGGTCTGTCTATTGCTTGTCCCAACTTTATACCCTGCCCTATCTGCTCTGACAAATGCTTTTGCCTTTATATGCTTTTAACAAAAGGGAAAGCTACCCTAGTCATGGGATGCTCCAAATTGGGTGAAACACAAGCAAGCTCTTGCATCTGACCTTGAGGGAGCTGCGTGACAGGTTAAAATACACAACCACATCTTTGAGAATAAGGTCTGCGTAGCTCCCTCTGGTGCTAGCAACCTGCACCAAGAGTATGAGCTGCCATCTTCATGGCTGCTACTGATCTGGGGAGTAGGTGGGCAACTTAAAACACCACAGCACACTCTTACCACAGTGCAGCAGCTTCATTCATCATTAATCTTTCACCACGTTGTTAAGTTTTTATCTCGATTCCAGAGTTCTGGAAAAGTTGATCTGAGAGTTTTTTGCCAGCTTATAAGTTGCTTTAGTGGAGGAACAGAGCCCTGAAATTCTGTACCCTGCCATTTTCATCAGTGTCACTCACCCGATCCATTCTTGATAAAGCTCTTAAGAATATCCAAAGCTAAGTGTTAGTTAATAAAGCCACTTAAAAGGAAACATACTTTAAAAGAAGCTTCTTTTTTAAAATTTTGCTTTATGTCTTGTAAATTTTGCAAATAATTGATGATTGAATTTCAAAATAGAAAAATTTATCTTTGTATTTCCTTGAACGGTAGTAAGCAGTTGTTTACTTGGCACCTAAATGACCTTGAAAATATGTAGATTTACTTTGCTCCACTAAATAAATAAATAAACAAACAAATAAATAAGGCTTTGGAGTAACAGCCTGTATCTTGACATTTTTGGTAGCATCTGTTTGATGTATTCACTGTTATTGGCAGAAATTACTATATTATAACTTTGATGAATGTGTGTGATGAATTGGAGGGAAGAGGGAGAAGATGAGAGACACTGTTAATTATAAGAAAAAAATCAGCTTATGTGATACTAAATCCAAGTAAATATTTAACTATTTTACAATACTTACCATCTGCTTTTTACTTTTAGGTGATATTATAAAAGCAACAACTGAATTGGATAAAGTGCATATCGTCGGTATCTTGGATATCTGTAATTTAGGTAACGGTAAAACAGAAGTCTATTTGCACAAAATTTATAGACCAGATAAAACTTCTTAAAAATTGGAAGATGAAATTATTAAAGGTTATAAAGAGGGCATTGCTTTAAGGATATTCTGTCATTTTGTTGGTAATTTCAGTAACTGTTTCTCAGAAAGAATATTACATACACTCTAAAGTTAAGTGGTTTTATGTTCATCTTGTATTTGGAGCTAACACACTTCATTTTAAATTCATTCTTTGGAAAGGTCATTGAAACAATTTGTGTGTATCAAGAAAGTTCATCTTCTTTCTATATGACTGTTATCTTGACTTGTGATAATTTGTGTTCACTGTTCTATTTGTGAAGTATACTTTTATTCTAAAGCCTCAGCATAAAGCATCCCAACTTAAGAGTAACTTTTCATGGACATTTAACATCCTTCTATTTTTATTCGGCTATAATGGGGAATTTTGAATTGCTGATTTGAGAATTAAATTCTCCTAAAGTGGTCAACCTGAATTTCTCAAAACCAAGGTAGTTTCTGTCATTTTCAAAAGCACACATGGATTGTTATGTTCCATTTGCCTTGGTCTTAAGTTTGGTCAGCTGTACAAAGAGCATGCTAAATTAAAGTGTTTTAAGGTTTTCTACTCCCTAATGTGACTTCATATCCTTTGAATTTCTAAATGTTTTGACCGGTGTGTGGTCTTAAAGCCAGAGGCTACAGTATGTCTGTATTCTTTCTATGTTCATTTGTAATTTTGCTACATGTAATGTGAGTTTAAATAGTGAAAATTTATCTGAAATTAACATTTTAAGTGCTCATATTGAAAGTATAAAAGAGTAGCTAAGGGAATTGATTTTATTCTGATTGTCTATCTTACTTCATTTTAACTGTAAATGGCCATTCCACATGTGCAAGATTCTGTGATTGACATCTACGTGGTTAGTTAGATGAGCCAAAATGACCATCACTTGAGTTAAAAAGTACTGTTTCGGGCTTCCCCAGTGGCACAGTGGTTGAGAGTCCACCTGCCGATGCAGGGGACGTGGGTTCGTGCCCTGGACCGGGAGGATCACACATGCCGCGGCGTGGCTGGGCCCGTGAGCCATGGCCGCTGGGCCTGCGCGTCCGGAGCCTTGCTCTGCAACGGGAGAGGCCACAACAGTGAGAGACCCGTGTTCCACAAAAAAAAAAAGTACTGTTTTAAGATGAATCTGATTGTAGTTAAGCTATTAACTTGTAGGCTTCCTTCTAGCCCTGTGGTTCTGTAATTTCATATTCTATACATTTTGTTTTGTTTTGTTTTGTTTTTTTGCGGTGTGCAGGCCTCTCACTGTTGTGGCCTCTCCCGCTGCGGAGCACAGGCTCCGGACGCGCAGGCCCAGCAGCCATGGCCCACGGGCCCAGCCGCTCCGCGGCACGTGGGATCCTCCCAGACCGGGGCACGAACCCATGTCCCCTGCATTGGCAAGCAGACTCTCAACCACTGCGCCACCAGGGAAGCCCCATGTTCTATACATTTTAAATGTGTTGGGCATCAGGAACCTAAAGACAGATGCTACAGCTTTCTCATAAACTTGTTCGATCTTTTGTTCTTTAAAATTGTGTTTAAACATTAATTAAAATAGGGAATCCTTCTCATGTTAAAATTTTGACTGTATTATTAAAGAAGTTAAAACCTATCTAATTTTGAATGTATTTGATGTTTTTCCTTCATATTTTTGGCCTATGTTAGACCTACACGTGCTTGCTAAATGAGTGAATATGATTCTTCCATCTGGGTTGAAAACTGTTGTTTATCAAACAGAATCTGGGCTTTCGTATTAAGCTATTATAACTTTAACAGGCAATTCAGTTTTAGTGCCTCATAAAAGTTGGAGAAGGGAAAAAGTTAATACTTAAATGGCTATTGACTGAAAAACTCAGGCCGAGATTGCAAAACTACACACTTTAACAGGTGTAATTTCTGTTCTTATATTGAATGAGAAATATGAACTCATTATTAAGATTTAGGGTCTTGGGCTTCCCTGGTGGCACAGTGGTTAAGAATCTGCCTGCCTATGCAGGAGACACGGGTTCAAGCCCTGGCCTGGGAAGATCCCACATGCCACAGAGCAACTAAGCCCGTGTGCCACAACTACTGAAGCCTGGGTGCCTAGAGCCCATGCTGCACAACAAGAGAAGCCACCACAATGAGAAGCCCACGCACCTCAATGAAGAGTAGCCCCTGCTCGCCACAACTAGAGGAAGCCTGTGCACAGCAACGAAGACCCAATACAGCCAAAAATAAATAAATAAATTAATTAATTAATTAAAAAAAAGATTTAGGATCTTTAAAAACAACTTCCATGGCAATTTGTTTTATATTATAGTAATGTTTCTATCCAAATTTGGAGTTAAACATCTGTGTCCACATTTCCAGTTTATGGCAAAATTGGATAGCTACTGTGGCAGTTTCCTAAGAAAAATAGCAAACTACATCAGAAGACCTTATCTTCAAGTGACAATATGTGTTGATTCTTTCCAAAGCAACACAAATATACTACTGTGGTGTCACTTTTTTATTAACAAATCAGTTAGTAAATTATGAAATATTACATAGTCTACCACAAGACCACAATCTTTCACTGAAGTTTCTAATTTTAGATGGTACATGAGATCTACACATTGAAATACTTTGATAAACTATTAAAAGAAGAATCTGAGTACATGTTTATCCTGCCACTTTTCTTTGTTGGAATTATCCTGCACTAATTTTATTCATATTAGGACAAGGTCTTTTTTAAAAATTTGAAACCCTTATTTGGTGACACTAATAATATTTGTTGTTTTTAGCTAGATACCTTCTGCCAACATGGACTATAGATTATAACCAATTCTATTATTCTGAAGTCATTTATATGGTTTATAATTGAGCTGGTTGCTATTTTACTAGTTACCTTTTCAGGTACAGTTCCTTTTTTTTTTTAAGCATTGCTACCCATGAATTTGCAGGTAAATCGATGGGAGGTGAAATATGTATTACTCAGTACAGCTTATTTCAGTAATCTGTTGTTTTTAGTAAGGAAATTTTAGGGAAAAGTGTTAAAATGAATACATAAAACTAGATTTGGGGATTATCTGAAGATTTCAGTTATTTGAGATTATATTTGAGTCAAGTCATATTACATTAGTGTCACATCTCCAAAATGGAAACATTAGATAAAAACTTATCTCTTGGTCTAGGTCACACCACCCACTAAATATTATCCCTCATTCTTACATTGTTATGTTGATACCACTTCCAGCCCTAAGTTTTGCTTTCCTTTATACTAAAGAAATAAAAAGTAGATTTTGAAAAAATAGATTTAAAGCTAACCACAGGTCTGTCCCTAAATCCCTGTGGAACTTTAAGGAAAGCCACTTAAACTGCTTGGCCTTAGTTTTCTTATCTGTAAAATTTGCAAAATAATGGTCCCATCCAATTGTATGATTCTTTTGGTATGTTAATATAGTTATTAGAACAGTAAAAATGCCTTTGTGTTATTATCATGTGTGTCATGAAAATGTGGTTTTCTATGAAGAACATTTTAAAGTTATGATTAGACCATTATCAATTATAGCAGCTCATTATAACAAAAAAATTGAAATATTTAAATCCCAGTTATTTTTATTGCTAATGTTCTTCCTAATTTGTTGCCTTTTCAGTGATTGATACATATATGTATTTTTTTTCAGAACAGAAATCTGAAATATTTTAGGTGTTTTTAATCATATGCACATTTTCATTGAAAATCAAGTAACCCTTTTTTTAAAAATTTGAGTACTTCTGATGCTATTCTGAGATTATTGCATGTGACTTCTAGTCGCTTAAGATCTAGGAGTTGCCCCTAACAACGTTTTTAATATCTGTTTTGTAGATAGGAAACTGAAACAGAAAAAGACTAAATGATTTAATGTAAAATTGTCAAGGCGGGCTTCCCTGGTGGCGCAGTGGTTGAGAGTCCACCTGTCAATGCAGGGTCACGGGTTCGTGCCCCCGTCCGGGAAGATCCCACATGCCGCGGAGCGGCTAGGCCCGTGAGCCATGGCCACTGAGCCTGTGTGTCCGGAGCCTGTGCTCCACAATGGGAGAGGAGGCCACAACAGTGAGAGGCCCACGTACCGCAAAAAAAAAAAAAAAAAAAAATTGTCAAGGCAATTAAATTTTAAGGTTGGGCTTATAACTCCAATGTTTGTTTCTTTAAACTCTAATTTGAGCACAAAGTAAAACGTTTGAATAATAATAAATTTTCACCTAGTAGATTACTGTGAGATAAACTTCTCTAAATCCTGGGGCTCATAAAATAATGAGCCCAGTTATTGCAGCATATATCCAAGGTATTTGAATGCCCACTCTATGGCAAGCACTGGGTTTGCACTAGGAACACAATACAATACAAGCAAAAACAGACATGGCCCCTACTGTCATAAAGCTTACAGTGCTGTGGAGGAGAAAGACATTCAAATAATTGCACAAATAAATAAGATAAATTTCACAAAGGAAGCTGGCAGGGTGCATTGGGAAAGTTTTTCCTGAGGAAGTGAACTTGAGGTGAAAAAGCCTTGCAGCCCAACGTGTGCTTGAGAACTTGAATGAGAACTGATATGGCTGGAGTGTGGAAAGTAGGATACAAGACGAGACAAACAGACAAGCAAAGGCTCTTGCAAATTACACAGAGCTTTATAGTCCATGGTAAGGATTTTAGTATGTATCTTCAGAGCACTAGGAAGCCATTAAGTGGTTTGTGGCCAGTGATATGCCTTGATTCGATTCATGTTTTAGAGTGGTCACTGTCTCCTGGAAGGAGAATGGATTATAAGAAGGTTAGCAGAGACTGCTAGCTGTACCCTAATACCTATTCTATAGTAATAGTTCTTCTCTCCATGTTTAGCTAAGCACATGGCTACCTAGAATAAAGAATACTTTTCCTTGCTTCCTTTGTAGCTGGATATGGCCTTGTAACTATTTCTTTTATTTGGCTTGGGCTAATACTAAAAGTAATTTCTTTTGAACATACACCAAGTCAGAGTCACCCAAGGCAGAATTGGAAGTTGCTATGAATAATCAAGGGGTACCTGTATTCTATTAGAAACACAGCCCTGTACTTCCTCATCTTTATTTTTTATTTTTAATTAATTAATTAATTAATTTTGGCTGCGTTGGGTCTTCGTTGCTGCACGTGCGGGCTTCCTCTAGTTGCGGCGAGCAGGGGCTACTCTTCGTTGCGGTGCGCGGGCTTCTTATTGTGGCGGCTTCTCTTGTTGCAGAGCACGGGCTCTAGGCACACGGGCTTCAGTAGTTGTGGCACGCAGGCTCTAGAGCGCAGTCTCAGTAGTTTTGGCTCAAGGGCTCTAGAGCGCAGGCTCAGTAGTTTTGGCTCACGGGCTCTAGAGCGCAGGCTCAGTAGTTGTGGTGCCCGGGTTTAGCTGCTCCACGGCACGTGGGATCTTCCCGGACCAGGGCTCAAACCCGTGTTCCCTGCATTGGCAGGCGGATTCTTAACCACTGCGCCACCAGGGAAGTCCTCGTCATCTTTAAATGGTAGGTTTGCCATAGCTGTTATTCAATCATATGGAAAAAATTGAAATGTTCCTTGCTTAAGAGATGAGTGATTCACTTCTCTATGCCTTAATTAATATTGTGTACCTTTGCTAAGATACTTAATATTTATTAAGGTACAAGTAGTTGAAAAAGTCCAGTAGTTTTAAATGTTTGAAACATAACAGTGGTTCTCAAACTTAGCTTCATATTAGTATCACCTGGGGAGTTTTAAAAATGACTGTGCCTGGGCTTCCCTGGTGGCACAGTGGTTAGGAATCCGCCTGCCAATGCAGGGGACACGGGTTTGAGCCCTGGTTCAGGAAGATCCCACATGCTGCAGAGCAGCTAGGCCCGTGCGCCACAACTACTAAGCCTGCGCTCTAGAGCCCACGCACCTAGAGCTGGTGCTCCGCGACAAGAGAGGCCACCACAGTGAGAGGCCTGCGCAGGGCAGTGAAGAGTAGACCCCGTTCACCACAACTAAAAAAAGAAAGCCCACGTGCTGCAATGAAGACCCAACGCAGCCAAAAATAAATAAATTAATTAATTAGTTAGTTAATTTTAAAAAATTACTATGCCTACGTGCCACCCCCACCCCAGGTTTCTGATTGGAGTGTAGCCTGGGCGTCAAGAGAGTCAACATCTCCCCCAGATGATTCTAATGTGCAGACAAGTTTGAAAACCACTGGTATATAGTCCTGTTTCAAGCACTTGTTAGTTTTATTAGAGATCAAGCTTCACCCAGTACTTTGAACTTACCTCCTATCTAGGTGCTATAGTTTCATCTGCTCTCGATGCAGCTTCCTCTTCAATTGTTCTGATAAGGAAAAATTAAAAATTGATAGTTTTGAAATAACTTTCATTTTCATAGAGTTCTAGCATGGCAGATCTGGAAAAGACTTGATAGATAAATTTTAAACCAATCTCTTTCATTGTGTAAAAGAAGAAAAAGTCCAGGAGAGGTTATTATTTTCCTGAGGACATAACACTAGCTGTTGCAGTGTCAGCATTTGCACAACCTTTTGGGGTTTTTTTTGTTTTGTTTTGGTTTGGTTTTTTTGCGGTACACGGGCCTCTCACTGTTGTGGCCTCTCCCATTGCGGAGCACAGGCTCCGGACGCGCAGGCTCAGCGTCCATGGCTCACAGGCCCAGCCACTCCACGGCATGTGGGATCTTCCCGGACCGGGGCACGAACCCGTGTGCCCTGCATCGGCAGGCAGACTCTCAACCACTGTGCTACCAGGGAAGCCCAACCTTTTGGTTTTTAAGATAACTTCAGAAAAGTTCAGAGAACCACCTAAAGTACAAATAAAACATCAGACCTTTATAGATTGGAAGTTGAAGCACGATGAGGTTGAAATAAAATGACAGCAGCTAATCTGTCAAAACTACAACTAGGACTTCCCTGGTGGTGCAGTGGTTAAGAAAACCCGCCTGCCAATGCAGGGGACACGGGTTCGATCCCTGATCCGGGAAGATCCCACATGCTGCGGAGCAACTAAGCCCGTGTGCTCAGTAGAGCCTGCGCTCTAGAGTCCGTGAGCCACAACTACTGAGCTCACACGCCACAACTACTGAAGCCTGAGTGCCTAGAGCCTGCGCTCCGCAACAAGAGAAGCTACCGCAATGAGAAGCTCGCACATCACAATAAAGAGTAGCCCCCACTCACCGCAACTAGAGAAAGCCCACGTGCAGCCAAAAATAAATTAATTAATTAAAAAAAAACTACAACTAGATCCCGTACTATTCATCATGTACAACTTGTACGATCTAAAGTTCTTAAATTGTAAAGTGTGTAAGAATCACCTGGAGAGTTATTTAAAATGTGAATTCCTATATATATTCCTCCAATTTTGATTCAGGCTGACTGGTAGTAGGACCCAGGAATCTTCACTTTTAATAAACTTCCAAGTGAGTCTAATGTAGGTATTCCACAGTCAAAATTTTAAAAACACTGAATAAGTACTA
This sequence comes from Mesoplodon bidens, assembly GCF_964165515.1. Taxonomy (NCBI): domain Eukaryota; kingdom Metazoa; phylum Chordata; class Mammalia; order Artiodactyla; family Ziphiidae; genus Mesoplodon; species Mesoplodon bidens. Next base: position 48,261,313 of record NC_138163.1, on the reverse strand, counting down.
GACCACTCACCCCCCTCCCTAGCAAATTACCTTAAGACTTAACTGGAAAATTGCACTGATGGGTATTTATCGTTCTAGGACTAATTTTACTTAACTGTAAAATTTTAAAAAACAATCTAAAATTATCTTTGTAAGTTATGACTCTGTGAAAGCCATACAAGGAGACATAAAAGCACTTACATACAAGGTATATAATGCTGGTTACCATACAAAGTCATGCACTTCAACCTTCAGAGCAATTTAAAATAGTTTAGTGAAGTTCACCAGCACTGCCACAAAGTGTTATGGAAAGTTGCCATTTTAAAAGCATATAATGATGTTGCTTTAGAAGCAATTTAATAACTGGTAGAGAAGGTTAACTCAAATTTCTACAACTTTACTAGTGAATTGCCTGTTGAATGCTGATGTTGAATTTATCACAGATGTCTATTAGCAATTAGCAGGCTAATTATTTTGACAATAACACTTCTGTTTTCAGTTTGATAGTTTTCTTTATCTAGTGAATACAGTCTTTATTATGAGTTTAAACGTCGTTGATAGTGCTAATAGCAAAATAATAAACTGTTTGCGTTTACTCTGAAATAGACCATAAGCTAATACACAAGACCTTTAAGCTTTTCATGAATAATTATTGTGATTACTGTGTGTAAGTTGTTACTAATACCAGGTACTGTGAGGGAGATATGAGTCATCAGCAACTGTAACCAGATAAAAAGATTCATATTTCTATTGTGCATCTGCTGAGATTTATCCATCAGGTTCTACTGCAGATTCCATGAACTCTCCTCTGCTGTTAACTGTTGGTTCCCACTTTCAGGGTTCACTCCAACGCTAATACCTCAGATGCCCAAGAACGGACAAGAAGTGTGTGTGGGGTAAAATAGCTTTATTGATCATGTCCTTCAACAATGTTTCCTATTTTCTGTTGTCCTGTCCCCTTGACTCTAGTGGTATTCCTTATTTCAGACTATTTTCCTTGGACTTCAGGCTACCATTGTGTCTGCCTTCCTTTTGACCTGGTGTCTTTCTGCTTCTCTGACAGCCTGTTGCCTATTTGTGTAGTTTGCTGACTCTTGGCCCAGTCAGATTCCTGATATCTCTGTTTGTCTTTTTGTCCATTCATCTACTCCTTCACTAGCCCCTGATTCACTTTGTTATAAAGCAGAATCTAACACACCATTGTAAAGCAATTATACTCCAATACACATGTTAAAAAAAGAATATATTAAAAAAGAATGCAAAAAAAACCCAAAACAGAGCTTACAGTAAAGGAAGCGATGAAATAACTAAAGCTGTCTACACATTTGAAAGAACTAGAATTAAAAATTTTACATGTTAAAATATAAACCTTGAACAGTCTTTTGTTAGAGTATAACACATGGGACATAAAAATTAATGGAATTCATCAACAGATATTTGAGTGCCCACCATGGGCAAGGCCTTGTACTTGAAAGGATCTCTAGGGACTGGAATATGTTTCCTTTTCAATGAATAAACAAAGGTAGCAGAAGATGTTCCTTGGGGAGCCTGTTAAGAAAAATTCCACAAAGAAATAAGAGAAAAAAAGGCTGTGAAATCAATTCTACCAATGCCGTAGCAATTAAAATGATGGATCTTAACTTACTTCTGGCTGAACTGGTTGATAGCATTATTTCAGCAGGGCTTGGAAAACCAGTTTGGTGTTTTAGATGATCTGAGAGAGGTGACTTTCATTTTGTCACATGGTAATCCCAAGAGTCCAGTTCCTCATTCCAATCCACTCCATGTTTATGAAAGTTCATTAGCTGGAACAGTAAGAAGAAAAAAATGTCAGTGAAGGAAGTCATCCAGTCCTGATAAGTTGACATGTATAATAAAGTTGATGGTGTTATTTATTGCTAAGGTAGTCCTGGTTAAGGGTTACATGTGTGTACAGTTGGAGGAGGGGCAGGCAAAACGGAATGTAGCTAAGTAAAGTGAAATAGAGCTGATGTATTCAGAGCTTACGTTGCTAGAGGTGAGATCAGTTACCTACTTGCAGCTGAAATTTCAAACTTCTGCTTAGTGGGGACCTGAGTGGACAAATGGTGACTGATAGTTGGAAATATCAGCAGACATCTTAAATTTTATGCTCAAATGAATGAGCAATGAACCAGGAGAATAAGTCCAGTTGTTTTCAGCTGCTGGTAATTTTTACCTTTTTATTTAAAATCACAGCGCCTTTTTCAATGAATGCCCATGTGACTGTGGCTTATTACAATGAAACCAGCAACTACACTTCAACAGAGACATGTGAATGTGGTGTTTATGGATTAGCCTCACCGGTGGCTAATGCTATGGGGGTGGTGGGCATCCCTAAGAACAGTAACTACCAAGCTTGTGACTACAACACTGAGTTTACTAATGCTAAGAAGCCCTGGATTGCACTGATAGAAAGAGGTAATTGTACATTTTCAGAAAAAATTCAAGCAGCAGGCAGAAAAAATGCTGATGCTGTTGTGATTTACAATGTTCCAGAGACTGGCAACCAGACGATACAGATGGCAAATTTCGGTAAGTAAGAACTGATTCCCAAAGAGGGTTAATGTCTTTGTTTATCTTAACATGGTATTTCCATCTACAGTGACTCTAGGGTCTGTCAATGAGGTTGTAAAACAAGTGTATTTTAAATTTTCTTGCCTGGCACTACTCTGAATTACTTTACTATTATTTAATATTGGCAATTAATTTGTTCCAAGGTCAAAAGCAATTCATGAAGTGGTTCCTGTTTTCTTTCATGATGTTCTTAGCTCTACTAGTTTTCTCACTGTGTATTACATAATTGCTTTTTAATAAATGTGCCTTTACCTGTAAACATTCAAGAAAATATAAATATTTTAATTTCATTCTTAATTTGTACTTTTCAGTTTGATTCAGGGTTGTATGTATTCAAGTGTGCAGTAACTGCAAAACGGATTCATTATTATGATTAAACAGTAGCATATTGTAAGTGTGAAAAAATGTTTACAGAAATGAGAATTCAACTCTCTGCTGTATGCATGTGAGATTTTAATGTCTGTGGGACTAATATTTATAAAACTACTCTGTAAGAAACATTATACATTGAAAACGGTAAGGCTGAAATTGGATACCTCTGTAATTCACACCAAAAGTAAAGATTTCCCTTAAAAATGTTTACTTATGACTTCTTAAGTAAACATAATTATCTAATTTATTAATTTTGTGAAGGAATTTACTTCTTAGAATTACTGTTTTCATTTTGTAAAAAATGCCACTTTCCAAATAAATGGTTTTAAACCAGTGAAGAAGTAGACTTCTGAAACAAGTTTTCTATACTGTAGGTGGGTAAAGGTTTTTTTGACCCCAGACTTGGCCAAAGGAGAAAAATGTTAATTTCAAACAGGGTAAGATCTGGTTGAACACAATACCAGGATAATTGGTATTCTCACCACCAAGTTTGGCCTCTGAGAAGATTAATGTAAATTAAGTCAACCAGATTTCAGAACTGTAAGAAAAAAACAAATTTGTGTTAAGAGTAGTAGAGTGGAACATCCAGGTTGTGTACCTACAGTATGGCAATTTAGTACTAATCTTTGAAAAACAAGCTGCTTGTTTCTCTGGGTATCAAAAATTAGGTAACATCGTCTTTAACAGTACAAAATTATTGTAAATGTACAAAACTCTACTTGCTACCTTTTTTAACATATCCTGGACATTTCGAGAACCCAGGCATTCACATTTTTTTCTTTTGAAGTTAAGAGCACTTCATAAACATTCTCTGCATGTTCCTATAATTTTACGAGTGACTTTTATTTTTGTAGAAATAAAATGAGGTGGCTTTCTGTTGAAAAATAGAAATTAAACCTTTTCTAAGGAACCTACTTGCTCTATGTTTCAACTTAGAGATTCTGAGTATTCTAGGTTTCCTTTTACATGCATAGCCACATTCTGCTGTTCACTCCCCTGCTTTCTTTAGGATAATTTTCTTTCTTTTTTTTAAATTGAAGTATAGTTGATTTACAATGTTGTGTTACTCTCAGGTGTACAGCAAAGTGATTCAGTTATATATATATATATATATATATATATATATATATATATATATATACTTATATATATTTATATATATATATATATGTTCTTTTTCAGATTATTTTCCCATATAGGTTATTATAAAATATTGAGTATAGTTCCCTGTGCTATGCAGTAGGTCCTTGTTGTTTATTTTATATATAGTAGTGTGTATATGTTACCCCAAAATTCCTGATTTATTATTCCTCCCCACCTTTCTCCTTTGGTAAACATAAGTTTGTTTTCTGTCTGTGAGTCTGTTTCTGTTTTATAAATCTTCTGCTTTTTTAAAAGTATAAACAGCATCAAACTAAATAGTAGTCATGTTTTCCAAACTTGCTTTGCATCATGCAGTAAGGGCCAACTACTGGAAAGTAGGTGCCCAGCCACTGAATTTAAAAGTCTGACCAAAACAGTAAATCTCTCCAAAAGGCATGCACAGTCATTTGAGTATATGTCTCTGAGCAGAATTTAAGAAACAAAGCAGTTACATTTATCATTGAATATATACTTCCAATATAATCAAGGATATGTGATCAAAAACATTTTTTAATACTACGGCATTGCCCGTTTTAAAATAAGCACGTTTGAAAAGATAGCATAATCATAGTAATTGTAATAGTTAATATTTATTGCCATTTAATATATGTCAGGCACGGTTTTAGGGTCTTTATTTAATGAATGTTGATCTTTAACATTGAACGATCTCAACCCCAAAGAATTAAAATTGTAAGTTTAGTGTTTTGCCGTTATAAAACCTGTCAACTAGTGTGTCACTGGAGTTCTTCCTTCCAAGAAATTTCTCTTATATAGAAACTATTATATGATTCAGTTGACAAACATAGGGAAGGGAGTGTGGATATGAAAACTCTATGATCAGCCCCTAGACCATTAAAGATTGAGTCATTATTTTATAACATAAGCCAAAATTGTGTTTGTTTTTGCTGTCTTTCATTAGGGTTTTGTTTAGGCACAGAGGGTAGGGCAACAACTCGTCCTCCTCATCCTACAAAAGCTCAAGGCTTTACCATCTATCACATTATCGTTTTTTAAATTAGTTATCTATTTTATACATATTAGTGTATATATGTCAATCCCAATCTCCCAATTCATCCCACCACCACCACCCCCCACCAAATTCCCCCCTTGGTGTCCATACGTTAGTTCTCTACATCTGTGTCTCTATTTCTGCCCTACAAACCAGTTCATCTGTACCGTTTTTCTAGGTTCCACATACCTGCGTTAATATATGATATTTGTTTTTCTCTTTCTGACTGACTTCACTCTGTATGACAGTCTCTAGATCCATCCACATCTCTACAAATGACCCAATTTTGTTCCTTTTTATGGCTGAGTAATATTCCATTGTATATATGTACCACATCTTCTTTACCCATTCGTCTGTCAATGGGCATTTAGGTTGCTTCCATTACCTGGCTATTGTAAATAGAGCAGCAATGAACATTGTGGTACATGACTCTTTTTGAATTATGGCTTTCTCAGGGTATATGCCCAGGAGTGGGATTGCTGGGTCATATGGTAATTCTATTTTTAGTTTTTTAAGGAATCTCCATACTGTTCTCCATAGTGGCTGTATCAATTTACATTCCCACCAACAGTGCAAGAGGGTTCCCGTTTCTCCATACCCTCTCCAGCATTTCTTGTTTGTAGATTTTCTGATGATGGCCATTCTAACTGGTGTGAAGTGATACCTCATTGTAGTTTTGATTTGCAGTTCTCTAATAATTAGTGATGTTGAGCAACTTTTCATGTGCTTCTTGGACAACTGTATGTCTTCTTTTGAGAAATGTCTATTTAGGTCTTCTGCCCATTTGTGGATTGGGTTGTTTGTTTTTTTAATATTGAGCTGCATGAGCTGTTTATATATTTTGGAGATTAATCCTTTGTCCATTGATTCGTTTGCAAATATTTTCTCACATTCTGAGGGTTGTCTTTTTGTCTTGTTTGTAGTTTCCTTTGCTTTGCAAAACCTTTTAAGTTTCATTAGGTCCGATTTGTTTATTTCTGTTTTTATTTCCATTACTCTAGGAGGTGGATCAAAAAAGATCTTGCTGTGATTTATGTCAAAGAGTGTTCTTCCTATGTTTTCTTCTAAGAGTTTTAAAATGTCTAGTCTTACATTTAGGTCTCTAATCCATTTTGAGTTTATTTTTGTGTATGGTGTTAAGGAGTGTTCTAATTTCATTCTTTTACCTGTAGCTGTCCAGTTTTCCTAGCACCACTTATTGAAGAGACTGTCTTTTCTCCATTGTATATCCTTGCCTCCTTTATCATAGATTAGTTGACCATAGGTGTGTGGGTTTATCCCTGGGCTTTCTATCCTGTTCCATTGATCAACATTTCTGTTTTTGTGCCAGTACCATACTGTCTTAATTACTGTAGCTTTGTAGTATAGTGTGAAGTCAGGGAGTCTGATTCCTCCAGCTCCGTTTTTTTCCCTCAAGACTGCTTTGGCTATTGGGGGTTTTTTGTGTTTCCATACAAATTTTAAGGTTTTTTGTTCTAGTTCTGTAAAAAATGCCAGTGGTACTTTGATAGGGATTGCATTGAATGTGTAGATTGCTTTGGGTAGTATAGTCATTTTAACAATATTGATTCTTCCAATCCAAGAACATGGTATATCTCTCCACCTGTCTGTGTCATCTTTGATTTCTTTCATCAGTGTCTTATAGTTTTCTGAGTACAGGTTTTTACCTCCTTAGGTAGGTTTATTCCTAGGTATTTTATTCTTTTTGTTGCAATGGTGAATGGGATTGTTCCCTTAATTTCTCTTTCTGGTCTTTCATTGTTAGTGTATAGGAAGAATGCAAGAGATTTCTGTGCATTAATTTTGTATCCTGCAACTTTACCAAGTTCATTGATTAGCTCTAGAAATTTTCTGGTGGCATCTTTAGGATTCTCTCTATATAGTATCATGTCATCTGCAAACAGTGGCAGTTTTACTTCTTCTTTTCCAATTTGTATTCCTTTTATTTCTTTGGCTTCTCTGATTGCCGTGGCTAGGACTTCCAAAACTATGTTGAATAATAGTGGTGAGGGTAGACATCCTTGTCTTGTTCCTGATCTTAGAGGAAATGCTTTCAGTTTTTCACCATTGAGAATGATGTTTGCTGTGGGTTTGTTGCATATGGTCTTTATTATGTTGAGGTAGGTTCCCTCTATGCCCACTTTCTGGAAAGTTTTTATCATAAATGGGTGTTGAATTTCACCAAACGCTTTTTCTGCATCTATTGAAAGGATCATATGGTTTTTATTCTTCAATTTGTTAATATAGTGTATCACATTGATTGATTTGAGTATATTGAAGAATCCTTGCATCCCTGGGATAAATCCCACTTGGTCATGGTGTATGATCCTTCTAGTGTGCTGTTGGATTCTGTTTGCTAGTATTTTGTTGAGGATTTTTACACCTATGTTCATCAGTGATATTGGTTTGTAATTTTCTTTTTTTGTAGTATCTTTGTTTGGTTTTGGTATCAGGGTGATGGTAGAATGAGTTTAGGAGTGTTCCTTCCTCTGCAATTTTTTGGAAGAGTTTGAGAAGGATGGGTGTTAGCTCTTCTCTAAAGGTTTGATAGAATTCACCTGTGAAGCCATCTGGTCCTGGACTTTTGTTTGTTGGAAGAGTTTTAGTCACAGTTTCAATTTCATTACTTGTGATTGGTCTGTTTATATTTTCTATTTCTTCCTGGTTCAGTCTTGGAAGGTTATACCTTTCTAAGAATTTGTCCCTTTCTTCCAGGTTGTCCATTTTATTGGCAAAGAGTTGCTTGTAGTAGTCTCCTATGATGCTTAGTATTTCTGCAGTGTCCATTGTAACTTCTCCTTTTTCTTTTTTAATTTTATTGATTTGAGTCCTCTCCCTCTTTTTCTTGATGAGTCTGGCTAAAGGTTTATCAATTTTGTTTATCTTCTCAAAGAACCAGCTTTAGTTTTATTTATCTTTGCTATTGTTTTCTTTGTTTCTATTTCATTTATTTCTGCTCTGATCTTTATGATTTCTTTCCTTCTACTAACTTTGGGTTTTGTTTGTTCTTCTTTCTCTAGTTCCTTTAGGTGTAAGCTTAGATTGTTTATTTGAGAGTTTTCTTGTTTCTTGAGGTAGGGTTGTGCTGCTATTAACTTCCCTCTTAGAACTGCTTTTCCTGCATCCCATAGGTTTTGGATCATCATGTTTTCATTGTCATTTGTCTCTAGGAATTTTTTGATTTCCTCTTTGATTTCTTCAGTGATCTCCTGTTTATTTAGTAATGTATTGTTTACCCTCCATGTGTTTGTATTTTTTACGTTTTTTTTCCCTGTAATTGATTTCCAATCTCATAGCATTGTGGTCGGAAAAGATGCTTGATATGATTTCAATTTTCTTAAATTTACCGAGGCTTGATTTGTGACCCAAGATGTGATCTATCCTGGAGAATGTTCTGTGTGCACTGGAGAAGAAAGTGTAGTCTGCTCTTTTTGGATGGAATATCCTATAAATATCAATTAAATCTATCTGGTCTATTGTGTCATCTAAAGCTTGTTTTTTCTTATTAATTTTCTGTCTGGATGATCTGTCCATTGGTGAAAGTGGGGTGTTAAAGTTCCCTACTATTATTGTGTTACTGTCGATTTCCCCTTTTCTGGCTGTTAGCATTTGCCTTATGTATTGAGGTGCTCCTATCTGGGGTGCATAAATATTTACAATTGTCACATCTTCTTCTTGGATTGATCCCTTGATCATTATGTAGTGTCCTTCCTTGTGTCTTATAATAGTCTTTATGTTAAAGTCTATTTTGTCTGATATGAGAATTGCTACTCCAGCTTTCTTTTGATTTCCGTTTGCATGGAATATCTTTTTCCATCCCCTCACTTTCAGACTATATGTGTCCCTAGGTCTGAAGTGGGTCTCTTGTAGACAGCATATATATGGGTCTTGTTTTGGTATCCATTCAGCAAGCCTGTGTCTTTTGGTTGGAGCATTTAATCCATTCACGTTCAAGGTAATTATTGATATGTATGTTCCTATGACCATTTCCTTAATTGTTATGGGTTTGTTTTTGTAGGTCCTTTTCTTCTATTATGTTTCCCACTTAGAGAAGTTCCTTTAGCATTTATCGTAGAGCTGGTTTGGTGGTGCTGAATTCTCTTAGCTTTTGCTTGTCCATAAACCTTTGGATTTCTCCATCAAATCTGAATGAGATCCTTGCCGGGGAGAGTAATCTTGGTTGTAGGTTCTTCCCTTTCATCACTTTAAATAGAAAATGCCACACCCTTCTGGCTTGTAGAGTTTCTGCTGAGAAATCAGCTGTTAACCTTATGGGAGTTCTCCTGTATGTTATTTGTCGTTTTTCCCTTGTTGCTTTCAGTAATTTTTCTTTGTCTTTAATTTTTGTCAGTTTGATTACTATGTGTCTCGGCATGTTTCTCCTTGGGTTTATCCTGCCTGGGACTCTCTGCGCTTCCTGGACTTGGGTGGCTATTTCCTTTCCCATGTTAGGGACGTTTTCATCTATAATCTCTTCAAATATTTTATCACGTCCTTTCTCTCTCTCTTCTCCTTCTATAATGCAAATGTTGTTGAGTTTAATGTTGTCCCAGAGGTCTCTTGGGCTGTCTTCATTTCTTTTCATTCTTTTTTCTTTATTCTGTTCCACGGCAGTGAATTCCACCCTTCTGTCTTCCAGGTCACTTATCCGTTCTTCTGCCTCAGTTATTCTGCTATTGATTCCTTCTAGTATATTTTTCATTTCAGTTATTGTATTGTTCATCTCTGTTTGTTTGCTCTTTCATGCTTCTAGGTCTTTGTTAAACATTTCTTGCATATTCTCGATCTTTACCTCCATTTTTTTCCGAGGTCCTGGATCATCTTCACTATCATTATTCTGAATTCTTTTTCTGGAAGGTTGCCTATCTCCACTTCATGTAGTTGTTTTTCTGGGGTTTTATCTTGTTCCTTCATCTGGTACCAAGTCCTCTGCCTTTTCATTTTGTCTCTCTTTCTGTGAATGTGGTTTTCCTTCCACAGGCTGCAGAACTGTAGTTCTTCTTGCTTCTGCTGTGTGCCCTCTGGTGGATGAGGCATCTAAGAGGCTTGTGCAAGTTTCCTGATGGGAGGGACTGGTGGTAGGTAGAGCTGACTGTTGCTTTGGTGAGCAGAGTTCAGCAAAACTTTAATCCTCTTGTCTTCTGATGGGTGGGGCAGGGTTCCCTCCCTGTTGGTTGTTTGGCCTGAGGCAACCCAGCACTGGAGCCTACCTGGTTCTTTGGTGGGGCTAATGGTGGACTCTGGGAGGGCTCATGCCAAGGAGTACTCCCCAGAACTTCTGCTGCCAGTGTCCTTGTCCCCAGGGTGAGCCACAGCCACCCCCATCCTCTGCAGGAGACCCTCCCACATTTGTAGTAGGTTTGGTTCAGACTCCTATGGGGTCACTGCTCCTTCCCCTGGGTCCCGATGTGCACACTACTTTGTGTGTGCCCTCCAAGAGTGGAGTCTCTGTTTCCCTCAGTCCTGTCAAAAAGTCTTGCAATCAAATCCCGCTATGCTTCAAAGTCTGATTCTCTAGGAATTCCTCCTCCCATTGCCAGACCCCCAGGTTGGGAAGCCTGACATGGGGCTCAGGACCTTCACTCCAGTGAGTGGACTTCTGTGGTATAATTGTTCTCCAGTTTGTGAGTCACCCACCCAGCAGTTATGGGACTTAATTTTATTGTGATTGTGCCCCTCCTACCTTCTCACTGTGGCTTCTCCTTTGTCTTTGGCTGTGGGGTATCTTTTTTGGTGAGTTCCAGTGTCTTCCTTTTGTTGACTGTTCAGCAGTTAGTTGTGATTCCGGTGCTCTCGCAAGAGGGAGTGAGCACATGTCCTTCTACTCTGCCATCTTGAACCAATCTTTGAGTGTTCTATCACCTTATCTTTTATCACCCCTAAAAACCACCTTTTCAGAAAACCACACTCTAGCCCCCCTCAGGGATGTGGACCCCCTTCACTTCCTTGGTTGCCACTATCTCTTCATTCCTTCCATCCCATTTTCCATGCTAGGCCTTCCTAGCCTTTCCACAATGCTGTGCCTCTTTATGTCTTACTGATGTCAATGCCCTCCAAGCAAAGGCTCCTAGGAACAGACCTGTAGTTGAAAAAGTTGGGTTTATTACTTACTGCAGCAAAGGTAGAATGCACACCATGGGAAACGATGGGGTATCTCAATAAGAGGGCTTAAGAAAGGATTTATAGGATTTGGGCTTGCTTCAGATGATTTGGGGGAGGGTTTAAGGAAGCAGGCCATTGACCAGCCAGCCCAGTTTGCCTGAGACAGGGATTTCCTGGAACTTGGGACTTTCAGTGCTAAAACCAGGAAATTCCTGGGAAAACCAAGCTGAGTAGGTCACTCTAGCTGGCTTTGTTCTGGATTTGGATACTGTCAGAAAGTAGGGGGTAATTCTGTGATTGGATTTCTAAATAAACCTTATTTGTAAGTGGGGAAGACTAACCTGAAGCTACAGCTGTAATTAGTAAAGAAGCAACAGTCACTCATGTTAGCCAGGATGGGAGATGTCTGGTCATTTTTGTGACTTGGATGCTGTTCATATTTTGACTGGGTTCAGACATGATTATGGAATGGTCTTGTTTTTGTCTTGATCTATCATGGCACAGAATGACCTTCTCTACTGTTGATGCTCTGTGAAATTATTTATGTTCAACAAGAAAACACCAAAGCCTGATTGGTAGTGCCAGGCCAGGTCCCAGATGTCAAGGGCTGCTTGCCTCTTTCTCAACAACAGTATACTACGCCTATGTCTTTATACTATGCCTATGCATTTGCTGTGCAAATACATTATCTCCTTCCATTTTATGTATCAGTGCTTCCCTATCCCCTATAGCCTGCCTTCAAGGTCCCCAGCAAGCCTAAGGGATGCTTCTGCACTCCTTGCTTCTCATGGTTTCATGATGTGGATACAGAATGTCTTTACTCCTGGGCCCAATCCATTCATAGCCCCGCTACTAGCAGTATCTCTTTTCTGAAGGGAACAACTTCAGTCTGAGAAGTGCTCCCACCGAGGAGGAATGGTGTCTAACCTAGTACTTGGAGGTAAACCTTTAATTCTAAGTTTCCCAGTTTGCAGTGTGTTTTGATTTACATTTTGATGCAGTTGGAAGTAGAAAGATACGCTTATGGTATCCTTAAGTAATTATGTAACTTCCTAACAATTTCCAAATGCTCCAGAGACGTCCATCCATCCAGTTGTCCCAGATGTGCAAGAAAAGGCAGGACTCCTCTGTTATTAAAGCAGAAAATTCAGACTATGTTAAGTACTTGCTTGCTGACAGAACAGGTTTTGAAAGTTAAATATGCTATTAATAGGTTAATTGCCCTAAGAAAAATTAGATTTTAATGTACTGTAGCTTATTACAGCAAAATCAGTAATCTAAGAGGAATAAAATGTTTCTTAACGTTTTTATCATTACGACTGTGTTCAGCGAAGTGTATTACAGGGTGAGGTCTGCAGCATTTCAGAATCCCCCAAACTCACCAATTCCCCAGCAATTAAGTACATGGAAAGGAAGGGTTTAATCAGAGTAGCAAACTCACATGTTTTAGAAAAAAATTTTTCTAGAACTGAGAGGGGAAATAAAAACATAATATATAAATGAAGTGAGAAGATAATAAAAACTTTAATAAGGCTTAGACTCCAATATATACTTGAGTTTAATTCAAGAAAACGAATCAGTTCCACTTCAAATGAATCTCAGATCTGCCCAGCACCATCTCCAAGACTTCATCCTCAGACCTCTGCAATAACCTCCTAACTCATCTCCCTGCTTCTCTTGTCCCCCTCTAAGCTCACTACCCACACTGAAGCCAAAGTGCCTTTTTAGAATAAAACCAAACCACACCTTGTTTAAAACCCTTCAGTAGCTTCCCACTGCTCTTAGAGTACATTCAGACTCATTTCCATGTCCTCATCCAGCCATGAATCACCTAGCTCATGCCCACCACTCTGACCTCATCTCCTCTCACCTCCCTGCATGCCTCCTGTCCCCTACACTGAGATCCAGCCACACTGGGCTCCTTTCAGTCCCTCAATCCCACTAAACCCTTCCCTGCCTTGAGCTTGAAAATACTTGAAACCGCCCTCTTCTTCACACCCCCACATCTCATTAAAGATCAAGTCCTATTGATTCAATCTCCAAGCATTTCTGAAATCCATCCCCTTTCCCACCTTTGCTGCATCCATCCAAGCCCAGGCCAATATCCTGTCTCACCTGGACTATTGCAGTAACCTCCCAGCGGGTCTCCCTCTTATTCTCGCCCCCCTACAGAGTCTTGTCTTCCACCCAGCAGCCAGAGTGATCCCGTGGAAAATGGAATTCAGTCCCAGTTAGAATAAAATCCAGGCTTCATGCCATGTCCTACAAAGCCCTGTGTGATGAGACCTGATTCCACACCCCTCTCTCCCACATGACTATGCCTCAGCCACTCTGGTCTTCTTTCTGTTTCTAAACCAAAAGAGCTAGCTTTTGCACTTGCTGTTCCCTCTACCGAAGTCATTTCTCTTTTATGTTTTCACATAATGCTTCCTCCAAAAATATAACCATGTCACTACTTTCTCGACATGGCAGCTGGAGCGATCCTCTAAAAATCGAGGTCGGAGCACATTGCTCTTCTTCTCAAAACCCCCCAATGACTTTTCATTGTTCTTCAAATAAAATCTAAACTTTGCCATGCCGAAAGGACTTGAATCATCTGGCCTCTGCCTACCTTTCCAACCTAACAGTGCCACCCCTGCCCTACCAATGCCTAACCACTCTGACCTTCAGATATTTTCTCCAACCCACGAAGCTTCTTCTGTGAGGCCCTTTGTCCTTGTTTTTCTCCCTATCACCATCATCACTACCACACGTAACAGGTTCTCCGAATCCCAGTTTAAATCTCTTCTTTGAAGAACTCTCCCCCTACTGCATTAATTCCAATCAAAACCTGGTGCTCATTTCTGTTGAAATCTCTTATAATGTGTAATGATTTTCTTATTTGCATATTATCTTATAATAATAAGATGATTATTGTAATGATTTTCTTATAATGTGTAATGATTTTCTCATTTGCTTATTATCTGTCTTTCTGTCTTTCCCACTTGATTGTAGGTTCCAGGAGGGCAGAGACCATGTCATCCACTGTATAGTGCGTAGTCTTCACTAGTTGTTAAATGAATGAAAGTTTAAGAAACTTGAAAGCAATTCCCTTTTATATATGAAAAGATAAACAAGTTTAAGTGAAGTTGATTAGGTGAATTCGGCAAACTATTGTACTTTAAAATTGTTTTTATTTTTACCTATACAAGTAATACTTTCTCCTTTAAAAAACAACACAAGATATAAAGTCCCCCTTGACTATTGCCCACAATCTCAGGCCTCTCCCAAGAGATAACTATTGTTATTCATTCAGTAGGTAACCTTTCAGGATTTTTCTATTAATTTTTACATATGTATACCTATAGAAACTACAAAGTCAACCTGTGTTTTATTTTTCACATTAACGAAGTTATTCTGTAGCCTGCTTTTGTCACTCAATAGTAGGAATTGGAGTTATTTCCATACTAATAAATTTATATTTAGATCTAATCCATTTTTAACTACTGCATAATATTTCATAGTGTGAACACACTCATAACTTATTCAACCACTCCCCTACTAATGGACATTTGGGTTGTTTTCAACTCTGCTCTCTTATATACAATACTTCAATGAACATAATTATTGCTGATACCGAAGGACGTTAATGATATTGACATTGCATCACTATTGATATTGCTCTTGCATGTGACTGCCTTGTTGAACTCTTATTTCATTTTAATAGTTGGCTCTTGAATTTTCAGGATAAATGACCATTTTCTCTACAAAGCTTTACCTCATCTTTTATGTTAATTGTACCTCTTCATTCTTTCCAGTGGTCTTATTCTTTTGTCTAGGGTTCTAGTAGCGATAATATATACACTTTTGACGTGTTCCTGACTTTACTACCAAAATGCTCCCACTGTTCCACCATTAAGTGTGTTGTTTGATAGAAGTTTCTGGGAGATACTCCTTATCAAGTTTCAGGACTTCAGTAAGGCTTTTGAATCTTGTTATTCTTACTGGCAAGCTATAATATAAATACATATGTATATACATATACTTATGTATGTATATGTGTAGATAGATATAAGATACAGCTATAGGGCTTCCCTGGTGGTGCAGTGGTTGAGAGTCCGCCTGCCAATGCAGGGGACACGGGTTCGTGCCCCAGTCTGGGAAGATCCCACATGCCGTGGAGAGGCTGGGCCCGTGAGCCATGGCCGCTGAGCCTGCGCATCCGGAGCCTGTGCTCTGCAACGGGAGAGGCCACAACAGTGAGAGGCCCATGTACTGCAAATAAAAAAAAAGATACAGCTATAGTCACTATTGTAGGATATAATCCAAAGGGGAAATCCGATAGTTTACTGTCAGCTAAGGGGAAATAATAAAGTGATATACAGAAACAAGCTGAAACTAACACACCATTGTAAAGCAATTATACTCCAATAAAGATGTTTTTTAAAAAAAAGAAACAATAGGTAAAAGGGAATGTTTTGTTTTTCTTTCTTTTTTTAGATATCATTTTATTGGTGCCCTTGATAAAAGGATTGAAAACATTTTTGTTGCTTATACATATGATTCCAAGTTGAGTGTCAAATTGTAAGACACAAACAAAATTTAAAAGTATCTAGACAAACTAGAAAAACTGTTTATTAAAACAAGATGAAGTGCCACAGTGAATAGTAAAGAATAATAAATGTAGAGACAGATATAAAATAGAAAAAACCTGTCAGGTTTATAAGCAAAATATTTGACAGTCACATTGCACAACAAGTTAAAGAGTGATACAGTTATTTTAAAACGAGTATGATCGTGAGATATGCCAACAAGTGTATAATATGTTAGGTCTGGAAAATACCTCGGCTATGCTTGGAATTCACAAAACCCTGAAAACATCATAACCCTTACTGTAACCTGGCTTACAAAAACAGGATTTTAGTACCTCTCTCTCATACTCTCAAATAAATTCCCAAGTATCTGTCTGTCTGTCTCTCCCCACCCCCACCTCCTGCCATATAGGCACAGACATACATAACTGCATAAGAATTTATATTTTTATAAGGGAGTCAAAGATACAGTACCTCCGGATGCTGGTTTCCAGAAAAAAACAAAATGAGTAAATTCACTATGAGCTCTTTAAAGTACATTATCTCCCTTTTCTCCATTTTAAAATCTAGGAATACTTTTTTAAAATCAAGGAATATTTTGTAAGTCTAAACATGTGCTTTTTGTTCATTGATATATATTTTCTACTTACCTCTTCCTTCTAAACTTTTAATCTTTTATTTATTATATTATAATTTGCTGCCAGGACATTGATTGCCCCCCGAATTATTGATAATTACTTGGAAAGAATGTGTACACGAATGTGTACACGGATGTGTGTGTGTGTGCGTGTGTGTGTAAATACAGACAGAGAAATGCCTGGATAGGATTGCATAGAATAGAATAGTTCCTCTTAAGTACCCTCTCCCTCTATTTTCAGCAATCCTTGGTTCCTAAGTTCTCTTACCCCAGCTACCCCTCTTCCATCACTCAGGCTTACCTCCCTAGACAGCAAGGACTTCATGTAAATAAATTATATCTGTTTCCATCTAAACTCTCAAGTCTTATGTCCTACTCATTTAGGTAATTGTTAGATATGCAGGAGCTACTTTGTTAAAGTATCCCAGGGGAAACTTTATTTGTTGTACTTGGAAACAACATGACTTAGACAAACAAACCCAATTTCTAACTGATGATAATTCCAGGACCTTTGAAAGAACTGTGGAACAGTAAATTGGGGGAAATCGTATTTCAAAGCATCCCTTATCACATCATATAAGCAATAATGAACTCCACCTAACGTTTTAGATTTTTAGTTGTATATCATATTTGTATCTAAATTTTTAATAATATATATTATCATGTGATCTTTTTAAAAAATATTTTATGTATTTATTTATGGCTGCGTTGGGTCTTTGTTGCTACGCGCGGGCTTTCTCTAGTTGCAATGAGTGGGGGCCACTCTTCATTGTGGTGTGCGAGCCTCTCACTGCGGTGGCTTCTCTTCTTACAGAGCACGGGCTCTAGGTGTGCAGGCTTCAGTAGTTGCAGCACACGAGCTCAGTAGTTGTGGCTTGCAGGCTCTAGAGCGTAGGCTCAATAGTTGTGGTGCACGGGCTTAGTTGCTCTGTGGCATGTAGGATCTTCCCGGACCAGGGCTCAAACCAGGGTCCCCTGAATTGGCAGGCAGATTCTTTTTTTTTTTTTTAATAGATCTTTATAGGAGTATAATTGCTTTACAATACTGTGTTAGTTTCTGTTGTACACCAAAGTGACTCAGCCATATGCATACATATGTCCCCATATCCCTTCTCTCTTGAACCACCCTCCCATCCTCCCTATCCCACCCCTCTAGGTCATCGCAAAGCACCGAGCTGATCTCCCTGTGCTATGCAGCTGCTTCCCACTAGCTATTTATTTTACGTTTGGTAGTGTATATATGTCCATGCCACTCTCTCAATTCGTCCCAGCTTACCCTTCCCCCACCCCGTGTCCTCAAGTCCATTCTCTATGTCTATGTCGTCTTTATTCCTGCCCTGCAACTAGGTTCATCAGTACCATTTTTTTTTAGGTTCCGTATATATGTGTTAACATACGGTATGCGTTTTCTCTTTCTGACTTACTTCACTCTGTATGACAGACTCTAGGTCTAGCCACCTCACTACAAATAACTCAGTTTCATTTCTTTTTATGGCTGAGTAATATTGCATTGTATATATGTGCCACATCTTTATCCATTCATCTGTCGATGGACATTTATGATGGTTCCATGTCCTGGCTATTGTAAATAGTGCTGCAAGGAACATTGTGGTACATAACTCTTTTTGAATTATGGTTTTCTCAGGTTATATGCCCAGTAGTGGGATTGCTGGGTCGTATGGTAGTTATATTTTTAGTTTCTTAAGGAACCTCCATACTGTTTTCCATAGTGGCTGTATCAGTTTACATTCCCACCAGCAGTGCAGGAGGATTCCCTTTTCACCACACCCTTTCCAGCATTTACTGTTTGTAGATTTTTTCATAATGGCCATGCCAACAGGCATGAGGTGATACCTCATTGTAGTTTTGATTTGCATTTCTCTAATAATTAGTGATGTTGGGCATCTTTCATGTGCCTCTTAGCCATCTGTATGTCTTCCTTGGTGAAATGTCTATTTAGGTCTTCCGCCCTTTTTTTTTCCCGCCTTTTTTTTTTTTTTTTTTTTTTTTGCAGTACACGGGCCTCGCACTGTTGTGGCCTCTCCCGTTGCAGAATACAGGCTCCGGACGCGCAGGCTCCAGACGCGCAGGCTCCAGATGCGCAGGCTCAGCGGCCATGGCTCACGGGCCTAGCCGCTCCACGGTATGTGGGATCTTCCCGGACCGGGGCACGAACCTGTGTCCCCTGCATCGGCAGGTGGACTCTCAACCACTGCGCCACCAGGGAAGCCCCCGCCCATTTTTTAATTGGACTGTTTATCTTTTGATGTTGAGCTCCATGAGCTGCTTGTATATTTTGGAGATTAATCCTTTGTTCGTTGTTTCATTTGCAAATATTTCCTCCCATTCTGAGGGTTGTCTTTCATCCTGTTTATGGTTTCCTTTGTGGTGCAAAAGCTTTTAAGTTTAATTAAGTGCCATTTGTTTATTTTTGTTTTTATTTCCATTACTCTAGGAGGTGGGTCAAAAAAGATCTTGCTGTGGTCTATGTCAAAGAGTGTTTTTCCTTTGTTTTCCTCTAAGAGTTTTATAGTGTGTGGTCTTAAACCAGATTCTTAACCACTGCACCAACAGAGAAGTCCTATGTGATCTTCTTTATCATGCAATGATAGTGATACCACATGGTTAAATAAATTAGTCTCTAGCAATAATCAATACATTGGCACCTCTTCGGTGGAAAGTACAAATAGAAGGAAATGAAAATTTGCGTAATAATTTACTTGCTTTCAATTTCTATTTTAAATGACTGTCTCCGTATCATTATTCCTATTACCTGGAGCTCTTTCTTTTCTTTCAGCATTGCACCTAATTCCTATTAAAATATGTTTTTCTTTGTCTTTTATGAAGGCAATTGTTAACAATAAATATTCTATTAGCTATGTGCTGCACATTCTTTCTTCTAAGTGTAATTAATCACTTCAATAATCCATGAGGTACAAAGTGTTAGTATCCCCATTTTATATATATATGGAAACTGAGACATAGAAACATTTGTTAACTTCCCCTCATGGTCATACAGCTAGTAGATTGCAAAACTAGGCTTTGAACTCTATAGCTCTATACCCTGACTCCAGAATCTGCGCTTTTAATCAGTACACAATACTAGAATACCTTTCTGGTGAGCATATACTATGCAAGGCACCATACAAAAATGGTACCAAAACACGATCATTGCCCTCAAGGAGGAAAATGTAGTAGGGAGAACCAATATTTATACAACTAGTAGAAGGCAGAATATAAAAAGCACTATTAATAGAAGTGTTAAGATTATTGGAGATGAAGAGGTTAAGAAATTATGAGGTCATAGTGTTGGGAAGGTCATCAACGTGGATGTTAATGTTATAGATGATTATAACAGAGAACTGAAAGATAAGTAGTGGGAGTATAAAAGGGAGAGCTACAGAGCAGGCAATCAGAAAGTGGAGTATTTCTGTTATGACTTCAGAAGTTGAGCAGATCAGGATGATAATAATGTCCAGAGTCTGGTCATGGAAGTGGGGTGACTACACTGGAATAGAGACAAAAGTCCCTGAAGTTGAATCACAATGAGGTCAGAGTGTTGGATGATGGAAGAACTTAGGGTGGAGAGAATGCCTGTGATCCAAATGACAAAGTCTTCATATATGTGGTAGAATGACTGGGAGGCTGGTCCATGACCAAACAGGGAGGGAAGGAATAGAAGGTGGTAAAACCAAGTGCCATGAGTCTCTTGACTGCCATGAGTCTCCAAAAAATGGGTTTTACTCATGACGGTGGGGGAAAAGTAGTCTGGAGATTATCATGTGGGAGTGAGGAGACCCCTTATAGCCCTGAAATATGTAGGATACAGAAGGATGAGCTGCCTCTACTAAAAGTAACTGAAGGAGAAGTGGTGTCTTCAGGGGTAAGATGGGTCAGGGACCATAAGGAAATATCATAAGCTTTAGTGTAACCCTCAGTGAAGGGTAAATGACAGAAATTTACTGGTTAGGCATGTGTCATGTAACCAGAGATCTAGAAGACACAGTGGAAATTCGGGGGAAAGAGCAGTGGAAGAAGAAAGTAATGAACAGTACAGAGAGGGGAGCACAGAAATGAAGATTAAACGTATTAGCTTCCATTTGGGGCAATAACTAAGGATGACATGAATGTGAGAGCAGGAAGCATTGGTGTGAAGGTAAAAGTGTCTCAGACAAATAGAGGACTTGGGTTATCAGTGTAGAAGGCTGGCAGTCTATATAAAACATAAGAGAATTATTCACAAGAGAGCAGGCACTCTTGAAGGAGTTAAGAAGGGCAGAGCTGAATAGGGTAGAGATGAATATATGAATGAATTTAGATCAGTGGGGTCCTAGAGCTGTGGCTGTAGATTACAAGGGTGAAAGAGGGACATGTTAATGTTTGGGCGGGGAAGGGGAGTACACTGAAGGTAATAGGTGCTGAATGACCCAAAAGTAAAACTAACCAGCCTTAAGGTTCCAAATGGAACTTCTTTAAAGTCTTAAGTCAGGTGCAAGTTGGGGCTTGAGTTAAGTGTTACATAGGTATCTGGAGGATGTTTCATGAAAATATGAAATCCTTATAAAGAATGAGCTCATGACAAAATTCTTTGGGGCCATTTTAATAAATCAAATGTTCTGGGAAATGATCTGTTATGACTAATGCTTTTAGTAAAAACAGGTAGAAACCTAGTCAAGGCCTTAGGACTTCAAAATTGCAATGATTAAATGTCTGTATGCCCCCCATTCCAGAACTGAATCAAATCCAATCTACATTTACTTGTGTATATTTTTAGCTTTTAAATGGAAATGTAAATTGAGTTCTTCTCCTCAGGCAGTCAATTCAGTGACAGAGGCTGAGGAGGAGGAGTGTAGAATCAGTCACATAGGAGGTCTGACATTATTTTACCACTAAAAAATGCCTACATGGACCAAATAACCATTTGTCAAATTAATTTTTCCACTGATTATTTTTATTAACCTCATACAGGATATAACCAGCATCTATATGCTCAGTAACTTGTGTATGGTAAAATCAGCTGCAGTCGGAGGCCACAGTGGTTAATTCTGAGAAATTTAGTACCATTCCGACCATACAGGCAAATGTTCTTCGAAAATTAGTCTTGTCAAAAAGCCAGGATATGCAAAAAGGCCGTATTTACCAAAGGGCTTTGAGGAGAATTCTTGGAACAGAAGTCAGATGGAGAGAGGGGTTAAGTTGCATTTCGGCTGAAGGAAGATGTGTGGTTGCTCTGACCATTTCACAAAGAACACATCCTTTCTCCCCTGAAAACTGTAGCCCTTTGGCTGAACAAGGGAAGCTTAAAGAAGGCCTAAAGAGAAATACTAGGGCTCTAACCTGATGCATATTATCACATGACATCTCCCTCACCTGGGATACAAGGGTGAGGTTAAACACTGGGGCATAAAACCCTTGGGTGCTATTCGTTCTTGTTTACATACCCATAGCCTGGGCCTAGGGATAGCTCTGCAGTGACTAAGAGGTAAGCTCCTAGGGAGAGCAAGCTCTGGCTGACAATTGGGTTTTCTAACATGGGAATAGAAGAAGACATAAAAATGTGGGGTTTTTTTTCATCTAACTGTTCCCAGTGCAGAACTAATATACACCATAAGCTTCCTTTCATCATAGAATAAGTCCTAGCCCTTCTCCAAAATAATGAAACATTACTATATTCTATAATTCCAATTATAGAGCTTGCCAGCTTCAAGCAAGTTTGATTTAGTAAAGTTTTACTCTACTTGCAAAATAATTTGATAGTGAAAGTAGAGTTCTATTTTCTTTATTCTGTATGCTTGGACTGTACTTCTTGCAATGAAAAAAGTTAAATCTAAAAGAATATCCACATTGTTCATTTGTGAAAATTGTTTAAACTATTGGATGTCCTATTAATACGTCTCTGAAAAAAATTGATGTCCACAGCCCATTAATCCTCACTCTGTGAACACTTAAAATGTTAGTAAAGTGGTAAATACAAGATGTGTCTCCTTCAAGCAGTAATACCTTAAAAATCTGGTCCTTTAGGCTTCCGTTTAATGGACCTGTGCTCTTAACCTGTAATTACATTTTAAAAACATGCAGTTGTGGTGTTTTGTGAGTTTTTTTTCTGACATTTATTTGGGACATTTTTGTGCTATAACTTCGTATGGGAATATTTCCATTTCCTTACAGTAAGATCTTGGAGACAGTATATATTTTAAACTATCTTCTCATATCACATACCCTATTTGCACTTTAGAGAAAGAAAATATTACTCAGAGTAGAAGGGTAATTCAAGGCTTCTTTGCCTTCAGCTGAGCAAAAGGGCAAAAACAAAAAAACAAACAAAACCCTTATTGTCCTAAATTTACCTTCAGATAAATTTAATTACTGCATAGATTGTAGTATTCTGATATCTGAAAGGCTAAACAGTAAAGTACCATGTTCTACTGAAATATGGAAAAATAGATAATCTAAATTCCTTTAATATGTTTGTTTTCCTGTCCTTGAGTCAGTTTCACCCTTGTCTTTGACATACCACTAACATTCATAACAAAAGGAAAGCAGGGAAGACTAATATATACCACGAGACAAATCTCTAGTGCTCCAATCATTACTTTTGCACCTGTTGTTATTTTATTTTGTTAATGGTGTAAGCAGTTGGATAAAACTCAGAGAACAATAATTTCATTGAGGGCATTGACTTAAATGAATCCAGAAGAATTTTCAGTTTGATAAAAATGAAAACCTTTTTGACTCCCAGGGGTATGAAAGCTGATCTTGACGCCTTAGGGAGAAATTCATAAAGAAAATAGCCAGCTATATTCTGGCCAGTTCTATTTTTTGAGCGCCAGTTGGCACTGGGGAGAGTACAAATAATAGTCTCTAGATTTTGTCTAGTCTCATGATTTGCTTCTTCTGAAGCTATAAGCAGGAATATGTGGTCAAGTAAAATGTGGCTATGTGTACAGTTTATACAACCGAACTGTGTACATCCCCATTTGACTGTAAGGAAGTTGTGGGGAAGATACTTGCTGGATGGTCCATGGCTTGTTAGGAACCGGGCTGCACAGCAGGAGGCGAGAGGCAGGCAAGTGAGGGAAGCTTCATCTGCCGCTCCCCATCCCTCCCCATTGCTCGCATTACCGCCTGAAGCACCCACCCCTGTCCGGCCCGTGGAAAAATTGTCTTCCATGAAACCGGTCCATCGTGCCAAAAAGGTTGGGGACTGCTGCCATAGAGGATGTTAAAAAATATTTTGATCCAACAAAAATATAAAAATAATTTTTGCTGAAGAAAACACTGAATCTAAATCCCCATTCTTCTCCATAAGAAAAACACCCTCTAAATTTATAAGAACACCTGCTGATTCATAGGATTTGGTCTCAGACAAAACCTTTGGGATAGGGGCAGGGCAGGAGGTAGGTAGAAATGCATCTTTGCAAACCCTGCAAAAATCTTGAATTAAAATCCACCTCTTCGGGGGCTTCCCTGGTGGTGTAGTGGTTGAGAATCTGCCTGCCAATGCAGGGGACATGGATTCGAGCCCTGGTTTGGGAAGATCCCACATGCCATGGAGCAACTGGGCCCGTGAGCCACATCTACTGATCCTGCGCGTCTGGAGCCTGTGCTCCTCAACAAGAGAGGCTGCAATAGTGAGAGGCCCGTGCACCGTGATGAAGAGTGGCCCCCACTCGCCGCAACTAGAGAAAGCCCTCACACAGAAACGAAGACCCAACACAGCCAAAAATAAATAAATAAATAAATATTTTAAAAAAAGAATCACTTATTAAAAAAAAATCCACGTCTTCACAGATATCCTCTTGTGGCAGAATGATTTAGTTGGTTTGTATAATAATGTAATAATTACATAAAATATAATAATGGTAGAGTTATTTAGTTGGTTTACATATTTATGCAGCGATTACCTGACAATAAGATTATCTTGCTCATAAAACACGGGAATTCTCAAGTGCATAACAAAGTTTTCGTTTCTTTGGGTCTAGATAGCATTTTATTTTATTTTATTTTATTTATTTTTTGCTGCATTGGGTCTTCCTTGTGTGCGGGCTTCTCATTGTGGTGGCTTCTCTTGTTGCAGAGCACGGCCTCTAGGCACGTGGGCTTCTGTAGTTGTGGCACATGGGCTCAGTAGTTGTGGCTCGAATGCTCTAGAGAGCAGGCTCAGTAGTTGTGGCACACGGGCTTAGTTGCTTTGCGGCATGTGGGATCTTCCCGGACCAGGGCTCAAACCCGTGTCCCCTGCAGGCAGATTGGCAGGCAGATTCCCAACCACTGTGCCACCAGGGAAGCCCTAGATAACATTTTAAATCTTCCTTTTGAAACCAGCTAAGTGAGCCAGACTTATCCGTGCCAGAAAGACTCATGAATCTGTATTTAGGGTTTATTCATTGCATGTGATCATTACAGAGGAATTCCTTTTCTCAACCCACTGTACAACCTGATGACACAGCATTTTTCAATTTCAATCTTATAAAAGAAAGGCTCAGCAGAGGGCATGTTAAGCATTTTTATGACTAAACACCTTGGTACTTGTCTCAAGGATATTTAAACAGTAACATGCTATATTGGCATCTGAAGTAAAATTTCCAATGTCTTCTGACATCATATGGCAACTCTTTCAATTAAGAGAACACCAAGATACTCAGTCAAGTTCAGCCAAATAGATTTAAATAAAACAAAAATCAATCTAAATGATTACTTTAAAACCAAGCACCTTGAAGATGTGAATAAATTCCCAGAATGAATAAAACCAGTGAGTTCATAGATCCTCTTTAGTGGTTACATGCTCATGGGAGTAAGGCGATATACAGAATATAAATATGCTAAGTTATGCCACTAATCTAATTACCTGCATGCAGCTAGTCCACTGGCAGTGTTTAAATCTCAGGCTAACTTTCTTTGATCACTCAAACTACTTCAGAGTCACCTCTTATGGGTCTGAAGGGAACACCTGCATAAAACATAAGATGAAAATGTGCTGAAAAATGCATTTCAAAGCCAACTCCAAGTGTCTTTGATAATCTGCTCTTTTGTATTATCTGCATCACTGCTTCCCATCTACTAGTATCTATGACTGAGATCTGACTCCTTTCTTAGGGAACTAATAAACAATGACCCTGAGAAAACTACACCTTCAGTATAATAATTCTGGTGTGTACCTAGCTTTAGGTGGAAAATGAAATTCAACTCAAAAAATTAAAAAGTTGATTTCAATATCTGAAGGAGAAAGCCAGGAAGGCAAGAATACTGTTTACATTTTAAGAATATAATTCTTCTAATAAGATAAAGATCATCAGAGCTTTGGTAAATGACTACTACTTTAAGCATGAATGCCCTCTATTCCTAAATACTTGACAAACTGCAATGAACTAGAAAGTTGCTTATTGCAAGACACCATTTCCCTTACATTTTTCTCCACCTTTTTTTCTGTCTACACATCTAAAATGTTACTCAACTCAGCTGTTTATTTTCCCATCACAGCATTTAAACTCTTGCTCTTCCCCCTGTTTCTATTTTAATAACCCTTTGCCACAGTTAGCATCATATATGTTTACATGATACCAAAATAAATAAAAGATACTAGTTGAACAAGGCAACTGAATGTTCCACTTTTAAACAATTGTTTTGGTATTATGTAGGTAAGCCTGACTCTTGAATATGTCCTAATACCTATTCATCTGTATCTATGTTCTCTTCCAAAATTACTTTATGCACTTGAAACAGTTCTTCCTATTTGCAAGTGCCAGCCCTGTCTTCTTCCATCATTACATTTAATAATTGAAATGGTAAAAATTTAGTTCTGTAGCCTACGTAATTCAAGGGGATTTCAATTAGTCGCTTGGTTAAATCCAATACAAAAAATAAGACATTTATGGATAAAATAGAATCCATCTAAAGAGGGGATTCTTAGGCTGGGGTCCTCGGAGATGAACAGATAGGTCATACAAGGTCTTTATGCAGCTGAAGTATTCTTTTTTATTTGCTTATTTATTTACTTTTTATTTTTGGCTGCGTTGGGTCTTCGTTGCTGCGCGTGGGCTTCCTCTAGTTGCAGTGCGTGGGCTTTCTGTAGTTGCGGCAAGAGGGGGCTACTCTTGTTTGTGGTGCATGGGCTTCTCATTGCAGTGGCTTCTTTGGTTGTGGAGCACGGGCTCTAGGCGCATGAGCTTCAGTAGTTGTGGCTTGAGGGCTCTAGAGCTCAGGCTCAGTAGTTGTGGCGTATGGGCTTAGTTGCTCTGTGGCATGTGGGATATTCCTGGACTAAGGCTCGAACCTGTGTCCCCTGCATTGGCAGGTGGATGCTTAACCACTGCACCACCAGGGAAATCGTTATGCAATTTTATTACATGTTTAGGTTCATGTAATCATCACCACAGTCAAGATTCAGAACAGTTCCATCACCACATTGTTCCCTCATGTGGGCCTTTTATAGTGACACACAACTCCACCCCATACCCTCTCCTTGGCTCTGGGCAACCACTAATCTGTTCTTCATTACTACAGTTTTTCATCTCAAAGATGTTATATAAATGGGATCATACTGTATGTAATTTTGGGGGATTGGCTTTTTTCACTCAGTAAAATTCTCTGGAGATTCATCCAGATCGTTGCATATATTCATAGTTCATTCCTTTTCATTGCTGAGTAATATTCCATGGTATGGATGTATCACAATTTATTAACCATTCACCTATTGAAGAGCATTTGGGTTGTTTCCAGTTTCTGGCAATTATGAATGAAGCTGCTATAAACATTCATATATATATGTTTTAGTGAATATAATTTTTCATTTATCTAAGATAGAGGTCCATGACTGATATTGCTGAGTCATATGGTAGTTACATGTTTAGTTTTATAAGAAACTGACAGACTGTTTTCCAAATTGGCTATACCATTTTACATTTCTCACCAACAGTGTATGTGTGTGTGATCCAGTTCCTCCACATTCTCACCATCATTTGGTGTGATCACTTTTTTTAAGCTATTTTGATAGGTGTACAGTGATATCACATTGTGGTTTTAATGAACATTTCCCTAATGGCTAATAATGTTGAACATCTTTTCATGTGCTTATCTACCATGTGTATACTATTCTCTTTGGTGAAATGTCTATTCTTGTCCCAGAAAAAAAAGCATCCCAAATAGGAATGGGTTCTTTTTACATAGGAATTTGAGTAATATCAGTGGATAACAAAGTTTTACAAAAGAAAGAAATACTGGGCAGCCAGGATTTTTTATTGGCTGTCTGCTAAGACAGAAGCCATAACATTAATTCTTACTTAGCCCAGTGAAGGTGTTTCTGTGGAGAATCTGGAAAATAGAATCCAGGAACAATGCTTGGCTTTTTGATAACTTGACTGTAGAGAGAATTGAGAGAATACAAATGAATGAAGAGATAAGAGAGCTTTGGGTAAGTATTAGATTCTGTCATTTCATGAACTCGTTTTCTAGTGAGTACCAGTAGTGCAGATATTTTATATCCTTGGTATGCTTTTGGTATATTTAAATATCATTTGTGGCCTTGTTTTACGTGTCATAGTTGTATACTCACCCAGATAGAGAGCTGTCTACTTCAGCTCAGGCAGGGTAACAGAATTACCTGCAGGTAGAACTATTACTCTCCTCCAAGAAGAGCTTGAATCAAAAACCTGCAATGACTATCCACTGCCTAATAAATCAAGACCAAATTCCTAAATACCTTTTCAAGGTCAATAAAACCCTAACCTACCTTTTCTGCCCTATCTCCTGCTACTCCTCCTCTTGTGCTCTCAACAAACTGAAATAATGTTTCCTAAATCCCCTCTGCTTTTTCCTGACTCTGAGCTTTTGTTTCTGCTATATCCTTTACTGAAATATCTTCTCTCACCATTGGTACCTATAAAAATCCCACCTATCCCTCAAGGCCCTGCTCAGACAGATGTTGCTTTCTCCATGAAATCTCCCCTAATTTCTTAAGTCAAAAGCAAACATTCCCGCCTCTATACTCACACAGGACTTTGTACCCCTTCCCAGCACCCATCTCTCTGACCACTCTTTTGTTTAAATGCCCTGCCATTGCAATAACATGGATGAATCTCAAACGCATTTTACTAAGTGAAAGAAGTCAGACACAAAAAAACTACATACTGAGTGATTCCATTTATATGACATCCTAGAAAGGCAAAACCATAGGGACAGAAAACAGATGAAGGGTTGCCAAGGGTTAAGGAGATGGGGGGGCTTTGACTATAAAGGCATAGTATGTGGAATTTTGGGGGTGATGAAACTGTTCTATATCTTGATAGTGGTAGTGGCTACATGACTATATATTGAATATTTGTCGAAATTTATGGAACTGTACACTAAAAAAGTTTATTGTATGTAAATTATACCTTAACAAACACAGTGGAAAATAACTCATACAGCTAGCCAGCAAACTAACCAGCATGCCCTCCAGTTCTTGCCGTCCACTTACTGTTTTTCAAATGTACTCTAATGTGCCAGGCTAAGAGCAGGGGCTACAAAGAAGAAAAATACATGGTCCCTCCTCTCAAGGAGCTCAGTCTCTGACGGAGGAGATATGTAAGTAAATAAATGCAGCATAGCATGGAAGATACTATATATAATACACATATATGTCAGACACAGTGGAAGTATAAAGGAGACAGTGGTCAGATGGACCTAGATTGTTGAGATCCTAGCCATCAAAGCTTAGAAATTTCTATTCTGTTCAATATACAGTGAGAAATGACATAATCATAGCTATGTTTTCAAAAGTATAAATGGCAGTAATATGAAGGATGACTTGGAGTGAGGGAGAGACAAAAAGCAGGGAAATCAATTAGAAGGCTATTTACAATAATCTGAGAGAAAATTAATATCACTTCTCTTCCCCATTAGTAGGCAATTGAGATTAGACTAGGCTTTCAACTAAAGCTTGTATTGCTTATAATCTAGATTCACATAGGCAAAAACAAAGAGAGGGCTTACAAAATTTTCCTTGGTACAATTTACCCCCAGTAGACTAAGATACTAAATGGAGGGACCTTGTTGCAACTATCATAAGACTGTAGATATTAGAAGCTCTAAAAAATGTTTATTATTCTAATGAATAAATTAGAGAATGTGTGAATTTTCTTTTAAATCACCGAAACTCCAAAAGAGAAAATTATAAGTCCTGTATGCCCAGTGATGCTTATTGCTTATCATTTTGTATGTTGGATGGCCCAGAGGGTCGAGGTTAGTAAAATTTTTTTTCCCTAAATTCAAATACTGACTGAAGTTATCAGGTGGGATTAGTCTAGCACACTTTTTTTCCCCAGTAAGTCTGTTTCTTCTTTGCTTGTTCACTGCTACATAACACAACTTGCAGTGACAGGGCTAAGATTCTGTTAAAAAAAAAAAAAAAGGCTGGATAACAGCAGGCGTTATAAATCTACTTTGTTCCAGTGTACTACCTTTAAGCAAGTGACTGTTCCACCTGTCTCAGAACTTGAAAACCTCTGCTGAAAACGCCTTATGAGGGGCATAACTGAAGGCACTGATATAAGACAGCTTGGTTCTTGGAAAGTGTGTGCTGAAAAGTTTTCATCCTGCCTTGAATCCAAACAAACAGAAGGCCCTAAAACCATCAGGGTGTTGAGCCCTAAACACCTTGTAGGGCCCAAACATATGCTCTCATCGGGTCTCTAAACACCTGAACCATCACCGCCTCAGCAAAATGAAGACATTTAATGAACTGGTAGGATTATTGAAGGTAAAGTTGACAAACTCTTCTTCAAACAAACAGGAGCTTCAGGCTTTCAATGTCTGCTCCCTCTATCTTTATTTCCCCCCACAAAAAGCAAACATTGCTGAGCCACTTCATTGCCTCTGCTAAAAGGCTTTCTGTGGCTCCAGAGCTGACGGCATCTAGAATATTAAGCAGTTGTTGACTTCTGTGTCCAAACTAGTTTGTTCTGAAGGACCTGAAGTATACTGATCCTATCTGCACACAAAGTCACATAGAGACAACTTAGAAAAGAGTATACCCACCCTCTGCTAATCGGAAGATTGACAGCTAAGGGAGAAGTGATTTTATGGATTCCTGAGTGTGCTGTGGTTTGGTGGATCTGGACATTTTTTCCTTTTGATGATTCCATTAGTGTTTTTCCTCATTAAACTTCCTATACTTTATACTGCATGATTTGTGGTGAAGTCAAATCAAAGTAATTTTTGTAACCATAAAATACCCTTTTGGGTTTTTTTTTGTTTTTTAAAATTTATTAATTTTATTTATTTTTATTTTTGGCTGCATTGGGTCTTCATTGCTGCGTGTGGGCTTCCTCTAGTTGCGGTGAGCGGGGGTTACTCTTCCTTGTGGTGCGCGGGCTTCTCATTGCAGTGGCTTCTGTTGTTGTGGAGCGTGGGCTTCTAGGTGCACGGGCTTCAGTAGTTGTGGCTCGTGGGCTCTAGAGCGCAGGCTCAGTAGTTCTGGCGCACGGGCTTAGTTGCTCCGTGGCATGTGGGATCTTCCCGGACCAGGGCTCAAACCCATGTCCCCTGCATTGGCAGACAGATTCCTAACCACTGCGCCACCAGGGAAGCCCATAAAATACCCTATTGTTGAAGGCCTGCTTGTCTCTTGCCCGTTTCCTGAGACCAACATAACCATGACACATCTAATTCTGGTGTGACAGAACTTAATTACTATGTGAATCATGAGTGGGAGGCCAGCTAATTTCAGTTGTCTCAACTGTGTGCTAGTACCTGGTCACTTATTGCCAGATACTTGTTTACTCCAAGTTTTTGATCGATTTTGAGCCCTGGCCAGCAGCAACTAATCCTAATGCATATAGTTGGCAGCTGTGAATTTTTGACTTTGCCCCTTGGAATACAAAGGCTGCCTTTGCCCACACTCAGGCTGACTTTAGCTTCTAAAGAGTAAACCTTAGGACTTCTCGAGTGGCACAGTGGTTAGGAATCCGCCTGCCAATGTAGGGGACACAGGTTTGATCCCTGGTCCGGGAAGATCCCACATGCTGCAGAGCAACTAAGCCTGTGCACCACAACTACTGAGCCTGCACTCTAGAGCCCGTGAGCCACAACTACTGAGCCCACATGCTGCAACTACTGAAGCCTGCCCGCCTGGAGCCTATGCTCCGCAACGAGAGAAGCCACTGCAATGAGAAGCCCACGCACTGCAATGAAGAGTAACCCCCGCTTGCCATAACTAGAGGAAGCCCACGCACAGCAACAAAGACCCAACACAGCCAAAAAATAAATAAAATTTAAACAAAATAATAAATAAAATAAAGTTTCTACTCTAAAAAAAAAAGAGAGTATACTTTGGCCTCAGTAGGTGATTGTGATTATGTGCTACAATATAACTATGTTTATTCTTTTTTAATGATATTTAATTTATTTATTTATTTTTGGCTGCGTTGGGTCTTCGTCGCTGTGCATGGGCTTTCTCTAGTTGTGGCGAGTGAGGGCTACTCTTTGTTGCAGTGCGTGGGCTTCTCATTTCTGCGGCTTCTCTTGTTGCGGAGCACAGGCTCTAGGCACGTGGACTTCAGTAGTTGTGGCACGTGGCCTCAGTAGTTGTGGCTCACGGGCTCTAGAGCGCAGGCTCAGTAGTTGTGGCGCAGGAGCTTAGTTGCTCTGCGGTATGTGGGATCTTCCTGGGCCAGGGCTTGAACCCGTGTCCCCTGCATTGGCAGGCGGATTCTTAACCACTGCACCACCAAGGAAGCCCACTATGTTTATTCTTAAACTGCTTTTCAGAAGCCCCAGCTTTACTAGGAATTATCACATTAGGCTCCTATTAGAAAGGAATCCCATTCTGTCTGTAGGCTAAAAAAAAGCTTACTGCCCATGTGCATTTTAAAGAACTTAACCCCTCCTTAATTTAGTAATCTGATCTTATCCATGCCTGCGAGGCCCACTCCCTTCTACAGCGATTGTGTCATTTGTCCTAGGCAGTGACAAAATCATAGATATTTATTTTAGCCACACTAGCTGATTTGGTAGGCTTTAATCTGAAGGAACACTAAGTGGTTCAAAATATACCTGCACAGTTTTTCATTATTATTATCCCTATTTTGTAGCTGAGAAAGAAGAAAGAGAAGCTTCCTTGGTGTCACATAACCAGTCAATGGAAAAGTTAAAAATAACAACAGAGACTGGAATGAGGGAGTTCTGTGGATCTAGTCTACTGAGTAGCACAAACAGGTTGGAAGTAAACCTCAAATATGTGGCCATATCTGTAGGGCACAATTCATTAAAAACATTTTTTTCCCATTTTCCCCAAGCAATTGTTTTTCTTTCTTTTAATATACATAAATCTCTTGTGGACACAGATTTAATTCTTTGGAAGTCTTCATCTTACTAGAAACCTAAAAAAAAAAAAAAAAAGGAGAGAGGAGACTGCATGAGAACAGATTAATTTCCCAAGTAGGTTGTCCTGATACTGCAGGCGAGGGTAAAAATCACTCATGTCCATCTTTCCCTCCAAGCACCTCCCCTGCCCAACTTTCCCCTGGAGCCATTGCTGCCCTCCCATGCCTTGGGCCCTTCCCCACTCTTATCCCTTTTTAGCAATCTGGGATCCCCTCAATCATCTCCCCAAACTCAAGATAGCTAATCTGATCCTTCAATAGCAATCAACTTGACACAGCTTAAATTTTCTGCATTATCCTTATCAGTACAATTCCTTTCTGTACCAGTTTTCATCAGTGGACAGAAAACACCCTTTCCACACATAACACATGTTCAGGCATTCCACTCCACACATGCATGGGAGCGAGTGTGTACAACTGAAGATGTAGACATTTATAAATGATGATGAAGCACTTGACAAAATGTACTTTCATAATCTCTGTTATCTAGGATTTCCAGGGCTGCTCAGCAAGAAATCAGGGCACCCTGATGAGGGGTTCTTAGTAGGTTAAATGTGTTACCATATCTGGTTGAAAAACACCGAATCTTTCCACCTTGTAATAATATCCTCACTACGTGTGTGGAGAGGTAGTACAGCAGAGTGAAAATGGTATAGAATTTGGAGTCCGATATACTCCCATGTGAATTCCAACTCTGCCACTTACTAGCTGTGTGACCTTTGGCAAGATACTTCACCTTTCTGAGCCTCATTTTCCTCATCTGAAAATAATGGGCTTTTATTACTTGTTGTAAGAATCAAATGATATAATTAATACATGTACAGTGTCTGGCACATAGTAAGTTCTCAATAAATATGTTTCCTTCCTACCTCTACTTTGGAAGGTAGTGTTATAAGGAGTGGAATGTTGCATAAGGAGAAGAGTGTAGTTTTGTACTAAGATGTCGGGTCAAATTCTAATCCAATCATTAGGTTATTCCCTAGTGGGTGCCCTCAGCAAGTTACTTAACCTGAGCGTGTGTTGCTTCTTCTGTAAGATGTAGCATATAATACTTATCTCATGGGTGTAAAGTATCTGGCCCCTAGCAGGTTCTCAATGGTAGCTATTTCTGTTACAGGTATAAGACTGTTCTTAGTTTCAGATATAGCACACCTACTGTTGTAAAGCCCCTCTCTGAAATTCTGTCTTTTCTTAGAGTGCATGAAATCTTTGTTTAAAAATATCCCCTGTTTTCTAATGGTTGTGTACCCACTTGAGCTGACTGAGGTTTACCTGCGTTTGCAAGTAACAGTATAGTATTTGAAAGTATGCTGCAGCATCACATTTGGGGCTTTTTGTTCTGTTTTGTTTGGCTGCTCTCTCTCTCCACACCACCGTCATCTTCTTGCTATCCATGGGGCAATTGCCTTGAGTGGAGATTTGTTGCCATTCATTCTCTACACCTATATTGTCCAGCTGTGTGGCCACATCATTGCTTTGATGCCAGGACACTAGCCGTCTCAGATGGTGCTTTACCATTTATTTAATGGTAAGAAGCCAGATGTGGTGTCTCATTTCCTGCAGACATATTAAAGGCTGAACACTATGGCCCATCTCTGCACAGCTGCAGAAACTCAGTATGATCGGAAACTTAATCGGCCATGGTGGTACCCTGCTGTTGCTTCTGCAGGATGCTGCTCTGTTTACCAGTTCATCATTAGATAGTGCACTGCTTAGGGCAGCTTTCAGATCAGTGTTGCTGATATAAATATTTGGCAAGGCTAGCCTTTGTGGTAGGATTTGAGGAATTCAAAAAGCCTCCTGGCCCAAATATATCTCTGTCACTGGTCACAGTGCCTGAAATGCATGCAAGAAACATTTCACATGAACTTTCCTTCTTGGGTATAAGGCAATGTTAGAATGCAAATACCACTCTCTAGAGGGAAGATACTGAGTCATTATCGGCTATTAATACTCAGAGTCAGAAGTGCATTGGAATCCTGATTCTGTTACTAGCTATATGAGCTTAGGGGGTTGCTAATTCTCTCTGAGCCAGTTTCCTCTTCTGAAAATGGGGATAATAATGGATGGTTGTGAAAATTATGAGATAATGCATGTAAAGAACATAGTAAATGCTCAATGAACAATAGCTGTTATTAGCCTTAGGGACAGCAGGGCCCCGAAGGAATACATTTAGGACTGGTAAATTTGGTTTGAGGGTCAGGAATAAGGTGAAGTCTGGTACCAGGAAACTGCTCAAAGCAAAGGCCCTGGTGGAGTGGTGATATGACAGCTGGGGAATAGCATGGAAACTCTGGGGACCTGGGGTTGGAAGAGTTGGGTGGGAGAAAGAGGAAAGACTGAAGCAAAATCACACTGCATTTCCATGAACCTTCCAATAAGAAAAGCGCAGTACTACTCAGGATGCGATGCTTTGTGAGGTAGTAAGCTCTGACACTGAGAGTGTTCAAGCAGAGGCTGAGTGCTGGCTACCCTCAGGATACTCAGGTCTTCTCAAACTTATATTTGCATACAAATCACCTGGGAATCTTGTTTAAATGCAGGTTCTGATTCAGCAGGTCTGGGTGGGACCTGAGATTCTTCATTTCTCATGAGCTTGCTGACAATGCTGATGCTCCCGATCAACAGATCTCATCCTTAGTAGCAAGCCTCTGTTGCAGTTTGAAGAGAAATCACAGTGAGACAGAGGGATATGGTTAGGGAAAGCCAGAGAGTTACCCAGACAAGGCTCCATAAAGTAGGAGCACTCTGATGCAGTCATGATCTACAGTCTGGTTCTTAGCTTTGTAAGCTTTGAAATTTGATTGGTAGTATTAGCAGAGCCTGGGCTCCTGGGGACTGACTCACAATTAAACAAATTCACGAGACCAATATATAAGCCAGAATGCCAACTGATTAATTTATAATGAGAAGTATAACTTCCAGTGAAACAGATACTAGTGTTTGCTGATCAGAGAATTACCTCCCTGTAGGCATATTTACAGGAGGAGCTAAATGATGAAAAGAAGGTTGCTTGGTGAGGAGGAACTCATAGCAAGGGGAGTTCATAGGATGATTTTAATGGTTCATGTCATCAAGCTATGATAGTCTGATACCTTCATCTCCACTACTGGTCTAGACCTCCAGAATAGTGCTGAGGGTGTTAGCCTCCGTATCAGTCTCTCTGCCTCCTGTCTTGCCCCCATACAATCCAGATGATCTATGTAAGCCTAGGCCTGATACTATCATTTGTTTGATCCACTGATTTCAATATAAATTCACAACATAAACTCATCATTACAAAAAGTTTAAAATATAGGGAAAAGTTGAAAAATATTACAGCGAGCACCTATATACCCACCATCTAGATTCAACAATTGTTATCATTTTGCCATATTTACTTTAGTAAATATGTGTGTGCACATGTGCATTGAGCCCACACTCTTTAACATAGATTTCTAAACTCTTCATGTTCTGGCATAACCCACTTGACCTGCTTCACTCCCCTTGGCTCCCTCTTTGCTCCCCCAGACACGCCTAACTATTGAATGTTAGTTCTCTGGATGTTCGCTGGTGTTCTCATGTATTGCCTATTGCCTATGCCTGAATATCATTAGTTTCTTTTTTCTTGATTAGCTCTATTTGTTCGTAAAGAGAGCCACGCCCATGTTGCCATAGCACCCTATACTCTTCTCAGTGATAACATGTATTACACTATATTGTTATTGTGTGTTTGCCTCTTTGACTTTCCTACTAAACTATGAACTCCTTGAGGGCAGGGACTGTTTCATTTGTCTCTGTATACCTGCACCTCTCAAGTGTCTTACGCTTAGTAGGTGTTCAGCGATCAGAAAATCCAACTGCCTGCCGGACAGTTCTACCTAGTTACATCATGGGTACCTTGAATTCAACTTGTCTAAACTGAACTCATTCCTCCTCCTACCCACTCCACACATTTAAAACCCTCCTCCTAATTAAATGCCATTCAGTCTTCCAAGCCAAAAGCTTCAGAGCAATCCCTAACTCTTCCCTCTCATTTATCCTCCAAACAAGTCCTGTTGATTCTATATCCAAAATACATTACCAATCTGTCCATTTCTCTTTATCTCCACTACCTATTTAGTCCAAGCCACCTTCATTTCTCACATGGAGCACTGCCAACAATCCTGTATCTGGGCTCCCTGCTTCTACTCTTGTCTCCTCCAATTTTTATTCACAGAGAAGCATAATGATCACTAAAATTCAGATCTGATTTTACTACTTCCTGCTTAAACCCTGATTATATTACTCCTTGCGTTTGGTTTAAGTCCAAACTCCTTAGCTTTACCCAAAGGACTCTCAAGAACTGACCCCTTTGTCCCTTTATAACTTTATCTCTTGTACTCTGGGTTCCAAACACTTGGTGTTTATAGAGCCTGTAGTACTTGTTGTTTCTCAACATTTTCAGTTTCATGCCTCAGTGCCTTTTCTTGTATTGTTCTCTGTCTAGAAAGGCTAACACTCTCAAAGTCAGCACAGGTGTAACCTCCTCTGGGAAGCTTTTTCTTACTTACCAGTCGGGGTTAGTTCCTCTTCTCTAACACCCACTACTGCCCTATGCATACCTCTAGTGTAGCTCTTATACTATATACATCAGCACTCTCTCTATATATATATTACAATTATCAGCTTGTTTGTCTCATCAAAGGTAATTTATGAGCTTTTTGAGAGCAGAGTTAATGTCTTATTTTGTTTTAACCCAATGCTTAGCCCATGATTGGCATATAGTAGATTGCAATAAATATTTAAGAAAGAATGAATATTAACAAATGTCTCTCCAAACTTCATTTTTGTAAATACCTTATAAAAGATCTCTTTTCTTTTAAACACATTGTTTTTTCAAAGTACAACATAGTTGATTGTCATGCAGGTTTTATATGTATATATTTTCTGCTGCACTGCACGTCATGTGGGATCTTAGTTCCCCGACCAGGGATCAAACCCACATCCCCCGCATTGGAAGTGCGGAGTCTTAACCACTGGACCGCCAGGGAAGACCCAATCATGCAGGTAATACTGATTGAATATTGAGTGTTCTTCACCAGCAATTTCAGACAATTTCTGGAACTGTACCATTTCTTTTTTTTATATAAATTTATTTATTTTTGGCTACATTGGGCCTTCGTTGCTGCGTGCCGTCTTTCTCTAGTTGCAGCGAGCAGGGGCTACTCTTCGTTGCAGTGCACGGGCTTCTCATTGTGGTGGCTTCTCTTGTTGCAGAGCACGGGCTCTAGGCACGTGGGCTTCAGTAGTTGTGGCACGTGGGCTCAGTAGTTGTGGCTCACGGGCTCTAGAGTGCAGGCTCAGTAGTTGTGGTGCACGGGCTTAGTTGCTCTGAGGCATGTGGGATCTTCCCAGACCAGGGCTCGAACCCGTGTCCCCTGCATTGGCAGGCGGATTCTTAACCACTGCACCACCAGGGAAGTCCCGTACCATTTCTTTAGA
Source organism: Mesoplodon bidens (assembly GCF_964165515.1). NCBI lineage: Eukaryota > Metazoa > Chordata > Mammalia > Artiodactyla > Ziphiidae > Mesoplodon > Mesoplodon bidens. The sequence goes on along the minus strand of NC_138163.1, from coordinate 48,223,084 downwards.
TGACAGATGCTACCCTTTTATTTTCCCCTAGGTAATTTTTATCTGAGATTAACGTCATCAGTAGTTGGGGGTGCCATGCTATTGGTCCCATATATCTCCCTTGACCTCTAAAGTCCCTTTCAACACCTACGATTCATGTTTCACAAAATTGCCCATTTATTTGGATTCTAGTTGCTGTTTGGTTATGGTGTTAATTTTCCTCTAGGTTTCTCTCAAGCCATAAGAACATCACATGCAGGATTGTCCCATGCTTAATCTTTGCAAATGATGTTGGTTAAGTAAATGTTGGGGCAGGGGAGTGGAATGATTGATTAGGAATTTAACAAATGTTGGGCTGGATAAAGTAAATTATATTTATTTGAACTGAAAAAAATGGCTAAAAGTAAACATTCTGAAGATTAGTTTCTCTGATTATTACCTCAAAGTAACAACCTTAATATTATTTTAAAAGTATTGGGTCCCTGAATCTGTTTAATAATAATAGTATTTAACAGATATAATTTTTACACTCTGCTAAGTGCTTTATATGTATGAACTCATTTAATCATCTGGACTACTCTATGAGGTAGGTACGATTATTATCCCCATTTTACAGTTGATGAGGAAACTGTGGCACAGAAAAGTAATTTCCCCAAGGGCAAAAGTTATCCATAACGGTCAGACACCAGAAGTATTAATTCAGTTTAATCTATGCATATTTATTGAGCACCTACTAAATGTAATAACTGACAGGGTAGATAAAAATTGTACACTTAAAGTAAGGAGAAATCTTAACACAATAGTGCTGTGAGTGAATTGTCAAGGTGAGTCAGGCTCTTTTTTAGTTAGTGGGAGATGGAGAAAGATTATGTAGTTAAGGTCATGAATGGCACAGACATATCTGTTTGGGTAAGTCTGGTTTGTGGAAAATGGAAGAAAAGAGGCTTAGTTTTGAGGAGTATGAAAATGGTCATTCTTTTTTGAAGGCTAAGATTACTTTTAGAAGGGGCATCTGATACAGTATATTTAGTATGAGGTAAGGCTAAGAAGGAAATACATAGGTATGACGCTTGTTTAGAGAAGGAAAGGAAAAAGTTTAAAAAAAAAAGGCAATGCTCTCTCCCGGCCGCCCCCCCCCAGCCCCCGCTTAGAGAATTAGTAAATAGCCTGCTTAAACACCACCCACCTACCCAAATTCTCTGGACTGCAAGTCAGACCTTTCAGATCTGCGCTTTTTAGAAGTACTTTCGCATTCTGGCACCTTAAGCCAGAAATGCCCTGCAGGCAAACGTTACGAGGGAAAAATATATTCTTGCAATTCAAAACGGACTCGAATCCTACCAACGAGCATTTCTGTTCGCTGATTCCATAGTTCCTCGCCTGTCCATTTTTCATACAACGACTTGACACACCTGACCACACAGCCTCTGATCCTATTCTAATGCCTGCCCATCCTGTTACCCTTTTTAAAAAAAATTTATTTAGTCTATTTATTTTGGCTGCTTTTGTTCTTTGTTGTGGTGCGCGGGCTTCTCATTGCAGTGGCTTCTCTTGTTGTGGAGCATGGGCTGTACGCGCGGGCTTCAGTAGTTGTGGCTCGCGGGGTTGGTTGCCCCACACAGAATGTGGGATCTTCGCGGACCAGTGCTCGAACCCCTGTCCCCTCAATTGGCAGGCAGATTCTTAACCTGCTGCGCCACCAGGGAAGCCCCCTGTTACCCTTTTAAAAGGCGGATCCCGCAGTGTCCTTTCCTCCCTCCCAGCCGCCTCCACCCCCAGTCGGCTGGGCGGAGCTTCACGCTAAAGCCCCGGAGCCCGACGCGGCCAAGGCAGTAGCGGAGAGGACTGGAGCCCCGAAGAGCTGCATCTGCGGCAACATCTCCAGCGACGTTACGTGCCTGTCGGCTTCGACCCAGCCCGCCGCGCGTGCCAGTCTCTCCCCGCCCCCTCCCCACCTGGCGCGCACCTGGCCAAGGCCGGGGTCCCGCCGAGAGCCGGGAAGGCGCGTGCCAGGGGCCCTAGGGAACCGCAGAGCGCGCGCGCCATGGGGCCGCCGCCCGGGGCCGGGGTCTCCTGCCGCGGTGGCTGCGGCTTTTCCCGATTGCTGGCCTGGTGCTTCCTGCTGTCTCTGAGTCCGCAAGCCCCCTGTTCCCGGGGAGCCGAAGCAGTGTGGACCGCGTACCTCAACGTGTCCTGGCGGGTTCCTCACACCGGAGTGAACCGCACCGTGTGGGAGCTGAGCGAGGAGGGCGTGTACGGCCAGGATTCGCCGCTCGAGCCAGTGGCTGGGGTCCTGGTACCGCCCGACGGACCAGGGGCGCTGAACGCCTGTAACCCACACACGAATTTCACGGTGCCCACGGTCCCGGGGGACTGGGGCAGCAGCGTGCAAGTCTCTTGGTTGGCCCTCATCCAGCGCGGCGGGGGTTGCACCTTCGCAGACAAGATCCATCTGGCTTATGAGAGAGGGGCGTCTGGAGCCGTCATCTTTAACTTCCCGGGGACCCGCAATGAGGTCATCCCCATGTCTCACCCGGGTGAGTGCCGCTACCGAATTGCGCGCCATCAAACCCCTGCCAAGGCCATTTTCCCTTATTTTCCTCAGTGTACTCTTCCCCCTATCCCCTTGCTCCGAAGGAAAACGAGTGTCCTTTCTGTCCCCATCGAGTGAGGGCAGGGTCCTCTCTTCCCCGAGATTCACCCTGCGTCGGGGGGTTGGGCGGAAAAATCCTTTAGAATTTGCCTCTCTGGTAGAAAAGGGTGAAAACAGAGTGAGGAGGCTGGCAACTCGAGAAGGACTGTTTGGGCTCTTTGCGTCGTCTTTTCCTGCTGTTTCACGAGGGTGTTTTGCATTGGATTAATTGGTTGGTGGTGGGCCTTGGCTTTGAAATGACTGGGAAGAAGCCTACCCAAGAAGCCTGCCTGGAAATCCCTTCCTCAGTCTTGTCCTGATTAACGGCCTCAGGCCCGCAGCAGATTTTTTCCCTCCTCTCTCACTGTTTTCTCTGCATGTTTCCTAGTATCAGGTACAAGATTGTGTTACTGTGCCCTGTTAACCTCATTCCAGTTTTGGTGGAAACTTTGCTCAGCTGTCGGGTTCTTCTCTGCCCAGGGGTCTCAGGTCCCAAGTGATTTTTGGTATCAGTGCTTTCCTGTGCATTTGAAAAAATCTGATTTAGGATATTGAGTGGCAAAACAGGTGATTAGTGTTATTAAAGAAGAAGAGGTTTCTGCATGAGGCTAGCAAAGGCCTAGGCTTTGGAAAATGTAATCCAGGTAGGTCTTAAATTTGTGCAGATGAGGTGCATTACTGTTTCTCCCTCTTCAGTCATCCTTCCAGAAACCTTCTCCCTATTTGTGATTAGGTATCCATACCATATGTACATAGTGATCCTAGGCCCCAAAAGACAAAGAAAAAAAATTGGGGGAGAAAAAGGCAGAGACATGTAATAGTAATAGCAGTATATCATAGTTGTTGAGAGCTGGGCCTCAAGTCAGACCTTGGTTAAATTCCGGCTCCATTGCTTACTAGCCCTGTGACCTTGAGCAACTTATTTGAAGTCTAGCCTGGATTCCCTCCTCAATCAAATGGGAAAGAACTAAGAATGAACCACTCCCACAGGTTTGCCTTGAGGATGAAATGAAATAATGACGGTAAAGAGTTTAACACATCATCCTTCTCTGTAAAGGTTAGGTGGTAGGATCAGCTTTTCAGAGTTGTTGGAGAGATGAATCTGCTTGTTTAGCTACTGGAGATTCTGTGTTTTTCCTAAAACGGTATGTCTGGCCCTGCCTAGAGAGCACTTGCACTGCGTGGCTGGGTGGTATAATGGAAAGAGCACTGAACTGGAACTTAGGAGATTTTAGCTCTTTTAGTCCCTTCTCTGCCTCTACCAGCTTCACAACCTGGTACAAGTTACTCACTGGTCAAATGATAGTATAGAGGCAGGAGGAGGAAGCCAGGTTGGCAGATCGTGACAAAAAAATGAACTAGATGAACTCCCTTCCAGCTCTAAAATGCTGTGATTCTTAGATTTCATATTGATCAAAGAAAGGAGCAACTGCATCTCTTTTGGTTGATAATTCGTTGATTAGAATGAAATTACTTTTTAAAGGCTGATAGAAACAAAGAATAAAGACTTGGTATATTTTAAAGTCCTTACCTTTCACCTGGCTACCTAAATGCAAGGGTTTGACTTTGCTTCCTCCCAATGAGATTCATTTGCACAGACGATTTGGAATTGAAGAGTACTCTTTAGTTAGAGAATTCCAATTTAGACTGCTTTCATCCTACTTCTGTTAAGTATATAAGCTTATATTTATCTGATAGTTTTAGGGGACAATAAAATTAATTTTGTTGAGCTCCCACTATGTGCCAGGCACTCTACATACATCTTACTTATTCTTTATTGAGAGACAGTATGGTGTACTAGGAAAAGCAAACGCATTGTAGTCAAGAATGAGAATCAAATTCTGGATTTACCACACAATAGCTTTGTGTCCTTGGTCAGATTATTTAACATTAATGAGTCTCAGTTTTCAGATACTTTTGATATTTTTTGATACTTTAAAAATGTATTATTATCTGAGATGCTGACTGTAGCAATGTTACACTTAGGCTAACTAGCTAAAAGAACTAGCTAGTTACTTGAGGAATGGAATCACGTTTCTTCCTTGAACTCCTGAAGAAACTACTTTTCAACACAGGGGAAAAATCACTTTGCATTTCATCCACATATGTTGTTAAATATTTGTTTGCAGAGTGCTGTGTTGTTTGCTTTGCTCATTCCTGAGAGTAATCCCAGGGTTTGTTGTAATCTCTGGTCAAAAACGATTTCTCTTGGATTTTAGTGGCAAAGAGGTAGGACTGAAGTTTATGTGTTGATTAACAATATATATTGCCATGAATTCTACAAGGGCCATCAAATGTGGAAAAGCCATTGCTGTGGTCTTTGTTTACAAAACCTTTCTTCACCCCCTCTCACAGGGGCCTATGCTTGAATTGTCTGTCCTTTGTTAGAGTTCGTGTTGATCATCCACACCCACCTATCACAGTCCTGCGACCATGAAGACCCATTTGTTTCAAGTAACAGAACTAACTGGTTTAGAACAGTAGCTTTAAAACTTTTGTGTATTGGAGAGAAACTCCACTATATAAGTGCAATCGATTAGGAAAATCAGGCTATTTTTAAAAAAAAATCAGGCTATTTTTATGGACACCAAATTTTCCCAAAGGGTAGCTGTAGGCTTGCAGCAACCCATGCAGTTTATTTCTGTATATTATCTTCCAGAAAATCCTGATTCACACAGATAAAAGACTTTAAATGACAGATTTTTATTAACAGATGATCCTGCAGTCTCTGGATATTTTTCATTCAAATTGATCCAGAAACTGGGAATAAAATGCAGAGAAAAATTTGGTTTCACAGTTTAATCACTATTCATGTCTTATTTAAATATGAAAATCAGATAAGAAGCAGCCAAAACAGAGTAAGCACTAAAGCTGTCTAAAATGTATGGTTGTCATGATGAGACACGTTATGCATGTTCTTGTTGTTGCACAACTAACTAGTCTCCTTTCGCCAAGCAGATGAGCCTGAGCCTTGCATGCTTTCTAATTGAGCACAGCCCATGGGTTGAAGTGGTGTCAGTACTTCCTTACACAATTTTCCTTGAGTCAACATGTGCAGGCATGAATTTATTGAAAGACCTGTGCAAGGCTTCCACTTTCATAATCCATGGCGCATTTACAAGAACTTGAAACATATTCAGAGGGATGGCAGGAGAAGCACTATTCCTGGGGGCTGTAAAAAAGTGAATGAACCAAGCCATTTAAGTTAGTGATTTGGTGGTCTTCCCTGGGATAGAGTTTGCTATATAAAACAGTTGCTTGTGTATATTGTTGAAAGACCTCTTAGACTGTATTAAGAAGATGGCCTCTACCAGGTTTTTTTTTTAGGTTTTGTTTTTTGTATTGAAGTATACTTGATTTACAATGTTGTGTTAATTTCAGGTGTATAGCACAGTGATTCAGTTATATATATACATATATAGATTCTTTTCCCTCATAGGTTATTGTAAAATATTGAGTATAGTTCCCTGTGCTATACAGTAGGTCCTTGTTGGTTATCTGTTTTATATATAGTAGTGTGTATATGTTAATCCCAAACTCCCTCCCTCTGCCACTTAATATTTTTAAAATCTTAGGCCCGTATTTTACTTCTCTAAGTCTCAGTTTTCTCCTGTGTAAGATGGGCATAATAAAAAACTTACCTGAGGACATATATACACTACCAAACGTAAAATAGATAGCTAGTGGGAAGCAGCCGCATAGCACAGGGAGATCAGGTTGGTGCTTTGTGACCACCTAGAGGGGTGGGATAGGGAGGGTGGGAGGTGGGGAGACGCAAGAGGGAAGAGATATGGGGACATATGTATATGTATAACTGATTCACTTTGTTATAAAACAGAAGCTAACACACCATTGTAAAGCAATTATACTCCAATAAAGATGTTAAAAAAAAGAAAGATCTCATTCAATAATGTAACATTAAAATTTGAGGAACTAGAAAAAGAGAAAACTAAACCCAAAGTTAAGAAAAAGAAGTAATTATGCTTAGAGTAAATATAAATGAAATAGAGAAGAGAAAAAATAATAGGATCTAAGAAACCAAAAGCTTGTCCTATGTAAAGACCAACAAAATTGATAATCTTTACCTCAACTGACCTTCTCCCCAAGGAGAGAAGACACAAAAACTAAATGCAGAAATGAAAATGTGATTTATTACAGAAATAAAAATGATTATAATAGAATACTATGAACAATCATATACCAACAAATTAGAAAACCTAGATGAAACAAATTCCCAAAAGCAAAGAAATTACCTAAACTCACTGAAAAAGAAAAAAAAAAATCTCCACAGACCGATAACAAGAGATTCAGAAGGAAATTATATGTATAACTGATTCACTTTGTTATAAAGCAGAAACTAACACACCATTGTAAAGCAATTATACTCCAATAAAGATGTCAAAAAAAAAAACTTACCTGATAAGGGATTAAATGAGATACTACAGATAAAATGTTTAAATGAGATACTACAGATAAAGTGTTTAGCATAGACCCTGACATTTAGGAAGCTACTATAATTTTTCTTTATTACAGTTAAGATGGTTAAATGTATTTTAGAAAATAAAAAGTGATTTGTATGTTTGTGGTATACAATTTGAAAATGAATAGCCTAGAGTACTTCAAGGTCCATATTACCTGACATCTGACTGTAACGCTTTAGGAATAAGTTGAGTAGACTGACTGTTTTACCAGAAAATGATCTTTTGGCCCACCTATGTTTGTCATTCTTTTCTCAAGTAACTGCTTATCCCTCAAGTAACCAATCTTCTTCCCATTCACAAAGGACTTTGGAATAGGATTTTCCACTGATTTATTACCACCCAATCCCTTCTCAACCACTTGACATTTAGTTTCTATTCTTTGTTGGTTTTTTTTGTTGTTGGCTGTTTGTTTTTTTTTTTGCCCCCTAGTAAATTGACATCAAAAAGAACCTATTTTAGTAGAATGATAGGCTCAAAAGAAGTTGAGAAGAGATTGGGTGGTGATGATTTACCAACGTAAAACACCATTCCAGAATCTGTTCCACGTGCATCCTTTTTGATCTCTCTGCAGTACTGTATTTGATATTATTGACCACTCCTTTGAAACTCTTTCCTAAGCAGTCTCTTGCTTCTCTTGCCTCTCTTTTGTTTCATTTCTGTTATTTTATTAACATACTCATCTCATACCTTTTCTTCCTTGTATTCATACCCAGGCCCCCAACACTCTCTCTCCAGTAAATATCTGCCACGTCCAGTTGATTCCATCACTTTCAGTCTTCTCACATATGTTCCTTTCTCCCTCACAATTGTTTTAACACTGCTTTCAGTTCCTGTGTCTTCTCATGGGAACAAATACTTAGCCTTGGTCTCCCTTCCTCCAGTCACTTCTTCCCTTTGGTTCTTCCTCCACGTGGCCACCAGAACACAGCTCTGGTCACACATACGTCATTGCTCAAAAGCCCATTACTTATAAATTTGAGACTATGTTTCTCAGCATGGCGTATAAGACTCTTAATGATCTAGGCCCAACCTACTTGTGAAGCTTTATGTATTTCTTGTCTCATATTGATCCCTAAACATGTTCTCTACCCTTTCCCATTATCATTCCTTTGCTCGTACTTCTGCTTTTGCCTACATACCCTTTTCTTACCAGCTCTGTTGGTCAAAACCTTACCCATCCTTCAAAACCCAGTACAGATGCCTCCTCATCTTTGAAGCCTTTCATAATTCCTTCTTTTCCTCTTCCCACCACAGCCCCTGCACCAAAAACAAAATAATCTCTTCTCTTATCTCCTGTAGAACACCATCTCTTATAGTACTTTCTGCATTTTGCTGGTAGTTTTTTGTTTATATATTTTACCTTCCTACTGTATCGTAATCATTTTAATGTTTTATTATTGTCGTATTCCCCATAGGAACCTTTATACTTTATGTGCTCTGGAAATGCTTCTTGAGTGGCCTTAAATACACAACAATGCCAGAGGGTCATATGATTCCCTAGAAAAATATCTAACGGAAGGGGATTGAAATTCAATTCATTGAACATTTATCAAGGGTCTATTGTATGCTAAGTACTGTGCTTCTTGCCTGAATATACAAAATAAGGAGGACTAAGATTGTACAAATACTTCAAGATTGCAAAGGCCCTAATTTTTATGTTGGTCACCATCATGTGCCAGTTTATGGGTTTTTAATGGCAAAATGACCTAGGTAACAAAGAAATAGTGACAGTGAGTATTTACGTTGAACTTTCCCTGTTCTGTTTTTTTTTGATGTTTTAAAAATTTGATTTACACCATTCAACTTATGTCTCCAATTAAAGTGCTTCCAGTGAACATGTTGATGAATGTGGAATTCCATAACATAAAAACCTTACAAAAATATAGCCTGATTGGTGAATTGTTTTTCTAAGCACATAAAGAACTATTTCCCCCAGTCCATGGAAGATGTGTGTTGTCTCATATAGAATGCCACATTTAGTCTCTGTTCTCAGGCTTAAATGGAGGAAATAGAGGAGAGTACCAAAGATATTTTCTAAGTTATTTTATGATTGTAAATTTAACCATGTGTCTTGCAGAAAACTTGGAAAATACAGAAAAGTATAAAACTAAAAATAAAAGCTACGTATAATTCCACAATGCAGAGATGGTACCGTTAATATTCCTTCTAGTCTCTTTTTCCATGTATCCTACTTTTATCATAATGATTATTTTTTCATGAATATTAATGTAGTATTAAGAAAATACAGACAGTTTAAAGGAAAACACAAAAAGCCATAAATATAACCATTTTAGCATTTGGGGGTGTCTTTTTTGTCATTTGCTTCCTTTGCTCTACATACATATTATTTAAAGAATTATAATTATATACTGTATTTACAGTTTTGCATCCTGCTTACTATTGTAAGCATTTTCCCATGTAATTAAAAATAGAGAGAGGGTTCTCTTGGAGGCTGAAAATGGTGGTCATTGATTGGAGGGGTAGGAATTGAGCTTCTCTTCCATTAACCAGCAGAAAGGAAGTGCAGAAATGGCGACAGGGAGGGGTATGAATTGGAACATTTAGAACAAAAATATGCCCCATGGAGCTTTACATAAAAATATACTTACTAGCCATAAATGTGATCTGGTCTAACCCATGTTCATTGCCTATTGTGGCCCTGGTGTTTTGAAAGGTTTGATCACCATTTGTACCTTAGTTCCTCTTCTTCTATAATATTCCTATAGGTGATGTCTTTGTTACAAATGAGGTTTGCAACCAGTTTCCTTGTTGCTTGGTTAAGTAGCACCTCATTGACTAAAATGGCCTTTCTTAGTCATGATGACCACTGAACTGTAAACTATTGTTGGGGTTTTCCCCAAAGTTTACTTGATAGGGTACCACAAATACTGCCAAGGGGTGAATAATTTTTGTATATGTAAATTTCATCAAAGAATAATGTACATACCAAATAGGTACAGAAATAATTAACATATAGCTCAGTGAATTTTCACAAAGCAAGCACACCTGTGTAACCAGCACCTGGCTCAAGAAGCAGAACAGTACCAGAACCCCAGAAGACTACCTTGTGCCCCAAGACAAAGAATCAGCACAAAGCAGCACAATTGTCAACTTTGTCTCCTGAGGAAATGACTTCTTGCAGTATGTGGCAGGAGCCTAGTCACCTACAGAAACAAATCCTTCACTGTATTGGAGCTAGTTAACTGTGGTGATCCTCAGCTACACACTGTAGGGAGTTATTTCCAAGCACAGAATACACGCACTTTAAAAAAATAATTAATTCATTAATTAATTAATTTTGGCTGCATTGGGTCTTCGTTGCTGAGCGCGGGCTTTCTCTAGTTGCGGCGAGCAAGGGCTACTCTTCGTTGCAGTGTGCGGGCTTCTCACTGTGGTGGCTTCTCTTGTTGTAGAGCACGGGCTCTAGATGCATGGGCTTCAGTAGTTGTGGCGCATGGGCTCAGTAGTTGTGGTGCGTGGGCTCAGTAGTTGTGGCGCATGGGCTCAGTAGTTGTGGCTTGCGGGCTCTAGAGCACAGGCTCAGTAGTTGTGGCACATGGGCTTAGTTGCTCTGTGCCTGTGGAGGCACAGAGGCATGTGGAATCTTCCCAGACCAGGGATCGAACCCATGTCCCCTGCATTGGCAGGTGGATTCTTTTTTTGTGATCTTTTTAGTTTTCTTTCTTTATTTATTTTTAACATCTTTATTGGAGTATAATTGCTTTACAGTGGTGTGTTAGTTTCTGCTTTATAACGAAGTGAATCAGCTATGCATACACATATATCCCCATATCTCCTCCCTCTTGTGTCTCCCTCCCACCCTCCCTATCCCACCCCTCTAGGTGGTCACAAAGCACCGAGCTGATCTTCCTGTGCTATGCAGCTGCTTCCCACTAGCTATCAGTTTTATGTTTGGTAGTGTATATATGTCCATGCCACTCTCTCACTTTGTCCCAGTTTACCCTTCCCCCTCCCTGTGTCCTCAAGTCCATTCTCTAGTAGGTCTGTGTCTTTATTCCCATCCTGCCCCTAGGTTCTTCATGACCATTTTTTTTTTAGATTCCATATATATGTGTTAGCATATGATATTTGTTTTTCTCTTTCTTACTTCACTCTATATGACACACTCTAGGTCCATCCACCTCACTACAAATAACTCAATTTCGTTTCTTTTTATGGCTGAGTAATATTCCATTGTATATATGGGCCACATCTTCTTTATCCATTCATCTGTCGATGGACACTTAGGTTGCTTCCATGTCCTGGCTATTGTAAATAGAGCTGCAATGAACATTGTGGTACATGACTCTTTTTGAATTATGGTTTTCTCAGGGTCTATACCCAGTAGTGGGATTGCTGGGTCGTATGGTAGTTCTATTTTTAGTTTTTTAAGGAACCTCCATACTGTTCTCCATAGTGGCTGTACCAATTCACATTCCCACCAGCAGTGCAGGAGGGTTCCCTTTTCTCCACAGGCAGGTGGATTCTTAACCACTGCACCACCAAGGAAGTCCCCATGGATTTTTTGACACAGTTATTAAGCCATTTTAGAGTTGCCACATTTTGCTGTTAACACCCCACTTTGGAGCCCCATGGGCAAAGCAGAGCACAAGGGCTGTTTGTTATTTTTCCATTTCTTGTTCTGTCTTTTTCAGCTGTATGTATGTATGTCTTTCTAGATATCATGACATATAATTATTGCTTGAATTTACCCATAGGCTTGTTAAAATATTGATTTCTTCTGAAAAGAAAGTTTGGTGATCCATGCCTGACTTGACGGAGGCTGTTGGGTTCAGAACCTAGTCGCGCTTTACTTGGTTTTAATGCTTGAATGCTCAAGTTAGATACAAATCAGTGATTTTGAGTTTAACCTTATTTATTTTGACCTTTTTTGAAAGAAAATGGTGCTTGAACTCACTTGTTGGGGTGTGTGTGTATGTTTCCCTCAAGATATTAATCATTATCATTTCAGATAAAATGTTGAAGTAGCTTAGTTAAATGCTGCCTGCAACTAAAATGTCTTAGCTTTTGAAAGGAAAGTACACCAAAATGTTAACCTTGGTTATATCTGGTTGGTGGAATTATAGGTGATTATTGTTCTCGTCATTATCATTTGTCTGTATTTTCTGAATTTCCTATAATGAATATGTTTTATACTTGTAATCAGAAAAAATCAGGTATTTAAAAAAATCCAAAATACTCCTATAGTGTTGATCAATCCTAAAGAAAGCATTAATAATGTGACCTTCGCAACAACAGGAACGAAGCATACCTTATAATAGAAATGATTTACTGACTATTATGAGAATTTAAAGAAGAATTACTTTGGTCTTTTGAATATATCTAACTTAGATAATTGTTAGTGACTAACTGTTAACACTAACTGGTTTCTTCATATGTAAAATGAGCCTTGAACACTACAGAACTTTAAAGAATGACCTTTTCTATTTTAATATGGAATATTTCTCTTCTCTTCCTTTTGTATCATGAGTGGTGTTTTTTTTCTTTCCCCGCTTACACATATCTCACCTTTCTTGTTTTTTTTTGTTTCCCATAAGAGGCCTGCTTCCCTTCACTAGCCCCCTTCAATATCTATTCTATTCAATACTTTTAAGATTGGTGCTAAATTTAACAGCTTAGGAAGAAGAATCCAATATATTGGCAGTTTTAACCCATGACACACTGAGTTCATCTGATGACAGTAGCTTTTGTCATTCTAGAAAAGAGGAAGAGATTTTGTGAGAATAAGGGCAGCGGAGAATCATGGTATTCTTATTTTACATTTCATTAATGATATGCAGAACATACAAGATCAATCAAAATTGCATTTAACACATCAGTAAAATTGAATTACAGATCTTCCTCAACTTGTGAGAGGGTTCATCCTGATAAACCAATCATAAGTTGAAAATATTGTAAGTTGAGAATGCATTTAATACACCTTAACCTAACATCATAGCTTAGCTTGGCCTACTTTAAACGTGCTCAGAACGTTTATATTAGCCTACAGTTGGGCATATTTGATAATAAAGTGTTGAACATCTCATGTAATTTATTGAACACTGTACTGAAAGTGAAAAACAGAATGGTTGTCTGGGTGCAGAATGGTGGTAAGTGTATTGGTCACGTGGCTGACTGCTGCTGCCCAGCATCACGAAAGAGTATCATACCACACATATCGTAAGTCAAACCATCATAAGTTGGGGACGTTCTGTACTTGTTTTCAATATTGGCATTTCCCTTGAAATACAATTGTGCTATGTGAAACTCCACAAGTTGGTGGTTTGCACAAGAAACTGTCAAATTCAAGGGTAGCTTCTGTACCACTTCTTTTTCTCTTAGGATACATTTTGTGTCCTACTTTTATACCCACTTCCTTTCCCTTTCATAGCTTAATTAATTGTACCTTAGATATTCCCCCCACCTCTCTCTCTCGCTGAACCCCATCCTCCTTTTCAAAAAAAATTTGAACTTCTATGTGATGCCATTTCTTTTGAAGTGAAATTAAACATTATAAGCAGCCAGTGCTTTTAATATCTGATGACCTTGAATGTGTCCATAACTCAGTCCCACAGTCTCCACAGAAATTTCCCATTAACCATGTAATCCTCCTGATTAAATATGCATTTTCCTTATGCCCCACTATTTAAGATATTTTAAATGTTTTTGGTTTTTTTTGTTTGTTTGGTTTTTGCTTTAAGTATTTCTGTGATTTTTTTTCTGAGAAGTTTTATTACAAATATAGGTTAAATAATAACTTATATTTGCTTTGAAGTTTTTAGTCCTCCAAGCATTCTACATGGAAATAATCTGTGGGCTCATTTGGGAGCTCAGACGCTGTTTACCAACATTACTATGGGAAAATGTATTGTCTCTAGTTCCAAACAACTCATTTACAAATGAATTTTTTTTTAATTTAAAAAATTTTTTAACATCTTTATTGGACTATAATTGCTTTACAGTGTTGTGTTAGTTTCTGCTTTATAACAAAGTGAATCAGTTATACATATACATATGTCCCCATATCTCTTCCCTCTTGCATCTCCCTCCCTCCCACCCTCCCTATCCCACCCCTCTAGGTGGTCACAAAGCACCGAGCTGATCTCGCTGTGCTCTGCGGCTGCTTCCCACTAGCTATCTATTTTACGTTTGGTAGTGTATATATGTCCATGCCAGTCTCTCACTACGTCCCAGCTTACCCTTCCCTCTCCCCGTATCCTCAAGTCCATTCTCTAGTAGTTCTGCGTCTTTATTCCCGTCTTACCCCTAGGTTCTTCATGAACTTTTTTTTTTTAGATTGCATATATATGTGTTAGCATACGGTATTTGTTTTTCTCTTTCTGACTTACTTCACTCTGTATGACAGTCTCTAGGTCCATACATTCTTGTACTAGTTTCACCTGATCTGAAAATTTGAGGGTAAAGTGGCATGATGGAGACCATGTCAGAATTTTATTTTATGCCTAGGCTATGGCCTAGTTTTGTGCTCATTTTCCCCCCCTGGGTGCAGCAGCAATTTATTCAGTGGAATTCTCCTTCCCAAGGTCTCACATTACAGAAAAACAGAACCAATGACTACAAGGACAAAAGAGCACCATAATTTCCAACATTCATTTGTGTAAGTGTTCTTTCCCTGAAACCCCTAAATCTCCTGTTTATCTTTTTTACTGCCTAACAGAGATCTGATTATTTTTAACCTGTTGTGTATATACTGTTAATCAGTAATTGCTTTACCTTGAGCCATTAAATAGTCTTATCAGATTCTGAATAGCTCTGGATATCGTGCAATTTATTATCCCAAAGGGTTGAATACATTGATGCTGTGGAGTTTACTGACTAGCATTCCTCCAGGAAACATTAATAAATAGCAGCAACAGATGTTGAATTCGGTTTCTAGAAATCTTACTACTCCAAAACAAAAGCCATGACAATAGAAAACTTTAGCGTAAACATTTTAATACAATTACAGAATACCCTATTAATCAAATAATATACATACTACAATTTCTGCCTGGCCTGGAAATAGCATATCTTATTATTTTCTTTTCCTCAGTATCAGCACAAATTTAAGGTTGTATAAACACTCAACCTGTTCCAACTGCTTCAAGACTTCTCTTTTATGTCCTCTGAACTTCCTCATAAGTGCCCAAACAACCAGTCTCCTAGTGAACCAGGATAACTGGGTTCTAACTTGAAACTGGGGCTAAAATGACATCCATCCTAGCTCCTGAATATATGTGTGAAGCTGAAGTGGACTCAAACCCCAGGTTGGAGAGGGATTATTGCCACCATTAGTGCTGCTCTGGCAGTATGGTGATTTCAGTGGGATCAGCACTGTAGCAGTAAGCATCACACTAAACCCAGGGTTTGCAGAGTAGGATTAGTATTTAATTTGTTACCTGTGTATAGATACTATGTCCTTGCTTATAAGCAAACAGTCTTGAAGAAATGCCATCTTTGAATGCAGGGAGGAGGCGCATCTTAGACCCTGTTCACAATTATCTTTAAAGAATGAATTTGTTTTCAGATTCAATCAAGATTCAAATTACCACTAAATATAGCACACTTAAAATTGCATTCATCAAATATTTATTTGACATGTGTTACGTGCCAGGCACTCTGTTAGACATTGTAGTTACAGTGGTGAAAGACCCAGTCCCTAACGTGAAAGAATCCATAGTTTAGTGAAACTCAAGTAAACCAGATAACCTCAAGGGAAGCCTGCACTTGACAGTGTAAAACCTATCTAATGCAGATGAGTAAGGATCTTATAAAAGGAGGTTGAACTTTATTCTGTAAGTGAATAAAGCTACAGAGCTTTATGGAGACCAGTTAAGGGCCTTTGGCAAAGAGCTCTTTAAAGGCCTCTGGCAAAGGAATTACATGAACATTTTTCCCATTTAGAAAAATTTATCCAGTAGCTGTAAGGGGAATGAATTGGAAGACTGAGACTGGTGGCGTGGAAGCCAGTTAGGAGGTTGTTACAGTGATTTTGGTGAAAGACAGTGGTGACAATGAAGCAGTATTATAACAGAAAAGAAATGGGCCTGTTTATTATGTGGCTAATTTTCAAAAAATAAGTCTATTGGCAGAGTTTTTCTATGCAGGGTAAAGGATTGGCATTGATCTGGCTAGAGTGACTAGACCGCTATCTTGAAACTCCTTGACCATAACATCAAACTATAATCAAACTCCAGCCCGATACTTCTGAAAGTATGGGCCATCGACCACATGCAGTGAAAGAACCCACAGAACTTGTTAAACTGCAGATTTCCAAGCCCCACCCCAGACATACTGAATTAGGGAATGGGGCCCAGGGAGTTCAATGTTTTAACAAGTTTCCCAGGTAGTTCTCATGCATATTAAAGTTTGAGGATCATTGATCTAGCCCGACAGTTTTCAAAATATGATCTTAGAGCACTGGTCCCTGAGATTCTTTCAGGGACCCATGAGGTCAAAACTATTTTCACAGTAATGCGTAGACATTATTTGCAGAATTCACTGTGTTGACATTTACACGGATGGTATAAAAAGAACAGTGGGGAAAAGCTGCTGGCACCTTAGGACCAGTTAAGACAGAAACAGCAAACTATGTTGTATACTATACCTCCATGCATTTACAGTAAAAAGAAAATGCCAGTTTCACTTAGGAATGTCCTTGATGTAGCAGTAAGAATAAGTAATTTTATTAAATCTCTACTCTGTCATACACAACTTTTTTTTTTTTGCCTATTCTGTGTGGTGAAATGGGAAGTAGGCACAAAGAACTTATATGACTGAGTTGTGAGCTGAACTAGCTGTTCTCTCCAAGCAACTCCTTTTTTTTTTTTTTTTTTTTTTTGCGGTACGCGGGCCTCTCACTGTTGTGGCCTCTCCCCTTGCGGAGGCACAGGCTCCGGACGCGCAGGTTCAGCGGCCATGGCTCACGGGCCCAGCCGCTCCGCAGCATGTAGGATCTTCCCAGACCTGGGCACGAACCTGCGTCCCCTGCATTGGCAGGCGGACTCTCAACCACTGCGCCACCAGGGAAGCCCTAAGCAACTCCTTTTTAACTTGAAAGAACTACCGACAAACAATGGTTATTCAGCCTTGGGTGTTTGGAAGACCTATTAAACACTCCTCAATCTTCTAATTACATATCTGTGTGAGTACAGATTTACCTTCGTATACTTCAACCAGAAAAACAGTTCACAGTAGATCTAGTGCAGAAGCAGATATGAAGATCCAACTGTCTTCTATTAAATCTGACATTAAAGAGGTTTGCACAAATGACAATGCCACTCTTATTACGTTTTTTGGGAAAATAGTTATTTTTGATTAAAAAAACTTTAATTACATTAACATATATTTACAGCCATTATTTCATTATTTTTTATTTTTTGCGGTACGCGGGCCTCTCACTGTTGTGGCCTCTCCTGTTGTGGAGCACAGGCTCCGGACGCTCAGGCTCAGCGGCCATGGCCCATGGGCCCAGCCGCTCCGCGGCATGTGGGATCTTCCCGGACCGGGGCACGAACCCGTGTCCCCTGCATCGGCAGGCGGACTCTCAACCACTGCGCCACCAGAGAAGCCCCAGCCGTTATTTTAAATGAATGAATAAATAAATGTAAAATTTCTCTGTTAATTTCTAATATGATTAATATGAATAGGAATAATCTACATAAACAAAAGTTCTTTGGAGTCTTCAATAACTTTAAAGAGTATAAAGGAGTCCCAAGTCTAGAAACTTGGAGAAATGCTGATCTAGCCCTTGGGTTCTTAACAATGTGCTAAACATTACCACTTGTGGAAATCAGAAGAGGCCTGGCAGGACTGGGTTTTTTAATAATAATTCTAAGGATTGTTTATCTGTGAATATGACATGTCATCCACAAATTATTCATCTGTGACCTTTGGAACAGCATGGTTTCTAATCTCCTAGTGTCTTTAATATGCTGTTTCCTGAGGGTTCCAGCTCCTGAGATTTTTTTTGGTGCCATATCAAATCTGTGACCCATTCCCTAGTGTAGTATTACCTTCAAAACCTGGGGGGTACAGGACAGAAAGAAAGGCAACTTGCTGAACTACCCATGGCTGTGTGCTTCTGTTTCATTTGCTGGCTTAAAAGGATGCTAATAATAGAAGGTGATTTTGGTCATCTTCACTGCCACCACCCCTCCCTCAAAAAGATGATTTGTAACAGTACAAAAAGTTAAGAACCATTGCTTTAACCAACAGGCAACCTGTACTAACGCCTATTTCATATTCTGCTATAGACTAGAATTTACCTAAAGACTAGTTAGGAGCATAACATATTAAAGGGATGTGCAGTGCTGCTTTGTCTGGTTGCCAGTAAACCACAGACATATATTTCCAGATACTTCTAAGAAATCATTTGTATATTTGTTTGTTGAGGTGCAATGATAAAACTATTTTTTTTTCATCCAGAGAGCTGCCATGAAGTAGTCAATTTAAGAAATTAAATTTGCTTCATTGGTGACTGGCAATAACCAATAAGGGGCAAAAAAACAAGTTGTCACAAAACAGGAATTTGAATAAAGAGAGGCTAGTCTGGCTTAAAAGTTTAGCTATATATATATATTTTTTTACTGGTTTAAAAAAAATCCCACTTAGGACTGCTTGGTCTGGGGAGCTTTGATATCGCTCTTTGAAATACATTGACCTTCCCCAGTTGCTCAAAGAGTTTGGGCTATGAGGGAGGGGGTGGGGGGAACTGAACCTTTAAAAGCTGCTGTGGACAAAACGAATATTTAGAAGTTCACTTCAATTGGTTCCAGATTTTCTAATGGAGGAAATATTTGTTAGAGAATTATGTTGGAATTTGTCACACCTAGATCTTGTTCATTCCAGATACAAGTGAATTCAGAAGTGGTGACCCCACTGTATCATCAGAATGTTGGGCAGTATTGAATGTGAGCTTATTTTTAGAAGAGCTACTTTGGCTTTCAATTGCCCTTATTATTTGTAAGTCACTCATTGTGAATACTTCTTTCTAATATTAAAAGTGGAAAACTGGTTGAAATAGATACTAGAACAGCTTTCCTCACCTCCTTGTATTTTGTGTTTGAATGCCAAGGTGCTGTAAATATGCCATCCATATGCTTAGGATATTTCATATATTATAAAATATTTTAGACTTTATTTTACATTTTGACATGTTAATATTAAAATGTAGGGGGGGGGAGATCCAGAAGCACAGAGCTCACTACATGGTTTGTACTTGATAAATAATTTATTCAATGAATTTGCCTGTGTTCACAAATAAATACGATTAGACCAAAACCATAATATCATTAGTTTTTTTGAAAGAAATGAATGGGGTTGGTCACCAGCAGGATCCTAGGGTCAAATTTCTATATATTATGAATAATAACTATAAAGTACTTTTTGCCAGTAGTGCTGAGGATAGATAAGCTTTATTTATATTAATTATAATTGAATGATATTTTAATTGAATAATATTGAATAACAGTAGCAAGAGTTGCTATGGCCTATTTTATTACCTTTGCTCCCAAGATAGGCACATGCCAAAACCTTTATTCACTGTTGAACATTTGAAATTGGAGTCTGAATTTCCTCTTCTGCTTAATTATTATCTATTCCTAATCTGTCCCTTCTCCCAAAATACTCTAGATTGCAGAGTGAGAATGTGAAAAACTTGAGCCATAGAATGTTGTTAATGTTAACGTTAAGTGGGAAGTTCAAGGATTCCCTGTAGAATTGAGTGACTGCTACAATGATCCTATCAAGATAAATGTCGTTAAAGTTCTGCTGGACCCAGGAACATGTGTTTAAGCAACAAGGGCCCAGATTAGCTATTCTTGACCATTAAATTGTTAATTATAAAGTGGTGTTAATACACTAGAATTTTTTAAATGACAGCTTGTTATTTATTTATTTTTTGCTTTTCAACTCTGAAAATTTATCAGATACAAAGCATTAAAATTTATGTATTTGCATAGCACAGGGAGATCAGCTCCATGCTTTGTGACAACCTAGAGGAGTGGGATAGGGAGGGTGGGAGGGAGATGAAAGAGGGAGATATGGGGATATATGTATACATATAGCTGATTCACTTTGTTGTACAGCAGAAACTAACACGGCATTGTAAAGCAATTATACTCCAATAAAGACATTTTAAAAGTTTATGAATAAATCCTTGAAACCAAGTACAGATTTGGAGAGATTCAAATCCTGAAATGACAGCTGTTCTGTGATCAGGGTTTAGGCCATAAAGGTTTGTTGTCCAATTAATGATCAGTTTTCCTCATCAGACATTTTTAACATGTTAAAGATCTTTCTTTTCTTTTTGGTGGGAATGGGTGCTATGATTTTTGCAAAAACAATGAAATTAATAGCTGTTTGAAAATTCCATAAGGATAGCAGGAGAGATGTAGTCATATTCCTTTGCCAGAATTGATTTTAGAAGCTTAGTACAGCCCTGCTTCCTTCAGGCAAAAGCTGCAACCCAATGGTTTGATTCCCACTTCAGGGTTATTTTTGCCACGTGATACTTCTTCCCTCCCTCAAACTCTAGTCTGTTTCTGGTTACCAATTTTTAAGTAAAGAGCACTACCAAGTTCAGAAATATCAAAACAAGTACAGTTTGTTATATTACAAATTACTGGACATTGAAGGAAATTAAGTTGTCTTTTTTTATATAGGAACCTATTCTAACCGAGTATCAGTTCGGAATGTGATTTGGAAATCCTTTTTTTCTACTCCTGGCCATGAAAATGGATATGTACAATTCATTTCGCTGGCTTAGTTCATATTCCTAGTGGTGAATGGCTAATATATAGGAGACATTTGCAAGTGCCTAGAGGGAAGGGACTATATTTTATTCTTTTCTGTAGCCTCAAGGCCTAGCACAGTGTCTGGCATGTGTATAGATACTTACAAAATACTTAATGAGTTTAGAGGTACTCTCTTCTGTATAACTGATCCACAAGAAGATTAATTGAATAGCCTTGATCTTATTAGCACCATGTTTTAACCAGCTGAGCTGTACAACCCATATTTGGCTTCTTAAGCCTGGTACTTTCCAAATGAGATAGTTGTTGTACCAATATTTTGGATAGAAAAATGAAAAGCTTGACACCTTGTATAAGAGCCTATGTATTAGTACATCAACATTGGTTTTAAAGGTCAACTGTAAGGGGCTTCCCTGGTGGCTCAGTGGTTAAGAATCTGCCTGCCAATGCAGGGGACACGGGTTCGAGCCCTGGTCCGGGAAGATCCCACATGCCACGGAGCAACTAAGCCTGTGCGCCACGACTACTGAGCCTGTGCTCTAGAGCCCACAAGCCACAACTACTGAGCCTGCCCTCTAGAGCCCACGAGGCACAACTACTGAAGCCTGCACACCTAGAGCCCGTGCTCCACAACAAGAGAAGCCACCACAATGAGAAGCCCGCACACCACAATGAACAGTAGCCCCCACTCGCCGCAACTAGAGAAAGCCCGCATGCAGCAACGAAGACCCAACGCAGCCAAAAATAAATAGATAAATAAATTTATTTAAAAAAAACAAGAAGGAAACTGCCAAACTGTTAAAAAAAAGATCAACTGTAATAATGGTTTAAGGAAATAGCAATAATTTTAAAGATTGTTAAAACTATTTCCTTTTAATACGTTATTGTACTACTGTGAGAGAGTAAACCGATATGCAAAATTCTGCAGCATAAAGAACATAGATTCAGTGATACAGGTTAGGTTTCTGTTAACTGAGCTTGCTTTCTTGAGTGTCTGAACTCCTGTCTTCACAGAAGATCAATTCTTATAATCACTGAAGAAGTGCTTTGAGTTTCTCCAGGAAGGGAATAGCAATACTTCATCCTTCCAAATAGGCAAAAGATTGTATTTTAATCATCCCTTTGAAAAAATGTCATTCTTCGCATTTTCTAAATCTTATTTAAGATGAGAAAAACTTCTGGGCTTTGTGTGCAATTTCAAAGTTCCCTTCAAGTTTCTATTCCTCAACACACCAGAAATCAGAGAAATTAAACATTCAAAACAAGTTCTGAATACGACCACATCTGTGTTTCTTATAATAAATGGCTAACTTTTTATACAGAATATGTTTTGTGATGCTTTGAAAAGATCACTTTCAAAGTCATTAATTTTAATTTGAGAGGTTTGGAATTAGCTGAAGCATAACAGCCCCTTGAATCTCCAGTATTTTAAGGACAGGAAGAAAGCTTAAGGGAGAAAAAGGCTCGGCATGCCCGCTGTAGCAAAACACACACACACACACACACACACACACACACACACACACACACTCACACACTCTCACTCACATGCCCCAGTCAGAAAAAGATTTTTTTTCCGTTCCACAAAAAGAAGTCTGATTGTTCTTCTTTGAAGTTTTAGGGTACATATTTTGTGTTTCTAACAATAGCAAATAGAAAAACAAATTTTACTTGGGACTGTACATGAACTTTGGCTTTTTAAAGTAGGTATGAATAAGTGAAATGAATAAGCAAAGTAATTTCGTTATAAGTTTTGAATTGTATACTACTTGTATTTAAGTTTTGACTCTGTAATGTCCAGTGGTGCACTGGAGTTATCTGACTCAGCCAATTGTACCCATATTTTCCCAAACTCTACATTCATATGGCCATGGGAGTAGTATTTATACCATGGAAATTGGCACACACTACAAATCAAGGCTTCTTCCACCTACCCCAAGAGCCAGTTGTTAAACATTTACCACTCCCCATCCCGAATGTACCTATTTAATTTTCATTTTTTACAGTCAAATAATAGCTTTAGGTTTCATTGAAGATAGAGAACTGATGTAGAATGGTGGTGAAGAGCAGAGGCACTGAAGCCAAACTGCCTGGGTTCAGATACCTGTTCTGCATGAATTAGCTTGTGTTATCCTAGGCAAGTTAGTCAGTCTTATCTCTAATGGGATAATGGCAATGCCTACCTTATAGGGTTGATGTAAGGATTAAATATGTTAATACAGGTAAAGCACTTAGGATAGGGTCTAGTTTACAGATGAATCTTATCGGGCAATTTCAGTTATCCAGAACATAGCCAGGGTTCAGGAAGTAAACAAAAATGTCACTGAGCAACCTAACTAAATATCAGAGGGTGGTACTTGCACTGAAGCCCTCAAGCTGTCTCTGGGAGCCTGTTTTATTCTTTGTTTAGATCCAAGCTTGATTGACTTTTCAGAGCTGACAGTAGATTAGATGTATAAAATTAGAAAGAGGGGGGAGATGCTGCTAGAAGCAACAAGTGACAACCTCTCTGCCCCAAAGAAAATTACCCAAAGTGAGAACTCAGAAATGAGTCAGAGGGGCTTCTCTGGTGGTGTAGTGGTTGAGAATCCGCCTGCCAATGCAGGGGACATGGGTTTGAGCCCTGGTCCAGAAAGATCCCACATGTCGCAGAGCAACTAAGCCCCTGTGCCACAACTACTAAGCCTGAGCTCTAGAGCCTGCGTGCCACCAACTACTGAAGCCCACGCACCTAGAGCCCGTGCTCCGCAACAAGAGAAGCCCACGCGCTGCAACAAAGAGTAGCCTCTGCTCGCCGCAACTAGAGAAAGCCCACGCACAGCAATGAAGACCCAACACAGCCAAAAAATAAATAAATAAAGTAAATAAATTTAAAAAAAAGAGTCAGACTGGATGATATCTAAGGTCCATTCCAGCTTTCCAAGCCTGTGACTTTGGTGAAAAATCATAACAGTTTGGGGACAAATAACTACTGTATTAAATAATGGCTTACAAAGATGATCCACTAGCAATAGTAAATCATAATCAGTATATCCTAGTTAGGAAAATAGGGCTGTATGGATGACTTTTTTAAATGTCCGTTCAAAATTGTTGAAATTAAGTATTTGTGTAAAACTTTTTGTTACTTGGGAATTTAACTTATATGGAATACCTAATTCTCTGACAATACCAGTTAAAGAAGGCGTTACTGTAGTTAATTAAAAGACAGTCTCTGCCCTTAAAATGTTCTTTAGAGAGGGGGTAACAGAGGAGCAAAGAGGGAACATTTACATTCACACTTGGAACTCGGGAAAATAACACAGGAGGCAGCATTTGAGCTGGGACTTGAGTAACACATAGACAGGCAGAGAAGGAAGGTGGAGTGTCACAGCAGATGTAGAGCATTTTAGGCTGAGAGA
Organism: Mesoplodon bidens; assembly: GCF_964165515.1. Lineage (NCBI taxonomy): Eukaryota > Metazoa > Chordata > Mammalia > Artiodactyla > Ziphiidae > Mesoplodon > Mesoplodon bidens. The sequence goes on along the minus strand of NC_138163.1, from coordinate 48,198,840 downwards.
ACAGATTGAGCAAAAGGAAAGTTATGAAGAGTGACACTAGCCGATCCCATGTGGCTGGATCTAAGTGTTCATGAGATGGGGGTGTAGTGGAGGTACATCAAACTGGAAAAGTTGGCTTGGGACCAGATCATGTAAGGCTTTAAATGCTAGGCCAAGAAGTCAGAAATTTAATGAGTAATAAGGAGCCACTAAAGACTTTTGAGTAGGGAAGAGGCATGATCCAACCAAGTGATGACAAATTTCAACCAGGAAGGCTGATGAAACTTTAAGGGAAGGGGGCAAATTGGAGTTAGAGTGACTGGTTAGGAGGTTACTGAAGTAGCTCAGGCAAGGAAATTATGAGGGCCTACATTACAGGGCAGCAGGAATGGAACAGAGGATCTGATAATGGGAGATGCCAAGGAAGTATTATCTACATGACTGACTAGGTTAGCAGTGAGTATTCAAATGTGATTCTGAGGTTACTAAACCCGGTGACCAGAGGGCTGTGATGCCATTAAGTGTGATCGGGAACAGTGGAGGGGGAGCAGTTTTTAAATAGTTGCAAGGGTGTAAGGAGGAGGAGATATATAATAATGCTTAGAAATAGGTCTTTTATATGATTAGAAAGCTAATTCAATAGATAGTTGGACTACATATAGCATATATGAATATGAATTGGGGCGATTGAGGCACAGCATTGTTCCTTATGTGTAGACGATGTATATTTCTTGACTATCCTTGTTTTTTAATCTCCACTTGACCACAATGGTCAGTATGTTCCTGAGCATCCAGCCCTGCCACCCACCTCATATCTTCTAAAAGAATGAAAACTTACTTCTGTTAGTCAAAAACATTTAGAAGGATACATCTGTGATTTAAAAAGAAATCTTTAAAATTATCATATCTTCCAAAACCTCATTTTTAGAATGATCTATGCTTTCAAAGATTATTCAGGTTACAATATCAGAAATGAACGCTAGGTTATATAATTAATCAAAACTTTATAACCAGAAATTTTCCCAATAGATGGCTTGTAGAGAAAAGCCAAATAGTGACAAAAGAGAATCAAAATAATTTCTGTGCTTTTAGTGCCAAAGCTAGAAATGTAAAGCCCCCAAATAAAGAGAAAAATGAGCCTCTCTCTTGCAAAATAGCCAGTTCTTTAGGACTATTTGCATTATATACTGATAGAGGAAAGAGATGCCAAGAAGACATTTCAGCCTCCTTCACTTCCCATTGCTTCTGAGATTTTCCTCATGTAAATGGGAAGAGTGAGTCGTCAGTGTTACCAAACTGAGTAATGGCAAATGAATCAGCAAAGTTATATAAAAGGGTTTAACTAAATGGCTGTCATATGTAAAAATAATGTCTTTTGGAATTTAAGGATCTTTAATAATACCCTATGAATATATTTTTTGAATTAGTAACTTCAAGTGAGAAGAGGATCTTGATCTTTCGTAGACTTTGGCCACTGGGGGCCATAAATTTAAGGGATTACTTGCATAATGATTCTGCTATATACATTGCCATTTAAGGTTTGTACTCTTGATTTGATCCATTGAAAGTGTGAATGCTATTAACATTCAAAGAACTCTATTCTCTTCCTAAAGATTATTGGTCTCAGGTCATTTAAACTAGAAGGAATATAAACTGTGATAAGCATTGGAATGGTGAGAGTAATCTAACATTCACACACCACTGGGAAAGATAATATCTGTTCTTTATTTTTATCACAAGATTTATAAAGTCGGTAAAGTGGGAGATGTTACAGAGATTTGGCCTTTAGACTAAGACTTATAGATGATTAGACTAAGGAATAAGTTTAGTCTGATTTCAGACTTGACTTTAGTTGTGGTTGAATAGAAACACATTTCTATCAATTTTACATGTTATATTCATTGCTAACCTGATTAGGTCCATGCAAAACCTTAGAGCATCTTGGACAAATTTTATTTTATTTTATTTTATTTATTTATTTATTTATTTTGTGGTACACAGGCCTCTCACTGTTGTGGCCTCTCCCGTTGCGGAGCACAGGCTCCAGACGCACAGGCTCAGCAGCCATGGCTCACGGGCCCAGCCACTCCGCAGCAGGTGGGATCTTCCCGGACCGGGGCACAAACCCATATCTCCTGCATCGGCAGGTGGACTCTCAACCACTGCACCACCAGGGAAGCCCCAAATTTTATATTGCTCTTGAGGATATAGAAAAATGGCACATGGACATATATATAGGTTGTCCATTTGGGCTTGTAATCATTATTTGTCTCAAATTACTAATCCTGATATGTAGATCCTTATACATTTTAGTAGCGAGCTCATGAGATAGTCTATCACTTCATAAATTGGAAACATATAGTTAAATTGTTTTGTCTTTCTCAAATCTCAGATTCTCTAGGAGAATTCCATACCATCCAGGTGACTACTTCTCTTTAAGAAAGCCTTCATGTAAGAGGCAAATTGGGTCCCAAACCCAATACTTTTGAATTATAGGTGGCAAACCTGAGGGGAGGAGAGGTATTTGTTATATATCATAGCTTCCTTACTAAACTATGAGTTCCTTAAGATCAGTAACCAAGTCTCAGCATGTTTATATTCCCTATAACTTACGTATGCATATGTGCCCAATAAATGTTAATTGAATGAATGTCCTTCCTTTGTCTCATTGAGTGTCATTTAAAATCATTTTAGCTGGATTTTTATACTAAGAATGCTTTACGAAACTAAAACTGAATTCCTTTTCTTTTACAGGTGCAGGAGACATTGTTGCAATCATGATTGGCAATCTGAAAGGCACAAAAATTCTACAGTCTATTCAAAGAGGCATACAAGTAACAATGGTCATTGAAGTAGGGAAAAAACATGGCCCTTGGGTGAATCACTATTCAATTTTCTTCGTTTCGGTGTCCTTTTTTATTATTACGGCAGCAACTGTGGGCTATTTTATCTTTTATTCTGCTCGAAGATTACGGAATGCGAGAGCTCAAAGCAGGAAGCAGGTTTGTAATGGCCCTTTCTTCCAATTTAATAATATTTTACTGTTCTAATTGTAGATTCAGTGTCATGCATTTTTTTTTTTTTTTTTTTTGGTACGCGGGCCTCTCACTGTTGTGGCCTCTCCCATTGCGGAGCACAGGCTCCGGACGCGCAGGCTCAGCGGCCATGGCGCAGGCTCAGCGGCCATGGCTCACGGGCCCAGCCGCTCCGCGGCACGTGGGATCCTCCCGGACCGGGGCACGAACCCTCGTCCCCTGCATTGGTAGGCGGACTCTCAACCACTGCGCCACCAGGGAAGCCCCAGTGTCATGCATTTTAATATTCTTCACTTGCTGGACAATGATCCATGCATATGTTTTGTGAAAACTGGTAGTTTTTAAAAGTGTGTCACCTTCTATCCTCTGAAATCTCTTATTTTCTGAAATTTGTCTATGGCCTTAATCCTGCCTGGTTAAGTCTTCTAATACCTCATTAGGGAGCACAGCCAACATTTAAGTATATATGGGTGTAAATACATATGTTCCTTTATACATTTTTTCTAAATTACAAAAGCATTTCATATGCAATATAGAAAATTTAGAAACTAGAAAGTACAAGAGAAAAAACCTTCACCCAAAACTCCATATAACAACAACAACAAAACTGTAGTCACCACCCAAAGGTAACCACTGTTATTTTACATGTAAGTGTGTGCCTGTATGTGTGTGCATTTGCATTTGAGGGCAGGGCTGGGAAGAGAGACGAGGCTGAATGTCATGAGTAGGCAAGTTTAAAGATCTAATTGTGCATCATATAGTACTAGGCTCCAAACAGAGTCACATATTCATAATCTCTCCCATATTTTAACAACTGATGTATAAACAGGTACAAAGTACAGAAATAATAGAACAAAAATACCAAAGCATCATTGAACAGGGAAGAAATTCTGGTTATATGGCATTGATCCTACCACCTTTAAAGTGCCCCTCATTCCTCTTATATCCTCACTTCTCTTCCATACCCAGCTTAACTTACATGGCTACTCCCATCCATACGTCTTCAGTTTCCTTGGCCCTTCTCTCTCTTTGTTAACTTGCTGTCAAAACCCAACCTTGATTAAATCCTACTTCCCACCTACTCTATGCCAGTTCTTTGCTTAGCTGAAGTAGGAGAAAAACATTAGTATCTATACAGGCTAATCTCATTTTTAAATTTATGATCACAAACTCAGAGTGAGTTTGCTTACTGCTGCCCAACAATCATGCCATGTTTTCTTAGCCATTTCCTCTCCTTTCCTAGGTTACCAATCATACATATTCCTATTCCTTTCTCCTTAAACCTCCAACACGTCCTCCAGCTTTACTCTCAACTTGTATTTTGGATCTTATTCCACTGAGAAAATTGAAGTAATCAAGAGTACTTCCACAAGCTTCCACCACATGTACCCATCTATCTACATCTGTTTCTATACCCGATATCCTCTGCCTTGTCTTCTGTTGCTGTAGACACCCAAACATGCTATTAATTGCTTCCATTTTCAGAAGAACTTCTCTTGACCCCAGGCCAGAAACCTTGGAGTAAATTCTTTATTCTTCTCTTTCTCTCACTTCCCGTGTAACCTCCATCAGCAAGTCCTGTTGTTTTCTACCTTCATTATATATCCAGAATCCGATTACTTCTCACCACTCCCATTGCTTCCACCCTGGTCCATGCCACCGTCATTTCTTAACCTCCTCTCCCTCTCTAGAATTCTCAACACAACAGCAGAGTGGTGTGCCACTCCTCCAGAATGATTAGTAGGGATTTAAGGCTTTCAGCTGATCATATAGTGGAGGCCAGATTGTATTTTGTATGTACTGAGAAGTTCCTCCAAAGGCAGTGAAATTCTGGCCACTTCATGCACTCTATCTCAAATAAGCAAAGATGAACCCAATTTATTTCAGAGTAGGGAAGCAGTGAGAATTTCTATATGGCAAGAAGGTTAATTAAATTTGGGAACAGATGAAAAACTGAAATCTTATTATAAAACCTTTGTAAAGATTTAGACACCAGCATGTGGTAATGAGTGATGACTATCTCAATGTTTAAAGTTAATTGACTTCTGTACTTCTCCTTAGAGAAGCAGCTTATCACATTGGTGGCAGGTTCAGCCCGTTACTAGCTGTGGTCAAAAGGATGTTTAAAATTCCTGTGCCAGGCCATTCAATAGTTTCACACTGTGTTAATATTTGGCATTTGTATATTGTGCTGATTTTATCTCTGAAGTTGGAAAGAAATTGGTATCCAGTATGACGAACTATTCAAACGTTATAGTTACAATGACAAGAGTGTTTGGTTCAAAGTTTATAGTTACAGTGACAAGGGTGTTTGGTTTGTGCATGTTCATGGTGGGGTATGTATTTCTGTACTAAAAATGCTATATTAAATCTATTAATGTGGCATTAAACCCCATAAGCAAGTAATACAGTTTATAAAGAACTGTCTGGTGTTGCACAAGCTCCACTGGATATTTGACTGTGGTCTCATCACTCAAGTAATGTTCATAGTTTATAATATATCTTAAGAAGATCAACTTCTGTACACATGGTTAAGAATAGCATTAAAACTTCTCACCTCACCAGCACTGAACCAAGATGGCAGAGTAGAAGGACGTGCTCTCACTCCCTCTTGTGAGAACACCAGAATCACAACTAGCTGCTGGACAATCATTGACAGGAAGACATTGGAACTCACCAAAAAAGATACCCCACATCCAAAGACAAAGGGGAAGCCACAGTGAGACAGTAGGAGGGGCGTAGTCACAGTAAGATCAAATCCCATAACTGCTGGGTGGGTGACTCACAAACTGGAGAACACTTATACCACAGAAGTCCACCCACTGGAGTGAAGGTTATGAGCCCCACGTCCGGCTTCCCAACCTGGGGTCCGGCAACAGGAGGAGGAATTCCTAGAGAATCAGACTTTGAAGGCTAGTGAGTTTTGACCGCAGGACTTTGACAGGACTGGGGGAAACAGAGACTCCACTCCTCCAGGGCACACACAAAGTAGTGTGTGTATCGGGAACCAGGGGAAGGAGCAGTGACCCCATAGGAGACTGAACCAGACCTACCTGCTAGTGTTGGAGGGTCTCCTGCAGAGGCGGGCAGTGGCTGTGGCTCACTGTGGGGACAAGGACACTGGCGGCAGAAGTTCTGGGAAGTACTCCTTGGTGTGAGCCCTCCCAGAGTCTGCCATTAGCCCCACCAAAGAGCCCAGGTTGGCTCCAGTGTTGGGTTGCCTCAGGCCAAACAACCAACAGGGAGGGAACCCAGCCCCACCCATCAGCAGTCAAGCGGATTAAAGTTTTACTGAGCTCTGCCCACCAGAGCAACATCCAGCTCTACCCACCACCAGTCCCTCCCATCAGGAAGCTTGCACAAGCCTCTTAGATAGCCTCATCCACCAGAGGGCACACAGCAGAAGGAAGAACTACAATCCTGCAGCCTGTGGAACAAAAACTACATTCACAGAAAGATAGACAAGATGAAAAGGCTGAGGGCTATCTACCAGATGAAGGAACAAGATAAAACCCCAGAAAAACAACTACATGAAGTGGAGATAGGCAACCTTCCAGAAAAAGAATTCAGAATAATGATAGTGAAGATGATCCAGGACCTTGGAAAAAGAATGGAGGCAAAGATCGAGAAGATGCAAGAAATGTTTAACAAAGACCTAGAAGAATTAAGGAACAAACAAACAGAGATGAACAATACAATAACTGAAATGAAAACTACACTAGAAGGAATCAATAGCAGAATAACTGAGGCAGAAGAACGGATAAGTGACCTGGAAGACAGAAGGGTGGGATTCACTGCTGCAGAACAGAATAAAGAAAAAAGAATGAAAATAAATGAAGACAGCCTAAGAGACCTCTGGGACAACATTAAACACAACAACATTCGCATTATAGGGGTCCCAGAAGAAGAAGAGAGAAAGGACCAGACAAAATATTTGAAGAGATTATAGTCGAAAACGTCCCTAACATGGGAAAGGAAATAGCCACCCCAAGTCCAGGAAGCACAGCGAGTCACATACAGGATAAACCCAAGGAGAAACACGCCAAGACACATAGTGATCAAATTGGCAAAAATTAAAGACAAAGAAAAATTATTGAAAGCAGCAAGGGAAAAATGACAAATAACATACAAGGGAACTCCCATAAGGTTAACAGCTGATTTCTCAGCAGAAACTGTACAAGCCAGAAGGGAGTGGCATGATATACTTAAAGTGTTGAAAGGGAAGAACCTACAACCAAGATTACTCTACCCAGCAAGGATCTCATTCAGATTCGATGGAGAAATCAAAAGCTTTACAGACAAGCAAAAGCGAAGAGAATTCAGCACCACCAAACCAGCTCTACAACAAATGCTAAAGGAACTTCTCTAAGTGGGAAATACAAGAGAGGAAAAGGACCTACAAAAACAAACCCAAAACAATTAAGAAAATGGTCATAGGAACATACATTTCGATAATTACCTTAAACATGAATGGATTAAATGCTCCAACCAAAAGACACAGGCTTGCTGAATGGATACAAAAACAAGACCCATATATATATATACTTCTAGAGTAATGGAAATAAAAGCAAAAATAAACAAATGGGACCTAATGAAACTTAAAAGCTTTTGCACAGCAAAGGAAACCATAAACAAGATGAAAAGACAGCCCTCAGAATGGGAGAAACTATTTGCAAACAAATCAATGGACAAAGGATTAATCTCCAAAATATATAAACAGTTCATGCAGCTCAATATTAAAAAACCAAACAATCCAATCCAAAAATGGGCAGAAGACCTAAATAGACGTTTCTCCAAAGAAGACATACAGATGGCCAAGAAGCACATGAAAAGCTGCTCAACATCACTAATTATTAGAGAAATGCAAATCAAAATTACAGTGAGGTATCACCTCACACCAGTTAGAATGGCCATCATAAGAAGATCTACAAACAACAAATGCTGGAGAGGGTGTGGAGAAAAGGGAGCCCTCTTGCACTGTTGGTGGGAATGTAAATTGATACAGTCACTATGGAGAACAGTATGGAGCTTCCTTAAAAAACTAAAAATAGAATTACCATATAATCCAGCAATCTCACTGCTGGGCATATACCCAGAGAAAACCATAATTCAAAAAGACACATGCACCACAATGTTCATTGCAGCACTATTTACAATAGCCAGGTCATGGAAGCAACCTAAATGCCCATCGACAGATGAATGGATAAAGAAGATGTGGTACATATATACAATGGGATATTACTCAGCCATAAAAAGGAACGAAATTGGGTCATTTGTAGAGACATGGATGGATCTAGAGACTGTCATACAGGGTGAAGTACGTCAGAAAGAGAACAACAAATATCGTATATTAACGCGTATATGTGGAACCTAGAAAAAGGGTACAGATGAACCAGTTTGCAGGGCAGAAATTGAGACACAGATGTAGAGAACAAATGTATGGACACCAAGATGGGAAAGTGGCGGGGGGGTGGGGGTGTGTGTGATGAATTGGGCGATTGGGATTGACATGTATACATTGATATGTATAAAATTGATCACTAATAGGAACCTGCTGTATAAAAATATTAAATTTAAAAATTAAAAAACTTCTCACCTTTTAGAGAAGGCTTTTGAGAGGACATTTTTCACTCCTTAATGGGTTATATCTGTTTATCCGTTGGTGACTAAAGGATTAAATATATGACTGATAATCGCTTTTGCTTATATATACTTGAGAGTGCTGAAATGTCATTTACATGGTATTTAATTTTCCTGACTTCTTATTTTTAAAACAGAAAGCTTGATGCATATGATGTTTATAACTATCACTAAATATTTAACTGCATTATCCCCATTTTGCTAGTAAAAATAGTACTGAAACTGAGTAATGAAAATTTACCTTTGTTAAAATTCATTAGAATATTCAGGAATGTCTTCCCTCTGAACCATTATGACACATAGTAGATAATGTCAGGCAAACTGATAAATGTATAACCATAAATTTTGATGACCATAATGCCCAATTATAATGGACAGCATTTAGTGGTCGTATGCCTGACATTCCATAGTATGATGTGTCAGAACACACATCATCGCTGTTTTTGTGGATGGAAAGCTTTTAAGCAAGATGAAAAATATCAATGGGTTGTGAATGAAAATAACATATTAGGCATTATATGGTGGATTCATGTCTTCACTGGGAACAACCCTAACCTAAGACAATGAAGATTATGGAAAACCTTCTGGCATGCTCAAACTGAACTGAGTTTGGGAGTCACCATTATACACTTGACTCTGGCATGGGACACCCAGCATTTTTGGGATATAGTGCATGCACCTTAACCTTACTCAAGCAGTCAGTACTCAGTGGAAACAAGGTATGTGTTGGATTAAACATTGGCCAGTGAAACAAAACAGGGCTCTAGGTGAAAGAGAAGCTGGCCTTCATATAATGGAACAAGCTGAATTTACTTTTAATGAAAACGGTCTTTCAGAAGAAAAGAAGTTACTCTCTGAAATAGATTGGTAGGAATCATCTTCCAAGAGCAGAGAAAAGAATGGGAATCCACTTGGAAAGATGATAAAGACTTAGTAATATGGTCACACAGACCCAATACATAATGCTAGAGAATGTTAGCACTCAACACTTGGAAAGAGCGTATACTCTGACACAACAGGGTCTGTTAACTATTTTACTCCAAATGGGGACCCAAGTAGTCATGGGGTAATGACCTTCCATTTTTACTTATGGAAGTTCAGGAAGAGCATCTTTTTTTTAAAAAATAATAAATTTATTTATTTATTTATTTCTATTTTTGGCTGTGTTGGGTCTTCGTTTCTGTGCGAGGGCTTTCCCTTGCGGCAAGTTGCGGCAAGCGGGGACCACTCTTCATCGCAGTGTGTGGGCCTTTCACTGTCGCAGCCTCTCTTGTTGCGGGGCACAGGCTCCAGACGCGCAGGCTCAGTAGTTGTGGCTCACGGGCCCAGTCGCTCCACGGCATGTGGGATCCTCCCAGACCAGGGCTCAAACCCGTGTCCCCTGCATTGGCAGGCAGACTGTCAACCACTGCACCACCAGGGAAGCCTAGGAAGAGCATCTTTGAGACACATGCAGAGCCACAAACTTATGGAAATTTTCTGGGTGAAATTGTAACTTACATTGCTGATCTCTGACTCACCTCTGCCAAAGGATGGACCAAAATAAGATGAGTTATAGGAATAGGAATAATACTGAATGATACCTGTGTATTCCCCATGGGAGGAGACAGCCTAGCTGCACAACAGTCAATGGGAAAACTGTATAATAGTGTGAGTTGAGACAAATGATTGACTTTGTCCTCAGCTAACATGGAACCTAGAAATGACAGAATCATCACCACTGGTGGTAACACTTGTCCATAATAATATCTGGTATGTGGGCAAAGAACAATTTCTTCTAGGAAGATTTAATAAACACTTCTGTGATACATCCTGACTTCTTTTGTAGCCAGATGAAACTGTGTCATAACCACACTGTGATATGGTGTAATACTGGTATTGTTGGTAAGGTTCAACTGCCTTATATAAATACATCTTATAATAATGAAATGTATTGGGAAGCTGAACTAAAACCTCCCCAGGATGTGTTACCAATGGAGAGTGACTGGCCTGAGGAAGAATTAGATATAGTTCATTACTTTAAATAGCTCTGTACAAGTTTATCCCAAAGTTCAAGTGGCCATAGATCAAGGGAGTAAAGAGATAATTAAGTTGGTACATCAATAGAAAGATGTTTTAAATGGTCTTATAGATTGGAATAATTATTTCTTTGAGCCTGTTTTCATCCTTCATTGCCTTCTGCAAGTATTAGATATGGTTATGTGTTCTTGCTTACCTTATGTATAAATGCTGTACTAATTGTAAAAGCCCAAAATGACTGTTTTGTTGTTAAAAAGACTATGATTGAGAGTGAGAGTAGATTGTAAGGAAAGAGACAACACAGTAGATCTAGCTGCTTACTCCTTGCAAGTCTCCCAGGAAACCATGCTTGGCCTTTGGCCAACCCTGGGTTATGGCCGTCAAGATGGTTTTATTTTGTTTGTTTTGTTTTGTTTGCTTTTCTGTTTTCTTCCAGTTTTATTGAGATATAATTGACATATAGCACTATATAAGTTTAAGGTGTACAACACAATGATTTGACTTACATACATCCTGAAATGATTAACACAGTAGGTTTAGGGAACATCCATCATCTCGTGTAGATACACATTAAAGAAAGAGAAACAAATATTTTTTTCCCTTGTGATGAGAACTCCTAGGATTTACTCTCTTAATAACTTTCATTTATAATATATAGCAGTGTTAATTATACTTGTCATGTTGTACATTATATCCCTAGTACTTGCTTATCTTATAATTGCAAGTTTGTAGCTTTTGACTACCTTCATCTAATTCCCCCTTCCCCCACCATCCGCCTCTGGTAGTCACAAATCTGATCTCTTTTTCTGTAAGTTTGTTTGTTTGTTTGGTTGGTTGGTTTTTGCCTGTGCCATACGGCATGTGGGATTTTAGTTCCCCGACCAGTGATCGAACCTGTGCCCCCTGCAGTGGAAGCATGGAGTCTTAACTATTGGACAGCCAGGGAAGTCCCAAGTTTGTTTGTTTTTGAAATATAATTGACCTACAATGCTATGTTAGTTCCTGGTATGTAACACAGTGATTCAATATTTCTGTGCATTTGAAAATGATCGCCATGATTGTCTAGTTGTCATTTGTTACCATAAAAAGATATTACATAATTATTGACCGTATTCCACACACTATGCATTTCATACTGGTGACTCATTTATTTTGTAACTGAAATTTGTGCCTCTTTATCTCCCTGTATACAGTGGAATATTACTCAGCCATAAAAAAGAATGAAATCTTAACCATTTGTGACAACATGAATGGATCTAGAAGATATTATGCTAAGTGAAATAAGTCAGGCAGAGAAAGACAAATACTGTATGATTTCACTTATATGTGGAATCTAAAGAACAAAGCAAATGAACAAACATAACCAAATAGAAACAGAGTCATAGATACAGAGAACAAACAGGTGGTTGCCAGAGGTGGGGGGCAGTGGGGAGAGGAGAGAAATAGGTGAGGGAGATTAAAAGGTACAGACTTCCAGTTACAAAATAAATGAGTCAAAGTGTTCTTTATGTTAGTGATTGATGATTTTGTTATACACATCTGGAGCAACAATCAGGATAAATAATATGCACCTGGTTTTGTTGTTGGGGTCCTGAGTTTGGAGCAGCATGGCCAACTGCTAGCAGAATTATCTAGTGACCAGTCCCCCATCTGAGCCTCAGATCCTGAGACTCAAATTGGCTTCCTGGGCAGAGATATGTCACACATGTCCTTATAGTTTGATGCCAAAGAGATAGCACTCCTGTGTGGGCTCAGATGAGGAAGAACTTAGCTACATTAATATCTTAAAATTTGTCCTTGAACTTAAAGCATGACTAAAAAATATCTGAAGCATTTCTGGTTACATTAAATTTTCTCTACTGTCCTAGTATATGAAATTAACTGGAAGACTTACCAGGTGTCTGCATACTGCACCACTATCAATATATACATATTTGTAGTTGGTGCATTTGTATGTATCTATTCCTGCCTGAATTTGAGATTTAGAGCCCTTTACAAAACCACTGCTTTGGCTCTTGTATAAGAAGAGCAGAATAAACAAATTCTCGGCTGAGTAGGACCTGGTTTTATAGTCTTTCTCTGACTTTCTCACTGGACAAAAGGAAGCTCTTACAATGGGTCTGTCGGGATTTTTTTAAATATTCACTTACTCTAATAAAGGTTTTGATTGTGTTTCTTTGAAAAATGCTATAATCTGAGTCATAACCTATCTCCTAGGGTAAATTCCCCCTTTTCTGACTGCTCTTCCTTACAGTGCATTTCCTCACACTGTTCACAGGGATCACCTTCATGTAAATGGTCTGTACTCCTATTTCTGTAGTTCCATAGACTTATGGGAAGCTGTTCTATAATCTGCACCTCCTCTTTCCTTTAGGAATACTCTCATTCAAATATTATACAGAGGATTTTTTTGGCTTTATCTTTTTTAATTGAAGTATAATTGACATACAGTATTATATTAGTTTCAGGTGTACAATACAGTGATTCCATGCCTAGGTTTTGCTGGGGAAAAAAGTAGATTTCTCTCAGTTCTCATATATCTAAACAGTCACATCACTCAAACTTTGATTTTGTTCACAGGAATGTATCTGAAGCAAAGAATCCTCTTACTATAATCCTTGATTTTAAGTATCCTGTTTTATAAACTCCGAGCCAAATTTTTATGAAAATTTTTATTTTAAAAAAGTGGTGAGGGACTTTCCTGGTGGCACAGTGGTTAAGAATCCGCCTGCCAATGCAGGGGACCTGGGTTCAAGCCCTGGGCTGGGAAGATCCCACATGTTGTGGAGCAACTAAGCCCGTGCACCATAACTACTGAGCCTGCGTGCCATAACTACTGAAGCCCGCGTGCCTAGAGCCCGTGCTCTGCAACAAGAGAAGCCACCACAGTGCGAAGCCCGCACACCACAACAAAGAGTAGCCCCCACTCAATGCAACTAGAGAAAGCCTGTGCACAGCAATGAAGACCCAACAGAGCCAAAAATAAATTTAAAAAAAAGTGGTGACTTAAGAGCAGGGAAATATAGTTTGCTTATATCTACCCTCTTTTCTTGCTTTTACATACCCCAATCAGCCCCCTACCCCCACCATCAAGTAATTAGGTTTGACTATGTGCCTAGTGTTATTCATGTGGGTTTCAGTTAAACTAAAAGCTGAATGCTGTGGGACCAAAACCCAGGTGACAAATAACCAGACTAAAACATTTATTTTACTTAGTTTGATATAAATTCACAGATGAACTAGGTAAAATATCTTTGAGTTCACTGTAATTTAAAAATTGAACATTGTAATATAGGATAAGAATTGACCTGACTCTTCATTTTCAGTCCACTTAAAGTGTCACTCAGAACCAAAATAACTATACAGCTGAAATTCTTCAGTGACTAGAACCATCCCAGCTTTTGAATAGACTAATGGCATTAAGCTTCTGTTAAGAAAATTGGTGAAAAACCAAGATGCTTTGAATCAATCTTCTACTCTGCCAAATATTCTTAGACCAGGTATCTCTTAGGACTGGGAAGGAGGTGGGTAGAGTTTATTGATATAAAATACCTGTTTAAAAGAGCTTTCCAGGTCTTCCCTGGTGGCGCAGTAGTTAAGAATCCACCTGCCAATGCAGGAGACACGGGTTCGAGCCCTGGTCCGGGAAGATCCCACGTGATGCAGAGCAACTAAGCCCGTGCGCCACAACTACTGAGCCTGAGTTCTAGAGCCTGCAAGCCACAGCTACTGAGCCCGTGCGCCACAACTACTGAGGCTGAGCTCTAGAGCCTGTGAGCCAAAGGTACTGAGCCTGCGTGCTACAACAAAGAGTAGCCCCCGCTCACCGCAACTAGAGAAAGCCCGCGCACAGCAACGAAGACCCAATGCAGCCAAAAATAAATTTATTTAAAATAACTAAATAAAAGAGCTCCCCAAATCACAGTAAGTAGACAGTTGAGGAAGGATTTGAAGATTGGGTAATAGCTGACTTTGAGGGGTTTTTTTTTTTCTTATTTCTTTCATTTATCTTCTTCACAAGGAATGTGAAGCCCTTTAAAGGCTTCTTTGCTGTTACACAGTGGAGGCAGTGTGCTATAGTGGAGAGATCAGGGGCTTTAAAGCCACATAGAACCTGGGCTTGAATTGAATAGCAGCTCTGCAACTAACCAGCTGCCTGGACTTTAGTCAAGCTTCAGAACCTTTTCTTGTCCATAAAATTTGGATATTAAAATACCTATTCCATAAGCTTGTTAATGTTTAAACAAGATGACACATGTAAAAAGCTTAGGGTTAAACCTGAAGCATGGCAGGGGCCCAATACATGTTCTCTAAACCTTTATTTTCCCAGGTTTGATAGAATAGAAGCTTTCAATGAGTAAAAGATGAGAAAATCATGAAAATCTGTTTTTCTAAACTCAGAAGTTATTCTTTGAGCAACTACTAGGCATTATGGGAAATTTTTTTAAATGATTAAGGCCCAGTCTTTCACCTACTCACAATCTACTAGGAGAAAAAGACACATGAATAATACAACTACAGAATGTAAGAGGTAAAAACAATGTGCTATTGGAATTTATAGGGTAGGGGGGAATTCTGATACGGTGGAGAGGTACCGAAAAGGTGTCCAAAGTAATTTGTGTAACAAAGTAGATATACTCTTGAAGTTCTGTTTTTTTTTTTTTTTTTTTTGCGGTATGCAGGCCTCTCCCTGTTGTGGCCTTTCCCGTTGCGGAGCACAGTCTCCGGACGTGCAGGCTCAGCGGCCATGGCTCACGGGCCCAGCCGCTCCGCAGCATGTGGGATCCTCCCGGACCGGGGCACGAACCCGTGTCCCCTGCATCGGCAGGCAGACTCTCAACCACTGCACCACCAGGGAAGCCCTGAAGTTCTGTTTTTTAAGGAATCTAATATAAATTAAAGTTTGCATTGGGGCATATTCTCTTTAAATATTAAAGCCAGAAGTTTGACTTAAACAAAATTATCCAAACATATATTTAAAATAAACTACTTGGTCTTAATTTTGTTCTCCTGTGTCAGTTTTTAGAGGAATGGATGCATCTTGGGAACTCCTGCTATCAGTGTGACAGTGAAATAGTTTGAGTACTGATGGCAGTTTTAAAAGTGACCTTTATTCAGGTTCTAAAAATACAGTTTGTGCTTCTTAACAAAACCACATGTCGCTCCTCCATATTGAAATAAATGTCTTTTCTTTATAAAAGCTTGGTAAGAGTTATTGGAAATATTCAAATTGCCCTTTAAAGGATTTTTTAAAATTCTAGGGCTGCTTCATTAAGCATCGGTTTATGCTGTGCTGCAAATGTTTTAGAGATCCTTCATAATCAAGTCCCTTGCTTAGGATCTTCTGGTTTTTTTTTTTTTTTTTTTTGGATTTTCTGGTCTTAATGTAAGTTCCACTTTTCTCATTCACGCAGACTTGGACATTACATTTAAAGTTTGTGTTCAATCCCATCTCTCTAATTAATTTGCATTAGTCTTGGATATAATCAAAGTTGTATAGTTAGCATTCATCCCTGATGAATTGATGAAAACTAGCACTGGAGACTCATGCATTTATATTTTGTTGAATATTTTGGAATGAGAAATCAGACTATATAGATTTAATCAGGTAAATACACTAGAGATCTATTACTTCCTTGTGAGTGCATTTCCCAAGTTGTGTCATAGAGCTTGTTACTTAAACCTAAATCAGAAGTGCTCTAAAGACAGGTTGCAAAATGATTGTCAAAGACTTCTTATCAACTACATTTTTTCCTTGCCCAGTTTTCTCTTGTTGGCTCTATTTTTGTATCATTTGCATTTTTTTTCATCTTCGTGTGGAAATAGCTCATACTTTATAGGAAAAGAAAGTAGTGATGTTTGGAAGTCTAGGCCAGGACCAGAATCCTGTGGGCCTACTGGCTGTTCACTGTAAGGACTGGCCACAATTTGACAGACTGTAGAATCCAGGAGTTGGAAAAACTTCAGAAGGTTTTGGATGGTTTTATCATAATGGAATCTTGGAATACGAAGAGCAGACTTCCAGTACCAGCCCTATCATTCAGAGGCTACATGCCCTTTTGGACAAGTTATTTTACTCTTCTGAGCTTCCACTTGCTCAATGTTAAAATGGAGATATCCTCTCCTTTAGGGGATTGTTGTGAGTATTAAATGAGGTAATAGATATCAAAAATAATTATAAAATAACTATATAAATGTAAGGAAGTAGTACTAGCTTCCTGCTCCAAGCCACAGTAAACAAAATGGCTACCTTGATGTCAGAGTTAAGTGTTCCCAAACTCTGGGCTTCAGTGGGACTGACACTAACCAACTCTGAGATTTTGAGCACAGCATTCTTTCTCTTTGGGCATCAGTTTTCTTATCTGTCAGAGTAGATCTCAGGCTAGGTGAACTCTAAGAGTTTTCCAGCTCTAAAGATCCTAAGTGTATCTCCTTTCACTGTCACTCTGTTATTTACTTGTGATACAAGTGACAGAAGGGAAAATATTTAAACTCAAAATGAAGTACCAGGGCTTCCCTGGTGGCGCAGTGGTTAAGGATCTGCCTGCCAATGCAGGGGACATGGGTTCAAGCCCTGGTCCGGGAAGATCCCACATGCCGTGGGGCAACTAAGCCCATGCACTGCAACTATTGAGCCTGCACTCTAGAGCCCACATGCCACAACTACTGAAGCCCACGTGCCTAGAGCCCATGCTCCACAACAAGAGAAGCCACCTCAATGAGAAGCCCTTGCACCACAATGAAGAGTAGCCCCCGCTCACCACAACTAGAGAAAGCCTGTGCGCAGCAACGAAGACCCAACGTAGCCAAAAAATAAAATAAATTTATTTAAAAAAATTAAGTACCATCATAAAATTCCCCTTGTGGGTGAAACCCATGATTAAGTCTCAAAGAGAAAGTGAAAGGGCTTCGATTAGTGCCTCTTTCCTTCTGAGAGCTAGGCCTTCCTATTAACTGTTTCTATGAGCTATATTTGCCAGTCAGGTAACAATCTGAGAAGTTTCTGCTGCTACTATGCCAGCAAAGAAATATTTTGGCAGTAATGTCCTTGGCATCAAGCCAAATACGTTTCACAAAATGATATCTTATAGGAGGCAGGTTTGGGCATTAAGGAATTTCCTCACATACCTACACCCATGGATTATTCCCTTCCAAAATATATTTGCTACAGATATGTATAAATCTGTAATGCTAATTGATGAATAAATAGTACTTTATATTTTCGTCTAATAAACATTTTATTGAGTGTCTGCTATCAGCCGGACATGATGCTGGATACTTTACTTACGTTATCTCTAATTTTCATGTAACCTCAATCAGTGTCACCTAGGGGTCTCCCTGCTGGGGATGGAGGTACATACAGGGGGATGAGGAAGTTGTTGACATCCTCACAAGACCTCTGGTTCTGAGAACCTACTTTCTGCTGAATTTCTATAAGTTTGTTCATTTTACAGTACAAAATAGGAAGATTGCTTAGCATCTTCCCATGCTGCACATGCTATCTCTCTATTCCATACAGCATTCACCCAGGTGTGAAACCTAGCCTCTTCTTCAATTTACACATATATTATCTTCACTTGAGGCATTCGTGTATGTGGTCGATTTTACTGAAATAGAAGGAAGGTTTATTTGTGGCATCACAAATAATTTCAGATTAACACCAAATATCTCATACCACCTGGGAGTTTTTTCCTCTGGCCAGTTCATCCCACACAGAGGGATAGTCTCTCATTGATTCCTCTCTTTCTCACTTTTCCCTCACCTTTTAAATTTCCCCCATACCTTAACCTCACTTCTGATTCAAATATATATATATATATATATATATATATATATATATATATATATATATACACACACACACACGCACATACACACACATATGTGTGTATATGGATAGATATAGATATGTATGTAATATTTTAGTCTTTATTCCCTAAATGAGCCATGGACTTGCCTTTGCATATTCAGACTCATCTAGGTATATGTTCAGTGAAACAAAAAAAGGCTTACCACTCTCAGAATCCACCCTCCTTACAAGGCAGTAGTGGTTATAAACAGCATTTTTCCCCCTAATACCAAATAACACTGTAAGGATTGGTATTATCCTCATTTTATAGATGAGTAAACAAGCTCAAAGATTTAATGACTTGTCCAGGATTATTCATTTAGTAAGTGACAAAGTCAGATTTTGAAGCTAGGTCCATTTGCATCCAATGCACTTTCTACCAAACAAGACATGATTCAAAAAAGAAATTGGAAAAGGTGTAATTTAAGGTCCTCTGGGCTTTTGAAAATAGGAAAATTGCTTTGAAAATTCATAGCATCCGAATCCATTTGGAATAGGGACGCATAGCTTTACCGTTGTGGCCCCAAAGTTGCTGTTTAAGAAGGTAGGGAAACATAAGGTTTCAGTAATTTAAAAAAATCCTGCTTGGTATCAGATAAATGGGTATTTATTATGGCTAATTAAATTTTATCTTTTAAAATTTACTTAGACATTGACTTTTACCTGATAAATATTTATTAATCCTCTCTACCTTTTTTATCATATTTCTTTTAAAAATACTTTTTCTAATACCTGCTATTTTTTTTTATTACAGAGACAATTAAAGGCAGATGCTAAAAAAGCCATTGGAAGGCTTCAACTCCGCACACTGAAACAAGGAGACAAGGTGCATTTATGACTTGTAAATGCTATTTGTTTTAAAGCAGTGCTACCAAGCCATTGTTAAAAGCTAAGTGTTCTTCCAAAGTATGATTTTCATTAGAATTTATAAATCTTATTGATTTTTTAATCTATTTGATACTGGAGATAGGCTGAATAATGGCCCCCAAAGACATCTAGGTCCTAATCCCTAGAACCTGTAAATGTTACCTTATATGGCAAAAAGTACTTTGCAGATGTGAGTAAGTTAAGGATCTTGAGATGGGGAGATTATTCTGGATTATCCAGGTGGATCCTAAGTATAATCACAGTGTCTTTATAAGAGGGAGGAAAGGGGAGATTTGACTACAGTGCAGTAGGAGATGTGACAATGGAAGCAAGAGGTTGCAGTGATGCAAGAAAGGGGCCATAAGCAATAACAGTAAGAGTATAAGTTTGTGTCATTTTAAGCCACTAAGTTATTGTAATTTGTTACAGCAACAGGAAATTACTACAGTGCTTCAGTACAACTCTACTTGAACATCCATTTTCAGATTTAGCACAGTTGAAAACTACCATTGATGTATAAAACACGTATCAAAAAATAGCTATGGAAGTTTGTACTACAATAAAAATATAGCTACAGAACTTATTGAAATAAAAAATACCATTTATAATAGCACCAAAACCATTATATACTTAGGTATAAATCTTACAAAATATGTACAAGATCTATATGCTGAAAAGGGCAAAACATAATGAAAGAAAGAAATCAAAGAAGACCTAAAGAAATGGAGGGATATATCATGTTCATGGATTAGAAGACTGTCGTCAAGATGTCACTTCCTCCCCAAACTGATCTATAGATTCAATGCAGTTTCAATCAAAATCCTAGTTGCATCTTTTGTAGGAATTGACAAGTTGACTCTAAGTTTATTTGCAAAAGCAAAAGAACTAGAATAACCAAAACAATTTTGATAAAAAACAAATTTGGGTGACTCACATTTCCTGATTTGCAGGATTATTTTAGAGCTACAGTAGTCAAGAAAGCATGGTAGGGCTTCCCTGGTGGCGCAGTGATTGAGAGTCCGCCTGGCGATGCAGGGGACACAGGTTCGTGCCCCGGTCTGGGAAGATCCCACATGCTGCGGAGCGGCTGGGCCCGTGAGCCATGGCCGCTGAGCCTGCACATCCGGAGCCTGTGCTCCGCAACGGGAGAGGCCACAACAGTGAGAGGCCCGCGTACCACACACACACACACACACAAAAAGCATGGTATTAGGGAAAGGATGGACCTTTCGATCTTTGAAACAGAAGAGACGGTCCAGAAATAGACCCACACATAAATGGTCGATTGATTTTTGACAAAGGTGCAAAAGCAATTCAAAGAAGAAAGGGCAGCCAATTGTTGGCTCTCCATACGCAATGACTGAATATCCATAGACAAAAAAAAAAGAACCTCAATCCATACTTTATACCCTCTGCAAAAATTAACTTGAAATGGATCACAGACTTAAATATACAACCTAGAACTATGAAATTTTAGAAGAAAACTTGGGAGAAAAATATCTTTGTAGCTTGGGTTAGGCAAAGATTACTTAGATATGATACCAAAAACAAGTCCATTAAAGAAAAAAGAGAAATTTGTTAAAATTAAGAGCTTTTGCTCTTTGAAAGACACTGTTAAGAGACTGAAAAGACGAGCCACAGACTGGGAGAAAATATTTGCAAATCACATATCTGATAAAGGACTGTATTCAGAATATATAAAGAACTCTCAAAACTCAAGAAGAGAACAGACAGAAGGCAGATACTAAAAAAGCTATTAGTGGAAAAATGGTCAAAACAGACATTTTACCAAAGAAGTATATGGCTGGCAAAAAAGCACATAAAATGATGCTAAACATCATTAGTCATTAGGGAAATACACATTAAAACCACAATGCGATACCCACAGCACATTTATTAGAATGCCTAAAACCAAGAGCTGACCAGCTGTGGGACAACTGGAACTCTCATGCATTTTCTGGTGAGAATGCAATGTACAGCCAGTTTAGAAAACAGTTTGGCAGTTCTGTGTGTGTGTGTGTGTGTGTGTGTGTGTGTATAAATTAATTAATTATTGGAGTATAGTTGCTTTACAATGTTGTCTTAGTTTCTGCTGTACAGCAGACTGAATGGCAGTTCTTTATGAAGTCAAATATACACTCTCGAAAGAACCCAGCAATCTCACTGCTAGATGTTTACTCATTCACATAAAAACTTGTTCACAATTGTTCATGGCAGCTTTACTCATAATTACCAGAAACTGGAAAGAACCCAAATGTCCTTCAAGTGTTGAATGGATTAAAAAAACTGTGGTACATCCATATCATGGGATACTATTTAGCAATAAAAAGGGGGGGATCCTACTGATACATACAACAACATGGATGAATCACAAATGCATTATGTTAAGTGAAAGAAGGCAGACTCAAAGGCTATATAAGGCACAATCCCACTTATAAGATATTCTGGAAAAGCCAAAACTACAGGCACTGAAAAACAGATAAGTGGGTGGCAGAAGATAGTGATAAAAGGAGGGGTTAATTACAGAGGGGTTAATTATGAAGTGGTATAGAGGAATTTGTTGGGGTACCAGGACTATCCTGTATCTTGACTATGGTAGTGATTAAGTGACTGCATGTTTCTCCAAACTTGAAAAACTGTATACTCAACATTTAGAGTGAATTTTATTGCATGTGACTTATACCTTAATTTTTTTTAATGGAAAAACATAGCCATAGAACTTGTGGCATTGTGCAAATTCTAAAACCAGGAAGAGGTTTAAATCAGTGCTACATGTTTCTCTTTGTACTGTTCCTCTTTGGTTGACTTTATTCTTTCACTTTATTTATTTATTTGTTTGTTTGTTTGTTTTGGCTGCACTGAGTGGCTTTGCAGGACTTTATTCTTTTACTTTATTTATTTATTTATTCATTCATTCATTGATTCATTCATTTATTTATTCATTCGTTCATTCATTCATTCATTATTCATTCGTTAATTGATTGATTGATCGATTGATTCATTCATTCATTTATTTATTCATTCATTCATTTTTTTTTTTTGGCTGCACCGAGTGGCTTTGCAGGATCTCAGTTCCCCGACCAGTGATTGAGTCCAGGCCACAGCAGTGAAAGCCTGGAATCCTAACCACTAGGCCACCAAGGAACTTCCTTCTTTTACTTTTTTTTAAAATAATTTATTTATTATTTTTGGCTGCATTGGGTCTTTGTTGCTGTGCATGGGCTTTCTCTAGTTGTCTAGGTGTGCAGGCTTCAGTAGTTGTGGCTCGCGGGCTCTAGAGCTCAAGCTCAGTAATTGTGGTACACGGGCTTAGACACTCTGCAGCATGGGGGATCTTCCTGGACCAGGGCACGAACCCGTGTCCCCTGCATTGGCAGGTGGATTCTTAACCACTGCGCCACCAGGGAAGCCCCTTTCTTTTACTTTTTAAAGTCTAAATATTTTATTTTATTTTCCAACTTCAATTACATAATACACAATGTTATTGACTGTAGTCACCATGTTTTACATTAGATCTTCAGACCTTATTCATCTTATAGTTGAAAGTTTGTACCCTTTTATTAACTTCTCCCTATTTCCCCCATTCCTCAGACTGTGGAAACTAATTTTCTACTCACTGTTTCTATGAGTTTGACTCTTTTTTTAGATTCCAATTAAGTCTAGATAATTTTAAACCGCTTATTGAAACAGTCGTTTTAGTGATGTGATGCTCCTTCTTCTGTAGGAATTTATGTAATTTATTAAATGCATGTGTATTCTGATTTTGCTCTGTAGTTTAATGTATTTTTCTTATCCATCTGAATAACAATAACTATTTGCTCTTAGGAAATTGGCCCTGATGGAGATAGTTGTGCTGTGTGTATTGAACTATATAAACCTAATGATTTGGTGCGCATCTTAACCTGCAAGTAAGTTTGATTTTCTTTTATGTCGTCAATAAGAATAGCTGACTTACAAAAATGATTGTAGTGGGGGAAACTATTTTGAATGTTTCCAATTTGATGTAAAGAAAGTATTTATTTTTAACTTCTTTTCATTTAAATATAGGTGATTGCTTTATTTTTAATGTTAGTGGAAGTGGTATAAGGCTAATTATATAATATTTCCATAATCTGGTACAATTTGGAAACTAGTTCCGTAAAAAAACTTAAGAACCTAGCCAGCATCACTGTTTATTTAATATTGTGTGTGTGTGTGTGTGCGTGTGTGTGTGTGGTACTGGATTATTTAATTCAAAATAATTCTACCAATCCTATTGAGAAAAAAATAAAATCAACTTATGAGCACCTATTTGGAAGTCTTCATTCTTTAGCTTCTTATTATCCCTCTCCCGGAAGTTGTTCTTAACACTCTTCCTTTTAGCTATTAAATAGTGGCATTCTTGGAACTTATCACATTGCCTAAAGTATCGGAATTATGTTACGCTCAATACTTTATTGCACTATATTATTGAGAATGACTAACTGTACTATTTTATAGTTAGGGAATAACAAAATAATTAAGATCCGAATTACTGAACAAAACCTTAGGTCAGGTAACATCTTAGCTATTTTTCAAGTAAGTGGTATTGAAAATAGTTTTTATGAAGCTAGAGTAATGAGGCTATATTTAAAAGTACCGTATTATGAAATTTCCAAATTTTGTTTCTGTAATAGTGTGTTTAAAAGGAAAAAAAAACAGGCATCCGTTAAAAGACTAAGTAAACTTATAGGGTAACCCGTTAGTATATTAGGCAAAGTGTTGCTAGTTCACAACTGATAACCAAAATATGTGTTTTTTTCCTTCATTAGCCATATTTTCCATAAGACATGTGTTGACCCATGGCTATTAGAACACAGGACTTGCCCCATGTGCAAATGTGACATACTCAAAGCTTTGGGAATTGAGGTAAATGTTGCTAAACTATTTATACGAAGGAACTTAAGCAGTGTGTTATTTATATATCTGGGCCTTCAGGAAAAAAATCCTTATTTTTTAGCTACATAATGTGCTAGACTTACGGTTTATACCAAAAATTGGACCTACTTACATCATAGTGACAGCGAGGTACCATGTTGGACCACCTCCATTTTCCTCCTTCTTCCCTCTCCTCAAATGTACTTATTATTTGGTCAGAATTGGAAGTGATGACCCCAACTGACTTCTGATACCCCTTGCTGTTTTTTACTCTCTTACTATTGCATAGCAATCAAACTTGTTTTTAACTGAGCATGTAAAGTTTGAGAGAGTATAATAAATATTAAGTTATACTTCGTAAATGAAAAAAAATCCTACCTATTTCGCAGTACACACAACAGAAAGTCAAGCTCAACAAACTCTTCCTGACTTGAGGAGATATACAGATGACAGTGATTCTCAAAACCCCTAGGGTACAGCATAGGAGTGTTTTTTGAGTGCCTTCCTTGTATCAGGCATTATATTATGAAGTGTTCACCCAGATAAACATGTCAGATGTTGATGGCAATCTGCCTGTAACATCTTTCACCCCATTGGACCCAATTACTCCAACTGCTCTGGCTGTGACCTGCAAGAAATTTTTGTGATCATCAAAAATGGATTGTAGGTTTAAAAGGTTAAGAAGCATTGCTCTAATAAGTCACCTATGAAGAAACTTTGTAATGATATGTCAAGGAAGAACGTATACTCTGAGAGCCTCTTAATGTGTTTAAATGCTTTCTGCAGGTGGATGTTGAAGATGGATCAGTGTCTTTACAAGTTCCGGCATCCAATGAAGCATCCAATAGTGCCTCTCCTCATGAAGAGGATAATCGCAGTGAAACTGCATCCTCTGGATATGCTTCAGTTCAGGGCGCAGATGAACCGCCTTTGGAGGAACATGTGCAGTCAGCAAGTAAGCACCATGCTGAGGGGCAATGAGTGCCCTACAAATGATCCATTGGGGATTAGACACTAGGCAGAGTACTCCTGCTTTTTAGCATTTATTCTATTCATCCATTAACACATTCCAGGTTTTTTCTAGTAAGAATGATGCAATGCAGGATGCACCCCTACCTTAACTTAATATACACATTCAAATGTACCTGAAACAGATGAAATGCATTAAGAGTGGGGATTATTCACAGAAGAAAAAGATTTTTTTATTGGAAAGCTTCTCTCCGATGCATTTAAGTGTTGGCTTATTAACTTAGGCTAAGGAGAAACTTTTCAACTTTAGAAGCCATTGTTTATTGCATATCAATCAGAAATTAAGATAAAGAAATTAAGATAAAGAATTCCTGGAATGATAAAACAGAATTTAATTTCCAAAAGCTTGATTTATACACAACTTCTCCAGAACCCATTTTTTGCACAGATCAGAAACTGTGTTTAAGAATGATGTGCTGCCACCTGTTGATTATTTGCCATGAAGTGAACAAACTGTAGAAAGTAACATTGAATGTATTAATTTCAAAATTCATGTGAATCAGTATTAGCAACTTAGTAATGTCATACCAGTAGAGAGATTTTAGGGAATTCTGTTACTTTTTTCCTTAGAGAAAACCCGTATACAAATTACTTTCCCTTTCTTTAACTTCCACCTTTTTCATGGTTTTTGTTGGTTTGATAGTTTTTCCTCTGTCCTCATTTTGAGATAACCTAATTCTGGCATAAAAGTAGAAGGAAAATGAAATGTCAGGGTGACTTGTAAAAGTTTCAGCTTCCTATGACATGAACCTTTGTCCTTGGTAGACTTATCAGTGCCATAGATACCATTTCTACAGAGGTCACAAGGAATACCATCATGCAAACGCAAACCTCATGTTGTAATCTAATCTTTGGACATTTCGTAGAGTACAAAGTAGTCATAAGAATCTTAATAATCTGTGTTTTGTTCTACCTATAATAGATAATCATTGGCTATTTGCCCCAGATGAATTCTTAGTTCCTGTAACTGTGTGGTAATAGAATTCAGTGAAGATAAAGGACAGTGTATGGGATAATTCAGTTTAGCAGCATTGGTGGTTCAGTGGTAGAATTCTTGCCTGCCATACGGGAGGCCTGAGTGTATGGGATAATTCAGTTTATTGTCAGACCAGTTTAAAAAAAGAAAAAAGTCCCAATCTACGTTTATTGTGTTCTGTTCTTGTGGGGGAGGGTAGAAGGCAGAACAGTTTTTGCAGAGAATTTGCGAAGCAAATAAAATGTTGATCCATGTTCCTTCTCCTGTATTCTTTATCTCCATGAATGGTAGTAACACCTACCCGGGTGCGTCAAACCAGAAACTTAGGTAGATCCTAGATCCTTCCCTCTCCCCTTCCTATTGATTCAATATCATTTTTCCTCTAAACCATCCCCTAATTTCCAACCTCAATTCAACAGTCATAGTTTGAGCCACTATCTTCTCTCTACCCATTCCTTCTACTCTTCCTCCCCCAAGAAATTGGGGAAGCCCAGTCCAACTCCTGTTCCTCCTTTAAAACTTGCTCCCCTTTGAGAAGCTTCCTTTGACTCACCTGTGTGGTCCTACTGTCTACTTCGGTAGAACTTCTATCATTGCATTTATTGCACTGAATTGTATTAAAACCTTAAAAAGGCCCTTTGGGTAGGGACAGTGTTTTATTATTCACTATCGTATACCCAAGCACCTAGCACAGACTGCCACATAGTAAATACTCAAATAAGTGTTGAATGAGTGACCACATAGAATAGATTTAATTTTATCTATGATTATATATTAATAGTTTGGGCATTATGCCTATTAACCATTGATTATTATGGTGATAGTTGTGATTTAAATAACTTTGTAAACATACAATTGATTCGTTCATGCCTGTGTGTTCCATCATTGTGCTGAATTTTATCAGAGCATTGGTTTTCAAACATAAGCATACATTGAGTCACCTGGAGGGCTTGTTAAAACAGAGGGGCAACCATCAGTTTCTGACTCAGTTGGTCTGGGGTGGGCCCTGAGAATTTTCATTTCTAAGAAGTTTCCACGTGATACTGATACTGCTTGTCCAGGGACCACACTCTGGGAACCACCGAATAAGGGCCCTAGTTCTTAACCCTGGCTGCACATTAGAATCACCCATAGAAACTTTAAACATTACTAATGCCTGGGCTTTACCCCAGAATTGTTAAATCAGAATCCATGAGATGTGGGGCCCAAGCACAGGTTATTTTTTATTTTGAAATAATTTCAGGCTGACTTAAAAAAAGTTTCAAAAACAGTAAAAATAATGCCCATATACCCATCACCAAACTTCTCCAAATGTTAACATCTTATATAACCATATACAATTATCAAAAGCAGGAAATTAAATGATAAAATGTTATTAACTAAACTGATCTTACTCAAATTTCACCAGTTGGCCCATTAATGTCCTTTTGCTGTCCTAGGATCCCACATTGCATTTCCTCTTTTCTCATTTTTCCCCAGTTTTATTGAAATATACTTGACATATAATCAGAGTAAGATTAGTTAAATCCATAATCTCACATAATTACGAATTTTGTGTGTGTGTGGTGAGAACATTTAAGATCTACTCTCTTAGCAACTTTCAAGTATTTAATACAGTATTGTTAACTGTAGTCACCATCTATATGTTAGATTCCCCAGAACTTATTCATCTTATAACTGGAAACTTGTACCCTTTGACGAGCATTTCCCCATTTCCCCCACCTTCCAGCCTCTTGCAACCACCATTCTACTCTGTTTCTATGAACTTGGCTTTTTTCTTTTTAAGATTCTACATATAAGTGATATCATACAGTATTGGTCTTCTCTGTCTGACTTATTTTACTTAGCACAGTGCCCTCAAGGTCCATCCATGTCGTTGCAAATGGCAGGATTTCCTTCTTTCTCATGACTGTATATATATATATATATATATATATAGATAGATAGATAGATAGATAGATAGATAGATACATACATACACACACACACACCCCCCACATTTTCTTTATCTGTTCATCAGTCAGTGGACACCTAGGTTATTTCTGTGTCTTGGCTATTGTGAATGATGCTGCAGTGAACATGGAGGTGGAGCTCTCTCTTCAAGATAGTGATTTCATTTCCTCTGGATATATACCCAGAAGTGGGATTGCTGGATGATATGGTAGTTCTATTTTTAACTTTTTGAGAACCTCCATACATGTTTCCCATACTGCTGTACCAATTTACATTCCCACCAACAGTGCACTAGGGTTCTCTTTTCTTCACGTCCTTGCCAACACTTACCTGTTTTCTTTTTGATAATAGCTGTTCTAACAAGTGTGAGGCAATATCTCATTGTGGTTTTGATTTGCATTTCCCTGATTAGTGATGTTGAGCATCTTTTCACGTACCTGTTGGCCATTTGTATGTCTTCCTTGGGAAAATATCTCAGTTCTTCTGCCCATTTTTTAATCAGATTATTTGCTTTTTTGCTATTGAACTGTATGAATTCTTTATATATTTTGGATATTAACCCCTTATCTGATATGTGGTTTGCACATATTTTCTCCCATTTTGTAACTTGCCTCTTCATTCTTTTGATTATTTCTCTTGCTGAATAGAAGCTTTTTGATTTGATGTAGTCCCATTTGTTGATTTTGGCTTTTTAAGTCCTTAATCCATTTAGAGTTTATTTTTTAAGTGGTGTAAGATAGGGGTCCAGTTTCATTCTGTTGCATATTTATCCAGTTTACCCAAAACCATTTACTGAAGACTGTCTTTTCCCCATTGAGTGTTCTTGGCTCCCTTGTCAAATATTAGTTCATCTCATACACATGGTCTCATACACATGGGTTTATGTCTGGGCTCTCAGTTCTGTTCCACTGATCTATTTGTCTGTTTTTATGCCAGTACCATACTGTGTTGATTATTATAGTTTGAAATCAGGAAGTGTGATGCCTCCCCACTTTGTTCCTCTTTCTCAGGATTGCTTTGGCTATCCAGTGTCTTTGGTAGTTACATATGAATTTTAGGATTTTTTTATACTTCTGTGAAAAATGCATTTGGAATTTTGATGTGGATTACATTGAATCTACAGATGGCTTTGGGTAGTATGGACATTTAAACAATATGAATTCTTTTTTTTAAATAAATTTATTTATTTATTTACTTATTTTTGGCTACGTTGGGTCTTTGTTGCTGCACGCGGGCTTTCTTTAGTTGCAGCGAGTGGGGGCTACTCTTCGTTGCTGTGCATGGGCTTCTCATTGCGGTGGCTTCTCTTGTTGTGGAGCACGGGCTCTAGGCACATGGGCTTCAGTAGTTGTGGCACGTGGGCTCAGTAATTGTGGCTCACGGGCTCTAGAGCGCAGGCTCAGTAGTTGTGGCACACGGGCTTTGTTGCTCCGTGGCATGTGGGATCTTCCCGGACCAGGGATCGAACCCGTGTCCCCTGCATTGGCAGGTGGATTCTTAACCACTGCACCACCAGGGAAGTCCAATATGAATTCTTCTGATCCATGAACGTGGGATGTATTTCCATTTATTTGTGCCCTCTTCAATATCTTTTATAAATGTCTTATAGTTTTCAGTACAAATCTTTTACTTCCTTGGTTAAATCTATTCATAAGTATTATATTGCTTTTTGATGCTACTGTGAATGGGATTGTTTTCTTTATTTCTCTTTCAGATATTTCATTGCTGGTGTATAGAAATGCAACTGATTTTTGTCTGTTGATTTTGTAACCTGCAACTTTAGTGAATTCGTTTATTAGTTCTAACAGTTTTTGTTGGTATCTTTAGCATTTTCTCTAGGTCATGTCATCTGGAAACAGACAATTTTACTTCTTCCTTTCTCATTTTGATGCCTTTTTTCTGTTTGTTTCTTTGTTTAAATTTTTTAAATTATTTTTTGGCCGTGCTGCATGGCATGTGGGATCTTAGTTTCCCTGACCAGGGATTGAACCCGCGTCCCCTGCATTGGAAGCACGGGGTCTTAACCACTGGACCGCCAGGGAAGTCCCTTGATGCCTTTTATTTCTTTTCCTTTGTAATTTCTCTGGCTAGGACTTCCAGTACTATGTTGAATAGGAGTGGTGAGAGTGGGTAACCTTGTCTTGTTCCTCTTGAGTATGTTGTTAACTGTGGGTTTGTCAAGTGTGTCCTTTATTTATTTATTTATTTATTATTTTTAAAAATTTTTGGCTGTACTATGCAGCATGTGGGATCTTAGTTCCCCGACCAGGGATCAAACCCACGCCCCCTACAGCGGAAGCATGGAGTCTTAACCACTGGACTGCCAGGGAAGTCCCCATGTATGTCCTTTATTATGTTTGGGAATGTTCCTTCTACACCCAATTTGCTGAGCAGTACACATTGCATTTAACTGTTACGTCTTCTTTATCTCCAATCTGTGACTGTTCCTTAGTCTTTTTCTTTCATGACTTTGACACTTCTGAAGGCCACCAGTTATTTTGTAGAATGTCCCTCAATTTGCAATTGTCTCCTGATACCCAATGATTAAATTTATTGTCCGTTGTCTATTTCTGGCAAGAATACCACAGAAATTATATTGTGCCCTTCTCTGGCTCATATCATATAATGAGGCACATGATGCCCATGTCTTATTACCAATGGTTTTAATTTTGTTCGCTTGGTTAAGGTGGCATCTGCCAAGCTTCTCCTTTTAAAGTTACTCTTTTTCTCTTTATAATTATTAATTATTTTATAGAGAGACACTTGGAGACTATGCAAATATCCTGTTTCTCATCATACTTTTTACCTACTAATTTTATCAATCACTGATGTTTCTTGCTTACAATAATTATTACTGAAATGTGTGCCAAATGGTGATTTTCTATTTCCATCCTTCTTTCTACATTAATTAAGCTTCTATTTTAAGGAAGAGCTATCCTTTCTCCACTTATTTATTCAATTATTTATTTATAATATTATGGACTCATAGATATTTCTTTTATTCCATAATATTATTTTCATGATTTATTCATGGTTAGATTGTCCTAGATTTGGTCATTGGGAACTCCCTCAAGTTGGTTTGTTTTCTTTCAACATGCCCCATCATTTTTTTTTTTAGGCTTTGAAGGCCATAGGTCTTTGTTGCTTTTGGTTGTTTTCTCTTCCAACCTCTTAAGAATGAAAAAACCACTCTTAGCTATGGAGTTGGCTTGCAAGCTGTAGTTTGCTGATCCCTAGGCTAGAATCTAGATTAATCTTGTACTAGGTATGCTCATTGCTACTGGGGTGTCATTGCTATTAGCCCTTTCAAGGAACAACGCTAGGAAATATGTGTATGTACTCACACAAATACACACACACATCTACATTCACCTATCTATCTGAAGAACAGCTAGTTCATACTGATATTTCTGATTCCAGTCCAACACCACAGAGTTTATTCTAGCCTTCCCCTTTCCTTATTTGTAACTCCTTTCTCTGACATTGAGAAACCTGGCTCTTATTATCCACAATATATTTACTTATTTGTTCAATCCTAAAGTACACCTAAGTTTCAACATTGCTAACACACCCCTGTGAAAAACAGTTTCACTAACCAGTGTAGTTCTTTGGTTTTAGCCTTATAGGATATAGTCAAAGTATCATTTTCCAAAGTTACTTAGGTTAGTTCTTTTCTTTCCCACTCTCTTCAGGATGATTATATATTTCATCTGTAATATAATTATATTCACTTGTTACTATTTGTATTCCATTTTGAGAACTCCCACACCCCCACAACTTCCTGGTTGATTTTTTTTAGTCTTTCTGTATGTCTGTCTCTCTATTTATCTATCTATCTATCTATCTATCTATCTATCTATCTATCTATGCATAGCATAGGTAATTTTTTAAAGTGCCCAGGTGATTGAAATGTGATTTGAGAGCTATTACATTTAGAATAGAGAAGCGGAAGACATACCTTTTGCTCTTAAGGATGCTATAATCTAGGTACAAGTAAGCACACGTGTGAATCAATAAAATCGTAATTGTAAATTAAAATAATGCCATATGTGCTTTATGTAAGGCAGCACAAATCATATTAAAGGAACAGGGAATGAGTGTAATAATCAGAGTATGATGGAATTAGATAAGTAAGGCTTCTTAGACATGTGTTGAATTTTGTCTTAAAGAATAGAGGGGTGAAATCATCCTAAAGATACCATTTCTTTTTAAAGATGAAAATCTACAGCTGGTAAACCATGAAGCAAGTTCCATGGCAGTGGATGTTGTTCCTCACGTTGACAACCCAACCTTTGAAGAAGATGAAACTCCTGATCGAGAGACTGCTGTTCGAGAAATTAAATCATAAAATCTGTGTCAATAGAAAACTTGAACCTTTAGTAATAACAGAACTGCCAATCAGGGCCTAGTTTGCTATTAATGAACTGGAATAACTTAATAAGAATGATACTGAAAGTGATGAGATGACTAATATTATGCTATAGTTAAATGACTTAAAATATTTAACCTATTAACTTTTTCCACAAACTCATTATATAATGTTTTTCATAGGCAAGTTTCCTCTCAATAGTGGTAGCAACATTTTTAAACATTCAGAACTCTTGTCAAGTAGTCATGTTTTCCATTTATAACAATTTTCTTATAAAAACATGTTGCTTTTAAAATGTGGAGTAGCTGTAATCACTTTATTTTATTATAGTATCTTAATTAAAAATACTACTTTAGCTTGGGCTATATGTGTCAGGGTTTTTCTCCAGGTGCTTATACTGATCTGGAATTGTAATGTAAAAAACAATGCAAACTTCGGCTAGTACTTCATGAAATGTCTATTTAAGCTACATTAAGTTGATAGAACAAGATTAAAGCAAAATATTCATTTTAACTATTTTTTGTTTTTAAAATTAGGCTAAATGTACTTCATATGAGTGTCAAGCATAGTTTATCAGAGAATATGGACTGGACTGGATTGATTGGTTTATTAGTGACACCAATTTGACAAAAGATTATAGACAAAAACTACTTACAGAAACACTGTATAACTATTTCTCAAATTTTACTTATGGGACTTTCAAAAGCAGAGTATATAAATCATCATACTATTTGAAAATGATTATGAATAAGTCACACAAAAATTGGTAAGTGATCTTTGTGTATGAATTTGTCTACAGAAATTAGTCTGTAGAAAATATTTTCCAAACAATGTTGACTTTGAAAATTGAGTTTACATTTTACCTAAATGGGCTAAAATGACATTAGGTAAACTAAAATTCTGTCCATGTAGCTATAAATTTCGTGAATGCATTTTCTTGGTGTTTGAAAAAGAATTGGGGGAGGGGGAGAATTCCAGGTGCCTTAATATAAAGTTTGAAGCTTCATCCACCAAAGTTAAATAGAGCTATTATAAAAATGCACTTTACTTCTATTCTCTGTGGCTTATCTTTGGTTTTAGAGTTTTGTTTCCAGTACAAATTCCAGCAGAATTTAGGCAAAAGCAGAATAGACATGTATTTTTGTTGGCTAAATGTAGAATGGATGAAACCATTGCATTCTTGTACACTGATTTGAAATGCTGTAAATATGTCCCGATTTGTATTGATTCTCTTTAAATATAAAATGTAAATAAAATATTCCAATAAAAGTTTGTGTTTGGTGTTTAGTTATCATATACTAACTTTTAATATATGCTTGGATTTAGGAGGGAAAAAGGTTTAATGTAAATGGTCATTGATATATTTGATCAATAAAAACTAAAACTTTACATTTACATATTTCATTACATAGAGAGGAACTGCTGCCATTATAATATAACTGAACCTACCATGAAGTATTTTTAAATGTCAGCAAGGTAAATAATGAGGTTGACCACTGATAATATAAGGTTAGAAAAAGACCATGATGTCAGTCCATCTTTATACTACCCAAGACATAAGGCCGTTTTATTGCTTTAAAGTTACCTTTTCCTTCAGCCTTCTCTTTGGCAGTATCATTCTTGGGATGCTGTTAATGAGTTAAATGCATCTCTTTATTTTTCCAAACATGTTAAGAATAAACAGTTGCTTGTAACACTTCAGGACCATGATTATCAAACCAGGGTACACGTATGTCT
The DNA here is from genome assembly GCF_964165515.1 of Mesoplodon bidens. Classification (NCBI taxonomy): domain Eukaryota; kingdom Metazoa; phylum Chordata; class Mammalia; order Artiodactyla; family Ziphiidae; genus Mesoplodon; species Mesoplodon bidens. Next base: position 48,164,491 of record NC_138163.1, on the reverse strand, counting down.
TCTGTGGCAATATGCCAAATGTACGTGTGTGTGATGCCACACAATAAAGTTGGCCTATATTCTTAGAGAATTAATCATTTCAAGCTTTGTGGGGTTTCTTCTGGGGAGGCATTTATAACTTTTTAAATTTTTAATAGCTGTATTGACATATAATTTATATACCAAAAATTCACCCATTATAAATGTATGGTCCCAAGATGCCTCACAAATGTATATAGAGTTGTGTGATTATTTTCACCACAATCAAGTTGAGAACATTTCATCACCCCAGAAAGTCCCCTCATGTCCATTTGCACTCAGTTTCTGGTCCCATTCCTAACCCTAGGCAACCACCAATCAGCTTTCTGTCTCTATGGATTTGCCTATTCTGGACATTACATTTAAATGGAATCATACAAGATACGGTCTTTTGTGACTGGCTTCTTCCACTTAGCATAATATTTTCAAGGTTCATCCATGTTGAAGCATGCAACAGTACTTCATTCTTTTTCATTGCTGAATAATAGTCCATTGTATGGGTATTCCATATTTGGTTATCCATTCATCAGTTAACGAACACTCAGATCGTTACCACTTTTTGGCCATTATGGATAATGCTGCTATGAACATTCATGTACAAGTCTTTGTGTAGATGTATGCTTTCGATTCTCTTGGGTATATGCGAAGGAGAGGAATTACGTCACTTGTGAATTTTCTTCCTGGTATTATCTTTTGATAAGAAAAAAGAGTTTGAGCAACAGACTTTATTACTTTCACATGGTCAAAATATAAGCCGATTCCTTTAACAGTGGCAATAGATGTATGTATAGGTAGTCTCCAACTTAAGAAGGAGGGGTTTTCTGAGAGTTCATTTGTAGGTTTAGTAGAAGTCAGGTTGTATTATAAGTAAGAGTGCACATGGTTCCCAGGTAAATCAGTAAAAATACACTTAAAAATACAACTGGAATGCTAGGAACAATTCTTTTCCCCCCTCCCTCTGGTTTTGGTTCATTTACTAAATATTTTAGTTATGTTCTATAATATCTGGATCAACTTTATCACCTTAGGTTATAAAAATTTTCCTTACTCATTGTATCTTCTGTTTGGAGTGGACCTTTAAAATATCTTTAAACATATTAAACAATATAAAATTTACATACTACTTAATGTAATGAACTTAAAAGAAGTTCATTATTATGGGGGGCACTTTGACCACCAGAGAAAAATGTTCATTATCTTCTACCTTAGAGGCAATTCAGTGAAAAGTTTGAAAACCACTACTCACTAGTTCTTAACTTTTTTTCCTCTGGAAACATACAATCTCATGAATGTGAGACACTTGTGGACATACCATTTTTGATGGTTAGAGTATTAGTATATATAAATAGAGTTTAGCATGGATAGTTAGTGGCAATTTCTCTTCCAACTAACATCCCAGTTCTGAGCCACTGCCTTAGAAAATTTTAATAGGCATGTCCTGATAGAAACTTAAAAAAAAGCAATTCAGTCATCCAAAATTCACTAATAGAGCTTATTTTTTAAAAGATGCCTATTAGCTCTTAATGGAAACATGATTACCCCCAATTTGTTGTGAAGTTTGATTTTCAAATATCTAATTTGCTTTCAATTAGTGCATCTAAAACTTTAATGTGCCTACAAATTACCTGGGGATCTTGTTAAAATGGCACTCTGATTCTAAGGTCTGGAATGGGTTCTGAGATTCTGAATTTCTATCAAGCTCCTGTGTGATGCAGATGTTGCCGGTCCAGAGTCTGTATTTTGAGTACTACAGCTTTATATGGCTCTCCTCTAGAATCTTACTGCTCCTAAGCCTGCTGCAGACTGTAAAATATCAACTAAGCTTGTGAAATTCATTTCAAATAAGAATCCAGTGGAATCTTGAGTGACAGCCTCAGCCTTTCCATGGCACAGGTTTGGAGTTGTGATTTGGGGTTTCCTAGTACCTTTTCACGTAGGTGTTTGAGACTATGATTTAGAAGGCTGAGTCAGCTGGAAGACTGACCTCTGGATAAATGAGGTGTTATTCATCTCTGCGTGATATATCATTGTGTCCATAAATACATGGCTTGGATAAATCAGAAAACAAGCATGTGAGTAGACAGATGAATTGGGAAGCTATTATTATAGTGCAGCAGGAAAGTGATGTGAGGCTTATCTGAAGTGAGAATAGGAGGATGGGATGGACTTTTGAAAAAAAAGTAGAGGGGTGTGTGTGTGTGTGTGTGTGTGTGTGTGTGTGTGTGTGTGTGTGACAGTGGAGGTGGTGAGAGTAAGTTTAAGACTATTCCATAACACAGCATTGTAAAGCAACCATACCCCCAATAAAAGTTAATTTTAAAAAAGCCTATTCCAAGGTTCCTTACATGCACCCCAATGTTCATAGCAGCACTATTTACAATAGCCAGGACATGGAAGCAACCTAAGTGTCCATCAACAGATGAATGGATAAAGAAGATGTAGTATATATATATATATATATATATATATATATATATATATATATATATATATACAATGGAATATTACCCAGCCATAAAAAAGAATGAAAACATGCCATTTGCAGCAACATGGATGGACCTAGAGAATATCATACTAAGTGAAGTCAAAGACAAATATTATATGATATTACTTATATGTGGAATCTAAAAAATACAAATGAATCCATTTACAAAACAGAAACAGATTCACAGACACAGAAAACAAACTTCCCAAAGGGGAAAGAGGGGCAGATAAATTAGGTGTGTGGGAATAACAGATACACACTACTATATATTAAATAGATAAGCAACAAGTATTTACTGTATAACACAGGGAACAATGTTCAATATCTTGTAATAACCTATAATGGAAAATTATATATGTATAACTGAATCTGCTGTACATCTGAAACTAACACAATATTGTAAATTAACTATACTTCATTTTTTTAATGTAGGAAATAAAAGACTATTCCAAGGTTCTTAGCTTGAGCATGTTGGTAAACAGTGGTGCTCTGAACTATGAGAAGCTGGTAGAAGAAACAACTTTGGGCAGGAGGACATTAGAAAAATAAATTTGGCTTTGGACATGTTGCCTTGAGGTAGCTATAAACGATATGTCATGGTTTGTAGTCAGACAAATCCAGGTTCAAATCCCAGCTCTGCTGTTTATTTAGTTATGTGATCTTAGGCAAGTTACTTAACTTCTCTGAGCCTCCTGTTCATCTGTAAATTAAGGTTAAGGTTGTAAAAAATGTACAAGCTTATTAATGAGGGTTAAATGACTATCTGTATATACAGTCATAGATATAGATAGATATTACCAGCACAGTACCAGCAGTGATATCCATGGCAGTTTGTAATTCCTGTCCTTCGTCCCTAAAAACAATGTACATTAACATAAACAATCGAATAGAGTGACATGCTCTGCTTTTTTAAGGCACTTTCAGAAAAATACTTTTATTTGTAAAAGCTTGAAATATAGTGCATGACCAAGCCAAAACTTTATATTGCAGGAGTAAGTTAGAAGTGTTTTGGGCTTCCCTGGTGGCGCACTGGTTGAGAGTCTGCCTGCCAATGCAGAGGACACGGGTTCGTGCACCGGTCCGGGAAGATCCCACATGCCACGGAGCGGCGGGGCCCGTGAGCCATGGCCGCTGAGCCTGCGCGTCCGGAGCCTGTGCTCCACAACGGGAGAGGCCACAACAGTGAGAGGCCCACGTACCGCAAAAAAAAAAAAAAAAAAAAAAAAAGTTTTATTTACATAATCAATGAAATGTTTTACTACAGCAGGAGCTCGCTAAATCACCCCGCTCTAAGCCAAAAGGGGGTCCGATTCTATAACAGGTAGCATGTGGGTGTATCTGAATGGAGTTGCGCAGTAACGAGGCATAGGAACCATCCAGTTCTGCACAGCCCTTGCTACGACTCTTAAAGTCTAAGGATATTGGAAAAGAATGTGGTTTGATGAGGAAGGAAATAAAAAGGGGGAAGGAAAGGTATCAGTAAAAATAAAGAAGGAAGATACATTTGCCACATTTACTGATCTTTCACCAGGAAGATAAGAAATTATCTTCCTTAATACACATCCAAATTAGGATGGCTTTTCCCAAGGATACATTGCAGTTTGGGCTGTGGGAAGACTGCCTCTTCCCACCCTGTCCGGAAAGCTGCCTTCGGAAAAACGACTGCGTTTCAGAAGAGAATCCCAAATTGACCTTTTTCTCACCTCCAAGAAAAATCCCTGCTCGTAGCGCACGCCTGCCTTCTTTGGGCTGGCCCACATTTTGCGAGGGTTAAGCCACAGACGCAACTCCAAGGCAGAATTCTTTGGCTCCACGACTTGGCATCCGGGTGTGCCCCACCCCATTAAAAAAAAAAAAGCCAGATCCTTGAGGCTTCATTCTCAAAATAGCTTGCCAAGAGCCCCTTGTTTTTCTGTAGACTGCCTCCCAACTCCTTCCTTCCTATAAACGTGTTTTCGCTTTTAGTGCACTCTTTAATTCTGGTGGGCTTAGTTATCGCAGTAAATAAAAACGTCCCTCAAGTAATTTCTCACAATGATGTCTCACAAACCACTGACCTCATTCACCTTAGTGTTTAAGCAGCTGCGTATCGTTGTCAAGGTACAAAGATGTGCAGCTTGCCCTGAAAGGGATTTTTTTTTTCTTAAAGAGTTTAAGAAAGAAAAAAAATCGCTCATAAATTGTTTATATCCAGTAAAGCAAAGTTGGACGACATTTTCTGTGGCTGATTACAACATTTAAATAGAACAAATCTGGGAAAGGAGGAGTACTGCGAAAAAAACACTGTGTGGCTTCTGGAGGTTTTATATTCTTATTGTACGCGCGGAAAGAGCTTAATCTAAGGAAGATTCTCAATCAGACAAGGAATCGTATCAAACTCCACTTACTGTGTGACCTTGGATAAGTCACCGAGCCCGACTGCACATTTGTTTATTTATGTGCAAGTTGGGGAATGAGATATGCTTCGTGAGACTTCTACAAGGATTATGTGAGACACTGTGTGAAATCTCTTTTGTACGTGAGAGCTCATTAAACGTTAGTTGCAGCTACTGCTCCTTCCTAGAATGGCCGATCGTTACTCCCAAATTCCGGAAACTGTTTTCGACAGTTTAACACCCTCGGCTATAAAATGATGAGAAGAAACAACACTTCTATACCCGGACTCACTTATTTGCCAGAAAACGCTTTAAACTTTCGATAGGCAAAATCCACTTAACTGGTGGCGGGACCCGCTTTGAAAGCACCCCCACCCAGTTCTCTCCCCAGTGGATTGTGGGAAGTGTAGTCCCGCGCTCCAGGTGCTTGAGTACAGAAAAGCGGGGAGTAAACTACAACTCCCAGAAGGGAAAGGAACCGGACTATTTCCCAGTCGGGCGGTAGCGCTGTGGGAGGGAATTGGCAATCTCGCTGCCTACGTGGGAGAGAAGGGAGGGTTGGGGGAAGTGTGGAAAAGCAGAACCTGAGCGGCTGCCGCCTGAGGCAGATTTGGTGGGAGAAGTAGACGGGAGGAAACGGGTGGAGGGGTGAGGTGAGGAGGGCATCTGGGTCGCTGCTCCCGGGCGGCACAAAGTTCTTCACGATGTGGCTGAAGCCCGAGGAAGTGCTCCTGAAAAATGCGCTGAAGCTGTGGCTGATGGAAAGGTCCAACGACTACTTCGTGCTGCAGCGGCGTCGGGGCTACCGGGAGGAAGGCGGCGGGGGGCTCACAGGTAAGCTTTGGCCATCCCCCTCACCCCCTCGCCTCTGGGCCGTGTTCGCTGGTACTTAAAAGGTGGTGAGGGACACAGTCGTCGCCGCCCGCCGCCCGATCCTAAACCCTGGGCGGGGGGGACTGGGGTTCTCCCGCCACCACCTTTCCTTCGCCCTCACTGAGTCCTGAGAACGCCTCCCTGGACCAGCAGTCGGTCTTTGGGTGGGACGGGGAAAGGGAGGAGGGGTTCCTTCTGAAGCCAAGGAAGAATCTGAGGTAAAGGAAGTGTTCTTTCTGAGGCAGAGTACCTGCCCTGTCGCTTTCCATGGGGGAGGGGGCTGGTGACGAGGGTTAGACGTGGGCAGGTCGCATTTAGGCTGGTGACCCGGGCCAGTTCGCAGTTGTGCACTTAACTTTTTCCCACAAGCCTCCCAGTCCCTCCCCTGCCCCCCATCGGTAACCGCCACCCTGGGGGTGGGAGGTGTAATTGTGTGGGAGGAGGGATGATGAGGAAAAAAGGAGGAGCTCCAATCCTGTCTCGAGGAATCGGCATCAAACGAGAGGTTAGGGAGTCGGGGAGGGTCCGAGTGCGGGGGAGGGTGAGGGGTAGGTCTCAGAATTGCTGAACCCTCCCGATTTATCATCTTTCACTTTGTCTCCAAGTTTTCAATCTTTGGGATCCCCTCTCAAAGTAACCTTCGTAATTCATTTCTCTCTCGAGAAAAGAGAGAAATGCCCTTTCTTTCAAAACCAAGGTTGTAAGCAAACCAGTTAAACAAACGGAAGTTTCTCTTCCCGCCTAATCTATCCTGCCTTCACTTCTTTGATTTACAAATCAAGAACTCTGGGTCTAGTGTTTAAAGCCTCCAAGGAGTTTTGGTCTGAGACCTGTCGTCTTGGGCAGGGGCATGCAAACTTTTGGTCATTGGGAGGCCAGAGCTCTTTATCATGACAACTTCTAGTTTGGTATTGTGGCCTTGAAGTGATGAACCAGGCTTAATTCAGCAGCGAGATGGAACGGGAAGAGGGAAGAGTCCCAAAACCTGCATGTTAGTCCCATCCTAATCTCCTGTTGAATTATATTCGACAAATTCTTTCATTTATTCAACCCGAAGAGCCTACTATGTGCCACATGGAATGCTAGGGTACAAAGATAATTAACATTCAGTTCCCTGCCTTCGAAGTGCTCTTAATCTGGCAGAGGGTCGGGTTTGGGGGAAGTAACCAGCAAACCAGGCAAATTATAATTATAACCCGTTAACTACTAAACCAGGCAAATTGTAATTAGAACCAAATAACTGAAGGGTTGGGTAAAGATTCATGGAGGAGGTGACATTGCTTTTTCTCTTCTGGTAAATGGTGTCTACCTCAGAGCTGAGAGGATAAAATGAAAGATAACAGGAGCCAAATCAATGTGTTTTGTTAAGATGGTGATGAACATGTGATGTTTTTTCCTTTTTTCCCCCAAGACCCCAGCAGTGTGGAGAGAATTTTGAGGTTCTATGGGACATTTAAAAAAAATCTTGCATGACCTATTCATCCTATCCAGCGTCTGAAAAGGCTCTCTTGAAAATATGGCAACAAAAATTGCCTGATTAAACTTCACATTTTGTCGTTTTCTCATTCTCAAAAATTACCAGTGTTATTTTGCAGAGGAGTCTTTCCATTTGTTAGATGTATATGTTTACCAGATTAAAACTTGAGAATCAATGGTCATAATTACCCAGTGACAATTCACCCACTTGAGTCCGTTGAGAACAGATTGGAATATATTTAAAATAGATTTTCCAGCCCAGTGTTACAGCACAATATTTTGGTTCCCCATAATCTTACTTTATCAGAATTTTTCTGGTACTCCTGGCCTCATCTACCAAAGAAGTGTATTTCACTTTGTTACAACTACTGTGTTCCTGAAAATTAATAAGTAAATCAGCTTTTTGAGAATCAAACCACTGTTATGTAGTAGTAATTTTTTTTTACTTGTTGCAAATTTTCTTTATATAATCACTCCTTGTTTTCTGTGTTTGGTTTTTCATTTGATGTAGTTTTTTTTTTTTTTTTTGCCATGCGGCTTGTGGGATCTTATTTCCCCGACCAGGGATTGAACCTGGGCCCTCGGCAGTGAGAGCTCGGGAGTTGTAACCAATGGACCTTCAGGGAATTCCCTTGACATGCTTTCTTAGAGCATGGATCAGTTGCACCAGTTTCTTATCTCTATCCTACCCACTCCCATTTACTCTAGCCCCACCTCTTTAGAATAAGAGAGTGTTTATCTGAAGAAATAAACCAAGATTTCTTTTTTTTTTAAATAAATTTATTTATTTACTTTTGGCTGCGTTGGGTCTTCATTGCTGCGCGTGGGCTTTCTCTAGTTGTGGCGAGCGGGGGCTACTCTTCCTTGTGGTGCGTGGACTTCTCATTGTAGTGGCTTCTCTTGTTGCAGAGCACCGGCTCTAGGCGCGCGGGCTTCGGTAGTTGTAGCACGTGGGCTCAGTAGTCGTCGCTCGCAGGTTTCAGAGCGTAGGCTCAGTAGTTGTGGCGCACGGGCTTTTTTGCTCCGCGGCATGTGGGATCTTCCCGGACCAGGGCTCGAAACCGTGTCCCCCGCATTGGCAGGCGGACTCTTAACCACTGTGCCACCAGGGAAGCCCTAAACCAAGATTTCTGCCACACATGTATGTTGAGAACAGCCACAGCCCCATTTTTGTAGTCAGTTCGTATCTCTGCATGTTTGCTTTACCTGTTGTATTGTCAAGATGCTTGAAATTACCACATGAGAGCTACCACTATATTTCATGTAAATTAAACAAAATGGATCAGAATGGAGCAAAGAGGTGTTTTTAAGGTTCATTTGGTTCTTTTTGGTCCAGAGCAAGAGTATGCTGATTTTCATGGCTGCTCAATTACTGTATTCTTACTTAAAATCATGAAGCCAAAAGCTTTGATGTGCTTTACCACAAATCTACATTTGGATTAGCTCTCACAGGAGTTTGACTGTGTGCCAGCATAAGCTTGCCTTTGTCCATTTTGTTTGCTAAAATCCAATGTTACGTGCTCCCCCTTTAAGATATTCGTTTATATATTTTTTAATGAAGAAAAGATAATGTCCATCTAGAAATGTTAATAGTTGTACTTTCTTTAAGATTTCATTTCTTGGCCATGTGAAAATTGGCAATAAGCACCAGCAATGTAATGACTTTAGCTGTGGATTTGGTGAAGTTAGTTGACTCTTTTTTTTTTTTTCTTTAATTCTAATAATGGAATTGGAGCAACAGAGAACCCTAGGATGGTTTTAGCAAGAGACTAATTTGGAAGTTAGAGTTCTTAAATCCTTTTCTAAATTTCTGAAACACTTCTAGTGGATATCTGGTAGATTACTTACTATTTGCCTAACTGTATCTTACTTAATTGTCCTGGTTCACAGCAGGGTGGAATATCTTGTGAAAATTTTTGTTATGCATAAGATTATTTTTCAGATAAAGTGATCTGTACTTTATTACTTCTCATTTAGAGAAGTAATTCACCCTTCTGGGTTTTTGCAGTTACCTTGCATTATTCCTTGTTCCTCCTCTCTGATAAGGGTGATGACTTTTCTCTGGCACCTAAATTTAGCACCTGGCTTTATGTAATTAAAAATAATTTATGCATATTTGGCTTATTAAGCACAAATCAACAATTTGCTCTGCTTGGCAGAGGGGAGCTACTACATGAGTGAAATTATGGGGCTACATTCTATTAAGTATTCTAGTGTATGGGACTTAGGAAGTTCTGCCAATTAGGAAGCTTTAATTTTGATAGTTTGTTGAGAGTATTTTGCTCTTGAATCTTCCATATCTGAACAGTGGAAGCAGGTTCTTGTGTGTTGGATTGACAGCCTCCCTCAGTAGACCTCCTTTTTTTGTGATGTAGAACAAGACTAAGAAATAAAACATGAAAATGGAGTATGTTTCCTTATCTCTTCTTTCATCTTAGCATCATTACTTTGAAATTAAACCATCTGTAAAAACTAGAACATGGTAATGTTTGAAATGAACTTTCCATTTCAAAATGTTTTATGATATTTATATAAACATAATAAATCACTATGTGAGTTATCATATTTAAACACATACATAAAAAACAATAAGGTAGCCTTTTTAAAAAGTTCTTAATGACCATCCATCAAAAACACAACGCTTTTCTCTTCTTTTTCTCTACCCCAAGCTCAAGGACCAAACCCTGAAAATGTTCTCAGTTTTCCTTGGCAAAATATCCCTGCATTCCATGCTCACAAAGGAACCATCTGGTAAAATTTTGGCCTCCCAGGTACCTCATTACTGGGACCAGGGTACACAAATGGTGGCCTTAACATTTCATTTTACATAAGGAAAGATCAACCCTCCCCCCCACACATACACTGTAAATTAATAAATATCATTTTGGCTTATTAAAGAGAAAATCCCATAGGGCAACCCCTAGGGAGGCAAATCACACTGTGTGCTCCGCTCCTTTCTTCCCTCCCTGGAACCTGGATCCCTATGAAATCAAGCAAACAATTGCCTTTAAAGATCTGCTAGAATGATAAAGGACAGCTTTGTAGGAGGTTTTGAGATATGAAGGATGGTCAGCGTCACCAATTGCTCTAGGTAGTAAGGGAAGGATTATTATTTTTTTTGGTAGGGATACATCTATATTATTATCTGTCTAAAACATTAATTATGCTTACAACTGAATTTTTTAACACCTTTATTGGAGTATAATTGCTTTACAATGTTGTATTAGTTTCTGCTGTATAACAAAGTGAATCAGTTATACGTATACATATATCCCCATATCCCCTCCCTCTTACGTCTCCCTCCCACCCTCCCTATCCCACCCCTCTAGGTGGTCACAAAGCATGGAGCTGATCTCCCTGTGCTATGTGGCTGCTTCCCACTAGCTATCTATTTTACACTTGGTAGTGTATATATGTCCATGCCACTCTCTCACTTCGTCCCAGCTTACCCTTACCCTTCCCGTGTCCTCAAGTCCATTCTCTAGTACGTCTGCGTCTTTATTCCTGTCCTGCCCCTAGGTTCTTCATGACCATTTTTTTTTAGATTCCATATATATGTGTTAGCATATGGTATTTGTTTTTCTCTTTCTGACTTACTTCACTCTGTACGACAGACTCTAGGTCCATCCACCTCACTACAAACAACTCAATTTCGTTTATTTTTATGGCTGAGTAATATTCCATTGTGTATATGGGCCACATCTTTATCTATTCATCTGTCCATGGACACTTAGGTTGCTTCCATGTCCTGGCTATTGTAAATAGAGCTGCAGTGAACAGTGTGGTACGTGACTCTTTTTGAATTATGGTTTTCTCAGGGTATATGCCCAGTAGTGGGATTGCTGGGTCATATGGTAGTTCTGTTTTAGTCTTTTAAGGAACCTCCATACTGTTCTCCATAGTGGCTGTACCAATTTACATTCCCACGAACAGTGTAAGAGGGTTCCCTTTTCTCCACACCCTCTCCAGCATTTATTGTTTGTAGATTTTTTATGATGGCCATTCTGACTGGTGTGAGATGATATCTCATTGTAGTTTTGATTTGCATTTCTCTAATGATTAGTAATGTTGAGCATCCTTTCATGTGTTTGTTGGCAATCTGTATATCTTCTTCGGAGAAATGTCTGTTTAGATCTTCTGCCCATTTTTGGATTGAGTTGTTTGTTTTTTTGATATTGACCTACATGAGCTGCTTGTATATTATGGAGATTAATTCTTGTCAGTTTCTTCCTTTGCAAATATTTTCTCCCATTCTGAGGGTTGTCTTTGCCTCTTGTTTATGGCTTCCTTTGCTGTGCAAAAGCTTTTAAGTTTCATTAGGTCCCATTTGTTTATTTTTGTTTTTATTTCCATTTCTCTAGGAGGTGGGTCAAAAAGGATCTTGCTGTGATTTATGTCATAGAGTGTTCTGCCTATGTTTTCCTCTAAGAGTTTTATAGTGTCTGGCCTTACATTTAGGTCTTTAATCCATTTTGAGTTTATTTTTGTGTATGGTGTTAGGGAGTGTTCTAATTTCATTCTTTTACATGTAGCTGTCCAGTTTTCCCAGCACCACTTATTGAAAAGGCTGTCTTTTCTCCATTCTATATTTTTGCCTCCTTTATCAAAGGTAAGGTGACCGTATGTGTGTGGGTTTATCTCTGGGCTTTCTATCCTGTTCCATTGGAAGGATTGTTGACTGCATACCTATGAGCTTTGGGCCTTAATTCAGATACCTTGGTAATACACTGCTCTCTCTCCCTTTCCCTTCCCCTGCTTGCTGCTGGAGTCTTTCCTCCCTTAAGCATAGGCTGGAAACCACCACTCCAGTTTACCTTAGGGTCCTGAATCCTCAATCCTCAAGAGTTACGTTAAAGTAATAATGATGTAGATTGTATGCAATTAGGTTGGTTTCTTTTCTTTCTTTTATTTTTTTTTGGTTAAGATATTGGAGATTTATAATGTAAGTAGGAAATTAATATTTGCTGTCAAGTGGATGTCGTTCTAATGAAAAGAAAATCAAGACTTAAAAGTGATGATATTGACCATCCTTCATTTTTCAAAACCTACAGAGTTGTTCTTTATTATATCATTCAAAGAGATCTTTAAAGGTAATTTCTTACTTGATTTCACCTGTATCAAAATGTCCCAGGGAGGGAACTGAGCACAGTGTGATTTGCCCTCCCCAGGGGTTACCCTATGAGATTTTTCTTTAATAAGTCAACTACAAGCTAAAATCCACAAATGCTTGAATACACCACCTAGTCCAGTGATTCCACTTACCCCATTCACCCTGCTTCCTTTATCTTCTCTGTTTCTTCAATATTTTTATGTGTCTATTCAGTTGTAATTGTTTGATAAAGGCTTTGTTTTGTCATTTGTAAAATGGGAACAAAACTTATCTTCCCTATCTCATGGCATTGTTATGTGAGTCAAATGAGTTTTGAAACCTGTGAGCAAGTATATAAACATTTGATGTTCATTTATCTATTAATGAAGGTACGAGATGTTAAGTGCCATTTTCTTTATCCGAAGACCAAATGAGGATCTATATTTGTACCATTTTCCCTAGTAATTACTTTTCCCATGTTGTATATAGAAATTGATTTGGAGTAGTAACATTGAGTGTATACAATATGCAGTGATATCACTGTAAAATCAAAACACTGATAGTTAATCACTCAAGAATTTTGGTATGATAATGGCTATGCATCTGTGGTTTTTTTGGTTGTTTTTTGGCCGCATGGCTTCTGGGATCTTAGTTCCCCAACCAGGGGTTGAACCCGGGCCCTCGGCAGTGAGAGCGCAGAGTAATAACCACTGGACCACTAGGGAATTCCTGCATCTATGTTTTTTAATCAAAATAATAAACAGCAATTAGAATAAAATAGCAGGACAGAATTTCTTTTTGATCTACAATTTCCCAAAACCCAGAAGTTCTCAAACAGTGCTTCTATAGATATAAGTATAAGCATCACTTGTCTTAGTGGTATTGAAGAGTATGTATAACTTTAGTTATCTTAGTTACAGTTTTCAAAACATAATACTTGAAGAAGAAATAATGATTCAGCTGGTGAAAGCCCGTGTTTCTGGTGGACAGTTGTGGAAGGAGTATAGATGTAAAGTAAGCTAAAAATTAATAAAATAAAGGGCACTATAATGTTTACCATGTTGCTGTACAGCTATGACATGGATTTTATATTACCTTGATGTTAGAAAATCTGCCCAGTTTTTCACCTTTTGCTGCTGCTATATGAGCACAACAGGTAAGAGTAAATCCTAAATGTGATGTTACAAGATACATTCATTCAACAGATAATTTACCTAGTGTCTTCTAAAAATTAAGCACTGTTTTAGGTGCTAGAGATAACAGCAGTGAGCAGAGCAAAATCCCCATTCTCATGGGGCTAACATTTTAGTTGAGGGAGGCAAATAAACAAATAATATATGGCTGGTGGCAGTAAACGATATGAAGAAAAATAAAGTAAGGTATAGTAACAGAGAGGGGAGGGGATTGGTATTTTAGATAAATTTGGTGTAGGAACACTTCTTTAAGGTAACCTATGCACAGAGACCAGAGGGACTAGAGTATATGAGCCAAGCAGGTTTTGGCGAGCAGAGTGAATATACATAATTCTGTCTGGGAATTTCACTGTGAAGGGAAGCAGAGAAATGGGTAGAAGCTGGCTACTGTCCTGGGTGTTGGGTATACAGTGGTGATTAAAATAGAAATAGTTTCTACCCCCACAGACTTTATAATCTGGTGGGACAGACAGATAATAAACAAGTAAGCAAGCAAAATATGTAATTATTGGGGTAGTCAGTAATAATATCAGCCTGGTTTGAGTGGCTTATAAATAGTCATGTATGAGGAGTATTTGAAACTCCCAAAGCAATTTTCCAGGACCAGATCTGGTGTAAAGTATGCTTATCTAATGTCTTGTTAAATGATACAAAGAGTTCCTAAAAACAGTGATTAATAACAATAGGTGGTATTCTGGTGGCAGAATCCCAGTGTGACATCTGTGGAGCAACATGCCAAAAGCCCGTTTGGATTGTTTTTAAAAATTAAATCAGCCATCTCTCAGCACCAACAATATCTGGGCTGTGGTTTGGTAGAGAGAACTGGGGAGGACATTCTAAGTGGGAGGAATAATATGGTAGTGAAAAAGCAAAAGATGGCAGTTGCTGGGGACACAGCAAGTACTCCAGATTCATTTATTTGTGGTTGAAAATATGAGACTCAAGATATAGTGCCCTTAGCAACCAGAAACGTTGTTGAAGAGCAATGTCCTCTTCTATAGAAGAGGAAAACCTGGAAAACCGGAGATAGAATATCAAAGGGACCTGAGAATTAAACCTTTGTTGTTTTTTGTCTCCACTGCCATTTCAATTCCCGCCTAGATGGTCTTGTTTTTTTCTCTCTCACTCCAGTATAAAAAACTGAAGTTTTAATCATTAGTTCTCCTCTTGTTTTAAACTAACCAAAATCATGGCCAGCTTTAGTTCTTCTAAATAATGATTTTAAAGCACTGTACTGTGTATGAGGTTTCATTTGCTGCCACACTTGCTTTTTGCTTTGCACCTGGGGATTCAGATGTTGTATTTTTTAAAATTTTCTGAGGGCTACTCATTTTGTACAGTGATGCATAAGTCTTGAAGTGTATTAAGGTGCTGTAAATAAAGATGGTAACAATTCTCATATTTCTCTGTGTTTTAATCTTTAGAAGTATAGCTGGATTTGATTAATAATTCATGTATGCTTTTTTACCCCCATGACACTGTAATCTGCCATTTATGTCATCAGTTACTTACCTTTAAAAAATTCTAAATCCTTTAATGAAACAAAAATTTCAGTTAGGGAAGGAAAGGAGAGCTTATGTATATCCAGCTTTCAAGTAAATGTCCTTAAAAAATGAAGGGAGAGGGAAAACAGGACAAAAGAGTTATTTTTATTAACAGTTTTCCAAAGCTCTTAGTGTAAAGTTGGCAGCTTTCAAAATGTCAGCTGTGGCTATTGGATAGTTGTAAAATAAGCATTCACAGTCTTGTTTTAAGGACTTAGAACTGGCAGCAAAAGCAGTAGAAACAGGAAAACCTACAGCCTCTACTGAGAACAGTACTTTCTCCTATTTGAATGTATTTCCTACTAAGTGTGTTGTCATTTTACTAATTAGTTTGTTCATCAACTTTTAATGAACTTGAGATTATAAAAAATTCAGTAAAGGAGTACTTGTTTGACTTTGTAAATACGGCAACTTAAGGCAAGATACAGAGTCCACTATAAAGTTCCAGTAATCATTTCTATGGCCCCAAGTTGTAATCTAACATTTTACTTAGAATGGAAATTAAATCTTGTTTGTATTAGGAAGTTCATCTTAATGACTTCTGTAGCTAGAGCAGTGTTGCCTTACACAGTGTCCTCAATCTACTTTACAAGCAGAAAGAGCCACTTGTCAAATGAAAGTGTACTAAACTAGCACATTGATAATGAGTACCATCTTCAAGCTTTGGCTCTTTTATAGTGGCCCTTCCTCCAACACTCAGCTCTTGGTCCTACTTGTTCATCGTTATCATTAACCTAATATAAAAAAGAAATGTTTATCAAATTTGCAGGTGTCTGAAAATGGAAAGGGACAGTTAATACCATAGATCAGTTTTCTCAACATTGACCGGATGTTAGATTCAACTGAGAACCTTTTAAAACAAACTAAATGACACTGGAGTATTTATGGGTAAAATGATGTGATATCTGGGATTTACTTTAAAATTCTCTAGGAGGGATTAATGATAGAAGATTGGCAAAATGTTGATAATTATTGAAGTTATGTGATGGGCACATAGAAGTTTTAGTTTATTATTCTATTTTTGAAAATTTTTATAATACAAAATTAAGGAAAAAACAGAATACCTGGACCCTGACCCAGATGAATTAAATTAGAATCTCCAGGCTTCAGTAGTTTTAAAAGTCGAGCTTGAGGAGTTTTTAAAAGTCCTCCAAATGATTCAAATTTGCAGTTAGGGTTGAGAATCACTATCATAGAAGAAAAAATCAAGATTCAGATAGAACTGGACAAGTTAGAATGCTCAGTTAAAATCAGTGAGCTAAAATTTGGGTAAATGTAAACTGCATTTAGGTTTTTTAAAAAAATCAGCTGTACAGGACAGAGAATTCCTAGGTTGGTGCTTACGTTTGTGAAGAAGATCACAGTGGATTAGTTGATCACAAGCTTAGTATGATAATAATATGACATAGGGACTGAAAAAGCTGGTATGATCTTTGACTGCATTAATAGAACCATGTAGCCCACAGTATAAGAAGCCTGCATTTGTTCAGATATTACCTGGTATTCAGGTTTGAGTGACACATTTCATAAGAGACTTTGACAAATAGGTATGTTAAGAGAATGATAGAAGAAATAATAAGAGCCCCAGACAATCTCATGCAACAAACTGGTGAAAGAACTAGGTATATTTTAAGGTAGGCGAGGAGAAGAATAAGCAATGGGAGACAAGGTCACTATAATAATAATACTTGAAGACCCATCATATTGAATAGAGCATATGTTTTGTATTGCCCCAAAGTTGCAAGGAAGTATTGAATAGCATTTTATTTATCCTAAGAAAGACCTTCCTTTTTCTTTTTTTTAAGTGTATAAGAAATACCTTCATTTTTCTATCTTAAGGGTTAAAAAATGTTCATTGTAAAAATTTCAGAAAATATGTGTAGGTGTAAAAAAGAAAATAATGATCACCCATCATCCTGCTGCCCGGAGATAACCACTGTAACCAGGATTGGCTACCTAATGTGTGTGGCCCAGTGCAAAATGAAAATGCAGGGCTCTTTGTTCAAAAATTTAGAATTTAAGATGGGTGATAGTAGCGTATTAAAGCAAGCACAGGGCCCTTCTGAGCATGAGGCCTTAATGGACAGGCCACAAGCTCATAAAGCCAGACCTGATTATAACATCTGGATATATACAGTTCACCCTTGAGCAACATGGGGTTTGAACTGTGCAGGTCCACTTATATGTGGGGTTTTTTTTCCAATAAATACAACGGTACTACATGATCTGTGGTTGGTTGAACCCAAGGATGTAGAACCGCAGATAAGGAGGGCCGACTATGAAGTTATATGCAGATTTTTGACTGTGTGGCGGTTACCTCCCCTAACCCCTGTGTTGTTCAAGGGTCAACCATAAAATATTTTAGAAATAACTTTCTAATTAGTAGAAATTCCCACCAATGCAATAGGCTGCCTTGGGAGAACTCTGGAGTTTACAGGAAAAAGCCAGGCTTTCTATCAGGGATACCATAGAACAGACGAATGTATGGGTGGTTGGACTACATGACATGCTAGGGTGTTTTTCATCTCTGACATCAGTGATGCTCTATCTCTATCCATCCAAATAACTGGTTCATGAACAATAATCATTACCTGTAAATTGCCTATTTTTTAAAATCACAGAACCTTGCTTTTTTTGTTATCTTGCTGTGTCATTTAATAAAGCATTTCACATCACTTATGGTGATGAGTTTCCTTAAGAAGTTTGTTGCTATGTATATGTCAGGATGCTACCAAAACCACATAGACCTTGAATAGGGTCTAGAATATTGATACCTTACTCAGTTTTAGACATTCAAAGAATGATTTGAATTTCTTGATATTTTTAAATCTCTTGTTCTGTCATGCAGCTGAGAGACCATATCTATTCTGTTCCCAATTTAATATTGCTATAGAACTTCCCATATGTAGGCTGATTCATGACCTTGAATATTCAGGCTGTCAGATGATAAACCTCTGTGTGTATGGAAAAGCAACCCAAAGTTGTCTGCTTGTTTTCTTGTACTTTTAGAACCCAGACACTGGCACATATTAATTCCTAAATGACTTGCAGGGGCTTGATGATGATTATAGCTTAATGTGCTGGAAGACTTCCCCAAGTAACTAGAAATGTATTCTAGCACTAGCTTCCAAATTATTTGTTGCATGGTTTTACACTAACTGCCTGATTTAAAGCACTTACAAAACCCGAACAATTTCCTTTCTATGTAGTATAAAGCACTTATAACCTTGCAAACATTTCTGTTGCAAAAAAAATGACCTTTCCTGCCAGTGGTTTTGACCACTTTGTCCCCAGTCTCAAACTTTCTATCAAAGAGCTAATTGTTATTGTTACTTAGGAATGATTATCTGTGGCCTCTCCTTTCCTTTCTGCCTCCTCACACATCCACACTCCCACTGTTAACTTTCAGCTGAGCCAAACTTTTCTTTACCTCTTTGTTCTTTTTCCCATTCTTCTAATACTGCTTTTTCTAGGGTATATAAAGAAGGAAACAGAATTTGAGCTACTTTTATTTAAAATGTGGTAAACATGAAATAAATGATTTTCCTCGCAAATTTGAAAAAACATTTTTGAAAGCTTTTTTAGAACTTAAATTCTTGGAAGCCAAATCCAGCAGCTTTAACAGTGCTGTGTTTAATGAATGCTTTTATTTGAACTCCTTTATTTTGACAGTTTTGTCAAGTTATTGCATGTTTATTTATATAAACAAACATTCATACACTTGATTCCAATTTTTCAACCTGAAGATAGTTACCTCTTTTGGTTGTTTTTTACTACTACTCTTTTAACTATTTTAGTATTTTCACTTTCCCATCTTCAAACTGAGAACATCCTCCTTTTTTCCATTTCCCGAATAATTTCAATTACATTGCTCTGAAGAAGCTATCTGCATATGTTTAGCTCCCACGTTTATTTCTTTTTTTTTAAGGAGTTTAAAAAATTTATTTATTTATTTATTTTTGGCTGTGTTGGGTCCTCGTTTCTGTGTGAGGGCTTTCTCTAGTTGCGGCGAGCAGGGGCCACTCTTCATCGCGGTGCGCGGGCCTCTCACTGTCGCGGCCGCTCTTGTTGCGGAGCACAGGCTCCTGACGCGCAGGCTCAGTAGTTGTGGCTCACGGGCCTAGTTGCTCCGCGGCATGTGGGATCTTCCCAGACCAGGGCTCAAACCCGTGTCCCCTGCATTGGCAGGCAGATTCTCAACCACTGCGCCATCAGGGAAGGGAAGCCCCCGTGTTTATTTCTTTATCTTTCATCAACTTCCACTTTTCTTACCTTATCCTTGATCTCTTAGCCAGATCTCCAATTTCTTACACTTTTTCACTCTGAAAGTGATAGATTTTGCCTTTTATCTCCAAGCCCTTCAGTAATTCCCTCTTTATTAGTTGATATATAATCACTTCCTCTGTCTCTCCTCTTCATTCCCATTCTCTCTTCCCCGGTACTGTTTCTTTCATAATATTTTTTTGGATGTTCATATTTCTTTTTCTTAGTCTTCAATTTATATTATGGCTTTTTCATATCAGATAATTTCTTTTTTTATGCAAACTTTACTTATTTATTATGTTTGGCTGCATCGTCTTAGTTGCGGCATGCGGGCTCTTCCTTGCGGTGTGCGGGCGTCTCTCTAGTTGTAGTGTGCAGGCTCCAGAGCGCATGGGCTCTAGTTTGCAGCAGGCGGGCTCTCAGTAGTTGTGGCACGCGGGCTTAGTTGCTCCACGGTATGTTGGAGCTTAGTTCCCCGACCAGGGATCGAACCGGCGTCCTCTGAATTGCAAGACGGATTCTTAACCACTGGACCACCAGGGAAGTCCAGATAATTTCTTCTTTCTATAAGCTGCACGTGTTGTGATTGCCAGAATCTTTCTTGATACTTGGCCCCCACTATCAAAACCCTCTGTAAGATTGCCAATTGATGTTATGCCGCATTTGTGACCCCTATTTTTACTTTTTACCAATTCCTACATCTACTTTCCCACCCTTTTCTTTCAGCTGAGCCAAATTTCTCTTTATTTCTTTGTTCTATCTCCTACTCTTCTAATTTACCTCCTTCTATGCTTATAATAACTTCCTACCTCACATCTGCCAGCCTACCTATCTTCTTATTCAAAGCTTGCTTGAAATCTTAACTCCTTTTAAGTGTGTAAAGGTAGGAAAATAGCCAAAGGCCTGTTTTATAATTGATTTAGTTTTTCTAAGTCTGTATGCTACATAAAAGAGGAATGCCTCATAAAGTAAAACAAACACTCAACCAATCAAAGCTTCCAGAAAAGGAAGGTAGATTTATGTATTTCAGCCATCTCACTGATACAGTTAAGTCAACAAATTTTGCTTCTGTTGTGTCCAGCAATATGTTGAAAGTTAGGGATACAAACCCAGAGGTAGAAGACATGGCTATTGTCTCCAGAGAACTAATAATCTAGATAAGGAGGTAAGATAAATACACATGAAGCACTTAGAAAGTAGTTGTAATAACTAGCCTAATAATCAGAATTCTAGGTGGTGTCATATAGACTTTAAGTACCATAAGTAATCAGACAAAAGGGAAGGCATAATTGCTTGGGGTTGCCAGTGAGGATTTCATAGGGGAATTGGGTCTTGAAGAAAATGTAGAATTTGGATTAGCCAGACTGGGCTACAAGACTTGCGTTAGCATTTCTAGGTAAAAAGAGACTTGCTTAGCAAAGACTTTAAGGGAGAAATTAGTTGTTTAAGAAAACAGCAAACTTTATTCTAGGGAGGAGTGGGAAATATCAGATAATTAAATTGAAGAAGCTAAATGATCAAAGCCTTGAATTCCAAATTGAGAAATTAAATGTTAAAAAGAAATTCCCCTTACCTAAGCATTTTAATTAATCAAGGTTTTTTTAAATCTTGTTTAAATATCCATTGTTTTCTTATAATAGTATTAGCTAATACTGAGTCTTTTGCTATGTGCTAAGCATTGTGCTAAGTGTTTTATGTGTAATAATAACTCATTTCATCTTTACAACAACCTTTTGTGGTGGGCTCCATTTTTACCCCCTTATTTTACAAATGAGGATGAAGAAAATGTAATTACAACTGGCTCAAGTTGACACAAGTAAGTACCAGAGCCAGGATTCAAACCTAGGTAATCTCTGGTACCAGAATCTACATTCTTACCTGCTCTATACACAACCTTGTAAAGGAGGTAAATAAGTGCTGCAAATATATCACGAGGTTTAGACAACTGAACCTGACTTATTCTTTTATTGAAAGATAATATTTTCAGGAACTACTGACATTGGAGCAGCGTAATCTCTTCATCCTGAGTATATTTTTTCTTTAAGAAAAATCTCTATAAGGCAGCTTTGGGCTAGAAATTTAAAAAAAACATTGGTTGTTAGTCATATGAAGCGATATTGTTTTTATCTCTTGTAAAATCCTTGTTTCACCAGTCTCTTTATTACAATAGGGCTTCTGGTTGGGACTCTTGATTCAGTCTTAGACTCCACTGCTAAAGTAGCTCCATTTCGCATCCTACACCAGACACCAGATTCTCAAGTTTACCTGTCAATTGCTTGTGGTGAGTATGATTTTTAAAACATGGAATTCAAACAAATAAGGATCTTAAGAAATTGAATATTTAAATTTACTTATACTTCCCAGTTTTTTTTAATTGATTTTTATTGGAGTATAGTTGATTTACAAACAGAGTCACAGATGTAGAAAACAAATGTATGCTTACGAAGGGGGAAACGGGGTGGGGTGAGGGATAAATTGGGAGATTGGGATTGACATATATACACTACTATATATAAAATAGATAACTAATAAGAACCTGCTGTACAGCACAGCGAACTCTACTCAATACTCTGTAATGACTTATATGGGAATAGAATCTCCCCAGTTGTTTTGATTTAGAAACGAGTTAAATGTGCAGCTCTATTTGAGAGACTAGAAAGATATCTATTTATTTAAGAAGGATTATAAATTATTTTTTAAAAGTCCATTAATGTGAGGGACCTAAAGCATGTGTTCCAGCAGTGCTGATTCAGAGTAAATTTTGCTTAGTGTTACTGCTGTATGACTCCTTTCTTCAACTTATTGTGTTGGCCTAAACGTTCGTTTGGGTTTTCCATACCATCTTATGGAAAAACCCAAACGAACGTTTGGGCCAACCCAATACCTCTCCTGCTTAACCCAACTGCTAGGAAGATGAGAACCTCCCCCATGAAGTACTTTGTTTCATCTCTAATAACTCAGATGAGGAGAATCAAGTTCCAAACTTAAAGGTTGATCCCTAAGAAAATTTAAGCCTAAAAATCTGAACCTTTTTTAGTTACACACCGACTTTCTCGCAAAAGGCACCATATCCTTGAAATATGAAGGGATATCTTACACATAATGCTACATATTCATCTATGTTGGGGTGGTTCAGATGCTTCCACATATATCTTTTGTGGTAGAAAAGGAATTAGGATGGTTCTTCCTAACAAAGAAACTCAAAATTAAAAAAAAATATACAGTGACAGTTTACTTCTTTTATGATGCCACTACAATGTTGGTCTAAATTAGAATCTGAGATTTGTGGTTTTTTTAATGTTGAAAGGCTGCCTTTTTCTCATTCTTTCTCCCTTCTCCCCCCATTTCTTTTAAGTATACATACTTTTTTAAAAAAATAAAAGCCTGTCAATTTCTGGACAGTTCATATGTGTGAACATACAGCATACAATTAATTTTTTTAAATGTGTGGCTTGTTTTGTGCATCTCCCTCTAAACTTCCTTTAGTGTTTCTGGTGAGTGTTTTCTCCTGGCTCTTTTAAATTGAATGCTGTTTAAACTAAATGCAGAAGATATTACACCTGCTGACATCATGAGATGTCTATAACCTCAACTCTAAATCTGGTTGGTAGAAATTATTTAGAAAAAAATATTCTTTTTACTTAAGAAAATGGATGATAATACAACTTATTCCCCCAAATTAACCTCATACAGAAATACAGTAGTTACCTACTAATGAAGCTTCTTTATACCTAAAGGACCAAAATAAAGGCCTTAAAATTTCCCCATGGCTTTTATTTGTTGTTCATTAAAGAAAGATATTACACATGGTATGATGACTTGAGAAACATGGATACAATTCTAACTGAACTGTAGGAAATAGGCGATTTTGCAGTGTCAATAATTTTTTTAATGTATCACTTCCATATATCATAAAACATACTTAGAAGTCAGGATATTTCTTTTGAATGAGATTTGTATAATCTGCAGTGCTAGAGAGATCTTAAAGGTATATGGATTATAGGGGGAAGTTGATAGATATTGAAATGTTCTTCAAGCCAAAGCAACCCAGAGCTAAGTGTAGTATTTAGTCTGACCCTCAATAAACCACCTAACACTGATGCAGGAGGTCACAAGGATTTAACCTTGTTACAGGATTTCTAACCTCTTTCATAAAATTTCTTTAAGTTGACCAGACGTTTTAATGAAGGAGTTGACTCTGAGCAAAGGCTTCATACTTTCTGAGATAGAGTTGCCACAGTTGAAATCCACATTTACACAGTGTGCATAGGATTGTCATGTGCATGCTGTTTTCAGTCACACAGATAGGCACAGTACTGACTGTATTATTTGAAGGCCAAAGATTAAATTGTGTATGTTTATATTCTGGTACTCTATATATTCTCTTAAAAGAACTGGTTACCGTAGGCACCAGTTACTGGCACCTTGTTTTCAGAATTTTATATCTTTTCTCATGAGTTGTATTTACTTTTCTCCACTTTCCTTAAATATTTTATCCTTTCTACTTATAGTGTTCCTACCCACATATAGTGATGAAATAGAGAATAAATGTAGTACCCCTATTCTTTTATGATGATCATTTTTGAAAATGAGCAAATATAATTTTATTTCTTTTAAAACTGAGCTTATAAATATCAAGAGCAGTTTTTTGTGTGTGGAGTTTTCTTTGAGTCTTTCATTCTCTTTTATTATGAATCAGGAGCCAACAGAGAAGAAATAACCAAACATTGGGAATGGTTAGAACAAAATATCATGAAGACCTTGTCTGTGTTTGATTCTAATGAAGATATTACTAATTTTGTACAAGGAAAGATAAGAGTAAGTGGCATGGATATATTTTGTAGATGGAATACTAAAGTCTTTGACCCTCTTATTTGAGGATCGAAGCTGCATGGCAGGTCATTGTTTTACTGCCACCTTTCAGGATTGGCAGAAGCACATACATGAATATCAGAATCAGAACTAAAGACATTGTTAAAGTTAGCGGTTAGTCTTTGGTGCCCTTGTGAGTGCTATTAGGGATATTTTCATTTCAGAATCTCTTTTGAGTTTGCAGTTTGAATGAACCCTTCACTCAATCAAAATAATATTTAGCATCTCTATTTGTGGTAGCTCCTTGTGAGGTATTAGAAAAAGCCTAATTACAAAATTAAACAAAATCTGCTCACCTCTGTCCTAAGAGATATGTGTGCACATGCGTGTGTGTGTGTGTGTGTGTGTGTACACAGTTTTATTCAATGAATTGTTTAAATATGTGAGAGATATTTTTGTTGGTAGGTAATTACTAACTTTCAGAAAATATTTTGTCTCCTTTAGGGATTAATTGCTGAAGAGGGAAAACATTCTTTTGCAAAAGAAGATGACCCTGAGAAATTTCGAGAAGCCCTTTTGAAATTTGAAAAATGTTTTGGTTTACCAGAGCAGGAAAAGTTAGTGACCTATTACTCGTGCAGTTATTGGAAAGGACGGGTTCCTTGTCAGGGTTGGCTGTATCTTAGCACCAACTTTCTGAGCTTCTATTCTTTTTTGTTGGGATCAGAAAGTAAGTGGTTTCTGTTGCTTACTATGACTTTGAACTTGCAGACTGACCTATCAACTCTGTGGTGGTGTTAGGTTGCATATAAAGGAATAGGATAGATATTAAGGGTAATTATACTGTATATTAAAAAGTTCACTTCATCTAGGGAAAGAATACTTTTAAGACTGGTTGTTTAACATAAGAACCATTAGAATTGTGTATAGAATGCCTTGCATATTGTGGGAGACAAATGAATATTAAATGATGATGGTGATCTAGCATGTGACTCCTTTCTTTCACTTGTTCTAAACTACCTACTTTCTTTAATCTATGTTTTAATACTTGTTTTAAACATACAATATACATATAGTAGTCATAGTACCTAATGGCTCACAGTTACAAAGAAGAATCAAACAGTACTGTTCATAGCACATGTATAGCTTTGACACCAATGGTTATATAATTGTGTAAATTGAAATATCAAATTTAATATCAGGTTTAAATATCAAATCAGAAAAAAATAAAAATTATCTAAAATTATATCTGTTCCTAGGATCACCAATTATTGTATGTTCATTGTTATGCTTCAAAATTTTAACTAATATCTTGAACTCTAAAATATTTTAGTTGTTCATAGCATTTTTCAAGTGGTTAACTATTGTTTGGAAAGACCTGATTGATAAATATGAATCAACATTGAGAAATTTAATCATATCTGCTTATAATTCTTATTTGCAGTAAAACTCATTATCTCCTGGGATGCGGTCTCAAAACTTGAAAAGACTTCAAATGTCATACTGACAGAGAGTATTCATGTGTGTTCCCAAGGAGAGAATCACTACTTTTCAATGTTTTTGCATATTAACAAAACATACCTTCTTATGGAACAGCTGGCAAACTATGCTATAAAAAGAATTTTTGATAAGGAAACATTTGATAATGACCCAATCCTTGACGATCCTCTACAAATTACTAAAAGGTATTCAAAGCTTAATTAATATTTACTTTTTAAGTATTGTTTGACCAAAGAATGGTAGCATTGAATAGCATTAAAAGTTAACTGTTCTTAAAAAAAAATTAATTGTTCTATGTTATATGATAGTTTTTCTTTGGAGTAATCATAGATGTGTGGGTTTTTTTAGTTTATTCATGTGCATTTCACAAATACTATCCTCTCCATTCCATTATGGTTTATCACAGGATATTGAATATAGTTCCCTGTGCTATACAGTAGGACCTTGTTGTTTATCCATCCTATATATAATAGTTTGCATCTGCTAATCCCAAACTGCCAATATTTCCCTCTCCCACCATCCCCCCCACCGCCAACAGTTTCACTTTTTATTAAAAGGGTAAGTTAGTAGAGTCAATGGAACATGCACTTCAGAATGAGAGTAGAGCAACCCTGGGACAAGTCATAATCTCTCAGGACCTCAGTTTTCTCAGCAGTCATTTGTACCTCAGAGAGCACTTGTGAGGAATGAGCACTATAACGTTTGAAAGCACTTTGTAAAATATAAAGCACTAGATAAATGTTAATCATTATTAATGCCTGCATCAGAAGTATCTGTCTGGTAGCTGTTTGCCACTGTATTTGGTTTGCTGAAACTGACCAGAGCCATTTCATCCTGCTCAACACTCAGAACAGTTGACTGAAGTGAGCTGAGCATGCCAAAGGGGAGGGAGGGCGGAGAGGATCCAGAAATAGCTAGTGAGAACCACTTCTGGCGAGAAGGATGAGGGTATAGACTGTATGGGAAAGTGTAAATGAGGCAAACCTAAGCTGCAGTCCTATGGATAGACCAGAACAAGTGACCTGGATGGTTGTGTGATGGCTACATAGCCCTAACTTGGGTACAGTTGTTCCTCTTGCCTATTCTTAAACCATTCCTAAAAGCTATATACATAAGGGTTCCTTTGTGAGCCTTCCTGCTTTTCTGGAAATAGATCAGCGAGGTGAATTTTTTTACACCTTATTACCAAAATTAGGTCCCAGTGTGCATGATTTATAAATAGAACTCTATAAGGATTAAAAATACAGTTTGTGGGGCTTCCCTGGTGGCGCAGTGGCTGAGAGTCCGCCTGCCGATGCAGGGGAAACGGGTTCGTGCCCCGGTCTGGGAGGATCCCACATGCCGTGGGGCGGCTGGGCCCGTGAGCCATGGCCGCTGAGCCTGCGCGTCCGGAGCCTGTGCTCCACAACGGGAGAGGCCACAGCAGTGAGAGGCCCGTGTACCGCAAACAAACAAACAAACAAACAAATACAGTTTATGTTATGTTATAGTGAGGCATTTGTTTTTGTAGGTTGTTTTTGATTGGCCACCATAAACAAACATTTTTAGCCATTTTATTTCCCTTAAAATATTCTAAAAGGCCATCTATCAATGAGTCATTCATTACCAGGTCTGTATTTAAATGAGGTGTAGGAAATTCATTTTTGTCTATGTGCAGTTTTAAAAGAGCCTATTGAAAATTGTATATATCTAAATCCTTTTTTCTAGTAAGTTAAAAAGAACAATAGCTTATTTAGACTTAGTCTCCAAATGACTTTTTTATAAACTGGAGTATCTTTATTGATTTGGCTTATTGTTTTTACTAATATGTATTACAATAGCTAAATTCAGTGTATATCCTTCCAGGCCTTTTAATGCATGAATTAAAACTTTTTGCCAAAAGCATGGAGGGGACCTAAACATCACATATTATTCTACAATCTGCTTTTTCTCCCCCTTAAAATAATGTATCATGGACATCTTTTCATTCATGTAAAAAGTCCTTATCCTTTTAAATAATAGTGAAATAGCCCACCAAATTACAATTTAAGTGAGGTAAAAATTAATGTGGTTCTCTGTTCATATTTATCAGAATTATTTTTGAAAGACATGGTGAACTGCCACATATTCAAATAGTATATGCTGGAAGGATAAATTTAGTTTTAACTTTGTTGGCTTTGAGTTCGAACTTGCATAATTTACTCACTACCCCAGATGGCATTGCTGCTTAGCACAAGTGTTTAGTGCCTCTAGAAAAATTGTGCTATTTTAAGCAATTGTTTTTTATTTATATACTTATGTATCAGTTAACAAGTCATCTGTATTTATTGACACCCATTCTGTGCCCAGTACTGTGCAAGCAGTGTTGTTTTATCTTGCCTCTACTTTTGAATTTTTTAAACATTCATTTACATTTTTGCTTCACTTAATTTTAATATTATTTTTATGGACTAGTCTTCCCATCTAAATTTTGATGCCATAAATTTTCATTATTTTATTTTGTTTGAACTGGGTAACTCTTTTGATTTTCTGATAACCAGATGTAAAAATTATTGTCTGCCAAGATTGATTTTAGCCATACTCACATGTTGTGAATATATAATAATATAGTAATCTTCCAGAAAATCACCCTTTAATAGATGGTTTGAAGACCTACATCACCTCTAACTGTTGTGCATTGTAATCTACTAATAATAATACAAAATTGGAAAAGAGAACAAACAAAATAAATTGGTTAGGAATCAGTGTTTCTTCCATTTCATAATTTGTTGAAGAACATAGCATGTAGTGCTTAATCATTCTGCTTTACAGTGCATTTAGATTAATCAATATGGACATGTGTATACTTTAGAAGTCATCATTTGAGCCCCCCCTTTTTTTCTTTCCTATAGAGGTCTGGAAAATCGAGCCCACAGTGAGCAGTTTAATGCTTTTTTTAGGCTGCCCAAAGAAGAGACTTTGAAAGAAGTACATGAATGTTTCTTATGGGTACCATTCAGCCACTTCAACACTCATGGAAAAATGTGCATCTCAGAAAACTATATCTGCTTTGCTAGCCAGGATGGCAATATATGTAGTGTAATCATTCCATTACGAGAGGTAAAATAAATTTAGTTACATATCAGTTTTTAGTTCAAAAATGTTACCATTCACAGAGTAAAATATCCTTTAATTCTGTAAATTATTAAAAACTCAATATGCAACATCCTTTTAGTAATTTTAAATAATCATTTTTAAGTGCAGTTATATTCCTCAGGATAAGATACCATTCTTGAGGATAAGAGTACTAGGATAAGAGCCTTATAGCTCTTATTGAAAATGAAAAAAGAAAAAAAATAAAAATTAATAAACAAGATAAGGGTTTGGGATGACTCAACATGGAGCATGATCACTCAGATGTTTATGACATGGATACCAAAATTTATACTACCATATTTGATACACATGGTCAGAAAGAATAGAATTGATAGCTTTTGTGTAATTCAGAAATCAATTGCCCGTATTGTGGCACTGAATTTTTACATTTGTTTTGTCATTTTTAAAGGTTACGTGTTAGTCAAACCTTTTCCTTTAGAAGTGAAATATCTTGCACCAAGGTTGCTTGTATTAGTGGTACAACTAGTACCCAAAGTCTGTTTCTTACTAAGTCCTACCACAGACCAAAACTTGTAGCCACAAAAAAATAAGCTAAACACATTTTGCCTGACCTTGTCAGTAACAAGGGAAAATGTGATTCATTTATGTTTTCATCCCCCAGGTCTTAGCTATAGATAAGACAAATGATTCCAGCAAATCTGTCATCATTAGCGTCAAAGGAAAAACAGCTTTTCGCTTCAGTGAAGTTAAAGAATTTGAGCAACTGGTGGCAAAACTCAGGCTCAAGTGCGGGGCAGCTTCAACTCAGTATCACGATATTAGCACAGAGGTAAGTATCTAGCAATCAAGTCATTTTGATAAAAAGGTTTGTGTTTTGTGTGGTCCATACTTTCAGAAGGAACTCATAGTACCTTTCCTATTTATACTTAGGTTGAGTTTTTTTAAAAGATGAATACCAAAGAAATTATATTCTCTAAGGCACATCATAAAGCAGAAGTGAGAATTAAGGACTTTATCTTTTTTTAGGAACTCAGACTTTAAAAAAAATTATTATCATTTGATCTTTCTTGACTATATTTGTGACTTATCATATATACACTCCTTGTACTTTCACATAACATGGCTTTTAACAACTCAAACTATATTTGAGAATTCAATAATGCATTGAAAAAGGACTTTCCTCTTATTGCTGTAGAGAGACAATCTATCTTTTTATTTAACATCAAGTAGGTCAGCCTTATTTGCATAATCTAGGCCAAAGCAAAATAGTGACATATCTATTTACTAGTAAAATACTAGAGAAGGCATATATTCTTGGCAGAGGGTGATTAAAAGCCTGATTTTGATGTTTGTCTTTTATGGAAATATAGATAGTTTCAGTTCAAATTAATTTTCTTTTTCAATGCCAAGGAATCTCATGTTTTAATAGATTGATAAAACATCACATTATAACTACTTATATTTTAATTAAAAATTCAAAGAAAAAATCAACATTGGCTTTACTGGCTATATTATTTTACTTGGATTGGAATATAGAGGCTTTTATTTCTTTCTCCAGAGCGGAGACTGAAAATATTATGCTAAGTCAATTAGAATGCAGGATTGACAAGACTAACTCTTCCTTTGATAATAGAAAAGCACAATGAAAACATAATTTAAAAAATATGTGTATCTCAGTTACAGACACAGAACTTTCATGTTGGCCATTAAGAGTTTTCTTGCCCCAATTTACTAATCTTTCATTCTCTTCAAATATATACCCAGGATATACCATAGTTTGATGTGAGGACATAAGTAAAATCTGATCAGTCTTGCTGCCATATTCTTGCTTATCTCACTTTTGTTTTTCTGTCCTAGTCCATTTCAGTCTGTATGTTGGATGTAATGCTCTGCTTATCTTTCCTTCTTTAATTTATCTGTGTCTCTTAAACCTGAATAACTGGAATTTTTCCCCTGAAAACTCTCAGGCCCCTCTAATAGTTGGATATACTCAGCAGTTAAGAAAGGATTTTGTTTCAAAATGTTTACCATCTTTTCAGATGTATGTCAAAGTTCTAAGCTTTCTAGTTTCTCTTACCCATTTTTAAAGGTTTTAATAAAGATATGTACAAAATACCAGTTGGTATACTGGGTGCTTGGAAATGTATTTTTAAAAAATTGTCATAACATTCTATTTTCCCTGAAGATTTTTATCTTAGCAATGAGGAAGAATATTAACTTGTTTTAGTGTTATCTGTATATGTCTAGCTTTATTTATAGTACATTTTTTAAAAGAGTAAAGAGAGAGCTTGTTAAATAGGAGCTGGTTCCATTTGATTTCTAAATGAGCCCGTGTCCCCTGCATTGACAGGCGGACTCTCAACCATTGCGCCACCAGGGAAGCCCTGTCGTTACACTATTTTATAGCTATACCTAGCATACTAAAACAAAAAGAAAAAATTATATTCTGTAATTTTACCAAATCTGGTAAAATTTACACAAACAACAAGACTTTTTATTCTAAATCTCAAAGAAATTTAAATCAACAAATCTAAATATGAATACAAGAAGGACTAGGAAATTTTTCCTGTGAGTACATCAAAATGTGATACAAAGAACAAATGCTCCCTGGGGCTTCCCTGGTGGCGCAGTGGTTGAGAGTCCGCCTGCCGATGCGGGGGACACGGGTTCGTGCCCTGGTCCGGGAAGATCCCACATGCCGCGGAGCGGCTGGGCCCGTGAGCCATGGCCGCTGAGCCTGCGCGTCCGGAGCCTGTGCTCCGCAACGGGAGAGGCCACAGCAGTGAGAGGCCCGCGTACCGCAAAAAAAAAAAAAAAAAAAAAAAGAACAAATGCTCCCAGAAACAATTGGGATTGTACGTACGTACCAGTTCTGTCTAAATTTTTAAATATGTCAATTAAAATTCTCCACATTTTGTTAAGTTATATTAAAATCTGGGTGCATACACAGGTTTTGAAAAATTCTAATCAAATGCTTAGAAAACACATTAATTTTTTTATTTTTTATTAACACATATACTCAAGAAATATTACCAGATATGGTAATTTTTCAAAACTATACTAAATGAAAGAAAAGTGGGCCCTTTTAGCTTAATTTTAAGCAAAGTGGCCTAAGAGGGAAAATACTGCTAAAGTTCCTTTACTTGATGCTTTGAGACTACATTATAAGTGGATCATGGGAACTATAGAATGTCAAGAAGAGGTAGAAATTGAGCTATGTATGCATTGAAGTGTTTAGAAGGGCAAATATCTTCTACAGATTATCAAAGCATATATAAACATACTTGTTTCATTAGTTCTCATAACCAGCCCTATCTTTCTAAGTTTTTTAAATTAGAAGTAATGGCTTCCTTATCCTACACAGTAATGCAGATAAGAATAATAGTTTAACCCACACAACTGGTGTTTGTTTGCCTTAATAAGAATAAAGTAATATGTTTTCTGTAACTATAATATAAATTAGGCTGTGTGGAGTAGATTTATTTCAACGTTAGGAAATCAGAAGTTTTATTAAAAATAAAATTAGCGCTAATTTAAAATTACATGCTATGAACAGGAGCCTATTTTAAGATAAGCTTCTGATATCTAAGAGAAGTATTTCCTTGTATTTTTGCTGTCATTTTTTATCTTACAGGTCAACTCTGGCCCCCAACCATCATTATTATGCTGAGTTTGTGAGATATTCTAATTTAAATCTAATAGTTTGTAGAAAAGTTACACATAAAGAAATATTAATCTTTAACCTGCCTTTTCTTCACCTTTAGAAGCCATTTGCTATTTCTAAAGTCAATAGCAGATACCAAAAAGCAAACCAAGTCTAAGAATACCTGTTATAAAGTCAACAACCTGTGTTGCTTCCTCATGTGATTGGATTTT
Organism: Mesoplodon bidens; assembly: GCF_964165515.1. NCBI lineage: Eukaryota > Metazoa > Chordata > Mammalia > Artiodactyla > Ziphiidae > Mesoplodon > Mesoplodon bidens. Next base: position 48,131,912 of record NC_138163.1, on the reverse strand, counting down.
GCTCAGACACTAAATGTCTGATGAGTGCCAAATTTATAACTGTCACAAGTGTGAGCACCCAAATAAATGGATATATAAAATTGGTATGGCCATGGGGTAACATCCTCCCATTCAAAAGAGCCAGAGCCAAAAAAAAAAGTTAAGTAATTTAAGCTTAGTTTCCTGAATACTTTATTATGCTCTTCAAACAATTCAAATATTAAATTGATTTAAACCAGCATCTTTGAAGGTGAATATGTTAATGTGATTTTTGTGAATACTTAAAAGGTAATCATGGATAGAAGCAGCACACTTGTCATCCCTTTTATATATTGATGTTTGGGGTTTCATAACATAAGGGTTAATTTTTCTTTTCCTTCTTGGCTACTTTTCCTGTAGTTTAGATATACTACTAATAGATAAACTGGTTCCTCAGTCATATGGCCTAAATTAAGGGAATGTACTTTGCTTGAGACCCAGACTCCAAACATGAATTTTAAATCGGTTTTGCAAAAACATAATCCCTCATTAGAACAGCAAAATGTAACATTAATAGTAAAGTAGACTTGTCAAAACAAGCTTTTTAAAAAAGAAAAGTGTTGTAATATTGGACGTATACTCACTAGTAGTTTTTTCCTTTGTAAGATTCTTCTGTCCTACCCTTATGTTCAGACATTGATTTGAATACTCCTTTTAAACTTTCCCTGAATCCTCTTAACTTCCAACCCTCTAGGTCTTGTTGGCTTCATGGGTTTCAAGGTGAAATACTACTGGACTGCTTTACCCTAAACTTCTACTTTTCCTCCACCTTAGTCATGAACATTCTTTTCATCTTTCTTAAGCTACTAAAGTTAAAGGGATGATGTTAAGTGAGCCTTTTTTTAGTACCTCTAGTGGTAACTTCAGACTTCTGGTATAGTTACAATCCACAGAAGCTGGGTAACTGATATGTATTCAGAGTAAAGCTTTGGAGATCATAAAATTAATGTGGAAATGCAAGGGACCCAGAATAGCTAACACAGTATTCAAGAGGAAGAACAAAGTTGGAGGACTCACAATTCTCAATTTCAAAACTTACTACACAGCTGTAGTAAACAAGACAGCATGATCCTGGTGTAAGGTTAGACATATAGATCAGTGTAGTAGAATTGAGGGTCTTGAAATAAAATCTTACATTTATGGTCAATTGATTTTTTAAAATTAATTTTATTTTTGGCTGCGTTGGGTTTTCGTTGTTGCGTGCGGGCTTTCTCTAGTGGTGGTGAGTGGGGGCTACTCTTCGTTGTGGTGTGTGGGCTTCTCATTGCAGTGGCTTCTCTTGTTGCCGAGCATGGGCTCTAGATGCGTGGGCTTCAGTAGTTGTGGCACATGGGCTCAGTAGTTGTGGCTCGCAGGCTCCAGAGCACAGGCTCAGTAGTTGTGGCACATAGGCTTAGTTGCTCTGCGGCATGTGGGATCTTCCGAGACTAGGGATTGAACCTGTGTCCCCTGCATTGGCAGGCAGATTCTTAACCACTGTGCCACCGGGGAAGTCCCTGGTCAATTGATTTTTCAACAGAGTGCCAAATAAATGCAAAGAGGGAAATATAGTCTATTCAACAAATGGTGTGGGCACAATGGATTTCCACATACATATACTTTGGGTTTTGTTTGTTCTTCTTTCTCTAGTTCCTTTAGGTGTAAGGTTAGATTGTTTATTTGAGTTTTTTCTTGTTTCTTGAGGTAGGCTTGTATAGCTATACACTTCCCTCTTAGAACTGCTTTTGCTGCATCCCATAGGATTTGGATCATCATTTTTTCTCTGTCATTTGTCTCTAGGTGTTTTTTCATTTCCTCTTTGATTTCTTCAGTGATCTCTTGGTTATTTAGTAACGTATTGTTTAGCCTCCATGTGTTTGTGTTTTTTACGTTTTTTTCCCTGTAATTCATTTCTAATCTCATAGTGTTATGGTCAGAAAAGATGCTTGATATGATTTCAGTTTTCTTAAATTTACTGTGGCTTGATGTTTGACCCAAGATGTGATCTATCCTGGAGAATGTTCCATGCGCACTTGAGAAGAAAGTGTAATCTGCTGTTTCTGGGTGAAATGTCCTATAAATATCAATTAAATCTATCTGGTCTATTGTGTCATTTAAAGCTTCTGTTTCCTTATTTATTTTCATTTTGGATGATCTGTCCATTGGTGTAAGTGAGGTGTTAAAGTCCCCCACTATTATTCTGTTACTGTCGATTTCCTCTTTTATAGCTGTTAGCAGGTGCCTTATGTATTGAGGTGCTCCTATGTTGGGTGCATATATATTTATAATTGTTATATCTTCTTCTTGGATTGATCCGTTGATCATTATGTAGTGTCCTTCCTTGTCTCTTGTAACATTCTTTATTTTAAAGTCTATTTTATCTGATATGAGTATTGCTATTCCAGCTTTCTTCTGATTTCCATTTGCATGGAATATCTTTTTCCATCCTCTCACTTTCAGTCTGTATGTGTCCCTAGGTCTGAAGTGGGTCTCTTATAGACAGCATATATATGGGTCTTGTTTTTGTATCCATTCAGCAAGCCTGTGTCTTTTGGTTGGAGCATTTAATCCATTCACGTTTAAGGTAATTATCTATATGTATGTTCCTCTGACCATTTTCTTAATTGTTTTGTGTTTGTTTTTGTAGGTCATTTTCTTCTCTTGTGTTTCCCACTTAGAGAAGTTCCTTTAGCATTTGTTGTAGAGCTTGCTTGGTGGTGCTGAATTCTCTTAGCTTTTGCTTGTTCGTAAACCTTTGGATTTCTCCGTCAAATCTGAATGAGATCCTTGCCGGGGAGAGTAATCTTCATTGTAGGTTCTTCCCTTTCATCACTTTAAGTATATCATGCCAATCCCTTCTGGCTTGTAGAGTTTCTGCTGAGAAATCAGCTGTTAACCTTATGGGAGTTCTCCTGTATGTTATTTGTCGTTTTTCCCTTGTTGCATTCAGTAACTTTTCTTTGTGTTTTATTTTTGTCAATTTGATTACTGTGTGTCTCAGCATGTTTCTCCTTGGGTTTATCCTGCCTGGGACTCTCTGCACTTCCTGGACTTGGGTGGCTATTTCCTTTCCCATGTTAGGGAAGTTTTTGTCTATAACCTCTTCAAATATTTTCTCTGGTCCTTTCTCTCTCTCTTCTACTTCTGCAACCCCTATAATGCAAATGTTTTTGTGTTTAATGTTGTCCCAGAGGTCTCTTAGGCTGTCTTCATTTCTTTTCAGTCTTTTTTCTTTATTCTGTTCCGCAGCAGTAAATTCCACCATTTTGTCTTCCAGGTCACTTATCCGTTTTTCTGCCTCAGTTATTCTGCTATTGATTCCTTCTAGTGTAGTTTTTTTTTTTTAATTTTATTTATTTATTTATTTATTTATTTATTTTTGGCTGTGTTGGGTCTTCATTTCTGTGTATGGGCTTTCTCCAGTTGCAGCGAGCGGGGGCCACTCTTCATTGTGGTGCACGGGCCTCTCACTGTCGCGGCCTCTCTTGTTGCGGAGCACAAGCTCCAGACGCACAGGCTCAGTAGTTGTGGCTCACGGGCCTAGTTGCTCCGCGGCATGTGGGATCTTCCCAGACCAGGGCTGGAACCTGTGTCCGCTGCACTGGCAGGCAGATTCTCAACCACTGCACCACCAGGGAAGCCCCTTTCTAGTGTAGTTTTCATTTCAGTTATTTTATTGTTCGTCTCTGTTTGTTCTTTAATTCTTCTAGGTCTTTGTTAAACATTTCTTGCATCTTCTTGATCTTGCCTCCATTATTTTTCTGAGGTCCTGGATCATCTTCACTATCATTATTCTGAATTCTTTTTCTGGAAGGTTGCCTATCTCCACTTCATGTACTTGTTTTTCTGGGGTTTTATCATGTTCCTTCATCTGGTACATAGCCCTCTGCATTTTCATCTTGTCTATCTTTCTGTGAATGTGGTTTTGTTCCACAGGCTGCAGGATTGTAGTTCTTCTTGCTTCTGCTGTCTGCCCTCTGGTGGATGAGGCTATCTAAGAGGCTTGTGCAAGTTTCCTGATAGGAGGGACCGGTAGTGGGTAGAGCTGAGTGTTACTCTGGTGGGCAGAGCTCAGCAAAACTTTAATCCTCTTGTCTGCTGATGGGTGGGGCTGGGTTCCCTCCCTGTTGGTTCTTTGACCTAATGCAACCCAACACTGGAGCCTACCTGGGCTGTTTGGTGGGGCTAGTGGTGGACTCTGGGAGGGCTCACACCAAGGAGTACTTCACAGAACTTCTGCCTCCAGTGTCCTTGTCCCCACCGTGAGCCACAGCCACCGCCTGCCTCTGCAGCAGACCCTCCAAAACTAGCAGGTAGGTCTGGTTCAGTCTCCCCTGGGATTACTGCTCCTTCCCCTGGGTCCTGATGCCCACACTACTTTGTGTGTGCCCAGGAAGAGTGGAGTATCTGTTTCCCCCAGTCCTGTCGAAGTCCTTCAGTCAAATCCCACTAGCCTTCAAAGTCTGATTCTCTAGGAATTCCTCCTCCCTTTGCCGGACCCCCAGGTTGGGAACCTGACGTAGGGCTCAGGACCTTCACTCCAGTGGGTGGACTTCTGTGGTATAAGTGTTCTCCGGTGTGTGAGTCACCCACCCAGCAATTATGGGATTTGATTTTACTGAGATTGCGCCCCTCCTACCATCTCACTTTGGCTTCTCCTTTGTCTTTGGATGTGGGGTATCTTTTTTGGTGTGTTCCAGTGTCTTCCTGTCAGTGATTGTCCAGCAGCTAGTTGTGATTCTGGTGTTCTCACAAGAGGGAGTGAGAGCACGTCCTTCTACTCTGCCATCTTGGTTCCTGTCCCTTTCATCACTTTAAATATGTCCTGCCACTCTTTTCTGGCTTGCAGAGTTTCTGCTGAAAAATGAGCTCTTAACCTTATGGGGATTCCCTTGTATGTTATTTGTTGCTTTTCCCTTGCTGTTTTCAATATTTTTGTTTGTATTTAATTTTTGATAGTTTGATTAATATGTGTTTTGGCATGTTTCTCTTTGGGTTTATCCTGTATGGTACTCTCTGTGCTTCCTGGACTTGATTAACTATTTACTTTCCCATGTTAGGGAAGTTTTCAACTATAATCTCTTCAAATATTCTCTCAGACCCTTTCTTTTTCTCTTCTTCTGGGACCCCTATAATTCGAATATTGGTGCGTTTAATGTTGTCCCAGAGGTCTCTGAGACTGTCCTCAATTCTTTTCATTCTTTTTTCTTTTTTCTGCTTCCTGGCAGTTATTTCCACCATTTTATCTTCCAGCTTACTTATCTGTTCTTCTGCCTCAGTTATTCTGTTATTTGTCCCTTGTAGAATATTTTCAGTTTCAGTAATTGTATTGTTTATCACTGTTTGTCTGCTCTTTATTTCTTCTAGATCCTTGTTAAATGTTTCTTGTATTTTCTCCATTGTTTCTGAGATTTTGGGTCATCTCCACTGTCATTACTGTGAATTCTTTTTCAGGTAGGTTGCCTATTTCATGTTCATTTATTTGGTCTTATAGGTTTTTACCTTGCTCCTTCATCTGTAACAAATTTTTTTGTCATTTCTTTTTTCTTTTTTTTTTTTTTTGATGGGTGATGTTCTATTCCTGTCTTACTGGTTGTTTGGCCTGACACATCCAGCACTGGAGTTTTCAGGCAGTTAGATGGAGCTGGGTCTTGGTGCTGAGATGAGGCCCTCCAGGAGGCCTCACTCCGATTGATATTCCCTGGGGTGTGAGATTCTCTGTTAGTCCAGCGGTTTGGACTCAGAGCTCCCACCACAGGAACTCGGACCTGACCTCTGGACTGGGAACCAAGATCCCACAGCCTGGTCACTGGGGGCTCCTCCTGTCCCCTTAGGTGTCTGTAGTCCCTCACCAGTGCCTGGTAGGTGCCCTAGTTGTGAGGAGCCGCAAATTCCACGTACTCCTAGTATGCCATCTTGACTCCACCCTTCAGCATGGACATTTTAACAATATTAATTTTTTTTAAAAATATATTTATTTATTTACCTATGTTTTGACTGTGTTGGGTCTTAATTGCTGCACGTGGGCTTTCTCCAGTTGCAGCGAGCAGAGGCTACTCTTCATTGTGGTGCATGGGCTTCTCATTGTGGTGGCCTCTCTTGTTTCAGAGCACAGGCTCTAGGCAGGCGGGCTTCAGTAGTTGTGGCTCACGGGCACTAGAGTGCAGGCTCAGTAGTTGTGGCACACGGGCTTAGTTGCTCCGTGGCAGTGGGATCTTCCTGGACCAGGGCTCGAACTTGTGTCCCCTGCATTGACAGGCATATTCTTAACCACTGCACCACCAGGGAAGTCCCACAATATTAATTCTTTTGATCCATGAACACAAGTTGTCTGTCCATTTATTTGTGTCTTCATCAGTTTCTTTCATCAGTGTTTTATCAGTTTTGGTGTATAGATTTTCACTTTCTTGGTTAATTTATTCCTAGGTATTTTATTGTTTTTGATGTTAATGTAAATGAGATTGTTTTCTTTTTTTTTTCAGATAGTTCATTGTTAGTGTATAGAAACACAACTGATTTTGTATCCTGAAAGTTTACTGAGTTTGTTGATTAGTTCTAATAGTTTTTTGGTAGAGTCTTAAGGATTTTCTCTATACAAGATCATGTCATCAGCAAACAGTTTTACTTTATCTCTGATTTAGATGACTTTTATTTGTTTTCTTGTTTAGTTTCTCTGGCTAGGACTTATGGTACTTTGTTGAAAAGGAGTGGTGAGAGTGGGCACCCTTATCTTGTTTCTGATCTTAGAGAGAAAGCTTTCAACTTTTCACCATGGAGTATGATGTTAGCTTTGGGCTCGTCATATATGGCCTTTATTATATTGAGGTATGTTTCTTCTATACCCACTTTATTGAGAGTTTTTATTATGAAAGGATGTTGAATATTTGTCAAATAATTTTTCTGCATCTATTGAGATGATCATATGATTTTTACCTTTCATTCTATTAATGTGGTGTATCACATTTTGTTGATTTGTGTGTTTTGAACCATCCTTTCCTCCCAGGGATAAATCCCAGTTGATCATGGTGTATGATCCTTTTAATGTGCTGTTGAATCCAGTTTGCTAGTGTTTTGTTGAGAATATTTGCATCTGTATGAATCAGGGATTTTGGCCTCTAGTTTTCTTTTCTTGTAGTGTTCCCATCTGGATTTGGTTTCAGGGGACTGCTGGCCTTGTAAAATGAGTTTGGGTGTGTTCCCTCCTATTTAATTTTTTGCAAGAGTTTGAGGATTAACGTTAATTCTTCTTTACATGTTTGGTAGATTTTACCCATGATGACATCTGGTCCAGGGCTTTTTGTTGTTGTTATTGAGAGGTTTTGTATTAGATTCAGTTTCCTTACATATTACTGGTTATGTTCAGATTTTCTATTTTTTATTATTAAGTCTTGGTAGATTGTATATCTCTAGGAATTTGTCCATTTCTTCTGTGTCATCCCATTTGTTGGCATATAATTGGTCAAAGTAATGTCTTATGATCCTTTTAATTTCTGTGTCATCAGGCATAAAGTCTCTTTCATTTCTAATTTTATGTTTGAATCCTCTCTTTTTTCATGGTAAATCTAGCTAAAGGTTTGTCAATTTTGTTTATCTTTTTTAAAAAAACAGCTCTTAGTTTTGTTGATAGTTTATTTCTTTTTATTGCTGAAAAATATTCCATTCTCTGGATATACCAGTGTTTATCCATTCACCTATTGAAGGACGCCTTAGTTGCTTCCAGTTTTTGGTAATTATGAATAAAGCTGCTATAAACATTCATGTGCAGGTTTTTGTGTGGACATAAGTTTTCAACTCATTATGGTACATACCTAGGAGCACAATTGCTGAATCATATGGTAAGACTATGTTTAGCTTTATAAGAAACTGTCATACCATCTCTTAAAGTACTGTATTGCTTTGTATTCCTGCCAGCAATGAATAAGAGTTCTTCTTATTCCACATCCCCAGTAGCACTTGGTGTTATCAGTGTTCTGGATTTTAGCCATTTTAATAGATGTGAAATGGTATCTCATTGTTTAAATTTACAATTACCTAATGACATATGATGTTGAGCATCTTTTCATATGATTGTCATCTTTATATCTTCTTTGGTGAGGTCACTGCTTAGGTATTTTGCCCACTTTTAAACTTGGTCCTTTATTTTTTTAAACAGTTTCCTTTAGTTCTTTGAATATATATATAATAGCTGCTTTCCATTCCTAGTTTAAAAAAATCTAAGAAGTAAGCCCCTTCTGGGACATTTTTTTTGTTGTTGGTTGCCTTTTTTTTTTTTTTTTAGTTCTTGTTTGCATTTTTAAGCATGGCTTCCTCAAATCACCCCCTGAGTCAGTTTAAATCAGTGGTCAGCCAATGATGGGCCAGAAGATTTCCTTAAATGCCTTGAACCAGTAAGTTCTCCACCTTTTGCCAAGAGGATCTTTGTGTGAAGGTATACTTCATACTTTAGGAAGTTTATAAATCAGCCTTAGTTTTCATTTCTTATTTCCAGAGTTGAATGACTGGGGCCTTCTCCTGTCCCGTTTCTTTCCTGGGTTGGTTCACAGTCTTGTATACTTATACATACTTTCAGATCCCCAAGAATATGTTGGAACCTTTCAAAGTTCCCCTATGGCCATCTGATTTTCAAGGTCTTCCTTTTAATTTTTTTTTGTGTGTGTGTGGTATGCGGGCCTCTCACCGCTGTGGCCTCTCCTGTTGCAGAGCACAGGCTCCGGACGTGCAGGCTCAGTGGCCATGGCTCACGGGCCCAGCTGCTCCACGGCATGTGGGATCTTCCCGGACCGGGGCACGAACCCGTGTCCCCTGCATCGGCAGGCAGACTCTCAACCACTGTGCCACCAGGCCACAGGGAAGCCTTCCTTTTAAATTTTTACCCAGGCTCTTGTTTGCCCCTAATTGAAATCAGAGCCTTAGGCAGCTGTGATATTATCAGAAGATTGCTATGGTTTTCTTGGAATGCCCGGGGGAAAGGACTTTTTACATAGAGCTGGGCTCTGAGTCAAATCAAATGATAACAACACCCTAGGAATGGAGATTTTCCAGGTAGCTGCTAGTTTGGTGAAAATATTGACTGTGTTCTGGGGATGGGGCTTTTAATGAAGTTCCAAAAGATCCACTGGTGTGATAATGATGGCTTTCATGGCTACCATACCTCTGAGCTTGGAAGGGAGGGAGGATGGGAATAACCTCAAGTTAAAACTTCACAGACTGGTGTTCTTACTGAGGTTCATTAGTTATTTTTGAATCGATACTTTTCAGTTCGTTCTGTGCCTTTGGTTAATTTCCAATGTTCTGACCTTTTTTTTTTGTTTGTTTGTTTTTTTAATGCTTTGCCTGTATTTTATTGCCCAAGTAGGGGAATTCATTCACTAAGGTCCTGAGCTTGATGTTCTGGACATTAGTTTGTTGACATCTCTAATTTTGGTGGAAAAACAATGTTCTTCTAAGACATTGCTTTAATATTTATTATGTATATAAATTGTGGTTTGTAAATGACAGATAAAACATTAGCACTTTTTCTTTTTGCAGAAACTTTTAGGCACACATTTGGGACAATTATATTCTTTCTTTTTCAGGTTCCTATTAGTTCTGAGTCTGTAGACCCATCTGATGATATTGAGGTACAATCTTTGATATGTCAGAGAGAATGCAGCAAAACTGTGAACACTGAAGCCTTAATGACAGTATTTCACCCTCAGAATTTGGAGACTCTTAATTCCAAAACGGTAGGAAAACAAAATATTTAAATCTATAGATTGAAACAGTTGATCAAAAATAAAAATCTTAGATCAGACTGAAAACTCTTCTTTTGGGGCTTGAAAAGGTTTTCTAGCAGGTACTACTGTGTGACATGTTTGATTCCATTACAAAATAGGACTGTTATCAAGAATTAAGGTGAAAGTTGAACCTTGGGCTTTATTTGCATAGATTTCTAACAGTCAATCCTAATTGGGGTGATTGATGAGAATGATGGTTCAAAGCTTTACCTCCTAGGTGTCATGGTTTTCCCATTTTAATATGAGAAGAACTAAAATAGTAAATTAAACCTGTTACGCTCACATGGATTTTAAAGATTTTTGTGATGACAGTGGTCCAGTGTTTAGCCCATCTGTGAATACTGATTTTGACTTTCTATGTTCTTGTTTTCCATAGCTGTTGTTTCATGGTGAAGAGAGTTATCAACTTATTTGAAACAATTTCAAATTAAGTTAATTTCTCACCGTGTTTAGTTGCTTTGATTTTTTTGTTATAGTTGAAAGAAAAGATGAAGGAACAGTCCTGGAACATCCTGTTTACAGAATGTGGGCGTGGTGTTAGCATGTTTCGGACCAAAAAGACTCAAGATCTGGTTGTAAGAGGGATTCCAGAGACCTTAAGAGGAGAGCTCTGGATGCTTTTTTCAGGTATTATATTTATTCACTTTATTCATTTAACGGACATTAACTATGCCCCTTCTAGGAGTTATGTACTAAGCTAAATAAAAATAATTACAAAGGTGGCTAGGACTAAGTCTTATCATGAGTTCAGACTAGTCACAGAGAGTACGGTAGTTATGTGTACTTACCTATATATCCATACATCCATTGTCTGAGCAGATTAGTTTATTAGGCAATAGCTAACTGCAGGAGACGGGGTGGGAATCTCTAGTGTCAGAAGGAAGTTAAGGGGAAAAGACAGTTCATGAAAATGTTATTCTTTTGGATAAGATTCCTGTCCTGATGTTATAGATTCTAGTGTGAAGCTTTTCCTTTTATTTGTTTGTACTCAGATAACACTTGAGCATAAAGATTAATTTAAAAGTAATCCAGTTCTTCATGTATATAGGCAAGTAGTAGCTTTGTTATGTTCCTCTTCTTTTGTATGTTAATGTGATCATCTGTACAGGTGCTGTTAATGACATGGCTGCTAATCCTGGCTATTATGCTGAAGTGGTTGAGCAGTCTTTAGGGACCTGCAACTTGGCTACTGAAGAAATTGAACGTGATTTACGTCGCTCCCTGCCTGAGCATCCAGCCTTTCAGAGTGACACTGGCATATCTGCTCTGAGGCGGGTACTCACTGCTTATGCATTCAGGAATCCCAAAATTGGATACTGCCAGGTATGATTTCATTATGAGCTCAACTGTTATCGTGTTCCAAATGATAAAATCACATCAAATCCAACTCTACTTATAAGGACAGAGATTGGGCTGAGATTGATAGTGGATATTATTAATGTAAGAATGATAGTGGGAATACTTAGAATTGATATTCCATTAATTCATTTTTCTTTTATATTTAACAAATATTTACTGAATTCCTGCTCTGTAAAAGATACTGTGCTAGGTGCTCAAGACTATATAAAGCTGAATCAGATAAGAATCCTGCCCTTAAAAGTATATGGACTGGTAGGTATTAAAACATATTCAAGGACTTCCCTGGTGGTGCAGTAGTTGGGAATCCACCTGCTAGTGCAGGGGACACTGGTTCAATCCCTGGTCTGGGAAGATCCCACATGCCATGGAGCAACTAAGCCTGTGTGCCACAACTACTGAGCCTGCACTCTAGAGCGCACAAGCCACAACTACTGAGGCTGCGAGCCACAACTACTGGAGCCTGTGCACCCTAGAGCCCACACGCCACAACTGCTGAGCCCACACACCACAACTACTGAAGCCCATGCACCTAGAGCCTGTACTCCACAACAAGAAAAGCCACTGCAATGAGAAGCCCACGCACCTCAACGAAGAGTAGCCCCTGCTTGCTGCAACTAGAGAAAGCCTGTGTGCAGCAACAAAGACCCAACGCAGCCAAAAATAAATAAAAAAATAAAAACAAAAACAAACAAACAAAAAAGCATATTCATTGGCAAAAGAAAAACAAATGAGACAATTTATTAGAGAAATATTAAGTCTCACCAGGATTTACAGTAGGGATAAGTTGGAGGAACAGAGAAGGCTGCATGGAAAAAGTGGCATTTTTAGGTCTTGAAATTGGTGAATTTTAGATGTATGGAGATGGAATGAAATACCATTGTAGGTGAAGGGATCAGTGTAACCAAACACAGAGGTAAATGTGGAATATATGTAGGACCATGTTCTGTTTAGTAGAATTGTAGAGTGAATGAAGTTAAGTAATTGAGGAAAAAAATCAATAAGGTAGATTGGGATAGGTCAGGAGTTTGAATGTTACTTTGTAGGCAGTGGGGGAATCACTGAAAAAAATCCTTTAGGAGGACACTAAAGGGTATGCCAGACTGCTAACACAAGTAATCTCAAACAATAGAAGTTTACTTAAAGGAATAAACAGAGGAGAGCAAATATTCAAGTCAGTAGGTAGCTCTCCTCCATGTGATTATTCAGGGATTTAGGCTGACAACAGGCTCTGTCATCTTCAAAACATGGCTTCCAAGGTGCTCTTTCATTGCCATTACTACTCACAGGAAGAGGGGAGAGAGCATGGAGAAACAATTATGGGAAATTTTATTGGCCAGGCCTGGAAGTTGCATACATCACCTCACCCACATTTTATTGGAGGATCTTGGTCTCATGGCCACACCTATTCATAAAGAAGTCTGCAAAATGTAGCGTGGTTGAGCACATGTACATCCAGATACTATGGAAGAAGGGGAAATTAGGTTATGGTGGATAGCTAGCACTCTCAGCCACACATTCATTTATGATGGGGTTCAGTACCCATAATGATTACATATCAGTCCTACCTATCCATTGAAACATCAATAGAGAGGTATTTTTGAAAAGCAATTTAAGTGAGTGGGTCATCTGAATGACAAGTATTTAGCATGTTTTAGGATCTCTGAAAGGTAATAAAGAAGCATAATGCTTCTTTTCTCAAAGAGCTTACACTCAGCCTGTAATGTTATCTATATGTGGTAGTTTAAAGGCAGCTTCAAAGTAGGCAATACTTGATTTTTGACTTCTAAAAAATGAAAGCAAAATTAGAAACATAGAGGGCCAGAGGAAAGTTATTCAGAGTTAGGTAACACTATAAGCAATACCATTTAGGTGAAAAGTTTCATTAGGTCCCATTTTTTTTTTTTATTTCTCTAGGTGGTGCGTCAAAAAAGATCTTGCTGTGATTTATGTCATAGAATGTTCTGCCTATGTTTTCCTCTAAGTTTTATAGTGTCTGGCCTTACATTTAGGTCTTTAATCTATTTTGAGTTTATTTTTTTGTGTGTGTATGGTGTTAGGGAGTGTTCTAATTTCATTCTTTTACATGTAGCTGTCCAGTTTTCCCAGCACCACTTATTGAAGAGACTGTATTTCCTCCATTGTACATTCTTGTCTCCTTTATCAAAGATAAGGTGACCATATGTGTGGGGGTTTATCTCTGCGCTTTCTATCCTGTTCCATTGATATATATTTCTGTTTTTGTGCCAGTACCGTACTTTCTTGATTACTGTAGCTCTGTAGTATAGTCTGAAGTCAAGAAGCCCGATTCCTCCAGCTCCGTTTTTCGTTCTCAAGATTGCTTTGGCTATTTGGGGTCTTTGTGTTTCCATACAAATTATGAAATGGTTTTTCTACTTCTGTGAAAAGTGCCATTGGTGGGTGGATAGAGATTGCATTGAATCTGTAGATTGCTTTGGGTGGTATAGTCATTTTCACCATATTGATTATTCCTATCCAAGAACATGGTATATCTCTCCATCTGTTTGTGTCATCTTTAATTTCTTTCATCAGTGTCTTATAGTTTTCTGCATATAGGAATTCTGTCTCCTTAGGTAGGTTTATTCCTAGGTATTTTATTCTTTTTGTTGCAATGGTGAATGGGAGTGTTTCCTTAATTTCTCTTTCTGGCCTTTCATTGTTAGTATATAGGAATGCAAGAGATTTCTGTGCATTAATTTTGTGTCCCGCAACTTTATCAAATTCATTGATTAGCTCTAGTAGTTTTCTGGTGGCATCTTTAGGATTCTCTATGTATAGTATCACGTCATCTGCAAACAGTGACAGTTTTACTTCTTTTCCAATTTGGATTCCTTTTATTTATTTTTCTTCTCTGATTGCCGTGGCTAAAACTTCCAAAACTATGTTGAATAATAGTGGTGAGAGTGGGCAGCCTTGTCTTTTTCCTGATCTTAGTGGAAATGGTTTCACTTTTTCACCATTGAGCATGATGTTGGCTGTGGGTTTGTCATATATGGCCTTTATTATGTTGAGGTAAGTTCCCTCTATGCCTACTTTCTGGAGGGTTTTTATCATAAATCGGTGTTGAATTTTGTCAAAAGCTTTTTCTGCATCTATTGAGATGATCATATGGTTTTTGTCCTTCAATTTGTTAATATGATGTATCACAGTGATTGGTTTGCATATATTGAAGAATCCTTGTGTTCCTGGGATAAACCCCACTTGATCATGGTGTATGATCCTTTTAATGTTCTGTTGGATTCTGTTTACTAGTATTTTGTTGAGGATTTTTGCATCTATATTCATCAGTGATATTGGCCTGTAGTTTTCCTTTTTTGTGACATCTTTGTCTGGTTTTGGTATCAGGGTGATGGTGGCCTCATAGAATGAGTTTGGGAGTGTTCCTCCCTCTGCTATATTTTGGAAGAGTTTGAGAAGGATAGGTGTTAGCTCTTCTCTAAATGTTTGATAGAATTCGCCTGTGAAGCCATCTTGTCCTGGGCTTTTGTTTGTTGGAAGATTTTTAATCACAGTTTCAATTCCAGTGCTTGTGATTGGTCTGTTTATATTTTCTACTTCTTCCTGGTTCAGTCTCGGAAGGTTGTGCTTTTCTAAGAATTTGTCCATTTCTTCCAGGTTGTCCATTTTATTGGCATAGAGTTGCTTGTAGTAATCTCTCATGATCCTTTGTATTTCTGCAGGGTCAGTTGTTACTTCTCCTTTTTCATTTCTATTTCTGTTGATTTGAGTGTTTTCCCTTTTTTCTTGATGAGTCTGGCTAATGGTTTATCAATTTTGTTTATCTTCTCAAAGAACCAGCTTTAAGTTTTATTGATCTTTGCTATTGTGTCCTTCATTTCTTTTTCATTTATTTCTGATCTGATTTTGATTATTTCTTTCCTTCTGCTAACTTTGGGGTTTTTTTGTTCTTCTTACTCTAATTGAGATTTTTCTTGTTTCTTGAGGTAGGTCTGTATTGCTATAAACTTCCGTGTTACAACTGCTTTTGTTGCATCCCATAGGTTTTCAGTCATCGTGTTTTCATCGTCATTTGTTTTTAGGTATTTTTTGATTTCCTCTTTGAGTTTTTCAGTGATCTCTTGGTTATTTAGTAGTGTATTGTTTAGCTTCCATGTGTTTGTATTTTTTAAAGTTTTTTCCATGTAATTGCTATCTAGTCTCATAGCGTTGTGGTCAGAAAATATACTTGATACGATTTCAATTTTCTTAAATTTACCAAGGCTTGATTTGTGACCCAAGATATGACCTATCTTGGAGAATGTTCCATGAGCACTTGAGAAGAAAGTGTATTCTGTTGTTTTTGGATGGAATGTCCTATAAATATCAATTAAGTCCATGTTCTTTAATATATCATTTAAAGCTTGTGTTTATTTATTTTCATTTTGGATGATCTGTCTATTGGTGAAAGTGGGGCGTTGTTGTCCCCTGCTATTACTGTGTTACTGTCAATTTCCCCTTTTATGGGTGTTAGCATTTGCCTTATGTATTGAGGTGCTCCTATGTTGGGTGCATAAATATTTACAATTGTTCTATCTTCTTGGATTGATCCCTTGATCATTATGTAGTGTCCTTCTTTGTCTCTTATAATAGTCTTTATTTTAAAGTCTATTTTGTCAGATATGAGAATTGCTACTCCAGCTTTCTTTTGATTTCTATTTGCATGGAATATCTTTTTCCATCCCCTCACTTTCAGTCTGTATGTGTCCCTAGGTCTGAAGTGGGTCTCTTGTAGACAGCATATGTACGGGTCTTGTTTTTGTATCCATTCAGCCAGTCTATGTTTTTTGGTTGGAGCATTTAATCCATTTACATTTAAGGTAATTATCGATATGTATGTTCTTGTTACCATTTTCTTAATTGTTTTGGGTTTGTTATTGTAGGTCTTTTCCTTCTCTTGTGTTTCCTGCCTAGAGAAGTTCCTTTTGCATTTGTTGTAAAGCTGGTTTGGTGGTGCTGAATTCTCTTAGCTTTTGCTTGTCTGTGCACTTAGTATGATTTAGGGAGCCTCCCTCCTAATGGGTGGGGTTGTGTTCCTGTCTTGCTGGTTGTTTGGCATGGGGCGTCCAGCACTAGAGGTTGCTGCCCGTTGGGTGGAGCTGGGTCTAAGCACTGAGACAGCGATCTCTGGGAGAGCTCTTGCCAATTGATGTTAGGTGTGTCCAGGAGGTCTCTGGTAGTCTGATGTCCTGAACTCGGCTCTCCCACCTCAGGGGCTCAGGCCTGTCAGCCGGCCAGAGCACCAAGACCCTGTCAGCCACATGGCTCTGAAGAGAAGGGAGGAAAAAAAGAAAGAGGAATAAAATAAAATAAAGTTATTAAAATAAAAAATCTTTAAAAATATTATTAAAATTAAAAAATTTTAAAGTAATAAAAAAAGAGAAGAGAGCAACCAAACCAATAAACAAATCCATCAATGATAACAAGCACTAAAATCTATACTAAGATAAACATAAAAATCAAACTAGTCAGTCACATACAGCAAACCTCAAGTCTACAGTTGCTCCCAAAGTCCACTGCCTCAATTTTGTGATGATTCCTTGTCTATTTAGGTATTCCACAGATGCAGGGTACATCTAGTTGATTGTGGAGATTTAATCTGCTGCTCCTGAGGCTGCTGGGAGAGATTTCCCTTTCTCTTCTTTGTTCGCACAGCTCCTGGGGTTCAGCTTTGGATTTGGCCCCGCCTCTGCATGTAGGTCACCTGAGGGCATCTGTTCTTCGCCCAGGCAGGACGGGGTTAAAGGAGCAGCTGATGCAGGGGCTCTGGCTCACACAGGCCAGGGGGAGGGAGGGAGGGGTACGGAATGCGGGGCGAGCCTGCGGTGGCAGGGGCCAGTGTGTATTCTCCCGGGGAAGTTGTCCCTGGATCACGGGACCCTGGCAGTGGCGGGCTGCACAGGTTCTCGGGAGGGCAGGTGTGGAGAGTGGCCTGTGCTTGCACACAGGATTTTTGGTGGCTGCAGCAGCAGCCTTAGCATTTCATGCCCGTCTCTGGTGTCTGCGCTGATAGCTGTGGCTCGTGCCCATCTCTGAAGCTCATTTAGGTGGTGCTCTGAATCTCCTCTCCTTGTGCACCCTGAAACAATGGTCTCTTGCCTGTTCGGCAGCTCCGGACTTTTTCCCGGACTCCCTCCCGGCTAGCCGTGGTGCACTAGCTCCCTTCAGGCTGTGTTCATGCAGCCAACGCCAGTCCTCTCCCTGGGATCTGACCTCCGAAGCCCCCGAGCCTCAGCTCCCAACCCCCACCTGCCGCAGCGGGTGAGCAGACAAGCCTCTCAGACTGGTGAGTGCTGGTCGGCACTGGTCCTCTGTGCAGGAATCTCTCCACTTTGCCCTCTGCTCCCCTGTTGCTGCACTCTCCTCTGTGGCTCTGAAGCTTCCCCCACCCCAACCCCGTTTCCACCAGTGAAGGGGCCTCCTAGTGTGTGGAACTTTTCCTCCTTCACAGCTCCCTCCCAGAGGTGCAGGTTCCATCCCTATTCTTTTTTTTTTTTTTTTTTTTTGCGGTACGTGGGCCTCTCACTGATGTGGCCTCTCCCGTTGCGGAGCACAGGCTCCGGACCCGCAGGCCTAGCGGCCATGGCTCACGGGCCTATCTGCTTCACGGCATGTGGGATCTTCCCGGACTGGGGCACGAACCCGTGTCCCCTGCATCGGCAGGTGGACTCTCAACCACTGCACCACCAGGGAAGCCCCATCCCTATTCTTTTGTCTCTGTTTTTTCTTTTGCCCTACCCAGGTTCGTGGGGAGTTTCTTGCCTTTTGGGAGGTCTGAGGTCTTCTGCCAGCGTTCAGTAGATGTTCTGTAGGAGTTGTTCCACATGTAGATGTATTTTTGATGTATTTGTAGGGAGGAAGGTGATCTCCACGTCTTACTCCTCCACCATCTTGAAGGTCCTCTCCTTGTTGACTTTCATGTTTTACCACTCTTGTATCCCTGGGATAAATCTTACAGGGTCATGATGTGTAATCCTTTTTGTATGTTATTGGGTTCAGTTTTCTAGTACTTTGTTCGGGATTTTTGCATTTATATTCATAAAATGTATTGATAATAGTTTTCTTTTGATGCCTTTGTCTGGTTTTAGTGTCAGGGTGTCAAAGAATGAGCTAGGTAGTATTTCTTCCACACCTATTTTTTGAAGAGTTAATGAAGGATTGGTGTTAATTCTTCTTTTAATTGTGGTAGAATTGGCCAGTGAAGCCATCTGTTTCTAGAGTTTTCTTTGAAGAAAGTTTTTTCATTATTAATTCAGTCTCTTTACTTATAATAAGTATGTTCAGATTTTTCTGTTTCTTCTTGAGTTGGTCTTGGTGGTTTTTCTAGGAAATTGTCCATTTTATCTAGGTTGTCTAATTTGTTAGCATACAGTTGTTCATTGTATTCCCTTATAATCCTTTTTATTTTTGTTAAGGTTGGTAGTAATGTTCTCTATTTCCTGATTTTAATTTGAGTCTCTCTCTCTTTCTCTCTCTCTCTGTCTCTCTGTATCTTTCTGTTTTTTGTCTTTTTGGTTAGACTACCTACAGGTGTTTCAGGTTTTTTAATCTTTTCAAAGAACCAACTTTTGATTTTGTTGAGTTTTCCTTATTTTTTTTCTATTCTCTATCACTTCCTGTTTGTGCAGAGCCTCAAGATTAGCCAGAGGTAAGAGCTTAGGGCTTTTTCTGTTCTATCATGAGCATGCATACAGCTCTGGGCAGGCATGAAGCCATATCATGCACTTTGCCTTCTAGATTCCGAGGAATAAGTTAGAGCATTCCAAAGCTCCTTTTAGATATCCTATTCCCCAGCTTTTTATTTTAACCCTTTATTAGCCTATTGTTTGGCCCAGTTGTTATCCACTGCCTCAGGCAGCTGCATGTTCAAGAACTGCTTCTGAGTTTTTCAAGGAACATTTTTTCAAGGAAAGGCTGTTTACCTTGGGTGAGCTCTGTGTCAGGTCAAATAAAGACAGCCTTATGAGTGCGGTTTTCCAGGGAATGACCAGAAGGGTCAAACAATGACAGTTCTCTGGGAATGAGACTTTGAAGGCGCTCCAGCCCCATTCTGTTCCCTCCCATGGCTGCTAGGTGCTGCTTTTCACCATGATTGCTGAGTGTTGGTTTTTCAGGCTTCTGTAAAGCTGAGGAGGAATGGGACTTGGACGATTTAAAATGCCACAGAGCTCACTGTTTTGACTGAGATTCAACCATTTCATTAAGTAAAGGCTTCCTGAATTGCTGTAAGCTTTCGGTGCATTTTCAGAGTTCTGAAAAATTGATTTTGATGATTTTTGCTAGTGTTCTTGTTGCTTTTATAGAGGAAAACATTTTCAGAGAGCCTTACTCTGCCATTTTCACTGATGCTCCTCCCATTATGGCTTCTTGAACAGGAAAATGATGGCGTAAAAACTGAACTTGAAGTCAAATATTGTACCAGATCTGACAAAGGATTGACATACTTAATATACAAACCTATAAGAAAAGTGTTGAATTATAAAAATGAGCAATGGACATGAAAAGATGAATCACAGAAAAAAATACAGATTGATAATAAAGTGTAGAAAAGGAAGTTCATTATCAAAGAAACTCAAATTCAAACCATGAGATACCATTTTCACTATCAAATCAGCAAAGACAATTTTAATTATTACAATTCTTAGTATTGGCAAAGGAGCAGTGAAGTAAAATTCAAATGCTATAGGTCAGAAATACAAATTGGTACAGTCTTTCTGGAATACAATTTGGCGGTAATATCAAGTCATTTAAAAATAATATTCAGGGGAACCTTTTAGTTGTGCACAGAGAAAGAACGATTTAAAAATGGGTGATGTTGAGAAGGGCAAGAAGATTTTTGCTCAGAAGTGTGCCCAGTGCCATACTGTGGAAAAGGGAGGCAAGCACAAGACTGGGCCAAATCTCCATGGTCTCTTTGGGTGAAATACAGGTCAGACTTTCAGATTCTCTTACACGGATGCCAACAAGAACAAAGGCATCACCTGGGGAGAGGAGATGCTGATGGAGTATTTGGGGAATCCCAAGAAGTACATCCCTGGAATAAAAATGATCTTCACTAGGTTTAAGAAGAAGGGAGAAAGGGCAGACTTGATAGCTTATCTCAGAAAAGCTACTAATGAGTAATAGTTGGCCACTGCCATATTGATTACGAAACAAATGTCTCATGATTTTTTTTGTGTACCATATTTAAATTGATCTTATACACTGCAATTCAGATCATGAATGGCTGAGGTAATATTTCTGTCCTGATTTAAATAAGATTGGCTTGTGGCTAAAAGAATATGATCAGCTTGGACTTCCCTGGAGGCACAGTGGTTAAGAATCCACCTGCCCAGACAGGGGACACGGGTTCGAGCCCTGATCCGGGAAGATCCCACATGCCACGGAGCAGCTAAGCCCATGCGCCACAACTACTAAGCCTGCGCGCTCTAGAGCCCGCAAGCCACAACTACTGAGCCCGTGCGCCTAGAGCCTGTGCTCCACAGCAAGAGAAGCCACTGCAGTGAGAAACCTGTGCACCATAATGAAGAGTAGCCCCCACTCGCTGCAACCAGAGGAAGCCTGCACACAGCAATGAAGACGGAACACAGCCAAAAATAAATAAATAAATAAAATTTTTAAAAAATAAAATAAATAGCTGTTTAAAAAAAAAAAAAAATATATATATATATATATATATATATGCACCTTAATGGCATGTTGATTCTTTAAAAAAAAAGAATATGGTCAGCTTTTTGAATTTTGATAGTAATTCCAGTTCAGCAAGTACTATCACTCTTTTCCCCTTCTAAAGAGATGATTAAACTTGAATAAGAAATGTTAAACTTTTCAGGCATATGGTGAATGCCTTCTCAAACCCTATAGGAGATTGGTTTTATATTTAGATTTCTCTAACTGGTTATATTAATATATTTAAATATTGAGACGATCTCTTCACTGTCTCATAGAACAGCAAGATTCACCTGTGTTTCAAGTTGTGTTCATTCGCCTGTTAAGGCAAGGGCTGAAGATACACTGGCAATGTCCACTTTCTCTTTTTGGTCTTAACTATGCCAATTTAATTAAAATTCTCTGTCTATCTAAAATATTGCCTTTTACTTAATGAAAGGCATTTTAGTGTGGTTTATGTATAGCATCAAATAAAGAATATTAAGTACTTCTTACACACACACCACAAAAATAATAATATTCATTGACCAAATAATTTAATTTCTATGTATCTTTACTGAGAAAATAGTAAACCACTTGGATGAAGATTTATATACAGAGATATTCATTGCAGTGTTATATATAATAATGAAGAGTTGAAATCAACCTAAATGTTCAATAATAATAGAATAGCTAAATAATTTGTAGTATATTCAACTTAATAGATTTTTTACGGTCATTAAAAATACTGTTTTAGAAGACTTATTTAATGGCATTGAAAATGTATAATATAATGTTAAGTGAAAAATCAAACTTTAATATACAGTTTGGTCTAAATTTTAGAAGGGGAAAAAGGAAATACAAACACCAAAAAAGTACATCAACTTGTTAATGGTGGTGATCTCTGGGTAGGTAGGATACAGGAGATTTAATTTTCTTCACACCTTTCCATTCTTCCCAGATTCTATACATTTAGGGTTTATTGCCTTTATAATAAGGGCTATGGCCAAATGTTATATAAAAGTTGTGATCTGACATTTGTATGGAAGATAGATTAGAAGAAGGAGAAAGTTAGGGTGGTAGTGGGAACGGAGAGGATAAAGAAAATCTAAAAGACATTTTAGGAATTCCCTGGTAGTCCAGTGGTTAGGGCTCTGCGCTCCCACTGCAGGGGGCACAGGTTCAATCCCTGGTCTGGGAACTAAGATCCTGCATGCTGCGTGGTGCAGCCAAATAAATAAATAAATAAAAATAAAAACAAAAAACATTTTATAAGAAGAAACTCTAGGATGTGAAGACAAATTGGATGTGGCAGATAAAGGGTTTCTAGCGTGATCAAAATTAAGGTAGCAAAGAAGAGAATCCTATTTAATAGAGGAAAGATTTAGTTTTAGGCACAATTGAGGATGATTGACATCTAAGGGATGTTCTCCTGTAGGTAGTTGAAAATACAGATGAAGTTTGTTTCTCCAATATTAGTATGTCCTTGAAAGTATGTAGTGTTTCTTTTAAGACTTGGTGATAATTAATATTTTTTACTCATTGAAATTAGTCTAAATTTAGAGAGGTTTTACTTATTGTGTGCTATGTTCATGATATTACTGCTTCATTTTCCTTGAACATACCATGTAAAATAACTGATTAGCAAATGTTAGTCTGACTTCACCTTGTTTTGCTTTGGACTGGCTCAGAGTTCTCATGTTTCCATTATGATTACTCTCATAGTTGTTGTTATTGCTGAAAATTACTATGTTTGAATAAGAAATGTAATTATTACCCCAACAATATTTATTTATTTATTTTTCTATGAATTTTAGGCAATGAACATTTTGACTTCAGTGTTGCTTCTGTATGCAAAAGAGGAAGAAGCTTTTTGGCTTCTGGTTGCTGTATGTGAACGAATGTTACCTGATTATTTTAATCGTCGAATCATTGGTAAAAAACAAAACACATATACAAACACATATTTCTTTTCTAAACAATTTATAGGCCTCTTGTCTATCCAGTTACCTATCAAATGGAAGAACTGATCAATTAAGTTGCAAAATATACAAAATGCAAGCAATATCAAAATGTCACATTCACTGACATGCTCAAGAGAAGAGCTTTTTGCACTGAACATATGAATGGAAAAACGTATTATTTAATACATTCCTTTTTAAAAATAAAGTGCCTGGGGCTTCCCTGGTGGCGCAGTGGTTGAGAGTCCACCTGCCGATGCAGGGGACACGGGTTCGTGCCCCGGTCCGGGAGGATCCCACGTGCCGCGGAGCGGCTGGGCCCGTGAGCCACGGCCGCTGAGCCTGAGCGTCCGGAGCCTGTGCTCCGCAACGGGAGAGGCCACAACAGTGAGAGGCCCACATACTGCAAAAAATAAAAAAAATAAAAAAAAAATAAAGTGCCTGGTCTGTTTCCTTATAAAATAGAAGTTTTAAGTTTACTATCTCTGTATTGCTGAAACAGTGGTAATCTGAAGCATCTGGAGCTACTGGAAAAATTTTAATAGTCTCTTGATGAGAGAGAGATTTTAATCAGCTTAAAATCTCCACACTTTTATGAATTGTATAGATATATGCAAGCTTTGAAAGGAGGATCAAGTTCTTAGTTTGTTACTTATATAATATTTTCTTCAGTCATCAAATATTTGTAGATCCATGACCCCCTACCTTAAAACCATAGGTGGTCTCCTTTGTACCCTCATAAGCCTTTGGTGTCATGGCAAGGTCGTTGATTGTATTGTCTTGTGTTATAGTTATTTGTCTATTTATCGCAAGTTCCATTAGAGATTAAACACTTTGAAGATGAGACCATTTAATTAATTGGTGTATCTCTTATAGTACCTATTACAGGTTTCTGCACATAATAAAGATTCCATAAATAACTGTTCAAATGAATATGAATTGAGTTTCTCAAGTGCTTCTTGATGCATGATACTGCTAGCAGATAAAGAGATGTGTGAAATATAGAAAAGGCACTGAAGAAGTTCATAATTTAAGGAAGAGAAATGAGATATATCAGCCTACTAATAGAAGTGGGAAGGTATTGGAAACAACTCCTTTAGAAAGGTGTTCATTTTAAAATTTCTTTTTATGTTCTCCAGGTGCCTTGGTGGATCAGGCAGTCTTTGAAGAACTTATCAGAGATCACCTTCCCCAGCTGACTGAACATATGACTGATATGACATTCTTTTCCTCAGTTTCTCTCTCATGGTTCCTCACACTTTTTATTAGTGTGCTACCTATTGAAAGTGCAGTGAATGTGGTGGACTGTTTCTTCTATGATGGAATAAAGGCCATTTTGCAACTGGGATTGGCAATACTTGACTATAATTTAGACAAACTTCTGGCATGTAAAGATGATGCTGAAGCCGTGACAGCTTTAAACAGGTACTGTGAGAATCATAACATTTAAATCTGGAGATCCCCTTAGAGCTTATGTTGTTCAAACCCCTTATTTTATAGATGAGGAAACTGAGCCCTAGAAACTTTAAATAATTTGCCCAAAGTCACAAAAGCTGGCTGAATGAAAACGCTAGGCCTGAAGTCCACTCCTCTGTTTCTAAATAGAATATAACAAAAGTAAGTCAGTCACTTTGAAGTAAACCACTAGGTTATATATACATTTACATTAACATCTAATATGGTTGATTCAGTATGCTGGGACTTTCATAGTCCCAGTTCAAACTATAAAGTGTGTAAGAGTAATTTGAGGGGTGGGAAGGTGGTTGATAATATTAAATGTCCAGTGGGGGGAAATTGTTCTGGTTTTCAAGTGGTTTCAATCAGGTAAGCTGAGCTTTATTTTCCTGGTGCCTTTTCTGTGAATTCTATTTTGTATTGAAACACGTGTGGGGTGTGTGTGTGTGTGTGTGTGTGTGTGTGTGTGTGTACACTGTATATGTTAAATGAATGAATATATTATTATTTGGGTAACTTATAATGGTGCATCAAATCCCATTTATATACAGAGCAAAGTATAAACATCTCACTCTGGTATTTAGAACTCTCAATGTTAAGGCCTCAATGTATCTCTCTTAAATTATTTCTCCTCACGTGCCTCTACATACCCTATATTCCACCCTTACTGGGCCATGTAGTATTTTCTGAGAACTCTCTGAGCCTATCTGCTTCCCCATGCTCTCCTCCCCACCTCTGAAGTCATTTCATCACCACCCCATTTCCTACTCCTATGTCCTCCTAATTCCCAACCATCTTCAAATTCTACTGCCTCATAAGACTGTCTCTTGTCCTCTCGGTAGAAATTAATCTCGAACTAGGGAGAAATTAGCTGTCATTTTCTCTGTATTTTACTTCTACTGATTCTTGTATTACTGTCACTTTTGGATAGGTTCTTTGACAATGTCACTAATAAGGATAGCCCGTTGCCTTCAAGTGTGCAGCAGGGTTCAAATGTAAGTGATGAAAAAAGCAGTCATATTAGAGTGGATATTACAGATTTGATTAGAGAGTCAAATGAGGTAAGTTTTTCTTATACCATAAATATAATTACATAGCATATTTAAAATGATAGATACTATAGTTATATCTCTAGTGGTATATTAAGAGTAAGATAATAATACAAGTAAAGATGTAGTAATGTAAAATCTGACTTCACTTTAAAAATGAGTTCTATGAACTGTTCCTACGTTATATAGCCTCCTCTGCTTCAGTTTGCTTTTCATTAAATGAAACTATTCACATAGTTTTACAAATAATGACCACTTTTAAATATCTGTCACTGCATAAAAAGGTGAAAAATATTCTCTTCTTAGAGACTAAGAATTTTACCAGCGTTCTTGTACTTAGTCTAGACCCATATAGTAGATGGAATCCTCTCCTGTGAATATACAGAAAAACTGAAACGTGGGAGGTGAAAATTTGCATAATCACTGAACAAGTTGGGAAAATAGCTAGAAATAGAACCAAGGCCTCTGAGAATTGAATCTGATGAAATTCAATTGTAAGAGAAGTGGATATTTATTATGAATGAGTATCCACTGAAATCATATTTCTTGCAGAAATATGGGAATATTCGCTATGAAGATATATACAGCATGCGCTGTCGAAATAGGTTGTATGTGATACAGACCCTAGAGGAAACAACAAAGCAGAATGTGGTGAGTATCCACCCAATGGGAGAAAACCAATTGGAGCAACATTTTTTTCCTGAACTTCATTTAAAAAATTATCATTTCATGTGAAGAAAATAAAATAACTATACATTTGAGCTAGATTCTTGCCACAGCTTAGCTTACTGTAAAATTTTTGAGAGGAAATAAGTGATTTTCTTCTGGTTGAAACATATTGGTTTCTCCAACATGTTTTGTGTTATGTGACCTTTAATATTGAATGCTATGATGTAGGCATTTAAGCATAACATATTTGTGATGTGCTTCATCAATAAGAACAGCTGACCTACATAGTAGTCTAGGCTACTAATATGTATTATTATCCTTGGATACCCAAGATAAAGTGAAAAAGGAATAAACAGTGTGTTTTAAGTACTCCTTTTTAGTATCTGGATGACTACATTAGAAGCTGTTAATATTGGTTGCTTCTGGTGAGTGGGATTAATAGATTTCTGGTTGGAAGAGAGAGTGTTTTACTTTGCTGTATGAATCCTTCTGTGCTGTTTGAGCTTTTATCATGAGCATGTATTGTTTCTGTAAACCTACTTGCTTAAAGGTTAAGTCCTCAGAGGTACAAATCTGGGAAAATTAACATTTCTGAATACGTGCTCATTGTGAATAATTCAAACATTATAGAAATGTAAAAAAGTAGAAGTTTCCTACCCCAGGAGTAACCAACATTAAAATGATTTGGCATGTATCCTTCCAGATCTTTTTTCTAAATATCTATAGACATAAATGTGTATGTGGTGGGGGGGAGGGGGACAATATAGCTTTTCAAATGAGATCATACCAGTTACTTTGTTCTGCAACTTTTTTCACTCAGAGCTATATCATGGTCATTGCATATCATTGCATACCTCACTTTTCTTAATGCACTGAATAGTATACCACAGTATGGGTATGCTATACTTTACATAACTATTCCTTGTTGATATGCATTTAGTAGGTCTCCCTCTCTCTCTCTCTTTCATTTTAATGTTTTTTCGCTTTTACAAATAATACCTTATCTAAACAACATGGGTTTGAACTGCACAGGTTCACCTACATGTAGATTGTTTTCAATAAACATGTACTACAGTACTACAAGATCCGTGGTTGGTTGAATCTGCAGATGTGGAACCATGGATCTGAAGGGCCAACTGTAAAGTATATGCAGATTTTTGACTGTGTGGAAGGTCAGCACCCTTAACCCCCGCGTTGTTCAAGGGTCAACTGTATATCATCTAATCTTACACATTTGTAAGAGTATTTCTATAAGGTGGATTCCTGGAAGTGGCAACTGGGTCAAGGGGTGTGCCCATTTAAAAATTGACAGGTCCTGCTAAATTATCCTCTAAAACATTTGTATCAAATTATAATCCCACCAACAGTGTGTAAGAATGCCTTTTTCCCCACACTCCCACTAGCGTCACATTTTAAAAATATTAGTGGTATTAATTCTTTGTCAATTATATTTGTGGCTACCATTTCCCCCAATCTTGTTGTTTCTTTAATTTTTATGATGTATTTCAGAGTATATAACTTTCAAAATTTTATGTAGTCAAATCTCTTTTTTTTCTTACATATTGTGCGGGTTTCATGTCAAACTTAGCAAGGCCTTCCCCATATAAAATTATATAATTTATAAACATACTTTCTCATATTGGCTTATACTACTGGTATTGCTTTGGTTTTTGTTTTTGTTTTTTAAATTAATTTATTTGCTTATTTTTGGCTGTGTTGGATGTTTGTTGCTGCGTGCGGGCTTTCTCTAGTTGCTTCGAGCAGGGGCTACTCTTCATTGCAGTACGTGGGCTTCTCACTGCGGTGGCTTGTTGTGGAGCACTGGCTCTAGGCGCACGGGCTTCAGTAGTTGTGGCTTGCAGGCTTTAGGGCGCAGGCTCAGTGGTTGTGGCGCACGGGCTTAGTTGCTCTGCGGCATGTGGGAGCTTCCCAGACCGGGGCTTGAACCTGTGTCCCCCGCATGCAGGCAGATTCCTAACCACTGTGCCACCAGGGAAGCCCTGTTTTTTTTTAACATTTAGATCTTGAATACACGTAAAGTATATATTTTGTTTATAGTGTGATATAGGACTCTAATGGTATTTTTTTTCCAACTGAAATAGCCCATTATTTGAATACCATTTATTGAATACTCCATCGTTACTGTACTCTACTCTGCCTTTTTTTTTTTTTTTTTTGCGGTATGCGGGCCTCCCACTGTTGTGGCCACTCCCGTTGCAGAGCACAGGCTCCGGACGCGCAGGCTCAGCGGCCATGGCTCACGGGCCCAGCCGCTCCGCGGCATGTGGGATCTTCGCGGACTGGGGCACGAACCCGTGTCCCCTGCATCGGCAGGCAGACTCTCAACCACTGCGCCACCAGGGAAGCCCTACTCTGCCTTTTTCATATGATAATATGGGTTTATTTCTGTATTTTCTTTTTTTTTTCTGTAACACCACACTGTTTCTTTTTCTTTTTTTATTTATTTATTTATTTTTGGCTGCATTGGCTCTTTGTTGTTGCACGTGGGCTTTCTCTAGTTGTGGTGAGCGGGGGCTACTCTTCCTTGTGGTGGGCGGGCTTCTCATTGTGGTGGCTTCTCTTGTTGTGGAGCACAGGCTCTAGGCACGTGGGCTTCAGTAGTTGTGTCACACAGGCTCAGTAGTTGTGGTGCACGGGCTTAGTTGCTCCGTGGCGTGTGGGATCTTCCCAGACCAGGGCTCAAACCTGTGTCCCCTGCCTTAGCAGGCGGATTCTTAACCACTGCCACCAGGGAAGCCCCGCAATGTTTTAATTATTGTGGCTTTATAGTCCATTTTGAAATCTGGTAAGGCTTTTAATATTCCTTTTTAATATCCATTTTAATGATGTCTTTTTAAATGTCCTTTAGTAAGCATTTATTGTTTTCATTATATAGATCTTACACATTTCTTGTTGGGTTTGTCTACTCCTATATATTTTATGGTTTTGTTACTAATATGAATGAGATCTTTTTTCTTTACATTTTATAATTTGTTTATTATAGTATATGTAAAAGCCATTGATTTGCACATGTTGCTTTTTTTAAGTAGCTGTGTTACTGACTCTCATTAATTCTAATTTTTTTCAGTTGAATTTCTGAATAGACAAGCATATCATTTCTAGTCTTAGAGTTTTGACCCTTCCTAATATATATACCTCTTTTCAGTTTTTTTGTGTTACTGTAGTGGGTAGGACCTTCAGAGAAGTGTTAAATGATAGCAGTGGAAGCAGCCTTCCTTGTCTCATTCTGGAATTTAATAGAAGTGCCTCTAGTATTTTATTGTTAAGTATGATACTTGCTGTTGATTTTTGAAGGATGCCTTTTAGCAAATTAAGGAGTTTCATTCAGTTTCTAGGTTAAGGGATTTGGGACATTTTTAAAAAATCTATATTGAATGTTAACTTTGATCAAATAACCTTTCCATATCTTGAGGTTATATTTATTAACGTAGTAAAGTACATTAAAGAATTCCTAATATTAGACTTCCCTTGGATTCTTGAAATGAATGAGTCCTATTTGTTCATGTTGTATTATTCTTTTAATATTCTGCTTTGATAATTTTCTTAAATAGTTTAGCTTGGTTCTTTATATCTGTGTTAAAGTGACATTGGCTTACAGTGTGTATGTGCTAACTTTAGTTTTCATATTAGAATTGTGCTCACGTCATAGAATGGATTTTGGAACAAATCATATTTTTCTATGCTCTGGGATAGATTATGTTTTTTGGCACAGAGAGGGAATGTACATCTCCCAGTGCCTTTGAAGTGTTTAATGACAACCCCATGTGGTGACTTGACAGATTGCTTATATAGCAAGACAGGAATATATGGAAAAAACTATAGAATATTGTTGCTTATATTTATAGACATTCAGTGGCTGTCCTTTGGCAGTTATCTCTGGATATGAAGAGATGAAGGTCAAATTACATATCAGAGTAGAATTGAGCTATAGTCTATGTACAACTTTTTAAAAGGGCAAAATAGGTACATTTACCTTTGTTATTCCTTTATAAAGTTAAAAAATATATATTTTATTCTGGCAGAGGGAGATTTCTAAATAGATTCAAAGAGAATTTCTGTGCTGAAGTGTTAAATTCTAAATTGCTTTTAATCCTTTTAAAGTTGCGTGTTGTATCACAAGATGTGAAATTGAGCCTTCATGAATTGGATGAACTTTATGTCATCTTTAAGGTACTGTTTTCCTTCTTTAAATGAAAAATAATATTCTTAGCAGAATTTTACCACAACCGTTCAACTATTTTATCTTTAATTACTTTAGTAGACATGTTTAAAAGAAAAAAATCTTATAAAGTTACTTTTTCTGATATAATGACTTTGTTTTTTTTTTCCATTTCTTAAATAGAGAGAGTTGTTTTTTTCTTACTATTGGTGTTTGAGTTCTCCAGTATTGAAGCACCATGATCCCAGTCTGTCATATTTGGAACAGTATCAGATTGACTGCCAGCAGTTCAGAGTGTTGTATCACTTGTTGAGTCCCTGGGCTCATTCTGCAAACAGAGACTCACTAGCTTTATGGACATTCAGATTGTTGGATGAAAACTCCGACTGCCTTATAAACTTCAAAGAATTCTCCTCTGCAATTGGTAGGATGATGTCCAATAATCTTTTTTAAAGCAAAAAAAAAATAAAGGTAGCCCTAGAAATACTTAGTACTGCCTATCATTGCCAATTTAGTCAGATTTTATCAGCCTGATATCAGATTTTTTATCAGATTTACATTGTCTCCAACTTTAGCAATAACTGGACCATTTTCTTTGTTTGTTGCTAAGTCTAAATATATTCATCTCATTTTGCCCCAACCCTCTCAGAAAAGCAAGCTGTTAGATGTGGATGTTTTAATAGTTAACATGAAGGAAGAGAATGTCCTGATTTTCCCACCTTCAGGCACATGGATTCTTCAGGAGGACGTTCTCCCTCAGTAAAAATCCAACCACATAGCCTAGAAAAGCGGTAGAAAAATATTCAATGAATATTTTGTGCCTGTAGATAGTCCACTGGTTATATCATTCCTTTGCTTTTCCAGACAACCTAGCATGCTTTCTTATCAGGGATTTCCCCTTGAAGAGGAGTTCTCTCCTCAGATGAAGCATAAGGCCTCATTCAAAAGAAAAAGAAAATTTTAGATTGGGATTGGGGGAAAGAGTTCAGCAGAAGAGCATTTTATTTATCCCTCTGATAAAGGGTATTTTGCTTATATACTTCAAGGAGTGAATCTGGCCTACTGGGTAGTTGTTTAACAGTTAGTTTAAGTAACAGAAGGTTTCTGAATCCTAATTCCTGGCTAGTATCTGTGTCTTAATTAATCTGTGTTGCTGGAATTGATTGAATGTTCTTTGGCTGTGATTATTTGCAATTTAATTTTATTGAACAGACATAATGTACAATGGAAGTTTTACTGAGAAGCTTAAGGTGCTTTTTAAGCTGCATATTCCTCCAGGTAAGAATTTAACAGTTGTTAGTAATGTATAAGAGTTGACACCATTTTAACAAGTATAATTACAGATATCATTCCATTTTAACAACGTAATTTTCCATATGATATAAGGTCATTACTTCATTGTGGCCCATGGATCATATTAGCAATATTTTTGCTGATATATAGTTACACTGACATCTGTGGAAGAGTTTCTGTGCAACAGATGGGTTCACAAGTTTCCTTCCTGTTAGTGTTCAATCAATTTAATGATAAGTAGTTTGTGTGTAGGAACTATCATTTGAATATTGTCATAATGTTGAATTTTTATTGTTGTTGTTATTAGAGACTTGAATTTAACTTTAGACAAACTGCCAAACTTGTGAAATACTACAAATTATTCAGAAAAATGAGACCAGGCAACAGGGATATTAAACATTTGGAAAAGGAAGCAAAATAGGGCTTCCCTGGTGGCACAGTGGTTAAGAATCCTCCTGCCAATGCAGGGGACACGGGTTTGAGCCCTGGTCCTGGAAGATCCCGCCTGCCACAGAGCAACTAAGCCCATGTGCCACAACTACTGAGCCTGCATTCTGGAGCCCATGAGCCACAACTACTGAGCCCGCGTGCCACAGCTGCTGACCCTGTGCTCTAGAGCCCGTGCTCCGCAATAAGAGAAGCCACCACAATGAGAAGACCACACACCGCAACGAAGAGTAGCCCCTGCTCACCACAACTAGAGAAAGCCCGTGCACGGCAATGAAGACCCAATGCAGCTAACAATAAATAAATAAAATAAATAATTTTTTTTAAAAAAGGAAGCAAAATAAAAGCTACCATTTATTGAGCACTTGCTCTGTCGAGGTGTTTGCTTTACGTGCTTTCTTTTATTTAGTTCTCATGATATCCTTGAAAGGTGGTATTATCCTTCCAATTTTGATGATACGGAAACTAAGGGAAAGGTTAAATTTGCTGAAGATCACATAGCTAATAAATTGGTTAGCTGAGATTCAAACTGAGGTCTGACTCCAAAGCACAGGTTTCTTTCTATTCTACCATACTGCCTTAATGTTACCACATCATTCCACTTTACTTAAGTATTTCCCTCTGACCTTAAGAGGCAGCCTTTTCCAGGCCTGATCCATAATTGGGAAACCAGTCTTAGACTTTAAAGGAACATTGCAAAAGTACCTTTTAGCTTAGATAGGGTGATTCACACATACACAAAAAGTACCTCATAATTTGTCTAAAACTACACCTAAGATCTTTTAGAGCCTTCCCGGGATAACTGGGAACCATTCTTTACCAGACCAGAAATCTAAAAGCCATCTTTAACCCTTCACAAACTCAAATCACAATCACAGCATTTAAAACAAAAGACAAACCAAATAATAACTATGAAGGACTTTACATTGTCAAGTCAAATTAGAATGTCTAATATTGCCATGGAATGAATATGCTTTCAATAGAAGGATCAAAAATAGAAAAAAACACTGTGTATCTGTTAGAGCACTCAACTTCGTGTTTTCCTTCTTATTAAAGACATTTTTAAATGACTGAGGTCACGTTTTCAGAGATTCCCAAGTGCCAGATTTTTTAAAAAATTTTTAAAACTTTTAATTTTATATTGGAGTATATCCGATTAATGCATATTTTTAAATTTCAACTTGTAGTGGCTCTTGGAAAACTATTAAAAAGCAAGAAATTTGGAGAAATAATAGAACTCAGAGTGATCAAGTAGTTCTTGTTATTTGCTATACGGTAGAGTAATACTACTTCCACATTTCTTCACATATGTCTTTCTTTGACAGGGACCCTTTGTTTGATTCTCTGCCCCCAGATTTAATTGATCTATTATAGGACTCGTTTCTGTCCCTCATTGTTATAAATGTGATTTGGGTTATCTGTTTTCAGCTTATACTGAAGTGAAGTATAAGGACCCTTCAAAGGGAGATGAACTTTCCAAGGAAGAACTACTTTATTTCAGTCAGCTCCATGGTAAATATCTGTTTTAAATTTATCTGTTTTGGGACTTCCCTGGTGGTCCAGTGGGTGAGACTCCCTGCTTCCAATGCAGGGGACCCAGGTTCAATCCCTGCTCAGGGAACTAGATCCCGCGTGCATGCTGCAACTAAGAGTCTGCATGCCACAACTAGGAGGTCCGCATGCTGCAACTAAGAAGTCTGCATGCCACAACTAAGAGCCCACATGCTGCAACTAAGAGCCGGTGCAGCCTAAATAAATAAATAAATTTATATCTTTTGATGATTAGTCACTCAGAGGTCTTTCTGGCTTAAACATTCTTTACCCAGCTACCACTAGTAAAATTTGGGTTAATTATACCTTATACTTCTTTTGTGCTACCATAACACTTAGCACAGTCCTAAATGCGTGGTAAGTACTCTATAAATATTTGACTGATTAACTAAACTACATTTTGGGTTTTGATTTATGGAATTTCTTGTTTACTGGAGAATTAGAAAGAAAATGCATTTTGTTTCTACTTCTGTAGCAGAAATTCCTAAAATGTATCTGACCATTTTTTATGCCTTGTTAAAATGCGATGAAGACAATAGAATCTTTGATGATTGAAGGTCATAGCTGTTATTCAAACAGTGAATGCTTATCATAAATCACTGTAGGTGTAGGAGACCGGGATGAGTCTGTCTCCAAGACATAATTTGGAAGTGTTACGAGCTAATTTTTGTGTCTTTTGCTTCTTTTTCATAAATATAAATGTCTTAAAGAGGGATAAGTTCTTATTAATGTATGTTTATGTTACTGTATGTTAGTGTTTGAAGTGACCTTACAAATCATCTAGTCAAGTCCCTTAATTATATAGAAGGCACTGAGGCCCAGAAAGGAGAAGTGACTTGTGTAAGAGTTTTCAATGAGGTTTTACCACAATCAGGACTAGTAGCTCAGTCTTTTGACTTCCGGTGTGTGTGTGTGTGTTTTTTCCCTAATAAAAGAAGTAATACAATTTAATTCAAAGAAAATCACAAGGAAGAAAATACCACATACCACCCAGAAATAAATACTTAATATTTGGTATATTTCCTTCTAAGATATTTTGTTTGTTTGTTTTTTGTGGTACGCGGGCCTCTCACTGTTGTGGCCTCTCCTGTTGCGGAGCACAGGCCCCGGACGCGCAGGCCCAGCGGCCATGGCTTACGGGCCCAGCTGCTCCGCGGCATGTGGGATCTTCCCGGACCGGGGCACGAACCCGTGTCCTCTGCATCGGCAGGTGGACTCCCAACCACTGCGCCACCAGGGAAGCCCTGAGATTTTTTATATGGATTTTTCCCCAGTGTTCTTTTTAAAGTTCTTGAATACTTTGCCGTCTAATGATAGGAGGTCAGGTTAGCTATAATTGGTTTGATGAATTGAAGAACATAAAGTGTGCTTATAAGTCTTTATATAAAATGTTATTTTACTTTCAAAAGGTATTCGTTAAATATTTTACAAAATGCAATTGTTCTCTTTTCCTCTAGTTTCCAAGCCTGCAAAGGAGAAGGAAGCAGAGTCAGCAAAAAACAGCCCTGAAAAAGGTATATGATCTAGGGGTATCATTTAGTTTTAATTATTGTTTTTGTAAATAGGGTTAACTACGCAAAGGGGAAACGTGGATTCCTTTTAAAGTCTATTGATTGATTTGTCCTGAGAGCTTTTTCAGTTCCTTTGTTTTAGTTTAACAATTTCTTCTTCTTCTCTTGATACTTAAGTCTCAGAAGTTATAGAAAATACAATTGTAGATGACCCATATTTATTTAATTTTATTATTTGAAAATATTAATTTTAATTACATAAGTAATAGATAATCCTTATAAAAGGAATTTAAATGGTACAGAAATCCTCATACCCTCTCCCAACCCCACCCTGAAGTAAATGTGAAAACATTTTGGTCTGTATTCTTTCCAGACCTGTTTCGATGTATAAACAAGTATAGACATCTCTCTTCTTTTAAAAAAGAAACATTTCATAAATATTGTTCTACAATTTGCTTTTTTGATTTTGTAGTATATCATGGACATCTTTTCATGTCAGTACATTTGGATCTACCTTATTCCTTTTAATGGGTGCAGAGTATTCCACTGTTTGGTTGTACCATCATTTATTTCAGAACTAGCTCAATATTGATGAACATTTAGGTTGTTTCCAATTAATTATATTGCAAACTATTCTTCAACAAACATTTTTATACTTACATTTTATAATACTTTTGCACATATTTCTTTAGGATAGGATAAGTTCATAGAGGTATGAGAATGCTGGATAACAAAAAATATGCACATTTAATATTTTGATAGAGGTTGTCAAATTGTTCTCCAAAGGTGCATCATTCTTTTTATGTTTTTGAGTAACATTTAGTTAAAAAATAATTGCTGAAGATCTGCTTAAATCTGATAACTTTGCCAGGTTGTTCAGTATATCCTAGTTTTCTAAGAGATCTAAATAATTATTAATAAAGTCCCATTAATATCATTGTGATTAAACTCTTCAAAGGAATGAATGAATAAGTACGGTTTTGAATTTTTGAAAAAGAGTCACCATAGTATGCTATGGTAACTGCATACTAAGAACATCATATAGAAGCTATTTTAAACTTAGTGGTATGCATGAGAACATCTACATGAAATTTACATCATGTACTGTTTAATCTAAAAGGCATCCTTCTTCCTCTAGTCCCCAACCTTTCCAAAGTAAAAGTTTTAGTTTAACGGAAGTGGAGGATGTATTTTGAGAGCCAGTGAGTGAAATAAAAAGTATAGTCAGATCAATTTCTGGAGTAAAAAATGTGGAATCTTATATCTCAATGAAATATCTTTCGATCATAATTGTTCTTTTGGGGATTTGGGAAAATATATTGGGCTGTTCATTATGAAATGGTTTTATTCCCCTCATTGAGGAAAAGAAAAAGTTGATATTCAAGCATATCTAAGTCAATGGCAAGATGAACTTTTGAAAAAAGAAGAAAACATTAAGGATTTACCAAGAATGAATCAGGTATAGTATTTTCAAAGAAAAATTCTGGTTTACTTGTGTGTTTTTGTATAAATGAACGTGGGTGTATCCAAATCTAAAATAGCTAACACGCTGTTACAAAAATAAATAATCTATGCATCATCTCTGTAAGTTTCAAATGAGTATAGAAGAGTGGGAGTAAATTTTTAAATGATTTTCTACTGTAAACATTTAAATGCATCTAGAGTTTCATTACAGTCCTCTGCTGTGACTTTGTACCTATAGAAAAGATGTGTGTGTACCATATATTTCAGTGTTTTTCATTTCCCACTTTATTAGAAGTGTTCACTTATTCAGTAAACATTTCTTAGTGCCTACTAGATGACATGCCCAATGCTAGGTAGTGGGAATAATAATTAAAATAGTTCACACCCTAGTTCCTAATCATCTTGAACCTGCTCAGACAGTATTAATGACTACTATTGACACAATTCTTTTTTTTTTTTTTTTTCCAGTACGCGGGCCTCTCACTGTTGTGGCCTCTCCCATTGCGGAGTGCAGGCTCCGGACGCGCAGGCTCAGCGGCCATGGCTCACGGGCCCAGCCGCTCCGCGGCATGTGGGATCTTCCCGGACCGGGGCACGAACCCGTGTCCCCTGCATCGGCAGGTGGACTCTCAACCACTGCGCCACCAGGGAAGCCCTATTGACACAATTCTAAATCCATCTCTTTCTTACACACTATTCAGTCATTATATGTTCTTTTATTTTTTTAATTAAAATCTGTTGGTATAGGGACTTCCCTGGCAGTCCAGTGGTTAAGACTCTGCGTTCCCAGTGCAGGGGGCACGGGTTCGATCCCTGATCAGGGAACTAAGATCCCGCATGCCACACGGCGTGGCCAAAAAATAAATTTAAAAAAATTTTTTAATCTTTTGGTATAGATACTGAGGATTCCCAGAACATTACCAAAATGCGAAATATGAAATAGCGTAGTTTTTCTCAGTGGACTAGGTAATTTGATAGTTAAATAAGTACTTTTTAAAATTAATCATGATATATTTATTCTAAATTTTTAATAAACAGTATTACAGACTAAGAAAGAGAAATAAAACTTAAAGTATGGTACAATATATTTTTATGAAGTTTATCTATTTGCTTTTTATTTACATATAAACTTTTCTGGTAGCATGATTGACTTATAGGACTTTTGTGTTGGAATAGTTTCTTTTTTAATTGACAAACATCTTCTACGAATGTCTATGGATTATCTAGAGGCAATTAGCAGGCAATCCAGTTTATTTCTTTACTTGGGCCCCACCTTAGCCTTTAAAGAGAAACATGTCCAAACGGGCTCCTTAGAGCTACCTTGTACTACTAGATAGGTCCCAAAACATTCTTCCTTATATTTAAGTCATTCTAGTTGAGCTGCCCACTCTAGCCCTTTGGGGAGATCAAGGGGAACTCATTCTTAATCTGTTCATTAAGATTGGTTAATGAATGAATGATTTACATGTAAGGAAATATGTGACTTTGCCTAATTAAAAGTACCACCTAACACTGACGGAATGCTGGCAGATACTGTCCAAGAATTATTGTATATATAATATATGTGTATAATTTACTGTTATTAGGCAACAGTTGAGAAGACTTAAGTGGAATTTTCTTTCATGGTTCATACCCATCTTTCTAGAATCAAGATTTATTTGTGGATTAATCATCAGTTCTTATAACTTTTGTGGTGAAGGTTATATGGTACAAATTCTAAATAGAAGACTATTCACTTCTAAGTTCTCCTGATATTTGCTAAGTCTAATATCAAATGTGATATTTCTAACTTGTGTCTTCTAGTTACAATTTATTCAGTTTTCAAAGACACTATATAACTTATTTCACGGGGACCCTGAAGAAGAGTCATTATATCAAGCCATTGCTGTTGTAACCAGCCTTTTGCTCAGGATGGAAGAAGTTGGAAGGAAACTCCATAACCCTGCGTCATCAACCAAAGGATTGTCTGGTGCAGTCTGTGCTTCTGGAGGACCCAGTGAGGGGCAAACAGAGAGCCACTTAGAGAAAGGTCCCTCCTCTCTCAGGGAAGAACCTCAGTGGTCATTTGCATTTGAACAGATTCTCGCCTCTTTGTTGAATGAACCAGCATTGGTGAAGTTTTTTGAGAAACCCATAGATCTAAAAGCCAAACTAGAAAATGCAAAAACCACTCAGTTAAGTTCTAGAACCAGGAAGTAAATATTTTAACAGGAATTGCTTATTATAGACATTTACCAAGATTCTCATAGGCGTCAGCTTGATTCCTAGGGGTAGGGATCAGGGATTTATCTTGTTACCAATGTATTTGAAGGTTAAAAAGAAGATATTTGGAAGCACAATGATTCATTCCTTTGTGGTGTTATCTAATTTTGATATTCTCTAATACAAATATACTTTTTATATTTCACAAGGTATGCAGTATCAGGGGGAGTATGCTAAATGCTAAATGTTACCACCAGAGGGCACCACCATATCACTTTTAGCAAGGAAATTACTAGTTTGTGCTGCTATTTACACATGAATTACTGATGATTTTTGAAAATGTGGTGTTATGTTTGAGTGTTACTGATGCTGACACATCATATTGATAAATCCTACTTTCCAAATTGCCTCAGTCCTATTAGAATGCTTTAGAAAAGCAGGCTCTTAGATCTGTAGCCTTAATTATCTAGAAGATTACCATATGGGAACCTCATTTTCACGTTATCTAACTGAAATAATATTAACTTTTTAAAGTTAATCTCCTTCAGTCTTCTAATAATAAATGACTTTTTAATGAATTCTATCTTCTTCCTACCTGAGCAGTTCAGAAGCTGCTGACACACTTGTAGCTCTGTTACTGATAAAAATAAAGAACTCAAAACTCTGGGCTGATACAAGGAAAAATGATTTTGGATTTGGATTTGAGGTGGTTAAAGCCAGCCAATTCAGAAGGGTTAATAAACAGTACAATTAACTGTGTACAGGTCTCTCATTAGACTGAGAAATTACTTGAAATTCCAAGCACTGCTCTTTGTGGCATTTGTCTCAGAGTAGCTTGAGACTGCTTTGGTTCTAGTTTTAGATTTTGGATTTTCACCAGTCGTATTTTAAGTTACATTAGATAGACTGAATTATTGTATTAGTCTGGCAAGTTCATAAAGTATATAGGCATAACTCATTTTACTGTGCTTCACTTTACTGCGCTTCATAGATACTACATTTTTTTGTTTTTTGGTTTTTGGGTTTTTTGGCTGCTGCAGCTTGCAAGATTTTAGTTGCCTGCAGGGATTGAACCCAGGCCCTCGGCAGTGAAAGTGCGGAGTCCTAACCACTGGGCTGCCGGGGAATTCCCACAGATACTACTGTTTTACTGAAAATGAAGGCTTGTGGCAACCCTGCGTTGAGCAAGTCTATCAGTGCGGTTTTTCCAACAACATTTGCTCACTTTGCATCTCTGTGTCACATTTTGGTAATTCTTGCAATATTTGGAACTTTTTCATTATTATTATGTTTGTCATGGTGATCTGTGATCTGTTTTTTTCCTTGTGGGATTTTTTTTTATTCAAACAGAAAGTCACAAAAATTATTATCATCCTCATCAGTTCACTCAGTCCCATGTAATTAATTTTTTTTTCATCTTGATCTTTTGTTAGCACTTTTATGAATTCATCAGTTTTCCATTAGAGTTCTGAAAATGCTTATTTATTCAGTTCAGCAGTATAGTCAGTTACCAGAAACCTGTACTTGTCAGAGTCTTTTCCATGAATTCCTTGAAGATGAAACCCTTTTATAGGAACATTTTTGCAAAAGCATCAGAGTGCACCCATTTACTGTCTGTAAATGACAAAAAACTTAAATGATCAGTGATCTTTGATGTTTCTAATATGACTCACTGAAGGCCTAGGTGATGGTTAGCATTTTTTAGCAATAAAATGTTTAAAGTATGTACATCGTTATTTTAGACATAATGCTATTGCACACTTAATAGACTACACTATAGTGTAAACGTAAGTTTTGTACGCCATGGGAAAACAAAAAATTCGTGTGACTCACTTTATTGCAATATTTGCTTTCATCGCAGTGATCTGGAACCAAACCTGCAACATCCAAGGTATGCCTGTACTTGTGCGTGATGATTGTTAAGATAATGTATAGAATTTTGGCATCTATCTAAAAAGTTGTAATCTATTTCATTTAGATGTGTAATTTCTATATACTTTATGCTGCTTATATTTCAGTCATTACAATGAAAGTTCATTTAGAGATAATGGGCTTTGTTAGCACTTTAAAGAAAAAAAAACACACCTATCCAGTCTTCTGTGCTGTTTCTGATAAGAACAATTTATTAATCAGTTGATTTAGGAAATTGTGGAGAGAAGTCATCCACTGGAGCTTCTTTCTTCACAGAAGACTTTGGTTTTAAGCCTTTTGACTTTTCAGAGTTGAAACAATGAAAGGGTAGATATCCTTTAGGGTGACCCAAGAAGTCTCCCTTTCTGGAAAAGAATTGGTATAGTCAGCCTTTGGCAAGAATCCACTGTGAACAAAGCCTAACACAGAGGGCTTCATCACCACAGGATATGTTATTTTCAGAGATATTCAAGAATTTTCAAGTTGACCCTTTAAAAATTTTGTAAATTGGGCTTGGCCAAACACTTACTAGTAGTGTCTTGAAAATTATTTTGTCAACTTTGTCTTCTCAAGGAAATTACCACTTAAAGAGATAGTTGGTAAATAAACATCTGTGCCTTTTCTCAGAAATTATTTGCCTGAAACATGTCCAAATTTTAGAGTTTAGTTAATGGTTTATATGTGAACTATCACACATCTGCTATTAAGCAATGATTGTTAAATTACACTACAATAGCTCTATAAAGACACAAGGCTCTATGCTTATATACAAAGACGCTATTGCACATACTTTGTTGAACATTTTGTCAATTGTATTTACAAAAAAGATACTTTCTTAAGAACATACGTTATTAATATTTGGTGATTTTTAAATCAGAATATTGAAGATTACTTAGTATTGTATTTTAGCCTAGATTAATTAAAATTGAATACCTAAAGGTTTCTGAATTGCAGAAAGATTATAAATGCAAGTTAAAAAGACAAACATTTATTTTCTGAGCCTGCAGGAGACATAAGCTGAACACATAGTTTTGTAGTTGCTACCTTGTTAAGCAAACGGGTTGTTCTTAATGTTTAAAATCTTATGTAGTTGTGTCACACTGAACCAGTGCATTATACCTTATGCATTAAATTGTTATAAGGTGGCTTTACTGGTCTTTATAAAAATACATGTTATAAATCTGTTAAATAAATATGAAGAATGGCTTACTTAAAGATCTATTATTTATTATTTATTATGATGTACTTTTATGGATACTTACTATTATTTATTATGATGTACTTTTATGGATACTTAACTCAGTTATCACTTGAGGACTTCCCTCCTATATTAGTTAAGGTTCAGTTGCAGAGAAAAGAATTCATTCTCATTAGTTTAGGCAGGAGAAGATTTATTACCAGATATTAAGTGACTTACAGAATTATCAAGAGGACTGACTCTAAATTGAGCTTTCAAGAACAATTTCCAAAGCTATACCACAGAACCAGGCCACCAAGGGAGTTGCTAATTCTTCTGCTGTTAGGAAACTGCTACTTCCTACTCCATGATGAAAAGCCAGCACTACAGCTGCTACTTCCAGAACCATGCTCCACCTGCTATGATTTATACCAGCAAAATGGATGCCAAGCATCCTGCCTCTCAGCACCCACAAGCTAGTGGCTAAATTGCAATAGAACAACCAAACATCTGAACAACCATGTTTACCAGCAGAAATGGCAGAAACTTAGCCTCCACCTTCCTTCTGCCATTTAAGTCTCACGAATGTGCATCTCATTGGCCTGTAATCGCTCCAGAATTTTAGTTGCAAGGGAATCTGGGAAATGTACTCTTAGCTTTTTAGCCCCTGCAGTACAGGAAGGCACACTAAGAGGCTGGAATGGACATTGAGCACTATATTTGCTTTCTCTTGCTGTGTAACAAATTATCACAACACACATTATCTCATCATTTCAATGCGTCAGGCCTCTGGGCTCAGCTTAGCTGGGTCCTCTGCTTAGGATCTCATAAGGCTGCAAAATCAAGGTGTCAGCCAAGCTGGTTCTCATGTAAAAGCTTACCTGGGGAAGAATCCACTTCCGGGCTCACTCAGGCTATTGACAGAAATCATTTCCATATGGTTATAGGTCTAGAGGCCCCAGCTTCTTGTAGGTGGTCTCCTGGAGGCCACCCTCAGCTCCTAGAGGCTTTACTCAGCTCCCAGCAACTGCCCTCAACTTCTTCAGGCTGCCCAACCTTGCTATGTGGGCTTCCCTCAAATGGCCACTTACGTCATCAGTCTAGCAAGGAGAGTTTCTAAAGCAAGTCTGCTAGAAAGGTAGTGTCTTATATAATAAGAACCTAGGGGCAGGACAGGAATAATGACGCCGATGTAGAGAATGGACTTGAGGACACGGGGAGGGGGAAGGGTAAGCTGGGACGAAGTGAGAGAGTGGCATGGACACATATACACTACCAAACGTAAAATAGATAGCTAGTGGGAAGCAGCCGCATAGCACAGGGAGATCAGCTCGGTGCTTTGTGTCCACCAACAGGGGGTGGGATAGGGAGGGTGGGAGGGAGGGAGATGCAAGAGGGAAGAGATATGGGGACATATGTATACGTATAGCTGATTCACTTTGTTATACAGCAGAAACTAACACACCATTGTAAAGCAATTATACTCCAATAAAGATGTTTAAAGAATAATAATATAGTCTCACAGTAGTGACATATCCCCTTTGCCATATTCTGTTGGTTAAAGGCAAGTCACAGGTCCTGTGCACTTTCAAGGGGGGAGGATTACACAGGGCATGAGCATCAGGAGGCAGGGGTTACAGGGGGTGCATTGTAGAGTTTGTCCACCACCAGCATCTACGTTATTCACCTCTTTTCCCACACAGCACACCCTTCTTCCCATACTTCTACAGAAGAGCTAATAGCATCAGTGGTATGCTGCTGCCTGTCATAACATAAATCTCCCTCACACCAACAAAAATGCACTAATCTTCTCTCCAAGGGAAAATCCAAGTTTCTGTTGGTCACTTGGATCCATCGATGGGTAATGTCCACTCCTCCTAATTCAGTCTCAGTCCCATCTTGATATCCTGTAACATGTGGACTAGAAAAAGTTGACTATAATCAACTCACCGTACATAAAATAGTAGAGGAGAAGTAGGGAAATAAGTTGCTTAC
Organism: Mesoplodon bidens; assembly: GCF_964165515.1. Lineage (NCBI taxonomy): Eukaryota > Metazoa > Chordata > Mammalia > Artiodactyla > Ziphiidae > Mesoplodon > Mesoplodon bidens. Next base: position 48,088,252 of record NC_138163.1, on the reverse strand, counting down.
TCTATATAATTATGTACCTAAAAGAGAAAGGCAGAAACTATGGGTAGCTACTGCATTCCTCATTTCTGCAACTGGTCATCAGACCATAGTTGTGTTTTGTTTATTTATGTATTTAAATGATACAATAAATTAACTACTTTTTGGTGAACAATTCTATGAATTTTTAAGGCAGGTATGTATTCCTGTGACCATCACCACAATTAGAATACAGAGCACAATTAGAATTCCCTCACCCCATAAAACTCCCTCATATGGTCCATCTCTTCACAGTCACCACTCTCTCCCCACCCCTAACAACCACTCATCAGTTTTCTGCCCAACATATAAAAGACCGGCTGTTTGCTTTCCCAGAATCCCTGCCCCTTGTAGCCATGTGACCAAGGACTGGTTAATCAGATGCTTCTGCCTGAATTTCTCAATCTATAGCAAAGCAGGAGGGAACGTGGAGAATACATTCTGGTGGCAGTGGTGGCATCTCCACATCAACACTGGTTCTGAAGTAGGACTTAAAGTGCTTGTGGATGCCCAGACTTTATCCCCCTTTTTTTAGGGGGGGGGAGCTTCTTAGTGCATCTGTGAGCCCCAGCAGTTCAATAAAGTCTTTTTCTGCTTTTGCCAGCCAGAATCTATTTCATTGGCTATCTAAAGTAAGATTGATACAGGTGACACCAGGAGCCCTGTAGCACTGAATCACTCGAGGTCAGGTAAGCAAGTTATCCTGGTAGCTACACTCCTGGGCTTTCAGTCACCAGCAGAAGGGCATTTTATCATTAATCTCACATTATGCTGCAGCTTCCATTTCTGTCATCAGAACTATACATTTTCCGCCATCCCGAAAGCACCAAACAGTAGATTTCCTAGCCTCTAATTCTGTTTGTCTTCCTTTGAGGGTAATGTCTTTTCTTTATGGCTGCTTTTAAGATCTTGGTGTTGCTAATGTCCTGCAGTTTCTTATGATTTATCTAGCTTTTAAAAAAGTCATGTTTGCCATTAATTATTAAATTTTGATTATCAACTATCATTCTCCAAGACCTGCATACCTTTTGCACAGGCTAAACAAGTAAGTTAAATGAGGATGTACTAGAAATCACCTCCCATCTCACATACACACACACACATCCTTCAGATCTTTGGTGGGCACTCATCTGTGTGATTTCCCCAGGGATACAGTATTGACAGATACAGTGAATTCTACCTGGCCCTTTCTACCATAAATAGCCCTGATTACACTGGTCAGGGAGCAAAAGTGGTAGGTCTGCCAGTGGCTGAGTATTGCTATTTCAAATATTCATTCATAAACTAAGAACCATATGATGTACTTGCAGATCCACCGGACCCACTGTAGATGGATTTAGTATAAAATTATATTTCTTAACTCCATGAGCCCTGACTCCGACCAATGGATGACCGTTGTGTTCTAAACTCTCCCGCTGCCCCCAACACTGGTCCCGGATGAATGTGAGCTCATAGTCAGTGTCCAAAAGACTGAGAAGTGAGTGTTTCCAGTTGCCCAGTGCATGGCTACCCTGGTAAATGACCACAGGCCCCTCTGGCTAGAAAGAAAAAGGAAAGCTAGGAAGAAAATCTACAACACATGCTTATGGTATTGCTGAGTCCTTCCTCAAGGGTCCCTGGCTTTCCCTTCCAGGGCCTCTGGGTGTGTGAACTGACTCAGAGCTGCAAATAGGTGAGACTCATATCGAGCAGGACCCTGCAGAGCTCCTGGGCACACAAAAGCCTCCCTGTGTCCCCCATTTCTTGATTACAGGAAATAGGCTTCATTCAGCCTCCATGACCTTCCCTGGGTTCCAGGGAGCAGGTTCAAACAGTTGCTAATCAGGGAAGGAAGGGGATGCGAGACAAGGAAGGAACAGTCAAGAGAAACAATAGTGCAGCCTTGGGGCAGGGTCCTGGTTCCCCCTTGAGGGACATATATTACAATATCTTTGACCTGTTTGGCAGTTACTGAAACTGCCACTAGCTGGGAGAAGTTAACTGTATGCTGCCCACATGCACGTAGACCCCAGACCAGCTGGAACCAGAAGGTTGATGATGCTGACGACCACTTACTTCACCACCAACCAATCAGAAACATGTCCACGAGCTGATCACGCCCTCTTTGAACCATTACTATAAAACTTCTCAGTACCCCCTCCCGGTTGGGGACACACAGTTTGAGGGCATTAGCCACTGTGGCCCTCTTTGCCTGGCAAAGCAATAAAGCTATTCTTTTCTGCTTCACCAAACTCTGTCCGAGATTTAATTCAGTGTCAGGGTACAGAGGCAGGATTCGGCTTCAAGAGGCCATGAATCTCCATCATAATAACTCAGATTAGATCTTTATTCACCAGAGAGAACTGTTTCGGCTATTCAGATCAAGTAGGAATTAGTAGGTTGCTCATCTATTTCCATCTAAAGGATCTGAAGAACAATTAGCCATTACCAAATTTCTCTGCAGGTCAAAAACATTCAGCTTACTTCTCTGACCATGCTTCTGTCATGTTTACCATGGTCGCCCCGTCTCTGGTCATTAAGTGCTGCCGCTTGTTCTTTGCTATTCTAAGATCCCATTATTCTCATTGAAATTAGCAAATTACTTTCAGTGGCAGCATCTCTCATCTCTATGTCTGGCCTACTCAAGACTACCACTGTAGCATGTTCCAAGAGTGATAAGGCTCCTTTCATCAGTGTATTTTTCAATGTCTTGGGGAAGAGAACATCCCCTAGGTCCCGTTGGGGGACATGGTTAGGATGTAGGTGAGTGGATCATATATCATAAATGTATTCCAATGTTTCTATTTCCTTAAGCCTTTGGAGAACTTCCTCTACATTATACCAAGGATATCTGGCATATCAACTTCATTTACTATGGGCTAATTTTCAGCCTTGTCTTCAATCAACCAAGCAAATAGAACCACTGCCAATTGGGCAAGCTAGTAATTGAATTCAGAACCTCTGGTAAGTACTCAGGTGTTGATATATTTGGCCCAATCTAAAATTACATTCCTTCCTCCGAAGTATAGTATCCTTAAAATACATTCCCACACATATTCTCCAAATTTCTGCCATTATAAGTTAGCAAAATTTTGCAATTTCCTCCTTCCAGTTCAGACTTATATTTGTATCCTTGGAGCATACTGTGTTCTAACTCTAGTTATAGGTATGGAAGCCATGAGAGGTGGTAGGCATGGTACGTGAGGAAAACTGGCATTCCCTTGCAAGTAACCTGAGGGTGTTCAGGCAAGGCAGGACTAGCCTCATCAAACTAGGGATGCTTCTAGGGCAAAGAAGGCTCATTGGTGAAGTACTTAGAGTCATCTGAATTCACCCAAACATCCTCATTTCTATTCTAGGAGGTCTCATCTAGCCAAACAAATGCCCTTACTTTCCCAAAAGTGTCACCTGGAAAGGCTGTGAGTTCAATGTATATTGCAATTCAAAAACCCATAGGATAAGACTCTAATTTTCAGCTATGTGAAGCCGAATCTGGCCTCTGTACCCTGACACTGAATTAGTTCTTGGAGACAGAGTTTTGGGTAAAGCAGAAAAGAATAGCTTTATTGCTTTGCCAGGCAAAGGGGGCCACAAGGGGCTAATGCCCTCAAAACTGTCTGTCCTGACCTGGAGGGGTAATGAGAAGTTTTATAGTACTGGTTCAAAGATGGCATGAGCAGCTCGTGGACATTCCTCTGATTAGTTGGTGGTCAGGTAAGTGGGAGTGGGCATCATGAACCTTCTGGTTCCAACCGGTCTGGGGTTTTTGTCAACAAGAGATAAGAGAATACAAACTTACTGTCCTCTGGTTCTTGAGCTGAGAATTTAAATCCTAAGATTGCCATTTTCTTTTCTTAAACCTCTACAGCACAGTTAGAAGTTATCCCACTCCACAGTTCTTGAGTTCATCATTAGTGCCCAAATAATCTGTAGTAGCAGCTACATGGACCATCAAGCCTTGCGTTCCATAGGCACTTCATTGTAGATGCCCACCAGTGATGATTAGATTGGTTTGCCATTATGTGTCATGAACTACCAGCATCTCATCTTCTAATACTAACAGAATTATCACTGCTTTCAAATCCAATCAAGCTATCTAATCAATTCCAGTTCTGCATTTTCTTTTCTTCTTTTTATAATACATTTTTATTTATTTTTTGGCTGTGTTGGGTCTTTGTTTCTGCACACAGGCTTCCTCTAGTTGCGGCGAGCGGGGGCTACTCTTCATTACGGTGCGCGGGCTTCTCATTGCGGTGGCTTCTCTTGTTGCCGAGCGCGGGCTCTAGGTGCGCAGGCTTCAGTAGTTGTGGCTCGTGGGCTCTAGAGCGCAGGCTCAGTAGTTGTGGCACACGGGCCTAGTTGCTCCGTGGCATGTGGGATCTTCTGGGACCAGGGCTCGAACCCTTGTCCCCTGCAGTGGCAGGCAAATTCTTAACCACTGCGCCACCAGGGAAGTCCCCCATTTTCTTGAAACACTATCGTCTCTGAGCACTCCTGGTACTACATCCTTCATTGGTCAGGGTTCAGTTTCAGAGAGCAGAAGCCACTCTAGCTAGTTTAAAGAGGAAGCGATTTATTACAGGGTATCAATGGCTATAGAATTATATTTAGGAGGGCTGAAGAAACAGATGCTATGTTCAGCCTCCAAGAATGATTCTTGGGACTTCCCTGGTGGCACAGGGGTTAAGAATCTGCCTGCCAATGCAGGGAACACGGGTTCGAGCCCTGGTCCGGGAAGATCCCACATGCCGCGGAGCAACTAGGCCCGTGCACCACAACTACTGAGCCCGTGTGCCAGAACTACTGAGTCTGTGTGCCACAGCTACTGAAGCCCATGCGCCTGGAGCCCGTGCTCCACAACAAGAGAAGCCATGGCAGTGAGAAGCCTGTGCACCACAACGAAGAGTAGCCCCCGCTCGCCGCAACTAGAGAAAGCCCGAGCGCAGCAACAAAGACCCAAGGCAGCCAAAAATAAATAAATAAATTAATTAATTAAAAAAATCATTCTCAAGGCCACATCACAAAACCAAGCCATCAAAGAGTGCTGCTATCTCCCCACACAGTCAAGAAATTTCTGGCTCCAGAGCCATGTCACTATTGCCACAATCTGGAAGCCATGACTACTGCCACCAGCTCCAGAAACATGCCACATATAGTACAACCTGCACCAGCAAAATGGGTGCCACATGCACTGCCTCTTGACTCCCATGTAGTTAATGACTGGACCCTGGGACTTCTGCTAACCCTCCCGCAGAATAACTAAACATCTCAACCGCTATGCTTGGCAGCAGAAATGAAGCAAAAGCCGTGTTACACCTTTCAAATCTCATGCCTATGCATCTGATTAGCTGCACCTAAATCATATTCAGAAGCTCAGCTGCAAGGAAATCTGGAAAGTGTGTGTGTGTGAGTGTATGTGTCTTTATATACTTTCTATCAACTGCATGACACACTAGGATGAGGGTAGAATGGGGTTGAATACCAAGCTACCATATCTACCTCATCAAAGATTTGGTATATTTGCCTTGAACCCCCATTCCAGGATCACAGGAAATCCAGAGTTCTTTCTGTGATTTTGTCTCTATTTTCTTGTGTTTCTCTGAATCATTCTCTGCTTCTAAATGCACACAGGCTTTCTGGTGCCTCTAATCAGAACCTAGCCAAAAACTCCACCCTTCTCACCATCTTCTAAAAGAAATCAAAATACAATAAGTAGTACATGACGATTTTTGTATTTTCCCTCAAGATTTGTGAGGTTATAGGAGAGAAAGTCCATATCAAGGAGCACGTGGCCATCTGCCATCTCACTGCTCCTGTCGTTTTCCTCACTTACTCTTGAAGCTGATCCCTCAAGTTCCTGTCCTTCCGTGAGTCCACACTCTTTGTATATGACTCTCCCTGTGGTACTTTTAATAATTTTATTTTTATTCCCATTACTCTCCTTTAATCTTACTTTTTATGTTTCATTCAGCAAATGTTTTGGTCAGTTGGGATGTCTTCCAACATTTTTACTGTTGTTCTTGTGCCTGCGGTAATTCTTTTATAGATTATTTGTAAGTTTTTCCACTATTTTAGAGAATATTTTAAAATTTCCAGTATCTTTTTGGACTATGAATAGCGTGAGTCCTTAAGGTAGTTTCTAGAAAAAGAATTCATTTTGCTAACATGCTGAGTACGTTTGGAATGGCATAATATGTTCATTATACTCATATGTGAGGGCAGCCTAGCTTTGGAGAAATAGCATGAATTGAGGATTTTGTAAGCCATTGCCAATGGCAGCTACCAAACGTCACCACCCCCAGAAATTCAAGCAAAGTTACTGCTCCAATATGCACAGTTTTGTACACAGAGCCTATTGGACAGCTTCCCCAAGTTGATTAGGAAATGGAGTATCCAGGAAAGTTGGGCAGACAGAAAAATGGAAATATTTCAGCTACCTCTAGGAGTGAAGCCACGAGCTTCAGTTCCTCCAGTAATTTACCTGAACTGCTTTTATGCCAGATCTCCAAAGGTTTCTCTCAGAAATGTCTGGGGCTTATGCCTGCATTTTTTTTTTTTTTTTTGCGGTACGCGGGCCTCTCACCATTGTGCCCTCTCCCGTTGAGGAGCACAGGCTCCGGACGCGCAGGCTCAGCGGCCATGGCTCACGGGCCCAGCCGCTCCGCGACATGTGGGATCTTCCCGGACCGGGGCACGAACCTGCGTCCCCTGCATCGGCAGGCGGACTCTCAACCGCTGCACCACCAGGTAAGCCCCTATGCCTTCATTTTGAAAGGCAGATTATTACACTGAAGTTTCTTTCACAGTGCTTATTAAAATGCAACTCTATATAACATTTTACAATTTTCAGAGTGACTTCATCATCTAACTATTCACTCAAACATCATTTCCAGCAAACCTAAAGAGGTTGATAGGCTAAGGACTGTCCCCATTTTAGAGATGAGGACACTTAGTCAATAGTCCAACATATTACAGAACCTGAACAAGTACCTGAGTCAAGTCTCCTGATTCTGCTGCTGTTTCCTTCCCATAACACCACCCCTACCTCAGAAACTACTAGCCATTAATAAGATCTGATAAGTTTGCAAACAAGGGAGTTTTATTGTAAACTTTTCTCACCTATGGAAATTGTCATCAGTTTGCCAAAAGTACTTGATAATTAAACAGGTTTCCATGGATCAGTTTAAGCAGGGGACATTCTCACTGTTAGCCCAAGGCAAAGCCCCTACTCCCAGGCTCATAATTTCATGAAGTAGTCCCGTCACTCCTGGGTGTCCATGAAAGAACTACACACAACTAGAAGCTCAATATGAAATTTGAATTTAAATTGAAGTTGCTCCCCAGGTCCTCAGAGGACCTCAGGGGAAGGTGAGGGAATGGAACAAGTACACCCTCTCTGTCCAGCGTAGACATGGGCTGGAGCAAGACTCTGGCCCTGGGCAAACCTTCCTAGGTGTTGTGGGTTGAAGGAGATTTCATGGCTGAATCCCACCACTCACCCTTCTTCTCTTCAAGGCTTTCCACTGAGAAAGCTATATACACACAGAACAATTAAAACAGCAAGCAAAGTGTCATTTATTAATAAAAGCTTGATTCGAGAATTCAGCATACACTTGGTAACCCCTCTTCCCCTCTTTCTCTCTTTCTGTTGTAGGTTTCTCTGGTTTAACAAATGGATTGGAAAACACAACTTAAGGTACTCCTTCTCTGAATCTGAGAAGCTAAGGTCTTTAGAACAAATGTGGCGTGTGCCAATCATCCAGAGCAGGTGGACCCAACAATATAGTCACAGATGTATGTCACTTTTCACTGTGATGACCATGCTCCCTGGTACCCTAATGATTGATCTCAATCACATTAGCAGCTCTTATGCAGGAAGATCTAAGAAAGAGATATGTCAAACACCGCGATTGTAGGTGAAAAACTTTGCTCTCTGCCATGGACCAAGACTGAAGTGTGGAGAGAGGGTTAAAAATGTTCCCTTTCCTGGGCTTCCCTGGTGGCGCAGTGGTTGAGAGTCCGCCTGCCGATGCAGGGGACACGGGTTCGTGCCCCGGTCCGGGAGGATCCCACATGCCGCGGAGTGGCTGGGCCCGTGAGCCATGGCCGCTGAGCCTGCGCGTCTGGAGCCTGTGCTCCGCAATGGGGGAGAGGCCACAACGGTGAGAGGCCCGTGTACCGCAAAAAAAAAAAAAAAAAAGTTCCCTTTCCCTAATCTGAGAGAGTACACTTGCTGGTCCACACATGTCTGTCGGGGAGGAGTTGATTTTGATGCTGCCTCCCTCTCAGGTTGCCATGGTAATGACAGAGTGAGGAGCAAGTGACAGCAGAAACAGAAATTCAGTGCCACTCAGAGATCCAATGCTCCAGGGGGAAGTAACAAGATTCCCCTCATAGCAGAAACAAGCTTGCCAGGGTTTCCAAGTAACATAGGGCCCAAGGAGAAGGTCTTTGGGCTCAATGATTTGTTATCCCAGTAGGGCTTGTGCTGCTGCCAGTGTCTCAGAATGAGAGGAGCCCTGCCTCTGGTACTGACACTCGGGCATGCATTCTCTACCCCCCAGAGTCATGTCAAATGACACCGAGAGCTATTATCATACTGCTTCCCTTAGTGCCTGCACACAGGTGCTGCCATCGGGACCCACGCTGATGACACACATCAACACCTCCCAATCTTTGTACTGACTCAGGGCAGAGTTGCCCTTCTGAGCCCCTGATGGTTCTGTCCAACATGAGATGAGTGGCTAAATCAAGTTGGCTGTGAGTACAAGACAGCAGTTAATTTCTCAGCAGTGCCCGCAGCTTGGCTGGGGAGATAATGTTCATCTCTCCTCAAACCTGTCATCTGACATTTAATTGGTATATTATTGGTATGTGTTGGAGATGCGGCTGTCTTGGGTCACCAGTCCTAGTAACTTGCTGTCATTTCTTTTAGGAAAATAACATAGTTTGACAGTTTATTGGAGATACAGCCCTGGCCTCAGTAGAAGCAGGAAACCTGTTGTCAGAGTGCAGTGATGTGGCTACCAAACAATAAAGCTGTACGCTGGCTTATAGACATGTCCCGTTTAGCCGGAGCTCAGGGCCCTGGACAATTGCAAGGGTTGGTGGAAAAACCCTGGACTCAGCATAAGATTCGGGGGTCCAGTCTTGGCTCCTGTACTGACTTGCCATGCAACCCTGAGCCAATCACTTCTCTTCCCATCATATTCAATTTCCTCGTTGAAAAATGGGAATATCTCATGGGGAGTAGTAAGAGACTCAAATGAGATCATGGAAGCCAAGCTGCTCTGAAGTGCAGAAAGAGCCCAGCATGTGTGTAAAACAAGCTTACTAACATTCACAGGATAGTGAAGGACAAAGATGTACAGTCCAAGGTACTTGAAAGTATCCCTGGAGAAAAGCAAGTGTCTTAGCCCATGTCTTGCCCACAAGCCTTAGGTAAGTGTTGACAGCGCCTCCCTCGGGGCAAGACAGCAGGCTTGGAGGCACCAGGGACCTAATAGGGCTAGATAGGGAAGTCAAGAGGAGTCAAAGATGTAATTACTGAAATGACAGCATGTGTCAAAAAAGGAAAATGATTATATATATGCACACATTAGATATATATACACACACACACACACACCACACACAGATGTATTATCTCATATCTGTAATGTGCCAAGTACTCTGCTAAGTCTTTTACATGTATTGTCTCATTTAGTCCTTACAATTACCCTGTTAAATTAGTATTATCATCATCCCTATCTTATAGATGAAGGAACTGAGGCTTACAGACGAATTTGCTATTTTGGCCATCATCATTTAGCTAGCAAAGAACCAGTATTTGAAGCCCAGGTGTAATGTGACTCCAGAGCCTGTTCCTATAACCACCGGGCACTAAATTGCCAGCCATAGAAGGTGCGTGGGCCTCCTGATCCCTTGCCGTCGGTCCAGGCTCAGTTTAGAGCTCAACCACTAGGGGGCGCTGCCTCCCCTGCTGTTAATGGACAGCGGTTGAATTTCTTAGGGACTTGTGTGAGCAGGCCGTTCTCTCCCAGGGATGGAAGTCTTCTGGAAGAACCCAGAGCCCGACTCCAGGTTGTTCATGGGTTCTCCCTCAACCCCTTTTAATTCACACTTGGCCCCAAGCTCCAGATGTCCCCAGTGATGGGGCTAGAAATGCCTTTGCATGACAGTTCATGTGCTTCTCTTCCATGTAGGCCACAGGAGACCAGGCGAGCTGCCTGCCCTTATGAGATTCTCAAGGGGGATGAGTAGAAAGGTAGCAGGAGCCAAGTGGTTAAGAGCCAGCACCCTGTAGCTACACAGTCCCGGGTCTCCCCCAGCTGCCCCACTTCCTGACCTCTCTGAGCCCCCATTTCCTATCTGTAGGCATGAGGATAGCACACCCACCCTGCTGGGATTTGATGAGCCTTGCTCGGGATAAAGCATGTGCAGTGCCGACTCAGTTCCTGGCGCATCTCTGGAGAGCTGGGCCGCTGGTAGTTTCTCCTTCTGGGCCCAGACCCTTCAGCCAGAAGGAAGCTCACCCAGCCAGGGCCCGGTCCACACAGAGGCTGCACCACGCTGAGGGGTGGGAACAGAAGTCCCTCATCCACCCCTGGCCTCTGGTAGCCCTGTGCCCCAAAGAGCCCAGGCTGCGTGAGAGGCTGCCACTGCCCAGCAGGAGGCCCCCAAATATCCCTCCCTTGGTGACACCTTTCAGTGGCCCTCAGCTCTTTGTGGCCCAGAATTGTTCCTAATGTCTGAGTCACTTCCCTCCAGCTGGAATTGAAACCTTTTCTCTCCTGCCTTCCCACAAATTTAATCCTTCACCAAGCCCTGTAGATTCCAAATCCTGAAAGCACTGGGGCTCTGGAGTGAGACAGACCTGAATACTGGTCCTGCTGCTTATCACTGGTGTAACCTGGGCAAATGCTGTAATCTCTCAAATCTTGGCTCAGCCACTGATTCATGGTGCAACCTCGAGCAGATTCTTTTACCTCTTCGGACCTCAGTTTGCTCATCTATAAAATGGGGATAATAATAGTACTTATGTCTCAGGGTTGTTGTAAGGATTAAATGAGGTAATAATGTAAAGTGCCTGGCACTTAGAAGGGGCCATGCTCCTAGCAACCTCCACGCAAACACACAAACCCAGGGGCAAAAACCTAACTCTTAGTTTTCTCATTCATAAAGGGGCATAATAACGGTGTGGCTCTCCGAGAATTGTTGCGATTATAGTACTGTAGGAGATCATGGGGGTAATGTGAGCAGCAAGTGCCTGGCGGAGGGTGTGGCTACCACTTCCTGAGGACTCGCTCTTTGCCAGGTTTTCTACCTGGGTTTGTGTGCTTGCCTGGAGGTTGCTACAGGACTTGTCAGCTGGGGAGTAAACCCAAAACATAGTAACCAACACCAGGCCCCCGATAGGTCCAATCAGTGAACTCAGGCCACCTAACAACTTTGTTCGGGAGGATTCACCACATTTTACAGCAGGGGCCTGGGGCGGAGAGGAGACAAACTGCCCACTAGATAACCACACAGGTACAGTCCGCGGGGAGGGGAGAGAGGAGGGGGTTGGTAACAACCACTGGGGTCGGGGAGGGGGCTTTCCTTGCCCAGAGAAAAAGGAGAAAATAGGCAACTCTTTTAATGAGCATGTGTAGCATGTGTGTGTGTGTGTGTGTGTGTTTTATAATCAGGGACAACAGAGATGGAGGTGAGCGCGTTGAGAGCACAGAGCTGACCTTGACACCTGAGGGGAGTGGGCCTATGGAGAGAACCAACAGTGGCAGATATGGTATTTGAACCCAGGTACATCTGCCTCCAAAGCCCATGCTATTAATCATTACAATATTAATGCCTGGCACACAGTAGGTGCTCAATAAATATTTGTTTAATGAAGGAATTTATACTGCTGCCTCTTTCTGGAAAGCTTTCTCTCTCCATCTCTGCCTGGGCCCATCCTTCAAGGCCCAGCTCAAATGAAGACTCACACTCAACCGATTTGCCCTCTTTCCATTGCTATGGGGTAGGGGAAACGGGAGGCAGCAGTGCTGGGATGAGGAAGTATGGGGCACTAGGATGGGCCAGCTAGGGTGGAGCCAGAGGAAGGACTCAGTTTTGCAAAGGTTTTTTTTCCCCCTGAGTTTGTGCACTGGATCTGAAGTTGCTACAAGGACTGGATACACCCATAACAAGGTAACTCACACTGGGCTCTGATTAGTCAGAACGGTGAAGTCCAATCACTTAGCAACCATATCTGGGGAAGAGGACTGGAAGCCATTTCAGGGCAGGGGACTGGGAGGAAAGTGAGACAAAATGGCTGCCACTGACCAAAGGCACATGCCCAGTACAGGGGAGGAGGGGGGAACTCAGAGGAGCTCATTCTGAGTTAAGAATTACTGCTCCAAGGGTTTTAGGGTGTTTAAGCCACTGGGGATTTAGGGATTTGTAATTCTATGCTATATAATACCCTAAAACCAAGGATATTGGGATTCCAAGGATTTTAAACCTCTACTACCTATGGTACAAGGGCTCGAGCAATTTCTGAGATATGAAATGCTCAAATGAAATGAAATGCTGGGAGCTTAGGACCCAAAACAAGGATTTTAAATGGAACACTGGACATGTGGACACGTTAAAATACTAATCCCCCTTTGACTTCAAATCAATCTTGGTTTAACCCTTAGGATAGTGGTTTCCAAATAGTCTTCCTCACAATCTAGGGATCTCTGAAGGTGCCTCACAGAAAGGGGGTGGAGAGAGTTCGTTTACAGAGAGAGGACACCAAGGTAGGAATTCTGTTTTATTTTTTAAATTTATTTTTTATACAGCAGGTTCTTATTAGGTATCTATTTTATACATATTAGTGCATATATGTCAATCCCAATCTCCCAATTCATCCCACCACCCAAGGTAGGAATTCTGTGTCTCCCACTGTGGCTCGGCCAGGGCAGCTCCATCTTTATTTGGTTGGTACGTTGGCTTTCTGCATTCAATTCAAAAGAAGGGTGTTCCTGCTGAAGCACAAAAAATAAGTTGAAGCCACATTTGGCCTCTGTTTCTTTTTTTGTTTGTTTAATGGGGGACAAACACTACAAAGATGCTGTGACTGGTAAACCTTCAAATGGTGCCAAGGAGCTCAGGTGGAGATGACCGATAAATCAGTCGTTAGTTGAACAAAACAGTCATTAGCTGACTCTAGCCTACTAATTCATTTCTGTTATAAAATTAATGATAACCACCACTACAACTATGATTACTATGAATACTACCACTTATTATTTGCTTTTACTATGTGCCAGGAGTTGTGCTAATTACTTTGCATATATTATCTCACTGAATCCTTACAACAACCCTGAGAGGAAGTATCATGACTTTCCCCATTTTACAGATGAGGAGACAGGTTCAGAGTGGATAAGTAACTTGCCCAAGGTCATACAGCTAGCACATGGTAAATTCCACTTTACCTACAAGCAGAAACAGAACGGCCTAAAGGAATTAAAGTGATCAAAGGTCAACTGCCTGGCAGCCTTACTTAAGGAACAAGGTTAAATTCTGACCAATAGGTGGCACCAGTGTGTGAGTTTGGTGGCCTGTTTAAGGCTGTGTCCAATTCAGGGAGGTCCCAGTGAGGGCTCAGAACCCAAGCAGCCTGTCTTAAGCTGAGAGAGGAGAGAAAGAGAGATGGCCAGCGTTTCGCTCCTGAATCAGATAATGCTACCCTGTTCTGTCCGTAGCTCAGCAAGTGGGGGGACAGAGCTCGTTCTACCAAGAACTGCTTTAGGAAGACCTGAGAATCTTTTTTCTTCAACATTTCCTGGGCACCTCCCTTGTGCCAGGCAGTGTGCTGTGCAAAGAAGTCATGTGGGGATATCAAACACAGCCCCATCTGACTGCACAGAAAGAGAGGTAGATGCTATGGTAGGTGAGGTACTGAATGATGGGGGCACCCAGCCTGGGCTTGGGGGTCTGGGGAGGCTTCTCACAGGAGACGTGTCTGAGCTAGTCCTGTTGGATGCATGGGAGCTTATCAGATACAAAAGTGGAAAAGCATTCTAGACAGAGGATTAAAGCCACAGAGGGATTAGAAAGCATGACACATTCAAAGACAGGCAGCATGAGCTTCGAGTGTTGAGATACGAGTCTGAAGAGATAGGCAAGAACCAGGCAATTGAACGGCCTAGAATATCAAGTTGAGGACTTGATTTGTGAATGTCTGAGTAGAGAAGCTATGGATTCTCAAGAGGACCTGTGATTTTAAAAAAAAAAAAGCCCAACTGTTGGTGAGGCAATGAAAAGCCATGATAGGGCTTTAAGCAGGGGGCACAACATGGTCTGATCTGGTGGCCAGTGTAGAGGATGAATTGCAGAGGGAAAATGAAGACTGATTGGGGCAGGGGTGGGCCTGAGGTCCTGAGCTGTGGCAGATACAAAGGGACTTGAGAAGGTAAAATTGATAGGACTTAGTAGCCTCCCAAGACCCCTCCCCACATGCACAGGCTCATAACCAAGGCTGCACCTCTCACCTCTTCTCCCAGCCCCAGCCCTGCTTCCGACTTTTAAGCTGCCCTCTGGGGGCCTTTTTGTTCCCTTTCCAAGCTGTCTTTGAGGTTTAATCAAGCCTGATTGCACAAGTTGACGAAGAGGGCCTGGCCCCATGTTGGGCCTCCCGCTGTACATTCCCATGAAGAAGGATCTGTCAACTGACCTCAGGTAGAGCAATGAAGTGGCCTTGAGCTGGTGTCTGACCCTCTCCCCATGGGTTCACAACGCGGGCAGAGTTCAGTTAAGAAATCAGTCCAGTTCCAGGAAAAAAGGTAAACATGATCTAGTTTATTTTTCTCCTGATTCATCTCATGCCAACACATAGACCCCAGTAGATAAGGGCCAAAAGCAGGGAGGTCCCCAAAACAAGTTGAGTTTTTAGATGTCCCCTTCCTTTCCTGAAAGTTCCATCAGAACGGCACCCCAGCTGTGCTTGCATCTGGTGTTGGTATCGTATCGGTGGAGGTGAAGCCAGAAGTCAGGCTTTCCATGGGGAGACAGGAGTATGTGGCCACGTAGAAGGCTAGGGAGTCAAAAAGCCCTGAAGAGTGACAGTTCCCCTCTGCGTGGCCATGCTCGGTCCTCATCTGCTCCCTGGGGGCTTCAGAAAGCAAGTCTTCCTTCCCCTAGACTTCCTAGGACCCTCTCACTGGCAACACAACAGCAGCCCAGTGAGATGCCAGAGGCCTGGGCTCGCAGGCTTGTTGGGTATAGCCAGGGTGAGCCGGTGACTTGAGGACCCAACTTTCAATCCAGAGAGCTGTGCCTGGAGATTCCTGGCTAATCGATGCCCTGAAGCCTTGCCAGGCATACCGGACCCCAATTAGACTCTGACTGGCTCAGATGGGACAGGTCAGGAGCAGGGAGGGAGAGGAAGCTGAGGCCCTGTGCGGCACTGGCCCTGGCGCCTTCACACACCCTTCTGGCCCTTTTTCCTCTGCTTCCTCCTCCTCTTCCTTGTCCTCCTCCTCCTCGCTGGCTGAGTCCTCATAGAGGTTGATGGTTGCCTGGACAGGGAAGTTCTGCAGTAAAATCTCCCCAACACTGTACAGGTAGTCAAAGGAACGGGATTTAGGCCAGAAGAGCCTGTGGACAGAGAAGAAACACGGCCCCCACTTAGGACACATATGTGCAGAGGGGTCAGTAGGGCCAAGAAGGAAGCCAGCCCGTAAACCCCTTCTACCTGCAGTAATGGGATGAGAGGGAGAAGAAGAAAGGGTGCTTTGTAACAGAACCTTCTGGATTGTTACAAAATGGCTCCAGACAGGAAGGTCCATAGCTCATAGCTGTGGGGAGCCCCAGCCCCGGCATGTATCAGTCCTGACACTGATCCCACCGCCCACCTCCGAAGGCCTCCAGCCAAGCATTCTCTAGCCCTGTGTCCTCCATCTCCTACTAAGGCTTTCTTCACTGACCCCTCCCTAGGGGCTTAGGGGTCATTGACAATGACCCCAGGGAAGGCAACCTTGGCCAAGTCCCTTAACCTCTCTGGGCTTCAGTTTCCTGGTCTATGAAATAGTGATCGTAGCAGTGCCTCCCTCCTCCTGCCTCAAAGGGCTGTTGTGAGGATTTAAAGGGTGAATGGATCTATGTCAAGTTCCAAGCCTGGTGCCAGAAGCTTACCTGACAGGGTGATGGAACTCAGAGTCAATCTTGGTGACCTCGGCACCTGTTGCCCCACCGGCAGCCTGTCCAAAGCAAAAGCTAGCATGTGGCTCAAAGTGCATGGCCAGATAACTGCCTCTTCCATATCAGGGATCAGCAACCTGTAGGTAAGATGGTCTAGAAGAGACCTCAGACATCTCTGGGGTCCAGTCCCCACCCCCCCAGTAAGGGGGTCTGTCCTGGTTCTAGTTGAACAAGTAGACAGAGTCCGGGGGGTTGTTTGCTTTCCTGCCCCTGTTCTAACACCCGTTTGGAGACCGTCCAAGGGACAGAGTTCTACTGGAGCAGCCAAGACACAGGGGCAGAGTGGAGGTGGGCGAGAGCACCGGGCTTGGGTGCCAGGAGACCGGGACGCTAGTGTCAGCTGCACCGCGGACGTGCTGTGGAGCCTGCCTTCATCCCTCCAGCACTCTGGACTTCAGGCTCTTCATCTTCTAAATTACCCCAGAAACCTCAGCTCCGCCTTCCTCCCAGAGCTGTTGTGGGAATCAAAAGTGGGCAAGGCTGGGAAGGTGCTTTCCGGGGTCTGCAGCCCTGGACAGAGGTCGGGGGCTCTCTGGGAAGGGACCGGGTCAGCGTGCCTGCACGTGGTCATGTGTGTGTGCGCGAACACGTGGGACAGGGGCTCAAACTCACCAAATCCACAGGTTTCCTCACCTGCCTTTGGAGGTCATTTGTAGAGGACAGCCAGGGTCTCCAAAGACAAGCTCCTCTAGGACAAAGGGGAGAGATCAGCTGGTGGAGGGAGAAGAGACGAGGCTCCCTGAGATAATAAAGGAGGCCCGCCAGAAACGTGGCTCGGACTCCATCTCCTTCAGGAAGCATTTCTTAAGGACCCTGAGTCCAGGTCAGGACAGATGCCCCTCCTCTCTGCTTCCACAATGTTATCACACTGTTCAGTGATTATCTGTTTACTCACCTTAGAGCTTCTTAAGGGCAGATTTATGTTCAATCATATCTGAATCCCCAACACCTAGCGTAATGCCTGGTACACGGTAGGTGTTTCCGTAAATGTTTGGTGAACGGTAAATGTTTGGAGGAACGAATGAGGGGTGGGTGAAAACTATCTTGCCCCTGCTCCTGGACTGGGGAAAGGGGCCAAAAATACTTCTGGGTCCACTGCTTCCCCACTACCTTTTCCTGCCAAAGGTAGGAAAAGAGCAAATGGAAATCTTATGGGGTGGTCAGGAAAGAGACGGTTCTTCAGTCACAGGCCTCTGGGGACTTTGGACCTCTTTCCCCTCTCTGCAGCCTAAGTCATGTTCAACCCACGTTTCATGGCAATCTCCCCCTTTGCCCCTCGGTGGACTGGGCAACTTGGCCCATGAGGGCCTGGCTGCTTGGCTTTCAGCTTTGGCAATGCTCACTGTCCCCAAGTCCCCTCCTGCCAGCCGGAAGGATTAGTGACGTGAAGAGCCAGTTGAGATGTTGGCACCTGAGATGGGGAGGGGGCACAGAGAACAGGGGTGCCCTGGACATCTCATTTCCTTTCCTCTCCCAGGAACCCCACTAAGACTGAGTTCAAATTGCCAAGGGCCAAGTTCCACTTACCGTTCACTTCTGTCTACTTGTCCAGAGGAGAGAAGGGGCAATGAGTTTCCCAGGCCAGGGAGCGCCAGGGGGCCTTGTGCTGAGGCCGGGGCTGGAGCTGAGGCTGGGACCAGGGCTGGGGCTGGGGCGCGAGCAGCAGGGTCCATCCTTAGGGTGTCACGGCCAGGCAGGCTGTGGGGTCCTCCTATTTCTCAGAATCTCCCGCACTCTTTTGGCTTTTCCTGGGAGACCCTTTTATAAGGCCTGCCTGGACTCATAAATTATTCAGGGCCGTGCAAGGATGGGCTCCCTGACGGGTACCGGAGGGGAGGGGAATGAAGATTTAGGAAAAGGGGCTCAGGGAGGGAGAACTGTGTCGCTGGGTGTGAAATTTCTCCCAGTTGAATAAACAGAGAGTCAGTGGGGGGCGAGGGGTTCTCTTTACCTCCAAGTCAGAAAGGAAAACACAAAAGGGGCAAATCGCACACCGTTTGTGCAAATTCCCCAGGCAGTAGCAAGGCCTGAGGGGCGGGGAGGAAAGCTCGTTAGAAACCACAGAAAGTTCTCAGGCGCAGAGGGCAGGGTAGACAGGCCTTTAGCAAAGCTGGTTCCCAGTGAGAAGGCACAGCTGATCCGGCTAAGGTGAGCGAGGGACTCATGTTATTTCAGCTCAGACCCCAAATGGAGTTGCCAGGTGGACCTGATACGGGGTGACTGCCATTAAGCATATCACCGGGGTTAAGGAAAAAAAGGAGGTTGTGGGTAGGACGGGTCCAGATGCCTGCGGGGGGTGAATGTCAAGTCTTCTTTCCACGCCCTCCCGTTTACTGGTCAGTTCATTTGCAAAAGTGCCTGAATCCCCTCTCCAGCCTCAGCAGTCAGTGGTCCAGGAAAGGAGCGTGGGCGGCATTTCCAGGGTTTCCAGATCAGAATCCGGATCTCAGAGCTCAGCTTCCAGTCGGGGCGCCAGGGTGCAAAGCTGCTGACCATCCCTGGCCCCGGGGCCTTGGCTCCCTCACGTGTGAGAGAAGGATGCGAGCCCAGTGGTCCCAAAGGGCACCGTCAGCCTGAACACTCTGCGACAGGGGCTGGATAAATAGGTACTGACCCTGGGCAAGCCCAGCTGCTGAGCCATGGTCTTGGCCTCAGCCAGTCTTCTGGGTCTTTGCCAAAAAGTTTGCAGTTACAACTACTGGCAGGTTCCTTATGCTTTAGAGGTCCGAAAATAATGCCTCCTGACCTCAGTGTCAAGCACCGGCGCAGATTTATTTAGCTTCTTGGATATTCGTCACAGCCGGGTGTGTAATCGTCAAAAATTAGAGACCGCCTCAATGTCCAATAATAGGAAACCAGTTACGTTAATTAGAGGAAGTCCTTGTAACCGAGTACTAAGCAGGCACTCACAATCATGTTCTGGGAGGTATAATTATCGACACAGAATGTAAAAAAAAAAAAAAAAATCAGATGCTAGAATAGTATGAATAATTTGATTCAAGGGCTCTTCTTTTCTCTGTTCACCTACCCCTTACCTTCATCCCACTTCCAATTCCAGCCCCACTGTGTTCTTTGCAGCAAAGGAAAATCGGAAACAAGCCAAATGTCTCACTTTAGAAAGCTGGTTAAATAAATCATTGAATGGTTATACAATTTTATATTAAAATTGGCTTGATAGAGGATTGAGAAAAAGTTAATAAACTGAAGAGTGAAAAAAAGAAACCTGTACAATATAACTTAGAGGATGATCCTGTTTTGGTAAGAAAAAAAAAAAAGGTGTAGCATATACAGGAAAAAAAAAAAGAGAGAGACTGGTTAGAAGAAAGGAGAAAGTTACAGTGGTCATTCCGGGGAGTGAGATTATGGTAGATTTTTACTTCCTTCTTTAGGCTTTTCTGAGTGTTTCTAAAAGTTCTGCAAGCCCTGATACTCCTTGGGTAATAAAAAGTAAAGACACATAAAAATAAAAAGAAAGAAAGAAAGAGATGCTTATCCACAGAAGAGAGAAAACTCCTGGGAAAATGACAGCCATTTTCAAATATCTGAGGATTAGACTGCAATGAGATTACACTTGTTCTTTGTGACTTCAAAGGTAGGGCTGAGGCCCATGAGTAGAAGCTACAGGGAGACACATTTTGGCTCAATCAAAGGAAAACTTTGCAACGGTCCAGCCAACACCTAAACCAGAGACCTGGCACTGTACCGGCCCTCAATAAACAGAGCTTTATTATATGTGGCGAAATGAGTGGAGCCTTGGGCTGGGCTAAGCTCTCTGTCCCTGAATTGTGTAAGTGCAGGCTGGATCGTGGATCCTGGATCCTGGAGTGGAAAATCTAGAGGGTGGGGCAGGAGATGGTGAGCAGGGCTGCTGGGGAGCCCGAGTTTCTGTTAGTCTCTGAGGGTTCTTGCTAAATTTACCTCCAGAAGATGAAAATGTGCTTGTATTGTGTCAATACAATGGCTCAGATGAGCGCCTGAGAGGGAGCCAGGTGGAAGAGACTGGGCTGGAAGAAGATGGTATGTGAAGGAGAAAGATGCAGACCTATTGTCACACCCGGGGATCTTTTTTATCTCTAGGTGGCCATGGACTCTGAAAACGGGCAGGAGCGGGGAGAGAATGGGAGAAGAGGTAGCTATTCCTCCAGAGCTCAGGGCTCATTCCCAGCCAACCGTGAACTTGTGTTTATTCAGCCACAATCTTTCATGATCGAGGCTGTCCAGCCCCTTCATTCCCCTGAGCAGCAATCCTCAGAGGTCCCCCCTCACGCCAGCTCTCACATCCTTTCCCGGAGCCCAGGTAGCCTTCAGGCCTGTGTTCATGGATCTTTCTTCTCCCTACACAGCTGCTCTGTCTTAATTACCTCCTAAGAATTACCTCAGTCTCATTTAGCTTGTGGGAGGTGAAACCACTGGCCCCTCTTGGGGGCCTCTCCCCAGCCTGAAGGATTTAAGGCCTACAAGGGTTGCTGGGCAAAAATGGGAGCCTGGCTGTTCTCCATTGCCCTCAGCACGCAACAGGAGTGAGGTGGGCAGCAAGGGGGCAGGAAAGGTCTGGGACCACCAAAACGAAGCACTTCCTGTTAGGGCAATTACGATCCTACCTCTGTTTCCCCTAACAGCCCTACAGTGCCTCTGGGTTTTGTCGGTGATGGCTTTGCCAGAGCATCGAGAGGGCTGGGTACCTCCTCTGGGCCAGATGCTGCTGGGCATTGCCAAGCAAGAGAATGGACTAGAAAGAGGAGCAGACACTGCCTCAAGGTTCTGACAGCCTAGGGAGGGAGACAAGACCTGCATGCGGGAAGACTTGGTCAACCTCAGCCGGGCCTGGTACCCCTCCACCACTCTGAAGCATGTTCCCTTGTCGACTCCCCAGCTCCAGTCTCCACGTTCCCTGGGCCATGTTCCAAACTTCCTTCAGCTCCTACCACATTCCCGCCCCACCCTCTCCCCACAGAACAACCTCTGCTCCCACTTCCCTGAGAAAACAGAGGCTTTCAAGCGTGAATTACCTCAATGCCCTGCCCCCCACCCAAACCTGGCCTGCCTCCCCAACTTCCTTCCCCTCCAGCCCGCCCTTCTCAGGGGACGATGTGCCCCTCTCGTTAAAGGCTAATCTGTTCACCCGGGGCCGTGGCCTTATCCACCCTCCTTCTCTGGGGCCTTCCTCCAGGCCCTTCTCTTCAGGAAACTTCAGCTTCTTTATTCCAGCTCTTTCCCTCCTGATTATAAAGTGCCTGTCTCTGTCATCCCCCAGAACAAGGTCCCTCCTTCCCTAGATGTGTTCTCTTGCTCCCTTAACTTGCTCTCTCTCTCTCTCTCTCTCTCTCTCTCTCTCTCCATCTCTTTCTCTCTCTTCCCCTCCCTCCTTCCCTCTCTCTTTTCTTTCGTTCACCCTCAGATTTGTTGAAAGTAGAGTCTATACTTTTCCCAACTTCCCATTTATATCTCAACCTACTCCAGTTTGGCCTCAACCCCATCCTCCTAGGGAAAGTGCACTACCAAAGGTCCTCACTGACCTCCTAATTGCCAAGTTCAATGATCTCTTTGAACTCTGGGTGACCAAAGGCCCTGTTGGCCAAATCCTCATTCCTGAGGCTCTCCTTTCTCTTTTGGTCACTCTCTCCTGGTTTCCCTACTACTTCTGGAACCATCACCCTGGGTATCTTTTGCTGACCTCTCTTCCTCTGCTCAGTCCTCACATCTGTGGTTCTCAATTAGAGTCCACAAATGAGGCTGATACACAGTAATGTTTTCAGTAGGTCACAGCAAAATGGGAAAAACATCAAAAGTAGAGCTTTTCAAAAATCTCAATGTATTCAATTATAAAAGATTATCCTTTATTCTGACATTATGCCTTTCCTAATTTTTTGGTGGCAAAATATTCTCTCTTTCTTGAAATGATGGCAACGATGGATATTAATTTATTTCTTTAATGTCCCTACTTGGCAAAATAAAAGTGTTAGTTTCTCTATGTCAGTCCCATTAATGTTTATTCAACAAATGAAAAATTGACTCATATTTCCAGCCTGAAGTTTTCCTGATAGGTGTCTCAAACTCATTCCAAAACCAACTGGTTTTGTTTCCCACAAACTTCCTCTGTACCTGCCTCGATAAACAGCATCATATTGGCCCAGTCACCCAAGCTAAAAGCCTCAGCTTCCAAGCCCCATTGGTTGTAGTCTTCACCATTTCTCACGCTTGTCCTCTCTGTGCTCCCCACTCTCCTGGTTGTTTCTTCAGTTATGGCCTCATCCATCCTCTCTCACCTGGATGCTCGAAGCAGCTTCCAGATAGGCTCCCCCATCCTTGACTTGGCCTTTCTGATCCATCCTCCTCGCTCCAGTGATCTTTCTATAACACAGGACTGAGTATGCTCTTCCTGGGCTCAAACACTTCCAGTGATTCCCAATTGCCTATGGGAAATGTCCAATCTCTTTTGTGTGGCAGTCGAAGCCCTTTGCTGCCTAAGCGCAGCCTGCCTCTCCAGCCTTATACATCCAGTGCCCATCCTCCACTGCAGCTCCCCTTTAGAGACCTCCACTCTATAAACAGGCCATGCCTTGCACCTGTAATCTTTTCACGGTTTAGAGACGCTGAAGGTCTCAATCCCACCCTGTATGCGACTTGTCATGAGGCACACTGTGGGTCACAACCAGGGGCAGAGCTTAAAATCGATTTAGTGGGTTGCAGACAGCATTTGACAAAATGAATGAATAGCAGATAGAAGAGTGAATCACATGGGGCGAGGGTACATGTTGTTCTGTGAAGCTTTTGCTTTAGCCAAATATCTAGATCTAGATTGAAAGGTACACAAATGCATGTCCTGGATTACGCTGTAAAATACGTTTCTTACTGTGGGTCCCAGTCATAAAATTTGACTGCACTCAAGGGACTACATGTTATTCTGGGACTCATTTAACTAGTGCTGCTCATGTCAGAGTCCTTGCTCTCAAAATGGGTCTAGTCTCACTGGGGAGTGTAACAGAGGTCAGGAGAACAGGTGATGCCAGGGAGAACTCATGGAAGAGGGGCGATCGAGTGGGGCTGGGCTTATGTGGGCAGAGAGAAGGGGAAATGTAATCCTGGCACAGGAGTGGATAGTAAGAGGACAGAACATTTGTTAAACATTTATGTACGAGGCACTGTTCTAAGCATTTTGCATGGATTCATTCAAGTCTCACAAACAACCCTGTGAAGAAGATACTATTTCTAGCCTCATTTATAGGTGAGATTAAGGTACTTGCCCAAGGTCACAGAACTACAAGTGACAAAGCTGGGATTTGAACTCGGGTAGTCTCTGTGCTCTTAAGCACTGAGCTGTACCCCCTGCCACTGGGGGCCGAGCAGAGGAGAGAGAGAGAGCCTAGGCCAGCAGGAAACCGGAGGAGGACCTAAAATGCCAGGTTGAAAGGCCCAGAACAGGTTCTGCTCTCACCTCAGGAAAGGAGATCTTACTCGTTCTCTCCAGCATCTGCTTCTTGAGCCAGGGTCCCTGGGGTTAAGGGCAGGAGGCCTAGAAACCAGAATGGGGGCCAAGTGGACACAAGAAGCTAGGCAAGGCCTGCTCTAAGAGAGGAGGAAAGGGGACAATTCTCTTCCTACCAAAGCCTGTCCCCAAAGCAAAACTAGCAAATGGTGCCTGGGCCTTCTGCCCTCAAGTCCAAATGTCCCAAATGTGCCAAGTCTTGGGCCCAGCCCCTTGGGTGCCTGGGACAGGGGGTCCCCTCTGGAGAACAGTTTGTTGCCGGGTCAGCTCTCCCCCTGCGCTTTTTGCCTCTTGGCCGCCATTTGAGCCGGGGCTGTGGCCCATGTGGTGCTGGGCTCTCTGGACAGAGCCCCTCGCAGCTCCCCATTTGCTCCTCATTTGGACGGCAGGGGCCTAGAAAAACAGAGCGCTGAGGAGGCAGGAGGCGTGGGAGGGAGGGAGGGCACCTGGGAAGGTCACTCCCTCCTCCATCAGGGCCATCCAGCCCCATCCCTGGCTCCTCTGGCCAGACTCTCCAGCCTCTTCTCTGAGCCAGCTTCCTTTCCCAGCCTGGCCTGAGGCGTGGGGAAGATGCAGCGATGCTGAGTTCTCAGTAGTGCATTCTCTTCTCTTTTCTTTTTAGTCTTGGCATCCTGCAGGTCCTGCCTAAATAAACAACAGATACCGGTAACTAGCGCCAGATGTCTTCTTGGGAGGTGGATCCTGACAAACTACTAAGAATAACCAGCACCGCAACAAAAATAGTTAACATGTATTGAGCCCTTACGATGTGCCAGGCGCTGTGCTAAGCGCTTTATTGCTTTATTATTCCATTTACTCCTTGTGGAAACCCTATGAGGTAGGTACTATGACTCCTCCCATATAAAGGCATGCAGGAAACTGAAGCACTGGGAGATTAAGTGACTTACCAAATAGCTGGTGAGGAACAGATCTGAGACTGGGCTTCAAGTCTGTTTTGTTTCAGCGCTCTCTGAGATTTTAGAATCCAGCTGTGTGGAGAGTGTAGTCCATTTAGCAATTGCCCTGGGTGCCCCACTTCAAGGCCCGTGTGCTCCTATAGAGTTAGGCAGGTGGCAGAGGGGGCCAATGAAAGTGGGTGACTGGTGCCACAAGCTGAGCACATCTCCACCATAGCCATCACAAGTGCCCTGGGACTGGGCCTGATCTGTCCATGGCACCACCTCTCGACTACAAAATAGGGACAAACAGCTCTGGACTCAGCCTGCACTAGTCATTGCTACAGAATGGTTTGGCTACCACTCTAGCTCAGGTGCTTGTCATCTTGTCATCTAACATCTATCTATCTATCTATCTATCTATCTATCTATATATATATATATATATTTTTTTTTTTTTTTGTGGTACGTGGGCCTCTCACCGCTGTGGCCTCTCCCGTTACGGAGCACAGGCTCTGGACATGCAGACTCAGCGGCCATGGCTCACGGGCCCAGCTGCTCCGCGGCATGTGGGATCTTCCCGGACCGGGGCACGAACCCGCGTCCCCTGCATCGGCAGGCGGACTCTCAACCACTGCGCCGCCAGGGAAGCCCTAACGTCTATATTTTTGCAGTAGACCTTAAAGTGGAAAAGATGGGCTTTAGAGTTAGATGGACTTGGGAGTGTGTTCCAGCTCTAGCACTTAGCTGTGTGACCTGGGGCAAATAACTTAGCCTCTCATTTCTCAATTTCCCCATCTGTGAAATGAGATAGTAATGGCGCCTACCTCACAGGGCTGTAGTGAAGATTGAAGGAAAGAGTATATAGGTTGTTCAGCCTGACACATATTTAGGACTTAATATATGTTGGCTGTTATCATTATTGTAATTATTCTGTTTTTCCCCTCTACCACTGTGGTTATTCAGAGCATAGACTTTGGAAGCAGGCCTGGGTTGGAATCCCTCCTGTATAGTTTACCATCCAGGTGGCATTGGGTAAGTTAACCAACCTCTCTGAGCCTCAATTTCCTGGAGATGAAAACAATAGTACCCATCTCACAGGGCCTGAGTGAGGATGGAATGAAATACTGTAGGTAAATTGGTATTAATTCTTTTTGTCCCACACACTTTCAGGTGTTTTCTGCATACTTGGCCAGATTCAGCTTCCTAAAGCACAGCTTCCATCCCGCTCACACATCTGCATTGGCAACCCATGACTGACAGAATAAGCCAGGCATTCACAGTGTTTCCTATAACTTCAGCCTCACTTCTGACTCCACCCAGCTTCCCCTCTCACTTCCAGCAGGCTTGTTACTACATTGGCCATGCACATGATCATCTCTACCCCTGCCTAGGTCTGGAATGCCTTCTGTCTCCCCCATGTCTCAAATTCTACCTCTCCCTTCCAGGTCCTCCTTGAACCCACACTGACTCCAGGAAGCCTCCAAGAAATCTTAATATCTGCCTACTTCCGTGGCCTTATCATCTGAGTTCCCTTCTCAGATGTGAAGCAAGGCATCCTATTGAGGTGATCAGGGGAGGGGCCGTGGCTTTGTCATCTCTCCTCCCTCCCATCAGCACCCGGCACAGGACTGGGTACACAGCAGGCACTCATTCCATGCGAATGGAATGCCATTTGACACAGGATAATTGGTCTGAGAAGACTAATAGATTCAGTCTAGCAGAGCCTTGGGGCTCTAGGGTAGGGTGACAAATAGCCGTGACAGGTGCATGGGCCAGGATGGGTTTCTCTGTCAGTATTGTAAGACAGAGTATCCAAGATCACAGGATGGGGGAGTTTTAGAGGGTAACTGTTGACTTGGCTGGGACAGCTCAGGAGCAAGGCAGGTTATTAGTAAGGAGCAGCATAGCAGAGGTCCTCGGACAGGGGGAAGCTAGAAATTATCTTGAATCCAGAAATTCTCTCCTCATTATTCCCAGCTGTCTGCTCTATTTGACAGAACGTTTCTAAGCATGTTTAAAGTTTCATCTCCACCCTCCTTTCCCTCTCCTTCCAGCCTTGGCCTAGACCAGCAGCCCTAAAAGTATGATCCAAAGACCCATCGGGGTCCCTCAGATTCCATCAGGGTGTTCAGTCAAAGCTACTTGATAATACTGAGACATAATACTGAGACATTATTTGCAGTTTTCACTGTGTTGACATCTGCACTGATGGAGCAAAAGCAACAGTGAGTCAAAGCACCTAAGCATGGATCAAGTGGTGGCACCAAACTATATTCACGTTATTCTTCATCATCGATGTATTCATGGTAGAAGAAATATCAGTTTCACTTCAGAATGTCTTGATTGAACAGTAAAGATGATTCATTTTTAATAAATCTCAACCCTCTGAGTACATGCTGTTTTTAATGGTCTGTGTGACAAATAGGAAGGATATATAAAGCACTTCTACTGCATACTGAAGTATGATGTTGGCATGAGGAAAAGCACTTGTTTGATTGAATTGCAAGCTAAACTAGCCAGTTTTTCATGGAACTTTTTTTTTTTTTAACTTGAAAGAACAACTGACAGAAAAACTATGGTTATTCAGACTTGGGTATTGGCCAGCATTTTGTTGAAAATGAATCAAGTGAGCCTGTCATTGCAAGGCAAACAATTGATAGTATCTGTAGTCAGTGATAAACTCTAAGCTTTCAAGTAAGAAGTAGAATTTTGGAAAACCTGTATCTATTACTGTAAGCTTGAGAATTTCTCAATACCCTAAGGACATTTCTGATAAGATTAGTAGTGATATTAATGAATGTGGGTTTTATATTGTATAATCATGAAATGAGTCAACAATTGGAAGATCTGCATAACTGGGTGGACCAATATTTTCCAAATGACTAATGCATGATGTTACAAAAGCATGGATAATAGATCCATTCAAAGTGCAAGTTAAGCCAATGGATTTTAATGTAACCGAGTACAAAAGGTTCACTGATGTGGTTTGAGATTCAACATTGCCAATAAACATTAAGAAATTACCACTTGTGAAGTTTAGGTGTAGTATCAAAGAAGAATATCCACAGTGTATTAGTTTTCTATTGCTGCCATAACAAATTACCACAAACTTAACAACTTAATATGACACCTATTTATTATTTCACAGTCCAGGGGGTTTCACCTGAGTTCTCTGCTTAGTCAAGTTGTTGGCTGGGCTGGGCTGTTATCTGGAGGCCCTGGGGGGGAAATGATCTGCTTCCAAGCCCATTCAGAATGTTAGAAAAATTTAGTTCCTTCAGGTTGTAGGTCTGAGGTCCCTGTTGCCTTGCTGGCTGTCATCCAAAGGCCAGTCTCTGCTCCTAGAGGCTGCCCATCTTTTTTCTCATGTGGTCCCTTCCATGTTCAAACCATCAATGGCATGTCAAGTACTTCTCATGCTTCCAGTCTCTCTGACCTCCTTTTCTGTCACTAGCCAGAGAAAGCAATCTGCTTTGAAATGGCTCATATGATTAGATTAGCCCACCTGGAGAATCTCCCCTTGCCAAATAACTAACATAATCATGGGAATGATAAACATCGTAAACAACCCACTCTCAAAGGAGAGGAAATTTATACACAGGTGAGGGTCATTTGGGGGATCATCCTTAGAATTCTGCCTAAAAAGCTATTAAATAACCCCCTTTTCTAACTACATATCTTTGTTAAGCTAGATTTTCTTCATATATCAATGCTTTTAACCAAAACAACATATTGCAGCAGACTGAATGCAAGAGCAGGTATGAGAATCCAGTTGCTTTTTATTCCGCCAGATATTAAAGAGATTTGCAAAAATGTAATACAATGCCGGTTTTCTTGCTAATTTTTTTGTTCCGGAAAATAGTAATTTTTCATAAATATATGTTATTTAAAAAAATATTCATTTATTTTTGGCTGTGTTGGGTCTTCATTGCTGCGTGCAGGCTTTCTCTAGTTGCGGTGAGCGGGGGCTACTCTTCATTGCAGTGAGCAGCCTGCTCATTGCGGTGGCTTTTGTTGCAGAGCACAGGCTCTAGGCGCGTGGGCTTCAGTAGTTGTGGTACATGGGCTCAGTAGTTGTGCTTAGTTGCTCCGTGGCATGTGGGATCTTCCTGGACCAGGGCTCCAACCCGTGTCCCCTGCATTGGCAGGCGAATTCTTAACTGCTGAGCCACCAGGGATGCCCATATATGTTATTTTAACATGCAATGGGTTTATCATTGTGATTTTAAATTAAAAAATAGTTTAAAGACTTTATCCATTTTAATTTCTAATATGTTAAATAATGATAGAGAGAACCCATAAAAAGGAGTCTTTTTGGAGTCTTTAATAATTTTTTAACTAGTACTTTTTATTTTTTTTATTTTTAAATTGACATACATGTCGTTTTATATTCTGTGTGACAAAATGTGAAAAGATACATAAAATTCACTCTTTTGGGTATATGAGTGCAGAGTTTATACAACAATGTTTACAGTTCCAACACCCAAAATAATTCCCTATGCCACATCATTTTAGTCAACCCCTTCCCCCCATCCCCAGTCTCAGGCAACCTCTAATCTATTCTCCATCCCTATAGCTTTGTGATTTCAAGAATGTCATATAAGTGGAATCACACAGTAAGAAGTCTTTTGACTCTGGTTTCTTTCACTCAGCATAATACATTTGAGCCTCATCCATGTGGTTTCCTGTATCAATAGTACATTCTTTTTTATTGCTGAATAGTATTCCGTTGTACAGATGTGCCATAGTTTATTTATCCATTCAGTAGCTGAAGGACATTGGGTTGTTTCCTAAATAGTTTTTAAAAGTATAAAGTGGTCCCGAGACCACAAATTTTGAGAGAGAGGTGATGGTAATGGATGGTAATGGACATATCATTTTTATACGGGAAACCAGAAGATGGATGAAAGAGCCATACATTGGAGATAGGATTGGAAGGATTTACAGATCAGATGTGATGGGGTGTAGAGGGTCAGAGAAAGAGAAAAGAGTGAAATTAAGTCTAACTCTGGGGTTTCTGGCTTAAACAGCTGGCTTTCTCAAATGGAGAAGATGGAGGGAGGATTGGTTTTCTTTTTTTTTATTTTTTAATCTTTTTATTTTATATTGGAGTGTAGCTGATTAACAATGTTGTGATAGTTTCAGGTGCACAGCAAAGCAACTCAGTCATACATATATATGTATCCATTCTGCCCCAGACTCCCCTCCCAGCCAGGCTGCCACATAACATTGAGCAGAGCTCCCTGTGCCATACAGTAGGTCCTTGTTGGTTAGAGGATTGGTTTCAGTTCAAAGGGAATCAAGGATACAATTTTGGACATGTTGAGTTTGAGATGCTTTTGAGATATTCAAATGGAGATGTCAGTTTGTAGGGGTCTGGATTTCAGAGAAGTCTTGGCTGAAAGTGATGATTTGGAACTCATCAGACTATAGAGGGTAATTGCAACCATAAGAGATAAATGAGACTTCCAAGAATGGAAATGCAGAGTGAGTCTTGCATAGGGAAGGAGTCCTAGGTCAGGCTCCTGAGAAACACTCATATTTAAAGATCTAGCAGAAGAGTAGAAGTCAATGAAGTAGTAGTCAGAGAGACAGGAGGAATATCAGGGGAGAGCTGTATCACAGAGGCCAAGATAAGAAAACATTTCAAGAAGGGCAAATTCATTGCGGATGTTGAATTCTGCATAGAAGTCGAGGAAGTTAAACACTGAGATGTGGCCATTGGATCTGATGAGTCAGGGTCATTCGTGACCTTGATGAGAACTTCTTGGTTTGGTGGAATAGTGGGGTTGGACTGGGTCTAATCCTCTCTGCCCTGAGCCCTGACTCCTCCCACACTCCTCTCATCGCTGCCCCTTTACCCCTAGAATCTTTCTTATTCCTCCTTCTAGACTCCTCTTTTCATAGCACCATCGCCTCCCTCTCCCTCAAGACCTTGCTTTATACAGATCTCTCTTAGACTTTCCTCCTCGAAGACCCCACTCCTACCTGTTCTGCTATCTTCCCAGAGCCATCTCTTCCCAGATCTCATTTTCCTCCCTTCATTCTCTCACCACTGACTCTTCTCCTTCACCACATACTGCTTTTCTCAGACTCTCTTCTTTCTTATCTTCTTTCACACTCTTCTCCATTCCCCCACCTATCGAGGCTCTCTGGATCTCAGCAGGAGTCCTAGCAGATTACTAAATAGCCTCCTAGGCTTAACGCTGAGGAGTCACAGTCTTTGGCATGATTCCACCAGGAACGGACAGTGCTGACCTGGGGCAACGTGGCGTTAGAACCTAGTCCTTCAGTGATTGCCAATCTGGTAACCACATCCTGCCCTCATCCGCCCTGGCACCTTCCCCTAAGATTCTGCCTTTTCCTCTCCTCAATTACACAGAATCACTGTGAGCTGATAAGGCGCCCCCTCCACTACAAATTCTATCTCGCTTCAACCAGCATTTTCTACTTATCAAAATATGTTCCTCTACGTTAGCCCAGGCTTGGGAAGTCAGCTGGGTGAAGCCTGGAGAAAGAAGATAGGAAGACTTGCCCCAGGTCACACAGCAGGGTAGAGGATTAGCCCGCTGTTCTTTCCACCCCTTCGGTGTTGCTTGCTTTCATGCCCACAGACTCCCCAGGCCCGAGCTCAGGCACGGCTGCCCTTTTAGCTTGTCCCAGCCAGCCACGGGGTAGCCCCCTGGAGAGACCCTGGCTCAGGAGCACTGCCCGGGGATCAGTACCCCACTCACACCTGCAAGACTGTTATAGGCCACCTTGGGAAGGAGGATGATTTCTGATTTGCTTCATTGATTCTGCTCTGCAGTAGCTCAGTCACACGATGTACATGAAACACTCAAGCACAGTGCCTGACACCTAGAAAGTGTTCAATGAATAGTGGCCGCTGGCCTTATCATTTGTAATGAGGAATTCTTGGGAGGGAGTCAGTGTGGTACACTGGCGAGCTTACTGAACCAGACATCTAGAGGCCTAGATTCCAGGTCTAACTATTCCTGCTCAACTTGAAACGCTGGGTGAGTCATTCATTTCATCTCAGGGGGCCCAGGCTTTCTCATCTGGAAATAGTAATGGCTGCCCTACTTCTGTAATATGTTGTATTAGCCTTTAAAGCATTCACAATCTTTGACGTAGCAATTCTAATCCTAGGAATTTGTCAGTGTTATGTGCAAAGATGCTAGGTTATAATAGTGAAAACAATGGAAATCACAAAAATGTCTAATAGTTAATGGTTAAATTATATTTCCCTATGATAGAATCCAGCACATCCATAAGAGAATGATGCAGATCTGTTTTTTTTTATTGACATGAAAACAGGACCCTGTCAATGTCCTATCATTATATTATTTAGAAATGATAGAAGGTTATAAAATGGTAGGGAATAATGTGATTCCATTTTATAAAAAAAAGTTCTATTCATGTCTTCTACAGTACATCAAAATGTTAACAGTGATTAAAACTATACTTCTTGCTTGTGGTATTACGGGGACCTCCATTTTCCTCTTTATACTTTATAATTTTCTGAATTCTTTGCAATCGCATCTAGTATGTTTCTAATCAGAAAAAAAAAAACCCAGGAAAGCTTTTTTTTTTTTTCTTTTTTTTCCATTTGGAGAGGAAACCCAGTTGCCGCAATCCACTCCACAGAACTTTGGAGAGACTCAAATGACATAGACTGTGGTCTATGTGGTACTGCTGTGTGTGGTACAAAGGGAAGGCCCACCATTATCATGGCTGCCTCAGTCCCCCCTTGTAGGGACCAGGTCCTGCGCTTTGAAGCCACCAGAGTCTGACCCTGCAGTACACATGTCTGCCCTTGGACTCAATCTTAGGGGTGGGGTAGGGCTGGGGGTTCGCTGGAGAAGAAGCTGGCTGGACGAGTCTGCAGGGCTGTAGGCAGTGCAAGGCTGCTGAGGTACTGGCTCACCAGGGCCGTGTTTGTGAGGCTTACTTCCTGCTGGGCCTCAGGGCCGCTAGCCAGGAACACTTAATGGGGGTTAACAGAGCCCCCTCCTCTCCCCACCCCAAAGCTGGAATGTTCCGAATTCCTCCTTGGGCCAAACCCCTCTCCCCCCAAGATCTCTCCTGAGCTCACAGAGGTCACTTCACAAAAGCTCAGCTGGAGTTTTTGACAGGAAAAACACAAAACTCACCAAAGTTTTTTTTTTTTTTTTTTTTTAAAGTACCTCAATCTTCCACAGCCTCCAGGGGTTTAATTCTGACCTGTAATAAGTCTCTGACCCAAGGCTGAGATTTGCACATGGATTTTGCAAAGCTGCAGCTAACAATTAGAAATCCTTTATCACCTCAGCCTGGGGCCCCTTGCACCTTACTTCCCTCCCTCAGGATTCATTCCTTCCTCTCCAGGGCCATACATCTCCTCCAAGGCTCTACAAAAGAACTGCTTCGTAAGTGTCTCAATTCTGATTTGTTTTTAAATCCACCTAGGTGGGCTCTTGCTTCCTAGTTGTTATCGATTTGGCCCATGGTGAAGCCAGGCTGGGCCACCTTGGGTTTCTGAGGGGAGGGTACTGGAGGGAAAATTCTGGAGGCACTTGGGTTGGTAGTATTTGTTTCCTCAAGGCTACCATGAAGTTTCCAGTCTTTGAAACTGCAGGGCCAGAGAAAGTACTCTCCAACTCAGATGATAATTTCTGGATGGAGCTCCTGAGGGCAAAAGGACTGAGGCAAAGGGATGGGAGGAAAGGAGCTACAGTTTACCCCTCTGCTTAACTGTGGTGGTGGGAGAGCTGAGGAGAACAGGAAGGGTGCTCCCTCACAGCCAGTTCCAGTTCCTTCCTTGGCATGAAGTCTCAGGGAATCAGCAGAAGATGGATTTCTGAGTGAAGTCATAAAGTCTCCCCCTTAAGCCCTTAAATAACTCTCTCCCACTGGTCTCCAAGTCTGTCAGTAGAAATTCCTTCTTTGAAGAAAATCCTGCTATTTGTGACAACGTGGATGGACCTTGAGGGCATTATGCTAAGTGAAATAAGTCTTGACAGAGAAAGACAAATGCTGTAGGATCTCACTTATATGTGGAATCTAAAAAAAAAAATGAGCTCATATATACAGAGAACAGATTGATGGTTATCAGAAGTGGGGATGGGGATTGGTGGGTAAGATGGGTGAAGGGGGTCAAAAGGTGCAAACTTGCAGTTATAAGATAAATAAATCTCGGGGATACAGGGTCCAGCATGGTGACTATAGTTAACAGTGCTGTACTGTATATTTGAAAGTTGCTAAGAGAGTAGATGATGGAAGTTCTCATCAGAAGAAAAAAGAAAAAAAAAAATTTGTAGCTCTGTGTGGTGATGGATGTTAACTAAACTTATTGTGGTGATCAGTTTGCAGTATATACATATATCAAATCATTATGTTGTACACCTAAAATGAATACAATTTTATATGTCCATTGCATCTCAATAAAGAAAAAAGAAATTGCTTTTTTTGGACTGAGACATTATTCTCTTCAAGTGGCCTTTTTGAAAATGGAGTTGGAACCATAAACATTACCAGCACTAATAGCTGGAGAGGTTGTAGGTGATGTCTGCTTTCTAAGTTCTGCCTTTCTGTGTTTTCCAGCATTCTAATGTGAGAGTGCTTTACTTTGATGATCAGGACAAAAAGAAACTTCTTTTTAAAGCAATTAGAATATCTCTCAACCCAGTTGTAGTTCCCTGAGCTGTCATCAACCAACTGATGCAGAAGGAGAGGTGAACTTCTCCAAGGACAAGCTTTCCAGAAAGTAGGGCTTCAAAGGAATGGCTTTGCCACCTACTAGAGCCCTTGGGAGCTGGGGGTGAGGTGTGGAGAGGAAAGCAAGTGTCTCAGATGTCTGTGAGACCAAGGGATGGAGCAATGAGACTGGCTGACAGAAGAGGGCTGTGGAGGCCTCTGTCACCCACAGAGCAGCACATCAGATCCTTCCTTGCGCCTGAGAACCCCACTTATCTGATCCCACAGAGTCATATGAAAAGTACCCTCAAAGAAAGTGTACCATGCACAAGACTCTTGGAGCAAGAAGTGGGGAATGGCAGGGCAAGGAAGGGTTAATTCAGGAGCTGCTGTCAGTCTTGACCCTCCTAATCCTCTCCTGCAGTTCCAATCCCTCCCCTAAGGAAGATTAAGTAAGAATCCTAAATGAAGCCTTCTTGCCCAAACCCTGGGCCATGGAGTGTGTTGGCCTCATGCCCAGACGACAAGTTCAGCTGGCCAGGCCTAGAGTTCTCTGTCCCTCCAGAGACACCAGGGCTTGACTTCTAGGAGGACCCCTCAGAGAGAGGAGTTTCTTTCAAAGCTGCCTGCTTCTAATAACAACTGTTCAGTCTTCTATATTTATCAAAGTGGCTTCTTGTCCCCATTACCTTAGTTGAGACTCAAAACTTTGGAGACACTTTTCTCATCAAAACTAGGGCCTGGAGAAGTGAGGGGACTTCCACAACAGGTTCCCAGCAGAACGGAAATGAGAAGTTAGTCCTGGTTCTCAGGCCAGGACTGGTTCTCTAAACCCTCTACTGCTCATCACACAAATCAAAGCAGAATCTAGACTGGCTCATCACTCAACCACTAGCTATTTCGTCCACCCCTGCCTTCCTGACCCTGGCTGAAAGCTGACCCCATTGGGCCATTTCTCCCAGTTGAATAATCTCCAAAGACTTGTTCTTCCTCCTGCTCAGCTCTGCTACGTCAGACTCTTTAGAGATTCCAAGGCTCAGTGATGGCATTTAAAAAATTCTGCCTTCCCCCTGCCCCAAACCACTTTCCTACTTCCTCCTACCGTGTCAGGACTGGCTCTGGGGAGAGGCTCTCCTCTTGGGCCACTGTCGACTCCCATGGGAAACCTAAGCTGGGCTCTTCCGTCACCATCCCAAGTCCTCAAGGCAGCTCACCAACCCTCACTGAAAGCTCAGATATGGATAGGGAGTACAAAGGGAAAGTATTTAAGCCAGCTTGGGTGGGAAGAGTGGTTAAAGGAAGGTTTCAAGGAGAGGACGAGTCCTGAAGGATGACTAGCAATTAACCACGCAAATGTTGGATGGTTGAAGAGCTTAAGGGTTTGGAGACACAGAGAATGGCAACTTCAGATAAGGACACATGTTCAGGTATGGTTAGATTGTGTGTGTGTGTGTGTGCGTGCACACGCACACGCGTGCATGCACATTGGAGCATAAAACATGAGGGTGGAGGTTATTGGTGCGAGATGAGCCTGGAACAAAAAGCAGGAGTCAGACATTGGAGGGCTTTCCTGGTTTCCAGGGCTAGAGAGTTTGAACTTCAACATGAAAGCAGTGAAGAGGTCCTGAAATTTTTTAAGCATGGCAAAGAGATGGGGTGATACTAATGATTTGATTTCCATTTTAGAAAGATCCTTGTCTGCTGGATGGATAATTGATTGCAGGGGCGGGGCAGAAGTAGAATTAGAGAGACCAATTTGAGGTGCCTATGAGATTTCCAACTGGACAGAGATAATACAGGGTTTGAACCAAAGTCTAAGGCAGTGCAGATGGAAAGAAGTGGATGCATTCAGGATGTATTTTGAAGGTAGATCTGATAGGACTTCTTAACTGGTTATAGGTCAAGTAGAGGTTAGGAAACAAGGATGGCTGGCTTGGGTTGCTGGATGAGTGATATTCCCATTGAGATAGGGAACACTGTGTGAGAAATAGTTTGGGAGTGGAGAGAGAAGAGCGAATATGATTTCAACTTTGCAAACTGTTGAGTCTGAGGTGCCATTAAACCATTCAGATGGGCTCATTCCAAAGGCAGTTGCATACACACATCTTGAGTTCAGAAGAGAGATCTGTTCCAGTTATATAGATTCAGGAGTCATTGGCATAGAGATGGAGTGGATGAGGTCACCCATGGAGGATGTAAAGAATAAGAAGAGAACTCTAGCTGAAACCCTGGGGTGGGGGAATAGTCAGATTTATAGAGTGGGTAGAAAAGGAGGAAGTTATAGAGGAGACCCTAGAGGGATCATTTTCAGGAGCAGGGAAAACTGGGAGGGATGTTACAGAAAACGAGAAGACAGTTTTATGAAGGAGAGGGACAAGGTGAGATGACAGACATAGGACCACTGGATTTGGGGCAAGGAAATTGTTGGTAACCTTAGTGAGAACATTTTCAGTGGAGGGCTAACGGCAGCAGCCTGCCTTCAGAGGGTTGAGCAGTGATGGGAGGGGGAAGAAGTAGAGACATCAGTATTAAATGGCTTGTTTAAGAACCTTGGCTGCAAAGAGAATGATGAGGAGAGGGTGATAGCCGCATAGGTAGAGTAGGAAGCTCAAAGAGAGTGGTAGGCATTTGAAGTGGTCACCAGCAGATGCTCACCAGGGACAAGTAGAAGGACTTCCAAGGAGCTCTGAAGGCCCCACAGAGATGCACAATCATGATCAGGTAGAATTGTGCCCGTTTTAGCAGTAAGAAAACCAATGGCTGGAAAAGACTTGCAGTGTCCCCACTGATGAGTGACAGAGATGAGATTCAAGTAGATTTCCCTCCATACCTCCCGTCAAATGTTTTCTTGCCCCTGCTCTGCACCGCTTGGCATCCACATTGGCACTGTCATATCCATCACTGATGAGTAGTATTGACTATCAACCATGTGCCTAATGCTGTGGAGGCGCAACAGAGGTTTCATATATGACTTCTTCCCTCAGATTGTTTAGAATTTGGTTGAAGAGACAAGATAGTCAACATATGCACAAACCTATAAAATGACGAAACTCTTGTCTCTCTCTCTCCCTCTCTCTCTCTCTTTCCCAGTCTCTCTTTCTCTCCTGTGTTCCCCACTCCCTCTTCATTTCCCTTCTTTTCCTCTGATCCTCTCTCTCAATCTTCTTTCCCAATACTGCACAGCCCTGGTCCCTTACACTGAAGTGTCATTGACTCATTCAGAAAGTCTATATTTTATAGTCCCTGAAACCTCTTTATCACTTTTATTTACTCATTAATAGGACATTTTTGAACACTGGCTTTGGGTGTGTAATGGGTGGGTAATGCACTGTGCAAGGCACTGGAGATACAGAGGTGAATAAGATACAGTCCTTGCCCTCAAGCAGCTCACAGACTAGTGGGGAAGAATAAGGATATAAAGAGGAGAGTGCAACATAGTGAAATAAGTACTATCTGTATCTCAGTTTCCTTATTTATACAATAGGGATTACTACCTACCACAAGACGTTGTTGTGATGATTGAATTAACATGTATAAAGTGCTTATAATGGTCACATAGGATACAGTATGTTAGTGTTGCTATGCTATTAGTAGTATTAGTAGTAGTAGCATTACTGTGATGGAGGTAAGTAAAGACAAGATACCATAAGAACACAGAGGATGGGAACTTGACCCAGGCTAGAGTAAAAGACATTTGAGCCCTAAAGGACGAGAAGGTGCTAAACAGAGAGAAAAGAATGCCAGGCATTCTGCATAGTAGGAGCAACCCGTGGTCAGGTTTGGAAGCAAAAGGCAACAGGACATGATTGAGGAACTCAAAGTAACTTAGTTCAGCAAGAGCATAGAACATGCGGAGGGCAATGGCTAGAGATGAAGTTTGACAGGTCATAGAGTCCAGACACGTTTGGACTTTATCCTTTAGCCGATGGGGAGCCAACTGGAATGTTGTATGTAGAGCAGAGAGTTGATTAGATTAGTGCTGAAAGATCACCTTAACAACAGCATGGAGCACAAATTGGAGGGGGCAAGACTGGAAATAAGACCAGTTAAGAAACTGTTGCTATAGTCCAGAGGAGAGAGGATGATGAAGCCCTGGACTGTGGAAGTAGCAGTGGGGATGGAGAGAAGGATGCCATCGATTTGAGGTATCTTCAAGAATTGGAGAGACTGTGACAGTAGAAGGTGAGCGGTAAGTGTGAGAGAGGTGTCAAGAATCACTTCCAGGATTTGGGTCTGGTGCAAGGAGATAAATAGAGGTATCACTCAGTGACCACAGGGAACCCATGGAAGAACTGTTTGGGGAGGGGTACAATGGGAGAGGTGATGAGTCTTCTTTTGAACATGTCCAATTTGAGATGTCTGTGAAATTTCCAGGTGCACATTTTATGTTATTTTTTTAAATGCATTTTATTTATTTATTTAATTTGTGGCTGTGTTGGGTCTTTGTTGCTGTGCGTGGGCTTTCTCTAGTTGTGGCGAGTGGGTCTGCTCTTCGTTGTGGTGCACGGGCTTCTCATTGCCGTGGCTTCTCTTGTTGCGGATCACGGGCTCTAGGCGTGTGGGCTTCAGTAGTTGCAGCATGCGGGCTCAGTAGCTGTGGCTTGCGGGCTCTAGAGCACAGGCTCAGTAGTCGTGGTGCACGGGCTTAGTTGCTCCGCGGCATGTGGGATCTTCCCGGACCAGGGTTCGAACCCGTGTCTCTTGCATCGGCAGGTGGATTCTCAACCACTGCGCCGCCAGGGAAGCCCCCAGGTGGACATTTTAAATAGGTGACTGCTCTGGAAGTCTCGAAGCTCAGGAGGAAGGTCTATGCAGATTTGGGAGTGCCAGTGGGTGGGTAGGAGGCTATGTCAAGGGGGTGGATAGTTTGCTCAGTGACAGAGTGTACACTGAGCAAAGGATGGATTTCTGAGGAATACTCACATTTAAGAGATGATTACAAAAAGAGAAATCTTGAAGAAGGCTAAAATGGAATAGCCAGCTTGTGGTGGGTTGAAAAACTAGTGGGTTGGAGGGTCTTGTAGTGGATGGAGAGAAGGATGTGCCCTTGACTCTTAGTGTCTTGCACCTTGATAAGAGTCGGGGGCGGTGAGAGGGGGGTGCTCATTGCAAAATCCTGAACAGCTCTGACATTCTAAAGGATTGACTCACATGCCTGCCTCTTACCATGTCCCCTTATTCTAGAGCAGCTACCTTTTCCTTTGTCTCAGTGCCCCTAACAAATAGCCTAGGGAATGTCAGGGCTCCCTCCGGGCCCTGGAACAACCTTGCCTGAATCCTGAATCCTCCCACATCACCCGAGAGGCCTAGGGATGGTGGCGCAACTATTAGGAGAGCAGACAGGAAATGTCTGGGTGTGTTATACACATGGGAGGCCCCAGGCTAGCCTGTGGAGGGGGATTTGGGCAGGGCTGGGAGGACTTGAATTCTGAGAGTGTAGACAGATGCTTTGTTGCCTGCCTCAACCTGCCCTGGAGTCAACTTTCACCATGGGCAGGATGACCCAGGGCTAGACCATTGCTCTCTAGGCTGCTGGAGATTCAAGAGGCCTCTAAGAACCTAGAGTCCAAGGCTATACCTTAGGGCCTGTTTTTCCTATTCCAGTCTCCTGGAGTTTGGCACCGGTGTGCAATTGAGGGGCCCTGTGGCACTGTTGCCAGGTAATGCGTTAAACAGCAGGCCTTGGAGACAGAGCCAGCCTACAGCCTGACCTGGAGTTAACACGGTCACCACAACCGACAATGGCATCACCACCTTCTCGGAAAGCAGCCACCTGTCTGGCCCCTGGCTTTGTCTGGCTGCCAATCTAAAGCATGTACCTACGCAGGAGCCGATGACATTTTGGCTCCACTTTCAAAGTTTTTTTTTTTTTTTTCCTTTCTCATGTGTTATTTCTAAAGATAACAAAGGTCAAAAGGCATCCAGCATTTTCTGGTTTCTCATAAGCTTCTGGTCAATATTTAATCTGGTTTATGGATTTTTTTAGGTCTTCTAGATGCCTTCTTGAGCCTGCTCGTGGCCACCCACAGACACTTGTAAGGAGGAGAGAAGTCGGCCTGGCACAGACACTCTGAAATGAGGGATTAGAGGCCGGGATCTAAGGAGGAAGAGCTACAGCCAGAAGACGAGGGAGCAGGCCCTGAAGACGCATCTACTGAGAGGTCTGCCATGGCCTCTCTTGGCCTCCAACTTGTGGGCTACATCCTGGGCCTGCTGGGGCTGTTGGGCACCCTGGTTGCCATGCTACTCCCCAGCTGGCGAACAAGCTCTTACGTTGGTGCCAGCATCGTGACCGCAGTCGGCTTCTCCAAGGGCCTCTGGATGGAGTGTGCCACACACAGCACAGGCATCACCCAGTGTGACATCTACAGCACCATGCTGGGCCTGCCTGCTGACATCCAGGCTGCCCAGGCCATGATGGTGACATCCAGTGCAATCTCCTCCTTGGCCTGCATTGTCTCTGTGGTGGGCATGAGATGCACAGTCTTCTGCCAAGAGTCCCGAGCCAAAGACAGAGTGGCGGTGGTGGGCGGAGTCTTCTTCATCCTTGGAGGCCTCCTGGGCTTCATCCCTGTTGCCTGGAATCTTCACGGGATCTTGCGGGACTTCTACTCCCCACTGGTGCCTGACAGCATGAAATATGAGATCGGAGAGGCTCTTTACTTGGGCATTATTTCCTCCCTGTTCTCCCTGGTAGCTGGAATCATCCTCTGCTTTTCCTGCTCGCCCCAGGGAAATCGGTCCAACTACTACGATGCCTACCAGGCCCAGCCCCTGGCCACTAGGAGCTCTCCAAGGCCTGGTCAACCACCCAAAGGCAAGAGTGAGTTTAACTCCTACAGCCTGACAGGGTATGTGTGAAGGACCAGGGGCCAGAGCTCGGGGGTGGCTGGGTCTGTGAAAACCAGTAGACAGCCTCCCTCAGGGCCACAGGTGAGGGGCGTTGCCACTGCATCATGTCAGAAGGTGCTGCTGAGGATAGACTGACTTTGGCCACTGGATCGAGCAAAGGCAGGAACGGGAGCTGGTGTGACAGCGTGCAGGCTGAACTGTCAAGATGCTTGTCAAGCCAGACTTTCTGTTTCCTTCATCCTGGCTCCCCATCTCCCACCCTGAGCCCCCAACCCTCAACTCCACTCCCCTCCCCACCGAGGCCAGGCCCCAGAGT
The DNA here is from genome assembly GCF_964165515.1 of Mesoplodon bidens. Classification (NCBI taxonomy): domain Eukaryota; kingdom Metazoa; phylum Chordata; class Mammalia; order Artiodactyla; family Ziphiidae; genus Mesoplodon; species Mesoplodon bidens. Next base: position 48,046,803 of record NC_138163.1, on the reverse strand, counting down.
CTCCCCTTTACCTTCTGCTTTACCTGGAAATCCGTCCCCAAACCCACTAATCACATGCCACTGACTGACCCTCTCTGTGATCAAAGACCCTACCTCTTGCTGAGGTTGGCTCTTAGCTCATTGCTGGGGGATGGGGGTGGGTGGGAAGAAGTGGCGGCTTCCATGGGCATGGCGCTAACCTCCTTCTCAAGCCTCCCTGCAAAGAAACCGATTGGCCAGTAATGGGCCCTGGAGCCTCGTCCATCCCACTCTTGTTATGACTCCACAGTGTCTAGACTGGTTTGTGTATGAACTGAAATAAAGCCATCCCACAGTATGGAGGGGACAGAGAGCAGCTGGGTGTAGAATGAGAGGGGGAGAAGTGTAGCAACTGGGTGTAGAATGAGAGGGGGAGGGTGTAGCAACTGGGTGTAGAATGAGAGGGGGAGGGCAGCCTCAGAGAAGAAGCCGAGGACCAAAAAAAAAAAAAAAAAAAAAAAAACCAGCAGAATCATGGCCCAGGGCTCTAGCCCCCAGCTAGAGGAAAGCACAAGGAAAGAAACTGTGGTGGAATGCTCAAGGCGGCAGCAGACTCTGACTCTACTGAGGAACTCCCTCAGAAGCTCCAGCTCCAACGTTCACTGAAGCCCCTGCCTCCCTTTGACCTGGCTAACAACGAGGTTAAAGGGCCTACACAATGGTTTCTTTAGGAACAAGAAACTGGTTTTTGTAGAGATGGCCCTTGGCTGGGGGATGACAGCATGGGAGCAGCTGGGGACTCAGGAAGGCACCACTCTTTGATGCTGCCCAAGAGAGAATAAGAACTTGGGTATCGAAGAAGCTGGGTGGAAATGTGTGGGAACCTCAGTGGGTATTTCTATTGGGCCAGAGAGGCAGCCCCCAGAGAGTCTTCAGGCCTAACGGAGAATCAGCCCAAAGGCTGAGATCAGGCCCCCGGGGTCTGCCCACAGAGCACTGCAGAGCCTCTGAAAGACCACAGCCCCAGATAGGCCCCCTGTCAGCCACCTTCATATTCTCTCCACCATCCTTTACCAGATATGGTAGAGCTGCTAGAAGGCATCCAAGGGCTCCAGCATGGGATAATCAGGCCCAAGGTGCCGTGGCCCTCATCTGAGTGATAGCTGAGCTGCTGCCTGGGATTTCAGTTGAGATGGAAGAGTCGAGAATGATTCCCAGGCAGCCAGTTCCAGCTCCAAGGTCTAAAAATGCCCCATTTCCCCTGGGGTGCGGGTCGGGGTGGGAGTCACGAACAAACCGAAAGCTTGACCATGACCAGATTCTGACAAACTCCAGTACACCTCCCCAAACCTCAGTGCCAGCAGGAGGGGCCCAGTGACTGTCTGGGACATGCCTTTCACAGTTCTACCTTCTTGCCTATATTTAAGCTCCTCCCCTAAGCGGGAAGGCCCTCTCCCCCTAGCCAAGTCTTCCTCACGTTGGAGAAGTTGCTCGGCACCCCTCCTTCACTGAGCCTCCACTGACCACTCCGTCCCTGTCCTACCCCTCCGTCCTCCAATCCTCAGTGTAAAACTCACTCTTTGATGCTTATCATTCACAATTTTTGATGGATACTTATCTTTCCATGTGCATGTAACTGATTTCACAAGTACATTGTAAACTCTTGGAGGGTAGGGGCCATATCTTAGACTTGTCTATATTTCCCAGACTATCTGTAAGAGTGCTGGGTACACAGTAGGTGATCAATAAACACTTGTTGATTGAGTAACTGTTTTCTTAATACAAATTAATTCAGACAGGGCAGGTGTGACTGAGGGAGTTGGGCAAAGGGGAGGGTAGAATGGAAATTGGCCTTTCTCCCCACTGGGTGGATAGAAAATTCTAGACTTTACTGGAGACGTTAAGAAAGCAGGACACGGGGCTTCCCAGGTGGTGCAGTGGATAAGAATCCACCTGCCAACGCAGGGGACACGGGTTCAATCCCTGGTCCGGGAAGATCCCACATGCTGCGGAGCGACTAAGCCCGGGAGCCACAACTACTGAGCCTGAGCTCTAGAGCCCGCGAACCACAATTACTGAGCCCGCGCACCTAGATCCCATGCTCCACAACAGGAGAAGCCACCGCAATGAGAAGCCTGCGCACCACAACGAAGAGTAGCCCCAGCTCGCCACAACTAGAGAAAGCCCACGTGCAGCAACAAAGACCCAGTGAAGCCAAACATAAGTAAATAAAAAAAAATTAAAATTAAAATTAAAAAAAATAAAAAGAAAGAAAGCAGGACACCCTCCCTCTCCCCAGGGAAACATTAACCTTTTCATAACGTCCAGGGACCCTCCCGTCTCACAACAGTTGTTTCATTTATTTGTTAAACGGCTATGTGTTTATTCTGTTCACCTCTGAGCCACCATTATGAGGAAGGTGAAATAGATCAGAAAAATCTCCATTTGGCGGATGGGGAAACTAAGGCCCACATCAGTAAAGAGATTTTCCCAGGGCCACACTGCTGGTGTTAGTGCCCCAGTCTCCTGACTCCCAAAACAGGACATTGTCGATCCAACAATATTCACAGCCAAAACGAAGAGTCTGCCAGAGGTCCCAAGCTGTCTGAGGAAAACAACGTGTGTGGCCAGCAAGGTAACATTGGGGACACATGCACTCTCCGGGTCTCCCGTGAGGGGAATCTGGGAGAACAGACCCAATTCACCGAGTGAACCACTTGGAACTGCCCCTCCTGCTGTGCTGGCCACTGGGCCAGCCTGGGCCCAGCTAGCTGTCCCATCCCAGGGATGCCAGGCTTACATTTGAATAAGACATGACACCTTAGCTCCAATTCCTCTACCTCTGGAGGTGTAGGAGTTTGGGAGGCCAGTGATTTGGCCCTGTTCTAACCTCACTGGGAATTAACCAAGCTTGATTCTTAAACATGTTAACTGTGGCTACACTGACAAGATTGGAGCCCTACAAGTCTCAGCTTCCTCAGTCCCCAGACCTAGCGGGCCTCAACGCACAGGAACCTGTTATAAGAGGCACTACACTTGCATTCCTGAGGTGGGCCTTTTTTTTGTTGCAGACGCTAGGACCGCAGCATCCAAGCCCATTTAGAGGGAATAGTGGCAGGTAGGAGTGAGGGTGGAGAGAAAGGGCTCTTTGGACAGAAGTTTAATAAGAGGTCATGCCTCTGCTCTGGTACCAGGAAACCCGGAGTCCTTGACTGGGGGCCGCGGAGGCTGGAAAATGGATTTGCCTTCCTGACTCTGCTGTGCTGAGTGGGCAGCAGTCTGATACGGGCTCTGATGACCCACCACCTGGCAGCCAAAGCGCGTTCAGATCCACGATTTCACTGCATCCTCCAAATACCCCCAGTGAAGCAGGTCTTTTACAGGAGACAAAACGGAGGCCCGGAGAGGTGAGTAAATTCCCTGAAGCCACAGAGTGTCAGAGTCTGAACATAAGCTTGGAAACTCTTCGCACAGCAACACGGGTCTGGGATTTTGTCTCAGAAGGTGTAAGAGGGCCCCTTGCCCTTCAGATTGCTGCTGCCCCCCTGCCCCCGTCTGTCACTGCAGTGCAGGGGCTTTTGAGGAAAATAGGGCACAGAGCTTCCCTTCCTCTTAGGTTGAGGCTGGCTGAGAGGTCCTCCTTCCTTTTAATCTGGGAGGATTCTAGGGAAGGAGTTAGAAGTTCATCCTCAAGTAGAAAAACTAAGGCAGACTTGATAAGATCAACTGTTCTCTTTGGCTGGTTGAGCAAAAAAAGCCTTGCTCTGGATGGTTTCCCAGAGTCTGGGTCCAAGTTGAACAGCTTTCGGCTCACCCCATTACCTTCCATCATAAAGTAATTTAGATTAGCCACAGATCCAGGGGATAGTGAAGGCCATTGTGTTTATTCCCTGGCCTCATGGTTCTGACCCTTGCACAAGGAGAGATGTTTCTGCCCTCCCTCATTCCTCTGATAATGGCGTGACTCATATTTTCTCCCCCTGGGGGCCCTAGTGACCCACTGCTATGTGATCATTAATAGGGGAGGAGGAGGCCGAAACTGGCTTCTTGGTGGAAAGATAAACTCCAGCTTTCTGAGAGACCTGCATTCAGCCAGTCAAACAGCCATTCAGCTAGCACTCTAGCCGGCGAGCTACCAGCCGGCCCACACTAACTGCGCTCTCACCTGGTGGCAGGCAATGTGCTGAAGGCTTTGAGGGTGACAAGGGTGAACAAGGTAAAATGTGTGCCTCGTAGGAGGTGGCAGTTGATCTAAGGGAGACATAAGACATGCACACCTACCTGTGGTACCAGGCGCGATATGGTCTGTCCTGTGAGATATAAGGAAAAAGTGCCGTAAGATGGGGTGCGTCAGGGGCTAGTTAAAAACGGTTTGCGAATCCCCTCAAATTCCAGCCCATAGAAAATGAGGGTCTGGCACTACTTGAGCTTCTGGGGGAAGGGTGATCAAAAGAAACTGCTTCCTCCAGCTGAAGGACCATGGGAAATAGAGAAATAGGGGAGAGGGCAGTGCTAAGGAGGAAGCAGGGCTACACTGCACAGCGAACCTAGGAGCTCCTGGGACACCCTAAGTGGCTCTAATGGCAAGAGTGACACTGGGGCTCAGCCCCTCCCCCCTCATCTCCTTCTCCTGGGCAGGGCTCCCGGAAACTGCTGGGGGCAGCAGAGGCAGAACCCATCCAGGTAACCTGAGGCCTTTTGGCTCTGGAACAGAGGACAAACACAGACGTGGGAGAAGGGAGAGAGGAGAGAGGAGGGGCCCAGGGCTAAAGGAAGCCAACTGAGGCCTCGCAGGGTCAACTGTTCTCTCCCACTCAGCCCTAGGCTCACGGACGGGGTATTCTTTCGTGCCTGCAGCTGCCCACTCTGGGACATGGAGGCCCCGGGCTGGGAAGCCCATGGGCTCCTCCTCAACTGGCTGAAGCCTGGCCTTCGCCTAGCCTGGTCTCGCTGCCCGGGCGAGCGGCTCCCAGCTTTGATGAGAAGTTCTGTTATCTCAACGGGAAGGAGCAGGGGAGACCTCAAACAGGAAGTCCAGCAGGTTATCTCTCTCTTTGGTCCTAAGTGGTGGCTCCCCACATGCTGTGATGTGATCACTGATAAAATATTAACAGGCTGTTATCAGGCACAGCACTACAGAAGCTGTCATCTGACTACCCCTCCACCTCATACAACCCACCACCTTCCTGAGAATTGTAGCTCAGGGTTTCCTAGTTAAAACTTGCCTACAGTTCCCTGCTCTAGGCCTCACTTCTCCACAAGAGAAGCAGGAGTCTCTTAGGGTTTGACGAAGCAGGAAGTCACCATACAAGGGCAAATCATCAGGTGCTGCTGTTCTGTGTCATCCTGGAAGTCCCATTCCTCCAGAACAGCACCCTTTCACCGCTTCACAAGTCACTTCCCAGGAGGGCTTTGAAGAAGTTTCTCTTCGCAGACATAGCCTTGTGGAGAAAACACTGAGAAAACTCACGTGCTTTCAAACACATATTAGGGAGTGTAACGGGATGTGAAACTAGATGCCAAGTGAGTGTGAGTAGCGTGGCAGGCAACCCAGCGTTTCAGTGGTTAATCCCTTTTCTCCAATAGCACTTTCAGAGTCTGTGATATTGGACAAAGTTCTGTTTGCGTTGCTCAGGAGAAAGGCCAGTCACACCAAAAGTACAAAGAGAAGATGCTCTTGACTTGAATTTGTTTCTGGAATTACCCAACTGGATGCAAGAAGACGGACCAGCAGCCGCACAAAGGATATCTGATGACATTGTGAATACCCTGCTCCCTTGGTTTTAAAGGCACTGAACGCCCTGATTAAAAAGCAAGTATATTTTCTGGGAAGAAACATACATTCAGCCACAGATTGACCATTAACGCCAGAATTTGCACTAGTTTCTCAGTTTAGCCCTTGAAGGAGCCAGAATGAGAAGATGAGTCTAATGAGTTAAAAAAAAAAAAAAAAGAACAATAACTCAGAGACTACGGACACTGGAATTTGGGGGACCAGGGGACTTCTCTGAGTAACACACACACCCTTCAACTAAATGGTTCAACAGCTTTAAGAATGGAGATGAGGTAGGACTCAAGAGAAAGGCAGACAAGATGAGAAAGGTGGTGCCATCTTCCCCCTGGCAATTCCAGAGGCACCTCGTGTGGTTAATTTTACCCTTCCATGTGTAATAATAAACCAATATGTTCTCAAGTGTCACTTTCTCACTCCCAAAGAGATTTGCCCAACTCAGCACTGTCTGGAGGGGGTGGTGCAAAGGAGCCAGTGAGAACACTCAAAGGCAGAGGCCAACAAGTCCAAGACCTCCTGGAGTGTAAGAATAGGATCTCGGTGGCTGTTTTGATATCAGGAAAGCTGCCAAGCGACAGCCCTGAGTGAAAAACCCAGTCAAGAGGAAATGAATTTCCACGTTGTTTAGAGGGATATTCGTTACAGAGTGAACGATTTCCTGATCATGAGGGCAGTTAAACATTGTGTGGGATTGTGGAACTTTCTTTCTTGGAAATTCCTATTAGTGTGGGCTGGCTGTAGCATTTTCTTATCAAGAGGTAGAAGAGGAGACTGATCGTTTTCAAGATAGTATGGTATAGTGGGAAAAGAGCCTGGAGGCTCGTTAGCCACACTCTCTAGCTGTGTAGTCTTCGGAGAATCACTTCAGTTCTTTACGCTTTAGTTTCCTCATCTGTAAAATGGGGATTATACCTGCATCTCAGTGTGGTCATGGCATATAGTAGGTCCTCAACAAATGGTTAAGTGTATTCTAAGCATAGGTGACCTAAAAAGTCGTGCCAAAGTCACACTAAAATGTGTGTGTCTTTGGGGAAAGGAGGCAGACAAAGTATATTTTCTACCACAGATCAGAATCTGCATTAGCAAGGGGATATTCCTTCCCAGGACAAAACTTCTTAAGATTCTTCCCCAAAGTCTGAATGAATACCTTGAAGATTTTGAATAGGCTTCTACTCATCAGATTCCATTAACAAAAGCCAGGGGCAAAACAGACTTGAGAAGTTGGAGAGGAAAGAGGTGGTGATGGCTCTTTGACCTTCATCCAGATTTGTAAAAATCTGAGGTGGAACAGAATCATAACCCATCACGTCCCACTGCTAGAGAAAAGCTTAGTCCAGGGGAACTGCAAACTAGGCTTAATTTCCCAAACTCAACAAGTCGGGAGATTTCATTAGCCACTTTCCTAATTCATATCCTACGAAGGCTCCATTGTTAAACAGATTTAGAGCAGCCCCCGCTCTTGCTGGCATTCCAAGCCCTTGGTCCATTCTGTTCCTTCTGCTCCAAATTGAATAATTCACTATTTCTCAAACCTTCTTGGGCGTTCCCTTATTCACCCCACACCCAGTCTTGTGACTCTGCTTATACTATTCCCTACACCTGGAAAACCCTCCCCACACACCTCCACCTTTCCAATCCTTACAGGTTTCCATAGCCCATCTGGAAGATCAGTCCTTTGTGAACACTTTCCTGAGCCTCTGCCTAAAGTCATCTTGCCTATCCCTGAGGACTCAATGGGCTAATGTATGGAATGTGACACCCAAACATTTGAACTACTATCTAAAAGTGGGTTGGGGATTTCTGGAGATTCACATCAAAACTTTGGGTTTAGGTACAGAAGCAAGTAACAGAACACATTTCTCTTGCAGATTTTTTTTTCCATTAGAAAATGAATGCTCTTTATGTTTCACTTAATGACTAAAGCTTTAACATACCCAAGAGTATCTAAGTCAATTCTTTCCAGTTGTGTAGTTTATTAACCAACCATGTGCCCTGACTTTGGAATCAGAAAGTATGGTTCCTGAATATCCTCTCTGCCTAAGATAGTTTGTGAGTTAGGGATGTCCTTGTCACCAAGCACAAGTTATTCTTTTGGGGAAATTACACTTGACTTAGCTTGAGCTCACCCCTAGCTTTCCTGAGCATACCCCAGTACTTTACTCCTAACACAGTACTACAGAAAGAGGTTTTAATGCATAGTACAGAACTCTGAGACATGTTATATCTGGAGATTACTCTTGGGAACTGAGAGCCTGCCAATTAAGCCCCTCTCTCTAAATTGTTACCCCAGATTATTTGCAGTCACTGGACTTGGGCAAGCAAATCTTCCTGTCCCCTGGGGCCTCAAAGTCTCTGGTAGGTGCCCATGTGTTCATCCAACAAGCATGTACATACAGTTGTCCCTTTGTATCTGTGGTGGATGGGTTCCAGGATCCCCATCGGACACCAAGATCCAAGGATGCTCAAGTCCCTTAGATAAAATGGTGTTCAATTTGCATAAAATCTATACACATTCTCCCGTATACTTTAAATCATCTCCAGTTTATAATACCTAATTCAATGTAAATGCTATGTAAATAGTTGTAAATACAATGTAAATGCTATGTAAACAGTTGCCTGAATGAGGCGAATTGAAGTTTTGCTTGTTGGAAATTTCTGGATTTTTAAAAAAATCTATTTTTAATCTATGGTTGGTTGAATTTGTGGATGCAGAACTCACAGATTTGGTGGGTTGACTGTACTTGTACTGATTTGCTAACTTGTGCGGGGGACTTACAGGTATACCTCATAGATATTTCAGGTTCAATTCCAGATCACCGCAATAAAGTAAATATCTCAATAAAGAGAGTCACAGGAATTTTTTGGTTTCCCAGGGCGTATAAACTTATGTTTCCACTATACTGTAGTCTAATAAGTGTGCAATAGCATTATGTCTAACAAAACGATGTACATACCTTAATTAAAATACTTAATTAAAAATACTTTATTAATAAGAAATGCTAACCATCATCTTAGCCTTCAGTGAGGAACAGCAAAGATTGTTGATCACGCATCACCGTAACAAATACAATAATAGTGAAAAAGTTTGAAATGTCATGAGAACTACCACAATGTGACACAGAGACATGATGTGAGCAAATGCTGTTGGAAAAATGACACTGATAGACTTGCTCCACACAGGGTTGCCACAAACCTTCAATTTGCAAGAAAAAAAAAATCGCAACATCTGCAAAGTGCAATAAAACAAGGTAACGAGGTATGACTGTATTTCCTTGAGGTATGTTCTGTCTGTCCTTTGAAAGAGGATGGCTCCTCTTTCTTCCCTTGAAATAAACTACCACTGCTCTTTGGAAAATGAGCAGAAGATTCCTCAGAATTTTTTTTCCTTTGAGTTCTCATTCCCACGATCTGGTCTCTATAAACTTCTTCTGATTACATTCTGTAATTTTCAGTATTTTAAAATTGAAATCTAGGGAGCCTCCTTGTGATAATATTCAAATATTTGTCACCCATATTCCCTTTCTCCTTGATAGCCTTTCTAATTATCCAAATCAAAGATCAGCTAGAGAGAAACATTAGGCCTCCCATAACCTGTAGCACTTATTGTCTCAGGCTTTCATTTTCAGAATTTAATGTCCAGGATTGTTATCTACCTCACTCATACTGTATTTATCCAACCCCTTCTACAAACGAGGCACTGTTTCAGGCTCTTGAGGGAGATGCAGATATGAACAAAACACAGTTTCCATCATTAACTTGTTCAGTAACCACCATTGATCATCTACTATATACCAGGTACCATGATAAGCTCTGGGGTACAGTGATTGGAAAAAACAGGCGTGGCCCTTCCCCTCATGGAAGTGAGGAAGACAGAAACTGCGTGTTGTGTTCTCCACTGTATATCACATAGCACACAGCAGGTACCCAATAAATATCTGTTGAATACATGAAATTAAACGGCCAAATATGTGACTGCAAATTGCGAGAAGTGCTATGGATTCAACAAAACAGGAAAAAGTGATAGAATTGGGTAGATAGAGAAAAATGGCTGCTGGGGAAGGCCTGTCTGAAAAAGTTGACACGCTAAGGCCTGAAGGATGAGGAAGAGTCCACCATGCCAAGACTGGACACACAGTATTCCAAGAGAGGAGACAGTATGGGGAAAGGCTCTATTTAAGTAAGAGCCTGAACTATTTCTGTGGGAAAAGCACAGTGAGCAAGGGGAAAAGTGAGATATGAAGAAGAGTTGCAGGAGACTAAGTAGAAGAAGCAGGCAGGGCTCTTGTAGGACATAGTAAGGATTGTGGATTTTATTCTAAGTGCAATGAGAAGTAATGGAAGGGCATTAAGCAGGGAGTCACATGCTCTGATTTGTACTTCTTAAAAAAAAAATCACGTGGGAACAAGAGTGGAAGCAAGGAACCAGTTAGGAGTTGCAATTATCTATGGGAGATGATGGTAGTTTGGACTAAGGTAGATGTGGTAAAAATGAGTGGAGTCAAGATACACTTTGAAGACAGAATTGACCGACTTTCTGACAGACTGGATGTGTGGGACTAGAGGAGGAAATTAAGGATGACTTCCAGGTTTCTAGCATAAGCAACTGGGTGGGTGCAGGTGCCATTTTCTAAAATGAGTAAAATTGGGGGAAGGAACAGTTCCAGGTTGTGTGTGTCACTGTTTATTTTTAACATTTTATTTGAAATGTGAGACACAGAAGTGCAAATGTCAAGTAGGCAGTTGAATTTATTTGAACATGGAGCTTTCTAATGGGGAGCACAGGATAAGGACACTTGTGATAAGAGCCTAAGTGACACAAAACTTGCAAGTTCCAAGAAAATGTCGTACCTGGCTAGGTTAATCGGAGGAATCTTCAGGAAAAAAGGTGATTTTAGAGCCAAAGGAAGGATAATGAAGGAAAATATTCCAGGCAAAGGGGATGGAACATGGCAAAGATGGAAAAGGAGAAAATCTCAAGGCAGGTTCAGAAACTGAAAACTAGTTCAGTTCGGATGGAACATGGTTCGTGTTTGGAATGTTGGAAGAGTCTAGAGAGCAGGGTTGAAGCCAGATGGGAATTCGTACTGCACTTGGCGGGCAACTGAAAGTGCTCGCAAGTCGTTGAGCAGAGGCCTAACTTGATGAGGCCATTAAAAGCAATTTAGTGACAGCGAGTAGACTGAATGAACGAGAATTGGAGACAAGGGAGGCCAGCTAGGAATATTTCAATTAGGAAGGCATGAGGTAGTAAGGACCTAAGTGTTGACTGTGGAAATGAAAAACTGAAGGAGAATTATGATTATGTTAACCTAACAGGATAGCCAGGACAAGGCACCCACTTTTTCTTTCTTTTGCCTCCACGCTACGTCATAACCTCTGCTAAGGCTGGGTGACACTTTTCAATCGCTCCACTGCTGCATTTAACTTTGCTTAAAGGGACCTCACGCTGGTAAGGTTTCATTGTAAACAGGTAACAGAGAGGTAGCTCTGGTACTGCAGGGAATGAACTCGCACAGCTAACTCTCTCGGGAAGGAGCACTTTGGGGTTGAGGCCACAGACTAGGAAATGGGCTGAGAGTAAGCACAAGTAGAGGTGAGTTAAACTGTTTCCCCTTTGTTCATTTTGAAGCCCAACTGCCTGACCTCCTTCCTACTCTGCTCCACCGCTGACCCAGCACCCGCCCCGCCCACATCATCTCTCTCAGGCTGAATCTCCAATGCTCTGAATTTCCCCCTGCACCACCCTCCCCTCCACGTTGTCCCTATTGGTGCAAAGTCCCACCGTTTCATAGCCCTCATCTGGAGAACAAGTATCCCAGAGAGAATGGCTGAATGTGCTACCCGCCTTCTCTCAGTAAACTCACATTTAGACAACCAGGGCCTTCCACATCATGGTCTGTCTGACGTGAGAGTTCATCACATGGCACGCAAGAGCCAGCAGGGAGGTGAGGGAAGGGGGCGGGGCTATCTCTCAGCACTCATTCTACTGGTGAAGTGTGGCTCTAGCCTCCCCCTTACTCCCTTGCAGTCCCACTGGAATATCTATGATGGGCCTCCTTTTTAAAAAGTTCAAGTAAGTTTGGGAGAGTCTACTGAAGTAACTCTGCAGAGGAGAAATAAAATGACCACCCAAAACATCCCTCCGGACTAGCTAATCCTTTTGCGACTGCTTGATCCCACCTCCTCCCTTTTCTCCATTACTTCCTACTTTTCACTGCTGGTATATTTTTATGTGTTGATTGGTCAAACTCTTTTTTTTTTTTTTTTTTTGCCATACGCGGGCCTCTCACTGCTGTGGCCTCTCCCGCTGTGGAGCACAGGCTCCGGACGCGCAGGCTCAGCGGCCATGGCTCATGGGCCCAGCCGCTCCATGGCACGTGGGATCCTCCCGGACCAGGGCACGAACCCGCGTCCCCTGCATTGGCAGGTGGACTCCCAATCACTGTGCCACCAGGGAAGCCCCGGTCAAAGTCTTTTGAAGAGTACTTTGAACTCTCCGGAGAGTATGCACTATATAAATACAATAAAGAAGTGAATAAATAAAATGCCTACTTTTAAAAGAGTGTAAGTTTTACTATTTCTGATAATGTGAGATCTACCCCTCATCAGCACTAGCCTGAAGAGTAGGTAGGAGGTGTATTCTGAGGGATATCAAATAGATCTCGCTGCTCTAAAATACCTCCCCTCACCACTACCTTAAATCCGACAGCTGTGCTGATACACATTTTAAAAATTTGAGCCTTGAAGATTTCTTTTTCAAGAATTCCTTATTAAAATGCAAATACCACAGGGGGGGTGGGTAGGTGGGTCATGATTTAACCTTAGTTCCCTTTACATTAACCCATCACTCCTACCAGACACATTTTTTACATTCCAGCTTTTTCCATGCTTTCTTTCATGTTATTCTTCCAGAGGTAATGCTAAATACAACATAAATTATAAATATAAAAATTACCTTATATTTTCACACAGTCTTTCATTTGATATCTAAATCCAAGCCTACTCATTTTTTTAAAAAACGATTTATTTTTCCAATGTAAGAAGAATAACAGGTTTATTATAGAAAATTTGGAAAGGCAGGAAGATAGGAAGAAGAAAAAAATATCAACCATAGTCCTACCATGTAAAGAACAACTGTTGTTAACTGTGTTGTTATGCCCATTCTTTAAACAAACTTTAGTTTAGCTCCCATTTCTGATGTGATGCCTTCCTTGACCTTCCTCCCCAGAACTTCTCTATCATGTTTGTACCACTCACTGTACAAGTCAGTTAACCTGGTGTGTGTCTTGTGTTTCCAGCTAGATCGTTAGATCCTTGAAGGCTGAAGCCATGAGTTATACTTCTTCACTTGAACCCAAACACCTGGTACACTGGACCCAATATTTGCTGACTGATTTAACCTAAATGAATACACATCATTTCAGAAAGGATATGAAATAGGCCAAGTATCTGAGTCATGAAAGTTAAAGCTTTCTGGTCACCTGGTTTGGTGACTACTGCTTTTCCATTCCTGGAACTCTTGAAAGCCTATTTAACTAGCCTCTTTCTCCACACCAAGACTGAATAAGAAGCAGACTGATTAAGAGCCAGGATTTACTCAAAGATTCTCCACGTAAGGCATAAGGGTGTGAGAGAGAGAGAGAGAGTGAGAGTGAGAGTGAGAGAGAGAGAGACAGAGAGGGAGAGAGAGAGAGAGAGGTGTTGAGAGGGAGGGAGGAAAGAAGAGGGTAGAGAAGGGGATATAGAGTATCTGGTGCTCAATCCAGTATGTGATTTGCCTCCAGCACCGTATACAGGATCCCATCCACTTGTTCTGAGTCAAACCCGATCTCACGAAGCTCCAAGTGAGGGAGGACAGAGGTAAGGAGATAGCTGACGTGGATACGCAGCCGCGTAAGCTTTGCCAAAGCCCTGTATGATGGAGTGAGGGACAGGAGAAGAGATGACATGAAGTCGTTAGCCAACAGAACAAAATGAAGCTCCTTCAAAACGGGCCTACATTTCTCAACAATTACGTTTCCATTAGCTAGAAAGAAAGAAGAAAGCACAATGCCACCAAGCACCGGGAGGTTGGCTGCAGCTCTCTAAGAAGCGATTGCTCAATCCTTGGTGGCCTAGGAATTAATTAAGGCTTCTTCCCTCATCTATGACCAATAATGGGGGCGGGGGGGCGGAGGGGCCCTAAGGGAGGCTTCCCATTAGCACTCACAAGCTGATTACTAAACCCTAGTAATTAACCTTTCTAGGTCATCTCCCTCTGGGGTCCGGTAGGAGACCTGAGCCTTCTGCAGCACTTCCAGGTGTGTCTCTGTCTCCTTCAGTTTCTCTTTTAGTTCCTGCTTTTCCTCTTTGGTTCTTTCCAGCTCAGCTTTCAGAATCTGGAACTCAGCTTGGCGATAGCCCATGTGTTTCTTGCTCCAGTACAAGCCTTCCGTCTCCTGGGTACTATAGGTCACCAATTCATGTTGGACTTTCTTGAATTCAGAATGCCAGTGATTCCTCTCCTGTTCCAGCTCCTCCACCTGCAGTCCAAGAAACAGAAATTCAATGACCCCACATACTAGTGAAAGATAAAGAGAGTGCCCCAAATTTTCCTGAATATATTCACCCTGTGATTTCTCTAAACATATTCTACTTATGGACCTTTTCAAACCCCAAATATAGGAGGGAAGCCCATTAGGGTTCACTCAATCTGAGATTTACCACAGGATCATTCAGTGGCTTATTCTGTTTAAAGGCCACAGAACATGAGATCATTGGAGTTCCATCTCTCTGCTTCCTTGGTTACAATGGCCTCTCATTCCTAGTGGTAACGTGTTACTCTAACCTTTTGCTGGAACATATTCCTTTCTGCCAAAACACGTTCCAACTTTTCCGTGGTTCTCTTCAGTTCCTCTAGCTCTCTTTGGTTCTTCATCTTTGGTGTATGACGACCTCCGCTCTCCTCAGAGCCTCTTCCTTTCTCCACAACAGCTGCAGCAGGAGTTGCAGCAGAAGCCACAGAAGAGTAAGGCACTGGGTTCCAGGATTCAACCACTTTCCTCCTCTCAGCAAGCTCCTCTCTGTTAAAAGGAATCAGCTGAATGGGAGCTCCTGAATCTCTAACACCTTTTGCAACACCGACAACAGCTACAAAAGGTCCCTTGCTTACTTCCTCCTTGTTTAGGTGTGTGCTGCCTCTGTTAGATTCTTCTGCCACCAATCTTGGCATCTGATCTTCTAATTCTTCAGGGAGCAGGGAGCCCTGGTGTTGGTCTTGGGCCCCTGCATACAGAACTGAGACTTCCCTACTCTGACTGGTATTCTTGACTGCTTCTGGGTATTCTGGGGAAAGGTATGGTGGTGTGCTTCTCTCAGAACTCGATTTATCATGGCTGTTCTCCCCTTCTGGGTAGGCAACTGGTGCCTCTACCCTCCTGTAAGGGCCAGGCATGGAATAATCTAGAGGAGGTGTTGTCATCTCATTCTGGAGCCTTCTTCGTTTCTCCACAGGTTCCTCACCTAGGATCCATTTGTACTTACTGCAAGAAGAGGAAATTAAATTTTAAGCTGTCACAATACAAGCTAAGTATATTCTTATCCTATGGAGCCCCTCTTCAAATTTCCCATATTAAAACTGACTCTAGCTGTTATTCACAGATCATTTCAGGTTAGGAATACATCTTTACCTCCAAACCCCAAACCCTTCACTTATGCAATTTGCTGAGACAGCAGTGTGTCTTACGAGAGAGAGTAAATAGAAAGGTACGAAGAGTCAGCATCTGGATATAACAGGACCAGGCTGACCTTGGTAAGATTTCTGAAAATAGGATTGAAGCTAGCCTGGCTTAGAAGCTTCCGAAAGGCAAGTAAAGGAAGAAAAACAAAAAAATACACATTCAAAATCCCCTAACACAAGAATGGAAAAAAAGGTCATAAAAAGCCTAGTGGAATAAGCAGAGGAGACTGAGCCAGCTCGTTAAAGTGTCACAAAGACCTTCCAGTATCAATGACTTATGCACATTTTTTATACTGCTATGGAACAACACACAATGCCTTTGCTAGCCAACTGGATTGTGGCTATTGCCCATTATCCATTTGTAAAAGTTAATTAAAACACAGGGCCCTAGTCAGAAACAAAGAAACTGAATTGGCCAATTCAAGTCATTCCCCACTTAGGGCAAAATAATTCCCCTTTGTCAGGGCAAACAGGCACTCCCTCAGTTCTTCAGGAAAGCCCAGGACAGTGACCTCAAATCACCTTCCATTTGTGGCTGCTATATTATACTAACGGTTGAAGGAATTAACAAGAAAACTGATGCCAACAAAATCAATACGCAAGTTTATATCATGCAGCACCACGGGACCCCCATTTTTATCCTTATAACTCTTGTGCTCTCTCTCCAGAAAACCAAGAAATTTCAAGGTGAAAATTAACTTTCAAGTTCTCAGTGAGAGGGCTTCCCAAGTGGCGCAGTGGTTGAGAATCCACCCGCCAATGCAGGGGACGCGGGTTCAAGCCCTGGTCCAGGAAGATCCCATGTGCTGCGGAGCAACTAAGCCCGTGCACCACAGCTACTGAGCCTGCGCTGTAGAGCCCGCGAGCCACAACTACTGAGCCCACGAGCCACAAGTACTGAAGCCCACTCACCTAGAGCCCGCGCTCCGCAACAAGAGAAGCCACCGCAACGAGAAGCCAGCGCACCACAGTGAAGAGTAGCCCCCGCTCGTCACGACTAGAGAAAGCCCGTGCACAGCAACGAAGACCCAACGCAGCCAAAAATAAATAAATTAATTAATTAAAAAATTTTTTTCCAATGAGAAAGAGCCAGGCACATTACTGGCCACCATATCTCAAGGCTGCTTGTATTTCTCTGCAATTTCTGAGAACGTCTGTTAAGACATCTCAAACCTTAGCTTCTTAGAATGCCCTGAATGTTCTTCAAAACTAGTGTTCACCCAGAAATAAAACTAGTCTGTCATCTTAATAGATCTTGTTGTGTCGGCCTTAGGGGGAAAGCAAAAGGACTTAGGGGCTATGTAAGAACGAATGTATCCATCTTTAAACATGCGTAGGGCCGCTCTAGGCAGTCCATTTAGCGGTGGTAATGAGGATGATAGTAAAACAAGCAGTTTGCAGGTATAAAAGAAGGGTACATGATACTACAAAAATGACATTTTATGAAAGGCAATTAAAGTCAAATTATCTGCCTTCTCTTCATTTTCCCACCCCTAAGGATTCTGTCTTTAATTATCCTCTCTTCTCTCCCTGCATTTTTCTTTTTATTTATTTAATTATTTAACTATTTAATTATTTAATCATTCATTCATTTGGCTGTGCCGGGTCTTCGTTGTGGCATGCGAACTCTTAGCTGAGGCATGCACGTGGGACCTAGTTCCCCGACCAGGGATCGAACCTGGGCCCCCTGCATTGGGAGCGTGGAGTCTTAACTGCTGGACCACCAGGGAAGTCCCCCTACATTTCTCTTCTTTGGTAATCTCATACAATCTTTTGGCTCTAACTTCTGGAAGATATCTTCCAAGTCATTTTCCCAGCCTTGATCTCCAGTACTGAATTTCAAACTGCCTGTTACACATTTCTTTCTGGAGGTCTCACTGGTATCTCACTCGGTATGTATAAGACTAACCTTTCACCTTCACCTTCAAACCTGCTCCCTCTCCCATGTTTCCTATTTGTGTTATGACACCATCAAACTCTCAGTAATTTTATATAGTTCTACCACTATCAATACCCAAGTTCAAGTTCTCATTACCTCTCTTGGACTCTTGCAATGGCCTCCTCCAGTCTCCCCTTGTCACACCTCCAGATCACCCACTGCCAAGTTAATCTTCCTAAGGCATTGCTCTGATTATGTTACCTCCCTATTTGCAATCTTTAGTTATTGTTCCCCACAACATAAAAGCTCAGATGTCTTAGCTTGGTATTCAAGCTTTTCCCTTCCAAAACACAGGAACCATTTACTGAGCACTTCACTCTGTGCCAGACAGCTTTTAATGTGTATGGTCTCACCCAATTCTCCCAATAACCCTGAGGGAGGCGGTATTTTTATCTTCATTTTAAAAAGAGGATGCTCAGGCCTAGAGAGATTAACTTTCCGAAGGTCATGCAGCTAGTGAGTGGCAGAGCTGGGATATAATTTGGCCCTAGCTTTATTTCTCACTACTTCCCTTCAAAGATACCAGCCAAACAGAATGCCCCACAAATTCTCAGGCTGCTTCTTTTGAAAGGAATACACTTCTCCTCCTCAACACTGCAGGTCTTAAGTCCAGTTCAAATGCCACTTCTGAATTCCTATGGCACTTTTTAACACTCTCTCTATAATATATATTACTTTCTACTGTGTGTGTGTGTGTGTGTGTGTGTGTGTGTGTGTGTGTGTGTGTGTGTTGCAGGTTTCCCACTAAAGTATAAACTCCTTAACAGAAGGTAGTTTAACTAACTTGCTACACGGAGATGAGGGAAAAAAATTTTGCAAATAAGAGGCAATCAAAAAAGGAACTATTATGTTAATGAGAGACAATGAGCGGATTTTACTTAATGGTTCTGTAAATACTCCAGGTTCTTCCCTCTAGGAATCAAATCTTATTCCAGACCTGTATTCACTGATTCAGTAGAGATTAACTTAGGGTTTACATAGCAGGAATTATTTTCCAACTACATACTTTCTTCTCATTTTCTTTTTTCTTTCAGTCATATTCCTCCATTGGCTGTCTGCAGAGAAGCCAGCTGATATTTTGATAGGGATATTTTGCACTGAGTACTCAATTTGGGGAGTACTGCCATCTTAACAACATTAAATCTGCTGATACACAAACATGAAATGTCTTTCCATTTGTTTAGGTCTTCTTTAATCTCATTTAACAATATTTTGTAGTTTTCAGTGTACAAGTCTAGCTTTAATTTGTTAAATTTGTTCCCAAAGATTCTATTTTTGAACCTACTATAAATAGAATTATTTTATTAATTGTTTTAATTTTTGTTGTTCCTTTCAAAGAGCCAACTTTTGGTTTCACTGATTTTCCCTATTGTTTTTTTCTATTCTCTATTTCATTTCCATTCTGATCTTTATTTCCTTCTTTCTCCTTGATTTGGGTTTAGCTTGCTCTCATTTTTGTAGTTTCTTAAGGCGCAAGTTTGTTACCAATTTGAGGTATTTCTTCAATTTTAATATAAGCATTTACAAATATAATTTTCCCTCTGAATACTTAATTAGCTTCAATCCATAAGTTTTTGTATATTTTATTTTCATCTTAAGATATTTTCTAATTTCCCTTGTGACTTCTTCTTTTACTCATTTGTTATTTTGGAGTGTTATTTAATTTCTACATATTTGTGAATTTCCCAAATTTCCTTCTGTTCTTGATTTCTAATTTAATTCCACTGTGGTTGGAGAACATCCTTTGTATGATGTCAATTCTTTTCAATTTGTTGAGGCTTGTTTTATGGTCTAACATATGGTCTATCCTGGAGAATATTCCATATGCACTTGAGAAGAATATGTATTATGCTGTTTGGGGGTGAAGTGTTCTGCACATATCTGTCAGGTCCAGTTGGTTTATAGCATTCTTCAACTGTTTTACTTCCTTGTTGATCTTCTACCCATTACTGAAAGTGAGATATATTTTTTTACATCTTTATTGGAGTATAATTGCTTTACAATGGTGTGTTAATTTCTGCTGTATAACAAAGTGAATCAGCTATACGTATACATATATCCCCATATCTCCTCCCTCTTGCGTCTCCTTCCCACCCTCCCTATCCCACCCCTCTAAGGTGGTCACAAAGCACCGAGCTGATCTCCCTGTGCTATGTGGTTGCTTCCCACTAGCTATCTATTTTACATCTGGTAGTGTATATATGTCAATGCTACTCTCACTTGGTCCCAGCTTCCCCTTCCCCTTTCCCCATGTCTTCAAGTCCATTCTCTACATCTGCGTCTTTATTCCTGTCCTACCCCTCAGTTCATCAGAACCTTTTTTTTTTAGATTCCATACATATGTGTTAGCATATGGTATTTGTTTTTCTCTTTCTGACTTACTTCACTCTGTATGACAGACTCTAGGTCCATCCACCTCACTACAAATAACTCAATTTTGTTTCTTTTTATGGCTGAGTAATATTCCATTGTATATATGTGCCGCATCTTCTTTATCCATTCATCTGTCGATGGACACTTAGGTTGCTTCCATGTCCTGGCTATTGTAAATAGTGCTGCAATGAACATTGTGGTACATGTCTCTTTTCGAATTATGGTGAAAGTGGGATATTAAAGTTTCCAACTATTATTGTTAAATTATCTGTTTCTCCCTTCAGTTCTGTCTGCTTTTGCTTCATGCATTTTGGGGGTTCTGTTGTTAGGTCCATATATGGGTATAATTTTTATATCTTCCTAATGGACTTTATCAATATGAAATGTCCCTCTTTATATCTAGTAACATATTCTGTTTAAAGTCTATCATTCTTTCTGATATTAGTATAGCCACTCTAGCTCTCTTATGGTTCTATTTATATGGTACGTCTTTTTTCATCTTTTTATTTTCAACCTATTTGTATCTCTGAATTAAAGTGTATAGATATTAAGTTTGTGTATGTTAAAAAAATCCAATTGGATAATCTCCGTCTTTTGATTGGATTGTTTAATCTGGTCACATTTCATGTTTTTACTGTTATGTCAGAATTGACGTCCACTATTTAGCTCTCTGTTTTCTGTATGTGTCATGCCTTCTTTGCTTCTTTCTTCCTCTACTTTTCCTCTTTTCATGTTATGTGGATATTTTCTAGTTTAACATTTATGAATCTAACAATACATTACTACAATTATTACTTTATGTGATGTTATGCCTTTTGAGGAAGCTAAGAGAAGAAAGTGGAGCAAGGACATATTTATAATATTTATAAATCAACCTTCTTTTTCCATTTTTAATTTTCTTCACTTCTTACTGTGGATCTAAGTTACCATCTGGTGTTATTTCCTTACTCTAATACAGCTTTGCTCCCACCCACCTCTTTTATGCTGTTATTGGCAAATATTTTACATCTATAGACAAGCCCAACAATAAAATTATATTCATATATAAAATTATATACAAATATATACACATTGTTTATGCAATTATTCTTTAAATCAGTTAAGAATAGAAGGAGGAAGAAATATGTCACTGTATTGTCTTTTACAATTAATTACAGTTACCACTGCCAGTACCCTGTTTTTTCATGCAAATTTGAATTACTATTTGGTGTCACTTGCTTTCAAGGTGAAGAACTCTTTTTAGTATTTCTTGTATGCAGCTTTGCTAGAAACACATTCCACCAGCTTTTGTTTACATAAGAATGTACTTATTTCACCTTCATTTTCTAAAAAGAGTTTTACTGGATTTATGATTCCCGGTTAAAAGTCTTTCTTTAAGTACTATGAATATGTCATCCCACTGCCTCCTGGTTTCCACTGTTTCTGATGAGAAGCCAGATGTTAATCTTACTGGGGTTCTGTTTTACATGATGAATATTTTCTCTTCCTGCTTTCAAGGTATTCTCTTTGACTTTGGCTTTCAATATTTTCACTGCATAGCTGTAAATCCCTTTGCATTTATCCTATTTTGAGTTACTTGAGCTTCTTGGATGTGTAAGTTAACGTTTTTCATCAAATTTGGAAAATTTTCAGCCATTATTTCTTTGAATATTTTTTATACCTCTTTTCCTCCCTCTCCTCTTCTTCTTGTACTCCTAATTTGCATATGTTGGTGCACTTAATGGTGTCCTACATTTTTCTGAGGCTGTTTTCATTTTTCTTCATTCTTTTTTCTCTCTATTCTTCAGACAGCATAATCTATAATTGCTGTATCTTCAAGTTTGCCGATTCTCCTGCCAACCCTAATGTGCTGCTGAGTCCCTTTAATGAAATATTCACATTAGTTATTGCACGTTTCACCTCAAGAATTTCCATTTGGTTCTTCCAAAAAATAAATTCTGTCCCTTTATTAATTTTCTGCACTTAATGAAACATGGTCTCCTTTAGTTCTCTGAACATATTTATAATGGCTGCTTTGAAATCTTTGTTTGCTAAATCCAACATCTGGGTCTCTTTAGGAGCAGTTTCTATTACCTGCTTTCCCCCTACCCCTATGTATAGGTCACACTTTCCTGTTTCTTTGCATGTCTCATAATTTTTTTGTTGACAATTGATATTTTAGATAATAACAGTATAGCAACTCCCACTTCCCTGAGTGGTTGTTGCCACTGTTTGCTGGGTTGTTTTTTCAGTGACTTGGCTGAAGTGACTCTATGAAATTTGTTTCCCCTGTAGTATGCTGAGTATTCTGCTCAGATTTATTCTTGATTTTTTATCTTTTACCTGGCAATCTAGGAGTTACCCTGAGTCAGCATAGACCAAAGGTTATAATTAAGCCCTCTTAGCCAGTTAGATTTTTACCCTTTACCACTGGATATATGTGTGGCTTGGAGGCTGCTATCACAGTTCAAGGAATTCATGTTTCTACCCCACATTCAGCCAGGTAGTAGTAGCTTGGATTTTCCCTCTCCAATCACCTCTGACCCCTGGGTCAGAGTAGCTTACTGTTCATCCAGTGGTTGATTAGAAGTTGTGCTTAAGTCCCTAGTATCAGTGAGGCTCCTGCTCTCTGTTGTTTGATCTGTGTGAGGCTTGGGGACTGCATTCAAGTCCACCTTGTGTCCTGAATGAGTGTGGTCTTGTGCTTATGCACAGCCTTCCTAACCGCCAGGGTTGACTATGATCCCAGGAGTGCTCTTCTTGGCTATCTTTTTGCTTGGTTCTCTCTGTTACCAAACTTATGATTATGCAGCCATTTTGCTTGTTGTAACTTGCATCAAGGAGCTATGAGTGCCCTCGTAATTGTTTGCCACTAAGATTTCCATTGTTTGTGACAATGCCCTTAGGAATGGAATTCTTCATGATCTGTTCCACACAAAGTCAGTTCTCCCTAAGCAGAACCCCTGTGCCACTGTGCAAGAGCCGATGGCAGGGACAGTGAGTGGTCAACTCTCTAAGAGGAAAACCTTTTCTTTACAAATGGGTGCTGGGATGGTTTTTGGCCTGCTCCTTCTGGCACGAAGCTCTGCCCTATAAGTAAGCTAGGGCTGGAGCAATAGGAGTCCAGGATTGTCAGCATGCTGTCCCTAGGTGAGTGCTTCCACCCTTTGAGTGGGGGTTGGGTGGGGGAAGAGAGACCCAGTCCTCTTGATTCTGCTTGGAATAGAGCTCCTGCAAGACAGACCTGGGGGATATGAGAAATGTCAGAGGCCTAACCCCCAAGGTGAAACCATAGCTCTAGACTAGGAGCTAGGAAGAGAGGGAGCCCCCAACTTCTTGACCACACCTACCTGGATTAGAGCTTCTTGAGTAGTTACATAGCTTGTAGGGGAATGAGAGCAGGCGAATGCCAAAGATTCTTGCTGTTCTTTCTGAGATTTAATAGATTTTCTTGAATGAATGTTTCTGTACTTGCTGTATGCCCCTAGGACAATTTCTAGGAACTAGGAATGATTGCTTTGTTTTGTTTAATAATTTTTTCCAGTTAAATGGGTACTTTTTGGTGAAAGAGTTCATCACACTACTCATTTTGCCATTCTGGAAGTCTTTCTCAAAGATCATATTTTAAAATGTTAATACTGGCTCTTGAATCAATCTTATTCATTTGCAAAACTGTTTTTCTATTTCTACCTCATGTTTGTTGTGTCAAATATTCCTTTAACTATATTAGAATGTCTTCCTCCTTTCCTTCCACCATTACGATGTAATTTGGATTTTTTTTTTTGGTTATCCTTGTAAAACATGAAATAATTAGCCTTTGACATGTAGCTTACTCAAAGGTTCTCTAAATATCTAAATAAATTACAGCCACTCATTCTCACCTTTGTCTGTATGCTTATGGTTACTTTAGACCTTAGTTTATACCACTCATATGAAACCTAGCATGTACCAGGGATGCTTACATATATAACTCTGAGTACCATAAGCTCCTTCATCTTTGATTCCATCACTGCCTTAGAACACTGCTTTCATATAGTAAGCACTCAAAGGTATGTATAATGAATGAACAGAAAGGGGACTATTTCCTTTAACAGATATAAGCTGTCTTCCCCTCAAAGGTTATGCTTGCTTACATACTAGCTAAACTTACTCTTTATTGTAGGTCTTCCCCTCCCCTTGCTAGATTCGTGAGACTCACAGAGCTGTTTCCAATGACACCTCTGGAACACCTTCTAGGTCTTATAACCTACTCCACTAGAAATTTTTAAAACATGCTTGGATAATGTAGGCTTTATTTTATCTAGAGTTAAAGAGCTGTACTACATGACCCAAGGACCCTTATCAGCTTCAGGTTTTGATAACGAAGGAGACTTTTGCAACCCCTGACTAAACTTATTATTCCCTTAACATGGTTTTAACAGAAAACCTTGTATATTTTATTAAACTCTTGGGCACCTTAATTTTCCTCTATAAAATTTGAATCCCCCTATATGTGTAGCTTGAAATGACATATCACTTACTGACCTTACATAAAACATATGACATTAGCAGCATCGATTATCACATATCTCTTGAAAGAACACTATTCTCGAATTAAAATTACACGTAAATAGTCAAAGTACTTTGCCTGTCCTCCAGAGCCAAAACCCAACTCTGGATACAGCAGTTCTATAAAGACTCATATAGAAATCCTAATTAAGACTGATGAAGTATGCCACCCAATGGATGTACTGCCATACTGCACTCATAAAATACACACATACATAGGTTAGCATTTGTTATCTCCTCCAGGTTAGCAAAATTCACTAGACAGTACCAAAAGAAACACTGAAGAGAAAGGAAAAGTGGTCACAGCAGGGAAAGGACAGCCTTCAAGAGCAATGACACCCTGATACTCCAGTGGCAATTCTGATACATGACCATCTCAAGGAGATCGAGGTAGAGAGGTAACAATGTGCTTCGAAAAAACACAGCACTTTACTGTACACCCCTCCCAACCGAAAAGGGGAGTTGGAAAACTGTGGATGGAAACAGTAGAATTAGACTCAAATCCCTGAGACTGAGTAGGCTATATTTCTTACTCTCTTGCTGTATAGATTATTTCTTACTCTCTTGCTGCATAGTTCTATCTCAGGAATAGCTCCTTCAATATGACTCGATTCAACCACTAGTTACTGAGTACCTACTCTCTTCCAAGGCACTATTCTTGATGCTTTCATACAGATTCTCACTTAATTCCTTTAGAGTTCTCCTAGTTTTTCTCCTAACAGTTTACTTCTTCTTGAGACTTTTTGTTCATGCTCGGGGTGACATGGGGTTCCTTCAGTAGCTACAGGGCTTAATTGTGGAAGAATCACTGAACAGGGGACTTGCACACATAAAGAGATGTTTGTCTCGGTATAAGAAGCTGAAAAGACCCACCTAAGAAGCAAGAAAGAAGGAAAGGAATCAGTAACATTGGCAGGGGCGGGGGCAGGAATCATTTTTACCCTATTATATATTCCACTGCTTTTTTCCTACAGTATGTTAGGAAAATATCCAAACTGAAAAGGGTTAATGAAAACTTCACAACCAACTATTTAACAGTCATATTATTGAGGACTATATAAGGTTCTACTGTTAGAGAACAACTCTGTACCTTTCCTATGGCTTGGCCCTGCCCAAAGTGAGAAGCACAGTGGCGAGGAGAAAGCAAGTCATAAATAGCAGTCCTGAGTTCCAGTCTCATGGCAGCATAGGGGCAGTCATACCTTTTAGTGCTTCAAATATTCCTGATGTTTAAGAAAATTTCTGTTGTAAAGACTAACAAAATAATATTGATAAGGTGCTAGAAGATGAACAAGTAAATCCCAAGACTAAACTTATACTAAAAATTTACCCTAGGAAACAATGAACTAGAAGGCTTACCTAATGGCACAAACTTCTAATACTTATTTTTATATGTGGCTAACATGTGCTAGGCCTACAGGGCTGCACAGGATTTCAATATTCCTAAACTTAAGGAAAGAAACAATGCTTATCTATGTAATGTTACCTTACATTTGTATGGTACATTACGCTTTTCAAAGGGTTTTCATGTCCATTATTTCACTTACACAATTCCCAACATAATGTGAATACATAATCCATAAAAGAGCATTTGTCAGATGATGATCACATCAAAAAAGTAAAAAAAAGAAAAAGATCGACAGACTTGACATGACAGTTATAATGCTGAAAAATGGGGGATACATGCAACATACAATTCTATCAACCCAAAATGGTGTTTCTCCTTCTGAACTCCATGCCAGGCCTTAGGAAAAACATAAACATTATAACCATACCAATTTATTTTACCGGAAAACAAACCCTGAGGCTTATTACTGAAGAGAATCTATGTTTTTTTTACCCACCTGGAAAACTGAAAAACACTGGAATCCAGAGGCTTAAGTTGAAGAGAAGGTGCTCTGCTTTCTTCTCCAACAGATGAAAGCCGGCTAGGGCTATCAATTCCCTCATATTCAATCGTCTTATTATTCAAGTCATCCATATCTTGAATAGAAGGGATCTTGAGTGGATTAGTGAATACCTAGCAAAGAAAGAAACAACTCATAAAAAATCCCAATTTCAAACTAACTACCAAAGGATGAGTCAATCCTTCTGATGCTAGGAAAGAACACTTGGCCAAATAAAAACGAACTGTTTCCTACACAAAACAAACAGCGCGCAGTAATGTACACTAGAACACTGACCCCAGGCACGTTCAGTTATAACCTTATCAACTGGACACGAACAGACCTCCCCAACTCACTTATTGGCTCCTAGAGTCATCCCACCCGCAACACAAACCCAGGCCCCCTAGTCACTGTCTAATTCTCTCTTGTGACCCAGTTTAAGGCTGGGTTTTCACTCCTCTGAGCTCTGTGATGAGGGAAGGGATGGAGGGAGTAAGCACTGCAGCAAGGGCCTGTGCTGGTCTTGGAGAAATGCATGCGAGAGACTTATATTCGTATTGCACACACACAGAGACATGCATCTGGGATCTTGTGGGAGGGCCAGCTTATGAAGATAGTATGAATGATGAAGGTGAAGGAGTATAAAGGGGAGGTAAACTGAATGAGGACAGGGCGGTCCAGGAAATCTCGCAATCTCTAGATCAGACTATTAAGCCAAGACATGAGGGTATGCAACCTGTTTATTAATACACCTGGGTCTTGGAAGGATATCAGAGGAAGAATTAGTATTTAATTGCCTCTATCCTCACCAGTCTGACCTACCCTGACTGAGTGGGTGGAAGGTGAATCTAACATGCTACTAGCAGATATCTCTGGGAAAAAGGGTCAAGAGGAAAATCATGCAGAAAGGCAAGGTTGGGTGGGGAAGATATATGGGTGCTATGGTGGCTGTCAGGAAAGGAGTGTCCCTGAAAGGACGGCCAACCTTATTGCACCCTTCAGCGTCCGGAGCTGGGCAACCATGTCCGAGAGACAGTGCTCCTGAAAATTCAAAACAGCAGAGTCTTTATAAAGCCAGCCAGCCTGAAAGCAGGGATAGGGAGGGGCACAAAGAACCACCCCTTCTTCCCAAGAGGAAGGAGAAAGGAGTCACCCCTGAATCCTGGAAGAAAGGAGACTGAGGAAAACCAGACACTCAACAGGAGCAGCCTGTATGAGGATGGAGCATAGCCCTGAATATTCTGTGACACCGAATGTGACATTCACACTGTCCAGAATCAGTACTGAATCCAAATCTGGGCAATAAATGATTTGGCTTTTCTATTTTTGGTGATCTGAACATCAGTAACAGTAGATCAAAGCAAAAT
Organism: Mesoplodon bidens; assembly: GCF_964165515.1. Lineage (NCBI taxonomy): Eukaryota > Metazoa > Chordata > Mammalia > Artiodactyla > Ziphiidae > Mesoplodon > Mesoplodon bidens. The sequence continues at coordinate 48,019,244 of NC_138163.1, read as the reverse complement.
CAAAAGATCCAGTGAAAAAAAAGACCACCAGAACAACTGGTTTGTTATTTCTATGCAGCTTTCAAGAGTGCTGCTTCCTTCAACCTGTGTCCTCTGTTGGGGAAAATTTTGTGTAAGAAAAGCAAGAGGGTGGACTGTCTCTCACCTGGTGGCTCTCACTTTCCACTGGTACCTTCTTCTTCTCAACAGTTTGATCTCTAGGAGAAGATAAAAGGGCTATTTAGTCCACTCATGAAATTTCTCAGTCTGAAATGGATTACCAATTATAGACTTAGGTTATAATGTTCCTTCTAAACTAGAAATAGTGTGAGCCTTGTTGAGTAACTAAGTGTTCCTTCCTGAACTCTGCTACTGAAGAGAGATTTCAAATGCCCTATCAAAAGGTGGGGGGAAGAGGGAGAGAGGTTAAAGTCAATCACTAGTTGAGACATTCAGGAGATGATTAGAAAGAATAAAGAACTGGAAGACCAGAGAGGTGAATAGGGAAATCATTAAAAAAAAATCATCTCTCTTCTCAAAATTCCCCTGTCCTATTAGGAAGGGTCAGGCTCCTCTACCGTATGATATAGAGTACCACCTCGGGTATACTCAACTGTTTCTTAGCTTTGCTCAAGTACAGGTCTTCATCAATGAGTTCTTGTTCCTCTGGAACAGAGCACCTCCTGCAGTACAGAGAAGAAATCATCTTTCAGAAACAAAATGTGCCCTTCACTGTTACCCTTTACTTTCCTCACGACTATGACAAGGCAGGTTAACCACCCTCTAACATTACAGAGTTCATATTCCACCCACATTACAAAACCTGTGTGCAGGATAACATGTAGCAATTCTCTTTTCAAGGCATATCATATCATTATTTTTGGTGTATACATCACCATTCTCCCAAGACACTCAAAGTACTAAAGCATAATCTCTAGTTCTACACAGTGAAGTTCAAGCACAAGAGAGACTTGCTTGAGGTTCCATACAAAGAGAATATTGCTGAGACTAGAACCGAGGTCTTTTGCTTCATGTACTAAGAAAGTAATTCCCAAGGTGCCATCTAGAAGCAGGAGCATCCCTAGACTATGTGATGATGCCTGAAGAGGAAAATCAGAGGCTATGATAGAGAGCAGCAAGAAGCGACTAGGAGCTGACATTGTAAAAGGAACAGAACAGACACTAGCAAAGAGGAGAAAAAGAGAATTCTATAAATGAAAAGACTAGATGTAAAGCACGAGGAAGAGAATTTTAGGAGTAAAAGCTGAAAGGAGTACTAGAAAATGTAGTCAATGGACAAAAGCAATCCTAGAAATAAACAAAAATTAATAATAATTGGAAACCCTATGTTATACCCATTTTATTAGGGCACAGAGTGTCCTGGAAGGCTATATCTCTTGGACTAAGTATAGACTGATAGCATATATATAGGATTCAAAAATGAGACTTCTAAGTGCTCAGTCCTACTTTTTTTTTTTTTTCGCGGTACGCGGGCCTCTCACTGTTGTGGCCTCTCCCGTTACAGAGCACAGGCTCCGGACGCGCAGGCTCAGCGGCCATGGCTCACGGGCCTAGTTGTTCCACGGCATGTGGGATCTTCCCGGACTGGGGCACAAACCCGTGTCCCCTGCATCAGCAGGCGGACTCTCAACCACTGCGCCACCAGGGAAGCCCTCAGTCCTACATTTTAATCACACAACCCTAAGAGATACTTAGGCACATCTGGAGACTACGGGGAAATGCTTGCTCATTACAGACCTGGACTTCGTTTATTTCATTTCCTCCATTTTAAACATTTTTTTCTAAAAAGCATACTCTGGTTTAGTACCTTTTTTCTATCAGCATTTATTCTGCAGAAAAAAGTTAAGAAAGTCACAGCTGAATTGAAGCAAACTGAGTTATTATTATCAACCTATGTGACTAAGTCATATAAAAATATTTGTTAAATTGAAATGAATACCCATGGATATGACAGGCACTATCTAGATGTTAGCTGCTTCAAGAAACACATGGTATATTAGAAAGACAAACATGTAAACAACCTGCATTGAATGTACGATAGGTACTACAACAGATGCAAGTATAGGAAGCATATGAAGAAAACTGTCAACTCAACCTGAAACGTAAATCCCTTGTTCTCAAATAATTTATAATCTCTTGAAGAGCCCAAGTATATATATATGAAAAACATCCAAAAAATTCAAACAGTACGTGAACAAATGTGAAGAATTAAATACCACAGGAAGCCAGAGTAAAATAACTGCAAACTACTGTCAACTGGAGAAGTATCACACAAAATACTTAAGCTTACCAGATGGATATGATTTAGATAGGCAGATGGAATACAGAAAGTCACTGTAAGCAAGTGGAATGACAGTATCAAGTCATGGAGATGGGAATACGTATGGCATGTGTGGGGAAGAGTGAAGCCACAGGCCTGCTAAAGCAGAAGGTTTGTGTTGAGATACAATGAATAGGTAGAGTGGGACCTGTTAGCATAGGGGCTTGAATGCCAGGGTGAAGAGTGTGGCCTTGAGATGAAAAGTGTTTTAGGATACAGAGACGAATCAGGAGTTCTCTGACATAATACTGAGTCTTAACCTTACCTGTACCTTGGATGTGAATTATAGTAACAAAACCATCTTGCAGGTAATGTAGATGGATCAACCTTGCCAGGAAGCTTCCTCCATTTAAGACACTCATCACACTGTACCCATGTCTGGTCAGGAATCTTCCTGAATGAAGGAAAACAGAAGTATGACTGTGTATATCCTAGCTCTATACTCTGTCTTACATTAGAAAAGCATACCCTAAAAGTGAAAGAGCATGATTTTATATATGAAATGTGTTAGAAATGTTATTGTCCAGGTGTCCAAAATGTATATATATTAAACTTCACAGATAAAATAATGATAGGACTAGACCAGATATGGATATGAAAAATAGTAGCAAGTTTTAACATGGTGAGCTACCATATTACAGAGGTCAATAGTACTTACCTTGGAATCTTATCCTTAAGCAAACAAAAGGATAACTTTAAAATTTATTAATCAGCAAAAAGTTTTATATATATTACAATATTATTAAAAAATAAGACTGATAGAATCATTTTATTTGCTTCTATCCAATCCCGTGATAGATTTGAAATGCATTTGTGAGAGTCATTGAAGCACCGTCATTAAAATGACTCCCCCATTTCCCTGCAGGCTCCCTAGTCCTCCTTTTTTTTTCCTTTCAAGAAGTCTTTGTTCATACTTAAATCAAAATCAATATTAGGTTGATATTCCCAAAGTTAACCTTAAAAAGTAACATAAATCTGATTAAATTTCATAACTAGAAATGGTGGCTCCAGTTCAACAACTGGGTTAAGTTATGAAGAGAAAATTCTTCCAGAGTTCTACTCTTAAAACACATGCCCATTCCCATCTCTTCTAGGAAGTGTAACCCAGTCACCTACACCTTAGAATAAATTTGTTTCTCTGTAAGAGGAGATGATCATTATATAATAGAAGTAGTCAGCATCTAATATGTGAAAGGCAGACCAGAGTGGGAAGGAGGAAGGCTGGAGAAAAGACAGAAAGAGGGTAGAGGGACACCTAGGGCCAATTTGAAAAACATGTAATTTAGACTCTAAGATTTTGTGTATGTTACATTTACACTGCTCTTATACTAGACATTTCAATAGAGTGGTATGATTCTTTTATGTCTTAGTTCAATATTTTTCTTATCTTTTTAAATGGTGCTTTTTTTCTAGTTATAAAAACAATATAAGCTCATATAGAAAATACAGAAAGATATAAAAAAAAGTAAAAGGTGCCCATAAGTCTACCACTCAAATACAATGCCCTCTTCTTGTTCAAAACTGTTTTAACAAAGAGAATTCATACACATTCTTGGATATATAGCTTCCTATCTCCTAGCTACAGGCTGCTCCAGCCTTGCAACCTCTAAACTCTAAGCTCAAGCCTGACCTCTGGTGTCTAAATATTTCTGTACAGTCACTGTTTTATTTAGAGCCAGAGAAAGGAGTTTCAGCCGTAGTGGAAGGGGAGAGGAAAGGTCATATTAGCTTTGGTTTTACATGCACACACACAGAAGAGTCTCATGCAGGAGCATGCCAATATTACTCTCTTGGGGACAAGCATTAGAGATGGTAACTCTCTGCCTCAGGTTACGTGCAGACCATGGTAGGTCCTCCCATCCAGGCAGATAGGAGAGACTTTTAGCTTGTGCTTGCAATAAGTAGGTAGTTGAAGGGGCTATGCCATATTCTCATTGCATCCTTCCAGAAGAGTGTCGTGGTTGAGGACCTGGGTTTGGGGGCCTGACTGCCTATATTTGAACATAAGTGGATCTACCACTTTCTACTTTTCCAATCTTGAACAACTTACTTAAGCTCTCAGTGTATCAGTGCCTACATTTGTAAAGAAGTAATAATATCATCTGTCTATCTCATAGGGTTGTTGTGATGATTAAATAAATACATGTAAAGAACTTAGACCAGTGTCCAGCATGTAAGTACTCAATAGATAACCATCATTCTGCCTACAGAAAAGGTTGTATAACATACATAAACACACTCCAGCAATATATGAACATCTGTTTCATTGCATTAATCACTGCTTATTTAAAAGGCAAAAAAAGGCATCTCAATTTGCATTTCTTTGAAAACCATGGATGTTGGACAGGAGTAGAGATCTTTAGAATAAGATATAGTGATATTCATACAGCAATCATGTTGCATTTAAAACAAAATTTTATATCAAACATTTGTCTGATTATTTCCATTTTTAAAAAAAACATGGCTGCCTACCCCAAAATGAACCTCTAATCTTTGTCTTGATGGTATAATTGACTGTATACATGTTGTTACACATCCTATCCTGTATATTATGCTCCTTTCCTGGCCTACTAAGGCATTTCATCCTGATCCACCATTCTGTGTGTAATTTCCTGTCTTAGATTCAATAAATTCTACATCTGTTTCTGACATGCTGGGTTCTCTACTTCTAGTCTCAAATTTTTTGGTACCGTTCCAACAATGTTCGCTAGTAATAAAGAGAAGGGAAATTGGCTAATATTTCTGAATGCCTAAATGCCTACTATATGCCAGGTACTGTGCAAAAAAGGTTATGTCATCTAACTTAATATACTCAGAGAGGTGAAGTGACTTACTTAACCTAAGCTCAACCAACTATTAAGAAGCAGATCTAATAGACTTGTGGTTGCCAAGGGGGAGTGGGTAGGGGAGGGAATGAATGGGAGTTTGGGATTACCAGAGGCAAACTACTATATATAGGATGGATAAACAACAAGGTCCTACTGTATAGCACAGGGAACTATATTCAATGTCTTGTGACAAACCATAATGGAAAAGAATATGAAAAAGAATATACATATGTATAACTCAGTCACTTTGCTGTACAGAAGAGATTAACACAACATTTTAAATCAACTATACTTCAATAAAATCTAAAAACAAACAAAAACTAAGAGACATTTATCCATGATTTAATTTCATGATTTTTGCCTAATTATTTGAAAGTAGAGAATACACTAGTGATTTATTTAGGGTTTTAAGTAATCATAATTTTTTTTTTAGATGTTGGGGTAGGAGTTTATTAATTAATTTATTTATTTTGGCTGTGTTGGGTCTTCGTTTCTGTGTGAGGGCTTTCTCTAGTTGTGGCAAGCGGGGGCCACTCCTCATCACGGTGCACGGGCCTCTCACTATGGCGGCCTCTCTTGTTGCAGAGCACAGGCTCCAGACGGGCAGACTCAGCAGTTGTGGCTCACGGGCCCAGCTGCTCCGCAGCATGTGGTATCCTCCCAGACCAGGGCTCGAGCCTGTGTCCCCTGCACTAGCAGGCAGGTTCTCAACCACTGCGCCACCAGGGAAGCCCAGTCATCATAATTTTTATAGAATTTATGACCCGAAAGCAATTGTAATACATTAGATATTATATTGATACAATAAAAGTTTCAAGTTGTTTATTAAAAAAAAGAAGAAAAAGATCTAGATTTTCAATCCAGGAGTGGCTGATTTAAATGGTCATCATCTTCTACTATATCATGATGCCTGCAGGATAAACTGACAGTACTAAACTCTTCATATTTATGATCCAAATCACAGAAGTGTCAAACCAGAATGAAGAGGTCTAGAGAATGATGAAATTAGTACCTGTGATTTCCTATTTTCAGTTAATTAAACTTCCTTATGTGAAAAGCACCATCTTATCCCATTCCTTCCATTTGCTCCATAGACATTACCCCTAATATTTTTATATTCTAAATTGACTACTCACGGTATTGGCCTGACTATGGCTGAGGTCTCAAAATTCTCTTGGGAGGTCTTTTCCTTCCAATAAGCATTGAGCTTCTGGGCAAGGGCATTTATTGTCAACCTGAAAGAAAAAGAAAGAAATATGTCAATGTTGAGAATTTGTTGAATAATTTTGCAATCTTTAAGATGCTTCCATTTAAGAGAAACCAGCAATTTAGAATATTCAGCATAGGTCTGAACATCTACACTTTCAGAAACTAGGATGGGAATGTACTGCCTTTGTAAATTACATGTCAAAATGACAAAGTCAGTTGAAAAGGTAAGATGGTCACAAGTCCTAAAAAGTACTGTGTTCTCCAAATTTTAGAATCATGGCGAGGGGAGCTGATATTAGAGACAATGATAGGAGACTAAATTGCAGATAAGTTGTTGGGGAGTTATTCAATTGTCAGATGACTACAGGTAAACAATTGAGGACCAAGTTGAAAGGCAGAGGATCAAATACTGCACCCTATCTATTACAAATCAAACACTAACTTAAAAATGTCTGTATAGTTCTTCTTTATCTAAATGCTGGTCACAGCAGTTATAGCAACAGGCAACAAAGTCCCCTTCAACCTTCTACTCTATAGCTGTTAGTGGAGGCTCTGCCCCAGTTATGGCTCTTGCCCTTTCTCCTTTATCTCTCTTCCCAAATGAACAACAGCAGACCCAGGGTTAAACAATATAATGTGTAGAAAACCTGAATTTTACTTTTAAAAACTGCCAATTTCTAGTGACTAATCCTATTTAATTCTACAACCCAGGATTACAGCTTAATGTAGAGCTGTACACACCTGAAACACTACAAATTTAGTTTTTAGATCTCTTGACTCCCCAGATAATTCCCCAAAGGTTTTGTAGACCTCTTCTCTCCTTAAGAGGAATTCTTCCTTAATCCCACCTTACTCATAATAAATTAGATTCTGACTACACAGAGAAGATTAAATCATATATGAGTTCCCCTATAAACTCTTATTCCCCTCCAACCTACCAATGTTCCTACCTCTATGTTTATATCCTTCCCTAAAGTCACAGATGAAAAACTATTTCTTGTTTTCTCTTAAAATTTTACTTTAAATCTACTTTTTAAAAAAGATTACATGGGATTCTGGAAAGGTGGTGGAGTAGGAAGCACCAGGAATCTGCCTTCCCATCTAGACAATGATTACACTGGCAGAATCTGTCTAATGTAACTATTTGGAACTCTGGAGTCTACTGAAGACTTGTAATTTCCAGGGGAATGCTTGGATGATAGATTGGCAAATTTCAGCTCTTAGCTACCCATCTCCTACCCCAGCCCTGTGACAGGCAGCTGTGCACACATTTCAAGACCAGCTTGCAGGAGCCAGGGTAGGCAAAAAAAGACCTTGTCCTCCAAATATTGGGGATCTGTGCTCTGATCTCTGTTTGCCGCTCCTGATCACAGGATAATGTAATCCCATGGTAACCACAAGGGAAATAGCTATAAAATATACACAAAAGGAAATGAGAAGAATTTAAATGTTTCACTACAAAAAAATCAGCTAAACATAAAAGAAGATAGTAATAAAGGAAATGAAGGACAAAATATCTATAAGGCATATAGAAAACAAATAGCAAAATGACAGTAGTCCTTTCTTATCAGTAATTGCTTTAAATGTAAATGGATTAAACTCTCCAAAAGACACAGAGAGATGGGTAAAATAAAAAAAATGACCTAAATATATGCTGTCTACAGGAGACTAACTTTAGATACAAAGACACAAATAGGGTGAAAGTGAAAGGATGGAAAAGGATATTCCATGTAAATAGTAACCAAAAGAGAGCAAGGGTAGCTATATAAATATCAGACAAAATATAGACTATAAATCACAAGAGCTAAAATGGTGAAGCAATCCAAGTGTTCACTGATAAATGAATGGATAAGCAAACTGTAGTATATACATACAATAGAATATTATTCAGCCTTAAAAAAGGAAGGATATTCTGACATATGTACATCATAGATGAAACTTGAGGACATTACATTAAGTGAAATAAGCCAGTCACAAAAAGACAAGTACTGTATAATTTCACTTATATGAGGTACTTAGAGTAGTCAAATTCATAGAGACAGAAAGTAGAATGGTGGTTGCCAGGGGCTAGGAGGAGGTGGGAATGAGGAGTTATTGTTTAATAGGTATAGAATTTCAGTTTTGCTAGATAAAAAGAGTTCTGGAGTTGGATGGTGGTGATGGTTACATAACAATATGAATGTACTTAATACCACCGAACTGTACACTTAAAAATGGTTAAGATGGTAAATTTTATGTTACGTGTATTTTACCACAAAAAAATTGAAAAATAAAGGAAGTAGATTATGTGGTTACCAGGGGTTGGAGAGGAGGGGGAATGGGGAGTGACTTCTAATGGACAAGGTGTTTCTTTTTGAGGTGAAGAAAATGTTTTGGAATTAGATAGTGGTGATGGTTGTACAACTTTGTGAATATACTAAAATCACTGAAGTATACATTTTTAAATGGTGACATTTATGGCATGTGAATTATATCTCAATTTAAAAAATAAAAATAAACCTCTGTTCTCATGTACTGGGGCAAAAAATATTGAGGTGACATTTACATAGAGTAAAATTTATCTTTTTAACATGTAGTTCTATCGGTTTTAACAAATGCATACAGTCATGTAACCACCACCTCAATCAAGACACCATTCTCATGTATTTTGAAACCCTATTCCTTCTTGCAAAAACCTGGCTTGACTTCACTGTTCCAGTAATCTCTTTCCTTCTACTTCCCCAATCCTGGTATGTGGTCTATACCCACTATCTCCTCTTCATTCTCCTGTCTTAATCCCGTACAATCTAGTTTCCACTATTGCCACTACACAAAACTGTTCCTTTCCCCAATCTCATTATTCTATCAACGATCCTGTCAATATGCCAGTCTGCTAAATTTGAGGCTTTGAAGTGATCTTTCTTTCCTCTCTTTTATTTCCCTTATCCCATTATTAATTTATCACCAAATTTTTAAATCTTTTTTTCAGTATCTGTCACATACTTCCTTTCTCACAGCTACTCTTATTTCACACCTTCACCCCACACCTAGATTACTCAAATAGCATATAATCCTTCTTTCAATCTATCCTGCACCGTTTCCAGATTTATCAACTGATATAATTCATGTAGAGCACTTTATAAGCCATAAAGCAGTATATAAGTGTAATGTACTATATTCTTAAGATAGAATTGTTTCAAGTCACCCCTCTACTCAAGAATACACAACGAATTCTCATTGCCTAAAGCATCAACTACTCTATCCAATGTCCCTCTAAGACAGAAGTTCTCAAACTATCTCAGTTCATGGTACCTTTAGTGTCCCAGGTTTTTCATGGCACACTTAGGTCTAAAGAAATATGTACTGGTTCCAATTACTATTAAACGGTTATGTCCAAACAACTTAATAAGTATTTATGTACTAAAATTTAGTGTCCATTTGAAAAAATATATGTATATATTTTAAAAATATTTCTGTTTCAATCTTAAATAGCCACAATTACTTATAATGGAATGGGTATGCCTGTTGGGTATTGTACAACTACTCAAACCTTGGAGTCAAACTGGACACAACTTCCCTCACTTCTTATTCAACACTGATTTTTGGTATTACTTTCTTTTTATCACAGCAATCACAAAAAACCCAGATTCACAAAGATATGGTATAATCAAGAGGAATGTAAACATTTTTGTACCTGAAAGTGGGGTGCTACCATAACAAATACCTAAAAATGTGGAAGTGGCTTTAGAATTGGGCAGTGGGCAGAGGGTGGAAGAATTGGAGGAGCATTACAGAAATTGCCTGGATTGCCTTGAATAGACTGTTAGTACAAATATGGATGTTAAACACCCCACTGGTGAGGGTTCAGAAGGGCAGAGCATGGTCGAGAAAACACAAATTTCCTCAGAGTATATCTAAATCATAGTGAACAGACTGTTAGTAGAATTATGGATGTTAAAATTGTTGCTGGTGAAGGCTCAGAAGGAAATGAGGAACATGTTATTGGAAAACTTGAGGGAAGGTGATCCCCGTTACATACTGGCAGAAAGCTTAGCAGAATTGTGTCCCACAGTTATGTGGAAAGCAGAACTTGTAAATGATAAAATTGGACATTTAGCTGAGGAGACTTCCAAGCAGGCTGTTGAGAGTGTGGCCTGGTGGCTGCTTGCTGCTTATATAAAATGTGAGAGGAAAGAAATAAATTGAGGGAAGAACTGTTGAACAAAAAGGAACCAGGACTTAATGATTTTGGAAATTCTCAGTTTATCCAGACTGCAAAAGATGCTAAAATTTAGAAAGATGCTCTAGAGAAAAAGCCAAGGCAGTGGCTGGACAACCTTTTGCTAATATCTCAGGAAGATCAAAAGGTCAAAGTATTCAGTCACACAAAAAGCTCTCTGAAAAGATTAAACACGTGAATCAGATCTCCACCACCATCTCAGCAGAAGCCAAGAACAGAAATAGGATTATCTAGGAAAGACATGTCAAGAGTCTCTTGTCTGATGGAGTGAATATCCATGATATATACTTGAGACCCATAAGGTTCTTGAGAATGGTATACAAGGACAAAACTGCTAGATTGGACTGAAAGGGACATAGAGAGTATAAATGAAAGAAGGCAGTTAGACCCCCAAAACTCTAGAGTTAAGAAACAGGCTGATGAAACTACTCAGCTACAAATACATGCTACCCTTCAAGAAAAAGGAAAAATGAGTCTGTGGGTGGAGCCATGAGGACAGAGAACAAAGCCTTAAATCCAGAGGGTGGAGCTGAAAGCCCCAGAAGAGTATTCCCAGGCCTTGAAGTTGTTTTTTTTTTTTTTTTTTTTTTTTTGCGGTACGAGGGCCTCTCACTGTTGTGGCCTCTCCTGTTGCAGAGCACAGGCTCCGGATGCGCAGGCTCAGGGACACGAACCCGTGTCCCCTGCATCGGCAGGCGGACTCTCAACCACTGTGCCACCAGGGAAGCCCCAGGCCTTGAAATTTAATGGAGTTAGCCTGGAAATTGTTTGGAATCTGTGATTCCTTTTTCCTTCATTTTTTCTCCCTGTTTGAACTGGAACATCTATCACTGTTATCCTATGCCTGTCCCACCATTATATTTTGGGAGTAAATACAAGAAAACAAAAAGACACACATCTGCAGATGGAGAGGAATTTTACCCCAAAATGCATCAGACTCAGAGTATCATCCATACCTGATTTAGATGAGGAGATTTGGGAATTTTGAGCTGATTACATTAAGAGTTTAGACTGAGCTGATGTAAGAGTCGAGACTTTTGGGGATGTTGGGATGGGGTAAATGTATTCAGCATGTGTGATGTAAGTGGATCTTAAGGGGCCAGAGGGCAGACTGTAGTAGCAGAAAAATGGTCCTCCAAAGATGTCTATGTCCTAATCCCTGAAACCTGTGAATATATTAGATTACATGTCAAGGGGGAAATCAGGTTGCAGATGGAATTAAGGTTACTCAACAGCTGACCTTAATTAAGATAGGGAGATTACCTTGAATTACCAACATAATCATTAAGGGTCCTTAAAAGTGGAAGAGTGAGGCAAAAGAGTCAGAATCAGAGAAGGAGAGCGATGACAGAAGCAAGGTCATCAGAGTGTTATGATGTGATGACGCAACCCACCACTGATGGCTTTGAATATGGATGGAGGAAGAGGGCCATGGGCCAAGGAATACTGGCAGCCTCTAAAAGTTGGAAAAGCCAAGGAAATGGATTCTCCCTTAGAGCCTCCAGAAATAAATGCAGCCTTGCCAACACCTTGATCTTAGCCCAGTGAGATCTATGATGGACTTCTAACCTACAGAACTCTAAGACAATATACCAGTGTTGTCTTAAGGCACTAAGTTTGTGGTAATTTGTTACGACAGCAACAGAAAACAATTTCTATTGCTTAGGCAAGAGTCAATATCACTGTATTCCCCTCGAAAATTTTAAACATCCTGTGGCTCCTCTGTGAGTTCATTATGTGCACCTTGGCACACAGTTTGGGAACTGTGGCTCCAGGACAGGGGTCAGCAAACTACAGCCTGTGGGGCAAATCCGGGCCACTGCCTGTTTTGGTAAACAAAATTGTATTGGACACAGACACCGTTCATTCCTTTATTGTCTACGGCTGCTTTCCTACTACAGCAGAATTGAGTAGTAGTGACAGAGACCGTACGGCCTACAAAGCTTAAAATATTTATTTCCTGCCCCTTCACAGAAAAATTTGCCAACCCCTGCCCTAGGACAGGGCCATACTCTATCCATCTGACTTCATTCCCCTTCACTCTACGTACATCCCCTTATCCCCACTCCCCATATTCTTCCCACTCTGAGTTGCTGTCACTTAGCTCACGCTATAATTCCATCCTGGAATTCCCTTCCCTCCCTTTTCTAAACCTGTATCCTTTAGGCAAATCTCAAGTCATACCTTCTACCTAAAACCTTCCCTATCTGTTCTATCAGGGAATGTTTCCTATACCATACCACTTAGTTTTGATTGATCAAACAGCAAGTTTATTGCTCTCTAAACTGTTTCGTGTCTGTGACAATCCGTCATTACAGTTACACTGTGAGCTCCTCAAAGACAGCAACCATGTCTCAAATTTCTCTGGAAAACTCCACAAAATCTAGCCACTGTGTCATGTACCAGTGAGGTGTTCACTTAGTATGCGTTGACTGCATTTCTTTAGCTGAAATTCACTCTAAAAATGTTAGAAGTTTGAGCCCTGATAGTTGTAGCTGAAATCTGATATCTACAACTATTAAAAGTGATATTACAAATGATTTATTTGTAGACATTCCAGCAGTATGATGGCTGGTATCTCTTATAGCGGTTTTGAAATGTATAATACTCTTAGGATGAGTTTGTGATAGCAGACAACCTTCTCTAATCGCCCTCTCAAATTCCCTTATATTTTAACTAAAGACCTTTTTCATTTAACATAAAATAAATTGAGTAAAAAGGGAAATGCTGCCAGAATTGGGATGAGTTATGCAAATTTATTACCCTCAGAAGACTCTGTATGCAGGATAGTATACTAGTTTTCTGTTTTTAATAAAATGTGTAGCAGATAGTAAGCTACTTAAGCCAGAAGTCCCATATGTTTAGCTGAATAAACATACTCTCTATAGAATATCTCCATTTGGTCTCCCCTGCCATTACCTCAAACCCATCATACTGAAACAAAACATCACAAACCAAGCGTCTAATACCTCTAAACTTTAAAAGCTAGATTGGGGGGTGGCGGAGACGGCTTAAGAGGATGTTACATAATTTTTAATATCTAACATTTGGATTTCACAAATCTTAACTATTTGGTTAATTACCAGAAATTCTCTATTCCTTTCACTCAAGAGAAACAGAATGACTTGGCTCTAAGACTTTTGTCAAACTGATGTCATTTCTAAACTTTCACTCTTGTGAGTCAAGTCCTAGTCAAAGATCTCCATTATGTGCCAGACTCATATTTAAAAGAGCATTTTACTTAAACTAAGGGCAGGTAGTTATTATAATCATTGAGTAGCCCGAGTGACCAAGAACCAATTACCTTGAAATTAATCTGGGGTTGTCATCCAAATAGTTCTGTCAAATACTAAACCTAAAATTCTTATGGTTTCATATAAACTAAGGCACAACATTTAACTAATTTTATTACAGTTTTGGACACAAAACAAAAGAGATTTGGGGAAATACTTTTCCCCCACTCTAAGAAAAGATTTGCTACTTAGATTTCTAGAAAAATGACACCAAATGTCCTCATGCCTTCTTTCTCCATCCTCCCAGAACACCCTTTGCCCTTTCAAATACTTCCCTGTGCTTAGAATTTCCTCGCCCTCTTCATCCACCTAGCAAACTCCAATTTTTCCTTGAAGTTTAAGCTCAAACATATTCTGCTCTGTGAATCCCTTTAGGCATATTTAAAGCTTCTTCCCATTTGGCATACATCCCCTATTAAAGCAACTATTCTATAGGTATTTACGTTTCTTATTTACATATATCTCGTCCTATTTGTTCATAGGCATCAAGGATTCTTAACTTTCATTCTTATGTCCCTAATACCTGGCACATAGGAGATATCTCACAATACTTGATGAAAGAAGGAATGTATGATCCACCCCTCCCCACAAGTTTTAAAACAAACTATTATATCCTGGCTTTAACAACTCCCTTCTCTGTCTCCTAAAAATATCCTTGCTGGTTCAGCCTCAATGTCAAGTCCCTTTCTGATTCTTTATTGGTCTTACCTATTAAATCTAGATGCTTCCGGGAAAACACATGTTTTTCCTGCTGCTCCAATACTTTCCTCTCAATCTGTTCACTGGCTTCAAGGAAATCTTTCGGAACAAACTTCAAACTGCTGCTTTCCCCACAACATATTCAATAACTTCAGGTCCACTCATCTCTTTTCATTAAGATCAATTCCAAAGCTCTTTGTTTCACCAAAGTATTTTACTAAATAACCCCTATGCTCTTTCCCTAATTTTTAAAGTTAAGGTTTATTTCAGTTGGGCTCCATACATCAGGTATCAGTAAGCTTTTAATTTAAAAATCAAATCCTTTTATCTCTAATCTTGGAAAATAGATTTAAAAGGATTCTCAGTTCACTTATGTGGCTGGTTTTTAGAGATGATTTTAGAGGTTTCAGAGAATATAATCATATCTGAACAAACCATCAGAAACACCTCAGGTTGGGAGTGACTCACCGGTACTCCTTGGTGTACTCAAAGTCTTGTTTGTTGTAGGCAGGTTTTAAGAAATTGCACTCAATGACTCCAATTACTCCCACACCTTCTCCATGACTTGGCTTACAAGAAAAATATTAATTTCAACACTTACATTACTGTTGACTGCCTGGAGGCACTTCCTTTTGATTCTAAACAATAATAGAAAGGTTACATAACGTTCACGGGCAAGGAGAGGCCAGGAATATCTAGAGAAACACTGAGAATGTACTCCAATAGACTGCAAGTATTACAATGAACTGGAACCTCTGGCAAATTACAGGGCAGAGATTTTCAAACTGTGATCCATAGATTTCCTAGGATTTTCCAGAGATTAATAGCCATCTCTACCTCACCCACACTACCTACACTTTCATCTGTTTTATATTATGGGACTGCCAGAAGATTTCACTTAAACAAAGAATGACAATGCTAAAAAAAAAAGTCAAGGTTATATACTTCTGTTCTAAGGAACTAAAACCAAACTCCAAAAATTTAAGGATGCTATATAAATCACACTCCATTAAAATAAACCATTTTTATATATGTATGCCACCAAACAACTGCTAAAGAGAGTCAGACTTGCAGTATTATTAATTACAAGTTGATACAAGAGATTTTTGGATTTTAAATCATTTTTGTATACTTTAATGGAAGGAACTGAGTAGAAGTGTAATTAGACTGGCAAACAAACAAGTTGTATAAAGATGATATAACAATGAAAAGCAATATGGGCTGAAAACTAGCTCTCCTGGGTCATATGTAACTTTGTCCTACTGTGTAATATAAAGCAGTTTATCATTCTTTGTGCTTTAGCAATCTTATCTGTAAAATAGGAATGAATGGGATACTTGTGGATATTACTACTTTAAGTTGTCATCAAATTTTTAAGATGATGGTAATATTTGTACAGTTCAGTTATAGAGTACTTTTGCATAATTTATCCCATTTAAATCTCTCAACCCTGCAAATTGTAAGGTAGGCAGAGCAAGTAAAATTACTATCGTTGTTTCCACTTTACAGGTAAGGAAATTGAGCCTCAGAGAAATTAAACAATGTAGCCAAGATTACATGGCTTTTAGGTGGAAAAGCCAGGCCTCAAATCCTGGTCATAAACCACTACATTTTATACATCTTCCACGATGCCTTACTGTCTCCCCAAGAAAATGGAAAGAGCTACCTCAAACATTAATAAAGTTATATGCATGGCAGAGTTGCTGGTGCTCTAATTCTACCTCTTATTAACAGCTACCTAGAAAATGCATTCAGTAAAACTCCTGGGTTGATTGACATCTATGAAGAATGAGAAGTAGAAAGAGCTTTTGAACACAAGACAGCTCACTGGTAACACAGAATTCCAGGATCAGATTTAACAACTATCTCAAGATGAGTAAAAAGCCATTCATTAGTCTATCCCTTTTGCAAAATTTAAATCCTCTTCCTACTCTTTTCAGCCTTCTATGACAGAGAAGCATTAACTACTCACCTTCACCTGGCATCCCACCTTCTCAAAAGACTTTATGAGGCGGTTGTTATGATACATCATTACTCCAAACTGGTTATTATTCTTGCAAGAGAACCCAAAAGTTATTTTCACCTGCTTATTCTGAGAAAAAAATCATTAAGGAGACAAACACCAGGAACTTTAGCACACAAAATTTTGCACTATATTACAGCAAAAAACATCAAACACCATTGTATGTAAACTGGTATAACCTTTCTAGAAGGCATTTAAAAAATCAGTAGCAATAGCTTTAAAAATATTCTTAACCTTTGAACAAGTAATTCTCTTTCAAGAATTTATCCTACAGAAACAGTCAGAGAAGACCATAAAGGTTTATGAGTTACAGAAGTTTATCAGTGATTTATAATGGCTAAAAAAACATAAATAATTTAGATGTTTGACAATAAGGGAATGACTAAATAAATGTTGGTGTATCCACATGGTCTGTTATGCAGCTCTTAAAATTATGTCTTTGAAAAGTATTTGGGAACATTAGGAAATGTTCAGAAAAACAAGTATCATCTAAAAATATATACTATAAATGTATACATTGAAAAGACTATAAGAAAATATATCAAAATACCATCAGTGATCTAAAAATTCATAAATCACAGAATGTTTCTTAACCCTTGCTAATTGCTTAATTTGCTGCTAGGTAAGATACATGGTACAACACAAATTCACACAGTTATATGCAATAAGGTAAGTCCGGCTAATCATACAAAACACAATGAAAGCAAAACCATGAAGAACAAAACCACTTTTAAAGGTAAAGGACAATAAATAGCCCTGTTGTAATATATTTCATGGGAAGAAGTTAACAAGCTTGGATAAATGAAATCAAGAGAACTAAGTATTATACATAAAACATGAATAATTTATGAGTTTTTAGCAGCTCCTATTTGATTTAAAAACCAAGGTAATGGAGTGAGAAAGATAAAGGAGATAGAGAAACTGAGATTTTCATTAAAACAAATACTAAGAAATCTTCATGTCCAAATGAGTTAAATGAAAACTTATTTTTGTTACTTTTTCAAAAACTGATCTCCATTACCCCCTCTAAGTAACAAGCTACTTGCATCAAATCCATGTGACAAGTGGGTCAGGTATGATATGAAGACATGATATGAGTGGGTACATTAACAGTAATGTTTGGTTCAGAACATATACTGTTCTGGACTCCAGAACCTCAAATCAAATCTCAAATAAGACCCTATTCCAATGAAAAAACAAAACAGGGCAAAACTGCCCCAAACAAAAAACCAAAATTCTACACCATAAAATTAACATTTTAAAGATAAAGACAGTCAAATTCTTTCTGTTGTGTACTTTTAAATTCTAAATTATGGGGTGGAAGTACACTGGGGTAGGAGATTCCCCAAATTAGAATAAGGAGAAAGGACAAGAGGAGAGAAGGAGCCTTTGCTAACTGAACTGAGGAATAAATAAGTCAGCATCAGTAGTCTTTTCCCTCAGTGACTTTAGGGGACATTTTATTAGAAGTTTCATTTTACTCATGCCTATAGTGAATTCGTTTAGCCCAAATTCTAATAGGGAAAGGTAACCAGTTTAATGGGAAGGGAGGTTGAGAAGAGCTCAGGTACATTCAGAATGCATGCATAGGAGGTACCCTGATAGAAACCCACAGAAGAAAGAAGCTGGAGGTAGAAATGTGGTATATCCTGAGACAGTAGTTGAAAGTCACTTCTTTAGACTGGCTCTGTTAAACCTATGGCACAAAGATCCTAGCTACATAGTGATATTATAACTAATTTACCTACAGATGCTAACAACGTTAGCTCTGGCTTTGTTAAGCTGGGTTTGTTTAGGGCTTTAAAAAAACCTTTCACAGTAGACAAGGGTTGTGTTCTTCAAAAGGAGAAAATCAATCTGCTTATGAGTAACAACCATATGGCTATTTAAAAAGGGAACGGCATTTTCTAATTTTTGGTCAGGGGAATAAAGACAAAGTAGGCTAGATAATGACTTTGATAAAGCAAACAGAGTGTGAACATGTTTCTTGGGCAAAGAGCTGAGCTTATTACTAGAAAATAAATTACAAGAGCAATTCTTCATAACTGCTTATGAACTCTCACCCTTTCAAAGACTTTTTTGACCCCAAAATCCATCAACAAAGATGGACCTAATTTCCAAAGCTCATCTTAAGATTTCCTCAAGTGTCTGAAATCCATTCCCAGGGCAATGGGGTGGGGTGGAGGGTAGAAGTGAAAATGAGTAATTACTTCTCTGAGTGGCTGCCAATATGAGAAGTACCAAGAAATCCATGTCAAATCTGTTGAAGATTTATCTCACCCTAGAAAATCAACTTTTGATTTCCAATCTCCTAACTTTTATCAACGTAAGTCTGGACTTGGTACAGCAAAAATCATAGTATGTCCAAAAGATGAACAAGTGGTAGTCAACATTTTGCTTATTTCAATCAATGTAATATATATATATATATATATATATATATATATATATATATAACAAAATTCCAGTACAAACCAAACAGTGTGAATCAGTCCTTATAGCAGAGATTCTAAAACCTGGCTATTCATTTAAATAAATAAATATTTCTTATTAAAAAAAGAGATTTCAGAATCTACTGAACCAGAATCTCTAAAGTCTCAGGATGCTGTATTATTTTAATAATTTCCAGTTGATTTCTGATAAAATTGGCACACAGATTGGCATTCAACAAATACCTCCTTAGACACCTAAAATAGGGTTTGTACTATAACACACATTTTTGAATTGGAAAAGGAAAGGTTTCTGTTTTTCTGTGCCCACTTGGAAATCTAATCCTGAAACAAAGAGGTCAGCTTCATGTAGTTGTAAGGATACTGTGAAGGTAGGTTTATATATATCATATCCTACATTGGCCAGGCTCTTGGCAATCATCTGGGTAGTCACCTTCTTTTGACGCAGAAAAATTTTCATTCGTGGCTTCATATATAGAATGCCACAAAATGCCTATGGAACAGTGAAGGGAAAATTATTACACAATATTGCCAGTTCTACTGACATCCCTGTTGCTACCATCTACTGACTCTGCTAGCAACTGAGATCTAATCTGGGCAAATATTTGACTCAGTTTCTATACCTCGTTATTCTAAATCAACTACCACACTAAGTGCTACTGACTATATTAGCTACACTGTTTCAGTGGAGACAGTGAAAAGGAATCCTAGCATAGGGTCAAAAGGTTGTCATCTTTATATAACTAAAGTGAGATCTTGTTTTATAATATTTTCATGTTACAGGGTATCTTACCTCTCATTGTTGAAGAAAAACCACTCTTACTCACCCGTAAAGAATACTCTGTTTCTGGCAGCTCAGAGGTAATGCCACCAGTCTCTTTTTCTTCTGTGCCAAAGTCTGATACCAGGATATCATACTGATCTGTATCAAAGTCCAACTCAGACTTTCCATCTTTATTTCTGGGTAAAAGAGACAAGTACCAATCTAACAAAAACTGGCTCCAAGGACAAAAATGCACTAGGAACCCAAGAGAAAAGAAACAACATGAGCCAAAACTCAGATACCTATTTCTTTCCCTGACTACCAATTCAAAGGAACTACACATTACTTGCTTTGAAGATCACACAATATTTAAGGGCCTTTCCAGCCTAAACAAATCTACTAAGTTTCATAGAGATGTGATACAAAGCACAGAAGGAAAGAAAAAAAAAAAGGAAGGTGGGAATGTCTGTGATCTGATAAATCAAATGGATGCCAGCTATCCTCGAGGCAGGATCTGGAAACAGATCCCAACTTTCTGGGTATTGTTGGGTAGGTCATTCAACATCATTTCCCCCAAATGAATAGATAGATGAATCAAAACCTACTCTTTCTAACTTTAGCAGTAGTATAAGGACTACTAAGATTTCCCCAGATCTAATTCTATTTCTTAGAAGGAAAAAAAAAGGTTGTGACAGAAGCAGCATACACTTGTTAGTCTTCTAGAATTACCATTTAAATATAATAGTACTCATACTGTTTTCCTTAGGACCATTTCTTCTCAAAGTCCCTTTGGGTCACCTAAATATGGTCCATTCCAAGACCCTGGGCTACATCACTAACAACGGCCAGGGAAAAAAGGCAAGACCTATCTTTGTTACTGGAAAAAATGCAAAACAAATGTTGGGTTACAGAGAAAAAATACGTATCAGAACAATGGTCCCCCAAATTTGTTCTGTGGGACAGCAGTCCCCCAAGATACTCTTAAATAAGAAATAAAGAGATAAATAAAGCCTGTATAATCAAATAAAATTGAGAAACAATTCCTCGCTCCCAGAGCCACCTCAAGCTCTAGGGACACCTCCCTCATACTGGAGGTTTCAGAAGCTCAGAGCTGCTGTGTTGAAAATGTAGCTCCTTCTTCAGGGCTGAACCAGAGCCACTATGATACGTATCCTGTATAAAGCTCATGTCACTATAATAGTATATCCTGTATTTTGCAGGATAATCCTGACTCTTGCTACCCCACCCCACTCTAACGCAAGTACTCTGAGGAGATTCCCTGTCCTCTCTGGTGCTCACCATTCACCATCCAAGGAAAGGAGGTCTGGAGAAACATTTTTTTTGAAATTGGGAAACACTGCATTCTACATTGCTCTCTTAAACGTCTTCAATGTATTTTGAAATAACATTAGCATATTAAAGCCTCCGAGAAGTCCTACAATAAAGCAACATGGTAAGCTTTGTTTAAGCCAGCTTTTTCCAAAGTTATTGGACCACAGAATCCTTTATTTATATAACACCTAGTACCATATAACTGAGAAACAATATACAAAGAAAAAGTCTGCTTATTGTGGTTAAATCACTGGAAATGGCTCATGAAAATGATCCTTTATAATATAAATTATATGACTTGAGGTTTTCGCAGTAGGACACAGGAAGATGTAAATTACCTTACTTTTTTTCTTTTTAATGCAAAGTACTTTCTATATAAAGCAGCATGGTTTTTATCTAAGTTTTACCCAACTAAGAAATGAGGCAAAATACTTGACCTATGGAGAAAAAAGAAGAATGAATATATCTGATACTCTGTTCTATTAAACATAAGAGTAACACCTCTATTTTATATTAAAGGTTTTTAGGTTTCAGTGGACACTGTGCTCCATTTAACATGAAAAAGTTAAACAAATGACATATCCCAAAGTATTTCTAGGTTATTTTATTAGCTCTAAATACATGACCTGAAGCCAGCTTCATTATAGTTCAAATATATCTGCTTTGAAGATTTTTCCACTTCTAATCCAGCTACTCTGAAAACAGTAATACAGAGGTCCTTACTATTTAAAGATTGTATTGTGCTTTGTTACCCTAATTTCTCTTTCTCTTACTTCATTTTCACTGCAAATAGGTAAAATAACTATCATTGACCTATCTCAAAACAGTGTCCGTGAATATAAAATAGATATTTGTAATGGATTCTGAAGATTTTAGAATAATGTTGAACTGTCTTGACAGTAATAGCTTCAGGATATGTATGTAGGTCTCCATCTTATCAAGCTCCACGTTTTACCAATAAGAAGCACTGTCTCAAACAGAGCTGTGCTTCTAAGAAGGTTAAGGATAGGTGTGCAATGATATACAAACATGTAGCAAAATTTATCTACTCTGCTTCTCTAGAGCGATTTATTAAAATATGCTTCATCATAGTGCTTTTGCTTATTAGAATCTATCACTCTTGGAATACTATACCTGCGGATGTTCCAAATGAGAACACGAGTGCCTTTTTTGCCTGGGATGGCATCAAACTGGGACAGCAGGTCATTTTCACTGTTGAAAATTGAATAGTTCAAGATGGCTTCTAGGCTGGGCAAGGAATCCTCCGTTATAATCATTTTTTGTAAAACCAAGTATAGTCAAAGAAAAATTAATATCTTAAGAGGATGCTATCAGTCAGGAAGATCGGCCTTTTGGGTTGCCCGTTTAGACAAAATATAGACATATAGATATAAAGCATGGGCATTACTGCTACAGAAGAAAGGAAAGGGGGGAAACGCAGAAAGGTTGTAGAGACAAAAGCCAAAATCAGTTATGCCTGCAGAATATAGCTTCAAAGATATAATGTAAATTAAGACAGTCCTATACTTAAGAAATAGTTCAAAGGCTGAATTTTTCAACTCTTTGGAAGCAATGAGTTCAAACTTTATTGCTATACTGCCTGCGTAAAGACACCTGGTGTCTAACAGAAATAATAGCTTGTCCAGGTATAGAAAAGTGAGCTATTCAGCTGTCAGATAAGCTGATAAATGGTATGTTTCTAGGAGAGTGACGCAAATGTAACTACCCTTAGGGGAAAAAAAAAAAAAGAGAAGGCCCTAGGGAACTTTACCACAGGAGTGGTGGGAGTGGGGAGATAGTATATAGATCAAATCGCCTAACGGTGAAAACGGCAATATAATTCTAAGATTCTGTCAATGATCCATTTATTTAAAAAATATTTAATAGGGTGAAATTCCAGTTAAATTTAAGACACCTGAATACCTCTTTAAATATGAAAACTTTTGATAGCTGGATTCGACCTGTAGAAAGAGGTTTCTATCAGAATAGTCAGATTAGACTAATTTTTAACTAACATTTTCCATTTCCAGAAAGGATATTGTTTTGCTGGTTGAATGGAACAATTGGTACAATAACTGCTTGGGCCTGGACACATTCCAGATAGGTCTGTGATAGGAGTCCAACAGTGAGAGTACCCCCATTCTTGGTGAAGACAAGAGCATCCTTTCCTAGTCGCATGGAGCCTGACTTGAAACCATTACCAAAGACCCCGATGGGACACTGGCTCTTCTTTATTACTTTGTCTGTAAAGCCAAAGCTGTAATTACACAAGAAAAAAGAAATCAGAAGGGTAAAAAGCATCCTAAGACAGGTAGGCAGAATGTCTGGCTTTCAAATGAAGAACACTTATAAAAAGTCCTTCCGGGCTTCCCTGGTGGCGCAGTGGTTGAGAGTCCGCCTGCCGATGCAGGGGACACGGGTTCGTGCCCCGGTCTGGGAAGATCCCACATGCCACGGAGCGGCTGGGCCCGTGAGCCATGGCCGCTGAGCCTGCGCAGCCGGAGCCTGTGCTCCGCAACGGGAGAGGCCACAACAGTGAGAGTGCTCCGCAACGGGAGAGGCCACAACAGTGAGAGGCCCACGTACAGCAAAAAAAAAAAAAAAAAAAAAAAAAAGTCCTTCCTTTTTTCTTCCTTTTGGTATTTCTGGGCAAAATTTTTAAGTTAAAAACATAGGAAATAACTACAGGGTAATGGGACTGATTTTCCTGTGTGGTCTGTGTGTACATAAACGCTTCTGCTACATTAGAGTCACACTTTATAAATGTAAAGGCGGCCTCTTTCCACTCACAGAGAGAGCTGGAGAAGGCCATGGGGCAGCTGCCTTTCTTGTCTAGATAAAATAGCTGTGATTGCTAATAGTAAAGTTAGGGGAAGATGAAAAGGGTGGTTATCTCAGAGTACACCCTAGAGAGGGTAACAAGAGTACCAGATAACTGGCACTAGCACTAGTCAGAGGTACTAGGCTAGGCATCCCTAACCTGGTCATATCACTCTCTAGAAATCTGTAAGTCAGAGGTTATATATCTTGACAATTTCAACTATTCACTCAAAGGATAACACTTCCAGTTCTTACCCTCTGCTCCATCTGCTGGGACAGTTCATTGGAATGTAGCCAAGGGATAAAAATAGGTAGTTCTGTCTGTGAATATCAGCAAACAGCTGCAGTATAAAGTCTCCCTTGTTTTATTAAGGGCCTTTCACCGAGCCACCTCAACAATCTCTGTAGCCCCTTATGATCAGCTTAATCTGGGAGCCAGATCCTTTCTCTTTCTTATATTTTCCGTTCAAACACATAACAAAATGACCGAACCAAAAAAAAATTAAAGATATGAAATCTAGAAAATGATTATTATCTTCATGTATCTTCTCTCATTACAAATGCAACTAATTTTTTAAGGATTAGTTCTCTCTAGATGGACTAAGTTTACAATGTTGTACACTACCATTCATTCAATAAATATTTACTGAGTACCTACTATGTGCTGTGCATCATGCTAAGCACTGGAGACACAACTGTTAGTAAAAGAGACATGGTTCTTGCCCTCATGGTTTACAGTCTAAGGAAGGATTTCGTATATTACAGATTAGATGCTTCTCCAACATCAATACAATAGATGTTCTACCTGCCATGGCTGAGCAGCTTGGCCTTGGCTCTTATTCTTTTAATTGGGTTGAGGTGCCTGATTTCTACTTCCTGGAGGCCGGGGTTTGTGTTCACTTCCTGAGGAAGGGGTACCACCTTTTAATTTTCTATTTCAAAGTGTTAAATGATAACATCATTGTGTCCCTCTAGAGTAGACACTTTATAGGAGCTTTGTGTATCCAACAAATAAATCCAACCACATAAAAAGGTAATTTCTAGGACACTAGGTCCTTTGAAAATACCAAAAGAGCATTGAGCTTCTGCAGTCTATGGGTCTTAGCATTCCAGGAAGTAAACTTAAAGAAGTTGGTAAGATTCAGGCATTCCTTTTCCTCCTGTGGAAGAATTACCTAAAAATGATAGGGTCGTTAGGAGGGTTAAATGATACACTGTATGTACAATATATTATAACTTATAAAGTAGTATTCAAATTTTAATTTTAAACTAACTCTAGAAGTCATTCTGAGAATTGTCATGTGCTATCCTCTACCTCTACTTGAGATCTAATATCATATCTAAAACTCAGGGCTCTTCATAAACAGTAATGGTACCTACCATGTGAAATGGATCTATAAGGTTATTTGGACTTAAACCTACTCTAATGCCACCAAAGCTTCAATTAGGTGCTCAAGGGGAAGTGGTGAAAATAGGGAGACTATATTACTCCCTTAATTTCCTTACCTTTCCTGCCTGTTCTGCCATCTAGCGTGTCTTTCTTCCTTTGTAAGTATAAACTTTCATTGTGTTATGGTTTGGGGAGACTAAATGACTATATAAGGTTGAGAAGATAAGTAGTGGGGCAGGGCCAGAACCAGAAATGGAAAAGGATGACAATAATGAGATGAGAGGAGCTGGAAGCTCAGTATGTTGGTGTTGTTATGTTACCCTTAACTCTTCCCATGTGTTCTTTTATTCCACTTGCATTCCCATATTAGGTATTCTATTTAACTGAAAATCGCAGAATAGATGCCAGATACCAATCAAATAACTAACTAATATAAAACCCTTAACAATAAATAACAGAATTGTAGGAATGTATCTTATATAGTTTGGTTAGACAGGTGGTTTCTCTTCATTAAGTCCTATTCTATCCTCTCGTGTAATAGACAACGGTGTTTACACACCAAGGGGGCTCTTTGAGTGGAATCCAGGAAAATAGCAGCTTGCTCCCAAGTTCCTTAAAATGTCAAGATTCTAGAATCTAGAGGGGTAAATTTAAATTGGGACTCTGATCAATGAAAAAAACCTTAGCAAATTCATGGACATACAAGGGCAGGTACTGCTGTTCCCTAAATACACTGGTGATGTAGTATGTTGTATAAAATAATGAAAGAATGCTAAGCACACTGTTATTCTCTGGCTGTTGTTTTAGAAGAACAGACCTACTAGGAAATGCAGTTCTGATCAGAGGTAGCAAATACCTTCAATCCATGGATCTGTGGCTGCTTTTAATCCTTGACCTTTAAGAGAGGTTTTCCAACTTGCTGAAAAAGGCAGCTGAATATATAGACTAGTTGGTTCACACACTATCCCCATAAGCTAAAGAGAATTAATTGTGGACCTTAAAGGAATTTAATGATAGGCTTTTTCTTTTTAACTTGATTTTCATGGGATTCTGCATTTATGGGAGAAACTGTTGTTTCAGTTACATAACTATTTTATTAGCCTGAAAATATAAGAGTAGCATAAAAAGTTGGAAAATGTGAATAAGATTATAACAAACGTTACAGGTCAAATAGAATTTCTGTAGGCTTAATAATTTTGCATAGTTACCTCTTATTTTTTCCAAATACAAAAATAATATGCCTCCAAACCACAAA
Organism: Mesoplodon bidens; assembly: GCF_964165515.1. Classification (NCBI taxonomy): domain Eukaryota; kingdom Metazoa; phylum Chordata; class Mammalia; order Artiodactyla; family Ziphiidae; genus Mesoplodon; species Mesoplodon bidens. Next base: position 47,992,643 of record NC_138163.1, on the reverse strand, counting down.
CAGAAAAATTAATATACTTAATAATAATTTTCAAAGTTTCCTCTAAAGTTCAACTATTTTAAAACAAATTGTGGTAAGTGGAATCCCTGGGGAAGTTAGAATCGGACTAAATAATCTTTTTTAAATAAACGGGACCTTCTAACAGATTCAAGTTTGTTTTAAGATATGATCAGAAATAAAATCCAACACATATAAATATACATAATCCAGGACTCACTTAAAAAATTCTCTAAAATTGAACAGACTTGTGGCTGCCAAGGGGGAGAGGGGCAGGGAAGTATTGGGAGTTTGGGATTAGCAGATGCCAACTATTATATATAGAATGGATGGACAACAAGGTCCCACTGTATAGCACAGGGAACTATATCAATACCCTGTGATAAACCATCATGGAAAAGAATATGAAAAAGAATATATATATATATATATATATATATGTATAACTGAGTCACTTTGCTGTACAGCAGAAATTAACACATTATAAATCAACTATACTTCAACAAAAATTTAAAAAATTCTCTGAAATTAATTTTCAAATATGAGGAACAACTGCCAGCTTAAATTAATGGGAAACATATTTGGCATGATAATGCCAAAAAATCCTATGGCTACTGTAGTTCCTGCCTGATTTTTGGGAACAAAACATCCTTCATATCTGAACTCAAATGTCATTTGTTCATGATAGCCTTTTTTTTTTAAACATCTTTATTGGAGTATAATTGCTTTACAGTGGTGTGTTAGTTTCTGCTTTATAATGAAGTGGATCAGCTATACATATACCTATATCCCCATATCTCCTCCCTCTTGTGTCTCCCTCCCACCCTCCCTATCCCACCCCGCTAGGTGGTCACAAAGCACCGAGCTGCATGGTAGCCTTTTTTGATTCCACAGACTAGATTAGATCCCTCCACTATATACCCTCATAGAAACTATACTCTTCCTTCATAGCACTTACCACTAGTGGAATAACCTATGTAGTTGTATTACTAGTCAATTATTTTATATCTTTCCCATTAAACTGCCAGCCCCTTGGCAATAAGGATCATGTCTGTCTGGTTCACCACTTTATCTCCAGTGACTCTCACAAAAGTGCTCAGTAAAAATCTGTTGAAAGAATCTGGAACAAAAGTTGCTGCAATTATTTCGAAACCATCCTCCTCCTTCCTCTTGCCTTGTAATTGTAAGCACCAAGTCTCACAGATGTAGTTCCACAGACAAAATAGAAGGTAGTAAGATTTGTCGGGCCCACTATTTGACACCCATGTCACCGGGATAAGGTGTGGGGGGAAGGAACCAATAAGAGAATAAGTGATTTTAGAAAAAAACACTAGTACATACAGAATTAGACACATAAATATTTTGGTCCCAAAATCCTCTTTTTCTTTATATAAAATATTAATTTTAGGAGATAAAAGTGAGGCTATAAGTTTAAAAATAGGGCCAACTCCATACCTTCATCAACATATTGGCCGCATTCTTATCTCACTTCTAGAAGCTTTCCTCAGATATTCTTCAAATTATAAGGATCTGAGACATAAGGTACACAGATTGCTGAGTGGTAAAACATAACCAAATTTATAATTGGTTATGTCCAAATTTCACTTCTTTTCTTTGATGGATCAAAGGGATTTCCCTACAAACAGGGTTATAGAATTAGAATACCTTCAAAGAGAACTACAACCAAATGAATTTTTTTTTCCATTTTTCTAGTTCAGAGCCCGTTCCCTCCTCCACAGAACCCCTCCACTGGTACTCATGCTTCACATGCTCATTCAGGAAGCCTCATGGAGAGTAATCAACCTCATCTGCTAAAAAAAGGAAGAGAGAAGGAAGGAGTTGAGGAAACACTCATCTTTTACTGAGTGATATGTGAAGATGATAAAGTACAAACTTACATTCTTAACTACAAACCTTTTAAAGTAATTAAATGAACTGACAGTGGCAAGAGAAATCTGTTATCACCAGCTTCAGCAGTTAGAAAAGAGAATTTCCTAACCCTGTAAGTCTACTGCAAAACTTTCAAAGATTATGTGTATGATGTCCTCTATTTATCTTTCGTGGGCCTTGATTATACCCAGGCATGTTCATGGTTCAATCCATAAATTGTTCCAACGCCAATACTCCTGACCTAAGAGTGAATTTAAGTTAATATAAGTTTGCAAAGGTCTTAGACCAGTGAAGACCTCCAGGTTTTTACCCATGCTGTTCTTTTTGCCTGGACTCTCATCCCTTGCCCCCCTGCTTCTTTACCTCATTGAATTCTACTACTCACCCTTTAGATCTCAGCTTAAATATCACTTCATCTAAGAGGCTTTGCCTGACCTCCTGGATCAGATTGGGCTCCCCTGATGAGTTATCTCATTGCATCCTATACTTTTCTATCATTATACCTATCATTTTTTGTTATGATTATTGCTTGACTGTCTGAATTGCCAGCTAGACTCTAAGTTCTGTGAGGGCAAGAAGAGTGACTATCTCATAACCTGTGTCCTAGCACATAACAGCTGCTCAATAAATATTTGTTGAATGAATAAAGGGAAAGGAAAATTATTAAGCCTTAAATAGAGTTCGTGAACTCAAGACAAGAGAAAAAGAATGAAGACATCTTTACCTGAGCATTCGGTGTAGTTTATGAGGTGTCATCCCACATCCATCATCAGTAAAGGTCAAACAAGATTTATTCTTGACCTCCTCAACATCTATAAAGACCGTCCTGGCGGATACATCTGGATCTACAGCATTATCTGCAAAAGGTAGAAATCTGTGATATTAGATCTCTTTTTCTAATATTCTATTAAAATCTCTAGTTCAGTGCCCCTAAGGCATAGAAACTGTCCTTTATTCCCTTCATGTGAATGTCCCAGAAGGGAGCAGGGAGCATTAATGGTATAGGGAAAAATAGGTATGATGGCAGATGGGTTTATGAAGCTGATTTCTAGATTTCATATGATGCCTGATGTGCAATCTGCTTTCTCTCTTCAAACTTCAGAGACTGTGGGAAAAATAACTCCTCCATATACTTCAAGCATTTTGCTCCATTTTCATCTTATCACTTCTTGTCTTTTTAGCCACTTTACTGCTCACAAAGGTATACAGTAAAGGGTGATTATGGAGAAGAGTTGAATCTGCAACTTTGGTACAAATAGATACATACCACACGCGTTAGAGTTTATTGTGAAGATTTTATTTTTTACTTCTTTTTTACATCACCTCCTCCACTGAAGAACACAGATATTATCATCATCCTTGTTTATAGCCTAAGAGGCACTGAAAGAGTTACAGGTTCAAAACCAAAACACTAGCTGTCTGCCTAAATCCCAATGATCGTAGTAAGCATGCTTAGAGGAGTGATTCTGCTTAGGCACTCTGTAATAGTCTTGAAGGTGAGGCTGTTTAACCCTCATTAAATGGAGAACATAGAATTAAAGTAGGAAATATAAATACAGAAAGTTTCACGATTCTTTCTGAGTTAGGTCTTCACAATGGGTTAATTATTTAAGACTCCAAAGACATCCAATATAGCCATATTCTAACATATGTGCCATGTCTACAACCCCAGGGGGTGCCATTGTCTAATAGCCACATCTTTTTGCCACAGGTGCCAGTTTACGTAATTGTCAGTCACTAACACATGTGGTACAAAAGTCTCATTAGGGCTCACTGGCCCAAGTGGGAGGGCAGCTTGTGCAATCTGTTGGATAGGTTCCTTAAGCACTCCTGTCTTTACTAGCTGTTTAATCAAGACAAAGACCTTCCCTTCCACCTGTTTCCCTTTCCCTGGGATCCTACACTGATTTACTGATACCATGTGGCTGGGCTGAGAGATCCAGGTAGGGTTCTGGTTGTATACTCGTCCCACTACCAATGTTCAGATCATGGCATTTCTCTACTGGGAACCTCCCTTACAAGCAAGAGAAGTATCACACATGTTCAAAATATCAGTTTTTATAACACGATTAACAGTATCAGTTACAACCACTTAAGTGTGTGGAATGTCCATCAAATAAAACAAGACAGATTAATTTCAAGGGCCACAATGGTGTTGCCAGAGTCACTGATAAAGCTGTCACTGATTGTAACCCAAAAAGTCTTAACAGCAGAAAGGCATCACCGATAGCCCCAGAAGGGGGTTAAAAGGTCTAATATAGTCAATGTTTAAGGACTAGGTGGTGCCAAGCCTTGTGGCACGTGGTAAATCGAGTGGGTCAACTTTTGGCAGGAATTTTAAGTCTGACATGCGATAGTGGCTTTATCAGAGATACAGTGTTTTACTTTGTAATAAGAGGCAGCAGGTTTTTTTCTTTAACTGACAGAAGGATTCAGCATTGTGAAGCTGCCTACATTGTTCCAAGAAACTACTTGGCAAGCAGGCCCTGAATTGTTTTAGAACCTATCAATCACTCCGACTGGAAGAAAGCCAAGGCCATTGAGACTGATACCTTTAACTTGTCAACCAACAGGACATCATTTCTACTTTGAAAACTTGGGACATAGAGGAATTTTTTTCTAACACTTTATGAACATTCACAATTCAAACATATAATACATATCAATTCCAATCCCGCATTTATAAAACTGTACATTCAATGAACCAGCCTGCAGGCCTCTCACCAAAAAATCACTTTTATTTTTTCCCTTTTTACTGTAAATTTCACCCAAACTTTACTAGGTACTTTTTTAAAGAAACATACCAAAGAGTTTTAATACAGGCATTTCAGGAGTTACAAGGTAATGGCCAGGAGAAACTAGACCTTTTATCTCCTTGGCTGGAAATGGGTGGAGTACGGGGGTGGCATGCCAGAGGCCAGGGTCAGCTGAAGCAGCAGGGAAGGAGAGATCAGCAGACAGGCCAGCAACACAGTAAGCACAGCTTTGCACTTACTTTCAGTTTTAAGTGGCCTTTCACTTGGCCTCAACAAATGAAATTATAATAATAACAGATTGGCCTCAATAAATGGACTTATAATAATAAGGCACCAATCTGGTGGCTGGCTTTAATCTTACCTCTTGCTGCTTAACCTTCCAACAATTTATCAACACGTAGCCCATGCTATCAAATCCTAGGGAATCGGTCTTCTCCCATGGCCCAGCCCATGTAGCCCGTGAACAGGTAGGGCAGTGAGAGAACCCCTATTCCTCTCGCTTGGCCCACCACTTAGGTGAGAGGGTAACAGGGAAGACCCAAATCTGACTACATGTTGGATCTGTTTCTTTTACTTTAACCTTTGCTTTCCTCTGCTTTTGTTCACTAAAAGGACACTGTCTATACACAATGGCCTGCCTGGGGAATCCTGCCTCTCTGCCTGAATGTTAAACCAAAGTGCCTTTGCTCAGGGAAGCATCCTGACCCAGTCCACCTGTGGATGGCTGCAAGAAAGAAGAAATGAACACATCCCTTGCCTGAGACTGGCCATTCCAGAGGATATTTGCAAAACCTATGGTCTTTTTACTTTACCTCCTCATCTCCTCCCCCCTTCTGTTCTATAAAAGATACTGGCATCCAAACCCCGATAAGATGGTTCTTTTGACACCCTAGTCCGCCATCTTCTCCACCTGCCGGCTTTCCGAATAAAGTCATATTCCTTGTCTCAACACCTCGTCTCCTGATTCACTGGCCTGTTGTGCGGCGAGCAGTCTGAGCTTGGACTTGGTAACAAGAGCTACACTACCAGATCCTGGGATGTCTTTATTCCCTAACCTGGCCCACACAACCTCACGTGCTACCAGATCCCAGTAGTCTTCTCTCTCGTAACCTGGCCCATGCTACCCTCAGTGCGAGGACTCTACCTCTAACTTCCCTCACTCACCACCTAGGCAAGAACATGAGAAACCAGACCCCAGGGACTCTATCTGACCCCCTAACCATCTGACCCCTGATCTTCTAAAAGAGCATTGTAACTGAAGCTTCATAGCTCATCATAACCCGGGAAGCAATGAGAAAGTGTCCCATGACAGAATCCTTGGAGAGACAGGATGGCGAGTGGGAGATGGCTTTGACGCAGCGCTTCCTCCCATGTCCTCCTGTTGCAGGGGAATGGCCTTTGAGGATCCTGTAAGGTTGTCAGGGCCAAGCTGCAGCCCTACCGACATCCTGCAAGTATCAAAAACTGTTCTTGTCTATAATTAAGGTCACCAACTTCTGATACAAGTCTCTTCTTCTTCCTCTGTTTTCTCTCTGTCTCTCTCTGTCTCTGTCTCTGTCTCTGTCTCTCTCTCTCTCACACACACACACACACACACACACACACACACACACACACGCACAGTGTCAGCATTCAAATGACCACAAGTTTGAAATTTCAGTCATTTTTTGTCCTCCCTCTCTCTTACCCTATACATCCTTAGGCTCTCTTACACCTTGCTATTGAATATTACTATTGCCATCGACACTTTCTTAGTTTACAGAGTTTATTCCCTCTCATCTGGATTATTTTGCTAACCTCCTACCTTGTCTTTCAAAGCCACGTCTCTCTTTTCTCCAATTCATCTTATACAACGCTGCAAGATTAACTTTCCTGAAGCACAGCTTTGATCGTGACATTCCCTTGCTCAGAAAACTTCAGATTAAAAGCTCAAAGACCCAAGCCTCCCAGTCACATTTCGGTCCCAGCCCACCTTCCTAACTTCATTCCCCGCTTGGTACTTGGAGTAAAAAAGTCTGTGTTTGAGTCCTGGATCTGCCACTTACTAAACACATAATCTTGGAAAAGTCAATTAAATTCTCTGAGCCTCTGTATTCTTATCTGCAGGCTGATAATAATAATAATGATGATGATGCCGTCTACCCCAAAAGGTATAGTTAAAAATGTATTTATGGGGCTTCCCTGGTGGCGCAATGGTTGGGAGTCCGCCTGCCAATGCAGGGGACACGGGTTCGTGCCCCGGTCCGGGAGGATCCCACATGCTGCGGAGCGGCTGGGCCCTTGAGCCATGGCCGCTGGGCCTGGGCGTCCGGAGCCTGTGCTCCGCAACGGGAGAGGCCACGGCAGTGAGAGGCCCACATACCACAAAAAAAAAAAAAAAAAAAAAAAAAAAAAAAAAAATGTATTTATGAAAGCTCTATGTAAACTCTCTAAGGACCTATAGCTTTGACTATTCATGAACTCCATGCTCCAATTAAACTCAACTACTCAGTATTCTTCATGCCTTTGTTCATGCAGTTGTTCCTTTTGCCTGGAATGCCCTCCCCTCCCCACACCCATATCCACATGTCCCAATCCTTCAAATCTCAGCTCAAATGTCACCTCTTCTCCAAAGCCTTTCCTAAACCTCCTCTTCCTGGTAAGCTGGAAGTCATCCCTCCTTCCTCTGAACTCCCACAGCACCCAATGTGTCTATCTTTGCTGATATATCACTTTCTATCTTGCAGTTATACAAATAATAAACCTTCTGTACATGTTTTGTCTCCCCTACTAGAAGATGAACCTATGTTGTATTCATTTTTGTACCCACCACAGTGGCCTTGCCCACAGTGAGTGCTCAATAAATATTTATCGAATGAATGGTTCACCAGAAAATTAATGCATAAGTGGAGGAGAAAACCATGAAGGAAAACCTAAAATGAAAGCTTCGGATTACCTGCTAACACTTTGCTCTCCCTTTTCCCTATATGACCACAAATAGTTGTGATTTGGTTTTAAAATCTGTGTGTTTGTAAGTATGTGTGCAGGGATGTGTGCGTATGTATTGATATATAATACACATGTATACTTGCACTTATACGGGTCAGCTTAGGCTAGAATTAGGTTAAGTTAATACTTAAGGCAAAAATCATATATATTCAAAATTACAAATGGAACTTTTTAAATCACCCATAAAGTTCAGTACACAGTACAGCATAAGTGCATATGGTTTTGCACAGTGCCACTGTGAGGGAACAACACATTTCTGTCTCTCATTTCCCACTAAGCAAATTGTTACTTTTTCCTCTCTTTGTTTCTTTTTTGTAAGTTACATGCACTTAGATCTCATTCCACTATGAGTTTCCCTCAAGGCATGGTGCAAAACCTTAAAAATATAGTCCCTGTTCTCTAGGATTCAAAACGTGCCAATGTCACTTTCCCCCCTTCACCTTCTAATGAACATACATATTGTGAGCATTCTGTGTTATGGTCAAACTAATCATCAAAGCTCCCCATCACCCTTCCAAATAAGTCTGACCATCTCCTCCTGCTGCCCACTGACTTCTCGCCCAAGGCAATCCACACTGCATGGCCACAGCGATTGCTTAAGTTGTAACTGGGGCTCATCTGGGGAGCTTTGAAGCCATTTTCAAGATTTTGTTCTGTGCTACCTTGCCCCATAAACATCTCTCCCTAATTCCAGCTTTTGTAACATTTGCAACGTGCTGCATTTTGTCCAGGAATGTTTTTCTTCTTTGCTTTCCACACAGTATTTAGCACACTGCTGCAAAAGCTGGTGTACTTGGCTTCAAGGGATCAACTGAAAACTCTTTAAAAGCAAACATCGGTGGAGCGAGAGGTTAAGTGCTCAGTATTCATTCCAGCGGTGTGAGGGCGCTCGTGGACCGCGGACCCAGCCCTCCGCAGTCGCAGGGAGCCAAATGCACTCGTGTCATCTCTTAAGAGATGTCCCATCATTCCCAGACTCTCTGGTCCCAAAAGTTAAATAACTCCGTCTTCCAGACCTTTCTTCATGCCCCTTTGCTAGCTTGGCGTCCTCCGTCTGTCGCCGGCCCCCGTGGAGCCCAGCTGCCTCAGGGCCCGATATTTTTATGCATCTCCTTTTGATTATTAACTACGTTATCCTAAAGTGCCCGGAACATCACGAGCCAGAGAGAAAAACCACACGGGAGTCCTAACTCTTAGGACACACCTTGTTTCTTCAGCTTAATCCGCGGAACCTCGTCCCTGGCGACAGAGCCGACCCCCTCCTCCGCCTGCGGAGCCGGGGCCGGTCCCGACGCCCCCACCCCATCCCCGGCCCGCCCCGCGCGGCTCCGCACATTCCTCTCGCGTCCGCGGCACCACGTTGGCACCGCTGCCTCGGGCGGTCGCGGCCAGGCCCGCCCTCACCACTCACCTAGCAGCTCCGCGATGGCACTGAAGGGTCGCGTGTGGCTGCTGGAGTTGCTCTGCAGGTAGCGGGGGCTCATCTGGGGGCGAGAGAAGGTCCCGTCCCGCGTGAGGCCTCGGCCCGCCGGGCCCTCCCCGCGCGCCCCCCGCAGCCCCGGGACCCGCGCGCGCGTCCGCCCCCTCGGGCCCCCGACCTACCGTGCTCAGGCGGATCCCAAAGGCCTGCGGGCCGCCGCCCGGCCGGGCCAGCGCGCTGCCCGGCGCGCCAGGGCCCGCGGGGGCCCCTCGGTACAGAAGCATTTTTTTGGCCGCCACGATACTCGTTTGCCGCCGCCGGACTCCTTGCCCGGCCGTCCCGGACTGGCCCTCGCTAGCTCCCGCTCGCAGCTGGCGGCGGCCGTCCGGGACTGGCCCTCGCTTGCTCCCACCCGCAGCTGGCGGAGGCGGGGCGCGCTCCAGCCACCTGTCCGGGACGGGAGGGGTGAGGCCGGCAGCGCCGCGCGGTGGCCCCGCCCTGTCAGCACCTCTCCCGACCCGCCGACTGCTGGGGCCGGCCGCGGGGCCGTACAGAAATATGGCGACCTCCTGACAGCCGCTCCTTGATCCCCGCCCCTAATTAATTCTTGGCGTTTGCCATAGGCCAGGCCGCCGAGCGGGAAAGCGCGGGGGGAGGGGGCGGACGCGTGGGGAGGGGCGGGAATGAGGCGAGGGGAGGGAGAGGGTGCAGGGATTTCTGGAACAGAGTCCCAGTTAGGCGGTATGACTAACGGGCAGGATAAGACAAGTCTTACAAGTTCTAAAGACTATAGTTTTGCTATCTGGGGAGATAGCAGGCTCGCGTGATGGGAAAGCATTCGGACTATTTTGCCTCAAATGCCTCCAGAAACAGCCAGAACTTTCCAGAAGGCAATTGGCAAATCAACTTCAAAGCTTTGCAAGCGCGCAGGGAGGCTGTTTATAAAAGGAGAAATTGGAATGCACTTAAATACCCCAAAGTAGGGAATGGGTTAGGTTATGCAGTATCCATAAAATGGAATACTATGCAGTTCTTAAAGGCCGTATTTGTAGATGAAAATTTATTCATGTGGAAAATATTCATGAGGGAGTTAAGGAAACAGGAGGTCACCACATATTGTGTAACGTGATACCTTTTTTTATTGGAAAAACAAGTACATTTATACATACATATGCATACACACACACACACACACACACACACACACACCCTACAATGAGAAACACCTGAAATGATATATTTCAAGATGATATCTACAGGTCTGGAATTATGATATTTTTCCCTTTTTTTTCTTGTTTGTATTTTTTAGTTTTTGTACTATTAAACATACACTTTGATTACAGAGAAGAGATTTTTATTTTTTTTTAAAAAATAATGTTCCCTGGTACAGGTGAACCATTATTTGACCATTCCTCTGTGATAGTTCATGTTGTTTTCCATTTATTTATTTTTGGCCAAAGAAAAAAGTGCTGCCTCAGACATCCTCATGTACAGATCATGAATTTCTGGTGCAATTATTTCTACAGAATATTGTTGTGTCTAATAGCATGTGTGTGATTTACTCTTAACGAATACTGTAAGATGGAGGCAACTTGCCCTCCCAGAAGCAGTTAGCGATTTTGCCACGTTCATAGCACTACATGGCCTTTTTTTTTTTTTTGCGGTACACGGGCCTCTCGCTGCTGTAGCCTCTCCCCTTGCGGGGCACGGGCTCCGGACGCGCAGGCTCAGCGGCCATGGCTCACGGGCCTAGCTGCTCCACGGCATGTGGGATCTTCCCGGACCGGGGCACGAACCCATGTCCCCTGCAGGGGAGCCCGAAATAGTATTTTTTATTCAAAAGATTGACAGAAAGTTGAAAGATCAAAGCCATGTAGTGGTGCTTCCCTAGTGGCACAGTGGTTGAGAGTCCGCCTGCCCATGCAGGGGACACGGGTTCGTGCCCCGGTCCGGGAAGATCCCACATGCCGTGGAGCAGCTAGGCCCATGAGCCATGGCCGCTGAGCCTGTGCGTCCAGAGCCTGTGCCCCGCAAGGGGAGAGGCTACAGCAGTGAGAGGCCCGTGTACCACAAAAAAAAAAAAAAAAAAAATCTATCTCCTTATTGTTCTAATTTGCTTTTCTCTTTCAGTGTAGTTGAATATCTTCTCAAATGTTTACTGTATATTTATATCCTTTGAGCATTATTTCCCCCATTGGGTCCTTTGAATTTGCCTTTTTTTTTTTGGCGTCTTAAAATTTTTTAAATACCCAAAAGTACAAAGAATGATAAAATGAATTCCCAGGTACTTATTACTCAAATACAAAAACTGAATCACTTTGCTGTACACCTGAAACTAACACAACATTGTAAATCAACTATATTTCAATTAAAAAATTAAAAAAACTATCAGGGCTTTTCTGTATCTGCTTTATATATTCTTGTATTTTTTTATTTCTGTATTTTAGAGCAAATTTCAAACAGCATGTCATTTTATCCTATATACTTCATTGTCCTCTAAAAATATGGACATTTCTAAGATATACAGCCACAATGCCACTTTTGCACTAAACAAAATTCATAACAGTTCTTTGATGTTCTCTAATACCCAGCCATAGTCTGATTTCCTCAATTATCTAAAAAAATGTCTTTTTACATTTGGTTTGTTTAAATCTAGATCCAAACAAGAGACACACATTGTACTTGGTTAGGTGTCTTAAATCTACTTTAATCTAAAACAGTCTCCCCTCTTTTTTTTCCTTCATTCTATTGAGTTGTTGAAGAAACCAAGTCCCTTGTACTGTTGAATATCCTACATAATCATTTGTCTGTTTACTTTATTTTTGTTGTTACTTAGGTTGCTCCTCTCGTTAGAGGAATAAAGTTGACATAACTATAAACCAGAAGTTGGCTCTAAAGCCTTCAGTAGATTCCAGTACAAAGTTTTTTAAAACAGGAATGCTCAGAGATGGTGCTGTGTACTTCCTATTGCAACACATCAGAAAGTACAGACTGTCTAACAGTCAGTGGTGTTCAGATTGATCAGTGGGCTCAAGCAGAGGCAGCTTGAACGTTCCATTATAAAGTTTCCCATTGATCTTTTACTTTGTAGTTTCATCAATTGATGCTCATTGCCTGACAAAAAATATTTTATTAGGGCTGCAAAACAATGATAAGCTAATCTCATCATTTCGTGTAATTTATTAACTGAATCCCTTTGTACAGAATTTCTCCTCATCAACCATGGCTATTTGGTTACTCTGAAATACAATTCACATAGGAAGGGCAGGATAAATGCTTAATTCTTTACTTTTTTTTTTTTTTTTTTTTTTTTTTTTTTTTTTTTTTTTTGTGGTACACGGGCCTCTCACTGTTGTGGCCTCTCCCATTGCGGAGCACAGGCTCTGGATGTGCAGGCCCAGCGGCCATGACTCACGGGCCCAGCCGCTCCGCGGCATGTGGGATCCTCCCGGATCGGGGCACGAACCCGTGTCCCCTGCATCGGCAGGCGGACTCTCAACCACTGCGCCACCAGGGGAGCCCTAATTCTTTACTTTTAATTGACAATTCTTAAAGAGTTGGTGCCTGTGTTGGATGCCGTGATGTGCCAGCCCATCTCCCATTTCAATAAAGGGCTTTTTGCCTGAGGTGCAGAGAGCACTGTTGGAAAGCTGCCTCTGTTAGCCCCTTCAGGGATTGCCACAGGTACAGAGAGTTGCCTCACTCAAGGTCACAAAGTTTTCTGGGGCAGCGCACAGTGACTGACCAAAGAAAGGCTATAGAGGCTTGACCATCTCAGCTCAACTTGGGATAATTTGGAAGGGTCATTGTAACTCCAGATCTCTCTGTGGGGTTGGCAGAGGCTGCTGTTAGGCTTACAGTGCATCTCAACTTTCCCCTCTGCCCAGGACTGCTCCTTCCACAGGTGTTATTCCAAAAGACATCACTTAATAGGCATCTTGCATGCTACATTCTGTCACAGAGTTGGCTTCCTGGGGAACTCAAATTACGACACATGAAACTGAGTGTTATCCGGGAAAGTCAACACGTAGATGGGATTTGGGAGCTAGATCACTCACTGCCCAGTTGGCAAGGAGGACCACATCACAGAGGGGTAGGTGGATCACAGATAGCCCCCTGCCACAATGTGGCAGTCCTATTATTGTTAAGACTTTCACCAGGTGGTGAATTGGGATGGTATACTGGTAGAAGGGGAACATATGATCTGGTGTGATATATCAAGTATTTGAGAAACAGGGTGAAAGAGTAGCTATAAGACCAATAGAATTTGGTGGTTATTGAGCGCCAAAGAAGATTAAATTCTCAACGGAGACAGGTTTGCTGTGTCAAAGTCAGGATGCTTCCTGGGAAAGAATAGGACCCTGACATACAGTTTGGGGATATCTAGATGGATGCCACCAAAATCTTGAATCCCCAGATTTCGCTGAACCCTCTGAGCCTGTAGAATTGGCCTGACTTCCCTACTAAATAGTCTCCCTGCCCCTTACTTGGAGATGATGCCGAGCTTCTCCACCACAAGACAAAATGTACCTTCACTTCCCCTCTTGGCCACTAGGCCTATAACAAGGGTTAAGGCACAGCATGAACATGCTAGGCTTGATAAGGGAGGAAAGTAACTATACCCCCAGGAGCTGCATGGCCTAGCCTGCATAGATCGGCAGGACCTAGAAAAGTACACATAAAATTGGATTCTGAGATCGCTTGATCAAGGGAGCTAGACTATAAAGTTGGAAGAGGAGAGTTTATCAATGTAGGAACACTCCATGGAAAATAGGATTTAATACCCTGGCAAGGACCACAAGAGTTGGTGCAAACTCACTACTAGGACAGCACCTAGAGGTATAGAAAACATGATGATCCACGCTAAGTGAGGTCGAAATGCCAGCATTGCTATGGAAATAGTGGAATAAGGGATGAAAAGATTCAGAAGTGAGCATATTGAAGTGGACATACTGAAAAGACTGCAAAACACAAACAGAAAGGCACAGGATACGCCATTTACCACGGCTCTGAGAAGCATGCTGCTGAGAGGGCTACCAGCACCACTAAGAAATTCAGTGGTGGTTCTCCTCTGTAGGTTCGGCCTGTCCAGAGGAGAGGCCATGACAGTAGGCTCACTATGTCAGTGGACACTGCAGAGCTCTGAAAAGACAGAGACCCTATGGATGAGTGTAACCATCAAAGTCACGTGGGTGCAATTATCATAATGAGTGCACGGTCGGTGGAGAGATTGGTGGAGAAGTTGGTGGAGAAGCCCAAGGAGCCTGAAGTGCAGTTATGGAAACCATAAATAGGACATGGCATCCTAGGGGAAGGATAAATGACCAGGGAGAATAAATGTCCATTCTGTGGCCTTCATCAAAAAATCTACAAACAGTAAATGCTGGAGAGGGTGTGGAGAAAAGGGAACCCTCTTGCACTGCTGCTGGGAATGTGAATTGGTACAGCCACTATGGAGAACAGTATGGACGTTCCTTAAGAAACTAAAAATAGAGCGACCATATGACCCAGCAATCCCACTACTGGGCGTATACCCTGAGAAAACCATAATTCAAAAAGAGTCACATATCACAATGTTCACTGAAGCCCTATTTACAATAGCCAGGACATGGAAGCAACCTAAGTGTCCATCATCGGATGAATGGATAAAGAAGATGTGGCACATATATACAATGGAATATTGCTCAGCCATAAAAAGAAACGAAATTGAGTTATTTGTAGGGAGGTGGATGGACCTAGAGTCTGTCATAGACTGAAGTAAGTCAGAAAGAGAAAGACAAATACCGTATGCTAACACATATATATGGAATCTAAGGGGAAAAAAAAAGGTTGTGAAGGACCTAGGGATAAGATGGGAATAAAGACACAGACCTACTAGAGAATGGACTTGAGGACACAGGGAGGGGGAAGGGTAAGCTGGGACAAAGTGAGAGAGTGGCATGGACATATATACACTACCAAACGTAAAATAGCTAGCTAGTGGGAAGCAGCCGCATAGCACTGGGAGATCAGCTCGGTGCTTTGTGACCACCTAGAGGGCTGGGATAGGGAGGGTGGGAGGGAGACGCCAGAGGGAAGAGATATGGGGATATATGTATATGTATAGCTGATTCACTTTGTTATACAGCAGAAACTAACACACACACACAATTGTAAAGCAATTATACTCCAATAACGACGTTAAAAATAAATAAATAAATGTCCATTCTGGTGAGGTTTTAACCCGCACCCTTCTGGTTGGATTATGGATGGACCAAGCATCCATAATCTTCCTCGCACGGTGACCCACTGCCATTTCTCCCTCTCAGCCCAGCACAACACTTGTGAAAGCCTTGTTTGGCCCTCACTCTTATTTGGCTCAAGTCTTGGAACTTCTAAAAATGCCCATTTCCTGGCCTTCTTCTAAGGTCTGTGGTCCATCTGTCTCACTTGCTGTGGGGCATTGTGAACACTGCACTAAGTATTGGCCTGTTTACTACTTGGGGGATTTGATGTTTAAACAAAAGCTTTGTGTCTTCCCAAGTACTTGGCCTCCTGATTGTTAACTGGGGTCAGAGGCCTCCTCTCAGCCCCTCTCCAGCTCCCCAAGACAGAGGGGTGATCCGGAGGGGCCCAGGGAACTGTTGAAAGTCGAGGGTTTGGTCTCCTTTGGGCCTCGCTGCCACTGTACAGCGATAAACAGAAGCAGCAAAGGAATCCATACAAATTCCATCACTGTGGCTCCACCGGGCTGTAAACAGGCCATAATGCGAGGTTCCACATACTCCACCACCAAACAGGCTGCAGTGGCAGCCGACACATGGTGGGGGAGGACTCCAGTGAGCAGATCCTGACGGTGGGCACAGCATAGGTGCCAGTTGTGAACCCCTGGGCCTTGCCGCAAAATGAAGAGCAGGAAATGCGTTAGCAGGGTGTGGTGGGCCCTCTGAAAATCCCTAGCACGCCTCTCTGTGTCTTGGGGCAGAGCTTTAGTCCTCAAGGCCAGCCTCACCTGGTCCAGGTCCTTGGGTTCCAAGCCCTGAGCCACTGACGTGATCTCTTTTATTTCAGCCTGGTCCAGGCTGACTTCCCCTAGCCACTGTCCCAGGCAAGTGGAGGAGCCTGGAGGGGCCAGGAAGTCGCCTCGCATTTCCTCCTGGCGGCTGAACCTGTAACAGCTCTAACTGTTCCACGCACACATGTACTCATTACCGTGCAGGGCACTCCTGGCGCATGAGGGGCATTTCTCCTAGCACCCTTTGACCCAGTCTCTAAGGTCACTTGTCCCAAATCCCTGGATGGATGTTATAGAGAGAGAGCCTAAGAGGAATCAGTGTGGGAGGTCAGCCAGGTGTGGTAGAAATGTCGAAAGTCAGAAGACATGGGCTCCTGTCCCGAATCCACTGAATTGGCCTGTGACCTTGGGGAAGCATCACGGGCTGTGTTCCCAGGGAAACAGAGTGTGACACAGAGCTTCGCAGGCAGGAGGATTCTTGGGGAGCAACGTCAGGCTCAGTACCTGTGGGGAGTGAAGAAAGCAGGAGCAGGCAGAGGAGGAAGTTGAACTGTGATGCAGACACAACATGGGGAGCTCTGGAGCCAACATGACCCCTCAGAGAGGTCCTAAGTTGTGATGAAGGAGCCAGGGCTTTATGTCCCTGCGTTGACCAGTCAATAGATGCAGGCTGCCACCTGGGATGGATGCACAGCCTTGGGCACGGTGGCTCTCTTCAGCTGAGGGTCATTCCCGGTGAGGGGCTGGGCTGTGTGCTGTCAATCACCAACAGGCCCTTCAGCTGCGGAATGAGGGCTCCAGCACGAAAGGGTAGGGGTGGAGCTGGGCGGTGCCCCACAGCATCCTTCCAGCAAGTTACTTCCCTGCTTTGGGCCCCAGTTTTCTCATCTGTCACATTCCAGCTCCAGGGCTCTGTGATTCCACTCCCTCTGCTCTTACCCCCAGGGCTCCCCCTCACTGGGGCTCTTAGGCTACACCCAATTTAGCATCCCACCCCTGCTACAATGTTTGCAACAGCTCCTCATTGACTATGATAAAGTACAAATTCCTTGGGTGAGTTTCAAGGCCCTTCACAATCTAGTCCTGATCTATCCCTTCAGCCTCCATCCTCGTTACTTACTCTCCATGGCAGATATTTTGTTTCTATCATGATTTCCCTGAAAACGCTCTCCCTCCTTCCTCTGCTCTTTCAATAAGGATGCATTCGTGAGCAGGGTATAGCGGAAAGGGCTTTGGAGCCAGACCTCAACTCAGGTCCCGCTCTTATCAGCTGTGTGACCTTAGGCAGGTCACTCAAGCTCTTTGAGGCTCAGTTTCTTCATCTGGAAAAATGAAGACTTTTTTTTTTTGATGTCTTTTTCCATTTGTTTGTTGTGAGAAGCGAATGAGGTAACATACATAAAGGACCTACTGCAAAGCCTCTTCCCTTTGTTGAAACAACTGAACGTAAATAACATCACCCAATGATTAGTTTCAAATATATTTAGAATGAGTAAATGCTGTATATAATTCGGTGCTTTTCTCACTAATCCTTAACAAAAATCTAGTCACTCAGAATTTTCAGTCTGGTGCCGAGTAAATAGCCAGTCTCTGCTCAGGCTGCTCCTGGTCTGCATCTTTCTCAGCAGCCTCTCTGCCTCAGTCGTAAGAACACAGAAGCCTTTTTATTCTCTTGGCCAAGAGGCACCAGTCAGCCTCACCTGGGAACTTGCTGGAAACTCACATTCTCAGCCACCACCACCCTAGACCTAACATTCAGAAGCTCTGCGGGTGGGCCCCGCAATCTGGCTTTTCCCAGGCACCCCTGCCCCAGGAGACTCTGATGCATGCTCAGTTTGAGAACCACGCCTGCTCTGCAGCCTGGGGCTCACCTTAGGCCACGTTCCCTCGGGCTTATCAGTGCTACAGATCCATCTGCCACCCAGAAAGAGGGAGGCATGACTTGGCAGGAGTTAGACGACTCCAGAAGAGACCAGGCCTTTGACAGGAGGTCCCGGGCGTAACCTGTGCTCTTTGGCCACCGTAGGCTCCCCAGGAGCGGGTTGCTGAGCTCTGCCCGCTGAGCTAGAACCTCCTCCAGGGCACACGGGGCAGTCCCTGCCACTGGGCAAGTCTTCCCAGGACCAGAGACTCCTGACCTTCAAGCCTACTCAGCACAGCCCCTAAAGCAGTGGTTCTCAAAGTGTGGTCCCCAGACCAACAGCATTAGTACCACCTGGGGACATGTTAGCATGAAAATTCTCAGGCCCTGCCCCAGACCCATAGGTGATTTTGATTCAGGTTCAAGTTTGAGAACCACTGACCTACACTATGCAAATGCAAACTACTTTAACTTCATTTGCTTTCTCAGCTGCCCCATTCTCTCTACTTCTTTCTTCCTTACTACACGGAAGATAAAAATGGGAGACAAAAACATACTGATAGAGAGGGTATACAAAACCCTGTTTCCTAATTAGAAGGAATTGCCTTTCCACTTGACTCTGAATTTATCTGTTCTGACCAGTCGTTTCAAATAGGACCCATGGCTGGTCTAACTGGATTTACATTTAGTACTTATGTCTCCAATGGCTTGTTGCTAGTGGTAAAGGCTTTGGCACGTGAAATAGAACATTTGGAATACACTATGAATAAGTATTTTTGAACAGAGATTTAGTTTCATTGCAGCCACTGGCATGATGTGCTTTGCAGCTCTAATTTCAGTTCCAGTTGTGAAGACTTGAGAAAGGCAAACAGATTTTAGGAAATAAAGAAAGAAAATAAAGGGCAGAGGTGGGGGAGATATACGCTCCAACTCTCATATCACTCAGAGATCTAAATAGATCTAGAGAGCTAAATTAGGCAGTTTTATAGCCAGGGGAGCAGGGAAACACAGTGCTGGAGCATAATTAAACTGTGCAGTCCTCACCGTGGAAGGAGGGGGCTGGAGGACAGCAGGGTGGACTGAGGGCCTGGATAGGAGAGACCAGGGATGGGAAGGGGCTCTGAGGGAGGAGCCCAGAGGGCAAATCAGGGCCAGGGGCTCAGCCCTGCGGGCAAGTAGCACAGAGGACTAAAGGACTTCCCTTCCCACAGTGATGGCTCCACAGAGTTCTTGCTGGGAGAGGAATGGGCACTCCCCCACTGTACCTGCCAGCCCGAGGGAGGCCGCAGGAGCAAAGTGCTAAATGGGCCTCCTGCTCTCCCTCCCAGCGCCCCCAGGACTCCCCCCTCACCAGGCCTGTGCAGCTCCATCCCTTTTCCCAGTTACGGGGAGCATGGCCGCTTTCCTCCAGCTCAGTGCCAGGCATAAGCCCTTCCTACAGAAAGGCACTGTCCTTTCTGGGCTTCGTTGGCTTTTAAGTGAAATCTTTCTCCTCCTTTCTCTTCCCAGGGTCTTATCAGAGGCCTGAGCCGACCTGCCCCAGGACCGGTACCTCGGTCAGCACAGAGCGCACGTGTGCTCTGTGATTGTGATTTGCATGGTTTCCATTTTCCCATCGTGACAAACCTGGGCCGCACGCCTCCTGGCTCCGACCTGACAAGAATCCCAGAGCATCCCAGGGGAAAGGAGAGGGAAGCTGCAGCTACCTGGAGGGGCAGGAAGGGGGCACCTATGGCGCGGGGCCGGCTCTCCAGACCAGGCAGGAGTGTGCCGTTAGCACCCGAAGCTGGCTCTCCCTGGAGAGCTCACGGTGCCAGCTGGCCACCGTGCCAGTGGTCAGCTGTGAGTCCAGGAGATGTGGTCCCTTGGTACGTGGCGTTCAGAGGGCAGAAGGCAGTTGTCTAACCTATGGGCAAAGGACTAGATGAGTAGCTTGTTAGCTCCCCCAGGTGGGGCTAGTCCCAGGTGTGTGTGTATGTGTTGCGGATGGGAGGTACTTAAATGGTATGATACACAGGGTTATATGCATTTGTCAAAGGCATCAAATGGTACGCTTAAGATTTGTACATTTCTCTGTATGAAAATGTTACCTAAAACAGAAACTGTAAACAGTGATCTCTAATGCTATGCATGCTGAATTTTTTCAGCAGATGTGTCCTGATGTTTGCAGCTTACTTTGAAATGCATCCAAAAATTAAATGGCTTGATACATGGATAGAAGAACAGATAAATATGCAACAAAGCAAATATAATAAAATGTAAAATTTAGAATCTAGTTGGTGTCTACGTGAGTGTTAACTGTATCATACTTTAAACTTTTTGTAAGTTTGAAATATTTTCCGTAATGGAACAGTGCGAAAAATAATGTTGTGTTTGGCATGGAAGTGTGGCAGTTAGTGTCATTCTTAAAGATCTCAGCATGCAGAGGTGGTAGACTCTGTCACATCTATATTTAATTCCCTGATCTGACCCTTAGGGAAAAAGGGGTAGGTCTTGGAAAATGACAGGCTATTGTAAATTCAACCAAGTAGTGGTCCCAACCTCTGCCACTGTGCTAGATGTAGGGTATTTGCTAGAGCAGGTTAGCACAGCCTCAGTCACATGGTATGCTGCCATTAATTTTCTGAATGTGTTCTTTTCTACACTATTCAGAAAAGAGGATCAGAAAATGCTCGGATTCACATGGGACAGACCACAATGTACATTTGTGATTTTGTTACAGGGCTACGTTGACTCTCTTGCCCTCCATCGTAATATAGCCTGAAGGGATCTGGATACCCCACAGAACATCACACTGTTCCATAAAGAAATCATGTTAATCAGTCTGGATGAGCAAAAAGTGGCTTGCACATTGGTGGCCTTGGTGATAGTCACAACACGGGAGATAAATGCTATGAGGATTCAGGGGCTTGTCACATCAATACACTTCTTAGGTGTCCACCAAGGTTAGGGGCACACTGAGTAATCCCATCCAAGGTAAAGGACAAATTATGACACTTTGCACCTCTCACCACAAAGAAGAAAAGTACACTATCTGCTTGGCCTCTTCAGGTTCTGGAGGCAGTATATTTCTCACTTGGGAATACTGCTCTGTCACATATGCTGGATGACGTGAAGACAGGCAACTTTGAGTGGAGGTCAAAGCAGGAAGTACTCTGCAGCAGTCTACACTACAGTGCAAGCAGTCCTTTTACTTGGCCCTGTGACCAGAGTACCCTATGGTATTAAAGGTCAGAATGGTGGGAAAAGCTGCTATGTGGGATTGTTGGCAAATCTCATGGGATAATCACAGTGCAGACTCCTGGAGTTTTGGAGAAAGGCCATGCCATCTTCAGAGAATTATACGCCTTTGAAAAACAACTCCCAATGTGCTGCTGGGTCCTGGTAGAAACAGAGCAAGCTGATCATGGGACACCAGGAGAGTATGTAGCCACAGCTGCTCATCATGAGCTGGGTTCTGTCTGACCCACCAAATCCTGAGGGCAAATGGGTCTAACAGGAAGCTCTTATAAGGAAGTGATAAATCCAGCACAAGTAGGACAAGAGGAGTCAAGTAGCTATATGAGCAGGTGGCCCAGACTCCCATGTCATCCACCACTATTTCACTAGCATCTCTTCCTACGTTCACACTTATGGCATATGGGAATATCCCTTGTGACCAGCTGACAAAAAAGGAAAAAGCCTGAACTTGGTTCATGGATGGATTGCTATGGCACGTGGGTGTAAACTGAAAATGAATGGCGGCCACACTGCAGCCCCACTCATGATGGCTTTGAAAGCAGGTGTTGAGGAATAATTCTGAAGGTCCATTCTAGTTGAGACTATCTTTGGGCCTGCAACACAGCTCTACTCACTCTGCTCACTCCTGCTTCCTTCTCCTCCCTTCCACAGGTGTTGATCCAAAGGTTACTTAATTAACATCCTGCTTACTAACACCATCTCAGAGTCCACTTCCTACCACAACAGTGCCCTTCTTTTCAAACTTCTTTACTTCTCAGTTTGTAAGACCTCTTCGTATATTAGGAATATTAACCCTCTGTTACATGTGTTGCAGATATTTTCTCCTAGTCTGTCTTTTGCCTTTTAACTTTGCTTACAGTGTCTTTTGCAAAACAAATAATTTACTTTCATTTTGTAATTGAATCTGTTAATCTGTCCCTACACCTACCAAAAGATAATGACTTTGATGTATAGCCATTAACCTGAAAGGGTAACCATAGTGTATTGTTAAGAGATAAAAGCAAGTTGCAGAATAATATACAGAGCAGCATTTATCAAACTCTTCTGATTATAGAACTCATTAAACTTCTTTGAAAGCTCACATTCAATAAGCTTAGGGTGGGGCCCAGTAATCTGTATTTTAAAGACAAACAAAGCGAGTCTATGATCAGATTCATTTTTTAAAAAAATTTTTGAGACTTTATTTTTTAGAGCGGTTTTAACTTCACAGCAAATTGAGAAGAAGGTAAAAACTTTTCTCATATACTGCCTTCTTCCCACATATGCACAATCTCCCCCATTATCAACATCCCCACCGGGGTGGTGCATTCGTTGTAGTTGATTAACCTATGTTGATACGTCATCATCACCCAAAGTCCATGGTTTACATTAGGGTTCACTCTTGGTTCTGTACTCTCACACGTAACCAACTTTGCAGTATATCATACAGAGTGCTTTCCCTGCCTTAAAGATTCATTTGGATGTAAAATATCACTCCATGTTTGTAAAGAAATTAAGGGGAGAAGTAAGTCTCTGTTTGTGTGTGTGTACATACTATATGAGCATAGAGAAAAGTGCATAAGGATACACCTCAGATTAATGTCATTTTTCCAAGTGGAAGGAACTAGAAAAAATAAGGAAATTATGTCTTTATATACTTTTTTATTCTTATTGCAATGGGTATTAACTAATTATAATGTTTTAAGAAATCCAGTAAATATTAAAGCCATTTCAAATGGCCTTGTTATCTTTTGAGAGAATACTGTGAAGAAGAAAAAGAAGCATTCAGAAGAGTTGTCTTAATTCTTAGCTAAGCGTTCTCTGCACGCTCCACCACAATATCAGGAATTTCCCGTCTATTAGGGCAGGTAAACCTGGCCAATGGTGGATGAGGTTTACACCTAGGTGACCATGAAATGGTTAACAGAGTTTCTATGTTGTTAAAATTTTGGTTCACACCAAAAATAGTTTATACAGGTTGTGTAACAGCTGCTGTTGCAATTATGTCTAATGGAAGGTTTTGATTCACACCAAAAACACTTACATGTGTTTTGAGTGGCTAAAACTTCTGGTTTCCAAGGAACTAACTACACAAGTCTCCCCCCTGGGGACTCTGAAATCATCCTTCTTACTTTTGCCTGGTTCACTGCCTTGGAAACATTCAAAACAGATTGCTGATCTGCTTCTAGGCACTGAGATTTTGAGACTTGCTTGTCCCTTTTATTCATAAAAAATGTTTTTCTGATTATACAAGTAGTTACATGCTCACTGTAGAAAATTTGAAAAAGACAGAAAAGTATAAAAAGAAACAAGAATCACTCATAACGCTACCACCCAGAGGCAACCACTGTTAATCTTTTGGCATATTACCTTCCAATTTTGTTTCCGTGAATTTTTCATGTATTTGAGCCCATCCTGGGCATATAATTTCATATACTGCTTTTATCATGTAATGTGATAAAATAAGCAATTTCCAACAAACCATACTTTTACAAGATTCCATTTATATAGATGTGCTCTTATCTACTTTACTATTCCCCTTTTATTCAACATTTAAGTTGTTTTTATTATTTTGCTATCTTAAGTAACATTGAAGCTTTTACCTTTAGGTATGTCTGAATTTGAAACCATTGCCCATTTCTAATGCTGATGAAGATGTTGCCTAACTGCTATACTCCAGTAAGGTACTTAGAACTTTTCACCTTGTAATCATCACAGAGACTTCCAGGATATCTTAAGTCCATCAGCTGAGAGGCAGCTCTCCTGAAAATAGGGGACAAGGAAATAAATGAAATCATAGTTCCAATGACAGAAAGGACAAATGTGTTATCTTAAAACCCAAATATACTGAAATTCCCTAACAGTGACAGCAGTGGTATCCTTTGTATTCAGCCACAACTCCTATGTATCTATTTCTGCATTGTGCTTTGTTCTTATCTGAAGTGTTCAGTCAACAACAACAACAACAACAAACTTTTCCATTCTGTTTGTTCTGGCAGAACCCTTTCAAAGGGAGGAGGGCCAAAAGACCCCTTGTCCAGTTGAGCCGTGTGTTGCTAGCTGAGCTAATGCCATAAAATAGATTTCGCTAAAACAGTTTTTAAAAAATCATGCTGGCAATTTAATTAGGACTAAAGACCCATGAGGTTTGGAAGGACATAGATTTTCTCATTCTAATTTCACACCTCTTCAAGCTCTTCTCAAAAATAAGACCATAGTTGCTTTAAAATACTCCAGAAAAAGAAGTTTGGCTGTATGAAAAAATAGATGAAACAGGATTAGTGAAATGTTGATAATTCTTGAAACTAGATGACAGGTATGGGTTATATTATTCTCTCCATTCTTGGGTATGTTTGAAATTTTCCGTAATAAAGGAGAGAAGACAGAGAGAGACAGACAGACAGATACAGTGAGAGAGAAATGGAGAGATCGAGAATATTAAAGGACATCTAATAATTAAAAGTAAAAACCAAAAAGAAAAACCATAAGAACCCTATGCAAAAGGTAA
Source organism: Mesoplodon bidens (assembly GCF_964165515.1). NCBI lineage: Eukaryota > Metazoa > Chordata > Mammalia > Artiodactyla > Ziphiidae > Mesoplodon > Mesoplodon bidens. Next base: position 47,968,010 of record NC_138163.1, on the reverse strand, counting down.
CATTTAATCTTGTTTAATTTGGAATTTTCTCATCTGTAACTCACTTTCTCCGATAGCTAGGAAACGACATAAGCAGTTTGAAGGGGGCACATTTTGATTATGTAGTTTCTCACCTATAATAATTTAGCTATTTTCGATAAACAGGAATCCTTTTGGTCCCTATATAATTGATGACTTGATATTGCATTGGCTTAGAAAGTGTACTTTGATTAATTACTACTCCCTTTCACACCTTGCAGAAGGGAAAGGTAGGTGAGTGTGACTGACTTCATTTTTCAAAGGCCAACTAGCCTCACTATCATCTGCTGAACACACAAAGCAGATGTTCCAGAAGCATGGACAAAGCATGGCCTTTGAGTTGTCTGTGACACGTGGCCTCCTTTCGATGCTGGCTCCCTTAGTTGAACCAGTTATTCTACCCAGTTTGTCCAAGTATCTATCCCAGCATCCGGCATCTGACATCATGATATATCCCTCTACTGGTTTTTCTTCCCCTCTAGAATGCCAGCTATTTCGAAGTCAAGACTGTGTCTTATTCAGTTTTTGTTTTCATAGTACCTGGTACAGTCTCTGGAAATGGGTAGGGATCATAAATGTATGCTAAATAAACAAAGGAATAAATATACAAAACGACTGGAACAGATGGAGAATTAGGATCTAGCTTATATATATTAGTTTTTACAATCTTCAGAAAGTTCCTTAACCTATATGAGTCTCAGCTGCAAAATGGGAATGACAATGTCAAGCTTTTGTACTGCACAGTGTTATTGCTAGACTCAAAATCAACTTAAAGTAGTGCATATGAAAGTGTTTTAGAAACCAAAAGGAGGGAAGGCCGCCTGTGTTGTGTTGAGGAGAGAGGCTGTATAGCATGGTGTTTATGGCTGCTATCATTGGGTTACTGTGAGAATAAAACGAGGTGATATAGGTAAAATACTTGGTAAGGTACCTGGGACAAAGTAACCTTTGCAGAAATGGAAACAGGGAAGATGAAAAAGTCCATGCAGTGAGGGTGGTAGAACTATATGGGAGCTGGCAAAATGAACCAGATGTCCTTTAAAATGACCACTTGACCTCTCTGATGCTAAGGAGAGCAATTTAGAATCCTCTAATGTCTCAATAACATCAAACCCTCACACAATCTCTGTGGCTAGCTGGTGCCCTCACTGGGCCTGACAGTGGCCCCTCCAGGTGTGCATATATATGTATGCGTGTATATGTTTGTGTGTGTTTATCTGTATATATATGTGTATTTTTAGGAATGTATGTGTGCTGGGCCTGAGGACAGTGCCAAATGAAGCGCACGTCTCTGTGTTTGCCTGTGTGTGTATTTGTGTGTGTGTGTGCCCCTGTATGTGCATGCCTGTATGTGTCTATGTATACATGTGCTATGCATGTGTGCTAGTATTTGTGTATATGTTTGTATGGTGTGTATTTGTGTATGTCAATGTGTATATTTGTGTATGGATGTGTATCTTGATCAGAGCTGGTCACCTCGGCTGATCTGAGTGGAAGGGTGACGAGGGGTTGCAGGCCCTGCGGATCCCGGGCTGGATTAGGCTGCAGCCCTGTCAGGGGGGCTGCGGAGTGGGTGGTGAAGTACTGGCGTGAAGGCTGGGGGAGGATTCTCAGTGTGGCAGGCAGGCCTCGCTGAGGCAGTGCTGAACGGGGGGCAGAAGCCAAGGAGCAGAACATTTGGAGGTCAGGAGCTGCGGATAGAAAAAGGGGAAGTCACAGGCTGGTGAGAGTCTTTTGTGCAGGAACAGGTCTTGTCCTGGGACCTTCCACTGATGGGCATGGGGGGGAAGGGGAGAAACAGCAGAGTACCCAGGGCCCAGAGTGGTCAAGAGTCACATCTGCAGCACTTTCCAATGTCTACAGAGCTCTCACAGAATAGCACCCTGAGAATTGGAACCTAATGCTAATGAAACTGGATATGACACTGAGGGCTCAAACCACATTTCACTTCAGTGGGATGCTGAGCAGAGGTGCAAAGTCACCCTCTCTGCAAAAGAACTTCAACCTGAGGATAATTGTAGCTCCAAGAGCTATACATTCGAAGAGCCCAATTAGCCCTTTCCCTCAATTCATCTGTGGATGATTTCACTGTGTTCACTTTATTTCAGAGACCTGAAAACCTTATTTAAAAGCTGAAAACATTATTGAACTTCCAAGTCAGAGATTTCTGCCTGCCTCATTTTAGATTATATATGACACCCAAGAGAAAAAGTAGCAAAGAACTCAAGGAACATTAAGTTCTAACTTTAGTTGGAAGGTGAGGAAAGTTGTTGGTGATAAGGGGACTTTATAAAAAGATTTTTTTAATGTCCATAATGTCACCTCCCAGATAATTCGTATCGGAAAAAAAAAGTAACTCATATACACAGTTAGAAAGTTCAAACACAGCCAGGTAGGTTATGAAAACTGGAAGCCTTCCCTTCCCTTCCACAAGCACCTCTTCCTGAGGATGACTACTTTTTATCAGTTTCTTATAGTTCTTCCCAGAAAAACAATACTCATTTTACTCAACCCCTTAGCACCGTTTGTCTTAGAGTTGATCGCCCCCTCCTCCCGAAAATGTTTATTCACTTGGCTTCCAGGCCTCCTTTGTTCTCTTCTTTCCTCCTGGGAGGCACCTTCTCAGTCTCTTTTGTTGGTTCTTTCATCTTTCCCACACACCCTTGCCCAAAGCAAACGATGATATTCTGCTTCTTTGTAACTTGGGGCTAGTAAATGCAGACATAGCCATATCCGGCTCTAATGAAGACCATTGCATTCTGAGTCCAAAGGCTCAGAAGCTATCTATAGTACTTTGTTTTCAAAGATGACCATGATAGGGCTCCCCTGGTGGCGAAGTGGTTGAGAGTCCACCTGCAGATGCAGGGCCTCCGGTCTGGGAGGATCCCACATGCCGTGGAGAGGCTGGGCCTGTGAGCCATGGCCACTGAACCTGCACGTCCGGAGCCTGTGCTCCACAACGGGAGAGGCCACAACAGTGAGAGGCCCGCGTACCGCAAAAACATAAAAATAAATAAATAAAAGATGACCATGATAATCCCTCCAGTCCTGCAGGCGCATTTCTGAATTTGCTGCTCCTCCCACCCAACAAGAGTCTATTTTCTTTGTCCTTGAATCTAGGCCGGCTCTGTGACTGGATTTGACAAATAGAATGCGGCAGAAGTCACGTACAATTTCTGAGACTAGACCTAAAAAGGCAGTAGTAATTTCCATTGTTGCCCTTTGGGGAGCTATCCTACTGGAAAGAGAAGCTACATGAAAGAAAACCAAGACATGCCACCCAAGAATCAGAACCAAGATCCCAGGCATGTGAGTGGGGCCATCTTGTGTCCTCCAGCCTCAGTTGAGCTGCCCCAGCTGACACCATGTGGAGTAGAAGCAGCCTCTGAGCCCTGCCTAAATTTCTGAGCCTCAACATGGTGAGCAAATAAATGGTCATTCTGTCACTACACTTTGGGGTTGTTTGTTATGTAGCAATTGATAACTGAAACAATAGTGCAAAGAATCCATATTCAACCAACTGAACATTACTCTGACTCCTACAAGCTATGGCCCATAGGTGCACGTCCACCCATGTTATCACACCTAGCCAGACGAGCCTTGAAAAAAGGAGGAATCATTTTCAATTAGTGCAGACAGCAAACAATGACTTTTCAGTCAATCTGCACTCTTCAAAGTAATCAAAGACAAGTTCTTAAAAGTCAAAGATCTCAAAAATACTTTTTGATGAGTTCATTATATTCTGTTTAGTCCAAGTTAGAGGTAAAAATAGCACATTAACCAGGGGCTGTGCTGGGCATATTACTGGTCCCAATACATCAAATCCCACAACAACTCACTTTAAATAATTAATGTTATTCCCATTTTACAGATGAGAAAACTGAGACCTAAGTTAACTAAGTTGTGCTCGAGGTCACACACACAGCTGGAAAAAGTTGGAGGAGAGAATTGTATTCAAGTTTTCTAACTTCAGCTATTCCACACTCTTAACCAGTATGCATTTTACTTCTCATTCATTAAGAAGGTCCTTAGGGTGTCAAGACTGTGCTATGGTGAAAGGTAGGTCAGGGTGGAGGGAAAGGAAGAATCATAGCAGCCTCACCTTGCCCCTCCCCACCGTTGTCCTCACTGCCCACTCCCATCCCTAATGTCAGATGGAAAATTCACTATCTCACCTTCTGTATACAAACTAAAACCCACAGTTACACTGGCCCCAGGAAACCATTGATCTACCAATTCTGTAATCAATCAGACAGAATTCAAGTGCTTATGTATACTAGGAGACATGTATAAGAATATTCATGGTAGCACTGTTTTGTGACAGCCAAAAACTAAAAAGAGCCAGAATGTCCATCAAGTTAGAATGGACAAGTTGTGATATATTCATATGATGATATACTATACAACAATAAAAGTGTACCAACTGCAGCTATCTGCAACAACATGGATGAATCTCACAAACAATGTGAAGTAAAAAAGATAGTTGCAAAATAATACAGACAATTGCAAGTATATAAAGTTCAAACATCTGTAAAACAAAACTGTGTTGTTTAGAAATGCTTATATGTAAGATAAACATATATAAAAAGCAAAGAAATGATGATCACAGTGGTCAGAATAGGAGTTACCTCTAGGATGGGTGGAAGAATGGCATCAGTGGGGTGGGGGGCAGGGAGGCAGGAGAAGCGAGGGAGTTGGGGTTACCAAAGGGTTCTATTTCTTGCCCAGGGTGGTCATTATATGGGTGATAGCTTCATAAATGTTCTTTTAAATAGCAGTTCTCTTCTTAATGTTTCTGTTTTATTAATGAAGTAGAAAGCAAGGTCACCAGCTGGGATTGAGGATGAGAGAGGAGGTATTGAAGATTTGAGAAGAAAACGGTATGAAAGAAACAAAGACACTGAAGAGTGAACAGAATTGGGAAATATAGTAGTATTTTTCTTATTCTTTTAAGAAATCTTTTCAATTTCTCCTGATTTATTATGCTTTTTCTCTCATATGTAATGTTATTTTATTAACTTCAATATACTATACTATCAATATATGTAGTTAATCCAACACTTAAATTGTAATGTTATTTAATGTATAAAAATTAATTTGAAAAGCATTACTGTCATTAAAATACATCAAGATAATAGTCAAAATACATTAGCTATTAATTATTTCACTTTGAGCTTTAGAAAAGCTGAAGTAGTTTATATTTAGACAAAAATACATAGAATACACACAGGGCTTGTATGGTGGCTTTTTATTCTTTTTCTTTCAACTTTTTACACCAAGCATCTTTAGTATTACATCCTACAATTCATAATTATTTAAACAGATATAGGTATTATTACCTCTCTATTTTATTAAGTCTTAAAATTATTTTTTAAATTCAGAAATATATTCACATTGAGGATCATAACACAAAATATTAATGTTGATTTTTTAAAGTATTAGATAATAATTACATTCTAAACATGACTCAGAAAATTTAAATGGAAATAATAGCTCTATATAATTCTACAATACTGCATGAGTTTTTATATGAAGCAATTTATAAAAACAATTATTTAAATTATAATACATTTCAGTTGTAAACCAATCTTTATATTATAATACATAGTTTCAACTACCAACTTACATAATGTAAATGTAGTAAATTTAAACAATTACCAATTGCTGCAGCTCAGCTTGCACTATCTGCCATACCAGTTGTGGGCTTGCTGCTAAGTCGTAATTATAAAAGTAACCGAATGGTGACCTGAGCAGAAATGGCAGAGTTAGGACCTCTGAAAATTCTCTCCTCCATAAAACCAATGAGAATGCTATAAAAAAATGGTCAAGGTAAATTTTCTTATAACTCTGGAAATTAGTCAAATGCTTGAAATAATCCAGGGAGCATTTATTCATGAAAAATGGCTGAATTTCATTAAGAACAATGAGTTTGTGGCATTTTATCCTGCCCCATTGCCAACCCTCTTTCCTCATTACCATGGTAGCCTTCAAAACCAACAGTCTCACCATCTCAATGAAAATCAGAAGCCTATCCGGTGCTTTGTGACCACCTGGAGGGGTGGGATAGGGAGGGTGGGAGGGAGGGAAACATAAGAGGGAAGGGATATGGGAACAGATGTATATGTATAACTGATTCACTTTGTTATAAAGCAGAAACTAAAAAAAAAAAAAAAATCAACAGCCTAGTGGCCAGCTGGAGCAGGTAGATGGGGTCGAAGCTCCTGTAAAGCTGCATGCCCAGATAACTGTCATTATTTGCCCTGTCTGAGAGTTCCCTGTGCTATATAAGCCCTCAAAAGGCTTCTCTCTACTTGACCTGACTCTGATCTCATCCAGTATGAAAAGCCTTTTCCCTGGGAGCATTTGTCAAAAGCCATCACTGGTGATTGTTCAACATAACAGTTGCCTGAGGCAGCAACAAGAGTTGGGGCAAACTGTTCAAAAACTTAAAAAAGAAAAGTTGGAGGGCTTCCCTGGTGGCGCAGTGGTTAAGAATCCGTCTGCCAGCGCAGGGGACGTGGGTTCAAGCCCTGGTCCGGGAAGATCCCACATGCTGCAGAGCAACTAAGCCCATGCGTCACAGCTACTGAGCCTGCGCTCTAGACCCCGCGAGCCACAGCTACTGAGCCTGCGTGCTACAACTACTGAAGCCTGCTTGGTTAGATACTGTGCTCTGCAACAAGAGAAGCCACTGCAATGAGAAGCCCACACACCATAATGAAGAGTAGCCCCCGCTCGCCGCAACTAGAGAAAGGCTGCGTGCAGCAACAAAGACCCAATGCAGCCAATAAATAAATAAAAATAATAAATAAATAAATTAAAAAAAGAAAAGTTGGAGAAATAGATGTACAAGGGAGCTTTGAAGAGTATCTATATTCCTAGGAATCTAAAAATTCATGCACATGTGTAGGGCCATGTACATGTCCAGGGCTGTGCAATCCCAAGGAAAGACCTGAGAAGGCTGTAAGTTCTCACCTCTGGCTGACCTTGAGGCTCTGTATAAGCAGGAAGTGAAGCCCTGGCTGGGTATCAAAAGTATGCCCCAACATGCACATAGAGCCCCATGGCAAAGGCTGGGAAACTTATTGCTTCCAGGCATTTTGGGATGACTACCTGACTACCAATGACTACCTGACCACTGAGCTAACTGAGCAGAGACTCCAGTGGCCACACATAACAAAGAATATAGACTTTACAGAATTAGCTCAGAAAAGTCGTAAACAAATAACAAATCCTGTGGAGGGAGGGATCTAATTTCCGGAGTTGCCACATTATATTATTTAAAATGTCTAGTTTTCAACACACAAAAAAATGAGGCATACAAAAAAAGGATGGCTCATACATAGAGTAAAAAGCAGTTAATAGAAGCAGTCCTTGAGGAAGCCCAGGCAATGGATTTCCTAGACAGACTTTAGACTATTTTAAATGTATTGAAGTAACTAAAGCAAACTATGTTTAAAGAACTAAAAGAAAGTATGAAAAGGATGTTACACCAAGTACACCATAGGATCCAGCAATTTCAATCCTAGGTATATATACCCAAGAGAAATAAAACATTTTGTCCATACAAAAACTTGTGTATGAATGTTCATAGCAGCATTATTCATAAGAGCCCAAAGTGGAAACAACCCAAATGTCCATCCACTAATGAGTGAATAAACAAAATATATTATAGCCATACAATGGAATATTTTTCAGTTATTAAAAAGAAATGAAGTTCTGATATATGTGATAACAAAGACAAACCTTGAAAATAATATGCTAAGTGAAAGAAGCCAAAAACAAAAGACTACATATTTTGTGATTCCACTTATATAAAGTGTCCATAACAGGGAAATCTATAGAGAAAGAAAGAGGGTTAGTGGTGGTTAGAGTTGGGGTATGGAAAAGGGAATGGGGAGAGGAATGCTAATTGGTATGGGGTTTCTTTGAGGGGCAAAGAAAATGTTCTAAAATTGTGATGATGGTATGTGAATTATATCTCAATCAACAAAATAATAGTAATAATTACATGGGCAGAACCCTCAACAAGGTCAGGGTTTCTTGGAATGCCATAAGTAAAAACAGGGCTTTAGATACCAGGGCCTTCTTGCAACTGACTTTGCCAGTGTAATGCCAATTTCCACCAATACCACCGCCACCATCCCAAGATTGGAGAGAGATTCTGGCTCAGGGCAGAACTGATAGCTTTCAAAAAGTATTTCTGCTAATCATTACCTATTATGAAAGGGTTAGGTATAGAGTCTCACTAAGGAAAGGGGAAGTACACCCTATCGGAATTGTAGATTCTAGTCAGTTCTTTGTTAATCCTAGAGCTGTAGAGTCTTGTGGCTTCACTGGATCAGCCCAGCCACTTGGCAGGTAAAGTATAGTCATCTTTACCAGTGGGGCTGATTCCCAGGAGACAGTAACTTGCCAGAGTTAGCTGTGTGCAGTGGAGTGGAGAGTGCCAGGGTTCAGCTGAGTCCAGAGTGAGCTAGGATTTGGATCTTGGTTCTCTGCTAACTGCTTGGGAAAAATAGATGTTTTCAGAGAGTTCAGTAGAAACTGGCCCCTAGGCAATGAGCCCTATGGGAAATGAGAGGAAGCTTTTAGACCAAAATGGATAGGAACAAAGGGAAGAAAAGCATATTTTTTTGTTGTAGCAGGAAGAACCCTAAATAGTTGGGAGACATGAGTTACAGTCTAGCCATATGAACTTGGGAATGCCATAGTACTTTTCTGGGCCTACTTCCTCATAGGTAAAGAAAGCAGGCTGAATGGATTAGATTAGTTTTTTCTCCAACATGTTTCAGGGAACTCTAGGATGTCATTATGGACTAAATTGTGTACCCCAGCCCTCCAGATCTATTTGTTGAGGCCTTAATCTTCCATGTGACTGTATGTGGAGATAGAGCCTACAAAGAGGCAATAAAGGTTGAATGAAGTAATAAGGGTGGGGCCTTAATTCAATAGAACTGGTATCCATATAAGAAGAAGAGATACCAGGTCTCTCTTTCTTTGTCTCTCTCTCTCTCTCTCTCTCTCTCCCTCCTTCCCTCCCTCCAAGAGTGCACACAGATGAAAGGCCATGTGAGGACACGGTGAGAATGGGGCCATCTACAAACTAGGTAGAGAGTTCTCACCAGAAACCAACCCTGACGGCACCTTGATCTTGGAGTCTTAAGCCTCCAGAACTGTGAGAAAATAAATTGCTGTTGTTTAAGCCACCCAGTCTGTGGTATTTTGTTATGGCAATCCGAGCTAATACAGGTATAGTTATAGGTGTATCAGTTCATAACATTTTATTTGAATTATTTTTTTTTTTGGCGGTACGTGGGCCTCTCACTGTTGTGGCCTCTCCCATTGCGGAGCACAGGCTCCAGATGCACAGGCCCAGTGGCCGTGGCTCACGGGCCCAGCCACTCCGCAGCATGTGGGATCTTCCCGGACCGGGGCACGAACCCGTGTCCCCTGCATTAGCAGGAGGACTCTCAACCACTGCTCCACCAGGGAAGCCCCTATTTGACTTAATTTTTTAAAAGTTTCTTTTAAAAGCTTAATAAAAGTCACGGATACAGTTATGTGTCTTATGCCAACAGTGTTAGAGACCTCTGATTTTTATTAAATTCTGCTGCCAGGTTAGCTCATTTTTGGAAAGACCTTTGAATAAAGTTTCTTTTCCTATCAGCTTAAATGAAGAGTATAAGGCTATTTCAGAGTAAGCTGTTTTAAATGAGTGAATCATTAAGCACAGATTTAAGGAGAGGGGATATAGACCCTGCCTCTCAAATGGTAAAAATGTAAAATAATTTGCACACATCTTTTTAAACCACCACAATTTTATAAATATTTTTCTGTGTGAATCAGCATTTTCTCAAAACTGTGCAAACAAATACAATAATAAATTCAATCCTGCACCTGAAAAAAAGAACCTTGCAATAGAGCAATTTTACCAATGATAATAGATATATCATAAATAGAAGATTAATGAAATGAATCCAGGAATGTATTCAAAACCATTATATCATGACCCAGAAGTATTTACACAAGAAATTTGAGATAATCAACACAGAAGAATTCTCTTACATGAACTGCGGTAATTGCTAGATGGTGAGAATATGTAATTTAATTTTCTTATTTTTGCTTTTTTATATTTTCTAATTTTAGTGCAGTGCATATGTACTGCTTCTATAATAACAAAAGGTTATACACTTTTGGTTTGTTTGTTTGTTTTGTTTTGTTTTTATGGCCACACCACATGGCATGCAGGATCTTAGTTCCCTGACCGGGGATCAAATTTGTGCCTCCGACAATAGAAGTGCAAAATCTTAACCACTGGACTACCAGGGAAGTCCCTATAAAATTTTTAAAAAGACAATCTGGGAGAAAATGGATACAAAATTTATATCAGATAAAAGGCTAATATTCCAAATACATGAAGAATTTTTAAATAGAAAAATAGAAGACCATAAATTCTATAAAAATTTAAAAAGACATTTATAAAAAGAGGTTAAAATGCCACATAAACATATTAAAATGTGTTCAACTGAACTCATAAGAGAAATTCCTTTTATTTACTTATTTAGAAAATAATTTTAGAGCAGTTTTAGTTTCACAGCAAAATTGAGGGAAAAGTACAGAGATTTCCCAAATACCCCTACACCTGTACAACCTTCCACATTATCAACATTCCATATCAGAGTAGTACATTTATTATGATTGATGAACCCACTTTGACAAATCATAATCACCAGAAGTCCATAGATTACATTACAATTCACTCTTGGTGTTGTATATTCCACATCCTCATCAGCATTTGGTGTTATCAGTGTTCTAGATTTTGGCCATTCTGATAGGTGTGGAGTGTGTAGCGGTATCTCATTGTTATTTTAATTTGCATTTCCCTGATGACATATGATAGAGCACCTTTTCAGATGCTTATGCGAAATAAACATGGTTTCATCACACCTCTTCTTTGGTGAGGTGTCTGTTAAGGTCTTTGGCCCATTTTTTGATTGGGTTGTTGGTTTGTTTGTTTGTTTGTTTGTTTGTTTTTTGCCGTACACGGGCCTCTCACTGTTGTGGCCTCTCCCGCTGCGGAGCACAGGCTCCAGACGTGCAGGCTCAGTGGTCACAGCTCACGGGCCCAGCCGCTCCGCAGCATGTGGGATCCTCCCGGACCGGGGCACGAACCCATGTCCCCTGCATCGGCAGGCAGACTCCCAACCACTGTGCCACCAGGGAAGCCCTGGGTTGTTGGTTTTCTTATTGTTGACTTTTAAGAGTTCTTTGTGATTTTGGATAACAGTCCTTTATTAGATGTATCATTTGTAAATATTTTCTCCGTCTGTGGTCTATCTTTTCATTCTCTTGATATTGTCTTTTGCAGAAGAGAAGGCTTTAATTTAATTCAGTTTAGCTTATTTCTTTCATGGATCATGCCTTTGGTGTTCTATCTAAAATTTTACTTCCATACCCAAGGTCATCTAGCTATTCTCCTATGTTATCCTCCAGGTGTTTTATCATTTTGCTTTCCATGTAAGTCTATGGTCCATTTTGTGTTAATTTTTGTGAAGGATGTAAGATCTTCGTTTTCTTTGCATGTCCAGTTGTTCCAGCACCCTTTGTTAAAAGACTGTCTTTGTTCCATTGTATTGCCTTTGTTCCTTTGTCAAAGATCAGTTGACTATATTTATGTGGGTCTACTTCTGGGCTCTCTATTCTGTTCCAGTGATCTATTTTACTGTTCCCTCACAAATACCACACTGTGTAAATTACTGTACCTTTAATACTAAGACTAGAAGCCAGGTAGTGTCAGTCTTCCGATTTTGTTCTTCTCCTTCAATATTATTTTGGGTAGTCTGGGTCTTTTGTCTCTCAATATGAACTTTATTTTTTTTAATTAATTAATTTTTTGTGTGTGTGTTACGAGGGCTTCTCACTGTTGCGGCCCCTCCCTTTGCGGAGTACAGGCTCCGGACGTGCAGGCCCAGTGGCCATGGCTCACGCGCCCAGTCGCTCCGCGGCATGCGGGATCCTCCCGGACCAGGGCATGAACCCACGTCCCCCCAATCGGCAGGCAGACTCCCAACCACTGCGCCACCAGGGAAGCCCTCAATATGAACTTTAGAATCAGTTTGTCAATGTCCATAATGTAACATGTTGCAATTTTGATTGATATTGCATTGAATCTATAATCAAGTTGGAAAGAACGGGCATCTTGACAATATTGCGTCTTGCAGTCCGTGATCGTGGAATATCTCTCCATTTACTTTGTGCTTCTTTGATTTTGTTCATCAGAGTTTTGTAGTTTTCCTCATACAGATCTTGTGCATATTTTGTTAGACTTATAAGACTAAGTATTTCTTTTTAAGGGGTGCTAATGTAAATGGTATTGTTTTTTAATTTCATATTCACCTTGTTCATTGCTGTTATATAGGAAAGCATTTGACTTTTGTATATTAATCTCATATTCTGCAACTTTGCTATGATTGCTTCTTAGTTCCAGGAGGTCTGTGGGGCTTTTTTCTGTTTTGTTTTTTATCAATTATTTGTTATTGTGGTCGTGGCCGATTCTTTGGAATTTTCTACATACATGACCATGTCATCTGTGAAAAAAGACAGTTTTATTTCTCCCCCCCAATCTGTTTACCTTTTATTTCCTTTTCTTGCCTTGTTGCATTAGCTAGAACCCCCAGTACAATGTTGAAAAGGAGTGGTAAGATGGGACATCTTTGTCTTTTACTTGATCTTAGTGGGAAAACTTCAAGTTTCTCACCATTAAGTATGATAATAGCTGTGATCTTTTGTAGACATTCTTTATCAGGTTGAGAAAGTTCCCCCTTATTCTTAGTTTACTAAGAGTTTTTATCAAGAATGAGTAATGGATGTTGTCAGATGCTTTTCCTGCATCTATTGGTATGATCATATGATTTTTTTAGCCTGTTAATGTGATGGATTTACATTAATTGATTTTGAACCAACCTTGAATACCTGGGATAAACCCCACTTGGTTGTGGGTGTATAATTCTTTTTATATATTGTTGGATTTGATTTACTAATATTTTGTTGAGGATGTTTTCATCTATGTACGTGAGAGATATTGGCCTGTAATTTTCTTTTCTTATAATATCTTTGCCTGGTTTTGGTATTAGGGAAATGCTGGCCTCATACAATGAGTTACAAAGTGTTTCCTTTTCTTCTATGCCCTGAAAGAGATTGTTCAAAATTGGTATAATTTCTTCCTTAAATATTTGGTAGAATTCACCAGTGAACCATCTGGGCCTGGTGCTGTTTTGGAAAGTTATTAATTACTGATTCAATTTCTTCATAAGATATAGGCCTATTCAGATCATCTATTCCTTCTTATGTGAATTTTGGCAAATTGTGTCTTTCAAGGAATTGGTTCACTTTATGTAGATTATCTAATTTTGGGGATAGGGTTATTCATAGTATTCCTTTATTATCCTTTTAATGTCCATGAGGGACTGTTGCAATGTCCCCTCTTTCATTACTGATATTAGTAATTTGTTCTTCTCCTTCAAGAGTGTCCTCTCTTTTTTTTTTTATTTAGCCTCACTTGAGGCTTATTGATTTTACTGATCTTTTCGAAGGACCAACTTTTAGTTTCATTGACTTTCTCTGTTGATTTCCTGTTTTCAGAGTCATTGATTTCTCCTCTAATTCTTATAATGTTGTTGATGTGATATGGAGCCAGGGCTCTCACTAAGGAAGAAGGGAAGTTACAAATATGGAATAAGATAGGCAAGAAAAAAGAACCTTGTGGGGATGTATTGGAATTAAAGGAGTCAGCATGATTTTAAAATATATCTATGCATATGTGCATATATGTATATGTGTGTTTGTGCCTGTGTATATGCATATTAATACTTCTTACCACTAACCACTGAAAGAATTTAGAAGCAAAGACACCCCAGTTGCAAAGGGTAGACCTAACATCCTGGTCTTTGTCTCTAATACAATTTCCCATTACAGGGAACAAGAGCTCTTTGGAAAAATGGCTGATTTCAGGGTTTGGGCAGGAAATATACAAGATGAGTGTGGAATATCTTGTTATGTGCCAGAAAGTAAGGCATATATGATTTTTTCCCCTCACTTATCTGAGAGTTGCATACATCATGGCTCTTTACCTCTAAATACTTCCATGTTTATTTCCCAAGAACAGGACTATTATCTGACATAATTACAGTACAGTTATCAACTTTGATAAATTTAACATCGATACAATATCTAATCTACTATCTGAATTTCAATTTTGTAAATTAACACAATAATGTTCTTTATCTTTATAACCATACTTTCCCTCCCATACAAGATCTGGTCTAGGATCAGGTGTTGTATTTCTTTGTCATGTCTCTAGCCTCCTTCAACCTGGAACATTCGCATAGCTTTTTTTTTTTGACATTCATTTTTTTGGAGAATAATCTCTCCCTCCTCACTTTTTAAAATAAAACATTTCTTATTTAGGGTTTGTTAGATATTTCCTCATGATTAGGTTCAGGTTATGCATACTGTGCCGGAATACTACATAAGTGAATACTACATGTGTTCAGAGTACTGCATCTAGAGGAACACAGTGTTCATCTGACACTCACAGGTGATGTTAATTGTGATCACCTGGTTTAAGTGTTGCCTGATTTCCACAATACCTAGTTACTATTTCTCCCCTTGCAACTGATAAGCACTCTGTAGAGAAACCCTTTAAGACCACGCATATGTCCTGTTTCTCTTGAAAAGTTCCCCCTAGATTTAGCATCCTCTGATGAGTCTTACATAGCCAGGCTTTATAATGGTACACACGATATCTATAAGTACTTTTATATGTAACCATCTGTAGCTATATTAAGTTAAACATAAGTTATTATTGATGTTGCTGGCTCTAATTCCATTACCACATGACATAGGTCATTCTAGAGTAGTCCCCTTGATGATCTGTAAATTTTCACTCCAACAGTCAGAAATCTGGTTCCCACCATTTGTCATCTATTTACTTAATTGTTCATTTTCAGGTACATGTATAGCACTTCCAGAATTGTTAACCCATTCCTGATGGGAAACAACTTATTTTCTAGAATACAACACTTAGGTGTAGTTTATTTTGCCTTTAGTCTTACAGACTCCATTAAGTTCCAAAGTTATGTAGGTTAGCACCTCCCACCCTGTCAGAGAGGTTGTTTCATACATCTGTAATACAGTTAGATTTTCTTGTCACAGTCTGCAGTATCCTGAACTCATAAGTGATTTTTTAAGTTTGTATACATTCATGTTGACCCTTTGCATTGTAAAGTTCTATAGGTTTTGACAAAAGTATAATGTCATTATTCATAATTACAGTATCACACAGAGTAGACATACAGTCCTAAAAGTCCCTGTACTCCACCTATTCATTCCTCCCCCACTCCCTATGAACTGCAGACAACCACTGTTCTTTTTACTGTCTGTATAGTTTTTTCTATTTCCAGAATGTCATATAGTTGGAATCATACAGTATGTAAGCTTTACAAACTGACCTTTTTAATTGCATTTAAGGTTCTTCCATATTTTTCACAGCTTGATAGCTCATTTTTTTAATCACCGAATAATTTTCCATGTATGGATGTACCACAATTTGTTTATCCATTTATTTATTGAAGGGCCTCCTGGTTACTTCTAAGTTTTGACAATTATGAATAAAGCTGCTATAAATATCCATGTGCAAATTCTTGTGTGCACATAAGTTTTCAACTCATTTAGGTAAATACCAAAAAGCATTATTACTGGATCATTTGGTATGAGTGTGTCTAGTTTTGTAAGAAACCACCAAACTGCCTTCCAAATTGGCTGCACCATTTTGCATTCCCAACAGCAATGAATGGGAGTTACTTTTGTTCTACATACTTGCCAGTATTTGGTGTTGTCTTTCTATTTTTTTAAATAAGCATCTGCTAGCTATATTTTGAAGGTCAAGGAAATTCCTCAGGATAATTGCATTTTTGAAGTTATTCTCAGTCTCCCAACACTCAAGGAGGAA
Source organism: Mesoplodon bidens (assembly GCF_964165515.1). NCBI lineage: Eukaryota > Metazoa > Chordata > Mammalia > Artiodactyla > Ziphiidae > Mesoplodon > Mesoplodon bidens. The sequence goes on along the minus strand of NC_138163.1, from coordinate 47,951,980 downwards.
AAGATAAGAACTCTCCTAGTGCTACTTTCTAAAAAAATAATTAATTAATTAATTAATTAATTTTTGGCTGCGTTGGGTCTTCGTTGCTGTGCATGGGCTTTCTCTAGTTGCAGCGAGCAGGGCTACTTTTCGTTGCAGTGAGTGGGGTTCTCATTGCGGTGGTTTATCTTGTTGTGGAGCACGGGCTCTAAGGCACGCAGGCTTCAGTAGTTGTGGCTCATGGGCTTAGTTGCTCCGTGGCATGAGGGATTTTCCCAGACTAGGGCTCAAACCCGTGTCCCCTGCATTGGCAGGCAGATTCTTAACCACTATGACACCAGGGAATCCCACGCTACTAACTTTTAATTAATTCCTTGTAACCTACATTTAAACCTATTATGATTTATTTATTTCAAATACCTGTGAATCAATGTTCAAATAAACAGAATACTGATTTAATAATTGCCAAGTGATGTAAATGATTCAAAAGACATTATAAAAAGTTAAAAGGCAAGACACACACACAGACTAACGGTTTCTAAAACCGTAGAATAAGGTTACACACAGAGTATATAAAGAGTGGCAGCAAATCGACATGACAAACAGTCCAATAGGAAAATGATCCAAGGATGTAATTTGGTACTTCATAGAAGAGAACACTCAACTGGACAAGAAGCATATAAAATATACTCAACCTTGCTAGTAATCAGGTAAATGCACATTAAAATGATTGCTCATTTTACAGTCATCATTGAAAAAAATCAATGTCTGATAACATCAAGTGTGGTGACAATGTTGGGAAGTAGGAACTCACACACTTCTTGTGGGAGTGTAAATTTGTTCAACCACTTTAGAGAGTCATTCAGAAACTCCTGATAAGCATTCCCTAAGGCTCAGCAATTACACCTCCAGGGGTTAGCACTTCCTAAGGGTCAGTAATTACACTTGTAGGAGTGTGTATATAATCTCTAGATTACAGACAGGGAATGCCACTGTGAAAAAGTGAGTAATGCAGACAAGTCACTAGGTAATTACAACATAGTGTGATCAGTTCTAAAATGAAAGCAGTCCAAGATGCCATTGGAGTATCCAAGAGGAAAAATCTAATGCATTTTCCAGATGAGAAAATTGAGACTTAGGTTAACTTATGCTCAAGTTCACATAGCTGGGAAGAGTTGGAGGAAGGAATTCCACTCAGGTCTTCTAACTCCAGATATCCTACATGCTTAACTAGCATGCCTATTATCTCTCATTCATTAAAAGCCTTCCCTATTTAAAATAAGCCTGTTATAGCCTTAAATTGTTCTCTAAACTTACCCAAGTGTGAATGTGCAGATTTCTTCTTGACTGAAATCTATTAGTATAAGGTATTTTCATCCTACCTTATTATGACTAGATTCACTGTTCTTCTCTCAATGTGCTCAAAGTGTTTCCATACTGAGGAGTACAGGATCTAATGATACCATAATCTCAGCTTTGTATAGCAGAGATTCCTTCCATTGGAGAATTTTTATATATTAAGGGAGTATCACAAATATGGCAGGTATTATAGCAAATATATTTGGGTCTCAATTCTGGGAGTCTATATGGGATTCCCTAGGGAAGAATGGCTCTTTTTATTATGACAAAACATATTTCCAGCAAAATATGTAGTTCTGGGGGGCATGCATAGTGCTCCTGGTAGCAAAGGGGACTCCTCACTGGCCATCTACTGCAAGCCATACTAACTCTGTTGATCAGTAGGGAGATACAGGTCTTCAGCAAATCACCTCCAAACCTAATGGTCTAGTAGCATTTATTCCTAATTGACATGACGTAAATGTCATGTCCAGATGCCAGTTATGATGACACATTTCTAGCACTTGTCTCATCCCTAACATACCAACCTGGACCACTTGATTATTTTGTGAATCTTTCATCCTGGTTTCTCTTTCAGCTTCCCATTTAAAAACACATGAATCAATAGACAGGATGTGTTCATTAATTTCAGTTGTGTTTTCTTTTCTATCTGTCACTGATATCCAAACTCACTGAGTTGAGTGCCTGGAGTAACTACATTATTGAAATCTGTGCTCAAACTTTTATTTGGTCAAAAAACATAGTCATGCAGGATTCCATCTCATCTGACACAGAAATTACAGAGACAATTCCTGAGTGGTTGACTCTGTGACAGGCCTACGTGGGAGGCCAAGGAAGATGTGTGAGAAATAATGAGTGGCTGTGGATTCAGGAAAAAGAGAAATAAGGTTTGAAAATTCCATTTCTGAAACTGGTAATTCAGGTGGGTGGCATTTTAAGTCCTGTTTAGGATTCGCTTGTTATTTGCCAGAAGTAAGAGTGCCTTTGGAAAAAGGGTTTCTAAGGGGTAAATGGATTCCTTGAGGTGTATGATTGGAAGAACACTCAACACTTGCAATGCGGAGCATGTTTTCTCTGTCTTATTGGATTAGAACCAAGGAAACAAGGCTCAATCAAGTCAGTTGTGGAAGGAAAGTGGCTGGCTATAAGGATACATGCGGAGTCAGGATTCAAATCCCATTCTTTTGGGGTGAGGCCTGGAGTATAGAGCCTAGACATTCTGCTCTTGAGTTCCCTATAACTTTCACAGACCCAAATTTGCTCTTCCTTTCCAGCATCTGCTGTGTCTGAACCTACGTCTCTTCCTTAAGAGTCTGTCTTTCATTTGACCCCATCACTCCTTTGTGAGCCTCTGTGTAGGTTTACCTGCTGTTCACAAAAGGAACTGACCTCGATGTGGGAACTGGCTCTGCTCCAAAGGCCAGCACAGCTGTGCAACACCTCTGAAGAGAATGCAGCCAGGTTCCCAGAGGAACTGTCTCTATTCGGTGTCTGAATGCCAACAAAAACTAGCAATTCAGTCTAAGATGTTCACGAGAGGCTGATTGAGTTGGTTAGCAGACAGGCACCCATGGGGATGGTTTGGGGAAGAGGTTGGGAACATGGGCTTTGTGTTCCAATCCTGGATCTTCTTGACCATTTTTAGACTCATTCTACAAGTATAATAAGAATTATAGTAATACTTGCTATATCTACTAACAGGTAAAGCACATTTCCCAGGGTCTGGCACATGAAAAGTATCCAGAACTGTGGGGTATCACTTATACTCATGCACAACTATGGCCACGAAACAAGAAGGACATCTTTCGTATCAAGACTGCAAACTTCCTCTTCTTCCTTTCCACTTCATATTCATATTAAGAATCTACTTAGAATTCAATCACTTACATGCAACAAATTATGGGTCGTTTTCCATCATTATTGTTTGTCTCGGTCTTGTGGTTTCATGGAATTTAAGATGTTAGCTGTTCCTCAACAAAGTGTGACACCAACTGGCTTTTCCCATTCCTCTTGGAAGACTGTGTTCAAGGTCTTTACAACTCCTAAAACTGACCTCGAGCCCAGTGAAAGCAGCCCGTGATGATGGTTTGTATGTGACCCAAGCCAGCTCTCCTAGGTAGTGGGGTAGCCACCCTTCCACATGCCAACATCACTTTTACAGACAATACCCCTAATTACTCCAACTTTAATAGGAATTCTGAAGCTGATCAAATCATAAAGCTATAGTTAGTAGGGGCATAGGGAAGTTATGGATCTCTTCAAGCTTTCTGTGTGCGAGAGAGAGCACTTATTTTTTTATTTTTATTTTTTGAGAAAGAGCAATTTTTTTTTTTCGGTACACGGGCCTCTCACTGTTGTGGCCTCTCCTGTTGCAGAGCACAGCCTCCGGACGTGCAGGCTCAGCGGCCATGGCTCACAGGCCCAGCCACTCCGCGGCATGTGGGATCTTCCCAGACTGAGGCACGAACCCATATCCCCTGCATTGGCAGGTGGACTCTCAACCACTGCGCCACCAGGGAAGCCCAAGAGAAATTTTTAAATTGAGATTCAAATAACATAAAATTCATCATTTTAATGTGTACAAACTTTTTAGCGTATTCACAATGCTGTGCAATCATCACTACTATCTAATTCTTTTTTTTTTTTTTTTGGCTGCATCGTGAGGCTTGCAGGATCTTAGTTCCCTGAACCTGGGGCCACAGCAGTGAAAGAGCCAATCCTAACCACTGGACTGCAAGGGAATTCCCACTACTATCCAATTCTAAAACATTTCCATCACTCCAAAAAGAAACATCTTACCTCACTCCAATTCCCTCTCCCCTCATTCTCTAGAAACCATTAACCTCCCGTCTATCCTTATGGATTTGCCTAGTCCAGACATTTTATATAAAGAGAGTAATACAATATATGACCTTTTGTATCTGGGTTCTTTCATTTAGCATAATATATTTAAGTTTAAGCCATGTTGTAGCATGCATCATTACCTCATTCCTTTTTGTGGCTGAATAATATTCCATTGTACAAATGTGCCACATTTTGCTTATCCATTCATCAGTTGATGGACATTTGGTTTGTTTTCACTTTTTAGCTGTGAAGAATAACATTTAATTCTTTGCGAATGTAGTCCATTCTGCTCCCTCTGGTATTGGGAATGTGGGTTGATATTTTCAAGGCTATCCTCAGTGGGAGGGTGGCAATAGGACTACAGCAAGTTAAAACACCACAAAATATGCTATTCTTACTTAGAATCAGTGGTTTTTCTTGAATAAATACTCCCCATGTTGCTGAAAGCCTTTGGTCAGTTTCAAGATTTCCTAAGAAGTTTATTCTGTTGGTTTTTGCATTTTACCATTGTTTTCATGGAGTGGCAAAATTCTGGGGTTCCATTTTTTGCTGACATCCCACATCGTGTTAAATAAAAACAGTCCACATCTGCCTGAAGAAGATTTGATGACTGGACAAGTCAAAGAAACCAAGTTCTTTTGTTCTCATGATGCAGATGCCCTGGGTATCATAGCCCTTTTTAGTGTAGGGTTGGTAATAAGTTCAGCTTCGTCTCATGCTGTAAATCCTACTGGTACAAGCCCACAGATAACAGCCTTTATTCAGCTGGCATGAAGCACTAGGAAAAGGATGACAAATATGACCAGCCTGAGAAGCCCCAGAGCTCAATTTTGAACAGGGAGAAGGCAGGCCAGCAACCTTCTCCAGGACACAGGCTACTGCTGAGACCTGGCTGACTCTGAGCCTCTTAGGAAACTGCTGAGTCATAAAGCTGGCTCCATTAATAAGTAAATTTCAAGCAAAGAACTGAGGACATGTCATCAAGTCAGACATGCAAAGGCACACAGCAACTCTGTGGGAATGATAAGGCATATATTTTGGACCCACACTCACATCAACAGTCTCTACAGAATTTATCTGGAATCAGCACTTGGCTGAGAATTTATAAAACTAAAAATATAGAGGGGATTTCTGTGGAATATACTGAGCTGAAGTTAAGGACCAGGGCCCTAAAATTCTTCTTGGATTTTCTTCAGGTTCTTTGCAAGTGAGTAAAGCAACTAGAAACTATAGGAAAAACCAGAAATGTGTCCAAGTGTATTGCATGATTTTAGGCAATGGAGGCACTGGGCATGGGACTGACACTGGACATGCAGAGATAAGACTATAACCCAGCAACCCACTTAACCTAGAAGTGGTGAGTATTTAGGTAGTCATCATAATGTAATGTTGGGTTTTGGTTTTTAAAATTTAGAATCAACACATAGACAAAGCATGGAAGACTTAATCTGGTTACAAAACAGAATACAATGTTAATTTTGCCAAGACGATAAGCTGGTATGTAGCAGGAAGGTGGGGGTGAGATAAGAGCCTGGGTACCAATATCTTCATTTCACAGAGTGGGAGATAGTAGATACTGTTAAGAAAAAATGAGACAGGAAAATTCAAGTATATTATTTACTTTACAAAGACCAAAAATAATAAAACATTAAAATTAAGAATGGGGTTAGTGACTGAAATCATCATGGTTCATAGACTCACAATGATATCATAATTATAATATCATAATAGCATACTGATATGTAAAATTGATAAATTTTTAAAATGGAAGAATAGATATATGGTTGATCCTTGAACAACATGGGTTTGAACTGAACAGGTCTACTTATGCATTGATTTTTTTCAATAGTAAATACTACAGTACTACACGATTCGCAGTTGGTTGAATCTGTAGATGTGGAACCACAGATATGGAGGAACCATGTATAGGGAGGGACAACTATAAGTTATACGTTGATTTTCAACTGTGTGGAGGGTCAGTACCCCTAACCCCTGCATTACTCAAGGGTCAACTGTAGAATTAAGAGTTATAAAATAGACACCAGAAGAACTAAAAAGGGAAATAAAAACTCTAGGTTGTGGACCTCGGATTGTAGAGTGGTGTAGAGTGGTGGCTACTTCCTCAACTATGAATAAACATTTAGAAGTAATGTGTGCATATTTTTTAAATTAATAAAACAGAGAGGCTTAAAATGAAAACCAGATACACACTTTTAGCCATTTCTTCTCCTAGTGATATTTTGATAATTTATAAATTTTAAAATAAAATTAAAATAAATAGTAGGGCAAATATAAAGATTGTTGTATATTTACACAATAAGATACCTTATAGTAATGGGAATGGAAAACATACAACTACATCCAAAACATGGATGACTCTTAGAAACAACATTGAGTTGAAAGAAGCCAGACACGAAAAAGCACAACCTGTATTATTTCACTTAGATAAAGTACAAAAACAAGAAAAACCCATCTGAATTGTTAGAAGCCAGGATAGGGTTACCTTGGGGGCAGGTAGTGACAGAAGAGAGTACAAGGAGGATTCTATGTATGGGTTGTTCTGTTTCCTCATCTGGTTGTCTGTTACCAGACATGTAGTCGATTGGGCATACAATAGTTATGCTTGTTTTCATATGCATGTTATACTTCAGTAAAAGCTTAATCCTCCTCCTCCTCATCATCATCATAGTAACAGATAATACTTAAATGGTGTTTACTATGTACAAGTCACTGTTCTAAGTGATTCCACATTCATTAGGATTATACCTTAAAAGCAATGAGGGTATACTTGTAAGAAATGCTTTTACCCTGATCTTCATGTTGCTGGCTCCTTCCTGTCACTCAGCTCTAAGCCTAGTCTCAACCACACTGCTTTATTTTCATTTATTATTTATCACTTATCACAACTTGAAATTTTTTCCTTTTCATTTATTTGTTGATAGTTTGCTGCCTACCTACTCTAGAATGTAAGAAGCTCCATGAATACAAAGATGTTCTCTCTCTTCCACACTTCTGTATCTTCAGAGTCTAGAACAATGTCTGGCACCTAGCAGGTGCTCAGTAAACATTTCCTGAATGACTATATGAGCCATCAGATCTCATATGTAGTTCCTCTTAATCGTTAAACCATATTTGAGCCAGAGTGGTCTATCTAAAGCATAATTAAGATCAATCATTTCCTGCTGGGAAAACTGGACAGCTACATGTAAAAGAGTGAAATTAGAACACTACCTAACACCATATACAAAAATAAACTCCAAATGGATTAAAGACCTAAATGTAAGACTGGACACTATAAAACTCTTAGAGGAAAACATAGGAAAAACACCCTTTGACATAAACCACAGCAAGATCTTTTTTGACCCACCTCCTAGAGTAATGAAAATAAAAACAAAAATAAACAAATGGGACCTAATGAAACTTAAAAGCTTTTGCACAGCAAAGGAAACCATAACCAAGACCAAAAGACAACCCTCAGAATGGGAGAAAATATTTGCAAATGAAGCAATGGACAAAGGATTAATCTCCAAAATATACAAACAGCTTATGGAGCTCAATATCAAAAAACCAAACAACCCAATTAAAAAATGGGCAGAAGACCTAAATAGACATTGCACCAAGGAAGACATACAGATGGCCAAGAAGCACATGAAAAGCTGCTCAACATTACTAATTATTAGAGAAATGCAAATCAAAACTACAATGAGGTATCACCTCACACTGCTCAGAATGGCCGTCATCAAAAAATCTATAAACAATAAATGCTGGAGAGGGTGTGGAGAAAAGGGAACCCTCTTGCACTGTTGGTGGGAATGTAAATTGATACAGCCACTATGGAGAACACTATGGAGGTTCCTTAAAAAACTACAAATAGAACTACCATACGACCCAGTAATCCCACTACTGGGCATATACCCTGAGAAAACCATAATTCAAAAAGAGTCATATACCACAATGTTCATTGCAGCACTATTTACAAAGCCAGGACATGGAAGCAAACTAAGTGCCCATCAACAGATGAGTGGCTAAAGAAGATGTGGCACATATATACAATGGAATATTACGCAGTCATAAAAAGAAATGAAATTGAGTTATTTGTAGTGAGGTGGATGGACCTAGAGTCTGTCGTACAGAGTGAAGTAAGTCAGAAAGAGAAAGACAAATACCGTATGTTAACGCATATATGTGGAATCTAGGAAGATGCTACAGATGAGCCTATTTGTAGGGCAGGAATAGAGACATAGACGTAGAGAACCGACATGTGGACACAGGGAGGGAAGGGGAGGGTGGGAAGAATTGGAAGATTAGGTTTGACATAAATACACTACCATGTGTAAAATAGATAGCTAGTGGGAACCTGCTGTATAGCACAGGGAGCTCAGCTCGGTGCTCTGTGATGACCTAGATGGGTGGGATGGGGGTGGGTGGGAGGGAGGTCCAAGAGGGAGGGGATATAGGTATACATATAGCTGATTCACTTCATTGTACAGCAGAAACTAACACAACATTGTAAAGCAATTTTACTCCAATAAAAAAAAACCTTACAAGCATACCCTCATTGCTTTTAAGGTATAATCCTAAGTCTTCACTATGACTTCATTCATATTTATAATTTGCTAACCTCTGAGGCCTCATCTTTCTTTATTTTTCTCCTCCCAAGATAGTCCTGCCATGCTGAACTAGTGGCACTTTCCCTAACACACTAACTTGCTCATCTTCAAGTTTGCGAGCCTGAGGTTCCTTCTGCCTGGGGTGTTCTCACCTTGCTTTTCCTCCTCCTCACCTAATTAACTTTGTAGCTTGATGGCTTTAATTTAGACATCACTGCCTCTGAGAAGCATCCATGATCCAGACCCGGTGGGAACTTCTCCTAACTGCTTCCACTGAATCCTCAAATGTCATACACAGCACTCAGGTGGACACAAGGAGCAGATGCACAGCTCTCTGTTCTACTGAAATCCTGGGGAGAGCTGTGCAAGGGCCAGATGCATCTGGGCAAACGGGGTTTGTGCTCTAGCAGAGGGAATCAGGCCCCTGTTGTTCTCCCTTTTTCATAGAGCAAGTGAGAGAGCAGCCTTGTCAGAAGAGTAAAGAGAGCTCAAGATTTGACACTAAATGACCTGCACTTAGGTGTCAGTTTTCCTAGGAGTTGCTGGTAGTGCCAGCTTCTCAATACCCGAAGGCCTTGGGGGAAGTTGAGGTCATGTGCAGTCCCTCTCACTGAGGGGAGAGGGATCCCAAATAACCCATCTTCAAGTAATCCTAAGAGGATTCCTAGTATAATTCCTCTCACCACTATTTTAGTAATTATCATACTGCGTTAAAATTGAGTGTTTACTTTGTCTCGCCAACTAGTCTGAGTGACTTTTGGGGCCTAGGTCCATATTATTGACCATTATTGTCTGCAGCACCTCATTGGGTTTTACATAACTCTGTTCCTTTGAATGAATCAATGAATGAATGAAATCCCTCTGAAATTACACTTGGAAGGAGCTGTCCAACTACCTTACTTAATAGGCCCCACCTATTTACATGTATGTTACTGTCTGAGCCTTTTGAAGTATACCCCGGTGGTTGGAAAATCTCCCTAAGAGCCAAATGAGAAAATCTCAAAGCTGGCAGAACTCCTTGGTATTATCAAAGTGGAGAATCACGTTCCCTTGACTCACTTGTGTAGGTGTGTGTGTGTGTGTGTGTGTGTGTGTGTGTACATCCATCATTCTTCACTGGCTTCAGTCATGATCACAGAAAAGGGGAAAACACTTGTATTGGAACTTGAATTAAAACTATATAAGAAGGCTTGCTAACTCTAAGCAGAGTCTCTGAAGGCATTGAGATAATATAAAACATTGGCATATGTAATGCAACAAAATCTCCCTTATGAATAAATATAAAACTTTAAAAAAACTTCTCTAAGCTTTTTTGGAACATGCTGATATCTTTCTAGATGTTTATTGGATAAATTATAAAGCCATAGCAACAGAGGAATTATTTATTTTAATACAGCAGCAGATTTCTGAATGGTCCCTCCCTTATTACTGTGAAAACTCCAACCCGACCTATTTTCCCCTTCCCTCTGGGTGGAACAGCACAACATATCCCCTTGTAGGGAGGGAGTCCTTTCATCTGTGTATTGCTTTGACTTCCATATGGTTTTCTCCCAACCCTGCTGTAAATCTAAGAGTCCCCCAAGGACCTAATAGATAATTCAAGCACTGCTTATGCTGAAGGAGGAAGCATAGATAAACAATAATACTTGGAGTCTAATCAATTGCAGTGAGGAGGATCATGGAATTACTCAATAGGAGAAGAAGTATGTGAATATTAAGGCCCACCTTAAAGAAATGTCCCATTTGCAAATTGGCTAATGGGACCTACCCTACTTCATATAAATTCAGGGATTAAAAAGGACAAAATTGATTTTGTTCTCTCTTGAGAAAAATTTACACATATTTTCAATTGTGTTTGGTGTGGAGAAACACTAAGTTAAAAGTAATGAAAAAACCTCAGTTGAATATTTTAAAAAACAACAACAACATGTTATTGCTCCATGAACTCAATTGCTTTTCACTTAATACTCAATTAAATGAACTTAATTGTTTTTAAGTGTCTGATGACACTGTTCTCTTCACTTGGAGAGATTTTGCCTTCATTAGTCAGAAATGGGCTGATTTCTACAACATCTATCTTAGTACAAACCTACCAAAAATAACTTATACTTGGTGAGCATTTTCTTTGGAACACATATGTGTTTATCACTGCAAATATGTAGATTCAATCAAATTGCCAAATAATGAAGAGCCTATAAATAAATTACTCTAATCAGGTGGTGATATCTCAAAGTACTGCTCCTTAGAATATGATTCATAAAATATCTAAATATGTCATCTAGAGACACCTGCAGAAAATATCAAAATACATCATGACTAGTACATGAGGGGGTAGCTGCCTCGACACATATATGTACACCTGCCATTGAATTGGACTTACACAATGTGGTAAGAAGCAGGGATCTCTTACTCTCAGATATTTGTAAGGGGAGGTCACCAGGAATAACTCACTCTCACCAAAATGTTAGAGATTAGTCATACTTGATCCAGGTCTTTTTGAAGAATATTCTGCAGGAAGAAACAGAGTGCTTAAGCACCACAGGGACTATTCTCTTTCAGCACAAAAGTTAGCTTAATGCATCTCTTTCAAACTAAACCCTGGTTGGAAAGGCTGAATTTTGCAGGGAGAGACCACCAGTTTCTAAGTTTCACCACTGAGAATGAACCATTCTTTTTCTTAACGTGGCTGTGCACAACGTTTGGGGGGCTTTCCGTCTATGATTTACCTATAAGTAGTCAGTAGAAACTGACTAAGATATCTGGCCTGGAATAGGTACATGTATGCTTATATTTTTAAACTATTGGAATTTCAGTTAAGTCATTTTTTCTAACCACCAGAGAATCTTAAATATCAAAATGAAATAAATATTCTCTTTTCTGGTTTATAAGACAGACAACTTATTGTATAGATTCAATGTTTACCCTGTTCATCCATGTACAATGATTATTTAGAAATGGAAATCACAGCCAAACAGATAGTTAAGTGACAGAGATCATATTTGGGTCTTGAAAAGTTGTTTCCCCTAACGAGCCTGGTGTTCCTTGGGAATAAGTTGTCACTTAAAACACTTCTATACCACACTTTATAGTGTGTATAATTTCAAGTACAATCAGTCATAGTTATTTGGGTGTACCTTACCAGCAAATTTTCAGAGCTGTTTTTGCTTTTTCCTACAGCAGGAGAATGGAGCCCAATAATACATGTTATTTATAAGGTACGTTTTTCTTTCCCCAATAGACATTGTTCTTTTCTGACTTTGCACTCTCCCTTTCTCCACTTTCTTACTCTGTAACCTTCCTCTAATCTTTCCACAATTGCACTATGTAATAGTAACACCTTACAACAACCTTGGACCCAGAATTGTCTCCCTTAAGCTCCTCTTGGCTACTTTCCAAGCACACAGTGAACTGCTGTCGTCAAATGGTCTTGGTTTCTTCTTTCTACTTCCTTTGCCATGTGCTTAATGCCAGTTGGTTTTATCATCAGTCTTGTAATTAAAACCCTCCTTCATTGAATTTATAGCCTCTGCACCTCCCTGAGCAGTACATCCTTTCTGATCCTTTTAAAGTGATTCTCCTGATCTTGTATCACTCCTGAATTTCTTGGATCTTCAAAATCTGCATTCATGTCCACCAGCTGAAGGCTGGAAGGACAGATACTATGACATCTTCCAGGGCAACTTCAAGGCTGAAGCCTCTAAGAAGAAAAGGCCACTTCCAAGGTTCATTTCTTTCGATAACGACAGGGTTATATTACTTTCTAAATATGGTTGGAATAAAAACAATAGCCACCAATATGTGACAGGATCCCCCAGTAGCCCTTCCTCTTATTTCAGTTCCACCAGCACATCCCCTAAATAAATGCAAGCCCACACATCTTTAATAAATTTGCATTTCTGGTAGGGAAGAGTCTTCTTCCCCTACCTTCTCTTTCTCTCCTCTTCTTATGGGCTTGAGACAGGTAGCACATTAACATATCAGCAAACTGTCGGCAATATCAGCGAAGGGTCTGTTTATTTCACAGACCTCTAAGAATCCAAAACATCTATATAAAATCTTCTCAGGTGGGGAATTCAAGAGTGGAAATGTACGGGGTAGGAGCAAGACTTAAGAAGATCACCTGGAAGTGGAGGAGATGGGAGAGAAAGGTGGGACTCCCTAATGCCCATTGAAGGAGAATTTTGGACTCATTGATGATTTGATGGGGAAAAATAAAGCCAGGTTCGTCACATCCCCTTGACTCTGTGCTAAAGTGACTGGCTAGCAGTAAAATCTGATTCCTAGTAATGACCTTCCTTATACCTTCCCAAATGCTCTTTCATAAAACGAGGCTATAGATTTTTTACCAAATATATTGGGGGAACCAGGGAAAGAGTTTATATCATGCATCTTTATGAAATTTCAGATAGTTGTCAAGCACTCTGTTTTTCAATGAAGAATTCTTCTCATGTTATCAACCCTTTCTTCTCCTTCACAGAAATTATTTTTCAATACTACCGCAATTATCCATAGATACCCAACTCATCCTCATCTTGGTGCCCCACTTAGCTAAATAAAAGACTAGTGGTTAAGTCAAAAAGCAACAATCTACTCTTGTTAAAAATCCATGCCCCCATAGAATCTTTCCCTCACCCTACTGGCTTTTCAAAGTACTTTATCCAAGAAAGATTATTCCTATATATCTTACACATCATTTTATTGAAATGTTACGGCAGTGCTAAGCCTTTTATATACATGTATAATATTACATGTTCAGATTTAGTAGAGAATGCCAGGTGACTTTCCAAAGTGGTTATAACAATTTACATTTTAATCAGCAATATATGAGGGTTTCTGTTGCTCCACATCACATCATTTGCTATCATCACCCTTCAATTCTGACATTCTAGTGGATGTGTAGTGGTACATCATTGTGGTTTTTATTTAAACTTCCCTGATGGCTAATGATGCTGCATACCTTTAAATATGTTTGTTCTTCATTAATGTTTTCTTTTCTTAAGTGCTTATTCAAGTCTTTTGCCTATTTTATCTATAGGGTTTTCTCTCTTTCTTACTGATTTTTAGTGGTTCTTTATGTATTTTGTATATGAGTCCTTTGTCAGTTAAAAATTTTGCAAACATATCCTACTCTTTGGCTTACGTTTTCACTCTCTTAATGATATAATTTGATGGTCAGAGTTCTAAATTTGAATGTATTCCAATCTATCAATCTTTTCATTTAATGGTTAGTGCTATTTGTCCTATTTGAGAAATCTTTGTTATTCCAATTTCATGAATATATTCTACTATGTTATATTCTAGAAGCTTTACTGTTTTACCTTTCACATTTAGATCTACAATCCACCTTGAAATTATTTTTGTATAAATGTGAGGTTGAGGTCAAGATTCATTTCATCCTTTATGGATATTCCATTGACCCAGAAGGATTAATTAAAAAAATTACTTCTCATTACTCTGCAGTGTCACCTTTGTCATAAATCAAATGTCCATATATGTGTGGGCTTATTTCTGGACTCTGTTCTATTGCTCTATTTGTCTACCCTTTTGAAAAGACCAAACAATCTATTAATGTACTTTTATAAGTCTCGTTATCTGATGGCATCAATCCTCTTTGTTCTTCTTTAGGACTGTCTTGGCTGTTCTTGGCTCTTTGCACCACTTTATAGAGTCAGCTTGTCAATTTCCACAAGAAAAGAAGAAGAAGAAGAAGAAGAAGAAGAAGAAGAAGAAGGAGGAGGAGGAGGAGGAGGAGGAGGAGGAGGAGGAGGAGGAGGAGGAGAATGTACAGAGATTTTGATTAGTTGGATTGCAATCTATAAATCAATTTGGAGAGAACTGACATCTTTAAAATATTGAATCTTCCAGTCCATGAACTTAGCAAATTCCTCCATTTGCTTTCTTCTGTTTCAACTTTTTTCAATAATACTTTGTAGTTTCCTGTGTAGAAGTCTTGTTTTATTAATTCCTAGGTAGTTTATGTGATTGTAAATGGTAGCTTTTTCAATTTTTCATTTACAATTGCTTTTTGATAGTATATTGAAATAAAACTGATTTTTGCACACTGAATTTTTAAAATAAATTTATGTATTTTATTTATTTATTTTTGGCTGCGTTGGGTCTTCTTTGCTTTGCGTGGGCTTTCTCTAGTTGCGACGAGTGGGGGCTACTCTTTGTTGCCGTGCGTGGGCTTCTCATTGCGGTGGCTTCTCTTGTTGCAGAGCTCGGGCTCTAGTCACGCAGGCTCAGTAGTTGTGGCACACCGGCTTAGTTGCTCTGTGGCATGTGGGATCTTCCCACACCAGGGATCGAACCCATGTCCCCTGCATCGGCAGGCGGATTCTTAACCACTGCGCCACCAGGGAAGTCCTGCACATTGACATTTTACCCACTGAATTTGCAAAATTCACTATGAATTATATTTATGTATAGATTCTTTTGTGTTTCTACATACACATTAATGCAGTTAATACATTTTCATAAATATGTGTGTATATGTATATGCATATAATTCAAATATCTGCTGTGAGATTGCAGCAAGGGTGTGCCTCACATGTGACTACAAACTAATCTATCAGCTTTGGTTTCCACTCAGCAGGCACTCTGTTCTTTCCTCCTTTTCTGGATCCCCTTTGTCTACATTTGCTGCCTGTAAAGCTACTCAGAAAAGCATCACCACTGACACCACCTATAGTGTCAAGTAGGCTGTCTCTAGATGCTTCTAAAATGCCCAATCTTTGGTGTATCAGACCTGTACATGGTCCCATGAAGAGGTAAAGACCCTCCCTACTCTGTGTTACACTGTGTTGTCTGGGTTCTAAAGCCAACTTGCTTGTACCCAGAGTTTCAGAGCCTTTCTTTCTGGCCATGCCCACCCCACGCAGCTTGTGGGATCTTAGTTCTCCATCAGGGATGGAACCTGGGCCCGGCAGTGAAAGCACCAAGTCCTAATCACTGGACCACCAGGGAATTCCCCAGAGCCTTTCTTGAATGTTCCCTGCAACTTCTAGCTTTCTCATCCTCTCTAACCACAAGAGGTCACTCAGTCCACAGGGCTGGGGACACATTCTATATCAACACCTGTATCCTCTTTCTTCATCTCTTTTTGTTCTCTCCCCATAAGTGAAAGAAAACAAAACCCTCTCCTAGTTTATGAATGGAGGCAAATGGACACTGGATTGTGCAAAATGGAGGGTGGACAGGGAGCTCATTATACTATACTAACTGGAGCCAACATAATTTTTCCATTATAATTTCACAACAGTAAAATCTACAGTCTTTTGATTTACTTGTCCCTTCTTAGAATGGTGTGTGTGTTGGGCATAGAGAAATGTGGGTACAAATACACAGGAAGTAGGATAATAGAAGAGGGCTATTTTATTTTATTTATTTATTTTTATTTTTGGCTGCGTTGGGTCTTCATTGCTGCGTGTGGGCATTCTCTAGTTGTGGCAAGCGGGGGCTACTCTTTGTTGTGGTGCATGGGCTTCTCATCGTGGTGGTTTCTCTTGTTGCAGAGCACGGGCTCTAGGAGAGTGGGCTTCCGTAGTTGTGGCTCGCGGGCTCTGGAGCACAGGCTCAGTAGTTGTGGCACACGGGCTTAGTTGCTCCGCAGCATGTGGGATCTTCCCGGACCAGGGATCGAACCCGTGTCCCCTGCGTTGGCAAGCAGATTCTTAACCACTGTGCCACCAGGGAAGTCCCAAGAAGAAGGCTATTTTAAATGCAACTGTAAATAGACTAAAGAGACTGGGATTCTTTTAACACGATAACTCACAGAAGTTATGTTCAAATGCCAGATTGATGGGGGTGACTTCCTTCACCCTATCTTCCTTCTACACAGATTTAAAGATCTTTCCATCTTCCATGAAAAAACTAGATGGAACAAATGACAAACAACCTGGGTCAAAGTCTACAGCAAACAAAATGTAGGATCTCAGAAGAGGAAAGCACAGAGGTTTAAGAGCAGGAGGGGCCTGTGGAGGAATGAAGGTAGAGATAATACTCCAAAAAAGGAAGAGGTTCCCTAGGAGAAAGGTGACTATATGAGTGGCTCTAAGAATAAAGACAGGATTCAACACACTTGTAGTGGAGCAGGCAAGACGAGCTGCAGAGTGTGGAAAAGCTACTTCTAGTTCTCCTGCAAGGGGAACACTCTCCTACACATTCTTCTGGATTCTGAGCATGTGGCTGATTGGTTAAGAGTAAGATTTGTCTCTTTGGGAACGCATTTTATTCTGTTCTGTTTTGGAATTCAGGGCACAGTAAGCAACACTTACCAACTCTAAGAGTATTTGGCTTTGAATGGCTTCCAGGGAAGCTGCTGTGTTGGCAACATTAAAAAAATTTTTTTTACCTGTTTATTAACTCACAATTTCCATGGGTCTTTAGTCAGGCACAGTTCGACTGAGTCCTCAGTTCAGGGTCCCACAAGGCTGCAATCAACATGTCAGTCTGGGCTGCTATCTCATCTGAGGCTCATAATTCTCTTCTAAGCTCACCGCTGGCAGAATTCAGTTCCCTGCAGCTATAGGACTGAGATCCTTGTCCTGTCTATGGTTTGACTTTAGGGCAGTGAAACTAATTTCAGATTTCTGACCTCCCAAAAGTTCTGGAGGCTGGGAGTCCCAATCAAGGTGCAGCATGGTAGAGTGAGGGGGCCCTCTTCTGGGTTGCAGGCTTCCTCTTATATCCTCCTATGTAAGAAGAGGTGGCAACATTTTTCATTGAATGCAGGGAGAATTTTCACATTTGACCCTGGTGCCCCTAGTCATTTTCAGCCTCAAGCTAGATCCTATGTCTACAGTTCTTTCCTTCCCCAAATGGCTAATGCCATCATGAGAAACTCTCACAACCATGGGATTAGCATTCTTGAGGTATAGCCAATTTTTTCCATTGCCCTTGCACAGGGTATCATGTAATATACCATTAACCAGTACTCATTTATGCTATCCTTCAAGTAAAGTATTTATTCGTCTGGAGATAGCTTATATAGGTTTTTTCTAGGAAACCTTTGGTTTTTCCTTTAACTCGCCATTTTAGCTTGCATTTTGTCCATTGTCCTTACCTCCTAGTTGGAACATTGACAAGCTGCCATGACCACAGAGTTGATCACCACCATAGACCCAGTCTCTAGAGGCAGCCCCAAGCTTTTGGTGATTTTTCACTCAAGTGTCCTGCACTTTGAGAGCTATAGATTGCCCTGAATACTTCATTGGAGATAGTTTAAATAATCTGTTGGTATGTGTTACAAGAGACAGCATCAACATCTTAATCTTGGGCCCAGATTTATAGAAAATACTGTATTGAATAATAAAATTAAGTTTTATTAGTGCTACGGCTGATAGCACTTAGCTTAGCATTGGTAAGTACCTAGATCAGCAGTACATCTGAAAAGGCACAACATAAACATACTCTCTGTAAAAGCCCATTTTAAAGTCCAGTATTCTATTTTGTGAATAAGAAATTGAGTTTCACCTTCAGGCAGACTTATAATGGCAATAGCTATAATCCTCAGTTCTTCATCCCTCATGATCCACAAAAGGCTAAATCGTTTTCCCCACCAACTGTCCGAAGAACAGGCCTAAATTTTCATGTGAAATGACTAGGCTTTGGGCTGTAGAAGTGTCTTCATACCCAAGGAATCTGGGCATATCAAGTAACATCTGCCACCCCCCCCTCTTCTGAATCCTTAGTCAAAGATTCACTCTTTTAAAAATTACTTGCCATGTACTCAACTCTTTC
Source organism: Mesoplodon bidens (assembly GCF_964165515.1). Classification (NCBI taxonomy): domain Eukaryota; kingdom Metazoa; phylum Chordata; class Mammalia; order Artiodactyla; family Ziphiidae; genus Mesoplodon; species Mesoplodon bidens. The sequence goes on along the minus strand of NC_138163.1, from coordinate 47,933,447 downwards.
CCTTTCCTGTTCTGATACCTCTCATGACTTGCAGAATAATACCTTCAGGAAGTGCTAAAAGCCATATTCACATACTCTTTCCTTTTGAATAATTACCAGTCACTGTGCATTTGCTGACTGAATGTATGAATTAATGGAAATATAGTCATTATATATTAAGTGAAAAATCAAGTTATAAGACGTGTATAATATCCTTTCTCTGTATAAAAAATCATATATATTTGAATATGCCTAGGTGCATGGAAAAAAAGTCTGCAATTATACACAAAAACTTTAAAAAAATAGTTTGCTTCTAGAGAATTTTTAAAAATTCTTTACTCTTTACATTTATTATTGTTTTGTTCTTTTCCACCTTCCTTCCTTCCTTCCATCCCTCCCTGCTTCCTATCTTCTACTTCTTTCTTTCCCTTCTTTATTCTTTCTTTCATTTTTTTCTTTCTACCACAATCATGTAGTACATTTCTAAATAAGCTTTTTTATTTTGGAATAATTTACAGAAAAGTTCCAAAATAGTATACAGTTTCAGTTTCTCTTAATGTGATCATTTCATATTACCATGGCGTATTTGTCAAAATTAGGAAAGCAACACTGGTCATTATTAACTAAATTCCAGGCTTAAATAATATTTTACCGGTTTTTCTACTAATTCCATGTTTCATTTCCAGGATCCAATCCAGTATACCACATTGCATTTAGTTGTCTCCTTAGTTGGCTCAGGTCTGTGACAGTTTCTTTCCTTGTTTTTCATGACCTTGACAGTTTTGAGGAGTACTGGTCAGGTATTTTGTAGAATGTCCCTCAATTTGTGTTTATCTGATATTTTATCCTAATTAGACTAGAGTTATGAGTTTTTGGAAAAAAATACCATAGAAGTGATATGTCCCATTGCATTATATTGAGAGTACATGATGTTCAACATGATTTATCACTGCTAATGTTAACACTGATCTCTTGGGTCTTCCCTGGTGGCTCAGTGGTTAAGAATCCACCTGCCAATGCAGGGGACACAGGTTCGATCCCTGGTCTGGGAAGATCCCACATGCCCCGGAGCAACCAAGCCCGTGCACCACAACTACTGAGCCTGCGCACCACAGCTACTGAAGCCCACGCTCCCTAGAGCCCATGCACGACAACTACTGAGCCCGTGTGCTGCAACTGCTGAAGCCTGCGCACCTAGAGCCTGTGCTCTACAAGAGAAGCCACCGCAATGAGAAAGCCCGCACACCACCACAAAGAATAGCTCCTGTTTGCTGCAACTACAGAAAGCCCACGTGCAGCAACAAAGACCCAACACAGCCAAAAATAAATAATTAATTAATTAAAAACAAAACCAAAAAACATTGATCTCTTGCTTAAGGTGGTGTTTCCCAAGGTTCTCCACGTTAAAGTTTGTTTTTCCCTTCCCAGGTATGTATAAGTTTTATACTAAAATAATTAAAAATACATTTTTAAATGTAGAAAAAATTATGCCAAGGACCAAATGGCTCCCTGCAGATTAGTGGCTTCCCAACCCATCCAGAGCCTTTTTCAGGAGATTCAGACATTGAATATGTTATTTCCCAGAGAACAGAGGAATAGGACTTACTGGAAATTTCTTTTTTATTTACTTTTCTGACAAAATTAAATTTCACTCATATCCTTTCTATGCTTCCCTCAGGAATATAGGACTTGCTTTGTTGAAGCAGTTTGAGTAGTAATGGAAAAAGAAAGTTTCCACTTTGTTTTGCGGCAATCTAAAAAGTGATGATTTGAACTTGATTTTTGGAAGTAGCTTGAAGTGTCCTATGAGGATCCTAGACCACAGCTCTGCTGAATGCACATTTACACTTAGGGTATGGTATCATAGAACATTTTTCTGATATTTTCAGAACTGAAATGAGACCCCAAGGCCTCATTCTGGTTGAAGTTTAAATTTAAGTAATTAATGCCTTTGTGGGGAAATCGCTCTGCTTCCCTAAAGGAATATAGAAAAGTGGCATTGTTCCTTGGGTACTGCAATCTTTTTTTTTTTTTTTTTTTGTGGTATGCGGGCCTCTCACTGCTGTGGCCTCTCCCATTGCGGAGCACAGGCTCCGGACGCACAGGCTCAGCGGCCATGGCTCACGGGCCTAGTTGCTCCGCGGCATGTGGGATCTTCCCGGACCGGGGCACGAACCCATGTCCCCTGCATCGGCAGGTGGACCCTCAACCACTGCGTCACCAGGGAAGCCCGCTGCAATCTTTTAATTTCAATCACAAAAAGAAATGATTTGTTTTTTGGTTTTGTTTCATTTTGTTTTTGTTTTTGCCAAAGAATACTGTATAGCATTTAAAAGCATAAGCTTGTTCTCGATCCATTATTTACTATCTGTGTAGGTCTCATAATGTTTCTGTGATTTAGATTCTTCATCTGTAAAAATTGGAATAATAAAAAAATAGTATCTACCTCATAGTATGAGGACTATTGTCTTCCTTTTGAATTGACATTTTTGTCATTACAAAATGTGCCTCTTTATCTCCAGTAATAATTCTTGCCTTAAAGACTACTTTGTCTGACATTAATATAACCATGACAGCTTTGTTGTTGGTGGTGGTGTTTGCATGGTATATTTTCCATACTTTTACTTACAATCTACCTGCATCCTTATATGTAAAATGTCTCTTGTAAACAGCATTTAGTTTGTTTACATTAATGTAATTAATAATATATTTGCATTGTTATTGTTTTCTATTTGTCTCCTCTGTCCATTGTTTCCTTGTTCCTCTTATCCTGCCTTACTTGGGATTAATCAAGTTTCTCATTATTATTATGCTATTTTGCTTATACCATTTTCTAATGTTTTTAATGGTTATTCTAGGGCAGTATTTCTCATCCGGGGGTGATTTTCCTCCCAGAGGACATTTGGCAATGTTTGGAGATATTTTTGGTTGTCACACTTGGTGGCGGGTGCTAGTGACATCTACTGGGTAGAGGCCAGGAATACTGTTAAAACTCTCGCAATACATAAGAGAGCCTCCCACAACAAAGAGCGATCAAAGAGTGACAAGGCTGAGAAATCTTGCTACAAAGGGTTAGAGACTACATCATGCATCCGTAAGTTATTACAGTTTACCTTAAATTAGCACGTTGCAACTTTATGACAAATGCAAAAATTATACAACAGTAGAGATCCATTTATTTGCTCCCATCCTTTGTGCTCTTATCATATATTTCACTTCTACATACATTCTACTGCAAGGCAATGATATTATTGCTACTTTAAATAATAAAGTTTTACAGACCTTCCTCAACTTATAATGGGGTTCCATACAGATAAGCACATCATAAGTTGAAAATATCATAAGTCAAAAATGCATTTAATACACCTAATCTACTGAACACCACAGCTTGGCCTAGCCTACCTTTAATGTGCTCAGAACTCTTATATTAGCCTACATTTGAGCAAAATCATCTAAGACAAAGCCTATTTTATAATAGTGTTGAATATCTCATGTAATATATTGAAAACTGTACTGAAAGTGAAAAACAGAATGGTTGTAGGTGGAGCTTGCTGCCACTGTTCAGCTTCAGGAGAGAGTATCATATCAAACATCGTTAAGTCATTTGATCATTGGGAATGATCAAAATTCAAAATTTGAAGTATGACTTCTACTGAATGCTTATCACTTTCACACCACCATAAAGTCAAAAAGTAGTAAGTCAAACCATCCTAATTTGGGGGCCATCTGTATATTTACCCACATATATACCCCTTCTGCCCTTCATTCTTTTCTGTAGTTCTGTTCTTCAAAGTAATAATATAATTTTCTTTAGCCTGAAAGAATTAGTATCTTTTATAGTGCAGCTCTGCAATCAATGATTCTCACAACTTTTGTTTGTCCAAAAACATCTTTCAAAAATTTTTTGTTTCATTTTTTATTTTCTTAACCCTTTATTTTATATTGGAGTATAGTTGATAAACAAAGTTGTGATAGTTTCAGGTGTACAGCAAAGTGATTCAGTTATACATATACATGTATCTATTCTTTTTCAAATTCTTTTCCCATTTAGGTTGTTACATAATATTGAGCAGAGTTCCCTGTGCTATACAGTAGGTCCCTGTTGGTTATCCATTTTAAATATAGCCGTGTGTATATGTCAATCCCAAACTCCGTAACTATCCCTTCCCCACTGGTAACCGTAAGTTCGTTCTCTAAGTCTGTGAGTCTGTTTCTGTTTTGTAAATAAGTTCATTATATCATTTCCTTTTAGATTCTGCATATAAGCAATATCGCACAATATTTCCCTTTGTCTGACTTACTTCACTCAGTATGACAATCTCTAGGTCCACCCATGCTGCTGCAAATGGCATTATTTCATTCTTTTTAATGGCTGAATAATATTCCATTGTATATATGTACCACATCTTCTTTATCCATTCCTCTGTCGATGGACATTTAGGTTGCTTCCATGTCTTCGCTACTGTAAACAGTGCTGCAATGAATGCTGGGGTGTATATATCCTTTCAGACCATGTTTTTCTCCAGATATATGCCCAGGAGTGGGATTGCAGGATCATATGGTAGCTCTATTTTTAGTTTTTTAAGGAACTTCCATACTGTTCTCCATAGTGGCTATACACCAATTTACATTCCCACCAATAGTGTAGGAGTGTTCCCTTCTCTCCACCACCCTTTCCAAGATTTATTGTTTGGGGATTTTTTGATGACAGTCATTTTGACTGGTATGAGGCAAAAACATCTTTATTTCACTTTCACTTTTGAAGGATATTTCACTGGACATAGAATTACAGAGTGGTAGCTTTATCACAGTTTTTTTTTTACTTGTTTCCTCCATTTATTACCAAAATATTTAACATTTTAATTTACTTTTAAAATTGTGGTTTTTAATACATGTATTTTTAATAAATCTATTACACATACAAAAGTCAAAACACACAGGGGACCCTCTCAGGCTGCTCCTAACAAACATCCCCAAAATGGATGTTGGGTGCTATGTGTTCAGGTTAGAGCACCAAACCCTTTTCTGCTTTTCAAACACTGGGAAGGAAAGGAGGAGGCTTGTAATGGCTAAGTTACATAACTCCCAAAGACAATAAAGATTTAGAATTGGTTAGAACAAGCTTTCATTTTCTAATTTTTTTTAAATTGGGGTATAGCTGTTTTACAATGTTGTGTTAGTTTCTACCATGCAGCAAAGTGGAGTTCTCTGTGCTATACAGCATGTCCTCATTAGCTATCTATTTTTTACATATTAGTGCATATTAGTGTATATATGTCAATCCCAATCTCCCAATTCATCCCACCCTCCCTTTCCCTCTGGTGTCCATACACTTGTCCTGTACGTCTGTGTCTCTATTTCTGCCTTGCAAATAGGTTCATCTGTACCATTTTTCTAGATTCCACCTATATGCATTAATATACAATATTTGTTTTTCTCTTTCTGACTTACTTCACTCTGTATGACAGTCTCCAGGTCCATCGATGTCTCTACAAATGACCCAATTTCATTCCTTCTTTTTTTAAAATTTATTTTTGGCTGTGTTGGGTCTTCATTGCTGCATGTGGGCTTTCTCTAGTTGCGGTGAGCGGGGGCTACTCTTCGTTGCAGTGTGTGGGCTTCTCATTGTGGTGGTTTCTCTTGTTGCAGAGCGTGGGCTCTATGCACACAGGCTTCAATAGTTGTGGCTCACAGACTCTAGAGTGCAGGCTCAGTAGCTGTGGCTCACGGGCTTAGTTGCTCCGTGCCATATAGGATCTTTCCAGACCAGGGCTTGAACCTGTGTCCCCTGCATTGGCAGGCAGATACCTAACCACTGCTCCACCAGGGAAGTCCTCGTTCCTTTTTATGGCTGAGTAATATTCCATTGTATATATGTACCACATCTTTATCCATTCATCTGTCATGGGACATTTAGGTTGATTCCATGTCCTGGCTGTTGTAAATAGTGCTGCAATGAACATTGTGGTACCTGTGTGCTTTTGAATTATGGTTTTCTCAGGGTATATGCCCAGTAGTGGGATTGCTGGGTCATATCATAGTTCTATTTTTAGTTTTTTAACTAACCTCCATAATGTTCTCCATAGTGGCTGTATCAATTTACATTTCACGCAACAGTGCAAGAGGGTTCCCTTTTCTCCACACCCTCTCCAGCATTTATTGTTTGTAGGTTTTCTGATGATGGCCATTTTGACCAGTGTGAGGTGATACCTCATTGTAGTTTTGATTTGCATTTTTCTAATAATTAGTGATGTTGAGCATCTTTTCATGTGCCTCTTGGCCATCTCTATGTCTTCTTTGGAGAAATGTCTATTTAGGTCTTCTGCCCCTTTTTATAAAAAAAAATAATTAATTAATTAATTAATTTTTGGCTGCCCTGGGTCTTCGTTCCTGCACACGGGCTTTCTCTAGTTGCGGAGAGCGGGGCTACTCTTCTTTGCGGTGCATGGTATTCTCATCGCGGTGGCTTCTCTTGTTGTGGAGCATGGGCTCTAGAGCGCAGGCTCAGTAATTGTGGCACACAGGCTCAGTAGCTGTGGCTCATGGGCTCTACAGCGCAGGCTCAGTAGTTGTGGTGCACGGGCTTAGTTGCTCAACGGCATGTGGGATCTTCCTGGACCAGGGCTAGAACCCGTGTCTCCTGCATTGGCAGGTGGATTCTTAACCACTGCTCCACCAGGGAAGCCCCTTCTGCCCATTTTTTGACTGGGTGTTTTGGTTTTTTGATATTGAACTGCATGAGCTTTTTGTATGTTTTGGAGATTAATCCTTTGTCCATTGATTCGTTTACGAATATTTTCTCCCATTCTGAGGGTTGTCTTTTCACCTTCCTTATGGTTTCCTTTGCTGTGCAAAAGCTTATAAGTTTCATTAGGTCCCATTTGTTTTTACTTCCATTACTCCAGGAGGTGGGTCAAAAAAGATCTTGCTGTGATTCATGCCAAAGAGTGTTCTCCCTATGTTATCCTCTAAGAGTTTTATAGTGTCCAGTCTTACACTTAGGTCTTTAATCCATTTGGAGTTTATTTTTGTGTATGGTGTTAAGGAGTGTTCTAATTTCATTCTTTTACCTGTGTCTGTCCAGTTTTCCCAGCACCACTTATTGAAGAGACTGTCTTTTCTCCATTGTATATCCTGCCTCCTTTGTCATAGATTAGTTGACCATATGTGTGTGGGTTTACCTCTGGGCTTTCTATGCTGTTCCATTGATCTATATTTCTGTTTTTGTGCCAGTACCGTACTGTCTTGATTACTATAGCTTTGTAGTATAGTCTGAAGTCTGAGAGCCTGATTCCTCCAGCTCTGTTTTACTTTCTCAAGATTGCTTTGGCTATTCAGGGTCTTTTGTGTTTCCATACAAATTGTGAAATTTTTTGTTCTAGTTCTGTGAAAAATGCCATTGGTAGTTTGATAGGGATTGCATTGAATCTGTAGATTGCTTTGGGTAGTATAGTCATTTTCACAATACTGATTCTTCCAATCCAGGAACATGGTATATCTCTCCATCTGTTTGTATCATCTTTAATTTCTTCCATCAGTGTCTTATAGTTTTCTGCATACAGGTCTTTTGTCTCCTTAGGTAGGTTTATTCCTAGGTGTTTTATTCTTTTTGTTGCAGTGGTAAATGGGAGTGTTTCCTGAATTTCTCTTTCAGATTTTTCATCATTAGCGTATAGGAATGCCAGAGATTTCTGTGCATTAATTTTGTATCCTGCTACTTTACCAAATTCATTGATTAGCTCTAGTAGTTTTCTGGTAGCATCTTTAGGATTCTCTAAGTATAGTATCATGTCATCTGCAAAGAGTGACAGTTTTACTTCTTCTTTTCCGATTTGGATTCCTTTTATTTATTTTTCTTCTCTGTTTGCTGTGGCTAAAATTTCCAAAACTATGTTGAATAATAGTGGTGAGAGTGGACAACCTTGTCTTGTTCCTGATCTTAGTGGAAATGGTTTCAATTTTTCACCATTGAGAATGATGTTTGCTGTGTGTTTGTTGTATATGGCCTTTATTATGTTGAGGTAGGTTCCCTCTATGCCCAATCTCTGGAGAGTTTTTATCATAAATGGGTGTTGAATTTTGTCCAAAGCTTTTTCTGCATCTATTGAGATGATCTTATGGTTCTTCTTCTTCAATTTGTTAATATGGTGTATCACATTGATTGATTTGAGTATATTGAAGAATCCTTGCATCCCTGGGATAAATCCCACTTGATCATGGTGTATGATCCTTCTAATGTGTTGTTGGATTCTGTTTGCTAGTATTTTGTTGAGGATCTTTGCATCTATATTCATCAGTGATATTGGTCTGTAATTTTCTTTTTCTTGTAGTATCTTTGTCTGGTTTTGGTATCAGGGTGGTGGTGGCCTCGTAGAATGAGCTTGGGTGTGTTCCTTCCTCTGCAATTTTTTGGAAGAGTTTGAGAAGGATAGGCATTAGCTTTTCTCTAAATGTTTGATAGAATTCACCTGTGAAGCTATCTGGTCCTGAACTTCTGTTTGTTGGAAGATTTTGAATCACAGTTGCAATTTCATTACTTGTGATTGGTCTGTTCATGTTTTCTGTTTCTTCCTGGTTCAGTCCTGGAAGATTATACCTTTCTAAGAATTTGTCCATTTCTTCATGGTTGCCCATTTTATTGACATATAGTTTTTTGTAGTTGCCTCTTATAATCCTTTATATTTCTGCAGTGTCTGTTGTGATTTCTCCTTTTCATTTCTAATTTTATTGATTTGCGTCCTCTCCCTTTTTTTCTTGATGAGTCTGGCTAATGGTTTATCAGTTTTGTTTATCTTCTCAAAGAACCAGCTTTTAGTTTCATTGATCTTTGCTATTGTTTTCCTTGTTTCTATTTCATTTATTTCTGCTCTGATCTTATTATTTCTTTCCTTCTACTAACTTCGGGGTTTCTTTTTGTTGTTGTTGTTGTTGTTGTTCTTTCTCTAGTTCTTATAGCAGTTTAAAGATGTGGTTTCACTATATCTTGGCATCCGTGGATTGTGTTTTATTGAGGGGTATGTTGTTAGTATTATTTTCACTTCTTTGAAGACAACTTGCCTTTTCCATCCTCTGGCTGCTTTTAGGTATTTCCCTTTATTCTTGATTCCGAGGTTGGACTATGATGTGCCTAGGTATGGTTTTGTTGTGTTTACACTGTTTGGGGTTTACTGAGATTCTTGGATCTATGAGTTGATGCCTGTAATAATTTTGGGGAAATTATCAGACATTACCTTTTCAAATTTTTTTTCTGCCTCATTCTGTTGCTCTTCTCCTTCTGGGATTCTACTTACATATATATTCAACTGACCAACAATCTTCCACATACTTATTATGCTTTTTTCTCTTCTTTCCATTATGTTTTCTTTATGCTTCAGTTTGGGTTGTTTCTATTGAACTGTTTCTAATTTCACTATTCTTCTCATCTGCTATGTCCAGTCTGCTAGTACAGGGGTCCCCAACCCTCGGGCCGTGGACTGGTACTGGTATGCAGCCTGTTAGGAACCGGGCTTCACAGCAGGAGGTGAGTGGCAGGCTAGTGAGTGACACTTCATCTGCTACTCCCAATTGCTCCCCATTGCTCGCATTACCACCTGAACCATCACCCCCGTCACTCGCATTACCGCCTGAACCATCCCCTCCCCAGGCCGTGGAAAAATTGTCTTCCACAAAACCAGTCCCTGGTGCCAAAAAGGTTGGGGACTGCTGTGCCAGTAAACCCATTCAAGGAATTGTTTTAATTGACATGATATACACAAACATAAAATTAGTAATTTTAAGGTGTATAGTTTAGTGGCATTTGGTACACTCACAATGTTGTGAGACTACTATCTTTAGTTTCAAAACTTTTTCATCATCCCCAAATAAAACACCATGAATTAGTCTCTCTCCATTCCCCCCTCCTCCTAGACCCTAGCAACCACCAATATGCTTTCTGTCTCTATGTATTATCTATTCTGGGTACCTCACGTATGTATAATCAAACACTATGTGATCTTTTGTGTCAGGCTTCTTTCACTGAGCATAATGTTTTGAGGTACAACCATGTTGTAGCATGTATGAGTGTATCCAACATGTGGATTACCAGTGGGTCTACTTCTATTGACTGTTCTTCCTCTTGATATGGGTCACATTTTCCTGTTTCTTCGTATGCCTCATAATTTTTTGTATGCTCATCATTGTGCCTCAAGTGACCATAGAGTCTGATGCCAATGTTTTTTTTCCTCCCAGAGAGGGTAAGTTCTTTTCTTTGTCAGGAAAATGAGTAAGGAGGTAATTATCTCAAACCAGTTAGGAACTGAGCTAGGTTGGCATTGAGTTGTGGCTATAATACTGCTTAGTTCTAACTACAAGTTTCAAGGGCAAAATTTGAAAGTAGATTCTTCCCTTTTGGTAGAGGACCTTTTTTCTACCTAGACTTTTCTACCTCTCTTCATTTTCCTCCATTCTTTCTGTATCTCAGACTATATATTTTCAACCATTATGTCTTTTTTTTTTTTTTTTGCTGCATTGGGTCTTTGTTGCTGCACATGGGCTTTCTCTAGTTGTGGTGAGTTGGGGCTACACTTCATTGTGGTGCATGTGTCTCCTCTTGTTGCAGAACACGGGCTCTAGGCACGTGGGCTCAGTAATTGTGGCACATGGGCCCTGGGGTGCACAGTCTTTAGTAGTTGCAGCACGTGGGCTTAGTAGTTGCAGCATACAGGCTCTAGGGTGCATGGGCTTCAGTAGTTGTGGTGTGCGGGCTCAGCAGTTGTGACTCATGGGCTCTAGAGTGCAGGCTCAGTAGTTGTGGCACACGGGCTTAGTTGCTCCGTGGCATGTGGGATCTTCCAGGACCAGGGACTGAACCCATGTACCCTGCACTGGCAGGCAATTTCTTAACCACTAGACCACCAAGGAAGTCCCTCAACCATTATGTCTTAAAGATTACTGATTCTTTCTTCTGCCTGCTCATATGTGTTGTTGAACCCCTTTAGTGATTGTACTTTTCAGCTCCAGAATTTGTTTGGTTTCTCTTTATAATTTCTCTTTATTGATATTCTCTATTTGGTGAGACATTTTTCTACTTGCTTCCTTTGTTTCTTTGTGCATGGTTTTCCTTAGCTTTTTGAGCATATTTAAGACTGGTATTTTAAAGGCTTTGATTAGTAAGTCCAATTTCTGGGCTTCCTCAGGGGAAGTTTGCATTATTTTTTTTCCTGTGGACCACATTTTCTTGTTTCTTTGCATATCTCATAATTTTTGTGGAAAACTGGATATTTTGAAAAGTATAACATTACAGCCCCAAAGAACAAATTATCCTCCCTCCCCATAGTTTGTTGTTGTCATTGGTTGTGTGTTAGTTGTTTACTTAGTGATTTTCTAAGTTATTTTTATAATGACTGTGTTCTTTGTTGTGTGTGGTCACTGAAGTCTCTGTTCTGTTAGCTTAGTGATTTCCTTAAATATCTGAAACAAACAAAAAAGCAAAACAAAGCAAATAAAAATAGTGTCTTGGTCTTTGTAGATTTACTCTAAGTTGAGGCACTCCTTCAATGCTTAGCCAGGGCATTTACAACTCTGCCTTAGTCTTTATTTCCCCTTTGCACAGAGGCTAAAGATCAGCCAAAGGTGACAACTTAGGGTCTCTGTAGTCTTTTCTGAGCATGTGTTTATTCCTGAGCATGCATGGTCTTCTAGATCCCTCAATATATTTAGGAGCTTTCAAAGTTCTTATGCCCCCCCACAACTTGTACCTTCTTCCCAACCTTGCCTCAAGCAGCTGCAGCTGCTATATGCTTTTAAACGTTTTTTAAAATTGCCACTCAAAATAAAAAACACAATGAGATGCCACCTTATACCAGTTGACAAATATTTTTAAAAAGAAAAAAAAGGTTTTGGCAAGGAAGTGGAGAAACTGGAACACTAGTACCCTGTTGATGGGAAAGTAAAGTGGTACAGCCACTGTGGAAAACTGTTTGTTGGTTCCTCAAAAAGTTAGAAATGAATTACCGTATGATTCAGCAATTCTTCTTCTGGGAATATAACCCCCAAATTTGAAGCTGTGCCCTGAAGAGATATTTGTATACTCATGTTCATAGCAGCCTTATTCACAATAGCTAAAAGGTGGAAGTGATGCAAATGTCCATTGATGGAAGAATGCATAAGCATTATGTGGTATACACACACAATGGAATATGATTCAGCCTTAAAAAAGAAAGGGAATTCTGATGTATGTCAGAACATGGACGAAGTTTGAGGACATTATGCTAAATGAAATAAGCCAGTCACAAAAAGGCAAATACTGTGTTATTCCACTTATATGAGGTACTTAGAGTCATCAAATTCATAGAAATATAAAATAGAATGGTGGTTGCCAGGGGTTGGTTGGAGGGAGGAATGGGGAATTACTGTTTATACAGCTTCAGTTTTGCAAGATGAAAAGAGTTCTGGAGATGGATGGTGATGGTCCCAAAAATATGAATGTGCTTAATACCACTGAACTGTACACTTAAAAATGGTTAAGATGGCATATCTTATGTTATGTATATTTTACTACAATTTTTTTTAATTGGGGAAAAAATTGCTGCTCAAGTGGAGACTCCAGTCCTGAGAGTTTGGAGACAGGGATGGTAAAACAAAGGCTTAGCTGATCCCTTAGTGAGCAATCAGGCAGGTCAAAACACAAAACCACAACTCTTTGAGAACAAGTTCTGCATTTCCCACTTCGGCACCAGTAAGCTGGCCATTCCTTGGTTGTCACTGAGTTGTTGATTGGAGGATGGTAATCAGGTAGGTAAAAGTGTCATAACACTGTCTTACTAAAACTCTTTCTTCATCAAGCACCATACTGGTTGTTCAAAGTTTTTACTAGGTTTTAGAGTTCAAAAAAGTTGATTTTGACAGTTTTTGCCAGCTTAATCATTGTATTAGTGGAAGGATAGACCCCTGGCTTTCCCTGCTCCTCCATTTCCAGTGACATCACTCACAAGAGTTTAATTTTCTTCCTAACTAATGTGAAATGTTATTAAAGGGTTTTAAGCCAATTAGTTACAGGATAAAATTTATATTTTAAAAGATTCCTCTCTTTGGTCTTTGGAGACTGAATTGTAAAGAGGCAACAGTGGAAGAAAGGACACCAGTTAGGAGGCTTATGTCATAATCTATCCAATTATGAATTGGACTAGGGTGAATTGGATTAGTAGTAAAGTTGGAGAAAAATGGGTGATTCTTGGTATGTTTTTGAAATTAACTTTTGGAAGTAATCTCCAGGATTACTTATGGATATATGTGGAAAGTGAGAGGAAGGGAGGAATGAAGAATGTACTTAGAACTCGGATGGCAATCCCATTTACTAATGAGGGAAAGACTAGAAAAATGATGGGTTGGGAGAAATAAATATTCAAGACTTCTATTTTGGACACGTTACATTTGATATAGCTTTAGACACTCAAGTGGCCTTGTCAGGGAGTCACTTGGATTATAAGAATCTGGAGTTCAATAGAAAGGTCTAAGCTGGAAATAAACAGTAGATTTGTGAGTCATAAGCCTATAGATAGCAATATAAGTCATGAAACTAGTTGAGAGCTTTCAGGGAGAAAAAAAAAACTCAGAAAAGAACAGGCTAGGGAAGGATACCTGGGGCAGTATAACACTTAGAGAAGCCATAAAGGAGACTGAGAATTTATAAACGAAGTAGGAAGTAAACCAGGATTGTGGTGTTATAGAAGTCAAGAGAATAGAATGTTTCAGAGGTGAGGGTTCAAGATCATGTCATAGAAAGATTCTGAACTCACCTCATCTCATGGACATAACAAATCTACAACTTCATATGGAATAATTCCTCCATAAAGGGACCTGAAAACTGGGTTAACAGAGCCTTCACAACAAAGGATAAAAGGACAGCATTGAGATGGGTAGAAGAGAAAAAGATATGTTCTTGCCAAGGAAAAAAGCACACCCCAACCATAGTGATCCACAATTAGGAGTGATCACAAAAGTACAGATTGTTTCCCTAGGGAGTGAGGGATTTGAGCTCCACATCAGGCACCCCAACCCCTAGATCCTGCCCAAGACAGATGAGCCCCCCAAACACCTGGCTTTGAAAACCAATGAGGAATATGTCCAGGAAAAACATAAAACTACAGGGAATGGAAAACCCGTCTTAAAGGGTCCATGCACATACAGAGTGAAGTAAGTCAGAAAGAGAAAAACAAATACCATATGCTAACACATATATATGGAATTTTAAAAAAAAAGGTTCTGAAGAACCTAGGAGCAGACAGGAATAAAGACGCAGATGTAGAGGATGCACTTGAGGACACAGGGAGGGGGAAGGGTAAGCTGGGACAAAGTGAGAGAGTGGCATGGACATATATACACTACCAAATGTCAAATAGATAGCTAGTGGGAAGCAGCTGCATAGCACAGGGAGATCAGCCCAGTGCTTTGTGTCCACCTAGAGGGGTGGAATAGGGAGGGTGGGAGGGAGATGCAACAGGGAGGAGATATGGGGATATATGTATGTGTATAGTTGATGCACTTTGTTATACAGCAGAAACTAACACACCATTGTAAAGCAATTATACTCCAATAAAGATGTTTTTTTTTTAAAAAAAGGGTCCATGCACAGGCTAACTCAACCAAAACCAGCACAAAAATCCCCCCAAAACCAACCCCCCCAAACCTCACCCTCCCCCAAAAAAAACAGATTTAAGAATTGCACGGATCATAAATGAAGGGGACCCACTTACGAATACTGAAGCATCTGCCAGAGAGACATAAATCAGTTGGGATGCTACATGGGAAATTGGCAGAAGCAACTGATGTGATCTCAGCTACCTTGCTAATGCCAGTGCTGGTGGGCGCCATTTTGAAATTCTCCTTCTACACTGTGAGCACCAGTGGGCACATCCAGTTAAACGCTCCACCCACCCCTGCATCTTAGGCCTCACAGCCGGCCAAGTCACAGCCATGTCAACCAGTGCATGCACTAGCCACAGCTGAGTCCTGTAGCCAATCTGGGGGCAACCATGGCCACCAGTGTACTGTAGCAGCTGCAACCAGGCTTCACAGTAAGTCCAGGGGCCAGCCCCACCCACCAACAGACTGCAACAGTAGCTGCAGCCTTGCCACAAAAGGAGAGTATATTCAGCCCACATAGGAGAGACTACTTCAGTGCCTGGCTCTGGATTGTGCCTCTAAGCCCTATAGGGCATCTTCTAAATAAGGCCAGTCCTTCAAGGCTGGAAAAGATAGCTGATTTACATAATACATAGAAACAAATAAAGAGAATTAGGCCAAATAAGGAGACAGAGGAATATATTCCAATAGAAAGACCAAGATGAATCTCAGAAAAATAGTTAAATTAAATGGAGAAAAGCCATCTACCTGATAGAATTCAAAGTAATGGTCATAAAGATGCTCACCAAACTTGGGAGAAGAATGTATAAACAGAGTAAGAACTTCAACAAAGAGATAGAAAATACAAGAAAGTACCAAACAGAAATTATAACTGAAATGAAAAATACACTAGAGGGGTTCAATAGCAGACTGGATGAGGCAGAAGAACAAATCAGTGAGCTGGAAGACAAAACAATGGAACTCACCCAGACAGAGAAGCGAAATGAAAAAAGAATTTTAAAAAGTAAAGATACCTTAAGGGACCTTAGGGTCAACATCAAGAATAACATTCACATTGTAGAAGTCCCAGAAGGAGAAAAGAGAGATAAAGGGACAAAAATCTATTTGAAGGAACAGTGGCTGATACATTCCAAAATCTGGGGAGGGAAACAGACAACCAGATCCAGGAAGCCCAGAGAACTCAAAATAAGATGAACCTAAAGAAACATACCAAGATACACTGGTAAAAGTTAAGGATAAAGAAGGAATCGTAAAAGTAGCAAGAGAAAAATAACTTGTCATGTATAAGGGAAACCCCATAAGGCTATCTGCAGAGTTTTCAGCAGAAACTTTACATGCTAGAAGGGACTGGCATGACATATTCAAAGTGCTGAAAGGAAAAAAACTTCCAACCAAGAATTCTCTACCTGGAAGAATTATCATTCAGAACTGAGGAAGAGATCAAGAGTTCCCCAGATAAGCAAAAGTTAAAGGAGTTCATCACTGCTAAACCAGCCCTTCATGAAATGTTAAAGGGACTTCTTTACACTGAAAAAGAAATGGCACTAATTAATAAGGAAACATATGAATGTAAAAATCTAACTGGAAATGGTAAATATATAATAAAGGTAGTGGATCAATCATTTATAAAGCAAGCATAAAGGTTAAAAGACAAAAGCAGTAAAATTAACTAAAATTACAATAATTACTTAAGGTATGCATAAAATAAAATATGCAAAATGTGTCATTGAAAGTATAAAATGTGGTGGGGGAAGAAAAAAAGATAAAGCCTTGGAATGTGTTTCAAATTTAAGTTGCTCCCAGCTTAAAACAGGCTACTATTTACATAGGATGATATATGTGAACCTCACAGTAACAACAAGGACAAAAACCTTATAGTAAATACACAAGAAAAAATGAGAAAGGAATCTAAATATAACACTAGAGAAAATGACCAAATCACAAGGGAAGAAAGAAAGAGAAAAAGAAAGAAACAGGAACTACAAAAACAACCAGAAAACAGTTAACTAAATGGCAATAAGTATACACCTATCAATAATTACTTTAAATGTATGTTGACTAAATTTGCCAATCAAAAGGCATAAAATGGCTGAATGGATTTAAAAGAAACAAACAAGACCCATCTACACAAAAGACTCACTTCAGAAGAAAGGACACACACAGACTGAAAGTGAAGGGATGGGAAAACATATTCTATGCAAATGGAAATAAAAGGAAAACTGGAGTAGCTGTACTTGTATCAGACAAAACAGACTTTAAAACAAAGGCTGTGGGCTTCCCTGGTGGCGCAGTGGTTGAGAGTCCGCCTGCCGATGCAGGGGACACGGGTTCGTGCCCCTATCCCGGAAGATCCCACATGCCGCGGAGCGGCTGGGCCCGCGAGCCATGGCCGCGGAGCCTGTGTGTCCGGAGCCTGTGCTCCGCAACGGGAGAGGCCACAGCAGTGAGAGGCCCGCGTACAGCAAAAAAAAAAAAAAAAAACAAAGGCTGTAACAAAAGACAAAGGAGGGTGTTATGTAATGTAAATGGGTCAATCCAGCAAGAAGATATAACATTTATAAATGCACCCAACAGAGGAGCACCAAGATATATAAAGCAAATATTAACTGACTTAAAGGGAGAATTGAATAGTAGGAGATTTACCAGCCTACTTACATCAATGGGTAGATCATCCAGACAGAAAATCAATAAGGAAACATCAGACTTAAATGACACATCACAGCAAATGGTCATAATAGATATATAAAGAACATTTCATCCAAAAGCAGCAGAATACACATTCTTCTCAAGTACACATGAAACATTTTCCAGGGTAGATAACATGTTAGGTCACAAAACAAGTCTCAATATAGTCAAGAAGACTGAAATCATATCAAACATTTTTTCCAACCAGAATGGTATGAAACTAGAAATCAATCACAAGAAAAAAAAACAGGAAAAATTACAAAAAACGTGGAGACTGAACAACATGCTACTGAACAACCAATGGATAATTGAAGAAATCAAAGGATACATTTAAAAAGTATCTGGAGACAAATGAAAATGAAAATACAGCATACCCAAATCTATGGGAACGCAGCAAAACTAGGGCTAAGAGGGAAGTGACAGCAATGCAGGCCTACTTCAAGAAACAAGAAAAATCCAAAATAGATAATATAACTTTATAGCTAAAGGAACTAGAAGAAGAAGAACAAAAGAAGCCCAAAATTAGTAGAAGGAAGGAAATAATAAAGATCAGAGTGGAAATAAATGAAAAAGAGACTTAAAAAAATCAGAAAATATCAATGAAACTAAGCACTGGTTCTTTGAAAATATTAACAAAACCGGCAAACCTTTAGCTAGACTAACCAAGAAAAAAAAAAGAGAGGACTCTAAATACAATCAGGAAAGAAAGAGAAGTTACAGTTGATACCACAGAAATACAAAACATCATAAGAGATTACTATGAACAATTATATGCCAACATATTGGATAACCTAGAAAAAATGGATAAATTCCTAGAAAAATAGTCCTCGAAGACTGAATCATGAAGAAATAGAAAATCTGAAAAAACTGATTACTAGTAAGGAGATCGAAACAGTAATTAGAAAGCTTCCAACAAACAAAAACCCAGGACCAGATGGCTTCACTGATGACTTCTATAAAACATTCAAAGAATGTTTTCATTCATTCTTTCTCAAACTCTTCTAAAAGATTGAAGGGGAGAGAAACCTTCTAAACACATTTCACAAAGCCAGCACTACCCTGATACCAAAACTATATAAGGACACCACAAAAAAGAAAATTACAGGCTGACATCACTGATAAACATACATGCAAAAATCCTCAACAAAATATTAGCAAAGCAAATCCAACAGTGCTTTAAAAGGATCATACACAACAATCATGTGGGATTTATTCCAGGGATGCAAGGATGGTTCACCATCTGTGAATCAATCAACACGATACATCACATTAACAAAATGACGCATAAAAATCATATGATCATCTCAATAGATGCAGAAAAAGCATCTGACAAAATTAAACATCCATTTATGATAAAAACTCTCAACAAAGTGGTGGGTATAGATGGACTGTAACTCAACATAATAAACACCATATATAATGAACCCACAGCTAATATCATACTCAATGGTGCAAAGCTGGAAGCTTTTCCTCTAAGGTCAGAAACAAGACAAGGATGCCCACTCTTACTACTTGTATTCAACATAGTATTGGAAGTTTTAGCCAGAGCAACTAGGTAAGAAAAAGAAATAAAAGGCATCCAAATTGGGAAGGAAGAAATAAAGCTGTCACTATTTGCAGATGACATAATACTATATAGAGAGAACCCTAAAGACTCCACCAAAACACTGTTTGAACTAATCAATGAACTCAGTAAAGTCACAGGATACAAAATCAATATACAAAAATTTGTGGCATTTCTATACACTAATAATGAACTATCAGAAAGAAAAATGAAGAAAACAACCCTATTTACAATTGCTTCAAAAAGAATACAATACCTAGGAAAAAAATTAAACCAAAGAGGTGAAAGTCCTATACACTGAAAAGTATAAGACACTGATGAAAGAAGTTGAAGAAGTCACAAATAAAGGGAAAAGATATTCCATGATCACAAATTGAAAGACTTAATATTGTTAAAATGTCCAGACTACCCAAAGCAACCTACAGATTCAATGATATCACTTTCAAAATTCTAATGCCATGTTTCACAGAACTAGAACAAAAAAGTTCTAAAAATTTATATGGAATGACAAAATATCCCGAATAGCCAAAACAGTCTTGAGAAAGAAGAATGAAACTGGAGCTATCATGCTCCCTGGTTTCAAGCTAACCTACAAAACTACAGTAATCAACACAGTATAGTATTCGCACACAAACGGAGACAAAGACCAATAGAACAGAACTGAAAGGTCAGAAATGAACCCACAGATGTGTGGACAATTAATCTGCAACAAAGGATCAAGGAACATGCACTGGAGAAAGGATAGTCTCTTCCATAAATGGTGCTGGGAAAACTGGACAGTCACATGCAAAAGAATTAAACTGAACCACTATCTTACATCATACACAAAAATTAACTCAAAATGGATTAAAGACTTGAATGTAAGACCTGAAACCATAAAAATCCCAGAAGAGGGCTTCCCTGGTGGCGCAGTGGTTGAGAGTCCGCCTGCCGATGCAGGGGACGTGGGTTCGTGCCCTGGTCCGGGAGGATCCCGCGTGCCGTGAAGCGGCTGGGCCCGTGAGCCGTGGCCTCTGGGTCTGCACGTCCGGAGCCTGTGCTCTGCAACAGGAGAGGCTGCAGCAGTGAGAGGCCCGTGTACCACACACACACACACACAAAAATCCTAGAAGAAAACACAGGTGGTAACTCATTGACATTGATCTTAGTAATGTTTTTGTGGATCTGACTCCAAAGACAAAGGAAACAAGCAAAAATAAACAAGGGACTACATCAAACTAAAAAGCTTCTGCACAGTGATGCAAACCATCATCAAAACGAAAATGCAACCTAATGAATGCGAGTAGATATTTGCAAATCACATATGCAATAAGGAGTTAATATCCAAAAGGAATTCATGTAACTCAACAACAACAAAACAAACGATCCAATTAAATAATGGGCAGAGGATCTGAGCAGACATTTTTCCAAAGACATACAAATGGCCAACAGGTACATTAAAAGATGTTCAACATCACTAATTATTTGGGAAATCCAAATCAAAACCAAAATGAGATATCACCTCATACCTGTTAGAACGGCTATTATTGAAAAGACAAGAAATAACAAATGTTGGAGAGGATGTGGAGAAAAGGAAAACTTCATATACTGTTTGTGGGATTGTAAATTGGTGCAGCCACTATGGAAAACTGTATGGAGGATCCTCAAGTACTTATGAATAGAACTACCATATGACACAGCTATTCCACTTCTGAGTGTTTATCTGAAAAACATGAAAACAGTAATTCAAAAAGATAACTGCACCCCTATGTTCATTGAAGCATTATTTACAATAGCCAAGGTATGGTAACAACATAATTGTCCATCAATGGATGAATGGATAAAGCAGATGTGGTATACACACACAATGGAATATTAGCCAGCTACAAAAAAGAATGAAATCCTGCCACTTGTGACAACACAGGTGGATCTTGAAGGTCTTATGCCAAGTGAAGTAAGACAGATGGAGAAACACAAATACTGTATGATTTCATTCATATGTGGAATCTAAAAAAAACACACACACAAATGAACAAACAAAATAAAACAAAAACAAACTCATAGATACGGAGATCAGATTAGCGGTTACCAGAGGGGAAAGGGGTTGGAGGGGTGAGTGAAAGAGGTGAAGGAGGTCAACTGTATGGTGATGGATGATAATTACACTTGTGGTAGTGATCACTTTGTAGTATGTACAGATATCAGATTATAATGCTGTACACCTGAAATACATTTTTTAAAAAGAGAAGAGTGTTTCAAGAAAGAGGAAGTGGTAAACTGCATTGAATGCAGCTGAGCGTTTGAGATGAGGACAGAGAAGTTACCATTGATTTTGCAAGATGGATGGGAGAGGTGTTACCAAAGACGTAGTAAAGAACAGAGTCTTATTGAAACAGATTTAGGAGAAAATGGAAGTGGAGATCATGACTACAGAGAACTTCAAGAAATTGTGCTGAGTGGAATAGAGAAATGGAGCTATAGTTTGGGAATATGAAGTATTGCAAGTTTTTTTTAAATGGGACATACTATAACATATTTATATGCTGATGGGAATAATAGATTGGTGACACAGACAGTATAATTACTTGTGTTAAGCCTTGAGAAATCAGGGGACTGGAATCCAAAGTATAAATAAAGGGGATGGCCTTTGATAGGACCAGGGGTACTTCACTGTAATGATAATCTTACATTTATTGAGCTCTTAGTATGTACCAGATACTATTCAAAACACCTTACAGGTATTCATTTAATCCTCAAAACAACCCTATGAAGTATATACTATTATTACCCTCATTAATTTTAAAAATGAAAAAACTAGGGCATAGCAAGTTTAAATAACTTAAAGTCACACAGCTAGTAAATTATAGTCAGTATTTGAACATGGCATTAGATCCCACACTCTTAACCACAATGGAGGAAGCTAGAATGTAGGCACAAATGTAAGTAGACAGTAGATTTGGTGATAAAAAGATGAAGTCCTCATGTGATTTCTTTTATATTCTCAATGAAATATGAAGCAGGGACTTCCCTGATGGTCCAGTGGTTAAGACTCCATGCTCCCAATGCAGGGGGCCTGGGTTCGATCCCTGGTCAGGGAACTAGATCCTGCATGCCGCAACTAAGAGCCTGCATGCCACAACTAAAGATCCCGTATGCCACAACTAAGATCTGGCACAGCCAAATAAATAATTTAAAAAAATATATGAAGCAAAGGTCCATATCAATATGCATAGATCAGTCTCATTCCTTTTAATGCCAACATGATATTTTATCATATGGTTGTGCTACAATTTGATTACTTAACTAATAAGTCCCCTATTGAGGAACTTTTAAGTTGTTTCAAGGTTTTTCTTATTACAATACTGCAAAAAATATTCTTGTGCATATATATATATATATATATATATATATATATATATATTTGAGCACACTTATAAGTATTTCTGTATAACGGACTTCTAGAAGTAGATTTTCTAGATCTTCACAATTAAATTTTTAAAAGATACTGCCGTATATTAACGCATGTTTGTGGAACCTAGAATAATGGTACAGATGAACCGGTTTACAGGGCAGAAGTTGAGACACAGATGTAGAGAACAAGCGTATGGACACCAAGGGGGGAAAACCACAGTGGGGTGGGGATGGTGGTGTGCTGAATTGGGCGATTGGGATTGACATGTATACACTGATGTGTATAAAATTGATGACTGATAAGAACCTGCAGTATAAAAAAACAAACAAACAAAAAATCAACTAATACTAAACTGTCTTTGGGTTATTTGTATGGAAATATGTTAATATAAATGTTTTAGAAATTACATGAAATTCCTAAAAATTTTATATGTTCTGGTATAATGTTATAAGTCATAATTCTAGTTATTACTTTAAAATGCATATCTCAGAAATAACTAAATTTCCTCATCAATTGCATTATTATGAACTTTCATCAAATCTATAACCATGGTCATTTTTAAGTCTTTTGTCATTTACAGACAGTTCTGGGTGTACTTTGATGCTTTTGCAAAAATGTTCCTGTAAAAGGGTTTCATCTTCAAGGAACTCATGGAAAAGACTCTGACAAGTACAGGTTTCTGGTAACTGACTATACTGCTGAACTGAATGAATAAGCATTTTCAGAACTCTAATGGAAAACTGACGAATTCATAAAAGTGCTAACAAAAGATCAAGACAAAAAAATTAATTACATGGGACTCAGTGAACTGATGAGGATGATTATATTTTTTGTGACTTTCTGTTTGAATAAAAAAAAATCCCACAAGGACTCAGAGGCAAGAAATATACAAATCAATTTTCACTGCAAAGTAAAGGAGCTGTTTACAGTGGAGGATTACTGGACTGAATGTCAATATTATGACATAGTATGAGTGTGTTTCGTGTTTGGTAATTGCAATCATTGCTTTTGTTGTGGTCATCCATTTACAACGCTTGGTGTCAGTTTATCTCTTGTAAAAATAAAATACAGTGTGTGTGTGTGTGTGTGTGTGTGTGCGTGAGAAAAAATTGGGGGTTGCCTACATTTAGTGGTAAGAGCTTTCCTTTTTCCTGTACTCTGTTTTTTTTTTTTTTTCTGGGTAGACAATCTATTCTTCACTTACACTAAAACTTTCTTATGAAAGATTATTTCTTTGCTGAAATTGTTTAGTTTAGAGGCCATGTAGACTTGCTTATTTTGTTTATACATCCACGCTTCGTGAATAAAGCTGCCATGTTTTATTATCTAAAAAAAATGATACTGCCAAATTGTCCTCCTAAAGGGTTATACTTATTTATACTCTCATCCAATGTGTATGAGAGTGTCTATTTTCCATACCCTTGGAAACATTTGATGTTATCAATCTTTATAATATTAACCTTCAGACAGGTTATACAAACATGACAGCTAGTGCCCAGATCTTGGTTTCTAAATACTTTATTTTTTTCCCAATAAATGGAACTAGGGCACCATGTAGAAATGGTTGATTCTATCACGGGTAGGGAATACACAAGATGAGCCTGGAACATCTTGTAGTGCCAGAAAATAAGGAAGTAATCAAAAAATGGGGACATGTCAAAATGACATAGAAGCTTCCAATGGTCAAAGCTGGAACAAATTTGAACAACAAAACAATGATAGTATTAGGTTATAAGTCATAGAATAAAATAAACATCCATTAGTCTATGCTGTTATAAGTAAATGTGTAAATAAATGGGAGAGAAGGGACATTTTCCTCAGAGAATTTCAATGAATACATACAGATAAAATGGAAGAAACAGAAAATCACCATTAGGTAAACACCACAGCAGTAATTGTCACCATAAGAACCATTAATGAATGCTAAATTTGGTGGGCAAAAGTATGATGAGAAACAGAATATTTGAATGGTCTCAATGTGTCTTCCTACAAGATATTCATTAATTATAAAGAGGAAAATAGTTAACTTTAAAGTGAAGCATAGCAGACAGTATCTTAACCAAATGATCAAAGTTAACATCACCAGTATTAAGACATGTCAGCAACAGGTATCTCCTGATATGATGCACTAAAAAAGACACAACACCATTTCGGTGGCATTCTCAACAATGCATAACCTCAATCTAATCATAAGAAAATGTCAGACAAACCTCAATTAGGGGCATTCTATAAAATAATTGACCAGTGAGAACTGTCACAATTGGGGACAGATTAAGGATATATGATAATAAAATGCAATGTGGAATCCTGGATCATTAAAGGACATTAGTGAGACAAACAGAAAAAAATCAAATAAGGTCTGCACACTAGTTCATAGTACTGCATCAGTATTATTTTCCGGGACTTCCCTGGTGCTGCAGTGGTTAAGAATCTGCCTGCCAATGCAGGGGACACGGGTTCGAGCCCTGGCCCGGGAATATCCCACATGCCGCGGAGCAACTAAGCCCGTGTGCCACAACTACTGAGCCTGTGCTCTAGAGCTTGCGAGCCACAACTACTGAGCCCATGCTCCACAACTACTGAAGCCTGTGCACCCTAGAGTCCGTGAGCCACAACTACTGAGCCTGTGTGCCACAACTACTGAAGCCCGTGTGCTCTAGGGTCCACCTGCCACAACTACTGAGCCCGTGTGCTGCAACTACTGAAGTCCACACACCTACAGCCCGTGCCCTGCAACAAGAGAAGTTACCATAATGAGAAGCCTGTGCACTGCGACGAAGAGTAGCCCCGCTCGCTGCAACCAGAGAAAGCCCTCGTGCAGCAATGAAGACCCAACACAGCCAAAAAAAAAATCATTTTCGTAGTTTTGATAACTGTACTATGGTTATGTAAGATGTTAACTTTGGGGAAGCTAGATGAAGGATATATAGGAACTCTTTTACTATTTTTGCGACTTTTCTATACATCTCAAAAGGTTTTTTAAAAAAGATGCAGCAAAAAAAAAGAGAGCTAATTGTCCTAATTTGTACTACTACTCTGAACATTTTTCTTAGTTTATCAGTCATTTATATTTCAGTTTCTCTATAAATTTTTTCATTTACCCACTTTTTAGTTGGATTCTTGACTTTTGTATATTAATAAAACTATATGCATTCTATGTTAAGGAAATTAGCTCCTGTGTGTGGCAAATTATTTTCCAGTTTGTCTTTTGATTTTTTTTTATGGTGGGTTAGTGTGTATATGTGTATATAGATTTTTTAAACTGATGATTTCTGCTGACCTGTGGACAGAAAATAAGGAATAGTAGCCAAGTGACTTTAAGTCTTCAATAGTGATCAAAAGACCACAGAATAGGGACAATAGTTTATGGAAATGACTTTGAGAAACTTTTTCTTTCTTCCATTATAAGTTACATTTATTTAAACATTTACATACAGTAAAATTCTTCCTTTTGGTGTACAATTCTAGGAGTTTTGACAAATGCATACACTCATGTAATTATAATCAAGATACAGATAATTTCCATTATTAAAACAAATTCTTATGCTACTTTTTTGTAATCAGTCTCTCATTTTTAACCCGTCACCCACTGATTTGTTCTGTTCCCATATTTTCATCCTTTCCAGAATGTTATATAAATGGAATCTATCAGTAAGTAGCCTTTTGAGTTTGGCCTCTTTTTACTTAGCAAAATGCATTTGAGATTCGCCCAAGTTGTTGCATGTATCATAGTTCATAATAGTTTTTATTGCTGAGTAGTATTCCATTGTATGGATATATCACAGTTTATCTATGCACCAGTTGAGGGACATCCTCCATTTTTATTTTCCTCTATTGTTAATGGTCTGCAGGTCTAGTAAAGGGCAGAGGTGAGATTTTATACCCAACAGGAAGAAATTTCTTCTGAAAAGTCCAGCTTAGAAGTATGCTCCTGGGTAACATGTGCAAGAGGTTATACCAGTATAACTTACTTCTTGTCCTTTAAACTATATTTAAAATTGGAGTTAATCCTAAGTGAGCAGTATATCAAAGGAATAGATGTTTGTCCTGAGTATAGTTAGATGATATCCTCAGAGCAGGCCTGACAAATATTCTGGAAGCCAAGTCACTGGCAGAATATTAAAATTTTCTTTATTTAAAAAAATACTGAAAAAAGTAAAAATCAGCCCAAATCACACTTGAAAAATTTTATAAAGCAAGTCCCCTTTCAGCCTATCCAATCCCACCTCTAAAAGGTTTACAGTTTGGTATGTGTATTTCCCAGTTTTTTCCTAAGTTTATTCAGAAATATCTATATATACATATACCATACATACACAAATGCTTTTGTTTATAAAAAAGTATTCTATATGTATATATATATATATATGTATATGTATATATATATGTATATACACACACACACATATATATATATATATATATATATATATATATATAAAACTTTTTAACTTATTACAAAATCCTGGACATCATACAGGTCAGAATGCATTAATAGATATATCCCATTATTTTAATGCCTGTATAGTATTCCACTAAATGCATGTGCCATAATTTATCCATTCTCATACTGATGGACATTTCAGTATTTGTATGTGTGTGTGACTTTATTAAAATATAATTCAGGTAAGATAAAATACACTCATTTAAAGTGTACAATTCATGATTTGTAGTATATTCAGAGTTGTACAATCATCACAATTTTAGAACATTTTCATCAAGTTCTAAAGAAACCCCATACACTTCAGCTATTACCCGAAGCCCTAAGCAACCACTAATCTACTTTCCGTCTCTGTATATTTAGAATCATATAATATAGTCTTTTGGAGTGGCTTCTTTCATTTAGCATGTTTTCAGGGTTCTTCCATGTTGTAGCATATATCAGAAGTGTTCCCTCCTCTTCTACTTTTTGGAAGAGTTTCTGAGAACTTGCATTAATTCTTCTTTAATGTTTGTGAGAATTAATCTAAGAATCCATTTGAGCCTATGCTTTTCCTTATGGGTATTTAAAAAAATTACTAATTAACCACTTTACTTATTACAGGTTATCTTCAGATTTTCTTTGTCCCCCCCCAACAATTGGTTTCAGTAGTTTGTGTATTTCTAGGACTTTTTCTACTTCAAATAAGTTACCTAATTTATTGGCATAAAATTGTTCATGGTGTTCCTTCATAATTTTTATTTTAAATTTTTATAAGGTTGGTAGCAATGTTCCCGCCTTCATTTCTGATCCTAGTAATTTGAGTCTCCTTTATTTCCTGGTCAGCCTACTGAAAGGTTTATCACTTTTGTTGGTCTTTATACAGAACCAACTTTTGGTTTTGTTGACTTTTTATTCTCTATATCATTTATTTATCTAATCTCTTATTTCCTTCCTTCTGCTTTTTCTAGTTAGTTTCCTTCTCTTTTTCCAGTGTCTTAAGGTGTAAAGTGAGGTTATTGATATGTTATCTTTAAGTTACAGGCATTTGTACTTATACATTTCTCTCTAAGCACTGCTTTAGGTGTATCCCAGAAGCTTTGGCATTTTGTGTGTTCATTTTCACTCATCTCAAATTAATCTTGTAATTCCTTCTTTAACCCACTGGTCATTTAAAAGTGTGTCTAATTCATATTTGTGTTTCCCAACTTTCTGTTATTGATTTCTAACTTCATTCCATGTGGTCAGAGAACATACTTTGCATGGTTTTAATCCACTTTAATTTATTGAGGTTTGTTTTATGGTAGGTGATATGGTCTATCCTAGAGATGTCTTGTGCACTTGAGAAGAATGTGTATTCTGCTCTTGTTAGGTGAAGTGTTCCATAAGTCTCTTTAAGGTCTAGTCGATTTATAGCATTGTTCAAGTCTTCTATTCCCTTGTTCATCTTCTGTCTAGTTCTTATTGAAAATGGGGTACTTAATTCCCCAACTCTTATTGTATACTTTTATATTTCTCCACTCATTTCAGTTTTTGATTCATGTATTTTGGTACTCTGTTGTTAGGTGCATATATGTTTATAATTGTTATATCTTTCTGATGGATTGACTTTTATCAATATGTCACTCTTTATCTATAGTGACATTTTTTGTTTTAAGGTTCATTTTAAATAGACTTTAGATAATAGTATAGCCACTCCAGCTTTCTTATAGTTGCCATTTGCCTGATATTTCTCTCTATCCTTTAATCTTCAGTCTGTATCCTTGAATCTAAAGTGTGAATCCAATAAAGAGCATAGAGGTAAGTCTTGGTTTTTTTTCCAGTTTGATGATCTCTGCCTTTTGATTGGATTGTTTAATCCATTCATATTTATTATTAATATAGGTGTACTTACGACTGCCATTTTACTGTTTCTTTTCTATATGTCTCAAGTTTTTGTTTCTCCATTCCTCTTTTTGCTTTCTTTTGCATTGAACACATCTTAATTCAATTGGCTTCAGCCTATATACTAACTAAATTCCAATGAGATATAAAAACCTTATTCCTATATAAACCTATTCCTTTTCTCACTTTTTGTGGTATTATTTATTATCATTATTATTTCTACATTACAAACCCAACATCATTATAATTATTCCTTAATATAATTTTATGTCTTTTAAAGAAGCTGAGAGAAGAAAGAGCAAGTATATATTTACAACTTTTTTATATTAACCTTATTTCCCATTTCCTATTTTCTTCATTTGTTCCTATGGATTTGAGTTACCATGTTAGAGTCATTTCTTTAATCCAATACAGCTTTGTTTCCACCCACTTCCTTTGTCTTGTTATTGGTAAATATATTACAGTTTTATATGTTATAGATCCAACAATGCAACTATATACATATTGTCTTATAAAATAGCTTTTTAAATCAATTAAGAAAGGAAAAATGTATTTTGACTGTCTTTTATAATTACATAATTACCTTTACCCATGCTAATTTTTTAGATGTGTAGATTCAAATTGCTGTCTGAGGTCACTTGCTTTCCACCTGAAGAACTTCCTTTAATATTTCCTGTAAGTCAGGTCAGACAGCAACATAGTCTCCCAGTTTTTGACTATGTGGGAATGTCTTTATTTCATCTTCATTTTTGAAAAACAGCTTTATTGAATATAGGATTCTATATTGACAGTCTTTTTCTTTCAGCACTTTGAATATGTTTTCCCACTGCCACCTCCATTGTTTCTGATGAGAAGTCATCTATTACTCTTATTGAGGTTCCCTTGTAAGTGGCTTCAGTTGTCTCATGTTGCTTTCAAAAGTTTCTCTTTGTCTTTGGGTTTTAGCATTCTTATTATGGTATGTTTGTTGATTTCTTCTTGTTTATCCTAATTGGGGTTCATTGAGATTTCTCAGATGTGTAGATAATGTTTCTCATCAAATTTGGGATGTTTACAGCCATTATTTATTGGAATATTTTTTCCGCTCCTTTCTTTCTCTGATATTCCCATTACAAGTATGTTGGAGTGCTTAATGGTTCTTTACCCCATTAAATTTTCATTCTTTTTTCTTTCTGATCTTCAACCTGGATACAATTATCCCATTAAACATCACAACCCAATGAGGTAAGTAGTATTATTATCCTCATTTTTATAGATGAGAAAACTGAGGCTCAGATTAAGTGACTTGCCAAGGTCACAGAGTGGTAAGTATGGCTGTGAAGTTCAAACAGGTCTGACTCCAAAGTTTGGACTACTTCCTCTATATCATATCATCTTTCTATTCTCCAGCAACCACAAACAAACAACTGGGGGATTTGGGGTAGGCTGCCTTTCTTCTAGAGAGCTCTTATTTCTACCCCTCTTTAGTATTCTTTGCTAGTATGTTCCTCTTCTAAAATTAATATATCTAATCCCTAACATGTAATAGACAATGATTCAATGTTTATTGCTTTGAATTCAATCATTACTCAATGGTAGCTAGCTTAAATGACTATGAGAACATTAATGTTTTGATCTAAATTCTTTCATTAGAAAAAATATAAAGCTATTTGAAGACAGTGATAACCTAATAGGGAAATGTCCATTAAATATGTTGACTAACTTATGAAAACTACCTACTGTTACTGCTGATAGGTCTCATTCAAGAGCATTTGTTGATGTTTAGGCCTGGAGTCTTGGTCATTTATTAACTAGGAAAATAAAATTAGGGACAAATGGGCTCTAGAAATAAATATTTCAACACTTAAATAGTTTTTTAGTTTTGTATGTATAGGAGCCAGTCTTGAAAGAATGTTACCACTAGGGACAAATATTTAAGACCTCATATAAATTATAATGATTAAAAAAATGCCTGGAAGTAATCCACTGTAATTTATCCTGAGAAAATGATACTCTTTATTCCCTACCCTCCATACTCATTATATTGTCTATCCCAGAGAGTGTTTGATTACAGAAAATGTTTTCTACCAATTCTTTCCAAAAGCTGAAAGGGATTTTAATTCAGTTTTCTCTCCCTCAGTTAGCTTCTCTTCTTCAATTCCAAATAAATTGCTATCTATATACAAATCCTAGATCCTAGATTCTGATGCAAGAAAGACCTCCTGGGACTCGTAATCTTTATGTCTTCTAGCTGCCACTGATTTCTGTAGTATTATCTGTAGTAGATGATATTAGAGAAGCAGCCTGGAGATCTGACTGCTGCCTTTTGTTCTTTCCAAATTCTATCACCAATATCTTCCCATGTAGTTTATATCCATTTACTAGACGCAATGCTTGCCATGCTATTTCTGTATCTAAAAGAGAAAGAAAAAACATCAGTTTATATGTGGCTTAATTGATTTTATTCCAAGTCTAGTTTATGTTGTTTTGCCTTGGAGTTCAGTGTAGGCTATAAGGCCATATAATTATTTGATTTTATTGTGTTTTATACAATCTCAAATTTGTAATAACTCAGCAAGATTAAACTAATGGCTAAGAATAACAACAATAAAATCTTAAAATCGATGTTTGAGAGCTTGTCCTAATTCAATGATATATGTAAAGAAACAAGGATACAGACAGTGTGCTAAAGAGGGTTAAGCTATAATTAATAATACACAAACCTCTATCTTAGATAACAGATTATAGGTACTGTAAGAATGAAATCATTTTCAAAATGGGGAAACAAATAAAAGAAGTTATCAGGGTATTGAGGACACTTTGTTACTTTTTCCTTTTGATCAGAGAGTGGTTGTAGGACCCCTCATTAGGATAAGTAAGTTTAAGAATGCTTGCAGGCATATGGAAGCTTGAGGTGTAAGAGTATATAGCATATAGCAGGAGGATTTGATTTATGGGTCTCAGAGCCTGGATGTGGGAAATTAGGAAGGAATGGAATTACTGCCTAGAGTCTGTGAAATCATAAGTGGACAAGCAATGTTTTTAGATTGAACCAATTTATGTCTCACATATGTATGCACTACAAATTTTCAAATGCATGTATAATTACTAAAACAGCTATTTATTTAGAAGTACTTAGTGTATAAAGCCTTTTTATTGCATATCTTTTCAATTAATGGATCATATTAGGTGGGGGTGTATGAAGTAATTTTATAAGTTTAAAAAGGGTTCTCACACTTGAAAAGACTAAAAATCACTAGCGTTGAGGATCCACAAACCTTCAATGAGATAGGAAAGATGGTACAATGCTGTATGAAAAGAATGCAGGGGAGTTTGGCACTGCTCATGTGTAAAAGCACTTCCCTTTAAATAGATTACTAGGCTGTATATAAATGATGATACTTTAGGGATAATAAAAGGCACAGCTTCTACCCAGCCTCCACCAAAAAAAGAAAGTCTGGTCTGTCATAGAAACTGAAATTCCTATACAGGTATAACTTGTTTAACTGCACTTTGCTTTATTATGCTTTGCAGATATTGCAGTTTTTTCCCTCAAATTTAAGGTTTCTAGCAACCCTGCACTGTCAGATGATGGCTAGCATTTTTTACCAAGAAAATATTTTTAAATTAAGGTATGTACATTGTTTTTTAGACAAAATGCTACTGCACACTTAATAGACTACAGTATAGTACAAACATAACTTTTACATGTGCTAGGAAACCAAAATATTCATGTGACTTGCTTCATTGGGATATTCACTTTATTGCAGTGGTCTGGAACCGAATCTGTAATATCTCTGAGATATGCCTGTATTATTCCTCCCTTTGGTTTAGGATAGTGAAATCATGTATTAAGATGCAAATAATAGTTAAAAGAATATATCACCTACTAGTTAACTATGAATTACTAATGAATTAGCATAGTATAGCATAATAGCATAATATCTTGTAGTCTCTTAGTCCTAAAGGAATAGGGCATAATGCAAGTACGAGTGTTCTGATCAGAATACCAATATATTAATAATTAACATAATTATAACTTGGACTAGAAATACTATTTTCAGCAAAGTGAAAGTAAATTTTGATGGCGTGAGTAGGAAGTGCCAAGACTGAGGAAAAGTGAGGACAAAGGTGTAAAGTGGTCGTGCACTGTCAAAGGAGGAGAGGAAGCACAGAAGGGAAAGTAGAGAAAAATTAAAAACATGTTTTCCTTAGTTCTCTTCCCTTCCTCCCATGTGCTTGGCCAAGCACATACTTCTCATGTGCTGCAGAGAAATCAAAGTGCTATATCTAAACGACAGAGGGGATAAGTAGTCACGAATGAACTTATGCTACAACTGAGTAATTATGCAGATGAAGCTACTTACTGGGAAAAGTGATAAAAGCCTGCCCCCTCATTCGTCCAGTCATCATTCGGAATTGAATTGGAGGTCCTTTCTTCTCCTGGAACCGAGCGAATAATGAGACAAGATCTCTTTCGGTCACCCGAGGGCTAAGGTTCTTCAGGTATAACACCTAATATAAACCAAGGATCACCAGAAATAACACATTAGGGAGGTAAGACAACTATTTAATTGTGGTAGGGATTAGTTAGTTTCAGATAAAGATGGTGGATTGAACACATGCATCTAATTTCAATCCCTCCAGAAAACTCTCCAAAAACTATAGAGACTTTTTTTTTAATACAAACTGACAAGGTAAGGAAGAACAAGGAAAGGAGGCAATAGCAACAATATTCTGGAAGCTGGAAAATAACTGAACGAGTGTACTCAAGAAAGCTGAATCTTAAACCAGCAGTGGGGAAAACCAGGAACTAACCCAATCTACACCTAAGAATCCTCAAACAGTTTAGAAACTGATATATTCAGGTGTCTCTGGAAATGGTTGTAAAGAGCTGGGGTTAAGATAAGGTGGGTAGGTTGAAAACTCTTGAAAAATAGGTTAGATCTTTAAACACCTCCCCTATAATATGCTACTGGGTAAAGACCACTCCCAATCTTGGTGAATATTGGAGGTTCATTCTCTGAACACAGGGAGAGCTAGATACAGTTGAGGATGTGAATACTGTTCCTAAAAACCAGGAGATTAAGAGAAATAATGTATTCTGAATGATGAGGATACCCCAAACACTTCCTCCCATTAGGCTCCCACAATGCTGGTGGTACCCTCCCATGCAAGAGTTTTGAAGTCTTCTCTGGGGAATCTGATTACCCCAAGAGGAAAGATCTAAAAATGCTGATTTTGGATGGGGAATTTCTCCAAGAAATGGATGAGCCAGATGACTTTAAGTGAAGCTCAAAGTCAATAAGGATCACTCATTTGCTCAGAGCTTCCAATCTGTTTTTGGCCCCTACTCATAAATATGAGCACAGATTATCAGGCATCTGAGAAAAGCCTCTAATGTGAAAGAGAACAGAAGAAACAAACAAATGAAAGCAAATGGGAGAAAACAGAAACTATGCAAGGACAAAAAAAAAACCTTAAAAAAGCCATCACTAATACCCTCAGAGAAATAAGAGAAAATATTCCATCTATTACGAATGGGATGCTATAAAAAAAGAGAAATATTCAAGAAAACAAAAAAGAGCTCCTAAGTGTGATTGAACTTAGTTCTTATCGGCTTAAAACAGATTGTTAAAAGATGTTTTGGGTAAGTTCAATTGTAATTATAAAGAAAATACCTATAGAGGATACACAAAAGAAAATGAGAAAGGAAAAAAGCACTTCACTACCAAAAATTCATTGAAATACAAAGGAGGACCTCAAGAAAGAAAAAGAGCAACAAAAGAGCTACAATACAGAAAACAACTAATAAATGGCAATAGTAAGTCCTCCCTATTAATAATTACTTTACCTATAAATGGATTAAACTCCCTAATCAAAGATGTAGAGTGGCTGAACAAATAAAAACCAAGATCTGACTATGTGCTGTCTGCAAGAAACTCACTTTAGATTTAAGGCCATACATAGGCTGAAAATGAAAGGATAAAAAAATAAATTCTATGCAAATTGTAACCAAAAAAGAGCAGGGTTGGCCATGCTTATATAAGATAAAATAGACTTTAAGTCAAAAACTTTCAAAGGAAACAAAAAAGGATATTATATAACGATAAAAAGGTCAATTTCACCAGGAGGATATAACTACTATAAATATATATACACCCAACATCAGAGCACCTAAATATATGACGCAAACTTTGAGAAAACTGAAGGAAACCAGAAAGCAACACAATATTACTAGGAGATTTCAATACCTCACTTTCAATAGCAGAAGAAAAACTAGAAAATTCACAAATTTGTGGGAACTAAACAATACTCTAGAAGAACTAATGGGTCAAAGAAGAAATCAAAAGGGAAATTAGAAAATACCTTGAGACAAATGAATATGAAACCACAATATACCAAAATTTATTGGATGCAGCAAGATCAATACTAAGAGGGAATTTTATAGCATTAAGTGCCTAAATTAAAAGAGGAGAAAGCTCTCAAACAACTTAACTCTATACTTCAAGGAACTAGAAAAAATAGAATAAACTAAGCTCAAAGTTATCAGAGGGAAATAATAAAGATTAGAACAGAAAAAAATGAAACAGAGATTAGAAAAATCATAGAAAAAAAATCAACCAAACTAAGAGCTGTTTTTTTTAAAAAAGATCAACAAAATTGACTACCTTTAGTTAGGCTAAGAAAAAAAAAGAAGACTCAAATAAAATTAGTTGTGAAAGAGGACTCATTACAATGGATGTCCCAGAAATAAAAAAGAATTATGAGAGACTACTCTGATAATCATATGCCAACAAATTGGATAACCTAGAAAAAAGGATAAATTCCTAGAAACATAAAACCTACCAAGACAAAATCATGAAGAAATACAAAATCTGAATAGATATATAATTAGCAATAAAATTGAATCAGTAATCAACAAAGAAAAGCCCAGGACCAGATGGCTTCACAGGTGAATTCTACCTAACATTTAAAGAAGAATTAATACCAATCCTCCTCAAACACTTCCTAAAAACTGAAGAGGAGGGAACACTCCCAAACTAATTTTATGAGGCCACCATTACCCTGACCAAAAGCAGAAAAAGACATTACAAGAAAAGAAAACTACAGGCCAATATCCCTGATGAATACAGATGCAAAAATCCTTAACAGAAAACTAGTAAACTGAATTAAAAAGCACATTTAAAGGATCATACATCATGACCAAATGGGATTTATCCCTGTGATGCAAGGATGGTTCAACATATGAAAATCAGTCAATAAGATATAACACATTAACAGAATGAAGGATAAAAATCACAAATCATCTCAAAAGACATCAATGGACAGATATCCCAGACAGAAAATCAATAAGGCAACAAAATGACACAATAGAACAAACAGACTTAATTGATATTTTCAGGACATTGCATCCAAAAAAAACAAAAACAAAAACCACCAAATCAAACAAAACAACAACAACAACCAGAATACACATTCTTTTCAAGTGCACACTGGAACATTCTCTAGGACAGACCACAAACTAGGACACAAAACAAGCCTCAGCAAATTTAAGAGGCCAGGGATTATTCCAAGCATCTTTTCTGACCACAACAGCAAGAAACTAGAAATCAACCACAGAAAGAGAAACGAGAAAAAAAAATGATTACATGGAGATGAAACATGCTACTAAAAAAGCAATAGGTCAAAAACAATGAAATCAAAGGGGAAGTTAAAAAATACCTTGAGACAAATGACAATGAAAACACAACCATACAAAATCTATGGAATGCAGCAAAAGCAGTCCAAAGAGGGAACTTCATAGTGATAAAGGTCTTCCTCAAAAACAAGAAAAATCTCAAATAAACAACCTAACCTACCACCTAAAAGAATTAGAAAAAGAAAAACAAACAAAACCTAAAGTCAGCAGAAGGAAGGAAATGATAAAAGTCAGGGAGGAAATAAATAAAATAGATATCAAAAAACAATGGAAAAAAATCAATAAGCCAAGAGCTGTTTTTTTGAAAATGTAAACAAAACTGACAAACCTCTGGTCAGGCTCAATGAGAAAAGAGAGAGAACCCAAATAAATGAGAAATCACAACTGATACTGCAGAAATACAAAAAAAAACATAAGAGAATACTATAAACAATTATATGCCAACAGATTGGACAACCTAGAAGAAACGGACAAGTTTCTAGAAACATACAGTCCACCAAAACGGAATCAAAAATAGATAGTTTGAACAGACCAATCACTAGAAGTGAAATAGAATCTGTAATTAAATAAAACTCCCTGCAAACAAAAGTCCAGGACTGGATGTCTTCACTGGGGAATTCTACCAAACATATAAAGAATAACTTACATCAATCCTTCTCAAACTCTTCCAAAAGACTGAAGAGTAGGGAACACTACCAAAGTCATTCTATGAAGCCACCATCATCCTGATACCAAATCCAGACAAAGACACTACCATAAAAGAAAATTACAGGTCAATATCTTTGATGAACATAGATGCAAAAAATTCTCAACAAAATATTAGCAAACCAAATCCAACAACACATAAAAAGGATCATACACCATGATCAAGTTGGATTCATCTCAGGGTCACAAGGATGGTTCAACATACGCAAATCAATCAATGTGATAGACCACATCAAGAAAAGAAAAGACGAAAAACACACTATCATCTCAACAGATGCAGAAAAAGCATTTGATAAAATTCAACATCCATTCATGATAAAAACTCTTATCAAAGTGGGTATAGAGCAAACATATCTCAACATAAGAAAAAGCTATTTATGATAAACCCACAGTCAACATAATACTTAACAGTGAAAAGGGAAAAGCCTTCCTACTAAAATCTGGAAGAAGACAATGATGCCCACTTTCACCATTTCTATTCAACATAGGACTGGAAGTCCTACCCACAGAAATCAGATAGTAAAAAGAAATAAAAGGTATCCAAATTAGAAGGAAAGAGGTAAAACTGTCATTATATGCAGATGACATTATACTATATATAGAAAACCCTAAAGACTCCATACAAAAACTACTAGAACTGATAAGCAAATTCAGCAAGGTAGCAGGATACAAGATTAACATATAGAAATCTGTTGAATTTCTTTACACTAACAATGAAATATCAGAAAGGGAAAGTTAAAAAAATATCCCTTTAAAAATTACATCATCAACATCACTAATCATTAGAGAAATGCAAATCAAAACTACAATGACGTATCACCTCACACCAGTCAGAATGGACATCATCAAAAAATCTACAAACAATAAATGCTGGACAGGGTGTGGAGAAAAGGGAACCCTCTTGCACTGTTGGTGGGAATGTAAATTGATACAGCCACTAGGGAGAACAGTATGGAGGTTCCTTAAAAAACTAAAAATAGAGTTACCATATGATCCAGCAATCCCATTCCAGGGCATATATCTGGAGAAAACTCTAACTCAAAAAGATACATGCACCTCAGTGTTCATAACAGCACTATTTACAATAGCCAAGAAATGGAAGCAACCTAAATATATATCAACAGATTAATGGAAAAAGATGTGGTATATATATACAATGGAATACTACCTAGGCACAAAATTGAATGAAACAATGCCATTTGCTGCAACATGGACGGACCTAGAGATTGTCATACTAAGTGAAGAAAGTCAGACAAAGACAAATATCATGATATCACTTATATGTGGAATCTAAAATATGATAAAAATGAACTTATTTACAGAACAGAAATAGACTCACAGACACAGAAAACAAACTTATGGTTACCAAAGAGGAAAGGCAGGGAGGAGGGATAAACTAGGAATTTGGGATTAGCAGACAGAAACTACTATTTATAAAATAGATAAGCAACAAGATCCTACTGTATAGCACAGGGAACTATATTCAATATCTTGTAATAAACTATAATGGAAAATAATCTGAAAAATTATATACAGTAAGTCCCCTACATAAATGACTTCCATTTCAAGAGTGTGTTCTAAGTCCAATTTGTTCGTAAGTCCAACAAAGTTAGCCTAGGTACCCAACTAACACAATTGGCTATTTAGTACTGTACTGTAATAGGTTTATAATACTTTTCACACAAATAATACATAAAAAACAAACACAAAAAAATAAAGAAAACATTTTATACATTACAGTACAGTACCTTGAAAAGTACAGTAGTACAGTACAACAGCTGGCATACAGGGGCTGGCATTGAGTGAACAGGCAAGAAGAGTTACTGACTGGAGGAAGGAGAGGAAGTGGGAGATGGTAGAGCTGAAGGATCATCAGCAACAGGAGATGGAGGGCAAGCTGCAATTTCACTCACGCCTGACGTTGATGACACAGGTTCTGGTTCCTTGCTGGATTCAGTTCTATCTACCCTCTTTAAAAAAATGATCTAGTGATGTCTGGGTAGTAGCTCTATTTTTCCCATCATAGATGACACGGTAGCACTCGACTGCATTCTGAACGGCTGCTGCAACCTTTGTGTACCTTTCTACTTTCGGGTCCTATGCCTCAAAAACTAACAGTGCCTCCTTAAATAAAGAAAATCCCCTTGCCATTTCCTGCATCGTGAATCTTTTCGGTTCTCCAGTTACTTCTTCCTCTTGTCTCTCTTCGTCCTTTCTCTGGGCCTCCAATTCCATCAGGTCTTCATTAGTAAGCTCCTCGTGCTGCACAGCAAGGAGTTCAATGAAGTCGTCCTCTTGCAGATCTAGCTCCAGCTGCTCGTTGAGGGTCACTACATTGCTGAAGACCTCTTTGGACTCCTCATCCACCTTCTCAAATCCACGAAAATTGTGAACAAACTGTGGGCCAAGGTTCTTCCAAACCCCATTCATGGTGATGGTCATAACCTCACGCCAAGCAAAGTCAATGTTTTTTATGGCCTTGTAGATGTCATAGTCCTTCCAAAATTGTCGCCAAGTTGCTCCTGATTCGTCACTCACCTTTACTGCCTGATAAAAAGTGTGATGTAAATAATATTTCTTGTAGGTTGCTATAACTCCCTGGTTCATAGGTTGGATGAGCGATGTAGATTCAGTGGCATATGAACTACTGTACTTTGATGTTGGGATGAAAATCGTCCATGAATGGGGGTTGGCTTGGACACTGTTGAGCAGCAAAAGAATGCTGAATGGGACATCCTCCTCCAAGCAATATTTCTCTACCTCTGGGATAAATTGGTGGAAAAACCAGTCCTGGAAAATGGCCTATGTAACCCAGGTTTTGGGGTTACTCTTCCACACAATAGGACGAGAGCCCTTGGCTATGTTTTAAGGGCTCTTGAGTTCTCTGAATGATAAAACTAAGCGAGGCTTCAGCTTCATATCGCTGGAAGTACTGCCACCAAACAACAGAGATAGCCTAACCTTTGCTGCTTTATAGCTTGGCATCAACTTTTCCTCCTTACTGATGTAACTTCGGTCTGGCTTCCTCTTCCAGTACAGTCCTGACTCATCCACATTAAAAACCTGCTCAGGTAAATACACACCTTTATCGATAAT
Organism: Mesoplodon bidens; assembly: GCF_964165515.1. Lineage (NCBI taxonomy): Eukaryota > Metazoa > Chordata > Mammalia > Artiodactyla > Ziphiidae > Mesoplodon > Mesoplodon bidens. The sequence continues at coordinate 47,893,420 of NC_138163.1, read as the reverse complement.
TTCTCGAAACATTTCAGGAAATTCCTGGGCAGCTACTGTTATCTGCACTCACTGCCTCGCCACTTACTTTTACCTTGTGAAGGTTGGCTCTAGCCTTGAACCGATAAAACCAGCCATGGCTGACATTAAAAGATGCACCCTCGGATTCTTCCCCGTGTTTCTTCTTCAAGTCTTCATAAAGGCTTTTAGGTTTCTCTTAAATCAGCATTAAGCTGAGTGGGACTCAACGCAGATGCCGATCCTGCATCCACACACTGAGAAGTTTCTCCATCTCCTCCATCACTTTTCCACGCTTCTTTGATATTATTGTTGACATCATTGGCAGAGCAGACTTCATATGTTACATGATCTTGTCCTTGTTCTCCAAAATCATGCTGATGGTTGAAAGGTTCATGTTATAAGAACGAGTGACATCTACCATTGTTCTGCCTCGCTCCACTCTCTCAGGTATTTTCACTTTTGTTTCCATCGTTAACACTTGGCGCTTCTTAGCAGTACCAGCTACATCACCACTGCTTTTATGCTTGCTTCCAGACAACCTGAGCTTAAAATAAAGATACTGTACTACTGTACACTATACACTACTGTAAAGTACACAAAAGCACAATCACTTGTAGAGGATGCATGCATGTGACAATCTACGCCAGACATGTGAACTAACTTACGTGATTGGACATGTAAATGCATGTTCGCATCTCTGAAAGTTCACAACTTGAAGGTTTGTATGTAGGGGACTAACTGTATACGTGTGTCTGTGTGTGTGTTTGTGTGTATAAAAAACTGAATCACTTTGCTGTACACTAGAAACTAACACAACATTGTAAATTATACTTCAGTAAAAAAAAACAGAAACATTAAAAAAAATTGAAAAAGACACAAATAAATGGAAAGACATCCCATATTCATGGATTAGAAATATTAATATTGTCAAAATGTACATACTACTCATAGTGATCTACAGATTCAATGCAATTGTTATCAAAATTCCAGTGACAGGGACTTGTCTGGTGGCGCAGTGGCTTAGAATCCACCTGCCAGTGCAAGGGACAAGTGTTCGATCACTGGTCTGGGAAGATTCCACATGTTGCAGAGCAACAAGCCTGTGCGCCACAACTACTGAGCCTGCACTCTAGAGCCCTTGCACCACAACTACTGAAGTCCGAGCACCTAGAGCCCATGCTCTGCAACAAGAGAAGCCACTGCAATGAGAAGCCTGCACACCACAACAAAGATTAGCCCCTGCTCGCCACGACTAGAGAAAGCCTGTGCACAGCAAAGAAGACCCAACATAGCCAAAAAAAAAAAAACCAACCAATTACAAATGTTATGAAAATAAAAGAAGTCCTAAAATTCATATGGAACCACAAGAGACCCCAAATCAACAAAGCAATCTTGAGGAAGAAGAACAAAGTACGATGTGTCACGTATCCTGATTTCAAACTATAGTAATCAAAACAGTAAGGTACTAGCATAAAAATAAACTGACATATTGACCAATGGAACAGAATAGAGGGCCTAGAAGTAAACCACACATTTATCGTAAACTGATCTTAGACAAGGAGGGCAAGAATACACAATGGGGAAAAGACAGTCTTTTTAATAAACGGTGCTTGGAAAACTGGATATCCAGTACAAAAGAATGAAATTAGATGCTTCTCTTACACCCTATACAAAACCTAACTCAAAAGGAAGTAAAGACTTAAAAATAAGACATAAAACTCTAAAAGTCCTAGAAGAAAACATAGAAAAATCTTGACCCTGGTCTTGGCAATAATTTCTTAGATATGCTGTGAAAAGCACAAGAAACAAAAGCAAAAACAGACAAGTTCATTACATCAATTCAAACCAATATGCATAGCAAAGGAAACAATCAGCAAAGTTAAAAAGCAACCTACAGAATGGGAGAAAGTATTTCCAAATCATGTATCTAATGAAGGGTTAATATCTAAAATATATAAGGGATTCCTGAAACTCAAAAGCAAAAAAAAAAAAAAGATGTGTTGGTAAGGATGTAGAGAAATTTTAAACCCTTGTACACTGTTGGTGGATATGTAAATTTGTACAACCACAATGGAAAACAGTTGAAAGATCATTAAAAAATTAAAAATAGAACACACATAATCCAGCAATCCCACTTCTGGCTATATATCTAAAAGAACTGGAATCAGAAGCTGGAAGAAATATCTGCATTCCCATGTTCACTGCACCATTGTTCAAAATAGCAAAGACATGGAAACAACCTAAATGTCTATTGACAGATGAATGGATAAAAAGAAAATGTGGTGTATAAATACAAAAAGGTATTATCCAGCCTTAAAAACGAATAAAATCTTGTCATTTGCTACAACGTAGGTGAACTTGGAACACATGCTAAATGAAATAAACCAGAAACAGAAGAACAAATACTACATGACCCACATATATCAGGAATCTAAAATAGTCAAACTCATAGAAGCATAGAATCGTGTTTACCAGGGGCTAGGAGGAGGGGTAATTGAGGAGGTGTTCATCAAAGGGTATACAGTTTCACTTATGCAAGGTGAGTAAGTCCTATAGATCTATTGAACAGCAGAGTATAGATAGTTAACAATACTGTATTGGATACTTAAAAATTTGTTAAAAGGATAGATCTTAAGTTAAATATTCTTATCAAAAGAAAAAATGGAGGGAGGAAATTCCTGGAGGTGATGGTTAAGTTTAGGGCATTGTATTGGTGATGGTTTCATGGTGTATATTTATCTTCAAACCCACCAAGATGCATACATTAAATATGTACAGCCTTTTTTGTATGTGAAACATACTTCAATTGAAGAAAAACTTAACCAAGGAAGTAAAGGACTTGTACATTGAAAACCACAAAACATTGCTCAAAGAAATTAAAGACAACACAAACTCAAAGATGTCCCATGTTCATGGACTAGAAGACATTATTAAAATGTCCACACTATCCATAGTGGTCTACAGATTTAATGCAATTCGTATCAAAATCCCAATGTTATTTTTTGTAGAAATAGAAAAACAATCCTAAAATTCATAAGGAACCAGAAGAGACCCCCAAATAGCCAGAACAATCTTGAGAAGTAAGAACAAAACTGGGGAGGCCTCACACTTCTTAATTTCAAAATAAATTACAAATCTACAATAATCAAAACAGTATGATACTGGCATAAAGACAGACATGTAGACTAATGGAATAGAATAGAGAGCCCAGAAATAAACCCACACATATACAGTCAACTGATTAATAAGGGGGGCAAGAATACACAATGGGGAAAGGATAGTCCCTTCAACCAATGGCGTTGGGGAAAGTTGATATCCACATGCAAAAGTATAAAATTGGCCTCTTATTTATATCATACACGAACATCAACTCAAAGTGGATTAAAGATTTAAACATAATACCTGAAACTCTAAAACTTCTAGAAGACAATATAGGGGAAAAACCTCATGACACTGGCCTTGGCAATGATTTCTTAGATATTACAGCAGAAATAAAGCAAAAATAAAGTGGGACTACATCACTAAAACACTTCTGCACAGCAAAGGAAACAATCAGTAAAGTGAAAAGGCAACCTACGGAATGGGAGAAATATTTGGAAACCATATATCTGATTAGAGGTTAATATTTAAAATATATAAGGAACTACCACAACTCCATAGCAAAAGACAACTTGAAAAAAATGGGCAAAAGACCTAAATAGGCATTTCTTCAAAGAACACATACAGAAAATAAATGTTGATGAGAATGTGGATAAATTGGAACCCTTGTGCACTTTTGGTATGAAAGGAAAATGGTACAGCTCCTACAGAGAACAGTATGGACGTTCTTCAAAAAATTAAAAATAGAACTACCATATGATCCAAGAATCCCAGTTCTGGTTACTTATCCAAAAAATTAAAATCAGAATCTTGAAGAGATATCAGAACTCACATGTTTACTGCAGCACTCACAACAGCCAAGAGGTGGAAGCAACCTAAATGTCCACCACAGATGAATGAATAAAAAAATGTGATATATACATACAGTGGAATATGATTTAGCTAGAAAAAAGGAAGGAAATCTTGTCATATGCTACAACATGGATAAACTTCGAGGGCACTATGCTAAGTGAAATAAGCCAGTCACAGAAGAACAAATACTGCAAAATTTCACTTATATATGGTATCTACAGTAGTCAAAGTCATTGAAGCAGAAAGTAGAATGGTAGTTTCCAGGGCCCGGGAGGATGAGGAAACAGGGAGTTGCTGTTCAGTGGGCATAAATTTCAGTCATGCAAGATGAAAAGTTCTAGAGATCTGCTGTACAACACTGTGCCTACAGTTTACAATATGTAATGTACACTTGAAATTTTGTTAAAGGTAGATCTCAGGTTATGTGCATTTTATTGCACTGGAGGAGAAAAAAAGAGATACATTGGCTAGCATAAGTTAAATGCTTTACAGCTTAAAAAAACTTGAGAAAAATTCGGACAGGAGCAGCAAAAGCAAAGAGCTAGAAAACAGAGCCTGCTTAAATGACTTACCATTGAAACATATGAGTAAATATATTAAACATTGCAATAAGCAGTAGACTCTTTATGTCTCAAAGCCTTTGAAGCTGGATGTTCACATATTTAGCATTTAACCACACTCATATCTTAAAGATAAGGGCATAGAATAACTGACTTGTGATTCACTTAAGTAATTTCAGGTGATCCAGAGTTTTGGCTCTGAAATACTCATTATGAAAGCATCATCAAATTAAATAACCAGAGAAAGGGAGAGGTATGTGAAACATACTGCAAGTTTCTCACCAAGTAGGAAAGATCCATACTAAGATCATTCCCTTTGATACGAACATTTTTTTAAAAATCAAGAGGACTTCTGGTCAAGGTGGCTCGGTCACTTCTTGCTTGGATGCATCTTCTCTGTTCTAAAAATATACATACATACATGCATACATACATACATACACATGGGTATGTATGTATGTATATGTCCACAACATATATATATATATATATATATATATATTCATATATACAAAGATACACACAAAGATACAGCTAGGCTCAAAAACAAGATTAATATTTCTGTGAAAGAGAAAAACAGAAACTCCAAGTGGTAACAGAGGATGAAGCTCTTCCTGGTATCCCTCTGCAATAAACAGTGTTGTTTTGTATTTTTTGAACTTTATATATGGTATTATACTGTATGCATTTTCTGCAGCTACCTGTTTACATTTTTAAAAAATACTTCATTTTTAGAACAGTTTTAGAATTATAGAAAAACTGAGTAGTACAAAGAGTTCCCATACACCCCACACCCAATATCTCCTATAATTAACATCTTACATTACTATGGTACGTTTCTTTAAATAAATAAATTAATATTGATACATTATTAATAACTAAAGTCCATAGTTTATTTAGATTTCCTTAGTTTTTCCCTAATGTCCTTTTTCTGTTCCAGGATCCCATCCAGGATATCATAGTACATTTAGTTTTCATATGTCTTTAGTCTCCTCTTGGCTGTGGCAGTTTCTCAAACTTTTCTTGTTTTTAATGATCTTGACATTTTTGAGGAGTACTGGTTGGGTATTTTGTAGGATGCTCCACTACTAGAATTTTTTTAAATTTATTTTTTGGCTGCGCTGTGTCTTCATTGCTGCATGCGGGCTTTCTCTAGTTGTGGTGAGGGGGGGCTATTCTTCGCTGCGGTGCATGGGCTTCTCATTGTGGTGGCTTCTCTCTTTGCAAAGCACGGGCTCTAGGCATGCGGGCTTCAGTAGTTGCAGCACTTGGGCTCAGTAGTTGTGGCACGCAGGCCCTAGAGCATGCAGGCTTCAGTAGCTGCAGCACATGGGCTCAGTAGTTGTGGCGCACGAGCTCTACAGAGCGTGGGCTTCAGCAGTTGTGGCGTGTGGGCTCAGTAGTTGCAGCTTGCAGGCTCTAGAGCGTGGGCTCAGTAGTTGTGGCGCACGGGCTTAGTTGCTCTGCGGTACGTGGGATCTTCCTGGACCAGTGATCAAACCAGTGTCTCCTGTATTGGCAGGTGGATTCTTAACTGCTGGACCACCAGGAAAGTCCCCACTACTAGAATTTTTCTGATGTTTTCCTATGGTTATATTGTGGTTATGGATTACTAGGAGGAAGACTACAGAGAAAAAGTACAATTTTGATCACATCATATCAAGCACACATACTATCAACATGATTTATGATTGATCTGTGCTTCGATCACCTGAGGCAGTGTTTGCTGGGTTTCTACACTGTAACGTTACTCTTTATTTCTTTCTGTATTTCCATACTGTATTCTTTGGAAAGAAGTCACTAAGAGTAGCTCAAAACTAAGAAGTCAGGAGTTATGCTTCCCTTCCTTGAGGTGGAGCATCTACATAAACTATTTAGAATTCTTCTTCATGGGATACTTGTCTCCTCTCCCCCATTTATTGATTCATTCAGTCATTTTATTATCAGTATTGACTCATAGATATTCTATACTTTGGGTTATAATCCAATATTAATTTACTTAGTTTGTTGTACATTCCCTGTTTTTGTTTGTCTGATAAACTATTTTTCCTCCAATTTTGAATGATTGTTCTTCCTGGATATAGAATTCTAGTTGGGTGTTTTTCCTTTCATCACTTTAAATATTTTACTCTACTCTCTTCTTGCTTGCATGGTTTCTGATGAGAAATCCAGTGTAATTATTATCTTTGTTCCTCTATAGGTAGTTTTTCTCTGGCCATTTTCAATATTTTCTCTTGGTCTTCAGTTTTCTGTGTTTGAACATGATATGCTTAGGTGTATTTTTTTGGTATTTATCCTACTTTGTGTTCTTTGCTTGGATTCTGAATCTGTGGTCTGGTGTCTGTCATTAATTTTGGAAAATTCTCAGCCATTCTTACTTCAAATATTTCTTCTGCTCCTTTCTGTTTTTCTTTTTCTTCTGCTCCTTTCTTCTTCTACTATTCTAATAATGTGTATGTTACACCTTTTGAAATTGTCCTTGGATATTGTTACTTTTTTTTTTTTTTGCAGTATGCGGGCTTCTCACTGTTGTGGCCTCTCCCGTTGTGGAGCACAGGCTCCAGACGTGCAGGCTCAGCGGCCATGGCTCACGGGCCCAGCCGCTCCACGGCATGTGGGATCTTCCCAGACCAGGGCACGAAACTGTGTCCCCTGCATCGGCAGGCGGACTCCCAACCACTGTGCCACCAGGGAAGCCCCTGTTACATTTTCAAAGTCTTTTTAAAATCTCTTCATTTCAGTTTGGGAGGATTCTATTGACATGTCTTCAAGCTTACTAATTCTTCCCTTGGCTGTATGCAGTCTGCCCATGAGCCTATAAAAGGCATTATTTCTTTTCCTTTTTCTTTTTTTTTTGGCCATGCCACATGGCTTGCGGGAATCTCAGTTCACTGACCAGGGACTGAACCTGGGCCATGGCAATGAAAGCCCAGAATCCCAACCACTAGGCCACCAGGGAACTCCCAAAGGCATCATTTCTGTTATAGTGTTTTTGATTTCTTGCATCTTTCTAGAGTTTCTCTCTGCTTACATTATCCATTTGTCCTTGCATGTTGTATACTATTTCTAAAAGACTCTTTATCATATTAATTAGTTATTTTAAATTCCATATATATGATCATTCAAAAACCTATGTTGTATCTCAGTTTGGTTCTGATGCTTGTTTTGTCTCTTGAGACTGTGGTTTTTCTTTTAGCATGCCTTATCATTTCTTTTTTGTTGAAAACCAGACACGATGCATAACATAATAGAAACTGAGATAAACAAGTCATTAATGTGAGGTTTTATGTTAATCTGGCTAGAAGCCGGGCTGTGTTTAATGTTTACTCTAGCTGTAGGTGTCAGAGGTTTTTCAATTTCCTCTAACATCCTTGTTTTTGTCTCCCTTGTTTTCTTTGGGTTTCCCTAAAAACGTCTTAGAGTCTGAGCCTTGCAGGTCTTTGGACTGTAATCCACAGTTAACATACTGAAGCCCTGCTGATGTGGTAGTAAGGTGTGGGGTTTGGGAAAACATTCTGCAATCCTATAATTAAGTTTCAGTCTTTTATTGTGCCCATGTACTCAGCCTGTAACCTTCACAAGTATTTCACAGCTTTTATTCTCTTTCTCTTAGATGAGACAGTAAGGCTAGAGGAGCCTGGAGTTGGATAATTTCCCTTCTCCCACACTAGAGAAGGCTTTGGTAAAGTTGTTTTACTTGCTGGATAGCTCTTTGTTAAGTAGAAGCTCTGGATGTATTTCAAATTGATTACTTTTCCTGTTACCATGCCAGGAGCAGGAGACTTTTTCTTGGCTCTTCACACTGACAACCCAGTGGAGCTCCTGGAGGTAAAAGTCATGAAAATGTGGGGGCCCCCATAGACTGTGGCCCCCAGGAGTTTGTTACTCAAACACTAATCTACACTCTGCTTCCTGCAATTTGTCAAAGTTACCGCTTAAGTGTTCCTACCAGTTTATGGCTCTAGTGCTTTCTGCTCCTGATAAGCAGATCTGGGCTGTCATTCTTTGTAATTGCCTGTCTCTCCAGATTTCAGGGTTGCAGTTTGCTCTCTGATGTCAAATCCCTGATGGGTCCAAGAAAAGTCATTGATTTTTAGTTTGTTCAGCTGTTCTTCCTGTTGTAAGAGAGCAGTGATGACTTCTAAGCACTTTACATGTTGGCACTGAAACTCAAAGTCTGCAACAAACTTTTTTCATTCAATATTGTTTGTGAGTTTCATCCACATTGATACCTGTAGTTCTATTTCATTCATTTTCTCTTCTGTATAGTATTCTATTTTATGAATATAACATGCTTTATCCATTCTCCTGCTTATGAACATGTATGTTGTTCATAAACAATGCTACTATGAGCATCCTTATAACATCTAATGTGCATGTGTAAGAGTTCCCCTAGGATAGATACCAAGAAGTGGGATTACTGACTTATAGTGTATGAGCATCTTTCATTTTACTAGATATTGCCACAATGTTCTTGAAAGTGGTTGTACTCATTTATATTCACCTAGCAGTATATTAAGAGTTCTTGCTGTTCCATGTGTTCACCAATACTTGGCACTGTCAGGCCTTTAAATGTACGCCAACATCCTGGGTGTTAAATGCTATCTCATTGTAGTTTATTTTGCATTTCTTTGATTACTAATGAGACTTTATAAGTTAATTGTCCATTCATGTTTTCTCCCTTGTGAATTGCCTGTTCATATCTTCTGGCCATTTTTATTGGGTTGTTTCTCTTTTTCTTATTGATTTGTAGGGAAAGATTTCCTTAAAATGTCTCAAAAAGCACAAACCGTCAAATAAAATACCGATGATTTAATTACGTTACAATGAAAGGCTTCTGCTTAACAAAAGACATCAGAAACAATGTTAAAAATATAAGCTACTCACCAGGTGCAGCAAGGGTTTGTATCCAGAATTTTAAAATAAAATCTATAAATAATATTGAAAACTAAATAATCAAAATCTATAAATAATATTAAAAACTAAATAATCAAATAATGGGCAAAGAAACAGAACAGGCAATTCACAGAAGGTTCCTGAAAGACTAATGAATGTATGAATACATGCATAACTTCATTGGAAATCAGGAACATGCAAATTAAAACCATGAGATACCTTTCAAACACATTAGACTGGCAAAAATAAAAAGTCAAAAACTTTAAAGTCTTAGCAAAGATGTGAAAGAGATTTCTTAAACCCTGCTCATGGAGGTGAAGATACACATACCCTATATCACAGTAATTCCACTCCTAGATATGTAATATAGAACAGTGATTCTTAAAATGTCACTCTCAGACCAGCATCATCATCAGTATCTCCTGGGAAACTGGAAATGCAAATTCTCAGGTCCTACTCCAGATGTATAGAACAAAAAATTCTGGGGGGCGGAACCCAGCAATCTGTGTTTTAACAAGTCTTCCAGGTGATTCTGCTGCACACTAACATTTGAGAATCACTGCAATAGAGCAATATTTTTCTGGCCTTTTTGACTGAGATCTATAGGAAGAAATGCATTTTATATTCTGGCCCACACACATATCACACACACACACATTAAACAAAAGCTTCAAGAAACAATAATTATCCTTACTACTCTATGGAATGCAGTTTGATATTTTCTATTCTATTTCATTTCTTTAAAAAATTGCTGGTTGTGACCTAATAATAGTAATTTAAAATTTGAAAACCTGTCCTAGAGAAACTCCTGTACATATGCAACAGGAGATATGTACAATAATGTTTGCTGCAGAACTGTCTATAACAAAAAAAAATGAAAAGAAAAAATCTTCAGGAGAATGGATAAATGAATTATAGTATCTTTCTACAATGGAATACTACATAGTTCCTTATATCTTTAGAAATAAATTTCAAAAACTTGTATATTGAGTCAAAAAAGCAAGTTGTAGAAGGGTATGTAGAGTATGGTATCATCTATACATTTTAAAAATATGTAAAACTATATGTTGTTTATGAATATATAGATATATAGTAAAAATATAAAAACACAGATGGGAATGATAAATAGCAAATACAGGATCGTGGTTACCACTGGAAAGGAGAAAGAGGAATGGGATTGGTGAGGGATACATGAAAGTCTTCAGGCATCTCTATAAGGCCTTATTTTTTTAATTAGGCAAATATGGAAACTGTTAAGAATTGATAGAGAATTCCCTGGCGATCCAGTGGTTAGGACTCTGTGCTCTCACTGCCAAGGGCCTGGGTTCAATCCCTGGTCAGGGAACTAAAATCCCACAAGCTGCGTGGCATGGTCAAGAAAAAAAACGGCAAGAATTGATAAAGATGGCTGGCTGGGTACAAAGGATTTTGCTATATTATTCTCTGTCACTTTTTGTAATGAGTAATATTTCATAATAAAAAATAAATAAAAATCAAGCTACCCTTGAACATCAAGAATATATTAGAAATGCAATAATTCAAAGGAAACTGCTTTAATATCCCTTACCTACGATGCCTTTTTAAAAATTCAGGGACAGCCAGAAGCTAACATTATTTTTTTGGTTTCGTTTTTTAAATTAGACGCAATCAAGTATATACTCCAGGGGCTTGTGTTGCTTCTTTGAGTGACATGATAATGAAATTTTCAATTCTGTATGTAACATATACCATGAATGTGAAATAATGATCTGATCAACAAAACAAGGATTATTTACAACTTTTCTTAGATATTTGCCAATTCCTCAAGGCTTAGAGGCCCTGTGCTTTCACTTTGCTGCTTAGCTATCAGCAACTTAAGTCATATGTCATATAAAAGCCAGGTGGAGCATTCTGAAGAGAAAACTCATGTGGTAATACTAAACCCTACTCACAACCAGGCACCATGGCTACCAGATATGGTGGTACTATGAATACTACTTGATTTATTAGTAGCCTAGGAAATTAGAGGTTACTTTTTTTCCATTGAGGGTTTCTAGTGGGTATGGACTGATCAAGATTTCTTTAAAATTCTAAGGGTAGCTTAAGACATTAGAAAACCACAAAGAACATCATAGGAAATACGTTACTTATATAGTCAGAGCTACTTATATAGCAGAGGATGAATAGTCAAGGTCAAGGAAAAACACAATCACTGTGCCTATGTCATGATTCTTTGGTATAATAAAAGCTAATATAAAAGTATTATTTTAGGTAGAAGTAAATAAAAATGAAAACAACCCATTTTGTTTTCTTGGTTTGGCCTATACCTTGTTTGGATCCCCTGGATTATATGAAGAAAACATAGGAATTTTTCGGATCTCTTCCTCTGACAAACGATTTCTCTGGATCTCATCTTCTGGGACAAATTCTATTGGCTGCGTCAGCTTCTTAGGCCCCGTCCAACACTGCTCAGGTGAATTATCAATAACTTTTGCCACATGGAGACTGGGACCTTTACCCTGTGCTGCCTGTTTTCCCTTGTCCTGGAGTAATGACGGGTTCTCAGCTGTGCCACTATCTCCCACTGATGTAGCTGAGACCAGTGAGTGGGAAGCAAAGGGTTCACCTCTCATTAGTTGGAACTCTTCAAGACGTTTTTTCATTATCATCTCTTGGTAAAAATTTTCCAGGTTGTTCATGGGATCACCTTTGTTCTTCTTTTGGGGTTCATCTGGATCAAGACAAAGAGATAGGGAAGTTCTACAAAGCCTACCAATACAACCTTTGACAAATTAATAAAAATTAAAATTTGAATCTCAGATAATGAAACTCTGCTGGGGCAGGTGTTTACAACCTGTGAAAAGTGACAATAATATATAGCTATGTTATTACAGTGCATCTTGGGCAAGGCCGGGTTTATGGTAAGGCAAGTGAGGCACCTGGGGTACAAAATTTGAGGTGCTCACTCTCAGGGTCATGCAAGTACATGCATCTAACTGATAAAGACATTTGAAAAATGTAACTAGTATGGCATTATCACACTTCACAAAATTAATAATTCCTTAGCATTATCTACTACGGAGTTCATATTCAAATGGCCCTGATTTTCTCAAAGATATCTTTTTACACTTGGTTCAGGATCTAAACCAGCCATTGGCTGTTATATCTTTTAAGCCTCATTAAAAAAACAAATAAACAGTTCCCCTTCTTTCCCACCCCTCCAATCTGTTTCTTCCCCCATCCCATTGATTTATTAGAGAAACCACATCATTTGTTCATAGAACAAATGAATTTGACTGGCTGTTCCTCATGATATTATTTAACTTGTTCCTCAATCCCCTCTATTTCTTACAAACTGGCAGTTAAATCTAGAGCTATGCTTTCAATGTGGCCACTAGCCACATGAGTCTATTTAAATTAATTTTTAAAATGTCAGTTCCTCTGTTAAATTAGGAATATCAAATGCTCAACAAGCACATGTGGCTAGTGGACACCATACTGGGCAGAATAAAGACCATTTACATCACTGTAGAAAGTTGCATTGGATAGTGCTGATTTAGATTTGGGTTCAATATTTTTAGGCAAGAGTCCTCCATATATTATATAGATGTGTATTTCCTATTACATCATGTCATAAGGCACATAATGTTTAGTGGTCCCCTTTTTAGTGATGCTAAAATTGATCAGTGGATTCAGGTGGTATTAGTCTGATCTTTCCATTATGAAGTTTTCCCGTTCACATTTCACCTAAGGGGTTTTGCATCTATTGATGACCATTGTCTAAATCCATTAATTTATTAAGAGTTGTAAAATGGGGCTCCCCTAATTCTATTATTTATTTTGTCCTTATTATTTCTATTATTTCTTCTGTATTTATTATCTGGAATTCTATAATGGACTTACCGTCATCAACTATGTGGTTTCCCTACATACAGTTCATACAGCAAAAGCAGGATAAATGCTTGATTTGCTTCCCATTATTTACCAACTATAAAAGTAATGAGTTGGTACTTTAAAAGTGTTAAAAATGATTATTTTTAGTATAATTGTGAGACCTGTATTTTCATATATTTGATGTGTTTCAATTAAATATAGTCATTCTTTTTAGTGGTCAAATTATCCCACTCAGGACTAGTGAAAGTCCCTTAAAATTGGCTCCTGTATTGCTTTCCAGTTTTCTGGCACAGCAAGATGTCTTAAGCTCATCTTGTATAATTCCTGACTCAAAGCTGGAATATTTCTCTAAGGACCACTGGCTCCTGTTAGTGGGAAATAGTGTTTAGAAACCACAATACGTTGTTAGTTCTGTTCATAAATGTTGAGTTGTTGTTGCTTCTAGGCCTTTTCAGTGAACAAAGGTAGGAAAATTTTTACGAAAAATAAATCATAAATTCATACTGGTATTTCCACTTCAAATTTAAGATTACAAGGTTTTAACTCGAACTCCTTGATTTTTGACTTGTATCTCTTTTCACATGTGCTTAAGATATTGGCTCTTAATGATATTAACAAAATTATTAGCTTTTTCCTACAGTATAGAGAACTTTTAAATGTCAGTAACAATACTAACATGGTTATCAACAATACTAATATGACTATCAACAACTACTTAATACAGTTTTATAATTCTTTGCAGTTACTTTTGACCTTAAAATATATCCCATTAGGAATATACAAATACTGTTTTGAAATCATTTTAAATAATTATTTTCTCTATATGGTTATGCTACCAACTTTATTCATAGTTAGGCTCATTTGCTTCAGGTTGTTTATAAATTTTAAGGATTGATCTTTTTTCTCTTTTGATTAAATTTTTAAATTATGTGAAACATTTACATGGGTCTAAAGTGAAAACTGTGTTATACAGTACCTTCACAGAAGTCTCACTTCCACCTCTGTCCCCTTCATCCCACTCCTTTCCTTCTCCATAAGTAATAATTTTATTAGGTTTTGGCTTTATGGTTCCATTGTTGTTTTTTTTTTGAAATATAAGCAAATAGGCACAAACACACCACACATATATATGTCTGTGTGTGTGTATGTGTGTGTGTATATATATATATATCACACATATATATGTGTGTATATATAGATATATAATTCATTACACCCCCTCTCCTACATAAAAGGTAACTTACTTCACTGTTCTACAACTTACTTTTTTGCACTTAGCAATATATCCTGGTGATAATTCCATATTAATGTATGGAACTCTTCCCTTTCTTTCTTATAGCTGCATAGTACTTCATTGTGTGGATGTACAATAGTTTATTCAACTACTCCCTTACTGATGCACCTTGGTGTTGCTTCCAGTCTTTTCTGCTATTGTGAATAATGCCCTGACAAACAGCCTTCTGCATATAGGATTTTGTATTTTCTCAGTATATCTTTGAAATAGATTCCAAGAAGTGGCATTGCTGAGATAAAAGGCAAATGTGTATGTAATTTTTCTATACATTGCTAAATTCTACTCTGTAGGAATTGTACTATTCTGCATTTCCACCAGCAGGGTATAAGAATATTTATGGAAGGATTTCTTAAGACCCAAAAAGCATTAACCATTAAGGAATATATCGACAAATTCAACTACATTAAAATTAAAAGCTTCTGTTCATCAAAATATCCTAAACAGAAAACTCACGGAATGGAAAAAGATATTTGCTATACAAATAACTGATAAAGAACACAATCATTAGGAAAATGGGCAAAAGACAGAAAAATGTGCCTCGCAAAAGAGGAAATACACTGGCTAATAAATATATGCAAAAGTGCTCAATGTTAGAATTCAGGGAAATACTAATTAAGAAGGGAATACCATATTGGAAAAAAATAAAAAAGAATACCAATACCACATGTCAGTGAGGCTGTAGGGCAAATGGAGCCCCCATACATTGCTGGTAGGAATGTGCAGCCACAGTGCAAATCACCATGACGTTACCTACTAACGCTGAATATATGCTCATAATATGACCGATCAATTCCACTCCTACATATATACCCTAGAATAATTTGGGCATAGTGCACCAGAATATAATAATAAGAATATTTAGATCAGTACTATTTATAACAGGCCTGAAACTAGCAAAAATATAAGTATCCACCTAAGAAGAATCAATTATAAAATTGTAGTAGGTTTATATAATGAAATCCTATATTACAACAAAAGTGAACAAATTTTGGTTACATATGACCAAGTGGATGAATATACTAATGTATACACTCAAAAATATTTATTCAGTGACTATTATGATCCAGGTAGTATTCTAGGTTCTTGGGACACATTAATAAAACAAAGATCCCTATCTTCAAAGAACTAAGTAAATTATATGGTATGCTAGAAGGTTATGAGTGCTATGAAAAAGAAAAAATACAGCAGCATAAGGGATAACTGGAAGGGCTAGAAGGTGGTGGTAATGTTGGTTGCAATTTTACTGTTGGTCTGAGTAGGTCTCATTGAGAAGGTGACATTTGAGAGAAGCCTTACAGAAAGTGAAGTAATCTATCATCCTGATATTGGAGTGAGGGCTCCAAGGTGGGAGTATGTTTCAAAAAATTTTTAAAGTCTGAAATCATACAAAGTATTTCTTTAATACATACAAAGTATTTCTCTGACCATAATGGAATCACATTAGAGATATACTGCTAGAAGAAACCTGGGAAAATATAAATATCTGGAAATTAAACAACACACTTCTAAATAACCCATAGGTCAAAGAACTTCCATAGGAAATTTTAAAATATTCTGAACTAAATGAAAATGAAAACACAACATAACATTTATGGATACAGATAAAACAATGTACAGAGCTTTAAACACCTATATCAGAAAAGAATGGTTTCAAATCTATAATCTGAGCTTCCAACGTAGGAAACTAGAAAAAGAGCAAACTAAACACAAAGAAGGAAGAAAATAATAAAGATTAGGGAATCAGTGCAACACAAAACATTAAAAGTAGAGAAAAATCAATGAAACCAAAAGCTGGTTCTTTGAAAAGATTAACAAAATGGCAAACCCTTAGCTAGACCAACCAAGAAAATAAGAGAGAAGACAAAAATGACTAAAGTCAAGAATTAAAAGGGAGGCATCATTACTGACCCTATAGAAATGGAAATGATTAAAAGGGAACATTAATTATAACTTTAGGCCAACAAATGAGAAAGCTTAGATGAATGGACAAATTCAAAGGAAGATATAAATTAACAAAGCAGTCTCAAGAAGAACAGCTGAAAAACCTATAATAAGTAGAGGCTGAATTAGTAATCAACAAACTGCTCACAAAGAAAAGTCCAGGTCCAGATGGTTTCATTTGTGAATTCTATCAAATATTTAAGAAATAATAGTGATCCTGCACAAACACTTTCAGAAAATAAAGGAGGGAATATTTTCCAACTTATTCTACTATGTCATTATTACACCGAAACCAAAGCTAAGGAAAGACATCACAAGCAAAGAAAACCACAGACCAATATCCCTCATGAAAACAGACACAAAAATCCTTAACAAAATATTAGCAAGCTTAATCTAGCAACATATAAAAATGATTGTGATGATACACTTATAAGTGGATTTATCCCAGGAATGAAAGATTGTTTTCACATCTAAAAATCAATTAATAAAATATGTCATGTTAACAGATTAAAACTTTAAACCACATGCTCACTACAGTAGGTGCAGAAAAAGCAGTACACAAAATCCAACACCCATTCATGATTTTCAAAAAATCCTCAAATAACTAGGATAGAAGGGAATCTCCTCAACGTGCACATGGTAGGCACCAAAGGTGTCTGCATCCTACACCCTGGGATCTGTGAAAATGTCTCATGGTAAAAGGAACTCTGCAGATGTGATTAAGTCACTGATTATTCAGGTGATCCCAATGTAATTTACAAGGGTCCTTATAAGAAGGAGAAAGAAGAGTCAGAAACAGTAGGAGAGGTAGGATGGAAGTAGAGGTTGGATTAATGTGAGGAAGGGGCCATTAACCAAGCAATGCAGGTGGATTCCAGAAGCTGGAAAAGGCTCTCCTAGAGAACCCCAGAAGGAATGCAGCCCTGTGGACATCTTGATTTTAGGACTTTTGACCTCTAGAACTGTAAGAGAAAAATTCTGTGTTGCTTGAAGCCATTAAACTTATGGTAATTATAGTACCCATAAGAAAGTAATATACTGCTAAAGAGCATGCACAAAAACCCTAGAGGTAAGATCATAGTTAATGGTTAAAAACTGAATGTTTTCTCCCTTAGACTGGGAACCAGATAGGAAAGGAAAAAATAACTGTCTTTATTCATAGGCAACATGATTGTCTATGTAGAAAATCCTAAGGTATGCACTGAACTACTATAACTAATAAAAGAGTTTAGTCACAGAATACAAGAGGGATATACAACTGTATTCCTATATATTTACATGTAACGATCAGAAAATCAAATAAGAAAAATTCTATTCATAATATCCTCAAAAATGAATAAAATATTTAGAACTTAGTAAAAGAAGAATTTTAACTTGGGACAATCCCTTTAATAGATGTAAAGAGAGTTTACATCTATTAAAGCTGAAGATATATGAACTCTTCACCCCTCAATTCCACTCCTAGACCCTGAGAAACTCCTACACATGTGTCCCAGGATACATGTACGAGAATGACCACAGTAGCAGCACTGATACTTATACCCCCACAAATGGAAACAACCCACGTGTCCAACCACAGTAGAATGGATAAAGGTTGGTATGTTCAGATAAAGGAATACTATACTGCAATGATGAGGAATGAACTATGGCTACACATTGCAATATGAATAAATCTCACAAATATAATGTTAAGTAGAAAGAAAGACCCAATAGAATTCACATATTGTAAAATTCATTGGTATAGTGCTTAAAAACTGGTAAAACTGAACACGGTTTAGTGCTGTATGTATGGGTGGTAAAAATACAAAGAAATACATAGAAATTACTATCACAAGTCTGGACACTGGTTATATCTGATGGGCAGGGGGTTGGGATTTCATTTTTTTCATAGTTACAATTTTTTATTTAACTATAGTTGATTTACAATATTGTGTTAGTTTCAGGTATATAGCTTCAGATTCTTTTTCATTATTGGTTATTACAAGATATTGAATATAGTTCCCTGTGCTATACAGTAAATCCCTGTTGTTATACATAGTGGTGTGTAGAATTCTATATCCAGCAAAAATTATCCCTCAAAAGTGTAGGAGAAATAAAGATTTTCTCAGACAAACAAAAACAACTTACTCTGCAAGAAATGTTAAAAGAAGTTCTTTGGGGAGAAGGAATATAATATAGGGGCAAAACTTAGATCTACATAAAGAAAGGAAGAGTATCAAATAAGGAATAATATGAGGTAAAATCAAATACTATTTTTTGGGGCTTCCCTGTTGGCGCAGTGGTTGAGAGTCCGCCTGCCGATGCAGGGGATACGGGTTCGTGCCCTGGTCTGGGAGGATCCCACATACCGCGGAGCGGCTGGGCCCGTGAGCCATGGCTGCTGAGCCTGCGCATCCGGAGCCTGTGCTCCACAACGGGAGGGGCCACAACAGTGGGAGGCCCGCGTACCATAAAAAAAAAAATACTATTTTTCATTTTCTTAATTGATCTAAACAATAAGTGTTCAAAATAATAATAGTAACAATGCATTGTGTGATTATAGCATAGGGGTAAGTAAAATTAACAGGGATTGTGATTTCTGAAGGGCATATGGCGACTTTTGGAGTATTGGCAATGTTTTATTTTTTGATCTGACTGAACATATGTTTTAAGTACTCTTTGTCATGATCCTTTTCATTATCCCCTCCAAATTTATGTTCACCCAGGATGTCAGAACGTAATCTTATTTAGAAATAGAGTATTTGAATATATAATTAGGTAAGACGAGGTCATACTGGATTAGAGTGGGCCCTAAATCCAATGACTGGTGTCCTTTTAAGAAGACCATGTGAAGGCACAGAGACACAGACACA
This sequence comes from Mesoplodon bidens, assembly GCF_964165515.1. NCBI lineage: Eukaryota > Metazoa > Chordata > Mammalia > Artiodactyla > Ziphiidae > Mesoplodon > Mesoplodon bidens. Next base: position 47,874,053 of record NC_138163.1, on the reverse strand, counting down.
CAGGGAGAATATCACATGATGATAGAAGCAGAGACTGGAGTGAAACATCTATAAGCCAAGGACTGCCAGCAACCGCTAGAAGCTAGGAGAGAGGCATGGAACAGATTCATCCTCACAGCCTTGTCAACACCTTGATTTGAACTAGCCTCCAGAACTGTGAAAGAATAAATTTCTGTTGTTTTAAGCCATCCAGTTTGTGTTTTTTTTTTTTTTTTTTTTTTTGTTACAGCAGCCCTGGGAAACTAACTAACACCTAAAACTGTAGAAGTGGTTTTGGAATTGGGTAATGGATAGAGGCTAGAAGAATTTGAGGTGCTTGATAGCAAAAGACTAGTTACCTTGAAGAGACCATTGGTAGAAATATGAATGTTTTTTTCTTGAGATTTTTTTAACATCTTTATTGGAGTATAACTGCTTTACAGTGGTGTGTTAGCTTCTGCTTTAGAACAAAGTGAATCAGCTATATGTATACATATGTCCCCGTATCTCCCCCCTCTTGCCTCTCCCTCCCACCCTCCCTATCCCACCCCTCCAGGTGGTCACAAAGCACCGAGCTGATCTCCCTGGGCTATGTGACTGCTTCCCACTAGCTATCTCTTTTACATTTGGTAGTGTATATATGTCCATGCCACTCTCTTACTTCGTCCCAGCTTACCTTTCCCCCTCCCAGAAATATGAATGTTAATAGTAGTTCTGGTGAGTGCTCAGAAGGAAGTAAAGAAGACAGTAGAGAAAGCTTCTATCATCTCAGAGAATACATATATCATCATGAACAAAATGCTGGTAGAGATATGAACATTAAAAGTGCTTCTGGTGAGGCCTTAGAAGGAAATGATGAACATGTTATTAGACACTGGAAGAAAGGTGATCTTTATCATAAAGTGGCAGAAACTTGGCTGATTTGAGTTCTGCTGTTGGGTCGAAAGTGTAACTTATAAATGATGAACTTGGATATTTAGCTGAGAAGATTTCCAAGCAAAGTGTGAAAGATGTAGCCTGGTTTCTCACTGATGCTTATAATAAAATGAGAGAGGAGAGAGTTAAATTGAGTAAATATCTGCTTAAAAAGGAATCAGCACTTGATGATCTGGAGAATTCTCAGCCTACCTAGACAGAATGCTCTGGAAAAAGGGCCAATGGTGTGGCTGGACAAACTTTCGCTGAAGAGATTAGGTGTGTGATGCATGGATCAAATCAACCATCTCAGAAGCCAGGAATAGACAAGGGGTTATCCAGAAAGGATGTGTGAAGACCCCTCATATCTAACGGTGTGGATCTCTTGACACACAAGAGACTGACACGGTTTTTAAGGATTTTATACCAGCAGAAACAGTGCCAGCCTGATGTGAAAGTGACAGAGACAGGGTAAAATGAAGGAAGGTAAAATGAAGTCACAAGTGCAGAAGCCAGAGAGGGTGGGGCTGCAGCTGCCCTGGTAGGCTAAGATGGTAGGGCTGTCCCAGAGGACCCAGAGAGCAAGGCTATCCCTGGCATCAGAGGACAGAGCGTTGAAGCCAGAGCATTCCTCTTAGGTCTTGAAATCTAATGGAATTTGCCCTGCTGGGCTGCTAACTCGCTTTAGAACAGTAACCCCTTTATTCCTTCCTTTTTGCCCTTTCAGAATGGGAATGCCTACCCTATGCTTGTCTCATCATTGTATTTTGGAAGCAGACAACTTGTCTAGTTTCATAGGTCTCTGGACGGAAAGGAATTTTGCCTTAGTATGGAACATACTCAAGAGTCTCACCTACACCTCATTTAGATGATTTAGATAATGAGATTTTGGACTTTTTGAGTTGATATTTAGATGAGATTTGGGACTTAGACTTGATGCTGAAATAGGTTAAGACTTTGGGGGATGTTGTGATGAGGTGAATGTATTTTGCACGTGAGACAGATATGAATTTGTGGAGGCCAGAGGGCTGACTATACTGGGTTGAATAGTGTACCCTCAAAATTCATGTCCATTCAGCACCTCAATATGTGACTTTATTTGGAAATAGGGGGTTGGCAGACGTAATTAGTTAAGATGAGGTCATACTGCATTAGGATGGATCCTAAATTCAAAGACTAGTGTCCTTAATAAGAAGGCTATGTGAAGACACAGAAACATAGACACACAAGGAGACTGTCATGCAATGACAGAGGCAGGGACTGGAATGATGCATCTGCAACACCAAGGAATGCTGGCAATCACCAGAAGCTAGAAGAGACAAGGAACTATCCTCCTCTAGAACCTTCGGAAAGAACATGGCCTTGCCAACAACTTGATTTCAGACTTCTAGCTACCGTGAAAGGATCAATTTCTGTTCTAAGCCACTAGATTTGTAGTTATTTGTTATGGCAGCACTAGAAAAATAATATAGATTTTAGAAGTCTTCCAAGAAATTTTATTTTATAGAGAGAAGGAAAAATTATTGATACACACAGTATCAATGAATCTCAAAAACATTATGCTGAGTTAAAGGAGCCTTACACAAAGAATATATAGTGTATGGTTTTGGTTATCTGAAGTTCTAGAACAGGCAAAACTAATCTATAGCATAAAAAAATCAAAACACTGGTTGCCTCTAGGAGAGTGGGATGGGAATTACTGAGAAGTATGGCGGAACTTTCTGGGGTGAGGGTAATCTTCTATGTGTTAATAAGGGTTAGGTTACACAAATGCAGTGTTGTGTTGAACATGGTCCAATGATTGTGTGCATCACTTCCCGACTCCATGTTCAGTGATAACACATTGGTAGCTTGAAATTGGCCATGGTGGGAATGTGTACATCATGAAAACTGGCAAATGATACATATCAGAGTCTCTTTTTTCTGGAGGGCTAGCTGTTAAAACATTTACCAACACATCACTACAAAGATGTATACATTGGTTAAAAGTCAGCAAATGAATACTTAAGATGTGTGCATTTCATTGCATGGAAATTTTATATCAAAAGAAAAAAAATGTAAATATGTAATTCTAGTCAACAATATGTATACTAACATATTTAGGGGGACATATATTTACATTGGCAATCTATTTAAAATACATCAATAAAGTAAGATGGTTTGATAGATGGATAAAGGGTTAGACAAGTGTGATAAATAAGTAAAATATTAATGTTATAATCTAGTCAGTTATCACTGGGTGTTTGTGATAAAATTCTTTCAACTTTTCTGTGTTTAAAATTTTTCATTAAATATTGGAAAAATATTTTCCCATTTGGATATCAAAAATATTAACATATGTAGTTTAATCTTATCTTTTTTAGGGCTTCAATTTTTATATTCATTTTTAAACCAACTGCTACTTGTTATGGTATATAGTGAAGGCAGAGAATCTAAACGTACTGTTTGCTCAAGTAGCAAAACAATTGAAGGGCATTTTTTGTTTTTATCTTTTTTTTTTTTTTTTTTTGCGGTACGCGGGCCTCTCACTGTTGTGGCCTCTCCCGTTGCGGAGCACAGGCTCCGGACGCGCAGGCTCAGCGGCCATGGCTCACGGGCCCAGCCGCTCCGCGGCATATGGGATCCTCCCGGACCGGGGCACGAACCCGTATCCCCTGCATCGGCAGGCAGACTCTCAACCACTGCGCCACCAGGGAGGCCCTGTTTTTATCATTTTTTAAAGATAGTTCATGGTAGGAGTACATACACCATGGACACTGGCAAATGGTACAAATCATGTTAAAATCTTGAAAGGAAAGAAGTAATACTGGGGATAACTGACTAAGGTCCCTGGGGAGATAAGAGGCATAGGATCCAGCACAAAGGAATAAAGATTAACCTTAGGCAGAAAGGATGTCCCTAGCACTGAGTTGAGACTGAAGAAAATGATAGCTAAGATACGCAAGTTAGTGAAAGTGAGGCAGAAAGTGGATGAAGGTTCTTATTGATGGCACTGTTTTCTTTGAAATAGGAAAGAAGACTATCTGCTAAAAATAATGAAACAGTAGGATAGGAAATAGTAATGAAGATCTAAAATAGCATTTATAAGGAATGAAATAGCTGACCAGGGACTAGGAGGTAGATTGCTGAAGAAAGAAGAAGGCTCTAGACAATACCAGCAATGAGGAATTTGTAGAGGCACTAATCAACAAAGTTATACTATTTTTCTCTAGTAGTGCTCAAAAGCCATCATGAATAAATAAAGAAGGCAATTAGTTGGATTGATTCTGGGTTGAGGATTTGCTGGGTGGGTATGATACGCAGACAAGGAAGCAAGGAGAATGATTCAGTGGCAAGAACTTGGGTAAATAATGGATGATGGGGTCTAAGTGAGATGTGTAAGGAAGAGGAGACAGGAAGGGGATGACAGATTGGGAAAAAATTAAAAGGTCAGGGAACTGGAGATTTCAACAGGGTGGAAGAAATGGTAAAATGAGTGTAAGAGAGTTGTGAGAGTCAGAAGGATAAGAGAAAGGTTGTGGTTAAAAGTAGTACACTGGAGTTTAAGATTTCAGAGGAAGTATATTTCCAGAGATAATATATGTTGTTTTCCCACTGATTTAAGTTTAGAAAATGGGATATGTATTACACACCCCCCCCCACACACAAAGTTATCTCAAGATATAGTAAAATCACACTTAAAAAAGCAAAAAATCTTTTCAAACCACATATATAAATGCCATGATCAAGATCATAGACTTTTATGTAAGAACAGACCTAGATTTAAGTCCTAGCATGGTCATTTAACAACTGACCTTGAGAAAGTCACTTATCTCCTCAGAAGCTCAATTTCATTATCTGTAATACAGCCACCACCTTATAGGGCTAAGGCTGAAATGAGTTAATGTGCAAAATGCTTAACATAAGGAGTAGCACAAATAAGCCCCCTATTAGGAATTCTGTTTCCAGGTAAGATTAAGTAAGTACACTTTTGCCTCTCCCACTGAATACAGCTATAAAACCTAGAGAGACTGCATGGAGTACATGAAGACAATGAAAACTACAAAGCAGCAGTTGAAATAGGTAAGAAACTTAGAATTTGAAATAACAAAGAACTCATGCCCAGACACAGCATAATCAAATTGCTGAAAAGTAAACAGGGTAAAAAACAAGTAGAAGAATAAAGAGAAAAAGTTTAAAAACACATACATTTATGGTTAATTGATTTTCTAAAAAAAGTACCAAGACAGTTTAATTGGGAAAGGATCATCTCTTCAATGAAAAGCAGCAGGACTATTGGATATCCATATGCAAAGAGATTAATGTAACCTTAACCTTACATCATATGTGTAATTCAGAAATTAATTCAAAATGGTTCATAGACCTAAATGTATGAGGAGCTAAAACTATAAATCTTCTAGAAGAACACATATGAGGAAAATCTTTGTGATACTGGGTTAGAAAGAAATCTTAGTTACAAGACCAAAAGCAGAAGTCATAAAAAAAATTAGACTTCACCAAAATCACAAACTCTCAAGCTTCAGAAAATGCTGTCAAGAAAGGGGACGTCAGTGAAAATGACAGAGTTAAGAACCTCTTGGGGCTTCCCTGGTGGCGCAGTGGTTAAGAATCCGCCTGCCAATGCAGGGGACATGGGTTCAAGCCCTGGTCCGGGAAGATTCCACATGCCACAAAGCAACTAAGCCTGTGTGCCACAACTACTGAGCCTGTGCTCTAAAGCCCACGAGCCACAACTACTGAGCCCACGTGCCACAACTACTGAAGCCCATGCACCTACAGCCCGTGCTCCACAATAAGAGAAGCCACCGAAATAAGAAGCCCGCGCACTGCAACGAACAGTAGCCCCCCCTTGCTGCAACTAGAGAAAGCACGCACGCAGCAACAAAGACCCAGCACAGCTAAAAAAAAAAAAAAAAAAAAAAAAAAAACAAAAACCTCTTAAATTTCTCTTGCCATAAAAGCAATGAGAACACTGGCAGAAATGTCAGAATCAACTTTTTCAGAACTCTGAAAATTAACCAATCTTGGAAACATTTATTGAAAAAAATAGCTGAATATCAGTAAGAATAATAAGTTTTATGGCATTTTAACTTGGCTTTTATCTCATCCCTTTCTCTCATGTCGGTAGTAACCTTGAAAACCAACAACCCCAAATCACAGTGAAACCGGCAGCCTGGCAACCACTGAAGAAGAAAGAACAGAGTTTGAGTTCCTTTAAAGCCCCATTCCCAGAGAACTGTCAATTACTTGATCTGTCTAGTGGTTCCCTGGAAGATCACACAAGCAACATTCTCTTTATCTGACCCAGCTCAAAATTCATCCAGTGGTAACAGCCTTTTACCCGAGAACTTCTGTCAAAAACAATCAGAGGCAGTTGTTGGATTTTCTGGCTAGCTGAGGTGGTGTAGCTGAGACAAACAATAGGTTAACCAAAAAGCTTAGAAGGAAATCCTAGGGAATAAAATGTCCTTAGGGGGCTCTGAAAAGCTCCGACATATTTCTAGGGATCTAGAAGGCCATACATGTGCACAGGACTGTCCACATGGCCAGAGCTTTGTGTGTGCTCAGGAAAGACCTGAAAAATCCGTAAGCTCTCACCACTGACTAATATTGAGTTTCTGCGCAAGCAGGAAGTAAAGGCTACAATGGAGTTATCAACTGCTTAGCTGACTGTTGAAGATGTCTTCAGCTTACACACAAAGTCCATCGGTACTGGGAAATCCCTCAGTACTGGGAAAAGTACTAGTTCTAGACATAATTAAAACATTGTGTTAAGTTAAAGAAGGCCATATATTATATGATTCCATTTATATGAAATGTCCAGAGTAGGCAAATCCATAGGGACAGACAGTAGACCAGTGACTGCCTGGGCTGGAAGTAGAAACAGTGACTGGGAACAATCTCTGGGGTGATGAAAATGTTCTAAAATTAGACTGTGGTAATGGTTGAACAACTCTGTTAAATTTACTACAAACCACTGAATTGTACATTTTAAATGAGTTTTATGGTATGTAAAATACAGCTCAATAAGGAAGGGAAGGGCTTCCCTGGTGGCGCAGTGGTTGGGAGTCCGCCTGCCGATGCAGGGGACACGGGTTCGTGCCCCGGTCCGTGAAGATCCCACATGCTGCGGAGCGGCTGGGCCTGTGAGCCATGGCCGCTGAGCCTGTGCGTCTGGAGCCTGTGCTCCACAACGGGAGAGGCCACAGCAGTGAGAGGCCCGTGTACCGCAAAAAAAAAAAAAAAAAGAAGGGAAAGAAAAGGACCCACCTACATTCTTTAAGAAACTCAATTTTTTCAAAATATGAAACTCACTTTCAAATATAACAATATAGATAGGATAAAAGTAAAGTGGAGAGAAAGCAATTCTGGAATGTTGGAGTAAGGACCTCTGAAAATCTGCTGTCCCATAAAAGCAAAAAGAACACCGGCAAAAGTTGTCAAAATCAAACTTTTGATAAGTCTGGAAATTAAGTAAAGGCTTGCAACAATATGAGGAACAGTTATTCAAGAAAAACAGCTGAGTAGCAGTCAGAATAGTAAGATTTGTGGCACTTTAACTTCCATAATCCCATTTCCCTCTCTCCAGTTTTTCAGTAGCCACTATGACAGTTGTGAAAAACAGCAGCCTAACTGACACTAGAGGAAGCAGAGCAGTTCTGGTGCTCCCTAAAAGCGCCATCCTCAGAGAACTGTCACTGTTTGACTTTCCTAGCACCTCAATGAAAAGCTACACTCTGAGGGTTTGTCTTTGACTTGGTTCATATCTCACTCTGTGGAACAGCCCATCCCTAGATCAGGTCAAAACCAATCAGTGGGGCTTGTTTAACACTTCAGCTGCTTGAGATGGCATTATCAGTTGGAGCTAACAAGAGGCTGACCAAAAAAATCACACTTCCTGCTTTCAAAATATATACAAAGCTATAGCAACTAAAACAGTATGGCACTGGCTTAAAGACAGATGTATGAACCACTGGAAAAGAATAGACAGCCCAGAAATAAACTACACATGTATGGTCAACTGATCTTTGACAAGGGTGCCAGGAATACACAATGGGGAAAGGATAGTCCCTTCAACAAATGGTGAAAAGTGGATATCCTTGTGCAAAAAAGTGAAACTAGACCCTTATCTTATGCCATTCACAAAACTCAATTCAAAATGGATTAAAGACTTAAAAACAAGACCTGAAACTCTAAAACTCCTAGATGAAAACACAGGGGAAAAGCCTCTTGACACTGGTATTGGCAATGATTTATTGGATATAACCTCTAAAACATAGGTAACGAAAGCAAAAACAGAGAAGTGGGACTACGTCAAACTAAAAAGCTTTAGCATAGCAAAAGAAAAAAATAAAAGAGTAAAAAGGCAACTTATAGAATGGGAGAAAATACAGTTGACTCTTTAACAACACCAGTTTGAACTGCACAGGTTCACTTAATGCAGATTTTTTTTTTTACTAAATACATACTATAGTACTACAAGATCTGTGGTTGGTTGAATCTGTAGATGTGGAACCATGGATATGGAGGGCTGAATATAAAGTTAAACATGGATTTTTGACTTCTCGGAGGGTCAGGGCCCCTAAGCCCTGTGTTGTTCAAGCGTCAACTGTATTTGCAAACCACATATCTGATAAGAGGTTAATGTCCAAAACATATAGGAAACACCTACAACTCAATGGCATAAAAATAAAACCTGATTAAAAAATGGGCAAAGTATTTGAATAGACACTTCTTCACAGAAGATATATGAATGGCCGATAGGTATATGAAAAGGTGCTCAGCATCACTAATCATCAGGGAAATGCAAATCAAAACCACAATGAGATATCATCTCACACCTGTAAGGATGGTTATTATCAAAAAGATAAGAGATAACAAGCGTTGGTGAGGATCTGGAAAACTGGAACCTTTGTACACTTTGGGTGGGAATGTAAAATAGTATGACTGCTATGGAAAACAGTATGAAGGTTCCACAAAAGATTAAAACTAGAAATACCATATGATAAAGCAATCCCACTTTTGAGTATTTATCCAAAAGAATTGAAATCACAAATATCAAAGCCAAGAGTATAATGGTTGTTGCCAGGGGAAAGGGGAAAATGGGGAGTTACTATTCAATGGTTATAAAGTTGATCTGCTGTACAACATTATGCCTATAGTTAACAATACTGTATTGTACACTTAAAAGTTTGTTAAGAGGGTAGATCTCATGTTGTATTCTTACCACATTTTTTTTTTAAAAAAAGAAAGAAAAATAGGGAATGAGATATCCATGGGGGCTTTGAAATGTTCAGACATATTCCTGGGACTCTAGAAGGTAAGGTACACGTGCAGGGCTATGCCTATGCCAAGGAAAGTGAGGGCCTGAGAAGTCACTAATCTCTCACTTATGACTGATCTTGAGGCTCTGCATAAGCAGGAAGCGAAGTTGAAGGCCGAGTTGCAAACTGCCCACCTGAGCACTGAAGGAGTGACCCAACACACACACACACACACACACACACACACACACACACACACAGCGCCTTGGTAAAGGTTGGTAGAGTTCTTGATTCAAGACATTCAAGAAAAACTCTCCAATCATTAGTGGGCCACTATGCTAACTGGACAGAAACTTCAGTGGCTTTATATGACAAAGAATTCAAAATTGACAGAATTGGTCCAGGAACATCACTAAACAAACAAATAGCAACAACAGCAAACACTGGGTGGGGAGGGGTTGACTGATTTTCAGAGTTGTCACATAATATCATTTTAAATGTCTAAATTTCAACAAAAAAAATTATAAGACTGTAATGGACTGAACATTTGTGTCCCCCCAAAATTCGTATCTTGAATCCCTACACCTCAGTGTGATGATAAAAGGAGATGGGGATGTCTGAGTAGTAATTAGGATTAGATGAGGTCCTGAGAGTGGAACCCTCAGGAATGGGATTAGTGCCCTTATAAGAGTCATCAGAGAGCTTGGTTCCTCTCTCTGCTCTCTACCATGTGAAGATTCAACAAGAATTCAGCAGTCTGCAACCCAGAAGAGGGCTCTCATCAGAACCTGTTCATGCTGGAACACTGATCTTAGATTTCCAGCCTCTAGAACTGTGAGAAATAAATATTTGTTGTTTATAAGTCACCCAGCTTATGGTACTTAGTTATAGCAGCCTGAGATGACTAAGACAAAGACACTGAGAAAAACAAAACGAAACCCCCAAAAAACAAGAAAGTATGGCCTGTACACAGGAAAAAAGAAAGAGCTGATAGAAACTCCCCTGAGGAAGCACATTGGGCTTCTCAGGAAAAAACTTTAAATCAGTTATCATAAGTTATTCAAACAATTATAGGAAATCATTTTATAAAGAAATAAAAGAATATTTCAGAATATCTTACTAAACAGAGGATAAAAATAAAGATAGAAGTTATAATAAAGACCACCCGGGGTAAGATGGCGGAAGAGTGAGACGCGGAGATCACCTTCCTCCCCACAGATTCATCAGAAATTCATCTACACGTGGAACGACTCCTACAGAACACCTACTGAACGCTGACAGAAGACCTCAGACCTCCCAAAAGGCAAGAAACTCCCCACATACATGGGTAGGGCAAAAGAAAAAAGAATAAACAGAGACAAAAGGATAGGGATGGGACCTGCACCAGTGGGCGGGAGCCGTGAAGGAGGAATGGTTTCCACACACTAGGAAGCCCCTTCACAGGCGGAGACAGAGGGTGGCGGAGGGGGAAAGCTTCGGAGTAGCGGAGGAGAGCGCAGCAACAGGGGTGCAGAGGGCAAAGTGGAGAGATTCCCGCACAGAGGATCGGTGCCGACAGGCATTCACCAGCCCGAGAAGCTTGTCTGCTCAGCCGCCGGGGCGGGCGGGGCTGGGAGCTGAGGCTTAGGCTTCGGTCGGAGCGCAGGGAGAGGGGTTGGCGGCGTGAACACAGCCTGAAGGGGACTAGTGCACCACAGCTGGCCGGTAGGGAGTCCGGAGAAAAGTCTGGACCCGCCGAAGAGGCGAGACTTTTTCTTCCCTCTTTGTTTCCTGGTGCGCGAGGAGAGGGGATTAAGAGCGCTACTTAAAGAAGCTCCAGAGACGGGCTCGAACCGAGGCTAAAGGCGTGGACCCCAGAGACGGGCGTGGGACGCTGGGGCTGCTGCTGCCGCTGCCAAGAGGCCTGCGTTCACGTGAGCGCAGGTCACTGTCCACGCCCCCTTTCCGGGGAGCCTGTGCAGCCCGCCACTGCCGGGGTCCCAGAATCCAGGGATGGCTTCCCCGGGAAAGCGCACGGAGCGCCTCGGGCTGGTGCAACGTTACGCCGGCCTCTGCCGCCGCAGGCTCGCCCCGCACTCCGTGCCCCTCCCTCCTGCCGCCTGAGTGAGCTGGAGCCCCTGAATCAGCGGCTCCTTTAAACCCAGCCTGTCTGAACTAAGAACAGATGCCCTCCGGCAACCTACATGGAGAGGCGGGGCCAAATCCAAAGCTGAGACCCGGGAGCTGTGAGAACAAAGAAGTGACAGGGAAATCTCTCTGTGCAGCCTCAGAAGCAGCGGATTAAAGCTCCACAATCAACTTGATGTACCCTGCATCTATGGAATACATGAATAGACAACGAATCATCCCAAATTGAGGAGACAGACTTTGAGAACAAGATTTAAGATTTTTTCCCCCTTTTCCTCTTTTTACAACGAATTATCCCAAATTGAGGAGGTGGACTTTGAGAGCAAGATTTAAGACTTTTTCCCCTATTCCTCTTTTTACAATGAATTATCCCAAATTGAGGAGGTGGACTTTGAGAGCAAGACTTAAGATTTTTTCCCCTTGTTCTCTTTTTGTGAATGTGTATGTGTATGCTTCTGTGTGAGATTTTCTCTGTACAGCTTTGCTTCCACCATTTGTCCCAGGGTTCTATCCGTCCGTTTTTTTTTGTTGTTGTTGTTTTAATTTTTTTTAATAATTACTTTTTTATTTAAATAACGCTACTATATTTTATCATACTTTATTCCATTTTACTTTATCTTTCTCTTTTTCCTACCTTCCCTTCCTCCCTCCCTCCCTACCCCCTCCTTTCTTTCTTTCTCTTTCCTTCCTTCCTCCCTCCCTCCCTCCCTCCTGTCTGTCTTTCTATCTTTCTTTCCTCCCTCCCTCCCTTCTTTCTTCCTTTCTCTCTTTCTTTCTTTCTTTCCTTCCTCCTCCCTCCCTCCTTTCTTTCTTTCTTTCCTTCCTCCCTCCCTCCCTCCTTTCTTTCTTCCTTCCTTCCTTTCTTTCCTTCTTTCTTTCTTTCTATCTTTCTCTCTTTCTTTCTTCTACTAATTCTTTCTTTCTACTTTTTCTCCCTTTTATTCTGAGTCGGGTAGATGAAAGGCTCTTGGTGCTGCAGCCAGGAGTCAGTGCTGTGCCTCTGAGGTGGGAGAGCCAACTTCAGGACACGGGTCCACAAGAGACCTCCCAGCTCCAAATAATATCAAGTGGCGAAAATCTCCCAGAGATCTCCATCTCAAAACCAGCACCCAGCTTCACTCAACGAACAGCAAGCTACAGTGCTGGTCACCCTATGCCAAGCAACTAGCAAGACAGGAACACAACCCCACCCATTAGCAGAGAGGCTGCCTAAAAACATAATAAGGCCACAGGCACCCCAAAACACACCACCAGAAGTGGACCTGTCCAACAGAGAGACAAGATCGAGCCTCAACCACCAGAACACAGGCACTAGTCCCCTCCACCAGGAAGCCTACACAACCCACTGAAACAAACTTAGCCACTGGGGACAGACCCCAAAAACAACGAGAACTACGAATCTGCAGCCTGCAAAAAGGAGACCCCAAACACAGTAAGATAAACAAAATGAGAAGACAGAAAATCACACAGCAGGTGAAGGAGCAAGATAAAAACCCACCAGACCTAACAAATGAAGAGGAAATAGGCAGTCTACCTGAAAAAGAATTCAGAATGATAGTAAAGATGATCCAAAATCTTGGAAACAGAATACACAAAATGCAAGAAACAGTTAACAAGGGCCTAGAAGAACTAAAGATGAATCAAGCATCGATTAAAAACACAATAAATGAAATGAAAAATACCCTAGATGGGATCAATAGCAGAATAACTGAGGCAGAAGAATGGATAAGTGAGGTGGAAGATAAAATAGTGGAAATAACTGCTGCAGAGCAGAATAAAGAAAAAAGAATGAAAAGAACTGAGGACAGTCTCAGAGACATCTGGGACAACATTAAACACACCAACATTCGAATTATAGGGTTTCCAGAAGAAGAAGAGAAAAACAAAGGGACTGAGAAAATATTTGAAGAGATTATAGTTGAAAACTTCCCTAATATGGGAAAGGAAATAGTTAATCGAGTCCAGGAGGCACAGAGAGTCCCATACAGAATAAATCCAAGGAGAAATACGCCAAGACACATATTAATCAAACTGTCAAAAATTAAACACAAAGAAAACATATTAAAAGCAGCAAGGGAAAAACAACAAATAACACACAAGGGAATCCCCATCAGGTTAACAGCTGATCTCTCAGCAGAAACTCTACAAGCCAGAAGGGAGTGGCAGGACATATTTAAAGTGATGAAGGAGAAAAACCTGCAACCAAGATTACTCTACCCAGCAAGGATCTCATTCAGATTTGATGGAGAAATTAAAAGGTTTACAGACAAGCAAAAGCTGAGAGACTTCAGCACCACCAAACCAGCTTTACAACAAATGCTAAAGGAACTTCTCTAGGCAAGAAACACAACAGAAGGAAAATACCTACAAAAACGAACGCAAAACAATTAAGGAAATGGGAATAGGAACATACATATCAAATCATTACCTTAAATGTAAATGGACTAAATGCTCCCACCAAAAGACACAGAATTGGCTGAATGGATACAAAAACAAGGGCTGTCTACAAGAGACCCACTTCAGACCTAGAGACACATACAGATTGAAAGTAAGGGGATGGAAAAAGATATTCCATGCAAATGGAAATCAAAAGAAAGCTGGAGTAGCAATTCTTATATCAGACAAAATAGACTTAAAAATAAAGACTATTAGAAGAGACAGAGAAGGACACTACACAATGATCAAGGGATCGATCCAAGAAGAAGATATAACAATTGTAAATATTTATGCACCCAACATAGGAGCACCTCAAAACATAAGGCAAATACTAACAGCCATAAAAGGGGAAATCGACAGTAACACACTGATAGTAGGGGACTTCAACACCCCACTTTCACCAATGGACAGATCATCCAAAATGAAAATAAATAAGGAAACACAAGCTTTAAATGATACATTAAACAAGATGGACTTAATTGATATTTATAGGACATTCCATCCAAAAACAACAGAATACACATTTTTCTCAAGTGCTCATGGAACATTCTCCAGGATAGATCATATCTTGGGTCACAAATCAAGCCTTGGTAAATTTAAGAAAATTGAAATTGTATCAAGTATCTTTTCCGACCACAATGCTATGAGACTAGACATCAATTACAGGAAAAGATCTGTAAAAAATACAAACACATGGAGGCTAAACAATACACTACTCAATAACGAAGTGATCACTGAAGAAGTCAAAGAGGAAATAAAAAAATACCTAGAAACACATGACAATGGAGACACGACGACCCAAAACCTATGGGACGCAGCAAAAGCCGTTCTAAGGGGGAAGTTTATAGCAATACAATCCCATGTTAAGAAACAGGAAACATCTGGAGTAAACAACCTGACCCTGCACCTAAAGCAATTAGAGAAAGAAGAACAAAAAATCCCCAAAGTTAGCAGAAGGAAAGAAATCATGAAGATCAGATCAGAAATAAATGAAAAGAAATGAAGGAAACGATAGCAAAGATCAATAAAACTAAAAGTTGGTTCTTTGAGAAGATAAACAAAATTGATAACCATTTGCCAGACTCATCAAGAAAAAAAGGGAGAAGACCCAAATCAATAGAATTAGAAATGAAAAAGGAGAAGTAACAACTGACACTGCAGAAATACAAAAGATCATGAGAGATTACTACAAGCAACTCTATGCCCATAAAATGGACAACCTGGAAGAAATGGACAAATTCTTAGAAATGCACAACCTGCCAAGACTGAATCAGGAAGAAATAGAAAATATGAATAGACCAATCACAAGCACTGAAATTGAAACTGTGATTAAAAATCTTCCAACAAACAAATGCCCAGGACCAGACAGCTTCACAGGCGAATTCTATCAAACATTTAGAGAAGAGCTAACACCTATCCTCAAACTCTTCCAAAATATAGCAGAGGGGGGAACACTCTGAAACTCATTCTACGAGGCCACCGTCACCTTGATACCAAAACCAGGCAAGGAGGTCACAAAGAAAGAAAACTACAGGCCAATATCACTGATGAACATAGATGCAAAAATCCTCAACAAAATACTAGCAAACAGAATCCAACAGCACATTAAAAGGATCATACAACATGATCAAGTGGGGTTTATTCCAGGAATGTAAGGATTCTTCAGTATACACAAATCAATCAATGTGATACACCATATTAACAAATTGAAGGAGAAAAACCATATGATCATCTCAATAGATGCAGAGAAAGCTTTCGACAAAATTCAACACCCATTTATGATAAAAACCCTGCAGAAAGTAGGCACAGAGGGAACTTTCCTCAACATAATAAAGGCCATATAGGACAAACCCACAGCCAACATCGTCCTCAATGGTGAAAAACTGAAAGCATTTCCACTAAGATCAGGAACAAGACAAGGTTGCCCACTCTCACCACTCGTATTCAACATAGTTTTGGAAGTTTTGCCACAGCAATCAGAGAAGAAAAGGAAATAAAAGGAATCCTAATTGGAAAAGAAGTAAAGCTGTCACTGTTTGCAGAAGACATGATACTATACATAGAGAATCCTAAAGATGCTACCAGAAAACTACTAGAGCTAATCAATGAATTCGGTAATGTAGCAGGATACAAAATTAATGCACAGAAATCTCTGGCATTCCTGTACACTAATGATGAAAAATCTGAAAGTGAAATCAAGAAAACACTCCCATTTACCATTGCAACAAAAAGAATAAAATATCTAGGAATAAACCTACCTAAGGAGACAAAAGACCTGGATGCAGAAAACTATAAGACACTGATGAAAGAAATTAAAGATGATACAAATAGATGGAGAGATATACCATGTTCCTGGATTGGAAGAATCAATATTGTGAAAATGACTCTACTACCCAAAACAATCTACAGATTCAATGCAATCCCTATCAAACTACCACTGGCATTTTTCACAGAACTAGAACAAAAAATTTCAAAATTTGTTTGGAAAAACAAAAGACCCCGAATAGCCAAAGCAATCTTGAGAACGAAAAACGGAGCTGGAGGAATCAGGCTCCCTGACTTCAGACTATACTACAAAGCTACAATAATCAAGACAGTGTGGTACTGGCACAAAAAGAGAAAGATAGATCAATGGAATGGGATAGAAAGCCCAGAGATAAATGCACGCACATATGGTCAACTTATCTTTGACAAAGGAGGCAGGAATGTACAGTGGAGAAAGGACAGCCTCTTCAATAAGCGGTGCTGAGAAAACTGGATAGGGACATGTAAAAGTCTGAGATTAGATCATTCCCTAACACCATACACAAAAATAAGCTCAAAATGGATTAAAGACCTAAATGTAAGGCCAGAAACTATCAAACTCTTAGAGGAAAACATAGGCAGAACACTCTGTGACATAAATCACAGCAAGTTCCTTTTGGACCCACCTCCTAGAGAAATGGAAATAAAAACAAAAATAAACAAATGGGACCTAATGAAACTTCAAAGCTTTTGCACAGCAAAGGAAACCATAAACCAGACCAAAAGAGAACCCTCAGAATGGGAGAAAATATTTGCAAATGAAGCAACTGACAAAGGATTAATCTCCAAAATGTACAAGCAGCTCATGCAGCTCAATATCAAAAAAAAAAACCAAACAACCCAACCACAAGATGGGCAGAAGATCTAAATAGACATTTCTCCAAAGAAGATACACAGATTGTAACAAACACATGAAAGGATGCTCAACAGTACTAATCATTAGAGAAATGCAAATCAAAACTACAATGAGGTATCACCACACACCAGTCAGAATGGCCATCATCAAAAAAAATCTACCAACAATAAATGCTGGAGAGGGTGTGGAGAAAAGGGAACCCTCTTGCACTGTGGGTGGGAATGTAAATTGATACAGTCACTATGGGGAACAGTATAGAGGTTCCTTAAAAAACTAAAAATAGAACTACCATATGACCCAGCAATCTCACTACTAGGCATATACCCTGAGAAAACCATAATTCAAAAAGAGTCATGTACCAAAATGTTCATAGCAGCTCTATTCACAATAGCCCAGAGATGGAAACAACCTAAGTGTCCATCATCGGATGAATGGATAAAGAAGATGTGGCACATACATACAATGGAATATTACTCAGCCATAAAAAGAAATGAAACTGAGCTATTTGTAATGAGGTGGATAGACCTAGAGTCTGTCATACAGAGTGAAGTAAGTCAGAGAGAGAAAGACAAATACCGTATCCTAACACATGTATACGGAATTTAAGAAAAAAAAATGTCATGAAGAACCTAGGGGTAAAACAGGAATAAAGACACAGACCTACTTGAGAATGGACTTGAGGATATGGGGAGGGGGAAGGGTAAGCTGTGACAAAGCGAGAGAGAGGTATGGGCATATATACAGTACCAAACGTAAGGTAGATAGATAGTGGGAAGTAGCCGCATAGCACAGGGAGATCAGCTCAGTTCTTTGTGACTGCCTGGAGGCGTGGGATAGGGAGGGTGGGAGGGAGGGAGACGCAAGAGGGAAGGGATGTGGGAACAGATGTATATGTATGACTGATTCACTTTGTTATAAAGCAGAAACTAATTTAAAAAAAGAAGATATGGTACCTATATACAATGGAATATTACTCAGCCATTAAAAAAATGAAATAATAAAAAAAAGAAGTTATAATAAAGAATCAAATAGAAATTTTCGAGTTGAACGGTACAATAACTGAAATGAAAAATACACTAAAGGGGCTTAACAGGAGATCTGAGTTGACAGAAGAAAGAATCATCAGACCTGAAGATATGTGAACTACCTCATCTGACGAAGATTACTAAATTTGAGGAGCAGAAAGAAAAAAGAATGAAGAAAAAATAACTGAGCCTTGGGGACCTATGGGAGACCAGCAAGCATACCAACACATGCATAATGGAATCTCAGAAGAAGAAGAAGGGGTAAAAAGAATATTTGAAGAGTTAATGGCCGAAAGCTTCCTCAAATTGATGAAAAACATTAATCCATACATCATAGAACCTCAACAGGCACCAAGTAGGATAAAGACGAAGACACCTACGTGCAGTCTGTCCAAAGAGACACTAAGAAAAGTAGTCAAACTGTCAAAAGCAAAAGATGAAAAACGGATCTTGAAAGCAGTGAGAAAAAAGAGGTTCACCATGGACAAGGGGTCCTGAGATTATTAGTTGACTTCTCAATAGAAATTACAAGGGGCCAAAAGGCAGTGAGATGACATATTTGATCTGCTAAAAGAAAAAGACTGCCAACCAAAAATTCAATGTCCAGCAAAAAAACTATAATTTAAAACTAAAGGAGAATTAAAACATCCCAAGATAAACATAAACTGACAGAGTTCATCACTAGAAGATCTGCCCTATGAGAAAAACTACAGGGAGTCCTTCAGATGGAAATAAATGGACACTAAACAGTAACTCAAATTCACACAAAGACACTAGTAAATTTGACTACATAGGTAAACATTAAAGACAGTATAAACATTTTTGCCCTTGTAACTCTTGTTCCATCTGACTTAAAAGATAAAAGATAACTGCATAAAGCAATAATTATAAAACTCTGTTGATGGGCTTAAAATCTAGAAAGATGTCATTTGTATGACAATAATAATACAAAGGAGGAAGGAGATATCAGAGCTAAACAGGAACAAAGTTTTTAAATATTATTGAAATTAAGTTGGCACTTTAGTACAAATTTGTTTAAGCTAAGGTGTTAATTACAATCCCCAGGGCAATTACTAAAAGAGTAACAGAAAGTAACAGAAGCAACAAGTTAATTAAAATGACATATTGTAAAAACATTTAATGTGAAGGAATAAACGGAGTAATAGAGGAACAAAAGATACAAGACATACGGAAAATAAATTGCAAAATGGCAGATGTAAATCCTACCTTATCAACAGACTCCGCTTAAATGCATTAAATATAAATTAACACTCTACATAATTGGAAGAATGGATTAAAAAAAGATTAAAAAAAGAAAACATGATCTAACTATTTTCTGTCTACAGGAGACACACTTTTTTTTGGTTTGTTTTGTTTAAAAAAAAAGGTTGAAAGTAAAAGGATGGAAAAAGATATCCCATGCAAAAAAGAATCAAAGTAGAACAGGGTACAAGAAATTTGAGTCTCCCTTTTTTCCTTGTTAAGTCTAGCTAAAGGACTGTGAATTCTGTTGATCTTTCCACAGAACCAACTTTTGGTTTTCTTGATTTTCTCTATTTTTTAATTCTTTTTTTTCATTTATTTTTGCTCTAATCTTTATTATTTCCTTCCTTAAGCTTGACGTGTGTTTAGTTTGCTCTTCTTTTTGTAGTCTCGTTTTCATTAAACTTTATTTTTTTAGAGAAGCTGTAGGTTCACAGCAAAATTGAGGGGAAGTCACAGAGATTTCCCACATGCTCCCCTGCCCCCACACATGCTCAGCCTCCCTCATTATCAGTATCTCTCACCTGAGTGGGACATTTGTTATAAATGATGAACCTATACTGACACATCATAATCACCCCAAGTCTATAGTTTACCATTTACTCTTGGTATTGTATATTCTGTGGGTTTGGACAAATTTTTGTAGTTTCTTAAGGTGGAAGTTTTGATTATAAATTTGAGATTTTTCTCCTTTATTAATATGGGCATTTACAGCTTTAGATAGCCCCTTAAGTACTGCTTCTACTGCACTCCTTAAGTTTTGTTATTTTTTTTCATTCATCTCAAAGTATTTTCTAATGTCCCTTTTAACTTCTTTTTGATCCCTTGGTTATTCAGTAGAGTGTTGTATAATTTCCACATATTTGTAAATTTCCTAAATGTCCTTCTATTATTGATTTCTAATTTCATTCCACTGTGAATAGAAGTGGTGAGAGTAGACATCCTTGTCTTATTCCTGGTATTGGAAGGAAGATTTCAGTCTTTCACCATTAACTACGATGTTAATTATTAACACAAATATATGGTCAACTGATTTCTGACAAAAATGCAAAGGCAAGTAAATGAAGAAAGAATACTCTTTTCAACAATTGGTACTGGAATAATTGGACATTCATAAGCAAAAAAGTGAACTTTAACATAAACCTCACACCTTATGTAAAAAGTAAGTCAAAGTGGATCATAGATCTAAATGTAACATATACAACCATAAAACTGTTAGAAGAAAATAAAGGAATAGGGCTTCCCTGGTGGCGCCGTGGTTAAGAATCTGCCTGCCAATGCAGGGGACACGGGTTCAAGCCCTAGTCCGGGAAGATCCCACATGCTGCAGAGCAACTAAGCCCGTGCACCACAACTACTGAGCCCGCACTCTAGAGCCCGTGAGCCACAACTACTGAGCCCGCTTGCTGCAACTACTGAAGCCTGCGTGCCTAGAGCCCGTGCTCTGCAACAAGAGAAGCTACCACAACGAGAAGGCCGTGCACTGCAACGAAGAGTAGCCACTGCTCACCACAACTAGAGAAAGCCCATGTGCAGCAACGAAGACCCCATGCAGCCAAAAATTAAAAATAAAAATAAAAAATAAGGCTTAAAAAAAAGAGAAAGTAAAGGAATAAATCCTTTTTTATAATCTGGTATTAGACAGAGTTCTTAGACATAAAAAAACACAATCCATGAAAGAAAAAATGCATAAACTGGACTGTATCAAAATTTAAAACATTTGCATTAATGTAAAAATTTGTACACTGAAAACTACAAAATGCTGCTGAAAGAAATTAAAGACACAAATAAATGAAATAAATGCAAAGACATTCTGTGTTCATGGATTGAAGACTTAATATTGTTAAGATGTCAGTACTGCCCCAAATGATCTACAAATTCAAAGCAATCCTATCAAAATACCAATGACGTTTTCTGCAGAAATAGAAAAATCCAGGAATTCACTGGTGGTCCAGTGGTTAAGACTTAGTGCTTTCACTGCCGTGGGCCCGGGTTGGATCCTTGGTCGGGGAACTAAGATCCCACAAGCTGCCCGGCATGGCCGAAAAAAACAAAAGAAAAAGGAAATAGAAAAATCCATCCTAAAATTCATATGGAATCTCAAGGGACCCAAACAGTTAAAACAATCTTGAAAAAGAAGAGCAAAGTTGGAGGTCTCACACTTCCTGATTTCAAAGCTTACTACAAATCTACAGTAGTTAAAACCGTGTGGTGTTGGCATAAAGACAGACATACATACCAATGGAATAGAATGGAGAGCCTAGAAATACACTCTTTCATTTACAGTCAAATGATTTTCAGAGAGTGTGCTAGGACCATTCAATGGGGAAAGGCAGTCATTTAAACAAGTAGTACTGGAAAAACTGGATATCAAACATGCAAAAATGAAGTTGGACCCTTTATATCATAAACAAAGTTAACTCAAAATGGATCAAAGACCTAAACATAAGAGCTAAAACTATAAAACTCTCTGAAGATAATATAGGAAAAAAGGTTTATGACATTAGATTTGGCAGTGATTTATTGGATATAACACCAGAAGCACAGGGAACAAAAAAAAATTGACAAATTGGACTTCATCAAAAATAAAAACTTTTGTGCATCAAAGGACATTATCAACAGACTAAGAAGGCAACCCACAGAATCGGAGAAAATATTTGCAAATCATATATCTGATAAGGGAGTAATATCCAGAATATATAAGGAACTACAACTCAACAACAAATAAACAACTCATCTAAAAAATGGGCAAAAGACACCCTTGTACATTGCTGAACTTAAAATGGTATAGCCTCTATAAACAGGATGGTGGTTCCTCAAAGGATTAAACATAGAATTACCATATGATCCAGCAATTTCACTTTTGTGTATATATTCAAAAGAACTGAAAGTAGGGACTGGAACAGATAGTTGTATATCCAGGTTCACAGCAACATTATTCACAATAGCCAAAAGGTAGAAGCAACACAAGGGTCTATTGACAGATGAATGGATAAACAAAATGTGGTAGATACATGCAATGAAGTATTATTTAGCCTTAAAAAGGAAGGAAATTCTGATACATGTTACAACATAGATGACCTTGAAGACATTATGCTAAGTGAAATAAGCCAGACACAAAAAGACACTGTTATGATTCCACTTACATGAGGTACCTAGAGTATTCAAATTCATAGAGACAGAAAGCAGAATGGGGGTTGTTGGCAGGAGATGAGGGAAAGGGAGAATGGGGAGTTAGTGTTTAATGGGTAAAAAGTTTCCATTTGGGAAGATGAAAAAGTTCTGGAGATGGATGGTTAGAATTGTTGCAGAATAATGTGAATATACTTAATACACTTAAAAAATAGTTAAAATGGTCAGTTTTATGTTAGGTATATTTTACCACAATAAAAGAAAGTTTGCTCTGCAAAAGACACTGTTAAGAGAATGAAAAGGCAAGCTACACACTGGGATAAAATATTTGCAAATCATATATCCAACAGAGAATTGTGTTTAGAATACATAAACAACTCTCAAGAGTCATCAGGAAAAAATTAACAACTCAGTTAAAAAACAGCAAAAGATCTGAACTGACACTTTAGCAACAGGATATAAGGATGGCAAATAAGCATATGAAAAGATGTTCAACATCATTAGCCATTAAGGAAATGCAAATTAAAACTACAATGAGATATGACTTCACAGCTATTAGAATAACTAAAATAAATACCAACAATACCAAATGCTGACAAAGATGTAGAGCAACTGGAACTCTCATACATTGCTGGTGAAAATGCAAAATGGTTCAGCCACTCTGGAAAATGGTTTGGCAATTTCTTATAAAGTTAAACAAACACTTACCATATGACCCAGTAATCCCAATCCTAGATATTTACCTTAGAGAAATAAAAATTTTATGTTCACACAAAAGCCTGTACAAGAATATTCATATCAGTATTATTCATAATCACCATAACCTGGAAACAGCCCAAATGCACTTGAATGGGTGAATGGATAGACAAACTTTGGAACATTCATACAATGGAATGCTACTTGGCAAAATGTATGAACTATTGATACACACAACTTGGATGACTCTCAAAGGCACTATGCTGAGTGAAAGAAGTCACTCTCAAAAGATTACATATTGTATGATTCCATTCATATGACGTTCTCTAAAAGACAAAATCACAGTGATGGAGAATAGATCAGTGATTGGCAGGGATTATGGGTGGAGTTGGGAGTGACTATCAATGGATAGTATGAGGAAGTTTGAGGGCCATGGAGCTGTTCTCTATCCTGATTGTGGTGGTGGTTACATGAATCTATGTGATTTACACGATTTACAATTCACAGAATTGTACACATACCCCCCCAAATAAACAGGCAATTTTATTGTAAGCTCATTTCAAAAATAAAATATTAGCTATTATATCATCATCAATAGTTATACATTACTGATTAATAAAAGTATTCAGAATTAGTTACAAAATAGGATCTAAAATTCATTAAGGTCATTTTATGTCTGGTATAATAACTTAAAGGTATAGAGAAAAATATCAACAACACTAAATGTAAAAGCTTTATTACAACTTCTACTAACTCCTCTCTTTAATATTCTGTATCAGGATAATATGCTCCCTGTGGATCATGTCCTATAAACATTGAATATGGAATTAAATAAGAACTCAACTTAGAAGTCTGGGACCCTAGGTTACATTCCTAAATCTAACACTGTAAGAAAACTCTCGACTTGCCTTTTGTGCCTAATTTTATCTTCCTCTTCATTGAGGTCATGTACTTGTCTGCACTTGTCTTTTTGTGGTATGCTGTGAAGGTGTAAAGCAAGGAGTTTCAAAGATAGGAAACAGAACAGATTCATATACCACCCGCCCACCCCAAATACCAGGTACTGCTTTAAGTGATTCACATGTATTACCTCTCTTAATTCTCCTAACAACCCTAAAACATAGCTATTATTAATATTCTCATTAATATTCTCATGAAGAAAACGAAGCATAGAGTGGTAACTTGCCCAACATCTTATAGCTAGTAAGCGGGGGGAGCCAGGATGTTCCCAGCAGTCTGCCTCCAGAGCCCGTGTTCTTAATCAGTATGCTATAATGTCTCTCCACCAAAGGCTGTTTGTTCATTCTTTCTTTCCTTCCGTCACCACTGCTCTTCCATGTCTATGGTCTCTCTGTCTCTAACAAATCATTCATTCATTCTGTTGCCTTTACCTATGGTCTAAGCATAGATGAGCCCCAATTCTATGGATCTAGTTCTGCCCTCTCCCCTGAGCTTCACTGCTGCATTTCCACAGCCTCCTCGATATCTGCATTTGATGATCCTGCGGTCTCACAAATTTAACATGTTTAAAATCAAACTCATCATCTTTCCTCAAAATTTCCCCATAAAGGCTTCCTTAATTTTGCCAACTGTTAAATTACACAGCGTTGAAGCACCTGGGCTATCTTTGACACATTTCTCTCCACTGACCTTCATTCTCAGTCAACAAGTTTTACCAATTCTTCTTTTGTAATGTCTCTTATAATCATACCTACTTCTCTTTCCAATTCCATTGCCATCATCCTAGTCAGCTTTTCTTGCTGAAATGACTGTAATGCCTCCTAAATTGTTCTCCCTGCTTCCAGTTCTCCCTCTCGTGCATCCTATTTACTGGCCACTAGATTAATCACTTTCAAATACTGCTTTTATCATGTTACCCCTGGCTCAAGGACCTTTAACCATATCCAAAATGACTAACTGAATAATGAAGTCTGTATAGGTCTATACTACCTGCCAAATAAAGTTCAAAAATTTTAGCTTCCTTTCTAACCTTGTCTCTCACGACCCCTCCAAACACACCATAGTGCTTGCAACAACTGCTGCTAGTGAAATGCCTTTCCCTCTCCTTCCTGAAGACTTGGTGGTATTAAAAGAACATTTAAATCTTACCTCCTCTGAGAGGCCATGTTCAGTAATGCCAATCAATGCACAGTGGCCTTTCCCTCCTCTGAACTCCTACAGCCCTTAACAACTGTATCTAGCATTGTTACTAAATGTTATACGTTTCTCTCTGCAACCAGCAATTGGCACAAAGTCAGGAACCATTTCTTAAACTTCTGCATACCTTCCACAGTGCCTAGCAAAACTTACCTGTTAAACCCATTCCTTCTCGTTAAGACACGCACCATTTATCTATATATTTCGTGCTAGTTTATAGTTCTACCTAAAGACCCTTCACAATCTAGCCTCACCTACCTTTCCAGTGTCATCTCCTGTCAGTCCTCACTGTGTCCTATACTTCCTGCCACACTGAACTTTTCACTGTTCCCTAGACACACCAGGTTCTTTCACAATCCTATTCCTACTCACCCACTATCTGTAATGCCCTCTCCCCACTATTTACCTAACAAGTGCCTGTTGATCAGTCAAGACTTGGTACAAATGTCAACTCCTGACTCCCCCAGACTTAGATGTTCTATCCCTGTGTCCCCTCAGCATTTTATTCACGTCTCTACAATAGCAATTTTCATGAAGTACTGCAACTAACGAGGTACATATTTGTCTTTCTCAAGGGACTATACATTTCTCAAGAGTAGCAATATTTCATCTTTCCCCTACTCCCTTCACTAACTCTTCATAGTTAATGCCCTGATGTTAAATCTTTCTGTCAGTGAAAGAACATATCAAGTCAGTGGCGATCACATACCTTGGTAATAAAGAGCCTTGAGGAAGGAGTGACGATCAGCTCCTTGAAATAAAGAATTTTCTATTTCCATTTCTCGCCGGGTCAGCTGTTTGCTCTTTGCAAACCTCTGTGGCAGGCAAAGGATGCGCTGACGCTCTGAGATTCTTTCCTCAATATCTTGAAGACGGTTCTGTATTGCTTCAGGGGTTGCCCTAAGTCTCGCCCTCTGAAATAAGAGAAATGAGATGGCATATATCACAGAGGACACACCCTAAAAGTGACAATCTGATGCCTTAAACAAGAAAGAAAATGATCAGGGCCCAGAAATGGTCATTTACAGACATGTTAGCTAAGAAGTCAAGGAGCAGGAATGCCCTGCGCTCCAGTGGTTGCGACTCTGCACTTTCACTGCCGAGGGCACGGGTTCAACATCTGGTCAGGGAACTGAGATCTCACAAGCCACGTGGCACAGCCAAAAATAAATAAATAAAATTAAAAAAAATAAAATAAAATCCCATTTGTTTAGGGGAAAAAAAGTCAAGGAGCAGGGGCTTCCCTGGTGGCGCAGTGGTTGAGAGTCCGCCTGCCGATGCAGGGGACACGGGTTCGTGCCCCGGTCCAGGAAGATCCCACATGCCGCGGAGCAGCTGGGCCCGTGAGCCATGGCCGCTGAGCCTGCGTGTCCGGAGCCTGTGCTCCACAATGGGAGAGGCCACAACAGTGAGAGGCCTGTGTACCGCAAAAAAAAAAAAAATAAAAAAGTCAAGGAGCCGCTTCTCTTTTACCAAGGTCCCTATCCTAAAAACCAAAGAAGATTCAGATACAAAGCTCAGTGTTGTGAGAACTAAAAATGAAAAGGTTCTCAGTACCAAAATGAAAAGATCTTACTTTTTATTCTCCAGAAAAAATTTGCCCCACTCACCTTTTCACCTGAAACATGGCTCTTCCAAATCAAGATTTCTGTCTCATTAAGCCCTAGTTCCCTGAGAGAAGCAGTCTCCTGGTCCTTCTCATGCAGTGTCTGGAACTGGGACAAAGTCATAGTTCCAGCTGCTTCCTTCCCAAAGGGCTTGTACATAGTACCAGGAGCAAAGCTCTCTTTCTTAGATACACATCTGCAAAACAAGCAGGAAGAGAGTAAGAACATCTTCAAGTTACCACAATTCACAGAAATGGGGCTCGCCATTAAGAGGCACAATGAAGCTCAGTGGCAATTTCTCTCTCACATACTATTTCTAGGCTGAAGCACCACTGTAATGATATGGAACTCCACCAGTAATCCAGGACTAATGACTGAATCAAATATTTATTTATTGGGCACCTACTATGCATCAGAGACTGTGCCAGGTACTGAGGATTAAACAGTAAAAAAGATAAAAACAGTTTCTGCTTTTGTGGAAGAACTGTAGAAGACAGGCAAGTAAACAGGCAATGATAATACTGGATTATAAGTGCTATGTATGTTAAAGGAAGACACAGGAAAGGTACTTAGCCCAGACGGAGTGGGATATGGGAGGCTTTCTAGAGGAAGAGACACAGAAGTAAAACCCTGCCTAATAAGTAGAAGTCTGCCAAGGAAAGCGGGCTGGGAGAGGAGTGTTACATCCAGACTTTAAGAGGCGTCTGTCACCTGGAGGTGAGGGTCTATGATAATCTGTTTGCAAAATCAATACCTACTCCTCAATGGAGACACTGGTATCAAGTTGATGCTGAAGGAGGCTTTTCAGCTGCCTCTCCCCTTCTGTTTCCAGCTCCTCCAGGACATGCTCATCACTCTTCACACAGCTATTTACCCTGGAATAGATACAAGAATATATGTGGAAAGTAGAAGAGACCGTTAATCTCAAAATATATTCTTTATCTATATTATCTACCATTAGCGATCCCATTTGTTCAAAGACACTTCTCTATTTGTTGTCCTTTATCATTCATTCCACAAACATTAACTAAATACCTGTTTACACACAATGAATGCACTGTGCTAGGTACTAATGGAGTCAAAGATATTCAAGACAGAGTCTTTATCATCAAAAAGCTTGCCATTTATTTAGGGAAAGGTAACAGATAGGTATGTGTTGAGTGCATGTGCGGGGCAGGGGGAAGGGGGGGAGAGAGAGAGAGAGGGAGGGAGGGAGAGAGAGGGAGAGGGAAAAGGACAGGGAGAGAGAGAGGGACAGAGGGAGAGAGAGAGGAAGAAAGATTTTATATCTTCTTTATGAAGCATATGCCAAATCAGTAGTTCAAAGAGGAAAGATAATTGGGAGGCAAGGTAGTAAATGAAGAC
This sequence comes from Mesoplodon bidens, assembly GCF_964165515.1. Taxonomy (NCBI): domain Eukaryota; kingdom Metazoa; phylum Chordata; class Mammalia; order Artiodactyla; family Ziphiidae; genus Mesoplodon; species Mesoplodon bidens. The sequence continues at coordinate 47,845,927 of NC_138163.1, read as the reverse complement.
TTGGGAAAGGTAATTCTTACACTGGCATTTGAAGGATTGAGTATGATGAAGGAAAGAACAGGGAGAACGAGTATGAAGAGACAGAACTATGTTCTGGGGGATAATAAGAAGTTCAATTTAGCTGGCATTCATGTATGGGAGCCTTGGGAGATCATGTTGGAAGGGTAATTAGACTCAGACTGTGAATGGCCTTAAATACACCAACTAAGAGGTCTGGACCTTAATGTACACGTATTAGAAAGCAATTTATTAGGTAGTTAAGTGACATGGTACAAGCAATGGTTTAGGAAAATGAATGTGGTTATAATAAGCCTTATGGAATAATATGGAATAGTAAGAAAGAAACCAGAAGAATTAGTTAGGAAACTATAATTTATCAAGCATAACGTGATGAAAGTACAAACTGGAGTGGTAATAGAAATTGAAAGGAAGGGTTAGATGAGAAAGACCTTTTGAAGGTAGGGGTAAGGGAGAAGTGAAAGATAACCCTGAATTTCAAGCTCTGTAACTGACAGATGGGACCAATGAACTAAAGAGGAAGCTCCAGATGGACTAAATGGTTTGGGAAAGGGAAGTCATTATTGTGTTAGCCATGTTGAGTCAACTACCTATTACAGTTGAAATACCAACATGAAGTATCAGGAATGCTTCAAAGACATACTGAGTCTGAGGTGACAATGTGATACTGGCTAAAAGGAAAGTGATAGCAGAACTGTTGCATAGATAAGAGTCTGAGGCTGCATATGGAAATCTTTAGTCATCTGTGTTGTCAGGATCTGGAGCTGTGAGAGAGGAGAAGATTACCAAAGAAGGGAGTATAGAAACAAAGATGAAGGGGGTCATAACATTTTACAGCTTAAGCACTACTGTGTAGAAATCCAGGTAATGCTAGTATGAGCTAACTAACCCTAAATAATTTAAAACTCTGAGTGTAAAGAAATAGCAGGACCATTTAAGTGTGCAACAAATGATTATAAAAGACAAAAACAAAGTGAGTTAACTCCATGAGGAAAATAAATATTAAATACCTTTCTTAAAAAATAGCCCTTTACTACTGGGGTTATGATGAGACCTAAAAGATGTATCTCCCATAATTATAAGCAAGATTCCCATACTTTAGACAGACTTATACCAACTTTGGGATACTTTAAAGTATCCATAGGCCCAGGGTTTTCAAAAATTCCTTTTCAGTATCTTAATCGTTACTTATTATTTAGAATTCTGAAAGTTCTTGCTAAGTTTAAAATGGCTTTGAAATGAATAAACCATAGCTAAATACATTAGTACACATGAATTTCAAAAAGAAACGTGGAGTGAAAAAAAGCAAGTCACAGAAAAATTCATATAATATGTGTCTGTGTAAAGTTGAAAATGGGATAACACTAGCAACACTTTGTTTAGATATAAATTCGTATGTGATAAAACTATTTAAAAAGAAAAAAGCAAGGGAATGATTAACGCAAAATACTGGCTAGTGATCCCCTCAGGGAGGGAAGAGAAGCACTCACGGAAGGGCACACAGGGGACTTCTGATACTGGTAATGTTCTATGAATACTGTATCAATGATACTGCTGTTATCAAACGATACAGCATCCATGCTACTGATACTGGTAATGTTCTATTTCTAAAGCTTGTAGTGAGTACGAGTCTATTATTATTCCTTAACCTATATATATATATACATTATTTTTCATGTATGAAAGATATCATAAACATTTTTTAAAAGTCATTTTGAGACAAGGAAAATCAGAAACTTTTTTTGAAAAAGATGCAGAAACTGACAGTGCAGGAGAGCATTATAACAGTAAGAATTTAAACGCACCGCTCTATTCCAGAGTGATTATTCTACTTGCAGAATGAATACAAAACTAATTTAATGAGGATCCTTTAAAAAGGCTTTGTGTACTGTCAATAATTGTAAGCTCAGGCTTTCAACAAAGACCAGCCACGTTAAAGCTGCCATTTCCTGCAGAACCAGTAGGGGGAACCGCTCGCAGCGGTGCCTTTCTTTTCTTACAATACGTGGAACCGGTTCAGCACCCTGCTTCTAAATTTGTAAAAACAAAGTATCACTTGCTTACTTTAAGACCTGAAAATGCTACATGGTCTCTGAGCCCGAGAAAGTCCTCTGTAACACACAATCACTGCGAATAAACGCGCCCACCCTGGGCCCCTTTCTGAGAATGGGGTGGAGGTAGGGCGGGACAGGGAGGAGCTGGCCCGCGTTTCTCCAGCGCAGGCCGGTTTCATCAAGCGGCCAAGACCCTTTTACCTGGGTGGGTCCGTCTGAAATAGGAAGGAGCCACAGCATCCGTCCCGGGGCCGGCGCCGTTGCCTAGGTGCCTGTGCCGGGAGGGCATGCCTACGGGGACCGGCAGCAGCGGCGGCCCTTCCTGAACTTCGCCCTACAGGCCTGTCCAGCCCGTCTCCCCTTTTCCCTCCTCCTTTGTCTTCCCGCTCACGCGAAACCGCGTCCCCAGAACGTGACATACCCCAAACCCAAAGTAACAAAAGCCACTTGAAGAGTTAAAAGATAGAACAGAGCTCCCTTCGCCGTCTGCTCTCAGACAAGCCCTTACCTCTTCATGTTTCCACAGGCCCCTAGCTCTAACTTGGGTAAATAGGCCGTGGACTTCAAGTCCCAGAACTCTGCGCAGCCGACTCTAAGGGGATTGTGGTGGAGCACAGGGCTCTGGGAATTGTAGTCTCGCATAGCTAGGAACCCAGAGTACGTACTGAGCAACCGGTATACTGTGAATTGTTCAAGTATTTCTCTTGGATTTCTTGTATACGTTAAAGGTAACATCCAAAATATCCAGCTCATAAACCTGGGAGTCGCCTTTGAATCCTTGACTCTCTCATTCAGTATCACCAAATCCTGGCCCCTCTAATTTCCGTCGAATGTGTCCCTATCAACCCTGCTTCTGCTTTCAAGGATCCCACCTACCTGCTGTTTCCAGTCGAGCCTCTGGTTCATCCTCTGCAGTGTTACCAGAGTGATCAGACTCAAGTTTGACCACATCACTAGCACAAATGGTTCTCCTATGTCTCTAACAGAGGCTAAGGCATTGTACTTCCTATCCTGAGAATCAGAAACCCACGTGTATTCAGGCCCATGAATGTTTTTATTGATAATTACGATGAATCAAGAGAGTGGTAGAACACAGTGGTTAAGAGAATGGGCTCCTAGTTCCCGGAAATGGAAATACAAATGTCCTTAAGTACATGAAAAGAAAGATGTTTAATCTCACAAGTGACATGTAAATTTCAAAGTACACTGACTATAAAATACCTGATGTGTACTCCTCAAAACTGTCAAGGTCATCAAAAACATGGAAAGTCTGAGCATCTGTCACAACCAAAAGAATCAAAGGAGACATGATGACCAAATGTAATGTGGGATCCTGGGACAGAAAAGGGCCCTAGGTAAAAAATATGGGAATATCAATAAACTATGCACTTTAGTTAATAATAAGGTTCATTAGCTGTGACAAATATACAAGAGTTATTTAAGATGTTAACACTAAATAAAACTGAGTGGAGGAATACAGAACTCTGTACTATGCAACTTTTCTGTGAATCTAAAACTTCTCTTAAAAAATAAAGTTTATTTTCTAAAAGCACATTAAAATAACATTTTTCACCCACCAGATTAGTAAAGATCCACAAGTTTGAGAACACACTTGTTTTGTTGAGATTGAGGGGAAACAGGCATTCTCAGTACACTGCTGGTAGAAACATAAATTGGTACCTCTGTGGAAGGCAACTTGAGGATACAATTTAAATCATAAATTCACATTTCCTTTAAAGCAACAATTCAACTTATCCTCAATACTATGTATCCTCAAGAAATTAATTGTATGTGTACATATCTAATTATAGGCTATACAATTTTATAAACTATATATTATAAAATTTTGTATACATATAAAATTAGTCATGCAAACTTGTTTATAATAACAAAATATTGGAAACAACTTAAATATCCATGAATGTTATACATCCATTCAATGGAAAACTATGCAGCAGTACCAAAGATGACAAAGTTCTCTATGGACTGCTACTGAACAATCTCTAAAATATATTTAGTGCAAAAACAAGGTACAGCACGATGTGTATAGTATGCTTCCATTTTAGTTTTTAAAAAAGCAGGAATATATGTATGTGTTTGCTTGTATATGCAATAAAATACCTCTGGGAAAACATAAGACAGTGATAAGTAAATGATTCCGGGTTAAGGTAACTGGATGGTGAGGGATAAAACTTTTCACTTTTTCTTCTTGAATTTTGAACCACATGATTATATTACCTAGTCAATATATTTTTTAATTAAAGAGAACCCTTCTTATATCACAGAGAGCCAAAGAAGAAAAGGATCATGGGTTTGGGGGGGTCATACTGCTTGGATTCTCAGTTCCCAATATAACATAGTAGGCAACCTGGACTTGAACTTTTGTTTGGCAAGTTACAAGACTATGTAAATTTCATTAAGTTTCTTTAACTGGTCTAGGCTAGTTTCCTCATCTGTAAAATGGGGATAATTCTTCAGAATAGGGTGACTATAAAGTACCATACAAAAGAATGTTTTTTTTTTGTTTTTTTGTTTTTGTTTTTTTTTTTGCGGTACGCAGGCCTCTCACTGTTGTGGCCTCTCCCGTTGTGGAGCACAGGCTCCGGACGCGCAGGCTCAGCAGCCATGGCTCATGGGCCCAGCCGCTCCGCGGCATGTGGGATCCTCCCGGACCGGGGCACTAACCCGTGTCCCCTGCATCGGCAGGCGGACTCTCAACCACTGTGCCACCAGGGAAGCCCAAAAGAATGGTTTTAAAATCACTTGCAGTGTGGTCATCTATGAGAAAATATTCCAAGTTTATCCAGTAGGTTCAGACTTATTCAAACTGTCTGTATTGCCGCACTCAAGTTAGAGGATAAGACCAAAGAGCAGCTACTGGAAGACATTATACTTCCTATCCTGAGAATTTCTAACAGATGAGAATGTCATGGAAAGTACTAGAGTTATCCAAGACCTAGCATATGCAAATGACTGTGCTCTTGAAGCACACAGGTGAATGAATGCAGCTCTAACATGCACCATTTTGTGGTTTTGGCACAGAACAGGGATGGAATCTAAGCAAAAACAAAGTGTGGGTCATAACATAACCCGCATTAAGTAAATCCTATATGGTGGTGGGCTGAATTCTGCTGCTCAACCAAAGTGTCCAATTGACACATTGATCAACAAGGAAATGGAAGAATACACCAAAGTTGCTAGTGTGTCTGTCCCCTGGGAAGGCGGCAAAGGGTGGAACAGATTAGTACACTGACCACCACACCAGACTTGTATACAACTTCCTATAAAACATACATTCTATTGGTACTGAAGTGATACACACTACATTACAAATCCACTAGGTGGGATGAGTGGAGAATGAATGGCTAAAAAGACATACACGGGGTGGAATTACAACTACAAAGCAAGGTCATAAGGAAGTAATCTATGTACCTGTGTATATCTGTAGCCAGTCCGAGTGGTAGGTACCAAGGGACAAACATTCAGAAAATTGCACTAGAAGGAAAACCAGGCTATTTCTAGCTCTGCCAAATTTATTACCTGTGGAATAATAGCTATTCCATTTCCCCACAGCATCCTCTCCCCACTTCAAAAGGATATCAGACAATATATTAAAAGCTTTGAGATTACTAGATGTTATTCATGGCCACAGAGATCTTAGCACGAGGTAATTTCACAATTTCACCCCCAGAAGAGTTTATGACAAACTGAAAAATATGCCTCACTTGTCTTTCTGACAATTTAACAAGGTTAGTTTAATTAAGCCAGAAGTTCCTCCTTAACATAGACATATTTTCAGGCTTTGTCCTTTTTAGGTGCTTTGTTCACAGCACACTTCTGATGAATACATTATGAAGCAATTATAATTTCCAGATATGAAAGAAGATGCTAAAACCAAAAATCTTCTCTTGAAGAGGGATAGCATCATTCATCTAATATTAAGAGTAAACAACTGTGCATGTCTTTCAAATCCTCCAAATGAGATAGCATAAATGCTGTCTTTTTCAGAGGACAAAAAAAGTAGATAAGCACTGGGAAAGTGTCAGCACGACAAATTTAAGAATTCTCCTTCAGCTAATATCTTAGCTGCTCTTTAACAATGGCTGCGGGGGAGAGGGGTCTCAAGATTCCAGTACCTAACATAAATGTAGCCTTAAAATTACTGTCAAGAATAGGTTATTTCTTTTAATTAATATCTGTTCAACCATGCCATGTCTTTTAGACACATGTTAGAACCAGAGTCAGAAGGAACCTTAAAAACGATTTAGTCCAAGGCTCCAAACAGTACACTGAGATCTACCAGTAAACCCACAGTATTACTGCATTGATCTGGAAGCCACTTGCCATTCACATGCCTCTTTTTTTTTTTTAGCCTTTTTTAAAAACATCTTTATTGGAGTATAATTGCTTTACAATGGTGTGTTAGTTTCTGCTTTATAAGAAAGTGAATCAGTTATACATATACGTATGTCCCCATATCTCTTCCATATCTCTTCCCTCTTGCGTCTCCCTCCCTCCCACTCTCCCTATCCCACCCCTCTAGGTGATCACAAAGCACTGAGCTGATCTCCCTGTGCTATGCGGCTGCTTCCCACTAGCTATCTATTTTACGTTCGGTAGTGTATATATGTCCATGCCGCTCTTTCACCTTGTCCGAGTTTACCCTTCCTCCTCCCCATATCCTCAAGTCCATTCTCTGGTAGGTCTTTGTCTTTATTCCCATCCTGCCCCTAGGTTCTTCATAACCACTAACACATATAACATATATATGTGTTAGCATACGGTATTTGGTTTTCTCTTTCTGACTTACTTTACTCTGTATCACATGCCTCTTTTATGTCCTGAAAAAAATATTAGAACTCCCAATGCAAAGTCAATAGGAGTACTGTAGCCTCCTCTTTCTTTATTTTACTGAGGAAGTTTACAGTAAGCAAGTACTGGTAGTGAAAAGACATAAAGGAATCAAAAAACTTGTGAGAAATGAAAACTAGTTTCTTCCCGTTGGGAAAACCTTCATATGGTCCAACTCTTTCTTCATGTTATAGACAAAAGATAATGCTCCAAATGAAATTATCTGTCCAGTTAATTAAGCAGGGACAAGAATAAATCCAGTATTTCCTTCTATATACTATGTTCTCTTTACTGAATGTGGAACTTAACGTATTCACAGACTACAAGAGTTGAATTGCCAAAAACAATAGGGGAAATGTCTTTATCTAGGATAACAATATTGTATTCAAACATTAAAGATTACTCAAGATAATACTCAAAAGCTGTTTACCTACAGAAATCATCCATAAAATTAAATGGTCTCTGTAATTTTGAGAGGTAATGAAAACTTACCTCATTAGAAGCTGCTACTTTGAGAAGTGTGGGTAGGAAAAAAAGAGGCCATGTAAGTTCTGATATTTGGTTTACTCATAAGGTGATGTAAATCACTAATACTCATTTCAAAAATATATTCTTTCCATAATATGTACCCTTCAGGATGGTCATGTTCAGTCAGTGCAACAGAAATTCAGCTCAGGAATTACAGGCAATTAAGCTTTAGTCACTCAAAAACTTTTAAGTAGTTTATTTTATTGTTATACTTTTATTTTTCAGAGCATTGCCTTTATTTATGACTTAGGTAAAACATGAAACACAAGAAATCAGACTGTTTCCAAGCTAAGAACAACGCTTTTTCTTGAAAAACAAATACACAAATACACAAAACCCACAACTATAAATCATATGCTAAAGCCAAGTAAAACACCAGATTATCTGGACATCAAAAATAAATGAATTGCCTGAACCATACCCTTTTTACAATAACCTAAATCAAGTCCCTAATCCATCCTAACTCTTCCTCCCTTCTCTGAATTTCTATTGCATACTTTCTGTACTTCATAACACACTTCCTTGTATTGTCTATACTGTTTTTTTATACAGACAGGCATTAAGTATATCTCAAAGTAGACAGTAAGTTCTTTTGAGGAGAGAGACTTTACAGTAGCTAACACTATACGTTGAATGTTAACAGGCACCCAGTAAGGACTGGTTGACATCTATTTTTTGGCAAACATTTCTTTATGATCTGGTTGGAGTGAAAAGGACAATGTGTGCTGGCGGTAAGATATGGAATCTAGCAGAGTAAGCCATGAATTGCACACACAGAGTCAACATCAAATAGGCTGCTGTCTAGACAGAAGAGCTGATATAGTTTTGATTTGCTAATACTAAAAGACAAACTACAGTATCATTCCCAACAGCACAATATTTAAGTGGGGGAAAAATACATGCAGCCTTTATTGCCACCAAAGATTAAATATTAACTGTAAATACTACTCTAACAAAAACCATCAAAATTTGTAGGTAATGTATAATCCAAAAACAGCATGCTGAAGATAAGGTCATTCAATCAAAAGCAATCCTGACATTGCATTCCTGCTCCTTGTAATGACAATACTCGAAAACTTGTACCTCTTCTACATTCCTTTGCAGCATGCCTATAAAGGGAAAAGACACACATCATTACTCAGAGGACAAAATATCCCAGGAACGTAACTTACATTCTCCCTTCAACATATGATTGACAAAACTTTACATGTCAAATTTTTTTTTTTTTTTTTGGCCACGCTGTGCGCCTTGTGGGATCTTAGTTCCCCGACCAGGGATTGAACCCATGCCCCCTGCAGTGGAAGTACGGAGTCTTTACCACTGGACAGCCAGGGGAGTCCCATACATGTCAATTTTAATAGCTTTAAGTATTAGAAAATACAGAGGAAGAGAAAAACATGCCTCTGTCTGGTTGGAAACTATTGCACAAGACTGTTCTTGATTTGCTCTCCCTAGCTTTCAGGGAAGTAACAGTCTACCTGACATTTCTATTTTGTTGAAGAGAAGTGTTAACTGCTTTTTACTCATTACAGCCTAAAAGTGTCCTACAGGATGGTCATGAAATTGAATGTGTGGATTTTGGTAGGTCTTTGCTGCCTATAAGCAAATTAGTACACTGAATATTTTCACATTTCAGTTCCTTTCTAATGATTTATTTAACTTGGTGGTCCTTAATTTGCTCAGGGGCAGAACAACACAAAATACCATTAGTTTCACCATATAGAACAGTAACTTTATGCAGTAAAAATAAGCTGTTGAAGTAAGTGTGATAATCTGAGTTTATCTGTTAATGTGCACAAATAAATTGGGTCATTTGTTTTAGTATTCATTAATGCTCACTGGTTGATAAGCAATAACTGGTGCCAAAAATTTAAGGAAAACTTTACAAGAGAAAAACTAAAAAATGAGGAACAATATACTTTAATTTTATTCAGCCAATTGGAAAAGAGCCAATGTTTTGCAGTTTTTGAGGTATAATACCTCATTCTATCTTATGACATATAGGCATTCTGTAAGATCACACCTTTTAAGAACAAGTGATTTAAATGATGGTTGTCTACTGAAAGGCTAGGAGAACAGTCTGGGAAAACACATCTCCTTTCTGTTGTAATAACTAACTGCAGGGACCAATTTTTTACCCCTGAATAACATTTTTCAATGTGACAGAAGCACAAATGAGCACTACAACAAACCATTAACTTGAGGCCAGAAGTGTCAACATAAGCACAAACTACTTATTTTGCTGATTGATACATATTAAATGCAAAAGAGTATTTTTATAAACATTTTTATAAATCAATGAAATGTCGAGAAACACAAGTCAGCATTATTGAAAGGCTTACCATAAATATTTTGTCATGGCTTCAAATTGAATTCTCAAGACTATCTCTGTATGAACATACTTTACATTTTTCAGGAGTTTCATCCCTTAAGGGCAAAAACTGCACCTAGGCACTTAACTGCCCAGAGTTCTGGTCCCATGATATGCGTCAGTGATTGTCCCTGCAGGCCTATTAAATTATACATCATACTAGAAGTAAAATGCTAGTAATAGTCAAAATTTGATGGGAACTATGCCATATACATTTGACATTATTAAAAAAGTAATTGTACTGAACAATATGAAAGTGAAATTAATAAAACAACTCCATTCACAGTAGCATAAAAAGAATTAAAACACTCAGGAATAAACTTAGCAAATGAACTATAAGAACTTGTACACTGGAAACTATAAATCATTGCTAAGAGAAACTAAAGAAGATCTAAAAAAATGAAGAGATATTCCATGTTCATGGATTGAAAGACTCAATAGTGTTAAGATGTCAATTCTTCACAAATTGATCTACAAATTCAATGCAATGCCTATGAAAATTCCAGAAGGCTACTTATGTAGATATAGACAAGCTTTAAAATTTACATGGAAAGACAAAAGACCCAGAATAGCCAAACCAATCTGAAAAAGAATAATAAATTGCAGGAATTACACCATCCAATTTTAAAACATAATACAAAGCTACAGTAATCGAGACAGCATGGTATTAGCATAGGATAGCCATAGAGATCAATGGAACAGAAATGAAGTCCACAAATAAAACCTTATATTTATGGTCAATTCGTTTTTAACCAAGGTGCCAAGACAATAAAATGGGGGGACGCATAGTCTTTTTCAGCAAACAATACAGGGACAACTGCATATCTACATGGAACTGAAGTTGACCCCCTACCTCTAACTATGAACAAAAATCAACTCAAACCTCTGTAATAACCTACATGGGAAAGAATCTGAAAAAGAATAGATATATGTATATGTATAACTAAAACTAACACAACATTGTAAATAAACTATACTCCAATATAAAATAACAATTAAAAAGAATCTCTCAAACACTTAAAAATCCTCAAGAAAATTCTAGCAAACCAAATCCAACAACATATAAAAGGAACTAGAAACCGGGACCAAGTAGAATTTATTCCATAAATGTAAGGTTGAATCAATGTTTAAAAATGTGTCAATGTAGGGCTTCCCTGGTGGCACAGTGGTTGAGTCTGCCTGCCGAAGCAGGGGACATGGGTTCGTGCCCCGGTCTGGGAAGATCCCACATGCCGCAGAGCGGCTGGGCCCGTCAGCCGTGGCCGCTGAGCCTGCGCGTCCAAAGCCTGTGCTTCGCAACGGGAGAGGCCACAACAGTGAGAGGCCCGCATACCGCAAAAAAAAAACCAAACCCAAAACAAAACAAACAAACAAACAAAAATGTGTCAATGTAATCCACCATATCAACAAGTTAAAGAAGAAAAATCATATGATTATATCAATTGATGTAGAAAAAGCATTTGACAAAATCCAGTACTCATTAATAATAAAAATTAATGATAAAAAGTCAGGAAAAGAGTGGAATTACCTCAATTTGATAAAAAGCATCTACAAAAAAACCTATACCTAAAGTCATACTTCCAGTGAAAGACTAAACTCAGAAGCAAGGCAAAGATGTTTGTTCTCACCACTCTTTTTGTTGTTGTTGTTCTCACCACTCTTATTCAACATGGTCCTGAAGTTCTAACCAGTGTACTGTGAGAAAAAGACATAAATAGCATACAGATGGGGAAGGAAAAAATAAAATTGTCCCTTTTTGCAGATGATGTAACTACCTATTGAGAAAATCCCAAGGAATCAAAAACAAAACAAACCCCCAAAATACCAAACTCCTAGAAGTGGGTTCAGCAGGCATACAAGATCAACATATAAAAATTGTGTTTTTATGTACTAAAAATGAACATGTGGAAACCAGAATTTAAAATGCAATATCATTTACAATCACTACAAATAAAATGAAATACATAGGTATAAGTCTAACAAAACCAAAACATATACATGATGTGGGTGCTGAAAATTACAAAATGCTGATGAAAGAACTCAAAGAAGACCTAAATAAATATTGAGACATACTATGTTCCTGGATGAGAAGAATCAACACAGTAAAGATGTTAATTTTCCCCCAAATTGATCTATAAATTTAATGTAATTCCTATCAAATCCCAGCAAATTTTCATGGAAATGCAAAGGAATTAAAATAGCTAAAACAACCTTGATGGAGAAAAATAAAGTGGGAGAAATTACTCTCCAAGATATTAAGGCTTACTATACAGCTACATTGATTAAGAGAGTGCGGTATTGGTGGAGGGAAAGACATATAGATCTACGGAATAGAGATCCCAGAAAACAATTTGATATCCATAGAGGAAAAAAAAACGTTGACCTAACCCTCACAGCTTATACAAAAATTAACTCAAAATGGATCACAGCCTTAAATATAAAATACAAAACAATAAAACTTGTAGGAAAAAACAGAGGAGAAAATTGGGGGTATATAGGACTACACAAAAAGTTCTTAGACTTCACACCAAAAGCATGATCCATAAAAGGAAAACCTGATAAACTGGACTTAATTTTAAAATCTTTTGTCCTGTGAACAACTCTGTTAAGAAGAGACAAGGTACAGAGTAGGAGAAAATATATGCAAACCACATAGCTAGCAAAGGACTAGTATCTAGAATATATAGTGAACTCTCAAAACAACAGTAAAAAAAATCTAATTAGAAAATGGACAAAAGGCAAGAACAGACATTTCATCAAAGAAGATATACTCATGACAAATAAGCACGTGAAAAGATGTTCAACATCATTAGCCATTAGGAAAATGCAAATTAAAACTTCAGTGATCTCACTACACATCTATCAGAATGGTTAAAATGAAAAAAAAAAGTGAAAATACCAAATGTTGAGGACGCAGACAAATTAGATTACTCATACATTGCTGGTGGGTATGTAAAATGGTACAGTCTCTCTGGAAAACAGTGTAACAGTTTTTTAAAATAAAACTAAAGACGCAACTACCATATGACCTAGCAATTGCACTCTTGGGCATCTATCCAAGAGAAATGAAAACTTATGTTCATACAAGACTCTGTACAGAAATATTCAGAGAAGCTTTACTCATAAGTAGCCAAAAGCTGGAAACATCTAAGATGTACTACAACAGGTAAATGTGTAAACAGACTGTAGTACATCTAAACCATGGAAAACTACTCAGCAGCAAAAAGGATCAAACCACTGATACACATAGCAATTTAGATGAATCTCTGGGGAATTATGCTGAGTGAAAAAAAGCCAACCCCTAAAGGTTACATGCTACATGATTTCATCTTATATAGTATTTTGAAATGATAAAATTTTAGAAAGGGAGAATAGATTAGTGGTTGCCAAGAATTAGGGGGCAGGGAGTAGGGGGGATATGGTGGGAGGGAGCTGGGTGTGGCAATAAAAGGGGAATATGAGGAATTCTTGTAGTAATGGAAGTATTCTGTTTTTTTTCTATGGTTGTGGATATACAAACCTACACATGTGATAAAATTGTATATGACTAAACACACACACACACACAAACACACAAAGTAAAACAGTAGAAATCTGAACAAGACAAATTTTATCAATGTTAATACCCCAGTTGCAATACAGTACTACAGTCTTGTAAGATGCTATCACTGGGGAGAACTAGGTACACTATAAATAGGAACTCTATATTATTTCTTCAGAACCTATATTATTCCTTACACTAAATGTGAATCCACAATTACCTCAATAAAAATTTCAATTAGTGTAAAAAACTAACCGACACAAATAAGGTTTTGATTCCCAATTTCTTCTAGAAGTGCCTGCTGAGTAGGCACATAATATGACCCCCAATTTATGTGAGGCAAGAGTTTTAACATTTATTCTCACTGCTTAATATGGTTGGCCATCTTTTCAGCTTCCAATATGGGTTTCCTCACTGTTGCATGCCTGCTAAGCCAAAGACAGATTTTAAGGTTTTAGTTACTGAAACTAATTAAAAAATTTAAAAAAAAAGGTTTTAGTTACTGTAGAATATACTTCAGTATTAGGTTAGGCTGCTGTTTGAAAGCAACCCTGAAATCTCAGGAGTTTAACCTAATTAAGGTTTATTTCTCATTCAAAAAGGGGAAGAAGGAGGTAGGAAGGGGGAGAGAGGGAAAGGGAGGGAGGAAGAAAGGAAGAGAGGGAAGGAGGGGGAAAAGAGAGAGAGAGAGAGAACACTGTCCTCCCACTTATCATAGGTACTTTTAAGAAGATTCCCAGGTTATTGAAACTAAAGTAACACTCAGAATAAATATACCTGAATTCTTACTGCTAATTGTGATCTGATGAGAAGAACAGCGTTTCTAGAAACAAACGAGGCTCTCCACTCTGCCATGAGAATTCTCATCCTGATCTCACCACTGATACATTAAGGTGGTGATGGGGGAGACCTTCAAGATGATGGAAGAGTAAGACATGGAGATCACCTTCCTCCCCACAAATACATCAAAAATACATCTACATGTGGAACAATGCCTACAGAACACCTACTGAACATTGGCAGAAGACCTCGGACTTCCCAAAAGGCAAGAAAATTCCCATGTACCTGGCCATGTGGCTGACAGGGTCTTGGTGCTCTGGCCGGGTGTCAGGCCTGAGCCTATGAGGTGGGAGAGCCGAGTTCAGGACACTGGACCATCAGAGACCTCCTGGCCCCACATGATATCAATCAGCAAGAGCTCTCCCAGAGAACTCCACTTCAACGCTAAGACCCAGCTCCACCCAACAGCCAGCAAGCTCCAGTGCTGGACACCCCATGCCAAACAACTAGCAAGAGAGGAACACAGCCCCACCCATTAGCAGAGAGGCTGCCTAAAATCATACTAAGTTCACAGACACCCTAAAACACACCACTGGACGCATCCCTGTCCACCAGAAAGACAAGATCCAGCATCATCCACCAGAACACAGGCACCAGTCCCCTCCACCAGGAAGCCTACACAACCCACTGAAACAACCTTACCCACTAGGGGCAGACACCGAAAACAGCAGGAAATATGCACCTTGAGAAAAGGAGACCCCAACCACAGAAAGATAAGCAAAATGAGAAAACAGAGAAATATGCAGCAGATGAGGGAGCAAGGTAAAAACTCAACAGACCAAACAAATGAAGAGGAAATAGGCAGTCTACCTGAAAAAGAATTCAGAGTAATGACAGTAAAGATGATCCAAAATCTTGTAAATACAATGCAGAAAACATAAGAAACATTTAACAAGGACCTAGAATAACTAAAGAGCAAACAAACAAGGATGAACAACACAATAAATGAAATTAAAAATTCTCTAGAAGGAATCAATAGCAGAATAACTGAGGCAGAAGAACAGATACATGACCAGGAAGAAAAAGAGTGGAAATAACTACAGCAGAGCAGAATAAAGAAAAAAGAATGAAAAGTAATTGAAGGCACTCTCTGAGACCTCTGGGACAACATTAAATGCACAAACATTCGAATTATAGGGGTCCCAGAATAAGAAGAGAAAAAGAAAGGGTCTCAGAAAGTATTTGAAGAGATTATAGTTGAAAACTTCCTTAATATGGCAAAGGAAATAGTCAATCAAGTCCAGGAAGTGCAGAGAGTCCCATACAGGATAAATCCAAGGAGAAACACACCAAGACACATATTATTCAAACCATCAAAAATTAAATACAAAGAAAAAATATTAAAAGCAGCAAGGGAAAAGCAACAAATAACATACAAGGGAATCCCCCTAAGGTTAACAGCTAAGCAGAAACTCTGCAAGCCAGAAGGGAGCGGCAGGACATATTTGAAGTGATGAAAGGGAAAAACCCGCAAGCAAGATTACTCTACCCAGCAAGGATCTCATTCAGATTCGATGGAGAAATTAAAACCTTTACAGACAAGCAAAAGCTAAGAGAATTCAGCACCACCAAACCAGCTTTAAAACAAATGCTAAAGGAACTTCTCTAGCCAGGAAACACAAGAGAAGGAAAAGACCTACAATAACAAACGCAAAACAATTGAGAAGTGGTAATAGGAACATACATATTGATAATTACCTTAAAAGTAAATGGACTAAATGCTCCAACCAAAAGACATAGACTGGCTGAATGGATACAACAGCAACACCAATATATATACTGCCTACAAGAGACCCACTTCAGACTTAGGGACACATACAGACTGAAAGTGAGGGGATGGAAAGAGATATTCCATGCAAATGGAAATCAAAAGAAAGCTGGGGTAGCAATTCTCATATCAGACAAAATAGACTTTAAAATAAAGACTATTACAAGAGATAAAGAAGGACACTACATAATGATCAAAGGATCAATCCAAGAAGAAGATAGAACAATTGTAAGTATTTATGCACCCAGCATAGGAGCACCTCAATATATAAGGCAAATGCTAACAGCCATAAAAGGGGAAATCAACAGTAACACAATAATTGTAGGGGACTTTAACACCCCACTTTCACCAATGGACAAATCAACCAAAATGAAAATAAATAAGGAAACACAAACTTTAAATGATACATTAAACAGGATGTACTTAATTGATATTTATAGCACATGCGATCCCAAAACAACAGAATATACTTTGTTCTAAAGTGCTCATGGAACATTCTCCAGAATAGAACATATCTGGGGTCACAAATCAAGCCTTAGAAAATTTCAGAAAATTGAAATCGTATCAAGCATTGTTCTGACCACAATGCTATGAGACTAAATATCAATTACAGGGAAAAAAATGTAAAAAAATTACAAACCCATGGAGGCCAAACAATAAGCTACTAAATGGCCAAGAGATCATTGAAGAAATCAAAGAGGAAATCAAAAACTACCTAGAAACAAATGACAATGAAAACATGATGACACACAATCTATGGGATGCAGCAAAAGCAGTTCTAAGAGGGAAGTTTATAGCAATACAATCCTACCTCAAGAAACAAGAAACATCTCAAATAAACAATCTAACCTTACATCTAAAGCAATTAGAGAGAGAAGAACGAAAAAAAAAAAAAAACCCGAAGTTAGCAGAAGGAAAGAAAGCATAAAGATCAGATCAGAAATAAATGAAAAAGAAATGAAGGAAACAATAGCAAAGATCAAAAAAATTAAAGCTGGTTCTCTGAGAAGATAAACAAAATTGATAAGTAATTAGCCAGATTCATCAAGAAAAGAAGGGAGAAGACTCAAATCAGTAGAATTAGAAATGAAAAAGGAGAAGTAACAACTGACACTGCAGAAATACAAAGGACCATGAGAGATTACTACAAGCAACTCTTTGCCAGTAAAATGGGCAACCTGGAAGAAATGGACAAATTCTTAGAAATGCACAACCTGCCAAGACTGAATCAGGAAGAAATAGAAAATATGAATAGACCAATCACAAGCACTGAAATTGAAACTGTGATTAAAAACCTTCCATCAAACAAAAGCCCAGGATCAGATGCCTTCACAGGTGAATTCTATCAAATATTTAGAAGAGTTAACACATATCCTTCCCAAATTCTTCCAAAATATACCAGAGGAAGGAACACTCTCAAACACAATCTACGAGGCCACCATCACCCTGATACCAAAACCAGACAAAGATGTCACAAAGAAAGAAAACTACAGGCCAATATCACTGATGAACACAGATGCAAAAATCCTCAACAAAATACTAGCAAACAGAATCCAGCAGCACATTAAAAGGATCATACACCATGATGAAGTGGGATTTATCCCAGGAATGCAAGGATTCTTCAATATATGCAAGTCAATCAATGTGATACACCATATTAACAAACTGAAGGGTAAAAACCATATGATAATCTCTATAGATGCAGAAAAAGCTTCTGAACAAAATTCAACACCCATTCATGATAAAATCTCTCCAGAAAGTAGGCATAGAGGGAACTTATCTCAACATAATAAAGGCCATATATGACAAACCCACAGCCAACATCGTTCTCAGTGGTGAAAAACTGAAATTATTTCCACTAAGATCAGGAACAAGACAAGGTTGTCCACTCTCACCACTCTTATTCAACATAGTTTTGGAAGTTTTAGCCACAGCAATCAGAGAAGAAAAAGAAATAAAAGGAATCCAAATTGGAAAAGAAGTAAAACTGTCACTCTTTGCAGATGACATGATACTATATAGAGAGAATCTTAAAGACGCTACCAGAAAACTACTAGAGCTAATCAATGAATTTGGTAAAGTAGCAGGATACAAAGTAAATGCACAGAAATCTCTTGTATTCCTATACACTAATGATGAAAAATCTGAAGGAGAAATTAAGGAAACACTCCCACTTACCATTGCAACCAGAAGAATAAAATACCTAGGAATAAACCTACCCAAGGAGACAAAAGACCTGGATGCAGAAAACTATAAGACACTGACGAAAGAAATTTAAAATGATACAAACAGATGGAGAGATATACCATGTTCTTGGATTGAAAAAACTAGAATTGTGAAAATGACTATACCACCCAAAGCAATCTACAGATTCAATGCAATCCCTATCAAACTACCACTGGCATTTTTCACAAAACTAGAACAAAAAATTTTACAATTTGTATGGAAACACAGAAGACCCCGAATAACCAAAGCAATCTTGAGAAAGTAAAACGGAGCTGTAGGAATCAGGCTCCCAGATTTCAGACTATACTACAAAGCTACAGTAATCAAGACAGTATGGTACTGGCACAGAAACAGAAATATAGATCAATGGGACAGGATAGAAAGCCCAGAGATAAGCCCACACACCTATGGTCACCTTATTTTTGATAAAGGAAGCAAGAATATACAATGGAGAAAAGACAGGCCCTTCAATAAGTGGTGCTGGGAAAACTGGACAGCTACATGTAAAAGAATGAATTTAGGACACTTCCTCACACCATACACAAAAATAAAGTCAAAATGGATTAAAGACATAAATGTAAGGCCAGACACTATAAAACTCTTAGAGGAAAACAGGAGGAACACTCTTTGACATAAATCACAGTGAGATCCTTTTGGACCCACCTCCTAGAGAAATGGAAATAAAAACAAAAATAAACAAATGGGACCTAATGAAACTTCAAAGCTTTTGCACGGCAAAGGAAACCATAAACCAGACCAAAAGACAACCCTCAGAATGGGAGAAAATATTTGCAAATGAAGCAACTGACAAAGGATTAATCTCCAAAATGTACAAGCAGCTCATGCAGCTCAATATCAAAAAAAAAAAACAAACAACCCAACCACAAGATGGGCAGAAGATCTAAATAGACATTTCTCCAAAGAAGATACACAGATTGTAACAAACACATGAAAGGATGCTCAACAGTACTAATCATTAGAGAAATGCAAATCAAAACTACAATGAGGTATCACCACACACCAGTCAGAATGGCCATCATCAGAAAAATCTACCAACAATAAATGCTGGAGAGGGTGTGGAGAAAAGGGAACCCTCTTGCACTGTGGGTGGGAATGTAAATTGATACAGTCACTATGGGGAACAGTATAGAGGTTCCTTAAAAAACTAAAAATAGAACTACCATATGACCCAGCAATCTCACTACTAGGCATATACCCTGAGAAAACCATAATTCAGAAAGAGTCATGTACCAAAATGTTCATAGCAGCTCTATTCACAATAGCCCAGAGATGGAAACAACCTAAGTGTCCATCATCGGATGAATGGATAAAGAAGATGTGGCACATATATACAATGGAATATTACTCAGCCATAAAAAGAAACGAAACTGCGCTATTTGTAATGAGGAGGATAGACCTAGAGTCTGTCATACAGAGTGAAGTAAGTCAGAAAGAGAAAGACAAATACTGTATGCTAACACCTATGTATGGAATTAAAAAAAAATGTCATTAAGAACCTAGGGGTAAAACAGGAATGAAGACACAGACCTACTTGAGAATGGACTTGAGGATATGGGGAGGGGGAAGGGTAAGCTGTGACAAAGCGAGAGAGAGGCATGGACATATATACACTACCAAACGTAAGGTAGATAGCTAGTGGGAAGCAGCCGCATAGCACAGGGAGATCAGCTCGGTGCTTTGTGACCGCCTGGAGGGGTGGGATGGGGAGGGTGGGAGGGAGGGAGACACAAGGGGGAAGGGATATGGGAACAGATGTATATGTATAACTGATTCACTTTGTTATAAAGCAGAAACTAATTTAAAAAATAAAAAGTGTGAGGTACTAGGCTTCCCTGGTGGCGCAGTGGTTGGGAGTCTGCCTGCCAATGCAGGGGACGCAGGTTCGTGCCCCGGTCCGGGAGGATCCCGCGTGCGGTGGAGCGGCTGGGTCCGTGGGCCGTGGGCTGGGCCTGCACGTCCGAAGCCTGTGCTCCGCGGCAGGAGAGGCCACAGCAGTGAGAGGCCCGCGTATGGCAAAAAAAAAAAAAAAAAAAAAAAAAAAAGTGTGAGGTATAAGTAAGTAACTGTAAACAGTATCATGCCCCCTTTATCTGCCCCAGCTCAAGTCGACTCCACCCCAGAGCAAACAGAGCAATTACTGTTCCCTTTACTTGTTTGACACATTCTCATTTGTTAATAGAAGTTCTTTTATCAGAATATTCAATCTCTATAGATACAAGTTTGTGGAGAAAAGCAAGAGCCGTTATAAGATAAAAATATTCACTAATGAACTGACCTCTAAAAATGTTAGCCTGCACTAACTTCATTTTTAGTTTAACACTGGTGTCTCTAGGACACAATAGTTTCTTCCAAAAGGAGTGATTTAAATACCAAAGGATTGAGAAGCACCAGGGGAAAATTGATGAAGCCCTTTCAAAGAATGATTTTTTATGATGGTGTAGCAAAATTCATATGATGCGAATTGTCTCTCATACTATCAAACAATTTTTCTGTCAGGAAAATTTTTTTACAAACAAAAAACAGCACCATACTTGTGTGATAGGTTGAAAAACATGGCCCAAATGTTAGATTAATTAATGAGTTAGTAAATACCTAGGAATGTAAATTTTATATCCTGGAAAATAGGATACTGTATTTTCTTGAAATTCTACTACATTTTCTTCCTCCATTCTGCATCCTTTATTTTTGAGAAGGAAAATACCAAATAATTACCCTTTCATCCCTTCCCTTTTGCCACCCTCTTGATGTTTTTAAGTACCATATGGTACCTTATAAGGTCTTTGTAGTGGTTTGAATGGTGGCCCCCAAGAGATATGTTCATATCCTCACCCCTGCAACCTGTGAATGTGAGCTTATTTGGATAAAGGGTCTTTGCAGATGTAATTAAGTTAAGGATCTATGGATTATCTTTGGTGGGTCCTAAAGCCAATGATAAGCATCCTTAAAAGAAACAGAAGACACAGAGGAGAAGGCCATGTAAAAACTGAAGCAGAGATTGGAGTTGGGTGGCCACAAGCCAAAGAACACCTGGAGCCACCAGAAGCTGGAAGAGGCAAGGGAGGCTTTGCCCCTAGAGCCTTCAGAGGGGGCACTGCCTTGCGGACACCTTGATTTCCAACTTCTGGCTTCCAGAACTGTGAGAAAATAAGTTTCTGTTGCTTTAAGCCACCAAGTTTGTGGAAACTGTGATGGCAACCTTAGGACACTAGTATAGCCTTGCTTGTGATAAAAAGCCTTAACTTGTAAACTAGCTGAGGAGGGGGGAAGGAAGTAGTCAACTTTCAACCTTCACTTTTGGCCCAGGTAGCCATTATACTTTTTCTTGGTATCAAGGTTGGATTGAAGGTATAACATGTCAAATTACTCAGCCCTAGTCATACTGACTAATTACTGAATAATAATCATTACTCATAATCCCTACTCTGCCATTATCTTGATAATTTAAGCAAATTATTTTATCTCTTTGGGTCTATGTTTGCCTCTCCCTAAAATTAAAGAAGTAAGTTAGATCAGAACATCCCAAACTGCTATCTTGAGGAATTCTCTTTTGAAGGATATAAACAGGTATGCCCCACAATACCCTCACCCAGAGCCAGGGACTGGGGGTGGGTAGTGCTCTGTGTTCAAATAAATATAGGAAGCTCTGGGCCAGATGTCTGCTATGTCACCTTACCCCCTGGCTATCGCTGATTTGGATACTAAGGCAACTAAGCAAACTGGACCCAGAAATGATAGTCTTCGCTGGTTCCTAGAAATGGGGATAAATAAACTCAGGGGCCATTAGTTAGTCACAGTCCTACCTATGTACAGAAAAGTGGAGAAAACTACTCTTCATATAGATGATAATGGAGCAGAGAGGCAAAAATGGGAGCTCGGGTAGCCCCAGAGCGGGGAAAAATGGAGACATTATCTCCTGATGGATTTGGGCTTCTTTAGTTCCAGCGAGATACTTCTATAACCATAAAATCAACTCTCTTCATTTTGCCTACATAATTTCAGTAGGATTTTGTTACTTGCATCCAAAATAGCATTTACTGAGATAGGAAGATTAGCATTTGGTAACTAACATCTTATTGGTGCATCTAAAATACTACAGAGAGAAAAAGTACTGCAAAACAAATCCTAGCTGAAGGCCTAGGGATGGGAATTAAAGTTCCAAATAAAGAGGAGAAGAAAGCAAATTTTGCACACTTCACAATTGACTTTATCACTTACGTTTTAGCACTAATTTAGTTAGCAAAAGGTCTAGCATAAAATTTAATGCATAATCCCTGTTCTCGGGGATTTTATTATAATGCTACTGATTCCAAACTAATATTAATCCCAATAGAGTCTCAGGGACAGCTGTGTGTAATTGATAAAGGGTCACCAGTTTTAATTAAATGGAATAAGGTTACTGCTTCTATGATAGCCATTGTATAACTAGAAGTGAAAAAAATATTTCATTTAAAGGAGTGTCCCTACAAATTTTATAGGTTTACTAAATTTTAAAGAGGGATTAGGAGATTACCTTTTTCACGTATAAGTATTTAAAATGCTTTCTGTCCTGAAGTACCTAGGGGCAAGACGGGAATAAAGACACAGACCTGCTAGAGCATGGACTTGAGGATATGGGGAGGGGGAAGGGTAAGCTGTGACAAAGTGAGAGAGTGGCATGGACATATATACACTACCAAACGTAAAATAGATAGCTAGTGGGAAGCAGCCGCATTGCACAGGGAGATCAGCTCGGTGCTTTGTGACCACCTAGAGGGGTGGGATAGGGAGGGTGGGAGGGAGGGAGATGCAAGAGGGAAGAGATATGGGAACAGATGTATATGTATAACTGATTCACTTTGCTATAAATCAGAAACTAACACACAATTGTAAAGCAGTTATACTCCAATAAAGATGTTAAAAAAAAAAACTACAATGAGGTATCACCACACACCAGTCAGAATGGCCACCATCAAAAAAATCTACCAACAATAAATGCTGGAGAGGGTGTGGAGAAAAGGGAACCCTCTTGCACTGTTGGTGGGAATGTAAATTGATACAGCCACTATGGAGAACAGTATAGAGGTTCCTTAGAAAACTAAAAATAGAACTATCATATGACCCAGCAATCCCACTATTGGGCATATACCTTGAGAAAACCATAATTTAAAAAGAGTCATGCACTCCAATGTTCATTGCAGAACTATTTACAATAGCCAGGACATGGAAGCAACCTAAGTGTCCATCAACAGATGAATGGATAAAGAAGATGTGGCACATATATACAATGGAATATTATATTACTCAGTCATAAAAAGAAATGAAATTGAGTTATTTGTAGTGAGGTGGATGGACCTAGAGTCTGTCATACAGAGTGAAGTAAGCCAGAAAGAGAAAAACAAATACTGTATGCCAACACATATATATGGAATCTAAAAAAAAAAATGGTTCTGATGAACCTAGGGGCAGGACAGGAATAAAGACGCAGATGTAGAGAATGGACATGAGGACATGGGGAGGAGGAAGGGTAAGCTGTGACGAAGTGAGAGAGTGGCATGGATATATATACACTACCAAATGTAAAATAGGTAGCTAGTGGGAAGCAGTCACACAGCACAGGGAGATCAGCTCGGTGCTTTGTGGCTACCTAGAGGGGTGGGATAAGGAGGGTCGGAGGGAGATGCAATAGGGAGGAGATATGGGGATATATGTATACACATAGCTGATTCACTTTGTTATACAGCAGAAACTAACACAACATTGTAAAGCAATTTTACACCAATAAAGATGTTAAAAGAAAAAGTTGGTGATGACAAGACACTCTGCTTGTATATAGCACTACCCTTCACACAAAATTAATAAAAAATACATTTAAAGGAAAGGAATAAAAATAAAAGATTGTGGAGGTATCGTGAGTTCTTGAAGGCACGGGCAGGAGGGGGACAAGACAGTAGAATTATTGCATTTGAAGTCGTTATCAGACAGTCATCCTGTTGAAATCTTACTTACTGTTCAAGTCTCATTTCAAATTCTAGCTCTTCTAGGGAATCAACTAAAGATAGGTTTCTCTTTCTTTACTGCTCCCTACACATGCACTTTGAACCTTTTCGAGGCAGAGGTGTATGCCATTGATGTTTACACCTCCTACGCAGATTAACACAGCACCTTGGCATATAGTAGGTGCTTTGTATTGAGAGTCACTACTCTCTGGTTTTGACTTGTATCTAAAATAACACTTTCGGGCTTCCCTGGTGGCGCAGTGGTTGAGAGTTCGCCTGCCAATGCGGGGGACCCGGGTTCGTGCCCCGGTCTGGGAGGATCCCACGTGCTGCGGAGCGGCTGGGCCCGTGGGCCATGGCCGCTGGGCCTGCGGGCCATGGCTGCTGGGCCTGTGCGTCTGGGGTCTGTGCTCCGTGGCGGGAGAGGCCGCGGCGGTGGGAGGCCCGCATCATTTAAAAAAAAAATATATATATATATATATATATATATATATATATATATATAAAATAACACTTTCCATTATACAGCACTTGAGTTTTCAAAATGCCTATGCATATTACCTTATTTGATTCCCACAATATCCTAGGATGAAGAGAATAACTAAAAACTCAAGAAGGTTCAGTGGCTTCCCAAAGGCCAAAACTAATGAAAATTGACACTAGGACTCATACCTTCAGACTCCCATCTAAGAGCACTTTTTCTGTTACAGTGCATGTGTTTGTCAAATGCTGGGAAGATTTTAAATAAAAAGTACTATCTGGCACCACAGCATAACACTGTTTGTCGTCCCTTCAAACACTGAAGTGCTCAAAATAAGACAGGCCTATCTGAATCCCAACTGGGGAGATTTCACTGGTGAAATACTATCAGGCCACCTTATCTATGAGGTAGCCATAGAGCGTGGGCCCTAAAACTGCGTTATAGCAAGGCTTCAGTGTATTTATAGTTTTTAGGCACTAACAGGAAGAAAATTGCTTTGGAGAAAAATCTGTATATCTCACAAACAATATAAATTCTGCTGTTTGGGAGTGATTTAAATCATGTTACATATAATTCATCTGGGGAGACTCTCCAGCTTGAGGAAATTCACTTGGGCACAAAATGTACATAAGGAGGATTAGTGAGAAATCTAATTTTGCAGATGTATCGAGTGTATTTCAAATCTGGATTTACATATAGAAAGGAAGTTTGGGAAGAGGAGCTCTGAGAATGTTAAGCATCATGCACTCTTCCTTAACAGAAGCTGAAGACTTGATCATTTTTAATCTCAGTATCCTAATCTAACCTACAAGAAATTCTTTAGAATTAAGGAACAGTGGTGTGACAATAAATCTATTTTGTCTGTAAAGAGGAGCAGAGATGAGCAGGTAGCTCATTAAACAATGGAAAGAAATAAAATACCTTTCAGTTAACTGCAATGGGAAGAAGCAAGTTAAGTACCTGTCTCTGTTGAGCTTAACAGACCTTTAAAGTGAGTCTTTGTGTTGCTGCCACATCTCTGACAGATCAAGAGCATTTGCCTCTCAAGTATCTAAAGTGGAACATTATACTCCAGAACATAAGAGATGACCTCATCGATCAACCAATGTCACCAAGATTTCCCAAAGAATTTCAGAAAAAGAAGAGGTAAAAGAAACCAGCTCAATCAGTAAATCAGATTCTATTCTAGAAGATGAACTAGGAAGAAGACACTTTGATTGGAATTCAAAGGCATCTTTTGTCATCTCGGCATTAGATACTCTTCAGATATAAGAGGGCTGAAAGTAATTAATAAAAAAAATTAAAACATTTCTTATCTGGACCAAAGCTTCTTAAAAAATACGGCGTGGTAACTATAGCTAATAATACCGTATTGCATATTTGAAGGTTGCCAAGAGAGTAGATCTTAAAAGTTCTCACTGCAAGAAAAACAGTTTTTTTTCTATCTATGTAAGGTGATGGATGTTGACTAGACTTATTGTGGTGATGGTTTGGCAATGTATACAAATATTGAATTATGCTGTGCACCTGAAACTAATATAATGCTATATGTCAAATATACCTCAATTAAAAAAAAAGAGATAACAACAGGGCTTCCCTGGTGGCACAGTGGTTGGGTGTCCGCCTGCC
This sequence comes from Mesoplodon bidens, assembly GCF_964165515.1. Taxonomy (NCBI): domain Eukaryota; kingdom Metazoa; phylum Chordata; class Mammalia; order Artiodactyla; family Ziphiidae; genus Mesoplodon; species Mesoplodon bidens. The sequence continues at coordinate 47,819,624 of NC_138163.1, read as the reverse complement.
GATGCAGGGGACACGGGTTCGTGCCCCAGTCCGGGAGGATCCCGCATGCCACAGAGCGTCTGGGCCCGTGAGCCATGGCCACTGAGCCTGCGCGTCCAGAGCCTGTGCTCCGCAACGGGAGAGGCCACAACAGGGAGAGGGCCACGTACCACACACACACAAAAAAAGATAACAACATGCCCAGCCCTGAAAAATCTAATTTAAAATAATCCCTCAAACAATAAATATTAACACTGGGTAAAAATAAAAATGAAGTATGATTATGACATATCACAAAAAGTTGCTTCTCTAAAATGATCCTGAAGGCGTTTTATGCAAGTTAGTAGAGTCACGCTAGATGACTAAGTATGTTTTATGCCAAAAATAAAAAAGGTGTTCACAGACCACTGCTAATAGAACTATATTGTAGAAATATCACAAAATTCCTTATGGCATTTTTAGTTACTCTGAAGATTCTTCTCCTTCTGCCATAAATAGCAGTCTAAATGTTGTGAGCAGCTACTAAATAATTATGGGGTTCTAACCCATAGGAGACTGCAATGATTATGGATGAAATATATTTTAGTCATGAAGTTTGGGGACACTTCATGAAAATACTCAAGGAACTTTCAAATAACGACCTGCATAAGATTTTCCACTGCCCATCCCTTTTGGTGTTTGATAAATATTAACAGACATGACAAGGTTTGGTATATGAAGAAACAAAAAACGCCTACCCTTCAGTCCTACCTCCCTCCTCTAAAAGAAGTAGCTCCATATATTTAAAATGAACAACAAATTGGCTCAGATTGACTGCCAACTCTGTCATAAGTGGTCCCAGCAGAGCTGGAGTTGCTGCAGTTTCAATGACTGCCAACTGAGAAGACAGATGTGTGACTGCAGCATTGCCATCAAGCCAACCTCGAAATAATGCCATAAATTTGTATAAAGAGGGGGCTTCCCTGGTGGCGCAGTGGTTGAGAGTCCGCCTGCCGATGCAGGGGACGCGGGTTCGTGCCCCGGTCCGGGAAGATCCCACATGCCGCGGAGCGGCTGGGCCCGTGAGCCATGGCCGCTGAGCCTGTGCATCCGGAGCCTGTGCTCCGCAGCGGGAGAGGCCACAACGGTGAGAGGCCCGCGTATCGCAAAAATAAATAAATAAATAAATAAATAAATAAATAAAATTTGTATAAAGAGAAAGACAAGAGAGGTAACTAGTATTTGACTATAGTTACTATTAACTCTCAATTAGCTATATTAATCATGAGGAAAAGAGGCATAGAAAATGTTAAAAAATGGATAAATATCAAATTTTAAAACTGGTCAATAGCAGTACATGTTCAGACACTCCCTTAATTCAATACTCTTAAACTTATCTCTTCCTAGTTTGGTTCCATCTGTCAGTTCTATATGGGTTAGAGGAAGAAAGGGGCCTGGTTCTCTGTTTACTCATAGATATTGAAAAGTTGATTGGACAGTGTAATATTTTAACATATAAACTGCAGTGTATGATTTTCAAATCACTTTTAAAGCTACGCTAATTTTTAAGTTAAGTACATAGCATAACAGTTATGTTTTATAGCATAAAAAATTGTACTGTCATTAAAGATATCAAATCATAAAAATATTTCCCAGAAACCTTCCAAGATAGAGATTTTGGCTTTAAAATCATTTTTATTTAAAATAAACCTTACTGTTATAGATTTCTCTTTAATTTAAAAAAATTACATTATTTCTATTGTTAAAATAACACATGTATTTTTTTATAACTATTATTTGGATGTGAATAAAGAGACTCATTGAGAAGTTTAACCTTAAAACTTCTCAGTCCACAGACCATTTCAGCAGACATGACCCCTTAACTATTAAAAAGTAAAATAAACCAACAACAAAAAAACCCTTCTCTTAGCATAATTAAGTCCTGCCACTCTCCATTCCTTGATCATGTCTTTTCCTGATATGAAAAGGAAAGGTTCCTTGTGGGAACAGCAAAAAAGGAGCCCACAGTATGAAGAATCACCAGGCTTTTTTCCATTATCGTGGCTTCCCCGTCTCATTTGGGAACCTGTATGAGCTCTCATTGCCCCTCCAGCTCAACTCAAATTTTAGCAGAAAAGTAACTCCAAGTGATCATTACTCTCCATTGTCTTACCCTTTTTACCCTGTGTTGACTGAAACTTTACTCAGACACCCAGAACTTACATCCTACTCAAGTACTACCATTATCATACTTTGAAAACCCATGTCCTCTGCTCTTAGGTAAATGATTAAGATTTGTTTTTATATCCAGTGATGCCTACATTAGAATTGTTTTAAGAGCATACCAGTAGAAAGAATACTGTTCTGATAATTAGGAAATTTAGATTCTGCTCCTAGCTCTGCCACTAATTAACTGTGTGTTCTTAGGGAAGTCACTTAACTTCTCTGAACCACAGTTTCTTCACTTACATAATAAAGTAAGTTCTTTGTAGCACTAACAACCTTAATTTTATTAGTAGGAAAACACTGGCTGAGAGCCTTGAGATTTCATTTATGACAAAGAGGATCTCAGCCAAGAGAAAAAAAATCACTATAATCTTTCTTTACCTAATTACATTTTGACATCCCCCCAACTCTATCCAAGAAGCATTGCTCATTGTAGGAAAATATGCAACAGAGAGGAATACAACTGAGTGAAACTTTGTATGATCTCATTCCTCAGTGTTTTCTAGCCACTGACATTCTCCCACATCTCAGCTGTTCCTAACAACTTCTCTAGATAAGTGTTTTTCAATGATAATCTATGTGGAACTGCTTTCTCTAAACTCATTTAATAGCTACCTTTTGAACCATATGACCCTTCTTGTCCTTCTCCCTACCCAGCTCCTCCTATACACAGTAAACTCTGACAACCAGTTCTGCTGCTGTCATTTACTGACCACCAACCATGGGCCAGGCACTGCTCAAGGAAAGTTCAATTTTGCTTCTTTTAATCCTTACAAAAGCTCTAAAAGGTAAAAATTAGCCCTCATTTTAAAAATAAGGATACAGACTCAGAGAGATGAAGTAACAATTAAGGTCACACAACTATTAAGTAGTAATACCTTGACTTGAATCCATATCTGTCTGACTCAAAAACCTCTCCCCCTCAGGTAATTAATACTAAAGCAATATAGAATTTAACTTCCCTCTGATGATTCAAAATACAGTTTAGAAAGCAATAGAACACAGGAAAGAAGTAAAGATGATGATATAGGTATGTTTGGAAGGGAAAGAAGCAAAAGAAGTTCATGGTTGATGACCTCTATTAATGTAGAGAATGAGGAATCTATAAAGCCAAACAAGATTTGTATTATTTTCACACTACATCTTTTTTAATTTAGTTTCTGCTTTATAACAAAGTGAATCACTTATACATACACATCTGTTCCCATATCCCTTCCCTCTTGCATCTCGCTCCCTCCCACCCTCCCTATCCCACCCCTCCAGGTGGTCACAAAGCACCGAGCTGATCTCCCCGTGCTATGAGGCTGCTTCCCACTATCTATCTATTTTACGCTTGGTAGTGTATATATGTCCATGCCTCTCTCGCTTTGTCACAGCTCACCCTTCCCCCTCCCCATATCCTCAAGTCCATTCTCAAGTAGGTCTGTGTCTTTATTCCTGTTTTACCCCTAGGTTCTTCATGACATTTTCTTTCTTAAATTTCATATATATGTGCTAGCATACGGTATTTGTCTTTCTCTTTCTGAACTTACTTCACTCTGTATGACAGACTCTAGGTCTATCCACCTCATTACAAATAGCTCAGTTTTGTGTATTTTTATGGTTGAGTAATATTCCATTGTATATGTGTGCCACATCTTCTTTATCCATTCATCTGTCTATGGACACTTAGGTTGCTTCCATGTCCTGGCTATTGTAAATAGCAAAGCAATGGACATTGGAGTACATGTGTCTTTTTGAATTCTGGTTTTCTCTGGGTATATGCCCAGTAGTGGGATTGCTGGGTCATATGGTGATTCTATTTTTAGTTTTTAAAGAACCTCCATACTGTTCTCCATAGTGGCTGTACCAATTCACATTCCCACCAGCAGTGCAAGAGTGTTCCCTTTTCTCCACACCCTCTCCAGCATTTATTGTTTCTAGATTTTTTGATGATGGCCATTCTGACTGGTGTGAGATGATATCTCATTGTAGTTTTGATTTGCATTTCTCTAATGATTAATGATGTTGAGCATCCTTTCATGTGTTTGTTGGCAATCTGTATGTCTTCTTTGGAGAAATGTCTATTTAGATCTTCTGCCCATTTTTGGATTGGATTGTCTGTTTTTTTTCTATTGAGCTGCATGAGCTGATTATAAATTTTGGAGATTAATCCCCTGTCAGTTGCTTCATTTGCAAATATTTTCTCCCATTCTGAGGGTTGTCTTTTGGTCTTGTTTATGGTTTCCTTTGCTGTGCAAAAGCTTTGAGGTTCCATTAGGTCCCATTTGTTTATTTTTGTTTTTATTTCCATTTCTCTAGGAGGTGGGTCCAAAAGGATCTTGCTGTGGTTTATGTCATAGAGTGTTCTGCCTATGTTTTCCTCTAAGAGTTTGATAGTTTCTGGCCGCATATCTATGTCTTTGATCCATTTTGAGCTTATTTTTGTGTATGGTGTTAGAGAGTGATCTAATCTCATACTTTTACATGTCCCTGTCCAGTTTTCCCAGCACCACTAATTGAAGAGACTGTCCTTTCTCCACTGTACATTCCTGCCTCCTTTATCAAAGATAAGGTGACCATATGTGTGTGGGTTTATCTCTGGGCTTTCTATCCTGTTCCATTGATCTATCTTTCTGTTTTTGTGCCAGTACCATACTGCCTTGATTATTGTAGCTTTGTAGTATAGTCTGAAGTCAGGGAGCCTGATTCCTCCAGTTCCGTTTTTCGTTCTCAAGATTGCTTTGGCTATTTGGGGTCTTTTGTTTTTCCAAACAAATTTTGAAATTTTTTGTTCTAGTTCTGTGAAAAATGCCAGTGGTAGTTTGATAGGGATTGCATTGAATCTGTAGATTGCTTTGGGTAGTAGAGTCATTTTCACAATATTGATTCTTCCAATCCAGGAACATGGTATATCTCTCCATCTATTTGTATCATCTTTAATTTCTTTCGTCAGTGTCTTATAGTTTTCTGCATCCAGGTCTTTTGTCTCCTTAGGTAGGTTTATTCCTAGATATTTTATTCTTTTTGTTGCAATGGTAAATGGGAGTGTTTTCTTGATTTCACTTTCAGATTTTTCATCATTAGTGTACAGGAATGCCAGAGATTTCTGTGCATTAATTTTGTATCCTGCTACTTTACCAAATTCATTGATTAGCTCTAGTAGTTTTCTGGTAGCATCTTTAGGATTCTCTATATATAGTACCATGTCATCTGCAAACAGTGACAGCTTTACTTCTTCTTTTCCAATTTGGATTCCTTTTATTTCCTTTTCTTCTGTGATTGCTGTGGCTGAAACTTCCAAAACTATGTTGAATACGAGTGGTGAGAGTGGGCAGCCTTGTCTTGATCCTGATCTTAGTGGAGATGCTTTCAGTTTTTCACCATTGAGGACGATGTTGGCTGTGGGTTTGTCATATATGGCCTTTATGATGTTGAGGAAAGTTCCCTCTATGCCTGTTTTCTGCAGGGTTTTTATCATAAATGGATGTTGAATTTTGTCAAAAGCTTTCTCTGCATCTATTGAGATGATCATATGGTTTTTCTCTTTCAGTTTGTTAATATGTTGTATCACGTGGATTGATTTGTGTATATTGAAGAATCCTTGCATAACTGGAATAAACCCCACTTGATCATGGTGTATGATCCTTTTAATGTGCTCTTGGATTCTGTTTGCTAGTATTTTGTTGAGAATTTTTGCATCTATGTTCATCAGTGATATTGGCCTGTAGTTTTCTTATTTGTGACATCCTTGTCTGGTTTTGGTATCAAGGTGATGGTGGCCTCGGAGAATGAGGTTGGGAGTGTTCCTCCCTCTGCTATATTTTGGAAGAGTTTGAGAAGGATAGGTGTTAGCTCGTCTCTATATGTTTGATAGAATTCACCTGTGAAGCCATCTAGTCCTGGGCTTTTGTTTGATGGAAGGTTCTTAATCACAGTTTCAATTTCAGTGCTTGTGATTGGTCTATTCATATTTTCTATTTCTTCCTGATTCAGTCTTGGCAGGTTGTGCATTTCTAAGAATTCGTCCATTTCTTCCAGGTTATCCATTTTATTGGCATAGAGTTGCTTGTAGTAATCTCTCATGATCTTTTGTATTTCTGCAGGGTCATTTGTTACTTCTCCTTTTTCATTTCTAATTCTATTGATTTGAGTCTTCTCCCTTGTTTTCCTGAAGACTCTGACTAATGGTTTATCAATTTTGTTTATCTTCTCAAAGAACCAGCTTTTAGTTTTATTGATCTTTGCTATTGTTTCCTTCATTTCTTTCTCATTTATTTCTGATCTGATCTTTATGATTTCTTTCCTTCTGCTAACTTTGGGGGATTGTTGTTCTTCTTTCTCTAATTGCTTTAAGTGCAGGGTCAGGTTGTTTACTCCAGATGTTTCCTGTTTCTTAAGGTGGGATTGTATTGCTATAAACTTCCCCCTTAGAACTGCTTTTGCTGCGTCCCATAGGTTTTGGGTCGTCATGTCTCCATTATCATTTGTTTCTAGGTATTTTTTTATTTCCTCTTTGATTTCTTCAGTGATCACTTCGTTATTGAGTAGTGTATTGTTTAGCCTCCATGTGTTTGTATTTTTTACAGATCTTTTCCTGTAATTGATGTCTAGTCTCATAGCATTGTGGTCGGAAAAGATACTTGATACAATTTCAATTTTCTTAAATTTACCAAGGCTTGATTTGTGACCCAAGATATGATCTATCCTGGAGAATGTTCCATGAGCACTTGAGAAAAATGTGTATTCTGTTGATTTTGGATGGAATGTCCTATAAATATCAATTAAGTCCATCTTATTTAATGTATCATTTAAAGCTTGTGTTTCCTTATTTATTTTCATTTTGGATGATCTGTCCGTTGGTGAAAGTGGGGTGTTGAAGTCCCCTACTATGAGTGTGTTACTGTCGATTTCCCCTTTTATGGCTGTTAGTATTTGCCTTATGTATTGAAGTGCTCCTATGTTGGGTGCATAAATATTTACAATTGTTATATCTTCCTCTTGGATCAATCCCTTGATCATTATGTAGTGTCCTTCTTTGTCTCTTCTAATAGTCTTTATTTTAAAGTCTATTTTGTCTGATATGAGAACTGCTACTCCAGCTTTCTTTTGGTTTCCATTTGCATGGAATATCTTTTTCCATCCCCTTACTTTCAATCTGTTTGTGTCTCTAGGTCTGAAGTGGGTCTCTTGTAGACAGCATATATATGGCTCTTGTTTTTGTATCCATTCAGCCAATCTGTGTCTTTTGGTGGGACCATTTAGTCCATTTACATTTAAGGTAATTATCGATACATATGTTCCTATTCCCATTTTCTTAATTGTTTTGGGTTCATTATTGTAGGTATTTTCCTTCTGTTGTGTTACTTGCCTAGAGAAGTTCCTTTAGCATTTGTTGTAAAGCTGGTTTGGTGGTGCTGAACTCTCTCCGCTTTTGCTTGTCTGTAAACGTTTTAATTTCTCCATCAAATCTGAATGAGATCCTTGCTGGGTAGAGTAATCTTGGTTGCAGGTTTTTCTCCTCCATCACTTTAAATATGTCCTGCCACTCCCTTCTGGCTTGTAGAGTTTCTGCTGAGAGATCAGCTGTTAACCTGATGGGGATTCCCTTGTGTGTTATTTGTTGTTTTTCCCTTGCTGCTTTTAATATGTTTTCTTTGTGTTTAATTTTTGACAGTTTGATTAATATGTGTCTTGGCGTATTTCTCCTTGGATTTATTCTATATGGGACTCTCTGTGCCTCCTGGACTTGATTAACTATTTTCTTTCCCATATTAGGGAAGTTTTCAACTATAATCTCTTCAAATATTTTCTCAGTCCCTTTCTTTTTCTCTTCTTCTTCTGGAACCCTTATAATTCGAATGTTGGTGCGTTTAATGTTGTCCCAGAGGTCTCTGAGACTGTCCTCAGTTCTTTTCATTCTTTTTTCTTTATTCTGCTCTGCAGCAGTTATTTCCACTATTTTATCTTCCACGTCACTTATCCGTTCTTCTGCCTCAGTTATTCTGCTATTGATCCCATCTAGAGTATTTTTCATTTCATTTACTGTGTTTCTAATCATTGCTTGATTTGTCTTTAGTTCTTCTAGGTCCTTGTTAACTGTTTCTTGCACTTTGTCTATTCTATTTCCAAGATTTTGGATCATCTTTACTATCATTATTCTCAATTCTTTTTCAGGTAGACTGCCTATTTTCTCTTCATTTGTTAGATCTGTTGGGTTTTTATCTTGCTCCTTCACCTGCTGTGTGTTTTTCTGTCTTCTCATTTTGCTTGTCTTAGTGAGTTTGGGGTCTCCTTTTTGCAGGCTGCAGGTTCATAGTTCCCGTTGTTTTTGGTCTGTCCCCAGTGGCTAAGGTTGTTTCAGTGGGTCATGTAGGCTTCCTGTTGGAGGGGACTGGTGCCCGTGTTCTGGTGGATGAGGCTTGATGTTGTCTTTGTGTTGGACAGGTCCACATCTGGTGGTGTGTTTTGGGGTGTCTTTGGCCTTATTATATTTTTTGGCAGCCTCTCTGCTAATGGGTGGTGTTGTGTTCCTGTCTTGCTAGTTGCTTGGTGTAGGGTGACCAGCACTGTAGCTTGCTGGTCGTTGAGTGAAGCTGGGTGCTGGTTTTGAGATGGAGATCTCTGGGAGATTTTCGCCGTTTGATATTATGTGGAGCTGGGAGGTCTCTTGTGGACCCGTGTCCTGAAGTTGGCTCTACCACCTCAGAGGCACAGCCCTGACTCCTGGCTGCAGCATCAAGAGCCTTTCATCCATCCGGCTCAGAATAAAAGTGAGAAAAAGTAGAAAGAAAGAATTAGTAGAAGTAGAAAGAAAGAAAGAAAGAAAGAAGGATGGATGGAAGGAAAGAAGGGAGGGAGGGAGGGAGGAGGGAGGAAGGAGGGAAGGTAGGAAAAAGAGAAAGGATGAAGTAAATAGAATGAAGTATGATAAAATATAATAGCATTATTAAAATTTTAAAAAATAATTATTAAAATTTTTTTTTTAATTAAAGAAAAAAAGAGGACGGATAGAACCCTGGGACCAATGGTGGAAGCAAAGCTATACAGATAAAATCTCTCACAGAAGCATACACATGCACATTCACAAAAAGACAAAAAGGGGAAAAAATCATAAATCTTGCTCTCAAAGTCCGCCTCCTCAATTCGGGATAATTCGTTGTAAAAAGGGGAAAAGGGGAAAATATAAATCTTGTTCTCAAAGTCCACCTCCTCAATTTGGGATGATTTTTGGATTTGGCCCCGCCTCTGCATGTAGGTTGCCAGAGGGCATCTGTTTTTCGCTCAGACAGGAAGGGTTTAAAGGAGCAGCTGCTTCGGGGACTGTGGCTCACTCAGGCCGGGGGCAGGGAGGGGTATGGGGTGCGGGGCGAGCCTGTGGTGGCACAGGCCAGCGTGATGTTGCACCAGCCCGAGGCGCGCCGTTCGCTCTCCCGGGGAAGCCGTCTCTGGATCCCGGGATGCCGGCAGCGGCAGGCTGCACAGGTTCCCTGGAGGGGGGGCGTGGACAGTGACCTGTGCTCGCACACATGTCTCTTGGTGGCGGCAGAAGCAGCTCCAGCGTCCCACGCCTGTCTCTGGGGTCCGCGCTGTTAGCCGTGGCTTGTGCCCGTCTCTGGAGCTCCTTTAAGCAGCGCTCTTAATGCCCTCTCCTCACGCACCAGGAAACAAATAGGGAAGAAAAAGTCTCTTGCCTCTTCGGCAGCTCCAGACTTTTTCCCAGACTCCCTCCTGGCTCGCCGTGGTGCACTAACCCCTTCAGGCTGTGTTCACGCCGCCAATCCCAGTCCTCTCCCTGCACTCCAACTGAAACCCGAAACCCGAGCCTCAGCTCCCAGCCCCGCCCACCCCGGCGGGCGAGCAGGCAAGCCTCTCGGGCTGGTGAGTGCTGGTCGGCACCGATCCTCTGTGCGGGAATCTCTCCGCTTTGCCCTCCGCACCCCTGTGGCTGTGCTCTCCTCCGCGGCTCCGAAGCTTTCCCCCTCCGCCACCTGCAGTCTCCGCCCGCGAAGGGGCTTCTAGTGTGTGGAAACCTTTCCTCCTTCACGGCTCCCTCCCACTGGTGCAGGTCCCGTCCCTATCCTTTTGTCTCTGTTTGTTCTTTTTTCTTTTGCCCTACCCAGGTACGTGGGGAGTTTCTTGCCTTTTGGGAGGTCTGAGGTCTTCTGCCAGAGTTCAGTAGGTGTTCTGTAGGAGTTGTTCCACGTGTAGATGAATTTCTGGTGTATCTGTGGGGAGGAAGGTGATCTCCACGTCTTACTCTTCTGCCATCCTCCCCCAACTCCTCCATACTACATCTTTAAAAGTAGTAACTCTGATTGGCTAACTAGCCCTCATTTGTCTCAATTACTGAGGTCTCAATATATTCCATATTTAGGCAAAGGTGTATAAAAATCACTTCCCACCAATTTTTATTTTAAATCTATTAAAAAGCTGAGAGAATAGTAAAAGTCACAAACTTATATACCCTTTTCCTGGATTAACCCACTGTTACCATTTTGCCACAAATCGCTCCATCTTTTTCTCTCCACAAATGATTTTGGTTGAACCACTTGAAACAGAAGTAGAGATATGACACTTCTCTAAATAACGTAGCATGCAGCTTCTAGGAATAAAAATATTTTCCTACATAACCACAGTAAGACATATAAGAAAATAAAAAATTCCTTAATATTTAATGGGTAGTCCAAATTCAATATTCCCAGTTGTTCTAAACAATGTGTTCTTGGCTTTAATCCAGTATCTAATCAAAGTTAATATGGTAGACTTGATTGTTATATTTCTTTTAATCTACAAAATCCCCTTAATTTTTTTGTTTTGAATTTTTTGGTTTCCCATGAGTGATTTTTCAAGAGTCCAAGCCAATTATCTTTCAGAATGTCTCATGCATAGACTGATTATTTTCTTGTGACTTGATTCAGTTAAACATTTTTGGTAAGAACACTACATTATCTTCCAGAATGTCTCACACATAGAATGTCTGATTATTTTCTTATTATTAGACTCAGGTTAAACATTTTTAAAAAGAATCCTATATATGGGATATTGTGCACTTCTCATGTCAGATCAAGAGGTAAACAATGTCATTATCCCACTATTGGTGGTACTAAATTTGATCACTTGATTGAAGTGGTACTTGTCAGCACTGTTGCAAAGGTACATTTGCTCCTTTGTAATTTTTAAGTAATGTGTAGAGTAATATTTTTTGAGACTATGCAAATATCCTGTTCCCCAACAATTTTAAATTCAATGGTTTTAGCATCCCTTGATGACCCTTGCCTGAATCATTCAATCATTGAGCTGGGGCTACAACATGGTGGCTTTCTCATTAAATTGTATAATTAAAATGAGTGTATATAAATTAAATTAAAATGAGGTATATAAATTATACCTAAATAAAATTTTAAAAATAATTCAGTAACTTGCAATTTATATTTGGTTCATTTCCTGCTAGTATATTTTTTCTGCCAAGAAATGACTGACAGTTGAAACATTTTATAAATGAGGCCGAGTACTCAAGATCAGGGAAAGCTTAATAAATGTATTCTGTTGAAAGTGTTTCTAATGGTGGTTCCCTAATCCTATCATTCCTTCTACAATTATTAGCTGTCATGCTTCTATAAAGACTTTTCCCTGTACCTTCCATTTCTCTCTCTCTCTCTCTCTCTTTTTTTTTTTTTTGGAGTATCACTGTGGACTCATGAGTTTTTTCTCCCTCAATGTGTTATAATCCATCACTGTCATTATTCTTTTTGATGTTGAAACCTGATTTGGCCAGTAGAAGCCCATTAAAGCACAATCTTGTATCCTGATATAACCTCATAAGTCGTTGAACAATCTTTGTTTTCTGGCATGAAAAGTGCCAAACTCACCCTGTACTTTCCCTGCCTGAGACTTGAGATCAGATATTTCTCCAAGGTTCCTTTTTAATAGTAATGGTATTTAGAAACCAAGATCTAGGTGTTAGATGTGCTCACTGCTATCAGGGTGTGTCATTGCTTCTTGGCCCCTTCCACGTACAGAAAAAGGAAATAGGAATTCATACTGATGTTTGCAATTCAAATTTATAATAAAAATATGAAAGGAAGAAAAATATATCTCTTTTATCTTTCAATGAAAATCTTGGTTTCTATTATCAATATACTCGTGCATTTGCTTTCTACTATAATATATATAATGGTAGTAATATTATTATACCACATGCATATATAATACATAGTATAATTCTGAAACTAATGATAAACTTATTAAGATAGCTTAAGATTTCTTTGCAGTTCTTTTTATCATTAAGTTTACATCCTAGCAAGGATGCATCATCAAGAACACTATGTACAAAAGTTATCTGAGCTGCACATTTATGTTATAGATTAGTTACACAGGTTTATTTGTTTTCATTTTGTATTCAATTTTAGCATTTGTCTTTCTTCCCATTATTTTTGGCTTAATTTAAATTTTTGAGTATTTAAATTTTTATATGGTCCAGAAGTCAAAAAATGTATAAAAATGTATACTCACAGAAGTACTGTTTCTATCCCTATCTCCTCCACCTCATTCCTAAACATCCCCTATTTTCATCAGTTTCTAGTTTATCCTTCCTGTGTTTCATTTTATAAAAATAAGCAATTACGGTTCTTCAGAATTAATATAGACATACCATGTGTTAAATAATACCCCTACAACTGAGCTCTTATTTGAGTGTGGTCATGGTGCACAAAACCTGACTTGTATCACATTTTCTACTTACAGATAACTTGGGGTACAAATAAACTCCCACCTGAAGTCTGATGAATCCATTGTAGAAAGTCCATATGAGCATTCAGAATTTTGCAGATCTGCTGGAGCTAAAAACACACACAGGATTTTTAGATTATGATTTTTCTGATATCGTAAATAAAAAATAAACATAAAAAATTGAAATTAGGAAGTTATTTTCATTTCTTCTGGTAAGAAATTGACTGAGAATGTGCTAAATATTAATTGCATGTTTTTTTTTGCTATTTTATATTTGTAATGCTCATTACATCTATAAATTAGTTCAATCTATTTTGTAACTGTCAAGAATTCAATTTCTACAATTCAATAAAAAACTGACTTCTATAGTACAAAAATAAGTAAAGAACATTAAGAGACATTTGACAGGATAAGAAATTCATATAATATTTAAAAAAATATTACCTTCTGTCAACAAAATCAACTTTTTTATTGAGGTATAACTGACATATGTAACATTGTATTAGTTTCAGGTGTATACAGTAATGATTTGATATTCATATATATTGTGAAATGATCACCACATTAAGTCTAGTTAACATCCACCATACAGTTACAAAAAAAATTTTTTTTTGTGATGAGAACTTTTCCAATCTATTCTTTTATCAATTTTCAAATATATAGTACAGTATTATTATTAACTATAGCCACCATGACTTATTTATTTTATAACTAGAAGTTTGTACTTTTTGACCCCCTTCACCCATTTTGTCCACCACCTACCTCCAGCCGCTGGCAACCACCAATCTGTTCTGTGTATCTATGAGCTTGGTTTAGTTTTAGTTTTTGTTCTCAAATTCCATATGTAAGTGAGATCATATGGTATGTGTCTTTATCTATCTGACTTATTTTACTTTGCATAATGCCCTCAAGGTCCATCCTTGTTGGCACAGTGGCAAGATTTTCAAATAGCAATTTTTAATAAATGGTAATACTCAGTTGTCAAGTGTGTGGGGGAAATAGGTACATTCATATACAACCTATGGTAATATAAATTGACCCAGCCCTTCAAAATGTGAATTTTTGCAATATATACCAAAGTCTTAAAACATTCGTACCTTTTAACTCAGTATATTCTACTTCTAGGAATCTATCCAGAGGAAATAATGAAACCTAAACATACAACTGGTCATTACAGGTTAATTTCACAGTGGTAAAAATCTGAAACAATATCTCCATCAATAAAAAATGATTAAATATATTATGGTAAAGTCATCTCTAATGAAATATTATAGAGGCATTAAAACCATATTTTCAAAGAATGGTTAAAATTTTGGGAAAATACTATGAAAGAATATTAAATGAAGACAGAATCCAAAACTTTATATAGGTATGTTTCCGAAGCTATTTAAAAGAAAATAAGTATTTTTACCAGCATAGCAAAAATACTTGGAAGAAATACACTAATATATTAGCATAGTACTGGTAACACAGGTGTTTTACTTTTCTTTACAGATTTCCATATTTCCCGAGCTTAATACATGGAATAAGCATATGCTTTAACTTTGTAACAACAATACTAATCCTTTTAAAAATGTTAGAACACTTTTGACAAATATTCTGGCAAAGTCCAGGATAATACTGAAAACAAGAAGAAATGAAAATGTTACCACACTTAAACAGTATGTAATAAAAACAGCAAATTTAGTGTATCTTAATATAACAAACAGAAATATAATTTGTAGTAGGAACAATGAATTTTTATAAAAATATGAGGCTGAATATCATATACCATAATATGAACTTGCTTAATAAAAATTTTAGATATTAGGTGGTCCTTCCTATCTCCCCTCAAAAATGGTGAAAATAAACAGGTAAGTCTCATCATCATGAATACTGTTGAACATACTTGCTATTTTTCTACCCTGGTGTATGGTCCACAATAACAAAGCTCTGTTGATCTGGTTACACTTAATTATCTACAAGAATAATATTGTTCAACAAATGTTTTCTCTGCTTCCTCTCCAATGATTTATGCTATCTGAGAAAAGAGATGAATTGTTGCTGATCTCTTGCTTCTTTTGTCCTGCTATCAAGAAGCAATTATCCTTTAATTCACTCATCTTAAACATCTCAATCACCCTTGCCAGTAAAAAAAACCCAAAATACTCAAATCATTTACTCCCCACTACTAAAATAAAATAAAACAATCCAAGGCTAAGCTGAGAAAAAGGATAAGGATGGGATTACAGTCTCCTTTTACTTACTCTGTTCAGAACACTCATTTTATATTAATTCAACACAGAGAGATTAGACATCAGCTCTGCTTCATGTCTAAGTATGCATGTATTTATCTATGCATCAAAGTTCTATGACAACAAAACAAGTTTGAATTTTAGAATCACAATGGTGATCTAATCTTTCACTAAAAAGAAAACCTATATTGTCAACTCCTGCATCTGTGTGAACACAGGAAGATGGTAGCATGTATAATCCCAGACTAATTTATATTTGTAATTATTCAATTTTAGATTCACCCAAAGTAGGGAATGGCATAATTTTTATAGCTGGAGACTTCAAGATCATTTAGTCCACCCTTGACATTCTGCAAAAGGAGCCAAGACCCAGAGAGATTAAGTGACTTGAATAAAATTCTAGTGCTTTCTCAACTATACCATGCTCTCTTTCTAATTAAAAAAGCTAGTAATATGTATATAGATAAAGAACTGTCTATGTATAATTGACAAAGAGCTCACTAAAGAATAATTACTACTTACTACTAATTCATCCTCGCCTATCCAGCACCTGGCTCCACTCCTAATTATAATCAACTGATAGAAAGTACAATGGAAGCTCCCACAATGGGAGATTCCTCTTATCGTCACTGCCATGGGGTGGGAGAGGGGAAAAGGAGGACTCCATTTAGCAGCTAAAACAATAGGGAAAGGTTGAGGAAATAAGCTCTTTAATTAGAGTATAGAAAAAGGAAAATAAACCAGTCCTTCCTCACCTCCAAATTAACTCAAAAATCTCAACTCTCTAATTGGAGCCTTGGCTGTATTTTCTCATGTCACAATAAATTTACGTTATGAGTTAACTAGGATTCCACAAGGCAGGTGGAAACCTAATAAGCATACTTAACAAATATCTATGGAAAAATATATTTTTAAATCTTGTAGTTGACTTATCAAACTTTTGAGATATATCCTAATTATAAGTTAAGGATTGCCTGGATATACCTAACAGACTCAAACATGTGTATACATACATATATATGTATATATACACACACTTACAGTTATATGAATATATAGATTAATATGTAAAAGGAAGAATAAACTAGCTAACGAGTAAGTGAACAGAAAAATAAGAACAAGGACATACTTATAGGAAGAACAGAGAGAAAACCCTGAAAATTTTGGGAGAACAGCAATTTTTTTTACCCTCCTGGGAATAACCACACAAAACTCACAACCTTTTCTGCTCCTAAATATTTCCTGCCCCACTAACTACACCCAAAAGCTTCATATCTCTGGAGGCAGGTAAGGAGCACTACAGTGGACAGGAGAAGGTAACTAACTAAAGGAACCACAGAATGCTAATTTCATACTAAATTCTGGTTGCCTAAATAGATAAAGCAGTTAACACACCAGGTCAGTAGTGTCAGCAGGACTTCCAAATGTATTCAGGTACTCAATAATGTCCTTGAGATCTTGGGCCGTTCGTTTCAGCTGAGCTTCTACATCTTCTGCTAACTTGTAACTGAAAAGGTAGGTAAAATAAAGGGATTAACCAGAAATGTTTTCTCCACTATGCACTGTTACTGACATACAAAGAATGATACCACCAACTGGATTTGCCCCAGTTCCCCTACCTTCTCATTTCAATGGATGTAGCATTCATGACCATATTCTAAAAAGATTCCATAGGTGAAGGCTTTTATCCATCTTGTCATTTTTACAGTCACCTATTTACCCTCTTTTTAGGTATCAGGATAAACCCATAGGTCACTTAGATATGTGAGAAGTTATTTGGTGTTTGGCAATATTTAGTAAATGCTGAGATGTCTTCAACAATTTTGAATACATAAATTTTCAAACTAAAACCTTATACAAATATACTCCATCATCCAACAAAAGGTATTTTAAGAAATGAGATTCACAATAATCAAAGGCAGATAAATCTGCTAAGTTCACAACAAATTGATTAGTTGGCTGAATTCTCAAGATTTCCACACCAACTATTTGTGCATGCACACACACACACACACACACACACTCTTAGCCTAGTCAATGAATATGTTTATAAGAATTAAAGTGACCAGAGGATTTTTCAATCTTAACATCTATAAATATTAAATAATTCAATTAGATTTATTGATAACCATCTACTCCTTTTCTGTCCCAAAGTATTTATAGGTAATTGGTTGCCTAGATTGTTGAAGATTCTAGTAAAGATTCCAACACAATGTAAATCTGACAGCCTAAAAGCAATTGGAAAGAACCTAATGTTTCAATTATTTCTTCGACCTACAGTTAGGATCTCATGGCTGAAAATGTAAATCTATGTTTCCCCCCCAAAATGAAAGAATGCATAGAATAGTCAATGCAAAGGAAAGAAATATTCACAAAGGCTGAAATACAAAAGCAGAAACAGAACTAGGGTCCATACAGATTAGCTGTACTTACGCATTTAATGCACCTACAAAAAAGCTAACTTGCAAGGTTTTAAAAAATAAGCTCAGTCTTGACTCACTAATAAGCCATTGATAAAATGAGTCAGATTTAACCTCAATCTAGTTTATGTAGCCATTCATACAAGCTCTCCTAACAGCATTTTATAATTTGGCCTGATTAACAAATCTCAGGTCCAAAGAGATAAAGTTACTGTGGGAACATTGGCAATATATTGGCCAAAGGTAAAGACTGAATCACACACAAATAAAATATATCCAACCCAAGACATTGACAATATCATTCAACATGTAAAAGCCATGCAGTTTGCCCCCAGATTAACTAATTGCCTTTAAAATAGGAAATGGATTTATCACTGAAGCAACTGAAGGAACATTAGGTTTAAAAGAGTCAGTATAAATAGGAGATCATAAATATTCCACAATATCATGACACCACATATATAAAATCGGTATTTCTGATTTAAGAACAAATTGGACAAATATAAAAACTTTATATAAGTGGTCATGTATAAGCTTGAGATTAATAACAGTGTACAAAATATTATAAAACAAAATTGCCAGAATGATTACTTCATTTTCAAGCATCCTGAAAAGATAAACAGAAAATAGTCAAATAAGGTGATAAATGGCAACTACCAGAACTTGCACTTTTCTATCAACTTTTTTATTCCCTGCCTTTCAATACCATTTTTCCCTTTTTTGGTAGCTAAGTCCTGCCCCATTCCTCAATCTTTATTCAGTTGCTTACGTCCTCTCACGCTCCTCATCTGTATGCTGCAGATAAACAGACCCACTCTGGTCGTTTACAGACTCCTCTAAAGGGGTCAAGAGATCTTCTAGTTCTTTCTGCTGTGACAGGATAAAATACAATTCTTGCTCCAGCCTGAAAAAAAAAAAACAAGTCAATAGAAGGGCTGACGAAAGGAATTTGGAGTGACAAAATAAATGTCAATAAACTATAACAAGGAAAAACAACTGGACAAAGAAAGAGATCTTTAATCTTTCGACCTAGGGAATCTAAGATTCTACCTTTTCTGATCCAGTTTCACCTTTTGCACTTCTCCATGTAAAGCAATAATCTATAAAGGAAAATAAGAATACAATAGTGTAAATATTTGAATTTACATTGTAATTTTACAGCAGTATTTTTTTTTCTCATATACACTTCAAGTATGAAAGAGTTCCTAATTCAGGGCACTTATTACCTAAAGAAAATATTTTTAAGTTTATCACTAATATTGGAAGGAAACATTAACCACTAAACACAGGTCTACTCTCCTGTGTTCATCTGAAAGTACTTGTACAATGCAGGTAGATTAATGAGAATATCTTCTTACCGTCTCACCATTCTCAATCAATGTATAGTCCCAAGCATTGACCTGGGTGACCTGGTGAAGAAAGTGTTTCTCTTGATCCTCTAACTCAAGGCTCCATTTGCTTACCAGACCACGCAGCTGACCATATGTCATCACAGGAGTTACGATTTCACTAAAAAAAAGGATACAGTATGATCATATGATCATACTTTCAAAAGTATGATCAGATTTTTTTATACTTTAGTACAACATATGAGGACTTAGAAAAGAAAACAGCACATGAGGAGTTTCTCAGACCTGCTCCCCAACAAAACCACCATAACTGGTACAGATTATTTTAAAAACAACCATTCAAACTCTCTGGAAATTATCTTAAGGGAATACAGCAAATAAAGATTTATTAAGACATCTACTAAATTTCAGTAAGAACAGCTAAAGTCTGTGCCACAACCTGCTCCCTTCCTTCTCCCTCAACTCAGCATGATGTAAGCTCCATTCTGCATTTATGCGGCCAAAGAGACAGGATTTCCTGTCCCCTCAGCTCTTAGTCAAAGTGATCCACTCCCCATCTAAGCAGTATCCATGACAGAGTAGGCAGCTGATCTTCCACCCTCCACTGGGCAGAACTAAGGGGAACTCTGATTCCTCTACCAGGTGGTATCAAATAGGCTGAACAGGTACCTTATTTTCCATCAAGGGACTGGTGGAACCAGGCAGTGCTCTGATTCCCTGCTGGGGCA
Source organism: Mesoplodon bidens (assembly GCF_964165515.1). Lineage (NCBI taxonomy): Eukaryota > Metazoa > Chordata > Mammalia > Artiodactyla > Ziphiidae > Mesoplodon > Mesoplodon bidens. The sequence continues at coordinate 47,799,999 of NC_138163.1, read as the reverse complement.
GTGTCGGGAGGGCTGGGTGGAGAGGTGATCATCAATTCCCAGCCCAGCAGAGGCAGGCAGTGTTCCAATTCCCCCACTAGGGTATTGTTGGCGAGGTCCAGTGATAAGCTGAACCTAAATCCCCACCCAGCAGCAACAAGACTTAATAAGGCAGAGTGAGACAGTGTTAGTTACCATGAGGCTTCACCCCTTGTCTTCAGTGTCAGTGGCGGCCAATGGAGACCTGAACCTCTATACCCACCTGGCATCATTGAGACTGAACAAGGTAATGCAACTCGGGCTAATAAGGACTCCACCTCCCACCACCCCTATGTCATCAAGGCTAAGTGGAGAGCTTAACCTCTATACCCACTGGAAAAATTAAGACTGACTGAGGATATCACTTGGATATTAACACACTTCTAAATAATCTATGAGTCAAAGAGGAATTCACAAGGGAAATTTTTTAAGTACATAGAACTGCATGAAAATGAAAATACAACATTATAGAAGATGTAGTACAAAGCTAACACAGTGCTAAGAAGGATATTTATAGCACTAAATGCTTTACATTACAAAAGGGGAAATGTCTCAAATCAATAATCTAAGTTAATACCTCAAGAAAAAAGAGCAAAATAAAACCAATGCAATCAGAAGGCAAAAATTCATAAAGAGTAGGCGTCAATGAAATTGAAAATTTAAATAATAGAGAATAATCAGTGAAATAAAAGCTACTCCTTTGGGAAAAGATGACTAAAATTGATAAAAGAAAGCTACAAATCACCAATATCAGAAATGAAACAGGGGAGTATGCCTATATCTATTAAAAGGACAAAAAGGAAATATGTACAACTTTACACTCATAAATTCTACAATTTAGAAGAAACAGACCAATTCCTTGAAAACCACACACTACTAAAACTCATGGAAGATGAAACATAACCTGAATGTCCTAGAACCACTAAAGAAATTGATTTATAATGTAAAAGCTCCTTAAAAAGGGGTTTCACTGGAGAATTCTGCCAAACTTTTAGTGAATTAACATAAATTTTACAAAATTTCTTCTATAAAATAGAAGAGAAGGGAATATTTCCCAGATCATCTTATAAGGCTGGTAACATTCAGATATCAAAACGAAAGACAGAATTTTAAAAAGAAAGAAAACAAAACTATGGACCAATATCTCTCATGAACTTGGATACAAAAGCCCACAAACAAAATACTAGTAAACTGAATCCAATAATGTATTAAAAAATTATACATCATGACCAAGTGGGATTTATTCCATATATGCAAGGATGGTTCAACATTTGAAAATCATTGACTATATTTCACCATATCATGAAGCTAAAGAACAAAAATCTTAAAAGATCCTATCAACTGAGGCAGAAAAAGCATTTGACACAAATACATCCAATTGATTTTTGACAAAGGTGAAAGAGCCATTCAATGGAAGAAAATAGCCTTTCAACAAATGATGCTGAAAAAACTGGACATCCATAGACCCCCCCCCCCAAAAAAAAGAATCTCAATTTAAACACACACCTTATACAAAAATTAACTCAGAAGAGATCACAATCTTAAATATAAAATGTAAAACTATAAAACTTTTAGAAAAAAATTAGGAGAAAATCTTTGGGACCTAGGGTTAGGCAAAGAGTTCTTAAACTTGACACTAAAAGCACAATTCATTAAAGGAAAAATTGATAAATCAGACCTCATCAATTAAAAGTTTTGTTTGGTGAAATACTCTTTAAAAGATGAAAAGACAAATTACAGAGTTAGAAAAATGTTTGTAAACCACATATCTGACAAAGGGCAGGTATCTAGAATACATAAAACTCTCAAAACTCAGTCAAAAAACAAATTCAAGTAGAAAATGGACAAAAGATATGAAAAGACACTTCACAAGTGAAAACATGCAGATGGAAGATTAACACATGAAAAGCTGTTCAACATCATTAGTCATCAGGGGAATGCAAATTAAAACCACAGTGAGATATCACCTCATATCTATTAGAAGGGCTAAAGTAAAAAATAGTGACAACACCAAATCCTGGCAACAATGTGGACAAGGTGGATCTCTCATACATTGCTGCTGGGCAGGTAAAATGGTACCGCCACTCTGGAAAAGATTTAGAGCAGTTTCCAAAAAAAATAAACTTGCAGCTACCATATCACCCAGCAACTGTACACCTGGGCATTTACCCCAGAGAAATGAGACTTAGGTTCACCAAAAATCTGTACATAAATGTTCATAGCAGCTTTGTTCATAATAGTCCCCAACTGGAAACAACCTAGATGTCCATCAATGGGTGAATGGTTAAACAAATGATGGCACATCTGTAATACCATGGAATACTGCTCAGATATAAAAAAGAACAAACTATTGATGCACATGACAACTTTATCTCAAGGAATTATGCTTAGTGGGAGAAAGAGTCCCCAAAGGTCACACGCTGTATGATTCCATTTGTATGACATTTCTTTAAATGTCAAGGTTATAGAAATGGAGAACAGAGCAATTGTTGCCCAGGTTCAGGGAAAGGAGAAGAGGGTAGCGAGTGTGGATATAAAAGGGCAACAGGAGGGATCCTTGTTGTGACGGAACTGTTCTATATCTTGACTATATCAATGTCAGTATCCTGAATGTGATATTGTACTATAGTATCGCAAGATATTATTATTGGGGAAAACTAGGTTAAGTACACACAGAATTTTTTGTATTATTTCTTAGAAGTAAATGTGAATCTACAGTTAACTCAAGATAAAAAGTTTAATTAGACGCAGATGTAGAGAAAGGACTTGAGGACACAGTGGGGGAAGGGTAAGCTGGGACGAAGTGAGAGAGTGGCATGGACTTATATACACTACCAAACGTAAAATAAATAGCTAGTGGGAAGCAGCTGCATAGCACAGGGAGATCACCTCGGTGCTTTGTGACCACCTAGAGTGGTGGGATAGGGAGGGTCGGAGGGAGGCTCAAGAGGGAGGGGATATGGGGATATATGTATATATATAGCTGATTCACTTTGTTGTACAGCAGAAACTAACACAACACTGCAAAGCAATTATACTCCAATAAAGTTGTAAAAAAAACCCCAAATACTTAGAGATGAACATGGCATAAATTGTAAGAATACAGGCTCTAGAGCTTGACTACCTGAATTTAAATCCTGGCTCAACCATTACCAAGTGTGTGACCAGAGGTGGATTATAAAATCTTTATGTGCTCCAGTTTACTCATCTATAAAATGAGAACAAAAATAGTACCTACCTCATAAGGTTATTATGAGGATTAAATGGTATGATGTTGTAAAGCACTGTCATATTTCTAAACATATAGTAATCGCACAATAAATATTATATATTATTAGCAATAGTAATAATTGTATTATAATGGTATTCAGAAGACAATGATATCCTTTTCGTTGTTCAACTTCCTAAGCAACAGAAATCCTTTCCCTAACTGCTCCTCGAATCTAAGTCATTTACCTAACTTTCAAACACCATTCTAAAGATGTACAAGCAAACTATGCCTTCTATATGACAAAGAAAATGAGACTCACACGAATTTTCAAATAAATAGGCTTACCTAATGGTCAAAGTAAAAGGTTTAGAAATCATGCCGAATGGAACAGTGTTATTCATGCCAGTTGATGTCAGTGGTTTTAGATTCATGGTAAAGCTACTGGTGGTGCTGGTCCTGGTGCTGGTGGTGGTGACTGTGGTAGTGGTGATGGTTGACGTTGTAGCTGGAAAATAAAGTGTATAATGTTAGTAATAAGTAAGAAATTTTTAAATTCAGTCCTTGATTATTCAGGATGAAAAACTATAGAAGTATTTTTTTAATGTGAATTTGAACTCCAAGTTGTGTGATTTTAACTCAATGTTGCTATAATATATAGCAGGCCAGGTATCTGGATTAAACTTCCTGCTAACAACTTAAAATCCTGGATAAATGTATAGAAAAATACAATTTATAACCTAACCAGACCTATGACCATTAAAGAAATTGAATCAATCCTCAGAACTCTTCCCATAAAGAAAACTCCAGACCCAGATGACCTCACCGGCGAGTTCTGCTAAACTTTCAAGGAAAGAATAATTGCAATCTTACACAAAATCTCTGTACATCTATAACTTTGCATACTTATGTGAATATATCTGTGTAATTAATTTCTAGAAATGAAATTGCTAGATCAAAGGGTCAGCGTGCTCTAAATTGTAATATTACTTTCCAATTCCCCTACCAAAAAGACTTTGCCAATTTACATTCCTATCAACAGGGGAGACTGCCTGTTTCTCTACACCATAGCCCATAGTAGGCATACATCTTAGCCAGTATTATAGTTAAAAGCCTCTCAAAGTTTTATCTACAGCCCAGACCTCTCTTCTATGTGTCTTTTCTATTACACCCTTACTAAAATGCCCTGTCTTCTGTACATGAAATTCTCAGTACACATCATGGCCAAGCTCAGATTCTTCCTTCCCCATGTTTACTGTCCACTTCTCTTCTACTCATGGTTATCTCTTGGTTTTCTGAACTTCTATAGCACTTTTGGTTCTTCCTTACACAGTGAGCACTTAACAAACAATGCACAGAAAATTGTGGTTGGTTTTCTGGAAGTGTTTTCTTCTTTTTGGTTCTCTGTATTTTCAAATGTTCTTGTAATTGATAAATGCTGCTTCTGTAACAAGAAATCTGTTATAAAAATATATTATAACATGTATACAATTATTTGTTTGTTTTACATTAGCCTTGTTTTCCCAATTAGCAATACTTTCAGGTTAATTGCCACCCTAGATAAATACATATATCATGGTGACTGCCAACATGCACTGCCTATCCTTAGGGAAACTGGCCTACTCTGTTCCTGCTGAGGGATCAGGCTCAGACACCTATTCTTTATTTCAGTAACTCTGTCCTTTGATCCTAGTTCACAGTTGACAAGGGTGGGCATCTGAAGTATACGAAGCCATCCCATATGCTACTGGCAGCCTATGAGAGGGTCTGGCACAAAAAGCTCTAGCCAAACAGGGATAAGGTAGGTCAGAATCTCATTTTCAAAAATTTAGAACTGCGGAAAGAATCAGATGGTAGGTAAAAATACGGAAATATTTCCAGAAATATGGAAAGAATCAGACTCTAAGCAGAAATTTGGAAATATTTCCAAACATGTAGAAAGAATCAGACAACGGGCAAAGGGAGCTGAAAGGACTGACAGAGGAAAAACATAAAGTAGAATTAAAGAGTCATGAGCAAGTCAAAATTAAGAATATAAAGCAGAAAAAGAGGTAAAGAAACCAAAAGGAAGTTTAAAAAAAAGAAAAAAACAGACAAAAGGAGAATAGCTGAATTATGTTTATGCAATATTAGATCCAGGAGGTCCCTACAGCTGACTTCAGAACAACTTCTAAATTCCACTTTCCTTGAAGTTCATTGCCACGATAATACCTGTATTAGATTTCCACAAGATTTCATTTCCCTTTTGGGCACAAGGATCCTTACAATAATTCCCCCATTCTTTTGGCTAGCTTTTGTGAAAGTGGAATGAGCACCACAAGAGAAGACCATGCCTAGTCACAAAGGATCCCCGGGGTCACTATCACTCAGGACACTGGAGAGGTTACAGATTGGATCCCACGTTCCATTCTTTACAGCCATGTGGTCATCACGCTCTTCATCTGAGAATAAAAAGTCTTATCTGAAAAGAATTCCCTCCCCAGAAATGCTGAAAATTAATGACACTATCAAGACCCCCCCTTTATTGATTAATTCATTCTAACATTGTATAACTACTGTATTCAAGGCAAAAAAAACAGAAAAACAATTAAGAAAAAAACAAGTCCTTCTTGTAAAGGAGCTTATCTTCACCCAAAGATTTTTTTTTTAAGTCAGCATTTCCTGACATGGACAGATGTCCAAAGATAATGTATACTTAAGAGAAAACAGCAAATTCTATGATTATGTCTATGTGTATCCCATTTTTGTAAAACAAATAAATTTAATGTATGTTTGTAAGCATTTGGAAAAAAGCCTGTTAAGACAAGCACCAAACTGTTTTCTCTAGAGGGTGTGATATATGTATATATGCATGTGTGTATGGTTTTTATAATTTTTAAAAAAGCAACTACCATCACTACCACTAAAGAAAGAGGTTAACAGACAAATGAACAGCTCTCCAAAGATGCTGTGCGATACCTTCAGGAAATTAATACCTGTCAGTCTAAACACAAAGGAATCTTGAGTCATAAAAAAATGGTATGATTATTTTAAACTGTTTATATAGTATTTACCTTTGTTCCTTATTTTCATGGTATTTTTAAAAGGTATAAATTAGCTCTGGCATAGTAGACAATATTCAAATAACAATAATATTTCAATTAACACCAAAAGAAGCAATGGTTTTGGGAATGAAGGTTCTATCACAGTGTGATTTTGCAAGTTACAACTTTGGTCTAAACTAAATAAAGTCAACTCTATGTTATCTGTGTACTAAAAGGGAAGCACTGTTCTACAAATAATAGAAAATAATTGCATACCAAATTTGGATTTACATTTAAATAAATCTCATTCTGATGATCTTAAAAATCATTACATAAAAATACTGAGACCATCCTTTAAAAGATCCTACTATCCAATTTTCCTATCCTGTCTCTGATCAACAACTATGTATCTTACTCCATGCTAGGAATGGACATCATTACTTTCATAGACTAATGCGAAAGATGAGATTTATAACAAGCAAGCTTCTCTTAAAAATTGCTGATTATACCTAGGGCAGAGAATAATCTCAAATGGCTATAAATTTACAGATAGAGATACCCGAAAGCTGCCCTACAGGGCTAATTTGTGAGATGAAGAATCTGAGCAAGTAAATATACTTGGGGAGGAGGAAAGGTGAGTAGGGGGAAAAAAAAACAACTCTGGGTTGGGGATATTGAGTTGAGACATATCTGATGGGGAGGTGGGTAAGTACATAAGGCAGTGGTGGATGGAATGGGCTAGTAGCAAAGGTTCAAGTTTGCAGGAAGGAATCTTAAGACTCAGATAGGTAGGGGGTGAGTTACGGCAGAGCCACCAAAAAGCCTGCAAATGCATATTTCAGTGACTCCGCCCACAACTGAAAGAATCAATTTCTTGTTCAGCATTTTATAAGGGAAACTATGTGTTATATTTTTTGCAAATATGGTTACCTATAAAATTCTCAAGCCATGCCCTTCATAATGCTCATAGGTTGACCAGTTAGCCGAGTACACAGTAGCAATTCAGTTAAGTGTTGGTCATGCAAAAGATGGTTTACATTTCTGTTTAGGAATAATTATTTTAAACTTAACAGGGACTGACTTTTAGTTTATGACAGGTTTGAAGAAAGATTCATTTCAGCCCTAAGTAAACTTTTAAAAGTCAGAACAAACAAGACTTCCCTAAAGTGGAGTCTGACTTAAATGGTAGGTTTAAGTAGTAACTGACCTCTAACCACCCAGCTCACAACAGCTAAAAGGCAATGGATAACCAAGTTTTCTTTAATTTACAACCTAACTAGTGGCTAACTGGCAGAAACAAATTTAGGATAGGTCCACAGAAACTCCTGTAATCAGCTTAAGGAGAGGATCAACTTTAATACAGGTCAAACCTTAAATTAACTTTTAGAGAATAAAACTCTATGAATCCCAATGTACTGGGTCACTTTAAATAGTATGATCAATGATAAAAATTTTTAAGTTTCAGAGTTGACAAGAGTTTGATAACAGCTTTGATTATGGTCATCTCAAAGAAGTAATCTCATTGACATCAACCGTCTCATTCTACCCTTTGGCAATTGTCAATACTGATGTACCTTTTGGATATGCTGGTGAGATGATCAAAACCTTCTTAGTCCTAGAAGCTAAGGAATACAACCTACTTACTGCTTTTGTTATGCAGTACGTTTCCAGTGAGCATTCAAACACATCCCAGTAGTTCTAAAAATCTTACTAGATGCAACAGCAACTGCTCCACCTGCTCCAGGGAAATTTAATCCAAATCTCAAAGCTGTACCACCAAGCATTCCAGCCAAAGTTGTAGGGGCACCAACTGCAGAGAACAACATAATATTACCTATTACCCTTTTAATCAAAAACAGTGAATGAAGAATTTATATAGGGTCTTTTTCATCTGAGTCCTTTAGTAACTTTGGCTAAGCCTCAAAAAACTACAGTCAATCCATTTATATGAAAAATCTGGAAAAGGCATAGATACAGACAGAAAACAGATTAGTAGTTGTCTCGGGCTGAGAGATCTTACTGGGATGATAGAAATGTTCTAAAACTGGACTATGGTGAGAGTTACACAATTCGGTAAATTGATTAAAAATCACTGAACTATACACTTCAGTTAATTTTATGAGATGTAGATTATACCTCATTAAAGTTGATTTTAAAAACACTGTGGTCAAGGTTTCTTTTCATTTTGTAGGCAAGGACATCAAAGACAGGAAAGAAAAAAAAAAGTCAGAAGTCGGACTTACCCAGTGGCGCAGTGGTTAAGAATCTGCCTGCCAATGCAGGGGACACAGGTTCGAGCCCTGGTCTAGGAAGATCCCACATGCCGCGGAGCAACTAGGCCCGTGCGCCACAACTACAGAGCCTGAGCTCTAGAGCCCACGAGCCACAACTACTGAGCCTACACGCCGCAACTACTGAAGCCCACGCACCTAGAGCCCGTGCTCCCCAACAAGAGAAGCCACCACAATGAGAAGCCCACGCACTGCAACGAAGAGTAGACCCCGCTTGCCGCAACTAGAGAAAGCCTGCATGCAGCAACAAAGACCCAGTGCAGCCCAAAACAAATAAATAAATAAATAAGTTTTATAAAAAAGGTCAGAAGTCAAGTCTTTGATTGAAAATGGAATTCATTCAATAATTTTAACTCCCAACCTCAGACACGGTCATATTCACAAAATCTATTATACTTGAGAAGGATATTGCTTACATATATCAAAAGGTTTCCAGAATCTCAGTCATGTCTCAGGATTGGAACTGTATCTACTTAGAAGAAAATACAATTCAAGTGGCAACCTGCAATTTCAACTAATGTTCCACCTACGCCAACTGCACAAGGCAATGGGGATGGCGGCCGCCATTTTTCATGCTCAACTAGGCATCAGCAATACCTGGCAAGTTTTACTCCCAGAAATGGTGACAGGCTCACTATAACAGGGCTTTGGGAAGGCCATATTACTGCTAGGATTACAATAACAAACTCTAATGATGAACATCATGGCACTGTGAAGATGCCACAAAAGCACAAGCAGCTTATATGGACCTGTAAGAAAGAACTGCTTAAGATATATACAGAAGTCAATATTCTCACCATTTGTTATGACTCTACTAATGGAAGAGGTGTAGCAAAGAAGTTGGGGTTACAAGATAATTGATAATTAACGCCCCACCTCTCAGCTCAAAGCATCCAGATGTTCATCTTCAAGGGGAGAGAACTGGAGACATCACACAGTGTCATTAAAGCTCAAGACTACAGCTGGTCCTTTTGTCATGTAACACTTTTGATAAGTAAAATATAAGGACCACAAACCTGGTCCATATAGAAGAATAAAATACAGCAAGGCTTCAACATTTATTTCCCATTTTATCTTATTCACATGGATAATAAGACTTCTTCCCTTCAGACATACTTGGCAAAACTTCCACTCTTCCCATTCGCTTCAAAACATTACACTGTTAATGAATTATATGCTTAAAATCATCACTTTAAGTTGTAATAATCATGTTAACATAAAATTCATAGTGAAAGCCATGACAATCAGGTTTTTAGCAAACCTACTATTGATATCAACAGTTACAAACGGGATCAAGCATAATGATAATTTATGAGACGTCAGAGATCCATAGCTTATACTGGCAAATTGAGTTAAGTGGCCTGATGCAAAATAATAGTATTTTCTTTGCAACCAGTAACTTACATGAGAGCCCAGTAGCAGCAGTGGAGGTAGAAATATTTGAAAATGAGGTAAACAGCATGGTGCTTGAACTAGTAGCGGCAGCAACAGGAGATGCTGGAGCCAACCCTAAATTAAAGTAACAAGCAGAAAAATATGTCAATAAAAATAATATTTAATAAGTAAAACACCATTATAACAAACTTCACTTATATGGAGAAATAACAATAAAGCAAGGAAAATCAAGTACCCTGATATTTAATAAATCTGACATAGTAAAATCCCAATTTAAAAAATAGTTCATCAGTAGTGCTTAGTATAGCCAGCCTTCTAGCACCATCATAAGAAAGAAACTCTACTAAAAAAGTAAGCAACCTAACAGGGGCGTCCACTTCCAAAATTGCGACATAAGAAGTCCTAGGGACCCATTCCCCAGTGAAGCAACCATAACTGGTAAAAAATATTTTTTTTAAAAAATTGAAATCTCTGGAAATTGTCCTGAAGGTACAGCAAATAAAGAAACACTTATTCAAGAAAATCTGCTAAAATTCAGTAATACAGGTGAGAGTCTACGGCATATGAATCATAACCAACGCTCTTCCCTCCATCCCCTTGCTCCCCTTGAGAGAAGCTACACTCCAGGCAGGAGTCGCCAAGAAGACTGGACTCCCTCTTTCCTCAGCTCCCAACCAAGGAATACAGTATCTCATTAGGAGGGGAAGCAGCCAGCATTCCTCATCACCCCTGACACACAGTTAAAGGATTGAAATTCCTGGTGAGTACAGCCAAGAGCTAAGGGGCTCCTTTCCTCCAGTCAGCCCCCACTCATAGGGCAGAGGGTCTACACCAGACACAGTAGGCTGGCAATGCTGGAGCCCCATCAATCACCCTGACTGCCCTGCCCCAGCTTACCTGCAGGGCTGAGGTTGCATGCCAGAAGAGAGAAGCAAGAAGATCGGAAGCAATGGTCACTGCCCAGCACCCAAAGCACTAGTTCAAAGATTTTGCCCAGGGATAAAGGTAGCCCATAAGAACAGAAAGTTCCCAAGCTATGTCCAGGAGAACTGACTTTATTTGAAACAGAGTATGAGGAAGTTCAAGCCAAAGGACTCTCTTGAAAAAAAATAGAGATTTTGGTGGTAAGCAATTAAGAGGAAGTAAGTAGCTTCATGAGAGCAACATTTAGGCTGCAGGCCAGCCAGTTTAGCAGAGATAACCAGGGAAAGAGAAGGCTGAAAAGAGCCCCCCTGAGGATCAGAAAAATTAAGTACTGATACATGAATGAATCTTGAAAACATTTTGCTAAATGAAAGAAGCCAGACACAGAAGGCCACATATTGTATGATCCCATTTATATGAAATGTCCAGAAGAGGTAAATCCATAGACAGAAAGTATATTAGTGGTTACCAGGAGCTGGAAAGAGAAGGTAATGGGAAGTGACTGCTAATGGTTGGTTACAGGGTTTCTTTTTGCAGTGATGAGAATGTTCTTGAATTACATAGTGGTGATAGTTGCACACTCTGTGAATATGTTTAAAAAAAACCACTGAATTGCACAGTTTAAAAGCGTGACTTTTAAGATATATGAATTATACCTCAATTATGCTGTTATTTAAGAAATACATGATCGGGCTTCCCTGGTGGCGCAGTGGTTGAGAGTCTGCCTGCCGATGCAAGGGACACGGGTTCGTGCCCCGGTCCAGGAAGATCCCACATGCCGCGGAGGGGCTGGGCCCGTGAGCCATGGCCGCTAAGCCTGCGCATCCGGAGCCTGTGCTCCACAACGGGAGAGACCACAACAGTGAGAGGCCCGCGTACCGCAATAAATAAATAAATAAATACAAAAAATACATGATCATCTCAATAGAAGTAGAAAAAGCATCTGAGAAAATCCAACACTTTTTCATGATGAAAACACTCAACAAACTAGAAAGAGAAGGGAACTTCCTCAACATGATAAAGGGCATTTATGAAAAACCTACAGCTAATGTCATGCTTAACAGTGAAAGACTGAATACTTTTCCACTGCCATCAAAAACAAAACATGGATGTCTGCTCTTACCACTTCAATTCAACAACATACTGGAAATTTTAGCCAGGACAATTAGGCAAGAAGATGAATAAAGGATACCAGATTGCAAAGTAAGAAGTAAAATTATCTCTATAAACAGATGACATGATCATGAATACAGAAAATTCTAAGGAACCCATAAAAAAATCTGGAGAAAAACAAATATCATATATTAACGCATATATGTGGAATCTGAAAAAATTGGTATAGACAACCTTATTTACAAAGCAGAAATAGAGACACAGACGTAGAGAGAACAAACGTATGGATACCAAGGGGGAAAGTGGGGGGTGGGATGAATTGGGAGATTGGGATTGACATATATACACTACTGATACTACGTATAAGATAGGTAACTAATGAGAACCTACTGTATAGCACAGGGGACTCTACTCAATGCTCTGTGGTGACCTGAATGAGAAGGAAATCCAAAAAAGAGGGGATGTGTGTATAAGTATAGCTGATTCACTTTGCTGTACAGTATAAACTAACACAATATTGTAAAGCAACTATACTCCAATTAAAAAAATCTATTAGAACAATGAACAAGTTCTGCAAAGTTGCAGGATACAAGATCAATATAAAAATAAATTTCAATTCTATATATTATCAATGAACAATCCAAAAATGAAATTAAGAATATAATTCCATTTACGATTGTTCAAAATGCATAAAATAGTTAAGAACAAATCCAACAAAACAAGGGTAAGGCTTGTATCCAGAAAAATAAAAAAAAAACATTATTGAAAGAAATTAAAGGAATCCTAAATAAACAGAAAGCTCTCATGTTCATGGATCAAATAATTTTATATTGTTAAGATGGTATGGTAGACAGAAAAATGGTCCCCAAAGATGGCCACATCCTAATACCCAGAGTCTGTGAACATATTACCTTACTTGACAAAAGAGACTTTACAAATGAAGTGAAGGTTAAGTAACTTGGAAGAGGGAGATTATCCTGGATTATCCAGGTAAGCAAAATCTAAGGACATGAATCCTTAAAAGTAGAGATCCTTTCCACGCTGTGGTCAGAAGGAGATGGTGACTACAAAAGAATAGTCAGGGGATTTCCCTGGCGGTCCAGTGGGTAAGACTGTGCTTCCACTGCAGGGGACACAGGTTCGATCCCTGGTTGAAGAACTAAGATCCCGTGTGCTGCGCAGTGCAGCCAAAAAAAAAAAAAAAAAAAAACAGAATGGTCATAAAGATGCAAAGTTGTTGATACAAACGGCCATCTAACTCTTGAAATCATACTCAATGTCATTAGTCATTAGGGAATTGCAAATCAAAACCACGACGAGATACTACTTCATATCGACTAGGATGGCAATAACAAAAGACACAATATCAAGCGTTAGCAAGGATATGGAGAAATTGTAAACCTCAGGCAATGCTGACGGGAATGTAAAATAGTGCAATCTCTTTGGAAAACTGTATGGCACTTCCTCAAAGTGTTCAACATAAAGTTACCATATGACCCAGTAATTCCACTCCTAGGTATACAAACAAAAGAAATGATAACATACATCCACACTAAAATATGTACATGAATGTTCACAGCAGCATTATTCATAACAGACAAAAGATGAAAGGAAACAACCCAAATGAATATCAACTGATGAATGGATGAATAAAATGTGGTATATTAATACAATGGAATTTTATTTGCCCATAAAAAAGAAACGCTGATACATGCTAAAACATGGATGAGCCTTGAAAACATGCTAAGTAAAAGAAGCTAACCACGAAATACCACATATTGTATGATTCTATTTATATGAAATGGCCAGAACAGAGCAATCTATAGAGACAGAAAGCAGATTCATGGTTGCCAGAACTGGGGTGAGAAGAGAATGGGCAGCGACTGTTAATGGGTATGACGTTTCTTCGGTGGGTGATGAAAATGTTCTAAAATTGACTTCAGTAATGGCTGCACAACTCTGTGAATATCCTAAAAACCAATTAATTGTGCAATTTAAATGGGTAAATTATGTGGTGTGTGAATTATACAATAATAAATCTGTGAGAAAAAATTATAAATAGAAGTCTGGAATAAAGTTTCAGAAAACAGATTACCTGGACTCTTCTTGACAATTTAAAATAAAATCTATAAAAGAAATAAAGCTAGAGAAATTAAGTACATAAAGACACAAATAAGATTAATTGGTTAATTGAAAACAAAGTTTATCTTTTCATCCTCACTATAGATCATTGCACACGGCACATGATAGTAAGTAGTCAATAAATATTTATGCTGAATCGAGCCAACCTTTTCCAATACATAATTTTCCAATACATAGTTACTCCAATACATAATTACAGATATTCTTCTTCCTTTTCAAAAGGAAAAAGTGCTTAATAAGTAACTGCATTTGAATCTATTGATACCTGTATCCAACTGTTGAACAATTCATGACAATATATGATGTAAGACTCTGCTATCCAAAACATCTAGGGCCACCAGGGGTTTGGGGACAGGGGGCAGATGATAGGAAGGAACTGGGAACATTACCACATACCTCCAACTATTTAAAATATGTATCATGGAATATCCCTATGTTTCATTTAAGAGAAGCACCACATGTATACTTTTAAAGAAATAACCAATTATAGCAAAGGTGTTTTAATATTTCTAATTCAATACCTACCAGTGAGGCTAAATTTTTATCATGGGTTTAATGGCTGCTTTAATTTCTTCATTCAGAATTGCCTATTCATGTCATCTGCCCATTTTCTCATTGGAGTATTGTCTTCTTATTACTGATTTTTAATAAAAGTATTATATATATATATTGAGGCTATTTAGTCAAATGTTGCAAATATTTCCTAACCCCAGTTTGTCATTTGATTTTGTTTTTATTTTTTATGTAGTCAAGTCTTTCCATTGTTTTCTCCTTTATGGTTTATGTCTCCATATCATGTTTCAAAATACCCTCAAAACTGCCGGGGTCCTGGAACCCGGGGACGGCTTTCCCGGGAAAGCGCACGGAGCGCCTCGGTCTGGTGCAACGTCACGCGGGCCTCTGCCGCCGCAGGCCCGCCCCACACTGCGCGCCCCTCCCTCCCCTCTGCCTGAGTGAGCCAGAGCCCCCGAATCAGCGGCTCCTTTAAACCCGTCCTGTCTGAGCGAAGAACGGACGCCCTCCGGTGACCTACGCACAGAGGCGGGGCCAGGTCCAAGGCTGAGATCCGAGAGCTGTGAGAGCAGAGAAGCGACAGGGAAATCTCTCTGTGCAGCCTCGGAGGCAGCGGATTAAAGCTCCACGGTCCACTTGATGTGCCCTGCGTCTGTGGAGTGCATGAATGGACAGCGAATCATCCCAAATTGAGGAAGTGGACTTTGAGGACAAGATTTAAGACTTTCCCCCCTTTTCCTCTTTTTACAACGAATTATCCCAAATTAAGGAGGTGGGCTTAGAGAGCAAGATTTCAGACTTCTCGCCCTTTTCCTCTTTTTACAACGAAGTATCCCAAATTGAGGAGGTGGACTTGGAGAGCAAGATTTTTGATGTTTCCCCCTGCTCTCTTTTTGTGAAAGTGTATGTGTATTCTTCTGTGTAAGATTCTCTCTGTATAGCTTTGCTTCCACCATATGTCCCAGGGTTCTATCTGTCCGTTTTTTTTTTAATAATTACTTTTTAATTTTAATAACGCTACTATATTTCATACTTTATTTTATTTTACTTTACCTGCTCTTTCTTTTTTCCTACCTTCCCTTCCTCCCTCCCTCCCTCCGCCCCTCCTTTCCTTCTTTCTCTCCTTCTTTCCTTCCTCCCTCCCTTCTTCCATTCACTCTTCCTTTTTCTTTGATTCCTCCCTCCTTCCCTCCTTTCTTCTTTCCATCCTTCCTCCCTCCCTCCCTCCCTCCTTTCTTCCTTCCTTACTTCCTTCCTTTCTTTCCTTCTTCCTTTCTTTCTCTCTCTCTTTCTTTCTTCTACTAATTCTTTCTTTCTACTTTTTCGCCCTTTTATTCTGAGCCAGGTAGATGAAAGGCTTTTGGTGCTGCAGCCAGGAGTCAGTGCTGTGCCTCTGAGGTGGGAGAGCCAACTTCAGGACACGGGTCCACAAGAGACCTCCCAGCTCCACATAATATCAAGCAGCGAAAATCTCCCAGAGATCTCCATCTCAACACCAGCACCCAGCTTCAGTCAACGACCAGCAAACTACAGTGCTGGTCACCCTATGCCAAGCAACTAGCAAGGCAGGAATGCAACCCCACCCATTAACAGAGGGGCTGCCTAAAAACATAATAAGGACACAGGCACCCCAAAGCACACCACCAGACGTGGACCTGTCCAACAGAGAGACAAGATCGAGCCTCAACCACCAGAACACAGGCACTAGTCCCCCCCACCAGGAAGCCTACACAACCTACTGAAACAACCTTAGCCACTGGGGACAGACACCAAAAACAACAGGAACTACGAATCTGCAGCCTGCAAAAAGGAGACCCCAAACACAGTAACATAAGCAAAATGAGAAGACAGAAAAACACACAGCAGGTGAAGGAGCAAGATAAAAACCTACCAGACCTAACAAATGAAGAGGTAATAGGCAGTCTACCTGAAAAAGAATTCAGAATAATGATAATAAAGATGATCCAAGATCCAAAATCTTGGAAATAGAATAGACAAAATGCAAGAAACAGTTAACAAGGACCTAGAAGAACTAAAGATGAATCAAGCATCGATTAAATACACAAAAAATGAAATGAAAAATACTCTAGATGGGATCAATAGCAGAATAACTGAGGCAGAGGAACGGATAAGTGACGTGGAAGATAAAATAGTGGAAATAACTGCTGCAGAGCAGAATAAAGAAAAAAGAATGAAAAGAACTGAGGACAGTCTCAGAGACCTCTGGGACAACATTAAACGCACCAACATTCGAATTATAAGGGTTCCAGAAGAAGAAGAGAAAAAGAAAGGGACTGAGAAAATATTTGAAGAGATTATAGTTGAAAACTTCCCTAATATGGGAAAGAAAATAGTTAATCAAGTCCAGGAGGCACAGAGAGTCCCATACAGCATAAATCCAAGGAGAAATATGCCAAGACACATATTAATCAAACTGTCAAAAATTAAACACAAAGAAATCATATTAAAAGCAGCAAGGGAAAAAAAAACAAATAACACGCAAGGGAATCCCCATCAGGTTAACAGCTGATCTTTCAGCAGAAACTCTACAAGCCAGAAGGGAGTGGCAGGACATAATTAAAGTGATGAAGGAGAGAAACCTGCAACCAAGATTACTCTACCCAGCAAGGATCTCATTCAGATTTGATGGAGAAATTAAAACGTTTACAGACAAGCAAAAGCTGAGAGAGTTCAGCACCACCAAACCAGCTTTACAACAAATGCTAAAGGAACTTCTCTAGGCAAGAAACACAACAGAAGAAATATACCTACAATAACGAACCCAAAGCAATTAAGGAAATGGGAATAGGAACATATATACCAATAATTACCTTAAATGTAAATGGACTAAATGCTCCCACCAAAAGACACAGGTTGGCTGAATGGATACAAAAACAAGACCGATATATATGCTGTCTACAAGAGACCCACTTCAGACCTAGAGACACATACAGATTGAAAGTAAGGGGATGGAAAGAGATATTCCATGCAAAGGGAAATCAAAAGAAAGCTGGAGTAGCAATTCTATATCAGACAAAATAGACTTTAAAATAAAGACTATTAGAAGAGACAAAGAAGGACACTACATAATGATAAAGGGATCGATCCAAGAAGAAGATATAACAATTGTAAATATTTATGCACCCAACATAGGAGCACCTCAATACATAAGGCAAATACTAACAGCCATAAAAGGGGAAATCGACAGTAACACAATCATAGTAGGGGACTTTAACATCCCATTTTCACCAATGGACAGATCATCCAAAATGAAAATAAATAAGGAAACACAAGCTTTAAATGATACATTAAACAAGATGGACTTAATTCATATTTATAGGAC
Organism: Mesoplodon bidens; assembly: GCF_964165515.1. Classification (NCBI taxonomy): domain Eukaryota; kingdom Metazoa; phylum Chordata; class Mammalia; order Artiodactyla; family Ziphiidae; genus Mesoplodon; species Mesoplodon bidens. The sequence continues at coordinate 47,782,029 of NC_138163.1, read as the reverse complement.
ATTCCATCCAAAAACAACAGAATACACATTTTTCTCAAGGGCTCATGGAACATTCTCCAGGATAGATCATATCTTGGGTCACAAATCAAGCCTTGGTAAATTTAAGAAAATTGAAATTGTATCAAGTATCTTTTCCGACCACAATGCTATGAGACTAGACATCAATTACAGGAAAAGATCTGTAAAACATACAAACACATGGAGGCTAAACAATACACTACTCAATAACGAAGTGATCACTGAAGAAATCAAAGAGGAAATTTAAAAATACCTAGAAACAAATGACAATGGAGACACGATGACCCAAAACCTATGGGACGCAGCAAAAGCCGTTCTAAGGGGGAAGTTTATAGCAATACAATCCCACCTTAAGAAACAGGAAACATCTCGAGTAAACAACCTAACCCTGAACCTAAAGCAATTAGACAAAGAAGAACAAAAAACCCCCAAAGCTAGCAGAAGAAAAGAAATCATAAAGATCAGCTCAGAAATAAATGAAAAAGAAATGAAGGAAATGATAGCAAAGATCAATAAAACTAAAAGCTGGTTCTTTGAGAAGATAAACAAAATAGAAAAACCATTAGCCAGACTCATCAAGAAAAAAAGGGAGAAGACTCAAATCAATAGAATTAGAAATGAAAAAGGAGAAGTAACAACTGACACTGCAGAAATACAAAAGATCATCAGAGATTACTACAAGCAACTCTATGCCAATAAAATGGACAACCTGGAAGAAATGGACAAATTCTTAGAAATGCACAACCTGCCCAGACTGAATCAGGAAGAAATAGAAAATATGAATAGACCAATCACAAGCACTGAAATTGAAACTGTGATTAAAAATCTTCCAACAAACAAAAGCCCAGGACCAGATGGCTTCACAGACGAATTCTATCAAACATTTAGAGAAGAGCTAACACCCATCCTTCTCAAACTCTTCCAAACCATTTCAGAGGGAGGAAAACTCCCAAACTCATTCTATGAGGCCACCATCACCTTGATACCAAAACCAGGCAAGGATGTCACAAAGAAAGAAAACTACAGGCCAATATCACTGATGAACATAGATGCAAAAATCCTCAACAAAATACTAGCAAACAGAATCCAACAGCACATTAAAAGGATCATACAACATGATCAAGTGGGCTTTATTCCAGGAATGCAAGGATTCTTCAGTATACGCAAATCAATCCACGTGATACAACATATTAAAAAACTGAAAGAGAAAAACCATATGATCCTCTCAATAGATGCAGAGAAAGCTTTCAACAAAATTCAGCACCCATTTATAATAAAAAACCTGCAGAAAGTAGGCATAGAGGGAACTTTCCTCAACATCATAAAGGCCATATATGACAAACCCACAGCCAACATTGTCCTCAATGGTGAAAAACTGAAACCATTTCCACTAAGATCAGGAACAAGACAAGGCTGCCCACTCTCACCACTCTTATTCAACTTACTTTTGGAAGTTTTAGCCACAGCAATGAGAGAAGAAAAGCAAATAAAAGGAATCCAAATCGGAAGAGAAGAAGTAAAGCTGTCACTGTTTGCAGATGACATGATACTATACATAGAGAATCATAAAGATGCTACCAGAAAACTACTAGAGCTAATAAATGAATTTGGTAAAGTAGCAGGATACAAAATTAATGCACAGAAATCTCAGGCATTCCTGTACACTAATGATGAAAAATCTGAAAATGAAATCAAGAAAACACTCCCATTTACCATTGCAACAAAAAGAATAAAATATCTAGGAATAAACCTACCTAAGGAGACAAAAGGCCTGTATGCAGAAAATTAAAAGACACTGATGAAAGAAATTAAAGATGATAGAAATAGTTGGAGAGATATACCATGCTCCTGAATTGGAAGAATCAATATTGTGAAAATGACTCTACTACCCAAAGCAATCTACAGATTCAATGCAATCCCTATCAAACTACCACTGGCATTTTTCACAGAACTAGAACAAAATATTTCACAATTTGTATGGAAAAACAAAAGACCCCGAATAGCCAAAGCAATCTTGAGAATGAAAAACGGAGCTGGAGGAATCAGGCTCCCTGACTTCAGACTATGCTACAAAGCTACTGTAATCAAGACAGTATGGTACTGGCACAAAAACAGAAAGATAGATCAATGGAAAAGGATAGAAAGCCCAGAGATAAACCCACGCACATATGGTCACCTTATCTTTGATAAAGGAGGCAGGAATGTACAGTGGAGAAAGGACAGCCTCTTCAATAAGTGGTGCTGGGAAAACTGGACAGGGAAATGTAAAAGTATGAGATTAGATCACTCCCTAACACCATACACAAAAATAAGCTCAAAATGGATTAAAGACCTAAATGTAAGGCCAGAAACTATCAAACTCTGAGAGGAAAACATAGGCAGAACACTCTATGACATAAATCACAGCAAGATCCTTTTGGACCCACCTCCTAGAGAAATGGAAATAAAAACAAAGATAAACAAATGGGACCTAATGAAACTTCAAAGCTTTTGCACAGCAAAGGAAACCATAAAGAAGACCAAAAGAGAACCCTCAGAATGGGAGAAAATATTTGCAAATGAAGCAACTGACAAAGGATTAATCTCCAAAATTTATAAACAGCTCATGCAGCTCAATAGCAAAAAAACAAACAACCCAATCCAAAAATGGGCAGAAGACTTAAATAGGCATTTCTCCAAAGAAGATATACAGACTGCCAACAAACACATGAAAGAATGCTCAACATCATTAATCATTAGAGAAATGCAAATCAAAACTACAATGAGATATCATCTCACACCAGTCAGAATGGCCATCATCAAGAAATCTAGAAACAATAAATGCTGGAGAGGGTGTGGAAAAAAGGGAACACTCTTGCACTGCTGGTGGGAATGTGAATTGGTACAGCCACTATGGAGAACAGTATGGAGGTTCCTTAAAAAACTAAAAATAGAACTACCATATGACCCAGCAATCCCACTACTAGGCATATACCCTGAGAAAACCATAATTCCAAAAGAGACATGTACCAAAATGTTCATTGCAGCTGTATTCACAATAGCCCGGAGCTGGAAACAACCCTAGTGTCCATCATCGGATGAATGGATAAAGAAGATGTGGCACATATATACAATGGAATATTACTCAGCCATATAAAGAAACGAAACTGAGCTATTTGTAATGAGGTGGATAGACCTAGAGTCTGTCATACAGAGTGAAGTAAGTCAGAAAGAGATAGACAAATACCGTATGCTAACACATATATACGGAATTTAAAAAAAAAAGAAGTCATGAAGGACCTAGGGGCAAAACGGGAATAAAGACACAGACCTACTTGAGAATGGACTTGAGGATATGGGGAGGGGGAAGGGTAAGCTGTGACAAAGCGAAAGAGAGGCATGGACATCTATACACTACCAAACGTAAGGTAGATAGATAGTGGGAAGCAGCCACAGAGCACAGGGAGATCAGCTCGGTGCTCTGTGACCGCCTGGAGGGGTGGGATGGGGAGGGTGGGAGGGAGGGAGATGCATGAGGGAAGGGATGTGGGAACAGATGTATATGTAAAAATTAAATAAAAAAAAAACGAAACAAAACAAAACTCACCTACCTAACTTCAAGTCACAGCAATTTTTCAAAATTATGTGAATAAATAAAAGCATATTTAGGAAGAAAAAAAACAAATCTAATTCCTGGTATAAAAAAAAAAAAAAGAGAAAACCATAATTCAAAAAGAGACACGTACCAAAATGTTCATTGCAGCTCTATTCACAATAGCCCAGAGCTGGAAACAACCTAAGTGTCCATCATCGGATGAATGGATAAAGATGTGGCACACATATACAGTGGAATATTACTCAGCCATAAAAAGAAACGAAACTGAGCTATTTGTAATGAGGTGGATAGACCTAGAGTCTGTCATACAGAGTGAAGTAAGTCAGAAAGAGAAAGAGAAATACCGTATGCTAACACATATATATAGAATTAAAAAAAAATGTCATGAAGAACCTAGGGGTAAAACGGGAACAAAGTCACAGACCTACTTGAGAATGGACTTGAGGATATGGGGAGGGGGAAGGGTAAGCTGTGACAAAACGAAAGAGAGGCATGGACATATATACACTACCAAACGTAAGGTAGATAGATAGTGGGAAGCAGCCGCAGGGCACAGGGAGATCAGCTCGGTGCTTTGTGACCGCCTGGAGGGGTGGGATGGGGAGGGTGGGAGGGAGGGAGATGCATGGGGGAAGGGATGTGGGAACAGATGTATATGTATGACTGATTCACTTTGTTATAAAGCAGAAACTAATAAAAAAAATACCCTCAAACATGTAAAAGGTGTTCAACTTCACTTTTAGGAGAAAATCACAAATTATAACTACCTTGAGAACAATTTCACCTAACAGATGGGAAGAAATAAAAAAAACTGGTAACACACTCTGTTTAAGGACACTGTGAAGAAATGGGCAGCCTCCAAGATTTCTAATGGGAGCGTAAACTGGTATAACCCTTATGCAAAATAAGTGGCCAATGTTTTAAAAATTACAAATGCATCTATCTTTTAAACCAGTAATACTTCTTTTAGAAATTTATCCACCAAGATATACTTATACACCTGAAAAATGACATGTAAAATAAGATCCATTGCACCACTGTTTATATTAGCAAAAGAGGAAACAACCCAAACGTCCACCAGCAAAGGGTTAGATAAATTATAGCACATCCAGACCATGGAATTCTATGATGCTATAAAAAATACTGAGGAAGCTCTCCATATACTGATTGATGTGAAAAGAGCTACAAAATGTTTAAAATAAGTGTATAAAGTTTTAAGTTTAAAAAGCAAGGTACCGAATAATGTGTAGAGTATACTCTCATTTATATTATTTTTTTAAAAAGGCAGAGGGCTAAGAATATATATTTTTATTTGCTAGCAAATCCATGAAGAAACTCTGGAAGGATACATACAATTACAGTGGTTAGCTGAATAGAGAGGGTGGGGAAGGGGGGAGGGAGTAATACAGGGTAGATGGGGGCAGTATACTTATTTATACTATTTTTATAGTCTTAATTTTAAATCATTTGACAGACTATATTATATATTTAAAAATTATACCTAAATAAATGGTCCTCTCCCTAACCCAAGAAATATTATTTACACATTTTCATATTCACCTATGCTTTTTAAATATTTATGGTTTCATTTTCTACCTTTAATTCACCTAGTATTTCTTTCAGTTAATCTTTTTAGGCAAAACATAATCCCCTTCCCTCAAGTCACCTGGCTAGCCAGCTATTGCAATTCATTTGTTCACTACTCCATCCTCTCTCCCCAGATTGGAAATGTCATCTTCATAAACCCAGGTTTGTTTCTGTACTTTAAAATTTTTCACTGATTTTTCTTTCTATCCCTGTTCCACAAGAAAGTTCCAATTATTGAAGCACTAGAATTCATTTATTTTTTATACTAAATATTTTAAACTTACAGTCAGAGAATAAATTTACAATATATTTTCATATATTTTTCTACAAGTACACTATCATTACTTTTCTTAAAAAACAAGACATGACTAGTCTCGTGCATTTATCCCCTTCATTTAAACTCTAGAACCTTGTCAAGTCCCTCCTTCCCTTCCTTCCCCCAAAGATTCCCATTGTGGTTTTATAAGAATTATGTTAAATGTGTTGATTAATTTAGAACTAAATGACATTCCTGTACTATCGAGCGTGTGTATTCTTCATTTATTCATGTCTTCTTTTACATTCCTCAGTAAAATTTTATGGATATCTTCATTTAGATCATACACATTTTTAAAGTTCATTCTTAGGCATTTCATACCTCTGGTTGAAATTGTTAATGGGAACTTCCCCCATTATATTTCCCAATTACTATTGTTTAAACATGGGAAGGTGACTGTTTTTTGCATTATTTATTTTGTAACTGACTGTATTACTGAAATCTCTTCACTAGCGCTAATTAAATTTACACTTGAGTTATGCCCATATTTTAAAGTCTTGATCATCTCTCTCAGATACTGGCATAATTTCAGGGGCCTGACCTTAAATCACATACCCAGAGGTAACTAAGGAAACAAATGCCATTTAATATGATGTGCTTTTAAGCTAAAGGAGCCTTACTCATAAATAAGGAAGGGTTTAAAAGACAAAGTCTCATTTTCCTAATCATAGGACTAGAACAGGGTTTTCAACATGGCACTACTGACAGCTTGGGCCGATAATTCTTTGTTGTGGAGGACTGTCCCATGCTGGGATTTAACACATTCATATTTGGTCTTTGTACCCTTTCTTGGACAGAGACCCTAAAACCCTTGTAATTTCCTAAGTGAGGAGAGAGATAGAAGCATCTTTTGTTATAATATTTGGGTTTTGTCCCCAGTTTCAGAAATAGCTCCAAGAGCAATAAAGGTAAAAGGAGCCTCTTTTGTTATTTATTAACAAGTCCCTTTCAACCACACCTGATTTATGTCAATGAGGTGAACTTTAGAAAGCCCCTAAGGCTGAGAGGCTGGTTACCAGAGGAACCAACCAAGTGATTAGAGGGTTGGGGCTTTTAGCTTAACCCTCTGACGTCTCAGGAGAGGAGAGGAGCTGGAGATCGAGTTCAATCACCAGAGACCAAAGATTTCATCAATCATGCCTACATAATGGAACCTCCATCAAAACCCTAAATGAAGGGGTTTGGAGAGCTTCTGGGTTGGTGAACACATGGAGGTGCTAGGAGGGTGACATGCCTGGAGAGGACATGGAAGATCTGGGCTGCTTCCCCATACTTTGCCTTACGCATCTCTTCTATTTGGCTGTTCCTAAATGGTATCATTTATAGTGAACCAGAAATTTTAGGTCAAGTGTTTCCTAGAGTTCTGTGAGCTGTTCTAGCAAATCATCCAACCCGAGGAGGGAGGGGTCACAGGCACCCCCAGTTTGTAGCCAGTTGGTCAGAAGTACAGGTGACAACCTGGGACTTGCAATTGATATCTGAAGTGGGGGACAGTCTTGAGGAACTGAGTCCTTACCCTGTGGGGTCTGTGCTACCTCCAGGTGGTGAGCATCATAGCTGAATTGTAGGACACCCATTTGGTGTCTGGAGATTGGAGAATTGGTTGGTGTGGGAAGAACCCCCAAATATTTGGTGTCAAAAGGTTGTGTGTTGAGGACAACAAAATTTTCCTTTATGTGCACTGCAAAGTATTTAGCAGCATCCCTGGGCTCTACCCACTAGATGCCAGTAACACTCACCCAGTCTGGACAACCAAAAATGTCTCCAGATACTGCCAAATATCCTCTGGGAGAAGGGGCAAAAATCGCCTCCAGTTGAGAACCACTGGACAAGAGGAAGGGTTCAATATCGTAATTTTCTCCATCTCGTGCTATAAGGCTAAGAAAATCAGCCTTAATTCCTTCATGTTTACGAACAGAGGAAAATGTCAACTAGCTTAATAAATTGTTAGCCATAGAAAATAGGCATTTCTTTAACAGAATGGGGGAAGGTGGCCATACACTACAAGATAGTGGGGCTTGCTACTATAACAAAATGGTGATACTAGAGGAAGAAAGGACAGACAAATAGAACCAAATAGGAAGTCCAGAAGCAGAACCAAGCATATATAATAATTTGGTGTATGAGGAAGGCAGCATCTCAAATCAACAGGGAAAAAATGGCCATTTAATGAAATACTATGGTTTAATTCACTAATCATTTAGAAAAAAGATTCCTAAAAATATAATGGAATTCTAAAAATGTTCAAGTAATCAATAGGAAGGCAGGAAATTCCTAAAAATATAAACCATAAAAGAACAAAAAGAATTAAGAATCCTAAGGTGAAAAAGGTCTATACAAGTAAGTCCAGAGAGAGAAACTCAGAAGAATGAGAGATTTGACAACATAAAAATTTACATCTTAAGGATTTCCATTTCCAGGAAAATGTACTTTCCCTATTCCTCCCACTACGTATGCCTAAAACCCCTGGACATTATATATAAAATAAGCAAGAAAACCCTGAAAGGTGGCGAGAAGTCAAATCAACTAGGGATCTTGAGACCCAAGGAATATTATGGTAATGAATTCCATAGGTTTTCTTTCTGCCTCGTATTTCCCAGGCTTGGAGTTGAATAGGTCGGCCAGTCAGAAACAACAATGGGTATAGAAAAACAAAAACAAACCCAACAAAAACCTTATCTCTAGACAAAAGACAAGAATGGGGCAGACCAACAAGGCAGAAAATTTTTAGACAATAACCAAACATCACAGAAAAAAGTATGGTCCCACTCCTTACCTATTCCAGAGAACAGCAAGTGAGGAACTTAAACTTCCACCATTGTGAGGCTATAACCAGGTGTCCCAGTACCCCAGCCAGGATGGTATCAGAGAAGGTCAAGTAGGGAGCCAGGATGTTATCTCTGCCAGCAGTTAATGAACCATGTCCTCACAGTGTCAGTGGGAACCACATCAGGAGCAGGAACTCCCACTCCTGCCCAGCAGTAACTAGGAGACCCTTGCCTTGGGTAGCAATGGAGACGGACTGGGGAAAATGAAGTTCTACTCCCACCTTACAGTAACACAGCGAAACCCTTCTGTCTCATGCCAGAGCAATATCAAGTTAAGCCAGCTAAAGCAAAGCAAAAGTCTTGAATCTGATTCAGAGTCTCATAACATAGTAAGAAAATGTCCAGGTTTCAATTAAAAATCACTCTTCCTACCAAGAACCAGAAAGATCTCAAATGGAATTTAAAAAGACAATACCAAGATGATAGAAATGTTAGAATTATTTGACAAATATTTCAAAGCATCCATGATAAAAGTGCATCAAAAGGAAATTATGAACACACTTGAAACACAAGAAAAAATACCCTTAGCAAAAAAAAGAAAAAGAAAAGAAATGAAAATCTCTACAAAGAAATAGAAGATATAAAGAAGAGCCAAGTGGAAATTTGAGATAACCAATAACCAAAATGCAAAGCTGAAGCCAAGCAAAAGGACTCAGCAGCAGAACAGAGGGGATAGAGACAAGAATCAATGAACCTGATGACAGAATGATAGGAATCTACACCAAGACACTTAATAATTAAATTTCTGAAAACTAAAGACAAACAAGAAATATTGAAAACAGCAAGAGAAAAATGTCATCTGACCTACAGAGGAAAAATTATTTGAATGACAAATAGTTACACAAATTGACATCCATACCATGGAATATTATGCAGCAATAAAACAAACAACTGACACACACAACAATCTGGATGATCTAAAGGGAAGTATACTGAGTGAAAAAAGCCATTCCCAAAAGATTACATACTGTATGATTCCATCCATATAATGTTTTTGAAATGACAAAATTATAGTAATGGAGAGCAGATTAATAGTTGCCAGGGTTAAATAGAGTGTGGGAGCAGAAGAGAAGTAGGTGTTGCTATGAAAGGGCAAAATGAGGAATCCTAGTGGTGAGAGAACTATTCTATATCTTGACTACCAATATCAACATCCTGGCTGCAATATTGTACTATAGTTTTGCAAGATGTTACCACAAGGAGAAAATGGCCAAAGGGTATGTGGGATCTCTGTATTTTTTCTTAAAACTGAATGAGAATCTACAATTATGTCAAAATAAAAAGCTTAATTTAAAAATTTAAAATCTTTTAATATCTATAAAACTAAGTAAAATAAAACCAAAACAAACTGGGGAAAATACTTCTTTTTGGGGGGGAGGGGAATTACATCTTTATTTTCACTAACATCTAGCAGAACCTGAGCACTTTCCTTAGTTATAAAGGTAGGCAACAAACCACGTAGGTTAGTAGTACCTGTGACTTTGTCACCAACAGAAATCATAGGTACAAAAATACTTCTTATACAAATATCAAAGGGTTAGGATATTGCAACTGCATATAAATGAGAAAAACATAAGCACCATATTAGAAAACTGAGCAAGGAATTCCCCGGTGGTCCAATGGTTAGGGGTCCACACTCCCACTGCCAAAGGCACGGGTTTGAGGGCCTGGGTTCGATCCTTGGTTGGGGGAATTAAGATCCCGCAAGCCACATGGTGTGGCCAAAAAAAAAAGAAAAAAAGACCGAAAACTGAGCAAAAGATACAAAAAGGGAATTCATTCAATTTCCCTCTCTCTCACACACACACACACAAACACACGAAAAAAACACAAATACAATTAATCAATCATTTGAAGAGAAGTCAGCCTTACTCCTAATAAAGGAAAATGTAAATGAACATGATGCTATGATACTATTTTCAGTGTTAAACTACCAAAGCTTAAAAAACAAACAAACAAACAAAAGGGATAATATCCAACATATTTAACACCACGGGGAAATGTATACTTTCATAAAAATGACAAAGATAGCTAACATTTATTGAATACCTATTATATACATGCCAGACAAGGTTCTAAGCACTTTACTTATTTATATTCACTTACCTACCTAATCCTCACAACAACCCTACAAGGTAAAACGCTGAGCACTTATTGATGAGCAAAGCAAGCATTGAGAGGTTAGAGTAACTTGTCCAAGGTCAGAGAACTAGTAAATAACAGAGGCAAAGTTCAAACACTTATTTCCTGGTTGGCTTTTTATTGATAACAGATATGTATTATTTGTAACATCAAAAATTCATTTGTACACAATTAAAATAATGCCCCCCAAGGTAGTGACCAAATATTCTAGTATCATAATGATTTTAATGCTCCACTTCATCTCTTTGTGTCCTACAATGCCATTCCAACCAATCAAAATTGGTTACATTATCACTACTAAATTCGAATTATAAATAAGTTGTTTATTATCTATAATTTTTAAAATATTTTACATTTTTGGTTGTTTCCAAAAGCTCTGAAACCATTACTATGAATATGTAATTCAATAAAATATACCATAAAGTAAAATGTATACAATATCTCACTCAGTGTATTTCTCAAGCTCTAAAATATCTGAGGCATCTACAGTAAAACCAAGCTTATATGGTTTATCAACCAGTACTTTTTATAAACTGCATTTTAGTTTAGAAAGATCCTAAATGTCTTCTCATTAATGTTCAGTATAGGTTAAATGCATTTTACTGAATCTGACTTATTTAGAAACTGGTAACCCATGCATGTAAAATGTCTCTACTAGCCAAAATATTTTACCATTCCCCAACTATGCCATATAACTCACTTATTATTACATTATTAATATTCTCTAAAATTTTATACTACTCCAAAAATATTCTTTCCTGTTTTATTGTACCTCCTGATAAATTTCATTTCAGAAGTTTTATTTTAAAAAAGGAAAACAGAACATACCAACAGATTGTGAAAAATATACTTGGTAAACACAAGCATTAAACAGTTGAACAAAACATTTCAGTGTAACTCTACTATTACTAGAGGCCAATTTGTCTAGACTAATCATTCTCAGAAGGTTGTAACTTTCCCCCCAAACAAACATTCCTTGGTTCTAAACCTAAAAGTGCAAAACCAGACGGAGCAGTTTAGATTTAATTTCTATTGCATTCATCAATAACACTAACCTCCAACAAGAGAAGTTAGTCATATTCAGATGAATCAATCAAATAAGAATCTCAAAATCAATCTTGAGTACTGTGCATCTCCATTAGAGAGCAGAGTTCAAACCTTACCAGTGGACTGTCCACCACGGTTGAAAGGAGTAACTGATTGTGTAGCAATCGTTCCACTAGACGTCCGAGTAGCAGGAGTGAGGGGTAATCCTGCAAACACTGTTGGTTGAGAGGCGTTCCCCATCAAGACAATATTGAAATTGGTGCACCCAGTCTGAGGTGCACTTCCACCAATGAACGAGAACCCTGTTGTAGACTGAGTAACAGAGCCAAAAGCAAAAGGAGTGGATGCTGTCCCCTGGTGTGATAGGGCACTACTTGTTACAGCATTAGTACGGGTGCTGGCACCCAGCTCAAGAGCCCCTAGAATCACTGTAGGTTGTGTGAAAGCCCTGTTGCCCAAGTTTAATTTTACTGCATTTATTCTAAATAGAAAAAGGAAAAAAAATCAATATGATAGTTCGCTGCCACATTAAATGGCAGCTAGATAACATAGCTCCTGTCAAATTAAGTTTTATAACATTTTATTCCATAGGTTATTTCATCTCAATACAGAAGGAAAGATAACCAGATATTAATACAGGAATACATGTACAGAGCTCCCTATTTGCTCATCCACAGATAAAGGTTTCCTAATTTGGTCTACTTTAAGAACAAAAGTTTTAAATGTTTTGATGGGGAAGGAGTAGTTCCAAAATTTTTATTTTCAGTACAGACAACAGAACTTACACTTCTTCCACCAGTCTGGAAGACTTTATTAAAAACATAATTTTTAGTTTTAGACACTGAATCACAAAGTCACGTGAGGCATCCCTTTAATAGAGTTTCTAGAAAATTTTAAATGTATTTCATGACCCACAAAAAAAAGTGCTTCAGTATTTAAATTACCCGTCCTAAGAAAGGTTATTTAACACTCAATTACAGGTTATTAGATAACTAACAGTTATAGGGGAGAATTCCAGAGGGAATAGCTTTCATCAGGCTATCAGGTGTTACTGAAAGAAAGGGCTGGATCCAACTGAATTTACATAGAAAGGCATTTTTTAAAATGCTCCCTTTAAAAATTCTGAGATGCAGGAGGGAAGAATGTATATCCAAGGTCATTAAAATGATCAATAGACAAAGATCTCTCTAGAGAGAGACATTTAATAAGCAAGCAGTCTAATTCCAAGATGGTATATGTTCAAAACCCAGTGAGTACTCTTCCTATGGCTCACATAAAACGAAGGGATACCACAGAGCAGAATTCAACGTGCCTTGTGTCTCAAATCAGAAATGACTTCAATTTATAGGACTACCTTGGGAATGAGTAGCATAATTCCTAATAATTGACTTTGAAATGCCACACCATCCCTTTACCCTTTCCATACTCCAAATTGAAAGTTTGTCTCTGAAAGATGATTACCATTGTAACCACTAAAAGAATCAAATGGTACTCTTCTTACCCTAAGGAAATCCAGTTCCTACTGGGATAGGAGTTGATGCAACTGGTGCTCCAAAGCTGAATCCTGTATTCTGCCTAGCTGGAGTTGTGTTACAGAGTGAGAACAGGCCGGTAGAAGATGAACTTCTAACTGGTTGGAATGGAGTCCCTAAGTTAAACCTCCTATACCAGGTGTAGAGAAAGTAAACTCTGTAGCTAAGTGGTTGTCTCTGCAGAGCCAGAAGTGAACCAACCGGTAGGGGCACCAGTTCCTCCAAAAATAAACCGGCTCCTGACTCCAAACCCTAAATGGAGGTAAGAGAGGAATGGAAGAAGAAAATTTTTAGAGATCTCAACGAGACTTCCAAGTCAAGACAGTAGATGGGAGCCACACTGGAATCACTCTCTTATACTCCAAACTCCAAGAAATATCAGTTCAAAAGCACTTACAAAAATACTTTTTAAAAAATACAGAGTTTTTTTTTTTTTTTTTTTTTTTTTTGCGGTAAGCAAGCCTCTCACTGTTGTGGCCTCTCCCGTTGCGGAGCACAGGCTCTGGATGCACAGGCTCAGTGGCCATGGCTCACGGGCCTAGCCGCTCCGCGGCATGTGGGATCTTCCCAGACCGGGGTACGAACCTGTGTCCCCTGCATCAGCAGGCGGACTCTCAACCACTGCACCACCAGGGAAGCCCCAGAGTTTTTTAAGAAAAAAGACAGGGTCTTCCCTGGCAGTCCAGTGGTTAAGACTCTCCAATTCCAGTGCAGGGGGCACGGATTCGATCCCTGGTCGGGGAATTAAGATCCCACATGCCCCGCGGCATGGCCAAAAAAAAAAAAAAAAGAAAGAAAGAAAGAAAGAAGACAATTTTTCAGGTGCCAGACAGGGAATTCATATCTATGAGCAGAAGCTGAAGCTGCTTAGCCCAAGGGGTGACTTGAATGAGATGTGTGCCCTAAAAACTGGAAATATGCTAGATTGTGGGTAAATTTGAGGCCACAGGGTAAGGTCATAGGCTCCTCAATAAGCAGAAACCTAGTGGAGCTTATATCTGGGAAATCTCTATAGGAGAATGCAAAAGGCAATGGAGACATGCAGGAACCCCAAGCTGGTACAGAAGATATACACAGACGGCTCAAATTCAATTTACCTTTGTGGTGTGGAAACTTCAAGCTAAGATGGTAACATAAAAACACTAATTAGGATCTGATGAAACTTTCAGGGCCCAGGCAGGTTGTCCATGACATCACTTATCAGAGATATCTCCACTTCCTAGGTCACCCATGATCCAAAACACCCCAAGAAAACTAACTTAAAGACAAGAACTACAAAAGGTCTAAGTAAGTAGTCTATAGACCTGAAAATTGAGGAAATTCTCATCTAAGGAATTAGAGGTGATAGAGCAATATGAATGGCGCATTAAAATGTTTTATATGTTCAAAGAGCTCAAGAAAGAATTAGCATCCATAAAAACAAACAAGTGAATGTGAAAAAGAACCATGGAGAAATCCAAGAAACGGATACAGTATCAGAAATAAAAAGGCTCAAGGGATAGATTTAAATAGTAGACTAGACACAGTTGAAGAGGAAAAAAAATCATTGAACAGGAAGAGAGAACAGAAGAAAAGAATCTGCCAGAACACAGGGCAGATAAAGTGATGGGAAAGAAGAGAGAAATTAAGAGATAAGGAGAAAATAAAAGAGAAATTTCAGTATATATCCAGAAGGAATGTCAGAAGGAAAAAAAATAGTATGGCAGAGACATTATTCAGAGTTAATAAATGAGTTTGCTAGAACTGAAGAAAAATGAGTCCTCATATTTAAAGCCACCAAGTGCAAGCAGGCAACTCCTCCCACCACCATACACACACACACACACCCACACACACACACACACACCCTTTATATTAAAACCCTAAAATATTAAGTATAGAGAAAAAATCTGAAAGTTATCAGAGAGAAAAAATCAATTACCTAATAAGGAGTAACAACCAGATTGACAGCAGACTCTTCATTAGCAACAGTAAATGTTAGAAGAAGATGGAATAATATCTCTAAATATCCCTTAAAGTGTTAAGGGAAAATCACTGTGTACTTATCATTCTATCCCAGTCAAGATTTCTAAAACAGGATGCAACTAACAATCAGGTTTTGCACAATAGCTCTGAAAGGCAATTCTAAGAAATCAGTATCAAAAATATTTCATCAAAGTTATGAGCCCCATTACTTTATACACCAGTAAAAAGGAAAACAAAAACAAAAACAAAAAAAACCAACACCAACCTGTTACAGTTCCTTATCATCACTTAATTTTTTTTTACTTTTTGAAAGAGCTCCTTTCAATGTAGACACAGAGTTTAATCAAACATGCATATATTAAGAAAAAATATTCAGAATTCAATTTTCCACTCAAATTTCTTAAAGTCTTCTGTGCCACCAGGAGCATTGTTGCAGCAGCAATTCTTAAAAGAACTCATAAGAGAACTAAAAACCATTTTTGCTATGCTTTCAAGCCAGCTTTGCAAATATGTAGACTAGCCTCCTTTTGTCTCCCACTTCAGCATAATCAATAACTAAACCTGATTAACCATCTTTTGCATTCGCTCCCCACAACCATTGGTTTCTAGGAGTTACAGGTGATTCCCTATTTTCTCTGGGATTTTCACCCAAGACACCCATTTGCAGGTTTTGATCCTAGACATTTTGATATTAAATGTGCATATGGAAACAACTATGACATCACAACTGCCACCTAGCCAAAAGGGACTGTAAGATACCATCAACTGTTAAGACTCATTTCAACTGCAGAGATGTTAAAATATGGAAAACTATACCTCTTAAAATTGGGAAAATACAGTATCTTGAGTAGTGTTCGCGTCATGGTTATAAGTGAACACCTCCCCAAGACTAACTCTGAAGGACAATATTTATCTAAATGTGTTAATATGACATGCTTATTTTTAAGTCATACACATCTTAGAACTTTTAAAATGTGAGCTCCAAAGGGTGATTTCAGTGGTATAATAACTCAGTCCTGGAAGGCACAGAAAGAAAGGCATTCTGGGCAGAATAAGAGCACTTGCTGTATTTAGTCTTATATTGCCTAAGGGTACCACACTCCTGAGGTTATAAGCATTATAAATTATATTATAATAATATTATATTATTATGTTATATAATTATATATTACATATTTATGATATATAAGTATATGATAATATCACAACTGTTGACAGAAAAAATACTGTTGCCAAACCATGGTTCTGATACTGTCATAGACATTGATACTTTCAGAATTAGGTAGTGTCATCAATGTCATATTGCAGGCCAAAGGAAAAACTTCTGGTAGCCATCAAAAGGTGGAACTTTTTCTTGTGCCCTTTCATTTGTGGACTTTCCATTCTTTTGAAAGTAATTTAAGAATTACCCTGTTAGTAGAATTTCTCTGTTAAATGTAGCATGGATATTTAAATATTTTCTTCCTTAGAAATTTGAGAAATAAAACAAATGAAAATCACCTTGGGACTAAAAATGAATCTGTCATTAAGAATTTGGAATTAAAAATTCCCTTCCATCTCGTTTAGATTGTATATCTGTCACATCCTTGTACTTAAAAAAATCTTTTTAATCTATTCTGCTTAACCAGTTTCTAACAAGGGTGTTTTAAATGTCTCTCATGGGCTTCCCTGGTGGCACAGTGGTTAAGAATCCCCCTGCCAATGCGGGGAACACGGGTTCAAGCCCCGGTCCGGAAAGATCCCAGATGCCGCGGAGCAACTGGGCCCATGCACCACAGCTACTGAGTCTGCGCTCTAGAGCCCATGAGCCACAACTACTGAGCCCACATGACACAACTACTGAAGCCCGCACTAGAGCCCGTGCTCTGCAACAAGAGAAGCCACTGCAAGGAGAAGCCCACGCACTGCAACGAAGAGTAGCCCCACTTGCCGCAACTAGAAGAAAGCCTACGCGTAGCAACAAAGACCCAATGCACCAAAAAAATAATAAACCTCACTTCCAAAAAAAAAGGTCTCTCATTATTAGAGATTATCAATTTCTGCTTATAATTCCACTGCTTTTTTTGCTTTATATATTTCAAGACTATGTTGTTAGGGGCATAGATTCATGGTCGATACTCTCTTGGCAGATCTCCTTTCTTTCATCAGTGTGAAGTATCTGTTTATTACTAAATTGCCTGAGATCACATTTTGTCTGACATTAATGTTGCTTCACCATTTTTCTTTTGGTTGCTATATGCCTAGTGTATCTTTTTCCTTCCCTTTGTTTTCAACCTTTCTGAGTCATTTTTAGTGTGGTTTTGATGAATAGCAAAGCTGAAAATTTTAAAATAGAGTCTAAGAATCTCTTAATGAGTGAGTTTAATTTATTTACATTTATTATGACTACTGACAAAACTAGACTCATATTTCTCCCATCTTATTTTGTCTTTTTTATTTGCCATGTTGTATTATCTTTTATCTTTTTCTGCATAATTGGACTGATGGAATTTTCTGTATTCCATCATTTTTCCCATACTTGGAAGTTACATATGCTAATTATATTTATTTGTATGAGTTTCTCTTGAATTCTTTAACACATTTAAATTTATGTTCTTCTAAGAAAGCCTGAAGTTAATCAGTATTCCATATCCTTTTTAACAAATAAGACCTTAGCACACTTTAGCTTCTCTCTGCATATCACTACTTTAATAAAAAATGGAAAACAAGTCTGTACTCCCTCTATGTGGCTATGAGTAGGAATATCTGTCTCTGTCATTGTTGAGTTCCTCTAGCCAACTTCTATTCCTCTTCAGAGTGCTCTCTCCTTATCCACACTGCCTGACTAGGAGCTTAAAGTTGACAAAACTACAGCTTTTTATGTTGAGCCCAGCTTACAGTTCCATCCTGGATGTCTTAATGCAAGCACACATGTTCAAAGAAAGAAGTACTAGATGGTGAAGGACTTCTGCAGAAAATTCACTAGGCCTAAAGAAATCATCGGAGCTCACTGAAAAGGCTCCTGGAACTGGGCAGATGATCCCTGCCTGGTAGTCCAATCTAAATGAGGCAATTCAATCAGTACTGCCACCTATTGGGCTGTGCTAGTCACTTAAATGCATTAGAATCTGTTTCCTCACCTCTAAAATTCTGGCAGTTTCACTGAGTAACCAAAATGTTTTCTTAAAAATAAGTTTACAAAGGGCCCTCCACATATATTATTTTGTCTAATTTAATTTAAAGTAAAGTGCTATATGAAAGCTTTCTAAAATATAATGCTGGGGTTGTCCTCACTGTCAGTGAAGGATAAGTCAATCAGGGATATTTATGGGGCACTCTCTAAGCTGGCCCAGAGAGTGAACATAAATTGCATTTCAAATTACAATTCAAAAAAATCACTACACAACTATCTCATTTATCAGAATGCAAATTCTCTTCTTTGTGTACTACATATCGTCCTTTATAGGTCCTAGGAGTGTTCTGGTTAGTAAGAAACCTGACTGAGGATCAATAAATGATGGTAGGTCATTTCAGGACATACCATTTTACCACTTAAGTTCTTGAATCCCTTATATAAAAGGGAAATGATAAAAGCACTTATCGAATCTGAAATTCCTCATCTTTTAATTACCTACAACAAACCGTAAAGGTATTTTGATCTCCATTCTATAGTTGAAGAAACTGAGGCTCTAAGATACTAAATTACTTTCCCAAGGTCAAACAAATAGTAAGTGAAGGAACTGAACACAATACTTTCAGTGTAACATTAGCTTAAGCAACACATATTAGGAAGATAAATCTACATCTCAAAGGGTAGAAACAAAATAAGTTCAAGCCTGGGTACCTATTATAAGTCATTTCAGCATAAATGTTTAGGGGCTTCTGTCTCACAAAGTATAAATGATTTGGGGGGAAATCACTCATGCCATTATTCCCCCACAGTACTTTGAGAAATAACTGTCAAGAAGTGACTAGCATAGAAGTTCAGCCATGTAATGGATTAAAAAGTTTTTCTGCCTTCTTGGAAGCAAATCCTCTTTGGAGACAACGTTCTCCCTAAAATGCCTAGTTACTAGATAACCATTCATGAAGTCCACGTGAATGGTGAATTCCATTCACCACTCCACGAATTCAGTTCACCTTCTCAAGAACATCATGACTAAACAACCTGGCCTGAAAATTCATGCAATGTGATTAGTCATGGTATAAAACCATTGCAATAAATAGTAACTTCTGAGGA
The DNA here is from genome assembly GCF_964165515.1 of Mesoplodon bidens. Classification (NCBI taxonomy): domain Eukaryota; kingdom Metazoa; phylum Chordata; class Mammalia; order Artiodactyla; family Ziphiidae; genus Mesoplodon; species Mesoplodon bidens. The sequence continues at coordinate 47,762,780 of NC_138163.1, read as the reverse complement.
TACATATGGTTCCTTAACATATTCATTATTGAACTAAGGAGAGAGGCAGAGAAGCAAAGGAAAAGTACCAAATCACTGAAGAAACCCCTTTTCCACCAAGAAAGCATTACAGAAATGGAACTAAAGAAGAAAGTAGAAAAATTGAAGCCTCAAAGTACAATAGGGTCCTTATTTGCACTGACAGTGATTGATGCCAACTCTGGAAGTACAAACTGAGTTACCAATGTTTTATCCTAAATGTTTGAGTCGCCAGAGAGAAATGGATAAGGAGAGGTGAAATTAACACAGCCATTTTCAAGGAAATAGGAAGGGATCAAACCTCTAATGGTAATCATTTTATTTTATGCCAAAATAAAATATAGAGCTACGGAAAATTGTGCATTAGTTTTCAGTTCACATTAAACATCTTAAGCAATATAACTCACTGATTATCTTTCACGTTAAGTGCTTTTCTCCCCCTTCATGCTCATACTGTAACTTGTCAAGGCCGTAACGTCAGAATCTTATTTTAAAGGCTAGAAAGGTTTTTTCAAATTCCAAAATTAAGACCAACTTTCCGAATATTGCAAGTCTGACACTGCAGAGAAGACTGTAAATTTCCATGAAACAAGTCTTATTTTAGTGAATGTCTTTAGCAGTTACAACACTGGAAAAGAAAAGACCAGGGATGAGACCACAGGGGAGGGTGGGCAGAAGGACTCAAGAGAGGGGAAATCTTGGAGGAGCTGAGAAGGATACAAGGCAGGGGAAGGGACTCAAGAGAGGACGGGAGTGAAGGGCAGAGAAACCCAAAGAGAAGGCTTGGCTAAATGGAAAGGAGGCAGAGGGACCCAAAAGGGCAGCGGTGAAAGAACAGGATTAGGAGAGGGGAGAGGAGAAAGGAGAGAGTACATCACTGGAGAGAACTAGTCTAAGAAATGAAAGAGGAATGGCATTCAAATGCAAAGTACAGCCTCAAGGCCTACTCACTTTTAGAAGAATCCTCCCTCAAAACCTTGGAGAAAAAGAGCAAAAAAAAAAAAAAAAACAAATGAAAAACTGGAAACTTCTGAAGCATACTAGTATTCATAAAAATCTTATACAAGCATGAAGTAATAGTAGTCATTTAAAGATTTCAAAAAATATCATTTTACAAGGAAAAATAGATCTGGCTAATATAACTTAATTCAAGTTTATTTTTTAAAATAAATCTCACTTTTCTCAGGGCTTTACTGCACAAAAAAACTAGTCATCAAGTATATTTTTCAAAGTATGCCTTTGAAAAATAAGCATAATTCTTATGTTTGTAATTTTTTGTGTGGTAAAATGTAATGTAAAATTTACCATTTTAACCATTTTTAAGTGTACAATTCAGTGGCATTAAGTACATTCACAACATTGTTTAACCATCACCACTATCTATTCAATATTTGTGAAACTTTTTCATCACCACAAACAGAAACTCTGTACCCATTGAACAATAACTTCCTATTGCCCACTCCCCCAGCCCCTCTATTTTACTTTCTGGTAACCTCTATTCACTTTCTGTGTCTATGAATTTGCCTATTTTAGGTACCTCTTTTAGTGGTATGATTTATATGAATATTTGTATACTTGAAACAACCTAAATGTCCAACAACAATAGTGGAATGGAGATATTTTTAAGTGGCATAGTTATATGATGGCTACTTTACATCAATAAAAGCAACTTTTTTGTGTTTTGTTAATTTAGGTTTTATTACTCCTAAATGACTTTCTGCTTTAAGCTTTATTCCTGGATTGTGCAATCAGTCTACCGGGAGAAACCTATGAAAACTGTACATACTAAATGGCAAGATAGCATTTTTGAATATTTCTGTGTTACTGAAATAATTGTGTAAAAAATAAAAATCACTTCACATTTTAGTATTTATGTGAGTTATATATATGTTATTTCAGTTTTTAAATTTTTTAAATTAATTTTTTAACTGGGGTATAGTTGATTTACCATGTTGTGTTAATCTCTGCTGTATAGCAAAGTGAATCAGACATACATATACATATATTCACTCTCTTCCAGACTCCATTCCCATACAAGTCATTACAGAGCACTGAATAGAGCTCCCTGTGCTATACAGTAGGTTCTTATTAGTTATCTTTATATATAGTAGTGTGTATATGTCAATCCCAATCTCCCAGTTTATCCCCCCTAAAATAACTAACTTTATCTACATTTATCAGTATAGACAAATCTCAAAAACAATGTTGACCCCCAAAAAGTTGCAGAAGAGTTAGTACAGTATACCATTTATGAAAATGTCAAAGGACATACAAAACAATATATTACAAATCATTTATGGCCATCTATGTTTGAGTGCACTTAAAAACACAGGAAAAATATTTAACAACTTCAGAAGAACAAATATCTCTGGGATTGGGAAGGAAATGAGATTGGGAAGGGTTACAAAGAGGTAGTGTTTTAGTTTTATGTTTAGTTTTAGTGTAATGTTTTAGTTCTTAAAAAAACAATATCTAATGAAAATATGGCAAAAGGTTAACAATTGTTAAATCTTTGGTGGGTACATGGATGATGGTGTATAATAGTCTCTGTAATTTTCTGTCTGAAATATTTTATAATTTTAAAAAGAGGGGCTTAGTTAATGTTTTAGAATGACAGAAAATAAGACAACCTGTGTGCTTTGAAAAGGGGGAATGTGCTAATACAGACCAATTATAGCTTTTATTCTCCCAGTCAACTTAATTGCTTCCTTTATAAAAAATTTAAATTACAAATGAATACATACTCATAAAATCTTTGGAAAAGATATTCAGAAAGAAAGCTAATCACCATGAGTGTTATTATGGCACTTGAATCTTCTTGAATATGCTATGAGTCACATTTTTTTAGAGTATATCCTTTTGAAAATGTCCATATTTATTAGTTAAAAAAATACATTCAACCTAACTCATATTGTGGTTGATGACTGCTACTCCAGCACAGAGAAACCTAGAGGGGCAAATCCATACATCCAAGGGGGCAAAAATTCACAGCTCAGGTCCAGATTCCTGGCCTTCCTGTTAGGATGCCTCTTGAGGGCATGGAAGGGGATATATGTATAGCTAATCAGTTTTGGATACTCCAAATATTTATTAAGCCATCTATTCTGTTTCCCTTTTATTTAAAACCAAACCACGGAATTCCTGAGAAACTAGGGTCACAACTGTACCTCTAGGCCAAGTGCAAACACTCCGATTGCCAAGCAGAGCAAACTGGCACCGCGCCAGTGTTTCTGCACTCCAAAGCGGGAAAAGCGGGGCACCGGGTCCGGCGACGTTCCCGTGAGTGGGAACGACGCGTAGCTCCGGCCGGTGCCTCGCGGGAGCCGCGTGACAGCCGTAGGGGTGCTGCCCCTGGGGCTCCGGATCCAGAAGGCTTGCCCACAGCAGAGGAAAAAAAGCGCGATCCCACCCTACCACCCTACACACACATAGTCAAAAACCCACACAAAAACGCTGAGCCGGGACGGAACCACAACACGTGTCTCTGTCACAGCGCGGAAAGGGGGCGTGGGGAGCGCGTGTGGAGCCGCCACAAAACCTCCTCAAACCCCCAGGCCACCGAGCCTACCTTTCCGCCCACGCTGTTCCGGATCTGCTGGACAACTAGCGGTCCGATCTAGAATCCACCTGCAGGAAGAAAGTAACAGTGAGGGAGAACGTTGATTTCCTGAACAAACGAAAACCAGTGGTGCCGTTTACTCTGGTGGCGGCGAAGTAAAAGCGAAGGCAGTTGAAACTGCGGAGCGGCCAGAGAGGCGGACCCGGAACTTCTGCGGCCGAAAAGAGCCAGCCTGCGCAGTGGGCGCTTCTTCGCTGGAGCGATGCTGAGACCCAGGCTTAAAAGGGGTCGACCTAGTTAACTGGAAAGGGAGGCCGTTGACCCCAACTGGCACGCGCCCGGAATGGTTACTTCTCGTGAGGTTTCAAAGGACACTCTTCTATGATTGGCCAGGAAAGTCAAGCGGGAACCCGGAGGTGGGGGGTGGCGGCGATCGGAAACAAAGTTGTTACCCAGGCAACAGAGGGACGCAGAGCTCTCTGCAGTGTATTTTTGGATCCTAGAGAGCCACCCAAAAACTGACCCAGGTGAGAAAACCCGAACCTTAGGAGGGAGAAAGAAGGGGTCGTCAGATGCCCTAGCTATCAGAGAAATTAGGGAGAACTCTAGATACTTACGGCTCTGAGAGATACCCCCCAAAAGCCACAAGTTGCCGATAGAACAGACCCGTTCCCTAAATCCCCGTGCCCTAGACGCTCTAGAAGCAAGATTCAGCTTTAACAAAACTCGGTCTATCAGAATGTGAGTGAGATGGGGCAGTTTTACCAGACAAGGGATGGATGCGGATGGAATGTCAGAAGGCCAAAATGAACATGCAAAGCCTTCCCTACGTTTTTCTCTAGACACTTAATACACTTACGGTTGTAACGCTAATTTCAGAGTGAAAACTATTATTTCCTTGTAGGTAGATCTGGGTGCTCCAAGTTGAAGTAGCCACTGTTATCTTCTGTTTTACATGTACAGGCATGATTTATCTTGGACCAGGTTGCCTTGGTTGAGATATATTTTTTAGGGGGTATAACGGTGTTCAGACTGAAAAAAATGGCCTGTACTTCGTGGACAATGCCCTGTGTGTGGGAATGTGAACGCTGTGGGCTGAGAGTTCCAACCGCAGTTGGTCAGATCCGTTGAGGAGTGAGAAGCAGTCAGACTGCACTTGGGGGGCTGGAGCGTGGTGTGCAAAAGCCTACTTGTCCCTACCAAACCTGCTACTCACCAAGGGCTGATTGGGAGAGTAAGTGTTATATGTCTTTGGACTGTACTCGTCAAAGGTAAGGGACTGTGACAAAAAATAAAATCTGAGTGAGGGGAGAGTACAGAGTTTGAGCAGAGAGGTAGGGGTCGCCTCTCCTAAGAGCTTCTTGTTGTGACAGGGATTCAGAACAGAGACTATTTCCTGAAGAAATGAAAAAAACAGGCCTGTTGACTTGGGGAGAAAATTTCAGAGCCCTGAAGGAAAATGAGCTGTCTCAACTCCTTTTTAGATAGAGGTGGAGTACGGGAATGAGACAGAAACAAAAAAATTGTTGGCAAGTGTATTAAGTTTGGCTAAAACAAAGAATAATGGGTAGAGGAAATATTAAATCAAGAGGCTCATTTCTTGACATTTAGGTTTATGAAATATTCCAGGTACATTCAAAAATCATCTTCCATTAAATATATTTTAAATTTGTAACAAAAACTCTTGTTAAGTCCCCATAGTTACTTATGACTTGGTACATTTGATAGCAGTGAAAGTTAGAGACCTAAAAAAGGAAATTATTCTTGGTATTGTAAAAACAAGTCAAAATGAATTAGTTTTAATAGGCAGGGAATCATTGATGTGTATAGCTGTCAAAAAATGTAAGAAAAAACCAACCAGTATATTATAATTTAACTCAGACATAGGCAAAAATGATGTTTACTTTTGTGTTTTCAGAAGAATTTTAATACAGGAATTGTTAAATAAGGTACTATATAAATAAAGTTGCAGAAGAAATGCCAATTTTATTTAAGAGAGTAAATGAGCTTTTAATACTTTGAAATCATTCAGCTATAAACAGTCAGTACTCTACATAGGGATATGTGTTTACCTATTAACCAAGTTCCCAAATGATACTATTTGGTGATTCTTTATTACCCTGATTTTATTTGCCATATAAACTTGAATTAATAAAATGTCATTTCTTTTTGAATAGTGTGTAATTCAGAATTTTCACTAATTTAACCTAGACTTCTCTCCAATTAGTTCAGGTCGAAGAGCCATTCCTGCTGAGACCCCAGCCCTCTCAACTAGAGTCTGACTTAATCTCAGGTTATTGATATTATTGTTTTGGTGCCGTGAGTCTGGAGTCATCCTGGTTGAGCTTGTTTAGTCCCTAAATGGCTCCAATGTTTTGGTAAAGAGCTGGTTCTGAAGCATCTGTCTCTTCAGCTCATTGTGGCTAGTACCGAAAGAGATCCCCCAATCACCTATGAAGACCCTAAGGATTCAAGTTGATGTGGGAAAAATTAAAAACACTGTCTAGAAAACTCTGCCACTGGAACTGGCCTAGCAAAAGAGAGTGAGAGTAAAAAAAGGGTCTAGAAAATTTTCTTTCTAAACAACCAAATCTCAAATAAAAGATTTAGCAATATATTTTAAAAATGAAGTTCCTGCTTAAATTTGCCTTAAATTTATTCTTGGCCTATTTAAGTGGCAATGACAGGTTCAAACAGGCAGTGTGGATCCAGAATATATATTTTTTTAATCACTACACTATACTATCTGGGTAGTCTAAGCAAAAGGAAGAATACATTCCAAAGTACAAAGGGAGGAGATTATAGGGTATGTTTAATTAGCAGTTCAGTTTTTAACAGAATGCAGATTACAGGTAGGAGAATAATAGGAGGGAAGGGCAGAAAATTAGGTTGGGGTTAAATCCAGAAGGACCTTGATTGTCAGGCTCAAGATGAACTTTAAATCAAATTTACAAATAAAAGATAGCCCTCCAGGGCTTCCCTGGTGGCGCAGTGGTTGAGAGTCTGCCTGCCGATGCAGGGGACACGGGTTCGTACCCCGGGGCGCGAAGATCCCACATGCCGCGGAGCGGCTGGGCCCGTGAGTCATGGCTGCTGAGCCTGCGCGTCCAGAGCCTGTGCTCTGCAAAGGGAGAGGCCACAACAGTGAGAGGCCCGTGGACCGCAAAAAAAAAAAAAAAAAAAAAAAAAAGATAGTCCTACAAATAAATAACACTGCATCATTCCTAAAAAGGCATCTTGCTTTAATTTTTCCGATGTTATCTATTTGTCAAAAGAACTTTAATATGTTTTTAATAGTTTAACAACTTATTCTTAATTTGTTAGACCTCTAAAAAAGCTAGAAGAATCTTCATTTCCATTGAATTTAGAATATAGTTTTCTAAAAATTCAGATCATTGTTTTTCTCTTTTGATACTTTGAGGTCTTTGATTAGTTACTTAAAAAGTATTGCTGATTCTTTTGTTTGCAAAAGCAGTTGTAAGTGGGAAGTTTATAGGAATACAATCCCACTTTAGAAACAGGAAACAACTCGAGTAAATAACCTGACCTTGCACCTAAAGCAATTAGAGAAAGAAGAATAAAAAAGCCCCAAAGTTAGCAGAAGGAAAGAAATCATAAAAATCAGATCAGAAATAAATGAAAAAGAAATGAAGGGAACGATAACAAAGATCAATAAAACTAAAAGCTGGTTCTTTGAGAAGATAAACAAAATTGATAAACCACTAGCGAGACTCATCAAGAAAAAAAGGGAGAAGACTCAAATCAATAGAATTAGAAATGAAAAAGGAGAAGTAACAACTGACACTGCAGAAATACAAAAGATCATGAGAGATTGCTACAAGCAACTCTATGCCAATAAAATGGACAACCTGGAAGAAATGGACAAATTCTTAGAAATGCACAACCTGCCAAGACTGAATCAGGAAGAAATAGAAAATATGAACAGACCAATCACAAACACTGAAATTGAAACTCTGATTAAAAATCTTCCAACAAACAAATGCCCAGGACCAGATGGCTTCAAAGGCGAATTCTATCAAACATTTAGAGAAGAGCTAACACCTATCCTTCTCAAACTCTTCCAAAATATAGCAGAGGGGGGAACACTCCCAAACTCATTCTACGAGGCCAACATCACCCTGATTCCAAAACCAGACAAGGATGTCACAAAGAAAGAAAACTACAGGCCAATGTCACTGATGAACATAGATGCAAAAATCCTCAACAAAATACTAGCAAACAGAATCCAACAGCACATTAAAAGGATCATACACCATGATCAAGTGGGGTTTATTCCAGGAATGCAAGGATTCTTCAATATACGCAAATCAATCAACGTGATACACCATATTAACAAATTGAAGGAGAAAAATCATATGATCATCTCAATAGATGCAGAGAAAGCTTTCGACAAAATTCAACACCCATTTATGATAAAAAGCCCTGCAGAAAGTAGGCATAGAGGGAACTTTCCTCAACATAATAAAGGCCATATATGACAAACCCACAGCCAACATCGTCCTCAATGGTGAAAAACTGAAAGCATTTCCACTAAGATCAGGAACAAGACAAGGTTGCCCACTCTCACCACTCTTATTCAACATAGTTTTGGAAGTTTTAGCCACAGCAATCAGAGAAGAAAAGGGAATAAAAGTAATCCAAATCGGAAGAGAAGAAGTAAAGCTGTCACTGTTTGCAGATGACATGACACTATACATAGAGAATCCTAAAGATACTACCAGAAAACTACTAGAGCTAATCAATGAATTTGGTAAAGTAGCAGGATACAAAATTAATGCACAGAAGTCTCCGGCATTCCTGTACACTAATGATGAAAAATCTGAAAGTGAAATCAAGAAAACACTCCCATTTACCACTGCAACAAAAAAGAATAAAATATCTAGGAATAAACCTACCTAAGGAGACAAAAGACCTGTATGCAGAAAATTATAAGACACTGATGAAAGAAATTAAAGATGATACAAATAGATGGAGAGATATACCATGTTCCTGGATTGGAAGAATCAACATTGTGAAAATGACTCTACTACCCAAAGCAATCTACAGATTCAAGGCAATCCCTATCAAACTACCACTGGCATTTTTCACAGAACTAGAACAAAAAATTTCACAATTTGTATGGAAACACAAAAGACCCCAAATAGCCAAAGCAATCTTGAGAATGAAAAACGGAGCTGGAGGAATCAGGAAAGAGAAAAGGACAAAGAAAAAAATTGAGGAGAGGCTATATCTTAGCTCCCTTTTGGGAAAGGTTCCCAGAAGCTTTCACATGATACTGCCATTTGCATTTCATTGGGTAAACTTAGTTACATGGCCATGCCTAGCTACAAGGGAGGCTGATAAATGTAGTCTTTATTCCAAGAGACCATGTGCCCACCTGAAGTGCAGGGATTCTGTTCTCCCTGAATTCACACTATACTACAAAGCTACAGTAATCAAGGCAGTATGGTACTGGCACAAAAACAGAAAGATAGATAAATGGAACAGGATAGAATGCCCAGAGATAAACCCACGCACATATGGTCACCTTATCTTTGATAAAGGAGGCAAGAATGTGCAGGGAAGAAAGGACAGCCTCTATAATAAGTGGTGCTGGGAAAACTGGACAGGGACATGTAAAAGTATGAGATTAGATCACTCCCTAACCACACACAAAAATAAGATCAAAATGGATTAAAAACCTAAATGTAAGGCCAGTAACTATCAAACTGTTAGAGGAAAACATAGGCAGAACACTCTATGACATAAATCACAGCAAGATCCTTTTGGACCCACCTCCTAGAGGAATGGAAATATAAACAAAAATAAACAAATGGGACCTAATGAAACTTCAAAACTTTCGCACAGCAAAGGAAACCATAAACAAGACCAAAAGACAACCCTCAGAATGGGAGAAAATATTTGCAAATGAAGCAACTGACAAAGGATTACTCTCCAAAATTTACAAGCAGTTCATGCAAGTCAATAGCAAAAAAACAAAAACCCAATCCAAAAATGGGCAGAAGACCTAAATAGACATTTCTCCAAAGAAGATATACAGACTGCCAACAAACAGATGAAAGAATGCTCAACATCATTAATCATTAGAGAAATGCAAATCAAAACTACAATGAGATATCATCTCACACCAGTCAGAATGGCCATCATTAAAAAATCTAGAAACAATAAATGCTGGAGAGGGTGTGGAGAAAAGGGAACACTCTTGCACTGCTGGTGGGAATGTGAATTGGTACAGCCACTATGGAGAACAGTATGGACGTTCCTTAAAAAAGTACAAATAGAACTACCATATGACCCAGCAATCCCACTACTGGGCATGTTCCCTGAGAAAACCATAATTCAAAAACAGTCATGTACCAAAATGTTCATTGCAGCTCTATTTACAGTAGCCCTGAGATGGAAACAACCTAAGTGTCCATCATCTGATGAATGGATAAAGAAGATGTGGCACATATATACAATGGAATATTACTCAGCCATAAAACGAAATGAAATTGAGCTATTTGTAATGAGGTGGATAGACCTAGAGTCTGTCATACAGAGTGAAGTAAGTCAGAAAGAGAAAGACAAATACTGTATGCTAACACATATATATGGAATTTAAGAAAAAAAATGTCATGAAGACCCTAGGGGTAAAACAGGAATAAAGGCACAAAATTACTTGAGAATGGACCTGAGGATATGGGGAGGGAGAAGGGTAAGCTGTTGCAAAGCAAGAGAGAGGCATGGACATATATACACTACCAAACGTAAGGTAGATAGCTAGTGGGAAGCAGCCGCATGTCACAGGGAGATCAGCTTGGTGCTTTGTGACTGACTGGAGGGGTGGGATAGGGAGGGTGGGAGGGAGGTAGATGCAAGAGGGATGGGATATGGGAACAGATGTATATGTATAGCTGATTCACTTTGTTATAAAGCAGAAACTAATAAAAAAATAAAAATAAAAAAATGTTTCAATAAACTTTTTGCTTTTAATGTTAAGTAAATATTTAATGAACACATAATCATCTAGGACTTTAAAAATATAAACAGAAGCCTCTTTGTTTAATTTAATGTGTCAATTATTCATTTCCATAGCAGACTACCAGACCATACTGTGAGAGAAGATTGTTTTAATCGGCTCTTATTTCACCTTTTCCAATTTAATGAGTTTTCAATGTAATGAGTTTTATCATTAAGTTATTCGACATCATTATTAGTTTAAATGATGTAGTCCAGAGTCACAGAGCTAGTAAGTAAACGATAGATACAAATCTAAGCAACATGACTCCAGAGCCCTTACTCTTAACCACTATGATATACTTGCCTCTGTGCTAGATCTATAGGGCAATTTAACATTTGTTTCATACCCTTGACATCTCTGATAAGCATTCAGATCAGTTTTCCTTTGAAAAAGCAATGTCAAAATAATGGTAAAATATAATAGTAAAACAAAAGATTTGTGGGGGCTTCCCTGGTGGTGCAGTGGTTGAGAGTCTGCCTGCCGATGCAGGGGACACGGGTTCAACCCCTGGTCTGGGAGGATCCCACATGCCACGGAGCGGCTGGGCCCGTGAGCCACAACTACTGAGCCTGCGCGTCTGGAGCCTGTTTTCCGCAACAAGAGAGCCCGGGATAGGGAGAGGCCCGCACACTGCGATGAAGAGTGGCCCCCGCTTGCCGCAACTAGAGAAAGCCCTCGCACAGAAACGAAGACCCAATGCAGCCAAAAATAAATAAATAAATAAATAAATTTTTAAAAAAAGATTTGTAAAACGCCATTTACATGCAGATTGACTTTGACAGGTGATTGTACCAGCACACTTTTGAGAATTCCTTTGTATTACTGTTCTAGGCACAACACAAAAATTTTAGTGGATCATTTAATAAAAGCACTAAAGAAAAGCTTCCTGTGAATTAATTTTATAAAATAATATTCAAAAAATATCAGCAGAAGTGTAGAAAAGATTCCTATTATATTTATGCCCAAATCACTAACAATAGGCCTAATTCTACAGTCTTTATTCAGGTTATTCATTAAAGTCTGACACTCCCAAGATTTTTAAAGATCCTGAATTCCTACTCCAAATATAACGGTAGAGATTATTTAAAAGACTGATGTCTGGTTGGTAGGATTACAAGTAGTTGTGATTCTCTTATTTCTACTTTTAATGTATTGTTTCCTAAAACTTCCACAACAGACATATATAGTATCACTATTATAATCAGAAAAAAACAATTTATTTTGTGTGAACTTTCACTAAAGTTAATGAGCCAACCCACTAGAGGTCTCAAACAGCAATATAATGCAAGGCGTCATCAAGGGTTGATTAAAATTTTAAATAAAGCAGAAGATACCGGCCTGCCTGAGGCAAAAGTGTGAAATGAGTAAAGTTCCTTGAGACATTTCCCCCAACAAACATCCTTTTTAGTTCACTAAATAGTAATATACAAGCTAGACAGCATATATTAGACAGATAATAAGGTAGTCTACAAAAGTATGTTTCCAAATAATAATGTACATTCTACATGACATTGACATACCCTTTCTCTTGGGGTAGAGTTTAAGGATGTGCATTTTTAACTAACTCCCCAAGTGACTCTTAAACACACTAAAATCTGAGAACCACTGTGTAGGTGCTCAAGAAATGCTTGTTAGATTGAGCACGAAGTTTTAATAAAGCAAGCTGTATACTTGCATTTACTTGCTGCCTCAGGTCTGTGAGTCAGCAAAATACATATATTTGAAGGAGTTTACAAGGATTTTCAAGGAGGAATAAGAGATAATGGAGTGATCCAGGGAAAGAAGGGAGATGTGACAATTTAGAAAAATCTTCATGTCTTAAATAAAATAGAAGTCTGAAATACCTCTCTCTGATTATCTTCTTCCTCAGAACATGGAATCTGAAAATACGGAATCCGAAAATATGGAAATTGAAACCATTTCCTCAGTTTCAGCTCTGCAGGCTCTCTCTAAGCTGCTTTATCCAGAAGAGGATGACTTTGAGTCCGGACAAGTGGTTGTGTACTTACAGATGAATGTGTTCTGATCACACTAAGTTGTGAAACTGTATTTGAACAACTTGTTCCAACCTTGCTGTGGGAGCAGGGCTCTGTTATCTAATACATTCACAGGAGGTTGCAGGACTGATTATGCATGAGAGTATAACCTCTAGTACATTTCTAGCAAACATAATTATATTTTTTCTAAACTACCTGAACACTGAATAGGAAAATAGTTCTGTAACTATGGCAGCAATAGCCACATTTCAAAATGTTTGTCATTTATATTTATGGCCAAAGAATGCTTGACAACCATTACAAAGAGTGATAGCTAGGATTTTTAAGTCTAGACAATATTTCTATAAAACAAATAATTTTAATTAGACAGTATTAATTAGGCCCCCCAAACCCTTAATTTTTAAAAATTTGTCTACACATGAAAGCAGAACAGAAAATATTTTGAGCCAAATAAGGGGACAAACTAGCTTCAGCCTATTAAAATTGGCTTCCGGCTACATGCTCAGATAGAGCTGTGGAATCTAATTAGTTGAGTAGCATTTGGGGTCAGGACAGGGAACCTCAGGGAGGCTTGCAGCAGCAAGATGGGCTTCATTTTGGGTAGGAGAGTTGCATTAATTGACCTTTGGCCATTCCACAGTAACCGCCAGTATGGTCAGAATACTCAAAATACTTCCATGTAACCCTCTGCTCTCCATTCTCCTCCTCCTTAGATATTAGCAAACCTTGGCTATCAGACTGCCTATGTGAAGGCAAACAAAATTTGTGGCAGAAGTTTCATTCTATAGGTGCTTCCCTGGTGGTGCAGTGGTTAGGAATCTGCCTGTCAATGCAGGGGACCGGGGTTTGAGCCCTGGTCCGGGAAGATTCCATTAGAGCAAATAATCCCGCGTGCCACAACTACTGAGCCTGCGCTCTAGAGCCTGTGCTCTGCAACAAGAAAAGCCACCACAGTGAGAAGCCCGTGCACTGCAACGAAGTGTAGCCCCCGCTCCCTGCAGCTAGAGAAAGCCCTCACACAGCAATGAAGACCCAAGGCAGCCAAAAATAAATAAATAAAATAAATAAATTTATAAAAAATAGTCTCGTACTATAGCAGAATATATCAATTTGCTTTAAACTATTTTAATATTCTTTGTTATCATGACCAGTTTACCATGAATAAACCATCTCCCATGAACATACATATCAATTTTCTGCTCCCCAAATTCTTTTCTGCCATAGTGCGGAAAAACAAGTAGTATAATCTAAATAGGCAGCCAATCCAGTGTCAACCAGATTGACACTGGATTGAGCTTCCACCCTCCAGGAAGAAGTTACATGGAACAGGGCAGAATCAAATAAGACATGCAATGGAAATAAAATATGTAGAGGATGGGAACTGAGTCAGCTTGGAGCCAGGATTAGGAACCAAGAAGTTTTAGTCAGGGAGAATTCTTAGTAGAGGCCAAAGAAGGAAAGAAAAAGCAGGCCATTCGTAACAGCATTGACTATATACAACAAATAGGACACAGAAGAAAAAGTTAAGTGCAATATATCAATAAGTTTGGGAAGGCAAACTCGTTTTTGCTACCTTAGCTGAAATTGAATGATAAATCCTGGGAAAGGTAAAGTTATGTCATATAGAAAAAGTATAGAAAAGGTCAAGTTATGTCATATAGAGAAACAGCGATCTGGAATAAAGGAAAGTGGAACTTGTAACTAGAACAGATTCAGAGATAAGAACTTCCCCTGGTTACAAAGCCTGTTTCCTTTGGCATTTATGTATGGAGATGTTTGTTTGCATCTAAAGGTGTTTCCAGGGGAAAGATGAGTGCTTATGAGAATAGAGAGACTAGAATCATTTTACCAAATTGTACAATATATAGAGGAAAATTACTATAATAATGTATGTTTCTGTATATCTGGGTTATAAGCAATTTTGAGATAATTGGTCATTCAGACACCACAGTACAGATATCATTAGAGGATATAGAATTGGGGTATCAGAGCAGTGGGAGAAAAATTAATGTTTCTAATGAACTATTAAATTTTCTAGGAGAGAAACGGCTTTTCATTTTTTTTTACTTCAGTTTAGAAGAGGTGTTATTGTTAGAACATCCTTGCCAAGATGTTAGTGATCCTCAACAAGCACCATTAGTTGAAACCCCAGCAAGCACAGCGTGTTCAGCAGGGGTCCACGGTAACTCATCAGCTCATCAGCTTGCATTGTTTTCAACAGATCTCCAGAGCCAAACAATCTGCAGTGGGTCCGTCCTACCCACACACCATTTACAGAAGTGATCTGAGATATTTACAGTAATTACCAGGGGAAAATGTAGACACCTAACAGATTACATGAAGTTGCTATTAGTTTCCATTATAGGTTTTTTTTTTTAAATAAGATGGCTGGAGAGGATCTTATTGAAAGTGAATACTCAGAAAATCAATAATTTTTTTCTCTTGTTTCTGGCTTTTCATTTTTTACCATGTATTAATCTTGGGAACTGTAGAACGATTACAAGAGCGATGTGTTTTTGAAAATACACTCACTGAAAACAGCATTTAGAACTGTTGCATACACATTGGTTTATTTACACTATCCCCACCAAGAATTGTTAAGAATATAGGAGATTGGGAAGAGAGCATGTCTGTTGTCTCACGAGGGGATCTTAAGACCTTGGGAAATAAGGTTTACCACTCTGCACAGACAGTGTAACAAGGATGTTCTAACTCTCTTACATATTGCAAAGTGGCATGAATTGCAATGATAAATTGCTCAGATAATTGGATGTAGATTCATGGTAGAGGCTGAAATGATATTCTTAAAGAAACAATTGCCAGATGGTTTTTAATGTTTTTATTATCCTGATCCATCTTTTCACTTGAAATTTTTATTTTTAATCATTTATTTTCATTAAGTTAATAAACTGAAACTCCTCCTCTGTTCTGATATACTGATCCAATCATCACTGTCCATGGAGAGCATACCAATTTTTGTCAGGAATGTTCAAGTTTTTATTCCTATGGATTTTAATTTGCTGAGGAAGGAAGCACTCAACAGAACAAGAGGCCCTCAGTTTCCAAAAAATGCTTTACCCTGATTGACTATTAGTATTATTAATATTCTGGTGATTAATAACTTAAGAAAAGCATTGCAAGTTTATATGACTTTAGTGATTTAAAAGAAAAAAATGTATGGAATATTGTCTTGGGATTTTCACATAAAAATGCCTGTAACACCTTAACAGCAGACATAGCACTTTTGAAGCACCTTTTGGAAAGCAATAGTTACTGTCTCAGAAACCTTTGAGATGTTACAGATTAATTTCTAATTTATAGCTGTTGGAATAATTTAGCATAAAAAAGACACAGATGAGCTTTTGCACCAGCTTTCAAGGACAGACCCTATTCCTCTTGCCCAAACAGGACATTATAACTTGTGTATCTGTCTGAAGACTTGGGAGATAAGGGCAGGGGCCTGGAAAAGGAGAGTTGGAGGTGCTAGTTTGCCAGGACCACGCGATAAGAAGTTTTGACTGCCAACAATGGAGTGAATTGGAGCTGCAGAGTCTGACATCAGCAAGAACAATTAGTAAAAAAAGAAAAAATTGGGATTTTCTTGAAGTAGTGAAGAACTCCTGACAGGGACCAATAAGGTGGTAGCTGCTATACTGATGGTGTAATGTGTGTTATATTTAGCTGAAAAAAGAAAACTGTTCTTCTACTGGTGAGACAGGGGCAGTATGTCTGCTGTCCCTGTCTCATACAAGGGGTATGTCTGCTCATACAGAAGATGGCAAAATAAACCTGAACTTGCATGAAGACTGAAGTGCTTCAGCATGTATTTGACACTATTAATTTGGGGTTGCTGTTTAAATCCACTAGTTCAGTGTCATGAGGTGACGGGATGAAGAAGTATTTCATATCCACAGTGGAAAGAAGTAAAAGCTATTATAAGCCTTTTTTTTTTTTTTTTTGCAGTATGCGGGCCTCTCACGGTTGTGGCCTCTCCCGTTGCAGAGCACAGGCTCCGGACGCGCAGGCTCAGCGAACATGGCTCACGGGCCTACCCACTCCGCGGCATGTGGGATCTTCCCGGACCGGAGCACGAACCTGTGTCCCCTGCATTGGCAGGCAGACTCTCAACCACTGCGCCACCAGGGAAGCCCTATCAAGACTTTTGAATGAGTTGTTTGATGTCTAAATACTTAGACTCTATTTAGTGGTTTGTTTTTATTTCTATAAAACTTTCCCATACTTCTGTCCCCCATCTAACTATGACCAGACAACTGCCAAAACCCAAAGGGGTCGATGCTCTTATTCTAACACTTGATTCTAACTTTCAAACAGTTGAATGTGGCTCATTCCCCTAGCCCCAAGAATACATGATTCACTGGGCTGGAGCTTGGAATTTACTCTGATCAAAGATCAATTCTACCTTGGGATCTATTAAACCAAATACATTTTTTTTGGAATATAATTGCTTTACAATGGTGTGTTAGTTTCTGCTTTATAACCAAGTGAATCAGTTATACATATACATATGTTCCCATATCTCTTCCCTCTTGCGTCTCCCTCCCTCCCACCCTCCCTATCCCACCACTCCAGGTGGTCACAAAGCTCCGAGCTGATCTCCCTGTGCTATGGAGCTGCTTCCCATTAGCTATTTACCTTACGTTTGGTAGTGTATATATGTCCATGCCTCTCTCTCGCTTTGTCACAGCTTACCCTTCCCCCTCCCCATATCCTCAAGTCCATTGTCAGGTAGGTCTGTGTCATTATTCCTGTTTAAAACCTAGGTTCTTCATAACATTTTTTTTTCTTAAATTCCATATATATGTGTTAGCATACGATATTTGTCTTTCTCTTTCTGACTTACTTCACTCTGTATGACAGACTCTAGGTCTATCCACCTCATTACAAATAGCTCAATTTCGTTTCTTTTTATGGCTGAGGAATATTCCATTGTATATAGGTGCCACATCTTCTTTATCCATTCATCAGATGATGGACACTTAGGTTGTTTCCATCTCCAAGCTCTTGTAAATAGAGCTGCAATGAACATTTTGGTACATGTCTCTTTTTGAATTATGGTTTTCTCAGGGTATATGCCCAGTAGTGGGATTACTGGGTCATATGGTAGTTCTATTTGTACTTTTTTAAGGAACGTCCATACTGTTCTCTATAGTGGCTGTACCAATTCACATTCCCACCAGCAGTGCAAGAGTGTCCCCTTTTCTCCACACCCTCTCCAGCATTTATTGTTTCTAGATTTTTTAATGATGGCCATTATGACTGGTGTGAGATGATATCTCATTGTAGTTTTGATTTGCATTTCTCTAATGATTAATGATGCTGAGCATTCTTTCATCTGTTTGTTGGCAGTCTGTATATCTTCTTTGGAGAAATGTCTATTTAGGTCTTCTGCCCATTTTTGGATTGGATTGTTTGTTTTTTTGTTATTGAGCTGCATGAGCTGCTTGTAAATTTTGGAGATGAATCCTTTGTCAGTTGCTTCATTTGCAAATATTTTCTCCCATTCTGAGGGTTGTCTTTTGGTCTTGTTTATGGTTTCCTTTGCTGTGCAAAAGCTTTGAAGTTTCATTAGGTCCCATTTGTTTATTTTTGTTTTTATTTCCATTTCTCTAGGAGGTGGGTCCAAAAGGATCTTGCTGTGATTTATGTCATAGAGTGTTCTGCCTATGTTTTCCTCTAAGAGTTTGATAGTGTCTGGCCATATATCTAGGTCTTTAATCCATTTTGAGCTTATTTTTGTGTATGGTGTTAGGGAGCGATCTAATCTCATACTTTTACATGTCCCTGTCCAGTTTTCCCAGCACCACTTATTGAAGATGCTGTCCTTTCTCCACTGTACATTCCTGCCTCCTTTATCAAAGATAAGGTGACCTTATGTGTGTGGGTTTATCTCTGGGCTTTCTATCCTGTTCCATTTGTCTATCTTTCTGTTTTTGTGCCAGTACCATACTGCCTTGATTACTGTAGCTTTGTAGTATACTCTGAAGTCAGGGAGCCTGATTCCTTCAGCTCCGTTTTTCGTTCTCAAGATTGCTTTGGCTATTCGGGGTCTTTTGTGTTTCCATACAAATTGTGAAATTTTTTGTTCTAGTTCTGTGAAAAATGCCAGTGGTAGTTTGATAGGGATTGCCTTGAATCTGTAGATTGCTTTGCGTAGTAGAGACATTTTCACAGTATTGATTCTTCCAATCCAAGAACATGGTATATCTCTCCATCTATTTCTATCATCTTTAATTTCTTTCATCAGTGTCTTATAATTTTCTGCATACAGGTCTTTTGTCTCCTTAGGTAGGTTTATTCCTAGATATTTTATTCTTTTTGTTGCAGTGGTAAATGGGAGTGTTTTCTTGATTTCACTTTCAGATTTTTCATCATTAGTGTACAGGAATGCTGGAGACATCTCTGCATTAATTTTGTATCCTGCTACTTTACCAAATTCATTGATTAGCTCCAGTAGTTTTCTGGTAGCATCTTTAGGATTCTCTATGTATAGTGTCATATCATCTGCAAACAGTGACAGCTTTAATTCTTCTTTTCTGATTTGGATTCTTTTTATTTCCTTTTCTTCTCTGATTGTTGTGTCTAAAACTTCCAAAAGTATGTTGAGTAAGAGTGGTGAGAGTGGGCAACCTTGTCTTGTTCCTGATCTTAGTGGAAATGCTTTCAGTTTTTCACCATTGAGGATGATGTTGGCTGTGGGTTTGTCATATATGGCCTTTATTATGTTGAGGAAAGTTCCCTCTATGCCTACTTTCTGCAGGGCTTTTATCATAAATGGGTGTTGAATTTTGTCGAAAGCTTTCTCTGCATCTATTGAGATGGTCGTATGGTTTTTCTCCTTCAATTTGTTAATATGGTGTATCACGTTGATTGATTTGTGTATATTGAAGAATTCTTGCATTCCTGGAATAAACCCCACTTGATCATGGTGTATGATCCTTTTAATGTGCTGTTGGATTCTGTTTGCTAGTATTTTGTTGAGGATTTTTGCATCTATGTTCATCAGTGATATTGGCCTGTAGTTTTCTTTCTTTGTGACATTCTTGTCTGGTTTTGGTATCAGGGTGATGGTGGCCTCATAGAATGAGTTTGGGAATATTCCTCCCTCTGCTATATTTTGGAAGAGTTTGAGAAGGATAGGTGTTAGCTCTTCTCTAAATGTTTGATAGAATTCACCTGAGAAGCCATCTGGTCCTGGGCTTTTGTTTGTTGGAAGATTTTAAATCACAGTTTCAATTTCAGTGCTTGTGATTGGTCTGAGGTCTTCTGCCAGCGTGCCGTAGGTGTTCTGTAGGAGTTGTTCCACGTGTAGATGTATTTCTGGTTTATCTGTGGAGAGGAAGTTGATCTCCGTGTCTTACTCTTCCGCCATCTTCCCCGGAAGTCTGAAACCAAATACTTTTTGAAAGGACAATGAAAACACTTTCAAAATAATACTTGATATGTGTCTCTTGGTTATATAACAGCAATGGATAATTAAACTGGGAAACTTAATTAAACTGTAGATGGAAAGCTTATCAAATTTAAAGGATCACTCGTCATGTAATTTATACAAGTAGTAATTACAGAATTTTGGACATTTTTTCCTCTCCTACAGTCAAATAGTTCATCTGCAATGGGAGCCATGGGTTCTGGGAAATTTGGACCTCCAAAAAGGGAAGCACTTAAAGGTAAGTTATTTAATAAAGCATATAGATCAATATAATCAGTATAATCTTTTCTTTGGGAGCAAAATTATAGGGAGAGTAATACTAACTAACACTAGCACTTATCAAAGATGAACTGAAATAATTGTGGGAATGATGAACAACTATTTACATATAAAGATGTTGTTTTTACTCTAGTGTTGCAGGTAAGTTGTTTTTCTAGTAATGGAAATTAATTTGCCTTTAGTTATTCACATTTTTTGGCATATTTCCTGAGATGGAATACGAAGAAAGTCCCATGTGGTTAGGTAACTTTTTTATTATTTAGGGTCTAGTTACCACGACATTTAACTTCTTCACATTCTATGCTGCTATATTCTGGTAATTTCCCAGAATTCATTAATTCATTCAATAAATATTTGTTGAGAGCTAATTATGTACCAGGTAGTATGATCATCTCTGAGAGTACAGTGGAGATCAAAATAGAAAGGGTCCCTGCGCCCATTGAGCTAATAGTCCTTTGGAGAACACAATGAAACAAATAACTACACAATTATATCTTATATTGAAAAGCTTATAAATTAAAGCCCATGGGGTGACTTATAAAATCACGGGTCCAGTAAACTAGAATAAATATTTTTGGGTGTTTTCCCAGCATTTTGGGCTATACATTTTCACAGAGTTGAACATTTTACAGATCTTTAAAAATATAGAAATCTGTAATTCTGTTGGTCGTGATCACAGTTACCAAAGGGTGGACAGGGAGAGGAAATGAAGTACTCTCATCAATTTAGGTAATTGTAAAAGATTTTGTCTGGAAAAATGTTTAAAATAATGACTGAAATGAGGTCTGAGTGGACAATTTTTAAATTTCAGTTATTCTACATACTCAAGAGTCTATTTGCCTTATTCATGAGATATTCACTTCACAGAAGACTAGTTCAAATTTGGATGTATTACTGTGCTGCCTGTATTTCTGATAATGTAAATCTAATAACCTCTAAATTCTAAGAACAATGAGTCATATGTAAAACATTATATATAAATCTGTAATTATGCTTTACAAAGCCCATGCTAGATGGAAGCAGATCATTTCAAATGAACTCGCAGAATTGAAAACCTGACAATCAGGTGCATCTCTGGGAATGCTTAACGGTAATCAAAATAATGTTCTGCACCTAATGTGGGTCTCCATTTGTTGCCACAACAGTTGGAAAAAATGCAAGCTGGGATTTAGCATGCCTATTTACTTTCTCTTTTTTTAAAAAAACATCTTTATTGGAGTATAATTGCTTTACAATGTTGTGTCAGTTTCTGCTGTATAACAAAGTGAATCAGCTATACATATACATATATCCCCATATCCCCTCCCTCAGCATCTCCCTCCCACCCTCCCTATCCCACCCCTCTAGGTGGTCACAAAGCACCAAGCTGATCTCCCTGGGCTATGCGGCTGCTTCCCACTAGCTATCTATTTTATATTTGATAGTGTATATATGTCAATGCCACTCTCTCACTTCATCCCAGCTTACCCTTCCCCCTCCCTGTGTCCTCAAGTCCATTCTCTATGTCTGCATCTTTATTCCTGTCCTGTCCCTAGGTTCTTCAGAATCCCTTTTTTTTTTAGATTCCATATATATATGTTAGTATATGGTATTTGTTTTTCTCTTTCTGACTTACTTCACTCTGTATGACAGACTCTAGGTCCATCCACCTCACCACAAATAACTCTAATTTCATTTCTTTTTATGGCTGAGTAATATTCCATTGTATATATGTGCCACATCTTCTTTATCCATTCATCTGTCGATGGACATTTAGGTTGCTTCCATGCCCTGGCTATTGTAAATAGAGCTGCAATGAACATTGTGGCACATGGCTCTTTTTGAATTATTTTTTCCCAGGGTATATGCCCAGT
Organism: Mesoplodon bidens; assembly: GCF_964165515.1. Classification (NCBI taxonomy): domain Eukaryota; kingdom Metazoa; phylum Chordata; class Mammalia; order Artiodactyla; family Ziphiidae; genus Mesoplodon; species Mesoplodon bidens. Next base: position 47,740,600 of record NC_138163.1, on the reverse strand, counting down.
AGTGGAATTGCTGGGTCATATGGCAGTTGTATTTTTAGTTTTTTAAAGAACCTCCATACCCTTCTCCATAGTGGCTGTATCAATTTACATTCCCACCAACAGTGCAAGACGGTTCCCTTTTCTCCACACCCTCTCCAGCATTTATTGTTTGTAGATTTTTTGATGATGGCCATTCTGACTGGTGTGAGTGACACCTCATTGTAGTTTAGATTTGCATTTCTCTAATGATTAGAGATGTTGAGCATTCTTTCATGTGTTCGTTGGCAATCTGTATATCTTCTTTGGAGAACTGTCTATTTAGGTCTTCTGCCCATTTTTGGATTGGGTTGTTTGTTTTTTGATATTGAGCTGCATGAGCTGCTTGTAAATTTCAGAGACTGGTCCTTTGTCAGTTGCTTCATTTGCAAGTATTTTCTGCCATTCTGACAGTTGTCTTTTCGTCTTGTTTATGGTTTCCTTTGCTGTGCAAAAGCTTTTAAGTTTCATTAGGTCCCATTTGTTTATTTTTGTTTTCATTTCCATTTCTCTAGGAGGTGGGTCAAAAAGGATCTTGCTGTGGTTTATGTCATAGAGTGTTCTGCCTATATTTTCCTCTAAGTTTTATAGCGTCCAGCCTTACATTTAGGTCTTTAATCCATTTTGAGTTTATTTTTGTGTATGGTGTTAGGGAGCGTTCTAATTCCATTCTTTTACATGTGGCTGTCCAGTTTTCCCAGCACCACTTATTGAAAGGCTGTCTTTTCTGCACTGTATATTCTTGCCTCTTTTATCAAGATAAAGTGCCCATACGTGCGTGGGTTTATCTCTGGGCTTTCTATGCTGTTCCATTGATCTATATTTCTTTGTGCCAGTACCATACTGATTTTGTGCTTTGTTTTTGTGCCAGTACCATACTGTCTTGATTACTGTAGCTTTGTAGTATAGTCTAAAGTCAGGGAGCCTCATTCCTCCAGCTCCGTTTTTCTTTTTCAAGATTGCTTTGGCTATTCGGGGTCTTTTGTGTTTCCATACAAATTGTGAAAGTTTTTGTTCTAGTACTGTGAAAAATGCCATTGGTAGTTTGATAGGGATTGCACTGAATCTGTAGATTGCTTTTGGTAGTATAGTCATTTTCACAATGTTGATTCTTCCAATCCAAGAACATGGTATATCTCTCCATCTGTTTCTATCATCTTTAATTTCTTTCATCAGTGTCTTATAGTTTTCTGCATATAGGAATTTTGTGTCCTTAGGTAGGTTTATTCCTAGGTATTTTATTCTTCTGGTTGCAGTGGTAAATGGGAGTGTTTCCTTAATTTCTCTTTCAGATTTTTCATCATTAGTGTATAGGAATGCAAGAGATTTCTGTGCATTAACTCTGTATCCTGCTACTTTACCAGATTCATTGATTAGCTCTAGTAGTTTTCTGGAAGCAGCTTTAGGATTCTCTATGTGTAGTATCATGTCATCTGCAAACAGTGACAGTTTTATCTCTTCTTTTCCAATTTGATTCCTTTTATTTCTGTTTCTTCTCTGATTGCTGTGGCTAAAACTTCCAAAAGTAAGTTGAATAAGAGTGGTGAGAGTGGGCAACCTTGTCTTGTTCTTGATCTTAGTGGAAAGGGTTTCACTTTTTCTCCATTGAGAACAATGTTGGCTATGAGTTTGTCATATATGGCCTTTATTATGTTGAGGTAGGTTCCTCTATGGCTACTTTCTGGAGAGATTTTATCATCAATGGGTGTTGAATTTTGTCAAAAGCTTTTTCTGCATCTATTGAGATTATCATATGGTTTTTATCATTCAGTTTGTTAATATGCTGAATCACATTGATTGATTTCCATATATTGAAGAATCCTTGCATTCCTGGGATAAATCCCACTTGATCATGTTTTATGATCCTTTTATGTGCTGTTGGATTCTGTTTTCTAGTATTTTGTTGAGGATTTTTGCCTCTATGTTCATCAGTGATATTGGCCTGTAGTTTTCTTTCTTTGTGACATCTTTGTCTGGTTGGTATGAGGTGTGATGGTGGCCTCGTAGAATGAATTTGGGACTGTTCCTGCCTCTGCTATATTTTGGAAGAGTTTGAGAAGCATAGGTGTTAGCTCTCTCTAAATGTTTGACAGAATTCACCCATGAAGCAATCTGATCCTGGGCTTTTGTTGGTTGGAAGATTTTTAATCACAGTGTCAATTCCAGTGCTTGTGATTGGCCTGTTTATATTTTCTATTTCTTGCTGGTTCAGTCTCGGAAGGTTGTGCTTTTCCAAGAATGTGTCCATTTCTTCCAGGTTGTCCATTTTATTGGCATAGAGCTGCTTGTATTAATCGCTCATGATTCTTTGTATTTCTGCAGGGTCATTTGTTACTTCCCCTTTTTCATTTCTACTTGTGTTGATTTGAGTCTTCTCCCTTTTTTCTTGATGAGTCTGTATAGTGGTTTATCAATTTTGTTTATCTTCTCAAAGAACCAGCTTTTAGTTTTATTGATCTTTGCTATTGTTTCCTTCATTTCTTTTTCATTTATTTCTGATCTGATTTTTATGATTTCTTTCCTTCTGCCAACTTTGGGTTTTTTTTTCTTCTTTCTCTAATTGCTTTAGGTGTAAGGTTAGGTTGTTTATTTGAGATGTTTCTTGTTTCTTAAGTTAGTATTTTGTGGCTATAAACTTCCCTTTTAGAACTGCTTTTGCTGCATCCCATAGGTTTTGGGTCATTGTGTCTCCATTGTCATTTGTTTCTAGGTATTTTTGATTTCCTTTTTGATTTCTTCAGTGATCTCTTAGTTATTTAATAGTGTATTGTTTCGCCTTCATGAGTTTGTATTTTTTTACAGATTTTTCCTGTAATGGATATCTAATCTCATAGTGTTGTGGTCGGAAAAGATACTTGATATGATTACAGTTTTCTTAAATATACCAAGGCTTGGTATATCCTGGAGAATGTTCTATGAGCACTTGAGAAGAAAGTGTATTCTGTTGTTTTTGGATGGAAAGTCCTATAAATATCAATTAAGTCTATCTCATCTAATGTGTCTTTTAATGTTTGTGTTTCCTTATTTATTTTCATTTTGGTTGACCTGTCCATTGGTGACAGTGGGGTGTTAAAGTTCCCTACTGTTATTGTGTTACTGTTGATTTCCCCTTTTCTGGCTGTTAGCATTTGCCTTATGTATTGAGGTGCTCCTATGTTGTGTGCATAAATATTCACAATTGTTATATCTTCTTCTTGGATTGATCCCTTGATCATTATGTAGTGTCCTTCTTTTTATTCTGCTTTGTCATAGTTATTTCCACTGTTTGATATTCCAGGTCACTTATCCGTTCTTCTGCCTCAGTTATTCTGCCATTGATTCCTTCTAGAGAATTTTTAATTTCATTTCCTGTGTTATTCATCATTGTTTGCTCTTTAGTCCTTCTGGGTCCTTGTTAAACATTTCTTGTATTTTCTCCATTCTAGTTCCAAGATTTTTGATCACCTTTACTATCATTACTCTGAATCCTTTTTCAGGTAGACTGCCTATTTCCTCTTCATTTGTTTGGTCTGGTGGGTTTTTATTTTGTTCTTTCCTCTGCTGCATATTTCTCATCTTCTCATTTTGCTTATCTTACCGTGTTTGGGGTCTCCTTTCCACAGGCTGCAGGTTCGTAGTTCCCATTGTTTTTGATGTCTGCCCCCAGTGTCTAAGGTTGATTCAATGGGTTGTTTAGGTTTCCTTGTGGAGGGGACTGGGGCCTGTGTTCTGGTGGATGAGCCTGGATCTTGTCTTTCTGGTGGGCAGGATCACGTCTGGTGGTGTGTTTTGGGGTTTCTGTGAACTTATTATGATTTTAGGCAGCCTGTCTGCTAATGGGTTGGGTTGTGTTCCTGTCTTCCTAGTTGTTTGGCATGGGGTGTCTAGCACTGGAGCTTGCTGGTTGTTGAGTGGAGCTGTGTCTTAGCATTGAGTTGGAGATCTCTGGGAGAGCTCTCGCCGCTTGATATTACGTGGAGCCGGGAGGTCTCTGGTGGTCCAGAACTCGGCTCTCCCACCTCAGAGGCTCAGGCCTGACACCCAGCTGGAACACCAAGATCCTTTCAGCCACATGGCCAGGTACATGCGGAGTTTCTTGCCTTTGGGAAGTCTGAGGTCTTCTGCCAGCGTTCAGTAGGTGTTCTGTAGGTGTTGTTCCACATTTAGATGTATTACTGACGTATTTGTGGGGAGGAAGGTGATCTCCACGTCTTACTCCTCCGCCATCTTGAAGGTCCTCTGAATGGTTAAACATTACTGCTACTATTGGAGGCACTCCTGAGGTGGCTGTGGGTGGCTGTGGCTCACTGCGGGGATGAAGACTCTGGCAGCAACTGTTCTGGCAAGTACTCATTGGTGTGAGCCCCCATTTACTTTCAAACATTTAAAGATGACATGTAGAAACCCCAGGCATGTGCTCAGTTGACATAAAGGACAAATAAGAGAGATTTTCTTTAGAGCTCTTGTCTATATGAGGAAAATAATGGATTAAAAATGATCATTGTCTCTACTGTTTTCAGTTTCTTTCACTGATAGTATTTTTAAAGAACTATGTCAGACTTGCATGGAAAAGGTATCAAGGGGCTTTTAAATAGTAAAACACAAGGCAAGATAAAATATTTCTATCCAAATCATATTGATTGCATGTTTGATTTGTTCTTTTATGTAAAAATATTTTATGTATGATCCTATTTGTTTCTGAAAAAATGTGTAATATTTCTTTGCATATATGTTGTATATAATATATATATTTTATACACAATATGTTACTTTATGTACTAAATATTTATATATTATATATTTTATATGTGTATATACACATATATGTATATATATTTCTGTAGATATAGATATAGATATACACACATATACAGAAAGAGAGAGAGAGAGAAAGAGAGAGAGACTGGAAAGATGTACACCAGAATGCTATCACTGATCATCTCTGGGTGGTTAGATTGTAGATTATTTTATTTTCTTCTTTTTGCTTATATGTCTTTTCCAAATTTTCTACAATTATTATTACAACTCTTCAATGTATTGGCTGTGTGTTGATTAAAAAATTTAAGTCAATTGTTACGAATTTAGCTTCTCTGATCAAAAAACAAGCTAGCGACTACAAATAGAAAATATTTCACTTCAGTGATCCCAAACTTAGTATGAAGAAGAACAGGAGCAATTTCAAGAGGTAAAACAGGCAAACGCTTCAACTTTATCTTCCCTTTCTTCACAGTCATCCCTCAAACAAGTGATGAAAATAGTGAGCACATCTGGAATCCAGAGGAGGTTCCAGAAGGGGCAGAGTACCATGATGTGTGGGATATTAGAGAAACACCAGAGTAAGTCAAATGAAGCCAGGAACATGTTTTTTGTGGTTTAAGTTAGATGTGTCATCTGATACCAGCTTTTGACAAGATTCATAATGTAACTTCTACCATATATAATATAATATAATATAATATAATATATATATATATAATAATATATATAATATACAATTTTATATTATAAAATATAAAACTATGGTGACACACAGAAGGCATGTGTAATTGATGATTTTTTTTCCTTCTAGAGCAGAAACAAATATTAAGACATAATACCTTTCTTTCAGTTATTATCTAACAAAAAGTGAAAAGTAGTCATTTCCATTATCACTTTATATTTAATATCATTTAGTTGTGTAATGTGGAAGTAACAGTGGGTAAAACCAGCCCATTAAATTACAAGCATTCATACAAGCTAAATTATTATGCCATGTTTTTGTGTCAAAGACTTGCTTTTAATTACTCAGTGTTCCACAATTTTAGTAAAAGGCTATGGTCTCCCACCAATTATCAGCTGTTACCTGGACTAATTTACTAGTTATTTTAGGATTATGTTTAGTATATTGTGCAGGCAGGATTGAAGGCTTGCTTTCTAGTCTTTTCAATAGGAATTATAAATATGAATTTTAGAATTATCATAAAAAACCTTTCGTACTAATAAGTGAAATCACTCATACTGTTAAGGATTAAAGTGTGTTTACGTACATAATTGAAATTAATGATTAAATACACTAATATGTATAAGTGATTCACTTTGTTATAAAGCAGAAACTGACACACCATTGTAAAGCAATTGTACTCTAATAAAGATGTAAAAAATAATAATAATAAATAAATAAATAAACACACTAAGCTTTAAATATGTATTTTAAAATAAAATCTTGTTTGAATATTTAGAATAGCTTGAAAAACAAAGGCAATATTTATTAAATTATAGTGTGTTTTATAATGTCTTGAAAACTTCTATGGCAAAAATGATCTGAGAACTTTTCTAATCCTGACTGTAAAACTGTGTCCAATGCTTAAAAAAAAAATGATGCTTCTATCTTCTATGTCAGTTCTGAAAATAGAAGCAGTGGGAGACCGCAGATAATTAACTAGAAAAAAAGTATCCAGCTCTCAAATAAACAATGTAAAAAACAGTAAACCTCATAAAAAAAGAAATCAAAGGGGATTTTAAAACATTTCTGTCTGCATCTTAAGTATGAAGGGAGTGAATCCCAGGTTATGTTTATACATTGCCCACACATCCCTATGAAAGGTAAGATTTAAGTCATTCATTTGTCACATAGTTTAATGAATGTCAAACATCCATATGTGGCTAGCTCCAAATCTGAGTAAATTTTTATTTTTCATCCTGATGTTTGATGTTCTATAGAAAGAATATCCCTCAAAGCTTTAAATGAACAAGAACTGCAGTCAGGATATGAAGAAAATTGCTTTATAAGATTTTTTAATCTCAATTTTCTATCTTATGCAAATACATTCCAAACTGTCCCAATTGGTAAAGAAGAAAATGGGTAAAGAAGGTGAACAGGCAGATCACAAAAGAAGAATCACAAGTTACCAAATTAAAAATAATAAGGGCCTGAGCTAAGTCACTGGCCTTGGAGAGAAATATGAGTGTCTTTATTTGAGAGATATTTGAAGGAAGATTTCGTATTTGTTTAGATATAATGAATGAGAGGAAAGCAGTAGCTAGAGCCAACCCATGTGGGAGTCCTGGGCACATAGATCAATATCTTTCTGTTTTGTTTTAACTTGGCTTCACCTTTGTGAATACCTGGTAGCTGTTACAGTCTATTAAGAAAAAAGTGTCCTATCTCAAATAGCTATTTACTGTTAGCCCTATTCCAACTCAGAGAAGTCCCTCTTTCATCCTTGGGCATTCCTATTTGCAAGTGGTCAGAAGTTCAATGTCTCCAGATACAATTTTCCAACTGCCTACTATATATATTTGCCTGAATGTCCCAAAGCATCTCACACTCCACACACCCTAAACCAAACTCACCATTTCCCCGCCACTTACATTCCCAATCACAGTTAGTGGCTTCACTGTTCACCCAGTCACCCAAGCTAGTAACCTCAGCATCATCTTTTTTTTTTTTTTTTTTTTTTTTTTGCGGTACGCGGGCCTCTCACTGCTGCGGCCTCTCCCGTTGCGGAGCACAGGCTCTGGACGCGCAGGCTCAGCAGCCATGGCTCACAGGCCCAGCCGCTCCATGGCATGAAGATCCGGTCCGGATCTTCCCGGACCGGGACATGAACCCCTGTCCCCTGCATCGGCAGGAGGACTCTCAACCACTGCGCCACCAGGGAAGCCCTCAGCATCATCTTTGATGCTTTCCTGTCATTCATTATATCTAGTCAAATACCAAATCTTCCTTCAAATATTTGTAAATGTTTACTTACTTCATTCCATCTAAAAAGATAGGGTAGGGACTTCCCTGGCAGTCCAGTGGTTAAGACTCTGTGCTTCCAGTGCAGGGGGTGTGGGTTCGATCCCTGGTCAGGGAACTAAGATCCCACATGCTGTGCAGTGTGACCAAAATAAATAAATAAATAAAATTAAAATTAAAAAATAAAAAGATATAGTTCATTATGGCTGGGGGTTTCTATAAACCACTCTATCCCTAGGGTCCCAAACTTGGGGGCAAGGAAAGATTTGTGAATTGTCATGTGTGAGGTGAAATACCAGGAAAACCTTTCACTGGACTAAGAATTCTGTAGGACTAGATTCTAAACACTGTAGTTGTACCTGTGCTGACTACACTACCCATGTTTCTACTGTAGAATTTTTGAGGTAGAAAACACAATAGAGATCATTTAGTTCAAACCCACCCCCTCCCATAAATTGTACAAATCTGGAAGCTGAGCACATGAGTTTGTGACTTGACCAAGATAACACAGTTAATGACAGAAAGAGTACTAAACCTGGATTTTCTAACTCTACTCTGAGGCTTAAATTGAACAGAGGAAGGTTTCCATTTATCCATAAAACCCTGGGTTATGGGCTCACTATTCTTCTAAGCAATTGTTTTCCAGGAAAGGAACTTCCTTTTTTCTTCTGCTTTTACTCTTACTAGAATCTTATTAGAAGTTCCCTCAATCTATTTTATTTGTATAGCTCTGAAATAGTGAAGCTTTATTTTTAGAAAACAGTATACACAACATAAATCCTGACAGTGTTGGGTATTTTTGACTGAATTTCTAGACTTTTGTTCCCTTATTTTCTGCTACATGCCTGAAAAACTGCAAGCACTTTATTTTGTCCTTTTATTTTTTGTAATAGCATGTCCTCATAAGTTTCTAGTTTTCTGCTGACAGGAAATTGCTCTTTCATTTGAGTCTCTATATCACTGGCTTTTTCTTCAGATATGAAGTTGTGTTCAAACAGCAGGTGGGAACAGAAGATATGTTCCTGGGATTGACCAGAAAGGATCCTTCAACTGCGTGCTGTAAGGATCTAGTGGTAAGCCTCTCCCCTCTTCCCCATTTTCCATTTGACCATTATAGTTAAATTGACTGTTGTATACATAATACCATAGGCAAGGCTGTAAACCCTTTAAAAATAGTGGTTGCTACTCTTGCACTGCTGGTGGGAATGTGAATTGGTACAGCCACTATGGAGAACAGTATAGAGGTTCCTTAAAAAACTACAAATAGAACTACCATATGACCCAGCAATCCCACTACTGGGCATATACCCTGAGAAAACCATAATTCAAAAAGAGTCATGTACCAAAATGTTCATTGCAGCCCTATTTACAATAGCCCGGAGATGGAAACAACCTAAGTGTCCATCATCGGATGAATGGATAAAGAAGATGTGGCACCTATATACAGTGGAATATTCCTCAGCCATAAAAAGAAACGAAATTGAGCTATTTGTAATGAGGTGGATAGACCTAGATTCTGTCATACAGAGTGAAGTATGTCAGAAAGAGAAAGACAAATACCGTATGCTAACACATATATATGGAATTTAAGAAAAAAATGTCATGAAGAACCTAGGGGTAAAACAGGAACAAAGACACAAACCTACTTGAGAATGGACTTGAGGATACGGGGAGGGGGGAGGGTAAGCTGTGACAAAGCGAGAGAGAGGCATGGACATATATACACTACCAAACGTAAGGTAGATAGCTAGTGGGAAGCAGCCGCATAGCCCAGGGAGATCAGCTCGGTGCTTTGTGACCGCTTGGAGAGGTGGGAGGGAGAGAGATGCAAGAGGGAAGGGATATGGGAACAGATATATATGTATAACTGATTCACTTTGTTATAAAGCAGAAACTAACACACCATTGTGAAGCAATTATACTCCAATAAAAAAATAGTGGTTGCTATGTTTGAGGTACTAAGGGAATAATAGGATAGACAGTTTAAAATTGGTAAACGTGTACAAAATAAACTAAGTTTACACATGTGGATAAGATTTACAAATAAACAGAATCATATGATATAACACACTACTTCTAGTCCTAATAAAACTGCCCAATCTGGACTGAATTTTCTTTCATCCTAGTTCTGTACCATACGTGTCATCTGATTTTTTTTTTACAACTTTATTGGTCTGGTGGGTTTTTATCTTGCTCCTTCACCTGCTGTGTGTTTTTCTGTCTTCTCATTTTGCTTATCTTACTGTGTTTGGGGTCTCCTTTTTGCTGGCTGCAGGTTTGTAGTTCCAGTTGTTTTTGGTGTCTGTCCCCAGTGGCTAAGGTTGGTTCAGTGGGTTGTGTAGGCTTCCTGGTGGAGGGAACTAGTGCCTGTGTTCTGGTGGATGAGGCTCGATCTTGTCTTTCTGGTGGGCAGGTACACGTCTGGTGGTGTGTTTTGGCGTGTCTGTGGACTTATTATGATTTTAGGCAGCCTCTCTGCTAATGGGTGGGGTTGTGTTCCTGTCTTGCTAGTTGTTTGGCATAGGGTGTCCAGCACTGTAGCTTGCTGGTCGTTGAGTGAAGCTGGGTGCTGGTGTTGAGATGGAGATCTCTGGGAGATTTTCGCCGTTTGATATTATGTGGAGCTGGGAGGTCTCTTGTGGACCAGTGTCCTGAAGTTGGCTCTCCCACCTCAGAGGCACAGCACTGACTCCTGGCTGCAGCACCAAGAGCCTTTCATTCACATGGCTCAGAATAAAAGGGAGAAAAAGTAGAAAGAAAGAATTAGTAGAAGTAGGAAGAAAGAAAGAAAGAAAGAAAGAAAGAAAGAAAGAAAGAAAGAAAGAAAGAAAGAAGGAAAGAAAGAAAGAAAGGAGGGAGGCAGGGAGGAAGGAGGGAAGGAAGAAGGGAAGGAAGGAAAAAAGAAAGAAAGAAGATAAAGTAAAATAAAATAAAGTATGATAAAATATAATAAAGTTATTAAAATAAAAAATAATCATTAAGAAGAAAGAAACGGACAGATAGAACCCTGGGATAAATGGTGGAAGCAAAGCTATACAGACAAAATCTCACACAGAACCATACACATACACACTCACAAAAAGAGGAAAAGGGGAAAAAATCATAAATCTTGCTCTCAAAGTCCACCTCCTCAATTTGGGATGATTCGTTGTCTAAAGGAGGGAGGGAAGGAAGGAAGGAAGGAAGGAAGGAAAGAAAGAAAGAAAGAAAGAAGATAAAGTAAATTAAAATAAAGTAAGATAAAATAAAATAAAGTTATTAAAGTAAAAAATAATTATTAAGAAAAAAATTAAAAACAAAAAAAAGGACGGATAGAACCCTAGGACAAAGGGTGGAAGCAAAGCTGTACAGACAAAATCTCACACAGAGGCATACACATACACACTCACAAAAAGAGGAAAAGGGGAAAAAATCATAAATCTTGCTCTCAAAGTCCACCTCCTCAATTTGGCATGATTCGTTGTCTATTCAGTTATTCCACAGATGCAGGGTACCACAAGTTGATTATGGAGCTTTAATCCACTGCTTCTGAGGCTGCTGGGAGAAATTTCCCTTTCTCTTCTTTGTTCACACAGCTCCCACGGTTCGTCTTTGGATTTGGACCCACCTCTGCGTGTAGGTCTCCCAAGGGTGTCTGTTCTTCGCTCAGAGAGGACAGGGTTAAAGGAGCAACTGATTTGGGGGCTCTGGCTCACTCAGGCTGGGGAGAAGTATGGGTACAGGGTGAGGGGCGAGCCTGGGGTGGCAGAGGCCAGCGTGACGTTGCAAAGGCCTGAGGCACGCCTTTTGTTCTCCCAGAGAAGTTGTCTCTGGATCACGGGACCCTGGCTGTGGCGGGCTGCACAGGCTCCCTGGAACGGAGGTGTGGAGAGTGACCTGTGCTCGCACACAGGCTTCTTGGTGGCTGTAGCAGCAGCCTTAGCGTGCCAGGCCCGTCTCTGGGGTCCGCGCTGTTAGCCAAGGCTCGTGCCCGTCTCTGGAGCTCCTTTAAGCGGCGCTCTTAATCCTCTCTCCTCGCGCACCAGGAAACAAAGAGGGAAGAAAAAGTCTCTTGCCTCTTTGGCAGGTCCAGACCATTTCCCGGATTCCCTCTCGGCTAGCTGTAGCGCACTAGCCCCCTTCAGGCTGTGTTCACACCGCCAACCCCAGTCCTCTCCCTGGGATTCAACCGAAGCCCGAGCCTCAGCTCCCAGCCCCGTCCGCCCCGGCGGCCGAGCAGCCAAGCCTCTCGGGCTGGTGAGTGCCGGTCGGCACCGATCCTCTGTGCGGGAATCTCTCCGCTTTGCCCTCCGCACCTCTGTGGCTGTGCTCTACTCCGTGGCTCCGAAGCTCCCCCCCTCCGCCACCCACAGTCTCTGCCCGCGAAGGGGCTTCCTAGTGTGTGGAAACCTTTCCTCCTTCACGGCTCCCGCCCACTGGTGCAGGTCCCGTCCCTATTCTTTTGTCTCTGTTTATTCTTTTTTCTTTTGCCCTACCCAGGTACGTAGGGGACTTTCTTGCCTTTTGGGGGGTCTGAGGTCTTCTGCCAGCGTTCAGTAGGTGTTCTGTAGGAGTTGTGCCACGTGTAGATGTATTTCTGGTGTATCTGTTGGGAGGAAGGTGATCTCCGCATCTTACTCTTCCACCATCTTCCCCGGAAGTCTGTCATCTGATTGGTTATTAATTTCTGATGAGTGACAGTCAATCAAAATGAAATATTTCCTTCCCTGAGTCTGTCTTATCTCTTATATCTGTATTTCTTTTAATGACTCAGCTTACATTGCGGGACGTAAAAGAGGATTTTTTTTTCTTAAATTTTGGATCTGAACTACTGACTTAACACTCTCAAAAGACATCCAAAATGTTACTTGGCTCCCTTATCTGAATGACACTACAGCATGTTGAAGAGCATCCTTTGCCAAGCCACTGTTTCTGTATAATAACGGTAGCGATACCAAAAATATCAATAAGACTTCCTTACTGGGCCTAACCAAGAGTGTGGAATGCAACTCACTTTGGCAATATACACTAGTAATTCTGGTGTTTGGTGCCGGGAATTTATTTTTTGAGATCAGGGGCTGTGCATCTGTATTTTCCCCTCCCTCTCTTGTAATACTCTACAACACAGAGTACTGAAGTACCCATAGGAGATGCTTAATATTTTTCCTTAAGCAAAAGATAAATGGATTCTCTCTTTTGCATAAACTTCAGGTTTGCTCTTATTAGCAAAATCTAAGACATTCAATTGGATCACATAACATAATGGGAATAGCGTCTTTAAAGACTTCAGGAGATTTTTCAAACTTAATGAGTTAAGGTTTCAAGTGATCTTGAAGTAATTAGCTCCCAGGGTTTTACCAGTAATATTCAACTTTCTCTCTCTTAAATGACTGTAAGATTGTTTTTGATGTTTGGTACTGCGGATTACTCTAAACTCTAAAGAAATTCTAGGCCCTAAATTAATAAAACTGTTGTGAGCCTTTCCATTTCCCTCATGCAGCTTGCTCCCAGCATTAATAATAAAGGTATGCTGAATGAAGAATCTTGGAAACTACATCACATCTCAGAGTAGGAGTACACAGTTTATCTAAAACTCGACACGTATGTACAAAAAAAGACTTGATTCCTCCCTCTAATGAGCTTATAATTGACTGGGGAGACTAAACTAACATAAATGAACCCATTTTATTATTAACAATTAAATTCAGTGTTGACAATTTTAAGTTTGCCAGGAGTTCAGAAGGTTTGGATAAGACATGGACACCTTTGAATGCCAGAAACAGATGAAACATTTGTTGGTGCTATGGCACTTCACCACATGTATAGCATTCTTTTTCTCTTCCTTTTTCTTCATACATTCAATCTTTAAATACTACTGCAGGGCTTCCCTGGTGGCGCAGTGGCTGAGAGTCCGCCTGCCGATGCAGGGGACGCGGGTTCATGCCCCGGTCCGGGAGGATCCCACATGCCGCGGAGCGTCTGGGCCCGTGAGCCATGGCCGCTGGGCCTGCACGTCCGGACCCTGTGCTCCGCAATGGCAGAGGCCACAACAGTGAGAGGCCCGCGTATTGGAAAAAAAAAAAAATACTACTACATACCAGGCACTATCCTAAGTACTAGGGATACAAAGACAAATAAGAAACAGTCAATTACCCTCAAGGAATTTACAGGTAATGAGATGGACACCTAAAAAGTCATTGCAGTTCACTATGGCAAGTACGTATTTAGAGGCATATACCAGGTATGTGGTGACATGAAGCAGAAAGGGCAGAAAGGGATCAACACCAGGTGGATAGGATTTCTCCAGTGGACAGCATTCCAAGAAGGGCATTCCAAACAGAAGTAAGAGCACATGGAAAGGTATTCAGGCATGAAATAGCATGACCTATTTGGGTAAGCATTGAGTGTAACAAGAGTAAAGAATAATTGTGGACAGTGGTGTACTGGTGAGCTGTCTCTCAAGAAAGAAAAAAAACAGATTTGCAGCTTGAATTTTATCCTATAGGCATATTAATGATGACATCCACTGTCATCGCTTAACCCTGCTGGGAAGACTCTGACTGCAGAGGTTGATGCCCTCATCTCAGGTATTTCTTGCACAATTTTTAAGCTTATTATTCCTGTTAATAATATGGCATTTTTTCAACTCTAAGACATCATCAAATTGTAGATGTGCCATTTGTTTAGTAACATAGGAAAAATATGTATACTACCCCATTAAATATACACATTGATTGTGTGATTCATCCCAATAACGGAAACATAAAAATATGAGGAAAATAACACCTTAGAATTGGCTAAATATGTTATTTGGGTCCTGGAACTGGTCTCTATGTAACAATCTGACCCAGAGACTTTAAGAAGAAGCCCTCTGCTTAAGCTGAGGAAGGTAATAGGAACACAAACAATCTGTTTAAATACAAGGACTGATTTGGGGTTTAAAAATTTACAAGAACCACCTTTCCTTTACCCTCCCCAGACTCCAAATAAGAAAGCAAGAGTTATGAGTCCTAAATCAAAGTGTTGATCCTAAACAAAATTCTGAGTTAAGAATATGTATGTCTTCAGCAAACCTTCCATCTTTTCCTTCTAACCCCAACCCAGAGAGTTCCATTATCCAAACTTTGGCTGCTGCCCTACTCCTGAGTTTGTAGTTACCAAGCTTCCCGTGCCTTAATCTATATTTGGGCATTTTATTTTCTAAATAAAAACTGTATATATTTAAAGTGTACACTATGTTGATTTGATATACATATACATAGTGAAATGATTACTACAGTCAAGCTGATTAACATATCATCTCCTCACATACCATTTGTGTGTGTGGGGGGGGGTGTGGTGATAGCACCTGAAATCTACCCTTAGCAATTTCCCAATATTCAATACAGTATTATTAACTACTGTCATCATGCTGTACGTTAATTTTAGAGCTAGGACTAGGCCAGTGGTTTGCAGGTTTGTTCTGTTTTGTTTTTAGCTGCCAACTCTTTTCTTCAAACACAATTCTGTGAGAAAGCCTAACATATAAAACACGTACTACTGCCTTGGTTAAAAGGGTACTATCATCTATGAGACAGCTCCTAGGAGAAAAACGGAGGCTCTTTGGAACACAGTTTGAAAGTGTTGATTTAGACTTTCTTCCTTATATTACAGTTGGGAAAATAAGGTCATGCTTACAATGTCTCTTACACTGATATAAGAGAGTCTAGAGGGCGTTTCCTTCTAGGTGACATGCATATGTTTTTCCTTAAACTTCATGAGTAGAACGCCTCTGTCTTATTTTATTTTATTTTATCTTAAATTATATTTTCTCTTTTCTCTTCTATACTCTCCATCCCTCCCCACAAGACTTCTACTATAATGGATTTGATACATATCCTTGAATACATATTTATCATTGTTTTCTGTAATTTTTAAAATTCAACAAATACGTATTGAGCATTTACTACAGGCCAGACACTTGACATACAGTGTTGAACAAAATAGATATAAGGTTCTCCTTCTCTCCAGGTGCTTACTGTTAAGAGGTCAAATAGTCCATAAGCAGCAGCACATATTCATAGATCCATCCGATAAGGAAACAAGTCCAAAAGGATATAGTTTATTACTTACACAGATGGCATAAGCAAGATCAGCATGGTATCAGCTCCCCATGTCCCTTTGCCCCACAGGACAACATTGAACTACAGGAGCCAGATGACAGGTGACATGAGTAGTGAGGCACTCTTGCTGAAGAGCCAACTCTAGACTGCAGCTAAGCTGTTTTAAAGCCTGCCTGTATACCCAGGGGAAGGGAGGTGGAAAATCCTATGCCTTATTGGAACCTCATGGCATCCTCCTGCAAGATAGGGAGCCTCCCGCAAGGTAGAAAGACAGATAAGAAACGGCCTTGAGGCAGCTCCTCACAAGACTGCCTATCTTCTCATGCTCTAAGAGAATCACAGGATGTTCTGCCAAGACCTAGGGCAGACTGAAGTTGAGCCTTGCCTACGTGGCCTATGTGAATAGTGCACAGTTGCCAGAATGCCATAGTGGAGCCATTTCCCTACATTTACAGTCCATAAATAAAAGTTTCTATCCTGATTGTCTTCACTTAACATGATATAGTAACAGCAAACAATTTATATAATGCTTACTATGTGCCAGGCATTTCTCTAACAACTTTGCACATAGTACCTCATTAATCCCCATGCCAAAACTCTATGAAATAAGTGCTGTTATCCCCATTTTACAAATGCGGTTACTGAAACACAAGGAAGTTAAATAACTTGCTTAAGGTCGCATATTTAAACTCTGGCAGAACTACGATTTGAATCCAGGCAGTTTGAATTTGATAGAAGTGATATGGGTACAGAAAAGAGGAAATCCAAGCAGACTTCACAAAACAGGTGGGGTCTGATGACATTTGAAGAACATAATAGTTTGCCAGGGTGGAACAGCTGTCTAAGCAGAGTAAACAGAATGAGCAAAGGCATAGTGCTGTGAAAGTATATGATGTGTTTTGAGAACTATATGTGATGTTCTTGGAGCCCCAGAATGCACTGGTGTGGAGTAATAAAAGATAAAACAGAATACCCAGCTTAGAGGTAGTTGTAACAGTCTTTGAATATCATACCATATGCTGTGGACTGAATTGTGTCCCCCCCTCAATTCATATGTTGAAGCCCTAACTCCCAGTGTGATGGTATTCAGAGATGGAGCCTTTGGGAGGTAATTAGGTTTAGATGAGGTCACATGTGTGGGGCCCTCACGATGATATTACTGCCCTTATACAAATAGATACCAGAGTGCTTGCCCTGCTTGCTTTCTATCCCTGCCATGTGAGCACGGTGAAAAGGCAGCCATCTACAAGCCAGAAAGAGAGCTCTCTCCAGAAGCCAACCATGCTGGCATGTCTGGTATTCTCAGACTTCCAGTCTATAGTATTTTGTTATGGCAGCCCAAGCAGACTATTTTGTTATGGCAGCCCAAGCTGACTAAGATACCATGAAATTTGGACTTATTTTGTGGGCATTAGAGTTCCTAGACGTTTTAAAGTAAGTGAGTTAAACAAGTAGATGTGTATTTCAGAAAAACTCTAGTTGTTGGTGGAGATTATGGTAAGAGATGAGTATGAGTTTGGGAGACTGGTGATAGGAAAACCAGTTGATAGACAATTGCACTAATTCAGGTAAGAGAAGTAAGAGCCTGGACTATGGCAGTGGAGATAGAGAGGAAAGAATGGTTTCAGTAAACATTTTGGAGGTACAGTTGACCCTTGAACAATGCAGGGGTTAGGGGCGCCTACCCTCCACACAGTCAGAAATTTGCTTCTAACTTTACGGTTGGCCCTCCACATCTGTGGTTCTGCATCCATGGATTCAACCATCTGTAGATGTGTAGTATGTATTTATTGAAAAAAAAAACCACATATAAGTGGACCCACACTGTTCAAACCCAGTGTTGTTCAAGGATCCACTGTAGTATCGACAGGATTTAGAAAGTGGTTGAATGTGATATGTAAGGGAGAAACAGGAGTCAGATTTCTAGCTTGAGTGACTAGGTGAATGGTGATGGCATTAATCGAGATATGGGGAGGTAAAGTGGTTTATATCTGGATGGTAGTGTTAGAGATGTTTTTTATTCATATTTGCTCATCTTAATTTTCTATATTTTTTACAACTACTATCTATTACTTTTGGAATGAGAGTAAACAAAGGTGGTTTTGTTTGTGTTGTAGGGATCAGGTATGGAATGCAAAAGAGAAAGAAGACAAAGTTCTATAAGAAAAATATTAAGTTCGGGTAATATTGAGTTTGAAGTGCCTGTAGAAAATCTTGTTGGATGTGTCCAGCAGGCGCTTAGAAATACAAGTCTCTATGGAATTCAAAGACAGAGACTAGAGATGTTGATTTTCAGAGTTGGTGTTTGCTCTCTGCAGGGGTTAGAATATAATACCACAGAGTGCCGGCTTTCATCAGGCTTGGAATGAAGTAGAACTGTTTTTAAGTAACATGTGTATGTTTGGAGAGGGGGAGGAGTTGAGGGGGATACTAGGAAACTTGCAGAAATGGGACTAACCAGGGACAGAATAAATGGCCCTTGGGACGGGCTCAACAATCAGAGACAAAATTCTAACAGAGACATCGTAAATTCTTACTCAAGTTCCAGGCTAAGTATTGAAAACTAAGAGACATCGGCTCAATGAAATGAGGTTGGAATTGTGACATGGCTTTAGAAATGCAAACAATGATGATGGAGAAGCCAAAAAGCTGTCCTAGAAACAAGGTGGGGAGAATGGGAACCTGCCTACCCCTGAGAAACAGGGATTACTGAGGTACCTGACCTCTTGGGTGCCAGTTGGGGAGAGTGGAAAAGGAATTTTAGGTATCAAAGATATGTAAGGAGATAGCCTGGCTTCCCCATAGGACTATTTGTGGCAGAAATGGGGATGGGTGCAGTGGGGAAGTAGGTCAGTGGATTTCCATTTTCACCCATGGGTGTTTAACAGCACACTATCTCTAAAATCCAAAAATGAATGGGGCTAGGTTTGTTGATATTCTGCCAAATGGCCCATCATTTGTTGTAGGAGCGGGGACAAACCTGCAGATGGCTTGATACTCTTTTTGAGCTGCCATGGATACATAATATTTTGGTGCTCCTACTATAATGGATCTATATTGATAAAGGGACATGTTAATGTGACTAAAAACAAGCCATTAAGCCTCTTTTTATTTTTTATTGTCACCTCCTCACTGGGATATGAGCCTTACTCCATCTTTATACCTCACTGGGAATGGGGTGAGAGTCAAGGATGGCATAGGAGTCAGTCACCATCTGGCAGACACAACCAAGAGTCACATGTTTTATCACACATATTCATCTCAGAAAGAGCTATCAACCATTCTGAGCAAAGTGTCTGCATGTCCTCTGAGAATTCACTTCTTTCTTTAATGGCATGCTTCTCAAATCCCGATTTCTCACTTAAGGTTAAAAGAGTCATTTTCATTTACTTCTTATGAATAAATAGATTTGGCTGCTTGATAAAGGAGTGGATTCTCTTTCCCATTTAAAATTCTGGAGGATGGACACATTTTTATGGTAAGCTTTCTGATTATGCTAACCTTACCTGACTGGTTATTTATCAGACTGTGTGTCAGGGAGAAGGATATTTCAGCTGTAATACAATTCCTTATTATCAGCTCCAGGCAGCACAGTAAAGTTTCAATTAAATTTCTTATAGTTCTTTCAGTAATATAGATACATTTATAGTTAATATCATAATATTTTTCCATAACTATGGTAGGGGGATGAATACCTCCCTTAAAAGCTAATCTAATTGTATAGACTTAATATATTTCTGATGATGGAATTTATATATATTTAAAATTTTAAATAATACCAAAATTAGTAGAGTTGAAAATAAAAGTCCCCGAAAATGAGAGAGATAGAGATAGATAGATGCACAGATAAAGATTGAGAAAGACAGAGAGGTAAGAGAGAGGGAGAGGGAGTTTGAGATGGGCTTAAGGTCAGGTATTAAATAAGGGTGAAAGATATCTTATACATATTACTTGGTAGCAAAATCAGTAATTTTACATTCTGATTATGTCATTTTGAGGAGGTTTCATCAAATATTTTAATTACATGGTCCAGAATCCTTGAACCAGAACTGGCAGAAACTTCTGAATCTATGCAAGCAGATTCACAGGTTGACCATAGAAAACACAAATATTTGAGGGATGGATAAAGGAAGAGGAACTCAGAAGGATATGCAGAGATGGGGAAAGCTATAATAGTATCTCCCACTGTAGAAAAGTAAAGCAGGATTAGGATGCAGAAGAAACTTTTAGATTCATCAATTAAGAAGACTTTGGTGATTTTTGGAAGAGAGCAGCTTCGGAGGCATGGTAGGGGCCAACACTGGGTTGCAGAAAGCTGAGAAGTGGATAGGAATTGAGGAAGAGAAGGCAGCAAATATATATTGTTCTTTGAGAAAATTTAGCAGTGAAAGGGAGGAGAGAGAGGAGATGGTTTGTTGAAGAGGAGGCCTGGTTTAGGGATTTTTTTTTTAGGATAGGAGAGACTTAAGAATGCTTTTCAGTTGATAACAAGAATGCATTCATTTACTCATGTAATATTTATTGACTGCCTACTACGTGTCACTAGACTTAATGAACAAACTGTAAAGAAGTAGTCATGGTATGGGCCCTTAGGGGACTTACAGAAATGGGTGGAGGCATTTTTGGCTACAGGGTGTTATTGACATGTAGTACTCAGGGGCCAGGGATGCTCTAAATACTGCAATAAGAGGGGCAGTCCTGAAAAATGAAGAGTTGTCCTGGACAAAATTAGAAAAAGAGAGATTGAAGACATGAGTGACCACTCAGCAGTATTCCACCCTGTTGATTACTCCTTCCTTCTTGAAACACTTTTTTCTCTTTAATGACCCCCCTCTCTCCTGGTTTTCCTCCCAAATCACTGGACATTCCTCATCTTCTTTGGTCCCAGATCACTGGCTCTTCTTCTCCTGCCTGAAGTTCTCTAGGTCTGAGAAAAATACCTGTCTTTTTTTTTTCTCTATTCTCTTTCCATCTAGTCCCATGGCTTTAAATACTATTTATCTCTCTAGTCTTGACCTCTCCCGTGAGCTTCAGATTTATATAACCCACCACTTACTTGACATTGCCCACTTGTTTAATAGGCAACTCAAACCTAACATGTCCAAAATAGAACTCTTGTCTTCCCCAAATCTCAGGAGATGGCAACAACATTCACCCAATTGCACAAGCTAAAAACTTAAATCATTCCTTATTTCTCTTTCCTTTATACCTCATATGCAATTCAACAGCAAGCCTTATTGGCTCTACTTTTAAAATATATTCTAAATCCACCTAATTGTCATTATCACCACAACTACCATCATCTTTCAAACCACCATCATCTTTCACCTGAACCATTATGATTCTCTCTTGATTCATCTCCCTCTTTCCACTCTTGCTCCCTTGAAAACTTTACACAGTGTCCAGAGAAATCCTTTTTAAAAAGTGATATATCAGGTCACATCACTTCTTTGCCCAGAACCCCCAAGGGCTTCCTATTGTACTTAGAACAAAATCCAAACTCTTTATCTTAATCTATGAGGCTCTATGTGATCTGACCTCTACCTACTTTTTCAGTTTCATCTAATACCACATTTTCTTCCTTTTTCATTATGTTCTACCCACCCTGGCCTTCATTCTGTTCCTTCAGTATGTCAGGTTATTTCCTGATTCTTGCTGTTCATTCCAGTTGGAATGCTCTTCCCTCAGATAATGATAATTTTACCTCCTATTTCTTGCCTGTTTTTTTTTTAAATTAATTTATTTTTGGCTGCGTTGGGTCTTCGTTGCTGCACATGGGCTTTCTCTAGTTGCAGCGAGTGGGGGCTACTCTTTGTTGCAGTGCATGGGCTTCTCATTGCGGTGGCTTCTGTTGTGGAGCACGGGCTCTAGGCGTGTGGGCTTCAGTAGTTGTGGCACGCAGGCTCAGTAGTTCTGGTGCACGGGCTTAGTTGCTCCACGGCATGTGGGATCTTCCTGGACCAGGGCTCGAACCCATGTCCCCTGAATTAGCAGGCAGGTTCTCAACCACTGCACCAACAGGGAAGGCCTCTTTCCTGTTTAATTGCATGAGTTAGTGCATCCAGAACTACATTAAATAATGGTGGTAAATAATGGTATTATTTCTTATTTCTTCCTTCAGTTAGAATGTTTCTAATGTTTCCTCATCCAGCCCGATATTGAATTTTGGCTTGTGTGTTAAGGAACTATTCATCTATTCTGATTTTATTAAGAGTTCTGAGCAGGAATGGATGATGAATTTGATTAAATGTCTTTTTAAGATTTGTGGAAATCATATGATATTTTTACTTTTGATCTATTGGTAAATTCAATTTCTTAATATTGAAACATCTTTGCATAAATTCACTTATTCATTTACTCAACAAATATTTATTGAGTACCTATGATGTGCCAGGTACTGTTCTAATATCACTGTACTCACAGACCATACTTTCTAGTGGGAGAGAGAAATGAACAAAATAAATGCATACATTTTATTGTACATTGGAAGGTGATTAATGCTGTGAAGGGGAAAAGAGCAAGGGGCAGTGATATGGAATACTAGTGTAGGTAGGTAGTGGCTGCAACTTTAAATAGCGTGGTCAGGGAAGACCTCACTGAGAAGGCAATATTTGTTCAAAGACCTGAAGGCATCTCACCTCATCAGGAAGTGAGGCTAGGATGGTGGAAATGTTATGTAAGTGGATATTTAAGTCACCAATATTTAAGATAGCAGTTAATGGTAGAAATATCAGTAGAGAACAAAGAACTATTCTTAGAGAAATTGGGGTGGGATGTCTGACCCAGGAATTGGTAGATGGTTGCAACAAGGAGGGTAATTGGTGGTATAGTGTGAAAGACATGAGATTTATTTTAAAAAGCTGGAAGGAAGGGGGCAGACCTGGTGATATAAGGGGATTGAGAGGGAAAAAATAGGCACAAATTGAGAAGACTATAAGGGAATCTGTCCTCAAGGGAGATCCAGATTTCAGTTAAACTAAGAAAAATTGCGGATAATATTAAAAGAGGTTTATGAAATAAGGGATGTTGTACTATGTGTTCCAGAAGACCCAATGGGAGGGTTACATGAGTTGGTAAGGGGTAGGAAATGGAAACAAAATAGAAGACCAGATGGTAATTATTAGGTGATAAGGAAGGACTTGGAAATCTGAGGCTCCTGTATTTTGACACATAGAGATAAAAGTATAATGAGTTTAGTTCTTGTAGTCTCAAGACAGATAACGGTGGTGAGGCTGTGTTTGGGGATGAGTGTGGGTAACAATAGAAGTATGAAGGTCCTGTAGATGAGTGTTCTTACTCCAGAATGAGCTGAGCTTACTCTTGACCCCTGTGAGAGGAGAGGAGTCATGCTCCATGATCTTATGAAACAGACATGGCCATATAGTACTGGAATGTTTCACCATGGTAACTTTATAGAAAATGTATCCATTAATATTAAAAGATATCTGTTGGTTTTGTGTCCTAGTTTTGGAGAACACATACCTCTATATTTTTATTCTCCAGAGGTAAATACTTATACAATTTCAAAGTAGGGGGATCCATCACCTTTAAATTTTTTCACTTTCCTATAGATTATCATTGTTCCTGAGAGTTTTTATAAAATATTTATTATGGCTGCAATGGAAAAAAATATCTCACATGCGTTTCCATAGTAAAACAATGGGAAATTAAATCACTGAGGCAATTCAGAATGGGTCCTACCCAAACTTTTTCTGTTTCCTAATGTTGTTATGTTTCAAATGGAAACTCATATAGTCTTAATTTCTTTGCTAAAAATCAAGTATATTGGAGGTAGTTGCTGTATTTCTGTCAAATGAAAATATTTTTACAATATCTAGAACCTGTAAAGTAAGACTATCTTCCAAAGTGACAGGCCAACTTTTTCTGTATATCTTAAGCTTCACTAAAATTTCAGTAGGTAGCATAGACTGGTCAAGTTATATATATAAGGTATGTACCACTTATTCTTTTGTTCTGGCATTCAGGAAGTGACAGTTCAGGAGGAAGCCTAAAATGGTTGATCTCCAACGAACACTTGCTGTTTGGCCTTCTCATTTCAATTTTCAAACAACTTAAAATATGATCAAAGACACTCATCAGAGGACCTGGGGAGCCTGTATTAATCACTTATAGATTATAGGAATATAATGTCTTTAAGAACCACCTTGTCGTATAAGTTTAGCATAAGAACAAGACAATAAAGAGGAAATTTAAAACTCAGAATGACAATCTCACATTAAGGACCCCACCCCAAAGGTTTTGGCATATTAAGCCAGCTCTGTTACAACACATAGAGGAGAATAAATGAATGACAATGAAAAACAATCTGTAAGTAATTTGACCTACATTTACCCATTTCCAGGAAAGCCCCCAAGTGAATTCCTAGAGAGACTAAAGGAGTAGTTTCAACTACTTGCCCGAAGACAGGCTGAACGTGGGAAAACGGGATCTCACAAACTTTAAATTAGTGGACTCCTTTCCTGTTACTTTTTATTCATAAGGCCGGAAGGCAGAAGTGTACATTGAAGTTAGTGTTGGGTATGGTGGTAGCCAGGCTTTGAGATATCCCACAATGATTCTCACCTCCTGATATTCATCCCTTTGTGTAGTCCTCTCTCACATCGAATGGGGCTGGCCTGTATAAGCAATAGGATATTACAGAAATGAAAGTGTATAATTTCTGAGGCTACAGTTTTTAAAAAGGCATGGTTTCTGTCTCACACTTTTGGATCATTCACTCTGGGGAGAAGACAGCTGTTGTGTCGTAAGGACACTCAGGGCCCTAAGTCCTATGGAGAAGTCCATGTGGTGAAGAACAGATGTTGTAGGAAAGGGGACCCCTTCCAGGGCCCGAGAGTGGGCTCTTGTCTAACACTCAGAAATGAATTGTCCAAGGAGACACACGTGCTGACAAAGCAAGAGACTTTATTGTGGAGGGGCACCTGGGCGGAGAGCAGGAGGGTAAGGGAACCCAGGAGAACTGCTCTGCCACATGGCTCTCAGCCTCAGGTTTTATGGTAATGGGGTTAGTTTCCGGGTTGTCTCTGGCCAGTCACTCTGACTCAGGGTCCTTCTTGCTGGTGTGAGCATGGCTCAGCCAAGATGGATTCCAGCAAGGAGGATTCTGGGAGGTTGGTAGGACATATGGACTGACGTCTCCTTTTAACCTTTCCCGAATTCTTCGGTTGGTAGTAGCTTGTTAGTTCTGCATTCCTTACCAGGACCTCCTGTTGTAAGATAACTCATGCAAGTGGTTACTGTCAGGCCTGGCCAGGGAGGGTGTTTTGGTCAGTGGTTCCCCTAATACTGAGCCGTCTTTCCAACAGCCATGTGAGTGAACCACCTTGGATGCAGATTCTCTAGCTCCAGTAAAGCCTTCAGATGTCTGCAGCTGAAGACAGAACCAGAATTCAAGCCCAAGTTTGACTCCAAAGGTTGAGCTCCCAAATGGTTGAAAGTTTCCCAATGACATTTTTAGCAATTTTCATTAGTTTACCTATTAAAATAATTTTTCTTTGAAATTAATTCAGTTTGCCTCCTATGTAAAGGGAGGAACATCAATCCCTTTGTTTGATCAGTGACATACTGTATTTACTAATACTGGACAAGTTAGGTCTTGGGTACAGTCAGTTCGAAGTCAATAATAACAATGTCTATTTTCCAGGTATTCAATAAAAGTATTTCTGAAGAAGTCTGATTCATATTTCAGGAGGAGTTTTTCTGTTGACTCTTCATTGAATCTTCTACTTTATGAGATATTAATGTGTATCATTAAGGAACTTAATTTGTCCCTTCTCCTGTCCCTCCTCTGAAACCATTTTAGTACACAATTTTAATTTCCTCAAGAGGAAAAATTAATGAGTTGTTTCTGAATTACCCTTAACTAGAGTTGCACACAATTTTAAGAACCACTTTGAAGTTCTACCCAAAAGTTGTATCTAAATATCACTTGTCATATTTTTTTTTTCCTTACTCAAATGTCATTTCAACCCTGGGGAAATAATTTTTTACCTTGAAAGAGATAAACATTGCAAACTAAATAAACAAATATTTGTACTTCTTAGTCCAGGTGAAATGAGTCATCCTGCAACTAAAGAACATCTCAACCTGACTATCAGATCTGAATGTTATTGAAGTAAGAATAGGTCTTTCTTGTCCAGTAGACTGCTCATTTAATTTGAGGTAGAGCCCCTATAACTACCTCTTTGAGAAATGTTGTATTTTTCTCATTAAAAACATCTCTAATTAAGAAGATTTGAATTTTCAAAATATAAATTAGGAGGTAATTCTTTGTTTAATGAAAATATTAACTAAAAGATATATTTAGATAGTAGGACCTGCCTGTAGAACTCTATTTACAAATGTTTGTTTATATACAGAGTTAATAAAGTAAAATATAACTCACAGACATGTATTTATTCACATACTTTATATCACAAAAACACTATTGCCTATTTTAAGCTTCTTATAAGGAATTCCAATTTTTCCCACTACTTATTTGATATGTATTTCCTTTATAACCTGTTGCTTTTATGCTTGCTATTACAGCTCTGAACTCACCAGATATCCAATATTTCAAGTCTTCTAGCTCATAATTGAGAAGAGACAGTTTTAAGTGAAATCTTACTAAATCAATAAATAGTCCCATTTTTGTGTACAGGTCATATTGTTATTTCTCTTTTGTTCTGTCAACAACTTTTCTGGACCCCTACATTTCTCCAGGAAATGTGTATGGGAGTTTATACCAGGAGACTACAACATGGCATCACCAACCCACACCCAACATGAGAACTAACCACTTTTTATACAAAGTACTCAGTTATATAAAAGTAGTTGAAGGTCCCCAACTCTAGCAGGTGCACTAGTATGCACCTTCAAGCAATTAATATACAGGCATGTAACCAAAGTGTTTCTATAATAGCTTTGGAGGCAGATAGATCTTAGTCAAATTACAGACAGTTGCCTTGGATCACTCACTAAACTTTTCTGTATCTTGGTTTCTCCATCTGTAAAATGGGGGTAATAATCACTGCTTCTCAAGATTGTTATGAGGAAAGAGCATAGTCTGGCACATAATCGACATTAAATAAATATTACTTCTCATTCCCCTATATTTTACTTCACTCTTCAAATTAACTGTTCCTCAAGACAACAGTATTTTGCATTTTCTCCTTCAGATTAAAATTAAACTGCCAAATACGAACCTTTCTGAAATTGAAATCAACATTCAGGAAATGATCTTTGACCTCCGTACTCCTAATAAGTGAGTAAAACTTAGAACTAGAATAATGAATATTATAATATTAATGAATCTTTAGTCAATATCCTTTATAAAAGTGTACGTAATTATTTTGTATCACTCCTAAAGTCTGAAGAAAAGTGAAAAAGTCAATCATTCAGATGTTTGATCGAGGTAATATAAACATATATTTGTAAATACCTAGATTTTTTCCCACTTTACATGCATACATTTGGAGTAGGTGGATACCACCAAGACATAGTCCTTGACATTCAGATACAGTTTGCTTATCTGTCAGGAAAAATAGCTAGAGGTGAAAATCTCTTAAGTTGTAAGTCTTGTATGTGGCTTTCTGGTACAGTGATGGCATGAAAGAAGCTATCTTTAAGCGTATTGGATACTGTGGGGCTCTAAGGTTAAATTTGATTATATTCATCTAAAAATCAACAAAAAGTCTTATCAATTGCTTAAAACAAAAATTCTAACAGCTAATTTATCACTAGATCCTCAAGTTGCATGAATACATTTAAAATTAATGCAGATGATAATGGAATAATTCAATTAAACATTTGATATTTTCAAAATAGTCTTGTTATTATACAAGTTCAAATCATGTTGCCAAACACAATGAATACGGTAAAATTCTGATAAAAATGTTTATCTTGAAACCTGGATAAATCAGCCCTGTCTCTCAAAACTAACTCTATAAGGAGGGAATCTATAGAACCTGGCAAGTGCTAGATAAAATGTCTAAATATCTCACTGCTTTGTTCACTTTTCATCTGGTTGTATAGCAGTGAGCACACTTGGGTTGAGTGCAGTGGTTCTTTGTAACTCATAGACATTTCAAACTGGGTGCGGGGAGCAGTCAGCTCCTAGTACATTCTCTTCCTTCCATTATCAGTACCTATAATTGTCCTTTTTTGATTGTAGGGCTTCAAGAAAATAACAAAATTATATCTCTGGTACAAAAGACTTCTGTGTGTAAACAACCCAACATAACATGCATAGCTTAACCTTGATTTCTAGAGTAGATGCATTTAACCCCAAATGATCTACAGATGAATACATATCAAATATTTTCTCATTATTTAATATAATTTCAAAAATGTATTCACAATGTCTCATGTTATAAAAATTACATTCCTTATTCCTACCATCCACTTCAAGGAGTATTGTAATTTTTTTTCCATTACATGTTACATATGCATTTACTCTTCCACACAACCTTTGCAAGGAAAGTTGGTTAAATGAACAGTCAAATTTTTCATGATATTTGTGCACTTGTTAAAAGAACACACATATCTACACACTATGGAGTTAATTTCCATTCCCCTAGCAGTTCTCACTGTCTCCATCCATCTTTAGGCAGCTGCTCTGGCTATGCTATCATTCCAGATATTTATCAGAGCCCACTAAATGAAAGACTCACACAGAGATATTTTTCCACATAGAATGTAGGCTGCACTAGGTCATTTGGATCTTACAGTACTTATACATTAAATGCTCAGTGTGTGAAGGTCCTGTCTCTTAAGAAAAAGATTCATTAATTAAGATAGAAGACAGAAGATAGAATTAAAGTTTTTATCACTTTTCCTAAACACTTGAACATGCTTTGGAGCCATGCTATTACCTGAAATTGTATTATTGGAAATGTGTCTTGTTCTTTAGTTTATTGATATTCACATCAACTTTCTTTAGTTTCTAACTTTGACACATGTAACACTATGCTTACCGGCTCCTAGAAAGATAAGAGCAGACATTCAGCTAATGTATCTATAAGGCAAAACAAGTGAATTTATTTTAACTGAATTGACTAGTAATATGTCTATTGATAGTCAATTGAATTAAAATTATAAATAAAACTCAATTTTAGCATTGTAGATGGAAAAGAAATAAAACAGTTTGTTGAATTCTTCATTTTTCACAACGTTGTTTTGGTATATAGATTCCCAACATGGAGTAGATAGAAAGGAAGAAAGATAGGGGAAATTGTATAATGTCTCAGAATCTCCTGACTTTATCTTCATATGGGGTTTCATTAGTTTTTAAGATGAATTCTAAGAATATCATAAATGAATTCCTTGAATGTGATAATAAAAACACACTCTGAAGACAAGTATGAATTAATTTTTGGTTGTGTGTTGCTTTAGATTATCTCACTTTTGCTGTAGTCCTTTGATTTATTGCATTGGCCAAAAAGTTTTTTCGGGTTTTTCCATAACATCTTAGGAGAAAACTCGAACGAACTTTTTGGCCAACCCAATAGATTGAGAGTTGACTGATATTCAAAGACGTAAACACCTAAAAAAAAATGTTTTCTGAATGGAATAGTGAATTGCAGCTCAGTAGCTATTTCTGCACTTTCTTTGAAAATAGTCATGTCTCCAACAGGAAACATTAAAAAGGCCATGTCCTTTTTTATCCCAGATATGTGAATCAAATAATTTATTAACTACCTAAAATAAAAAGTGCATTATGTGAATATGCACAGAACAAGGTTGTCCTTTATTTAAATCTCTTGCAAGAAACATCAACTTGGGGCTTCCCTGGTGGCGCAGTGGTTGAGAGTCCGCCTGCCGATGCAGGGGACACGGGTTCGTTCCCCGGTCCGGGAAGATCCCACATGCCGCGGAGCGGCTGGGCCCGTGAGCCATGGCCGCTGAGCCTGCGCGTCCGGAGCCTGTGCTCCGCAACGGGAGAAGCCACAACAGTGAAAGGCCCGCGTACCGCAAAAAAAAAGACACATCAACTTGAATTCTCTAATATAAATGTAAACATGTGAGTCTATAGAGTTCACTGTACAGATAATTTTGGGGTTTTACTTTCATATATTATTGTTTGCATTTAAATAAGTTCTAATAAAAATTAACGCTGGATAAACATTTGATCAGTGACTAAACTGTAGCTTCTTAAAAGGCAAATATATTTTCAAAGTAGAGGCAGAGGGATTGGGTTTAAATGTTCATTCATATTTTATTATAGTACTAATTTATACCAGTTATTCAGATATTTTGTGGTGACCTGTTTGCTTTTCATTCATTTATTCATTCAGTCAACAAACATTTATGAAGTCTGCTAGACACTGGGGGGACACCGAAATAAAATACAGTCCTGTTCTTCAATGAATTGTATATGATTAAGTATTAGTAGAATTTTATATTGTTTAAAATATAACTCTCACTTCAGATATCACACAGTATTTTCCTTCTTCTAAGAGGCTAAATAAGTTACATAGTTTCTACTCAAAATTTTAGTATGGGAAGTTGTACTACTAAGGACTAGACAAAAATGCAGGGATAGATGGATCATTCCAATGGCCACTTTCTCTTTTGAATTTATTTCTCTCTGGATAGAGAAGTGCACATTATCATTGGAACTCCTTCTTCATCTGATTTTAGTTGTCTTTTAGTGCAATGAAGCTACCACCACTGAGCTTTGCTTTCTTTTAAAAGTGAATATACTATCATTTGTAGAATAAGGGATAAAGCAAATCTAACTCTAGTACAACCTATATTGTAAACAACTTTAAAAAGATGGACTCTCGGGAATTCCCTGGTGGTCCAGTGGTTAGGACTTGGTGCTTTTACTGCCGTGGGCCCAAGTTCGATCCCTGGTCAGGGAACTAAGATCCTGCAAGCTGTGCAGCATGGCCAAAAAAAAAAAAAAAAAGGACTCTAAATGGTTTTTGCACCCATTTTTTTGAGATGCTAAATATTACAGGGTATATTAAGAAACATCGCGATTTCATTACTTCAAGTGGAGAGAGTTGTTTCTCCTACCCCAAATATCTGGAATGGAACAAGAGTAACAGAAAATTTCTCCTATAGGTTCCAGAGATGTGTGATAAATACTTTTAATGAGCCCAGTTTCCTGAACTTAGGTCTTTGCAAATGAGCAAAGAAGCAATTGATTTTCAAGGGCTTTGTTTTCAAATACTAGTGCTTTGTACAAATATTCAATAAGTACCCCTAAAAATTACCACACTTCCTATACTGACTTGGATCTTTTCTGTCCACTTTTTTTTTTTTTTTTTTTTTGGCGGTAAGCGGGCCTCTCACTGCTGTGGCCTCTCCCGTTGCGGAGCACAGGCTCCAGACGCGCAGGCCCAGCAGCCACGGCTCACGGGCCCAGCCGTTCCGCGGCACGTGGGGTCCTCCCGGACCGGGGCACGAACTCGCGTCCACCTGCATAAGCAGGCGGACTCTCAACCACTGCGCCACCAGGGAAGCCCCTCTGTCCACTTTTTATAGAGATACTCAAGCCTTCTCTACTGAGAATCTGAGGTAACAAGTGTTTCATGTATTTAATTTTCTTCAGATACCAGCATGTGCCGACCCTATGCATAATTCAGATTCATACCACTATGACAGAATTATGGATGTCTCATCCCAACCATGCATCTAAAGCATACAGTTATCCAGCAACTGAGCCATAAACTGCAAACCACGCTCAGCAATCTCTCACAGGAAATTTTTGCCAATGTATAGTAGAAAGAACAGAAGCAGGCAGAGAAAAGCACTTTCATTGATCTGATATTGAAATCATTCCATGCCTGAGTTTCAATAACTACACCTAAATTAGTAGTAGAGACTCAGTTATGTTAGCAGAATTAGTTAGAACAATTCCAATTTTCAGGTTTCTATCAGGCAGCCACATTCCATCTACACATAGGTATGACTGGCAATAGATCTATCCAGCCAACTTAAAGTTGCAATGGTTCTATTTCTATGACAATAAACATAGCCTGAGACTATGTGTATATAATGCAAAATGAGGTCAATTTAGAAAAAAAGAGGGGTGGTCAAAACCACTGCTTGGATTTTTAAGGCCAAAAAAATAGTATACTAAATAGTTTTTTGGTTCCTAACATTGTGGTGATATATATTGCTTCCCATTGTCTTGATATCACTGATTCTAAGTTTTTATTTTGTTTTGTTTTTTAGGAAACTGTTGGTAACCCTTCCCCATCCTGTGGAATGCAGCAATGCCAAAGCTTTCTATATCGTTGAAACTGAGACTCTCGAGGTCACCATGACTATGAAACAAGAGTTGGATTTTATTAATTTCTTCTGAAACAACATGAATAAGGAGGAAAAGTGGTAAAATACCACTGATAAAAACTTTGAAAAAATTGGTTAATGTTTTCTATCTTCTCTTTATTATTCTGACATATTTCAGGCAGGGCCTAAATTCAATTCTAATGCTATTCTCATCATTTACAGTCATTTCTATTAATCTAGTCGGAAATGCTATTTTCTCATACTAATAAGCTATTCCATATTTATAGTGATAGCTGGATAGAATTTACAGGCTAACCAATTAGATTACTACATGGTCAGCTAAGTAACTGAAATATGACCATGAAATCTTTGGTCTACTTATTTCAGTAGTCTGAAGAACTTAAGCCAATTGATTATACCATGATACAATCAGTTGCATAGCAATTGGTCATTACTGTCACCAGAAAAGTTTATTTAGTTTCCTTTATGTTGATTTAATCAAATGATTTCAAGTGTTCTCTGTTTAGGCTCTCACTATTGTTCTGGAATATACAAATAACAGAGGATTATAAATAGTTTGATGTGCCATACTAACAACATGTTTTATTTGAATAAGAAATACTCTTGAGCACACAGTGTTATTTGGCTTCCTCGGTCCTGTTCTCAGTGTTTGGATCTATTTAAGTTAAAAATATTTTCCTTTTGTGCACTAATAATTATTAACAATGCCTTTTTGAGTACTCTGTTTATATTTAGTAATTGAAATCCTTGACATTTAAAAGGAATATAAAGAAAAGTGTGGTGCATTTACAAATCCTGTTCTCTCTCATTTCGTATATTTATTCATAATTGGACATACTTATGTTATGAATTTGTACCCTGTCTCTTCTGTACTGTATTGCATAAGTTTATTTTAGAATTATTTATGAATAACTTGTATTTTAAAACTTGTTGACTTGGTCTCACACGACATTGTAGAACTCTGGAGTTACCTGGGAGTAAATTTTGAAAAGAGATAAACAGCGGAAAGATGTGAACTATTAAGGTACTAAATACTCAAGCAGATATTGTCTAGGTTTAAATATGCAGATAACTATGAAGCATCTAGTTTATGACTAGATCAAATAGAAGGAAAAGACTGAGATTTTGGAAAAAGTGGTTATGTTAAAACACCAAGCTCTTGTAGAGAATTTGACTTTGAAATTACCACCATGGATTTCTGCTGAGGGTGGGATTAACTGAAAGGAAGTTAGTGTCTGTGAATTTAAGTCCATGGTGTCACAGAATTAACAGTGTCCTACTTTGCTTTCTTAACATATTTTTAAAAGGCTGTATTTTAAGAATTTGAGATTATACCCTAAACTGTAAACTCTGGAGTAAGCCTAAGCAGTAGCCAATATTTTTCTTCTCTAGAGAGCAACAGTGAGTCAGTGGAAAATGTATCTCTTCTTCCCACGTACTGGCCCTAATTACAAAGACCATTATTACTCAAGCTGACTGAATATGTACAAGTTGTCCCTGGAAGAGAAGATAGAGCATATCCAGGCCAACTTGAATTGGGCTTTGGTTATGTTGTACTGTATCAATTATATAATGAAACAGAGCTTCAAGACAATGAAATGTGATCCAGTAATTCATACCCATCTACAAATCATCCTACTTCACTGTCCTTGGCCTCAGAAGTAACAACTTTGTTGTCCTTGCTGTTTTGTTTTTAAGCATATTATTAGCCTTCTCCTTCATGAGCTTCTTTACCTTCCTTTTTGGTTTTATAATCTCTAGTTGCATTTGTGAGGATTCAGTCATTCATTCATGCACTCATTAATGCATTCTTTCAACAAATATCCACTGAGCATTTACCACATGCCTGGCACTATGTTACGTGCTGGGCATATAGCAATGAGCAAACCGGATGTGGTCCTTGTCCTCATGGAGCAAATAGTTTAGCAAGGGAGACCAACAATAACCAAGTAAACACATAAACACATATTTGCAAGTTTATTATTAGTATGAAGGAAAACAATGCATGCTTTGAGAATATCAGAGAAACCAAACCTAGTCTGGGGAAGGAGGTCAGAAAAGGCTCCCCTAAGGATTTCATACTCAGCTGAAACATGGAGAATACCTAGGATTCAGCCCGGCAAAGAGAGTGTTGAAGGAAGGAGGGTGGTAAGGCTTCTAAGTGCAAGGAGTAGCAAATGTGAAGACCTAGGATGGAAAGAACCTGGAGCGTAAAGTTCAAGGAAATTAAAGCCTGTGTGGTTGAAGTAGAATGAATCTGGCAAGTGTGACTGGAGGTAAGGTTGTAAATGTAGGCTGGAGAAATGTCATGTAGAACCTTACAGGCTAAGGTTAGGAACTTCAATTTTATTCTAAGTTCTTTGGAGAAGAGGATGTATTTGGAGGCAAGAATGAAAATGGAGAGACCACTTAGGAGGCTATTGCAATTATGATTGCAAGTTATGATTCTACACTTCATCCTACGTAAAATTCATTTGAATTTTTTCTAATTAGAGAAAAAGTACATGCTTACATGATCCAAGTAGGAAACTTTAACAATACAGAAAAGCTCTTTAAAAATAAAGCACCCATCTCCTAGAGAAATGGAAATAAAAACAAAAAGAAACAAATGGGACCTAATGAAACTTAAAACTTTTGCACAGCAAAGGAAACCCTAAACAAGACCAAAAGACAACCCTCAGAATGGGAGAAAATATTTGCAAATGAAGCAACTGACAAAGGAATAATCTCCAA
The DNA here is from genome assembly GCF_964165515.1 of Mesoplodon bidens. Classification (NCBI taxonomy): domain Eukaryota; kingdom Metazoa; phylum Chordata; class Mammalia; order Artiodactyla; family Ziphiidae; genus Mesoplodon; species Mesoplodon bidens. The sequence continues at coordinate 47,705,809 of NC_138163.1, read as the reverse complement.
AATTTATAAGCAGCTCATGCAGCTCAATAACAAAAAAACAAACAACCCAATCCCAAAATGGGCAGAAGACCTAAATAGACATTTCTCCAAAGAAGAGATACAGATTGCCAACAAACACATGAAAGAGTGCTCAACATCATTAATCATTAGAGAAATGCAAATCAAAACTACAATGAGGTATCACCTCACACCAGTCAGAATGGCCATCATCAAAAAATCTGCAAACAATAAATGCTGGAGAGGGCATGGAGAAAAGGGAACACTCTTGCACTGTTGGTGGGAATGTAAATTGATACAGCCACTATGGAGAACAGTATGGAGGTTCCTTAAAAAACTAAAAATAGAACGACCATATGACCCAGCAATCCCACTACTGGGCATATACCCTGAGAAAACCATAATTCTAAAAGAGTCATGTACCGAAATGTTCATTGCAGCTCTATTTACAATAGCCAGGGCATGGAAGCAACCTAAGTGTCCATCAAGAGATGAATGGATAAAGAAGATGTGGCACATATATACAATGCAATATTACTCAGCCATAAAAAGAAACGAAATTGAGTTATTTGTAGTGAGGTGGATGGACCTAGAGTCTGTCATACAGAGTGAAGTAAGTCAGAAAGACAAAAACAAATACCATATGCTAACACATATATATGGAATCTAAGAAAAAAAATGGTCATGAAGAACCTAGGGGCAAGACAGGAATAAAGACACAGACATACTAGAGAATGGACTTGAGGATATGGGGAGGGGGAAGGGTAAGCTGGGACAAAGTGAGAGAGTGGCATGGACATATATACACTACCAAACGTAAAATAGCTAGCTAGTGGGAAGCAGCTGCATAGCACAGGGAAATCAGCTCGGTGCTTTGTGACCACCTAGAGGGGTGGGATAGGGAGGGTGGGAGGGAGGGAGATGCAAGAGGGAAGAGATATGGGAACATATGTATATGTATAACTGATTCACTTTGTTATACAGCAGAAACTAACACACCATTGTAAAGCAATTATACTCCAATAAAGATGTTAAAAAAAGAAAAAACAAATTTAACTACAGGAAAAAAATAAAGCAAAATTTCAAATCACCTGTAAGCTAACAAACCATATATAACCACTCTTTACCATTTTTAGTGCCTCTTTCCAACTTTTTCTTTCAATGCATAAGACAGATACTAGTTTTCCCCCAAATATTATGATAACACACAATCTGGCTTTAATACCTACTTTCTTTTAATTTCCAAGTATATTCTTTTTAATTATCTTTTTGTTTCTGGGAATTCTAATTGTATTGCATTGTGATAAAAAAGTGTGATAAATGAATGATCCATGTGTATTTTTAAAGAATGAGTATTCTGTAATTATTGGGCACAGAATTCTATCTATATATATCAACTCAAATTTTTTTAATATTTTAATTTTATTGGAGTATAGTTTATTTACAATGTTGTGTTGCAACTCGTTTTTCTTTTTTAAACTGTGTTGTTCAGATCTTCTACATTCTTGTTAATTTTTGGCCTGCTTTCTGTATCAACATGAAGAGGTGTATTATCGATAAAATTTACCAGTGATGATAGATTTGTTCATTATCTCCTTGTAATTCTGTCAATTTTTGCTTTATGTATTTTAAGGCAATATAGTTAGCTGCAGACAGACATAAAATTGTTCTGTCTTCCTGGTGGATTATTCCTTTTATCAATATTCTGTGATGCTCTTTATCCCTAATAATGCTCTTTGCTTTAAAGTATGTTTTACTTTACATTAACATAGCTACATCAACTTTGATTAGTATTTGCCTGGCATATCTTTTTCCATTACTTTCTATGCTTTTATGTTTTAGGTATGACTTTTATAAACAGAATTTAGATAAATTTTGGATTTTTAAATGCAACAAAGATTCTCACATGTTTTCATCCAGTTATATTTATTGTGATTAATGATACACTTGGATTTATTTATATCACCTTATCATGGGATTTCTGTCTTATTCTGCTTTTTTCCTAAGTTTCTTTTTCTCCTTTCTTGCCACTTTTTTCTATTAGTCAGTTTTCAAAATTCTCTTTTCCTCCTGCTGATTTGGAATTATATATACTGTTTGTTTTACTTCAAATGTCTAAAGTTTCTCAATAGTTCTCCCCCCTTAACACGATTCAAAGACATAGAAAGTTTTAACTAAACTATGCCTCTCCAACATTGTTTTCATACCCCCAAATTATTCATCCTCCTCATTATTGTTTTTTCATGACCGATGCTATTTAGATCTACCCACATGTCTACCAATTCTTCGCTCGCCATTCCTTTATCCACATTAGTGCTTCCTTTCTGAAGTGCATTCTTTAGTATTTCTTTCAGTGACAGTCTGTGAGTTCTTGATTCTCTCAGTTCATTCCTGGAAATGTTTTTATTGCCCTCACTCTTGAATAATAATTTAGCTGGGCTTAGAAATCTAGGTTGACAGATATTTTCCTTCAGAACTTTGAAGATATTACTTACTGTTTTCTGGACTATATTTCATAATTTAAAAGTCTGCTGTCTATCTCATTGTTGTTCCTTTGGAGATAATCTATCTTTTCTCTCTGGTAGTTTTAAAGATTCTTCTCTTTGTTTCGGGTGTTCTGCAGTTTGATTATAATGTGTCTGCATATAGATTTAATTTTATTTATTTTATTTGGCACTTGTTCTTAAATCTTTCATCGGTCCTGGAAAATCCTCTGCCATTATGTACTCAGGTATTTCCTTTCTCCCATTCTCACTATTTTCCTTCTAGAACTCCTCTTAGATTAAGGTTGGACCTTTCTTTATTTTATGTAGATCATTTTAAAAGTCTTTATTGAATTTGTTACAATGTTGCTTCTGTTTTATGTTTTGGTTTTTTGGCCACGAGGTGTGTGGGATCTTAGCTCCCCAACCCAGGATCGAACCCACACCCCCTGCATTGGAAGGCGAAGTCCCAACCGCTGGGTTGCCAGGGAAGTCCCTGGACCTTTCATTCTATCCTCCATGTTTTTCAGCCTCTCAGACATATTTTCCATCTCTATTTTTCCTTAACATTGGATAATTTTCTCAAATCTATTATCCCCTAGCTCAATGATTCTCAGGATTCTAATCTTGCTGGTGATTGTGTCCACTGACTCTCACTCATGGTAGATCATTTAATCTTGTGGGTTTTTTTCACTTTTTTTGAATTTTTGAATTTTAGAATTTTATTTATTTTTTTATACAGCAGATTTTCATTAGTTATCCATTTTATACATATTAGTATATACATGTCAATACCAATCTCCCAATTCATCACACCACCACCACCACCACCCCACTTTCCCCCCTTGGTGTCCATACGTTTGTTCTCTAAATCTTGTAGGCTTTTTAAAATTGAAATATCTTCTTTAATTGGGCTTTAAAAACATTCTGAGAAAAAATTTTACAGTCTGTGTTGTGGGAGCAGCCCTTCAAAGCAGTTTCACCTTTGCTTCTTCCAAGAACCTCAGTGTACAGGTTCCTTGGTCATGCAGGTAGGATAAATTAAAACCCAAAGCTCACATGAGTTCCAGACCTGTACTTTAAATTCTCAGAGGAAATTTTTTCTTCCATCTTTGATTTAGTCAGTGAGATAAACTTGCTTGTTTCCCTATGCCAAAGATGCAGATTTTTTTCTACTCCAAACTTTTATACAGAGTACAGCCCTCCCAGGGGACCTTTATGATGAAACCCTTGGGCCCAAGACCTCGTCTCCTGTCCCTGTGGTTCTTAAAAGTTGAGACTCCCTTCCCTGCTTGATTTTAAAGACTTAATGTGCAAAAAAAATTTTTTAACCTCATTAATAATGTTTTATATAGACTACATATTAAAATGACATTTTGACATATTGGGTTGAATAAAATTTATTATTAAAACTAAAAAAACCCTAAAAAACTAAAAAACAAAACAAAACAAAACCTCCCTTCTCAGGGTAACCACAACTCCCACTCACAAGATTACAACTCTGATTTTCCATTTCCTCTTCATTTCTGGGGTCTGGGAGTTTTCCTTGATTTCTTGTGAACTCAGTTATGCAATTTAAAAAATGTTTGTGTATATATATATATATATATATATATATATATATATTATTATTATTTTTTTTTTTTTGCGGTACGCGGGCCTCTCACTGTTGTGGCCTCTCCAGTTGTGGAGCACAGGCTCTGGACACTCAGGCTCAGCGGCCATAGCTCACGGGCCCAGCCGCTCTGTGGCATGTGGGATCTTCCTGGATCGGGGCACGAACCCGTGTCCCCCGCATTGGCAGGTGGACTCTCAACCACTGTGCCACCAGGGAAGCCCTGTTTGTATTTTTTTATCTTGCACTCATAGAGGTCTGTATCAAAAGGGTTTTTCAGTTAGTTTAATTTGCCATGGCCAGTCAGCTTTCTTAATTTAGCAACGTATTTTTAGTATCTTCCCATGTTAATATTCTTCAACACAACTGTTGTAGATTGAATTTCCCAGAAAACAGACTCCAACTCGGCAAAAGTATATTAGAGAGTGCTCTTGAGATCAACACCTGTTGAAGGAAGGAAAGGAAACAATATTGGACAAAGAGAGAAGTTGGGCTGCAAAGCAGTCATAGGGCCTTAGCAGACCACATAGGGAGCTCTGAATCTGGAATAATCTCCCAGAATTGTCCCCAGGTGGAGCAAGGAGGCTGAACCTTTATATTCCAGCATTGACTGGTCATTGAATGCAAACTGCACCTTGGAAGAGAGTGTTAACCTTGGGATAGGTCACTCTCTTGGGCTGAGTTCCCAGAAAAGGCTGACAGCTGAGGATAATCTGCCAGCAGCTCTGCTAGCTGCTGGAGGAATAAGGCCTTCTGTCTTGAAGCAGGATCTGTATGCACATAATAGTGTCCACTACAATGATTTTTAATGGTTTCAATATCCCATCACATGTATATAATACAATTTACTGATTCTAAATATCCAATAATAATGGATTGGCTGTTTCTAATTTTTCCTATATCAATAATACTGATATGAGCATTATTATACATTCTCTTTGTTTACATCTCATACTTTTTTCCTTAGGTTAAATTCCTAGAAGTGAAATTATTAAGATATACACATTTAAAAATATTTTTATAAGTTTAGCCAACTTGCTTATCAAAATGCTTATACTAGTGTATACTTCCCCCAACAATATATGAGTACCCATTTCTCTACACTCAAAGAAATCCTGAAAGTCATCATGCCTTTGCATCATTTCCAATTTAATAAGGAAAAATAGCATCATGTCATTCTGACAAATACCCTTCTTCGACATTGTTTTGTGTTGGTTTCCACCTATTGATAGTGATGCTATCAGCTAGGAATGCCTGTGGCTCTTACCTGGGACTATGCTACCTGTGAGGTGCCCCCATAGACAGTTCCCCAGCTGGCCCTTGTGGTTCTTATTACGATTGCAAGACCCACTTCTGCAACAACCATCAGTAAACTTTGAAAAAATGAGATATGTTACTTACACATTCTGGACAGTACACAGCATGTCCGAGGGCCACACGGAGAGGTCATGAGTAAAAAGATATTGTGTGGACCTGGGGTTCTGCCTTTATTGGGTTCAAGTGTGAAGTGTCCAAGGTTTCCCTTGATTCACCCTTTATTGGTGAATTTAAAACATAAGAGCAGGAATTAAATCACAGGAAGGGAAAAGTAATGGGTCAGTTATCTAGGTCACCCAGGGCTTTCTAAAAGGGGAACTTCACAGGCAGGGTGGCCTGACTCTGTATCTACTTGTGCAACTGGCAGTGTGTTTATCGAAGACAGATGTCTTTGAAATGGATGCCTCAAAACTCAAAAGCTTAATGTCAGGCACTTATATTACAATCAAAAAAGCTAATTGTTGGGCATTTACACTATGGACATACTAGTGAAGTTAAACAATTTTAGCTTCTTATGTTCTTGTTTTGAGGACTGTTTTTTCTTCTGATCATTTTTCTATAAGAATATTTAACTTTTTCTTATTGATTTGTCAAATTTGGTTATTTGTAATATATATTTTACAAATATTGCCCCCAGAATGTTCTTTACCTTTTAATTTTGTTTATAATATTTTAATAGGAATTTTTTTATTTTTATGTAGTATATTTGTAGAAAGATTATCCACTTTTAAAAAAAATTATTTTTGGCTGCTTTGGTTCTTCATTGCTGCTCACAGGCTTTTTCTAGTTGCATCAGTGGGGGCTACTCTTCCTTGTGGCGTGCAGGCTTCTCACTGTGGTGGCTTCTCGTATTGTGGAGCATGGTCTCTAGGCACGCGGGCTTCAGTAGTTGTGGCATGCGGGCTCAGTAGTTGTAGCTTGCAGGCTCTAGAGCGTAGGCTCAGTAGTTGTGGTGCATGGGCTTAGTTGCTCTGTGGCATGTGGGATCTTCCCGGACAAGGGCTTGAACCCGTGTCCACTGCATTGACAAGCAGATTCTTAACCACTGCACCACCAGGGAAGTCCCTTTACTTATTTTTATTTTGGTGATTTTAAGGCTTCATCTTCTACTTTTAAACTGTATCCATCTGGAGTTTATTTTAGAACAATTAATTTTTAGTCTCCTAATACTAGACTTGAGCATTATAAAATACATTTAAAACATTCACTGTCACACTCTGGCTTCTCCCATTTAATTTTACCATGAAATCATCCATAAATTATGCTGTGAGAAGAGCAGTTGATGATTTGTAATATATTACAAAGTAACAGAATTTGAGTGCAATGCACTTTTAGTCAACTCTTCTGACAAGATAATTTTGCAATGTTTCTATTTGAGTTTAAAATACATTCACATATGTATGAATAGGTCTTACACTGAATTTATGCTAGTACAAATTTAAGAGGCTTCATTGTGAACACCCAACTAGAGAGGCGCTGGAAAGCAACCTTTTTTCCTCATCCTGCCTAGCTGTTTATTGTTTTTTTTTTTTTGTTTCATACTCCATGCAGTAAAGGACAATATCACCCTTCTTCCTAAGCAGTGTTTTTATCTAAATATATTGTCTAAATATTCCCACATTCAGGAGTGGTATGGGGGAGAGGGGAGTTGAACAGATAGGTAGTAAGGGCAAAGCTAATTTTTTGTTTACAACATTTAACTTATAGATTACTCTGAGTACAGGGAAAGGCAAGGCCAAGGTTAACATGGAATCTTTATGCAAATAAGAAAAAGATCCCCTGCCTCACGCATTGACAAAAAGGCCCCCCAAAAGCACCCTCCACAAAAAGACCAGTAACAGAAAGGCACACTCCCCAAAAGCCAATTAAGAGGAGGCACTATACAGTGCCTATCCTGAATTTTTGGCTCAACTTGCTCCCTTTTACTCAATGCCTTTGGCCTTAGACAACTTCAGGCAGTCCTTCTTTCTCTGCATCCTCCATTTTTTTCCTCGCTGCACTATAGACTTTAAAACTCAGTTGAGGAATATGAATAAAGCCTATAGTTCAGTTAATATTATTGTACCAATGCTAGCTCTTCAGCTTTGATAATTGTACTATGGTAACACAAGATAGTTACATTAAGGGAAGGTAGGTAAACTATGAAAACTGTCTACACAATTTCTGATGCTTCTTGTGAGTCTAAAACTATTTCAAAATAAAAAGTTTGTTTAAAAAAGTAAGTAAAGGAGAAAATCAGCTGCAAAATTATATTCAGAGCATCACTGCTCTTTCTGCCTTTGCAGCTTGGGACTTTATTTTTTTGCCATTTTCACCTGTGCAGTGTTTCAAGTTTTGGTGAATATACTCCACCAAGCAGGGAGTCTGTTTGTAGATGACAGCTGGTTTTATTTCACAAATACAACCTGTTCAACATAAAGACATAAAGAAACAATGAGCTCAGTCTCAATTCCAGTAACGTTGGTAAGTGAACTTCTTTGCTAGACATTGTAGAGGTGGTGTATAGAAGTATACAGTCAAAAAATCTACAGTTTATTTTGGAAAATATGAGTAGCATGTGATACAAAAGCAATATACATATATATATATATATATATATATATGTTATATTGCAGGATGTTAGCAAAAATGGTAGTGTAAGGACCACCGAAAATCCTCTTCTCCATAAAAGCAATGAGAAAACTAGGAAAAATTCTCAAGAATTGACTGAGAACTCTAGAAATTAACAAAAAGCTTGCAACGATCCAGGGAATGTTTAAGGAAAATAGCTGAATCTGAGTAAAAATAGCAAGATTTGTGGCATTTTAATTTACCGTATTCCCACCTCCACCTTCTCCCTGATTCCACAGTAACTTTGAAAATCAATGGGCCACAATCATGGTGAAAACAAGCAGCCTGGAGACCACTGGAGGGAGCAAAATGAGGTTGGAGATTGTAATGGTTAATTCTATGTCTCAACATGACTGGGTCACAAAGTGTCCAGATATTTGGCTAATCATTATTTCTGGGTATGTCTGTGAGGATATTTCTGGATGAAATTAGCATTTTGAACCTGTGGATTCAGTAAAGCAGTTTGCCCTCCCCAGAGTGAGTGGCATCATCTAATACATTAAGGGCCTAAATAAACAAAAAAGTGAAGGAAGGAAGAATTCGGCACTTCCTGCCTGATTGCTTGAGCTGGAACATCAATCTTTTCTTGTCCCCTGTGTACCTGTGGTTCTCAGGCCTTCAGACCCAGACTGGAATTTACACCATTGGTTCTCCTGGTTCTCAAGCCTTAGGACTCAGACTGAAATATACCACTGGCTTTCCTGGGTCTCCAGTTTGCAGATGGCAGATCATGGGATTTCTCAGCCTCCATAACCATGTGAGCCAATTCCTTATAATAAATCTACATCTCTAACTATATACACATATATATATCTCTTATTGGTTCTGTTTCTCTAGAGCACCCTAACTAATGCAGAGCTCCTTCAAATTTCCATGCCCAGTATTACTCTGATACCTAAATAAGACAAATACATCACAAGAAAAGAAAACTACAGACCGATATTCTTTATGAATATAGATGTAAAAGTTCTCAACAAAATAGTAGCAAACTAAATCTAGCAACATATCAAAAGGATCATATGCCATGACTGAGTGGGATTTATCTGAGGAATGGAAGGTTGGTTCAACATATGAAAATCAATCGATGTAAAGAGTCATGTACCACAGTTTTCATTGCAGCACTATTTAAAATAGCCAGGACATGGAAGCAACCTAAGTGTCCATCAACAGATGAATGGATAAAGAAGATGTGGCACACATATACAATGGAATATTACTCAGCCATAAAAGGAAACGAAATTGAGTTATTTGTAGTGAGGTGGATGGACCTAGAGTCGGTCATACAGAGTGAAGTAAGTCAGAAAGAGAAAAACAAATACTGTATGCTAACACATATATATGGAATCTAAAAAAAAAAAAGGTTCTGAAGAACCTAGGGGCAGGACAGGAATAAAGATGTAGGCATAGAGAATGGACTTGAGGACATGGGGAGGGGGAAGGGTAAGCTGGGATGAAGTGAGAGAGTGGCATGGACATATATACACCACCAAATGTAAAATAGATAGCTAGGGGGAAGCAGCCGCATAGCACAGGGAAATCAGCTCGGTGCTTTGTGACCACCTAGAGGGGTGGGATAGGGAGGGTGGGAGAGAGGTCAAGAGGGAGGGGATATGGGGATATATGTATACATATAGCTGAGTCACTTTGTTATACAGCAGAAACTAATACAACATTGTAAAGCAATTATAGTCCAATAAAGATGTTAGAAAAAAAAAGAAAGTCAATCAATGTAACACAGCATATTAATAAAATAGAGGACAAAAACCACATGATCATCTCAACAGATACAGGAAAAGCATTTGACAAAATTAAATACCTTTCATGACAAAAACACTCAAAAATTATAAATAGAAGGAAATTTCCTCACCCTAATAAAGGGCATCTATGAAAAACCCACAGCCAACATACTTAATGGTGAAAGGCAGAAAGTTTTCCCCTTAAGATCTGGAACAAGACGAGGAGGTCCACTCTTACCACTTCTATTCAACAGTTAAGTGGATGTTCTAACCAGGGCAATTAGGCAAGTAAAAGAGATAAGAGACATCCAGATTGGAAAAGAAGAAATAAAACTATTGCAGAAAACATGATCTTGTACACAGAACAAAATCTACAGAATTTTGTATATAGAAAAACCCAAATATCCCTCAAAAAACCTCTTAAAGCTAATAAATGAGTTTACCAAAGCTGTAGGAAATAATATCAACATACAAAAATTTGTTATATTTCTATACACTGGCCACATATGACAAAGAATATAGAGCTTACTGAATTAGTTCAGAAAATTCACTGAACAAGCAAACAACTACAAAAAACAACTACAAAAACCAGCAATAAAAATAAACCCAAGGGGGAGGGAGCAACATAATTTCTAGGATTGTCAAATTATATTATTCAAAATATCCAGTATTGGGACTTCCCTGGTGGTCCAGTGGTTAAGACTCCATGCTTCCACTGAGGGGGCATGGATTTGATCCCTGGTCAGGGAACTAAGATCCCACATGCCACGTGGTGTGGCCAAAAAACATATATATATATATATATATATATATATATATATCCAGTATTTAATGAAAAATTATGAAACATGAAAAAAATCCTATGGCCATAACACAGGAAGAACACCAAGCAATAGAAACTGTCCATGAGTAGGCCCAGACATTGGCAATACTAGATATAAACTTTTAATCAGCTATTTTAAATATGTTCAAAGAAGTAAAAGAAACAATTTCTAAAGAAACTAAAGAAAATTATGAGAATAGTGTCTCTTTATATAGACAGTATAAAGAGATAGCAATTATAAAACTGAATCAAATAGAAATACTGGAGTTCAAAAGTACAATAAGTGAAATAAAAATTTCACTAGAGGGGCTCAAACAGCATATTAGAACAGAAGAGTCAATGAATATGATGACAGATCAATTGAAATTATCAAGTATGAGGAGCAGCAAGAAAAAAGAATGAAGAAAACTGAACAGAAACTCAGAGAACTGTGGGATATGATGAAGCATACCAACATACATATACTGTGAGTCCCAGAAGGAAAGGAAAAAAATAAAAGGAGGCAGAAAGAATATTTGAAGAAATATGACTGAAAAACTCCCAAATTTGATGAAACACATTACATATAAAAGAGACTCAATGAAATCAAAGTAGGACAAACTAAGATATCCACACTGAGACACATCATAATCAAACTGTCAAAAGACAAAGAATTTTGAAAGCAGGAAGAGACAAATGAGTAAGCATACACAAGAGCTCCTCAATAAGATTAGCAACTGATTTCTCACCAAAAACCATGGAAGTAAGAAGGAAGTGGGATGACATATTAAAAGTGCTGGAAGAAAAAATTTTAAAGGTCAACCAAGTATTCTATATCTGGCAAAACTACCTTCAAAGTAAAGGAAAAAGTAAGAGAGACCAAAACTGAAAGAGTTCATCTCTAGCAGAACTGTTCTCCAAGAATACTAAATGGAGTTTTTCAGGCTGAAATAAAAGGACACGAGATATTAACTTGAATCAACATGAAGAAATAAAGAAAGCTCACAAATAAGTACATAGGAAAATATAAAAGACAGCACAAATGTATTCTTTGCATGTAACTACATTTTTTCATATCTGATTTAAAAGACAACTTCATAAAGCAAAAATTATAAATCTATGTTGATGAACACAATATATAAAGATGTAATTTGTGACAATAATATGGACAGAAGAGGGGTGGATGAAGCAATGTAGGAGCAGATTTTTACATTATTGAAATTCCATTGGTTATAATCTAAACTATTTTGATATAGATTATGAGGTTAATTATACTCCCCAGAGTCACCACAAATATACTCAAAAATATATATATAGTGGGGAAAAAAGACAAGGAATTAAAATAATACACTAGAAAATATCTATTTAACACAAAAGAATGAAGTAATTGAGAAATAACAAAGCAAAAAGGCATGAGACACATAGAAAAAATAGCTAAATGGTAGGCATAAATCCCATCTTAACAGTTATTATATTAAATATGAATGAATTAAACTCTCCAATCAAAAGGTAGAGATTAGCAGAATGGATAAAAATTAAAATCCAACTGGAGGGCTTCCCTGGTGGCACAGTGTTTAAGAATCCATCTGCCAACACAGGGGACACCAGTTTGAGCCTTGGTCTGGGAAGATCCCACATGCCGCGGAGCAACTAAGCCTGTGCGCAACAACTACTGAGCCTGAACTCTAGAGCCTGTGAGCCACAACTACTGAGCCCACGAGCCACAATTACTGAAGCCCGCACGCCTAGAGCCCATGCTCTGCAACAAAGGAAGCCTCCGCAATGAGAAGCCTGCGCACCGCAATGAAGAGTAGCCCCTGCTTGACGAAACTAGAGAAAGCCAGCACGCAGCAACAAAGACCCAATGCAGCCAAAAATAAATAAACAAAAATAAAATCTATATTTTAAAAAAATCCAACTGGATTCTGTCTTCAAGAGACTCATTTTATTTTATTTTATTTTATTTATTTATTAGCCACACTGTGTGGCATGCAGGATCTTCCCCAACAGGGATTGAACTCATGCCCCTTGCACTGGAAGCACAGAGTCTTAACCACCAGACTGCCAGGAAAGTCCAAGAGACTCATTTTAGAATCAAAGATAAATAGATGTTGAATGTAAAAGTAGGGGGAAAGATATAACACACAAACAGTAACCAAAAGATTGCTGGAGTGGCTGACTAATAATAGACAAAATAGACATGAAGACAAACATTATTTAGAGAGACAAAGTAAGACATTTCATAAGGACAAAATGATTAATCCAAAACGAAGATATAACAATTACAAATATATATGTACCTAACAACAGAAATCCAAAGCACTTGAAATATATACAGACAGATTGAAGGGGAAGATAGACAATTCAACAAGAGTAGTTGGAGATTTTAACACACCATTATCAATTATGGGTAGAATAACTAGACAGAAGATCAGCAAGGATATAGAAAACTTGTACAACACTATTAACCAAGCAGACATGACAAACATCAGAACAACGTGCCCCCTAATAACAAGAGAATATGCATTCTTCTCAAGTGTACATGGAACATACTTCAGGATAGAAGATATGTTAAGCTATAAAATAAGTGTCAATCAGCCTCTTCAATAAGTGGTGCTGGGAAAACTGGACAGCTACGTGTAAAAGAATGAAATTAGAACACTCCCTAACACCATACACAAAAATAAACTCAAAATGGATTAAAGACCTAAATGTAAGGCCAGAAACTATCAAACTCTTAGAGGAAAGCATAGGCAGAACACTGTATGACATAAATCACAGCAAGATCCTTTTTGACCCACTTCCTAGAGTAATGGAAATAAAAACAAAAATAAACAAATGGGACCTGATCAAACTTAAAAGCTTTTGCACAGCAAAGGAAACCATAAACAAGACAAAAAGACAACCCTCAGATTGGGAGAAAATATTTGCAAATGAAGCAACTGACAAAGGAATAATCTCCAAAATTTACAAGCAGCTCATGCAGCTCAATAACAAAAAAACAAACAACCCAATCCAAAAATGGGCAGAAGACCTAAATAGACATTTCTCCAAAGAAAATGTACAGATTGCCAACAAACACATGAAAGGATGCTCAACATCACTAATCATTAGAGAAATGCAAATCTAAACCACAGTAAGGTATCACTCACACCAGTCAGAATGGCCATCATCAAAAAATCTAGAAACAATAAATGCTGGAGAGGGTGTGGAGAAAAGGGAACCCTCTTGCACTGCTGGTGGGAATGTGAATTGGTACAGCCACTATGGAGAACAGTATGGAGGTTCCTTAAAAAGCTAAAAATGGAACTACCATATGACCCAGCAATCCCACTACTGGGCATATACCTTGAGAAAACCATAATTTAAAAAGAGTCATGCACTCCAGTGTTCACTGCAGCACTATTTACAATAGCCAGGACATGGAAGCAACCTAAGTGTCCATCATCGGATGAATGGATAAAGAAGATGTGGCACATATATACAATGGAATATTACTCAGCCATAAAAAGAAATGAAATTGAGTTATTTGTAGTGAGGTGGATGGACCTAGAGTCTGTCATACAGAGTGAAGTAAGTCAGAAAGAGAAGAACAAATACCATATCCTAACACATATATATGGAGTCTAAAAAAAAAAGGTTCTGAAGAACCTAGGGGCAGGACAGGAATAAAGACACAGACGTAGAGAATGGACTTGAGGTCACAGGGAGGGGGAAGGGTAAGCTGGGATGAAGTGAGAAAGTGGCATGGACAAATATACACTACCAGATGTAAAATAGATAGCTAGTGGGAAGCAGCCACATAGCACAGGGAGATCAGCTCGGTGCTTTGTGACCACCTAGAGAGGTGGGATAGGGAAGGTGGGAGGGAGATGCACGAGGGAGGAGATATGGGGATATATGTATATGTACAGCTGATTCACTTTGTTATAAAGCAGAAACTAACACACCATTGTAAAGCAATTATACTCCAGTAAAAATATTCAAAAAAAGAATCAACAAAAAGAGTAATTCAAGTCTTGCTGTTCTGTGACTAAGATGTATAGAAATGTGGCAAAATTCTATAATTTTCATGATAGAAAAGTACAGACTAAAACTAGAATTGCATATGATAGCATGATTTAAGTAGCTCATTACAGATATATTGTACAGTTGGTTCTTGTCTGAAGTCTTTCTGAATATGTGCTAATTTCTGGGGAATATTATCAATTTCAACTGAATTTTGAATTGAAATTTAAGGACACAAAGGTATTTCAGGTGGGAAGAAAGTTCTAGATGTTGCTGCCAAAACTATATTATAGCTTAAAATAGAATTTAATTTTAAAAACTTAAAAGAAATAAGATTTTGAACATAATCTTTTGCCCATATTGGAAACTTACTATTTTATATTATACAATAAGTAGGACATAATAAATGACAAAACACATTTCAAAAAAAGTGTCAATATATTTAAGAATATTTATTTATTTATTTACTTATTTATTTATTATTGAGGTATAGCTGTTTTAGAATGTTCTGTTAGTTTCTTCAGTACAGTGAAGTGGAGTTCCCTGTGCTATACAGCAGGTTCTTATTAGTTATCTATTTTATACATATTAGTGTATATATGTCAATCCCAATCTCCCAATTCATCCAACCCCCCACCTCCCACCTCCCACCCCTTGCTTTCCCCCCTTGGTACCCATACATTTTTTCTCTACATCTGTGTCTCTATTTCTTCCATGCAAACTAGTTCATCTGCACCATTTTTCTAGATTCCATATATATGTGTTAATATACGATATTTGTTTTTCTCTTTCTGACTTACTTCACTCTAGGTCCATCCACGTCTCTACAAATGACCCAATTTCGTTCCTTTTTATGGTTAATATTCCATTGCATATATGTACCACATCTTCTTTATCCATTCGTCTGTTGATGGACATTTAGGTTGCTTCCATGACCTAGCTGTTGTAAATAGGGCTGCAATGAATATTGGGGTGCATGTGTCTTTTTGAATTATGGTTTTCTCTGGGTATATGCCCAGTAGTGGGATTGCTGGGTCATATACTAATTCTATTTTTAATTTTTTTAAGGGACCACCATACTGTTCTCCATAGTGGCTGTAACAATTTACATTCCCACCAATAGTGCAAGAGGGCTCCCTTTTCTCCACACCCTCTCCAGCATTTATTGTTTCTAGATTTTCTGATGATGCTCATTCTAACAGGTGTGAGGTGATACCTCATTATAGTTTTGATTTGCATTTCTCTAATAATTAGTGATGCTGAGCAGCTTTTCATGTGCCTCTTGGCCATCTGTATGTCTTCTTTGGTGAAATGTCTATTTAGGTCTTCTGCCCATTTTTTGATTGGGTTGTTTGTTTTTTGATATTGAGCTGCATGAACTGTTTACATATTTGGAGATTAGTCCTTTGTCAGTTGCTTCATTTGCAAATATATTCTCCTATTCTGAGGGTTGTCTTTTCATCTTGTTTATGGTTTCCTTTGCTGTGCAAAAGCTCTTAAGTTTCATTAGGTCCCAATTGTTTATTTTCGTTTTTATTTCCATCACTCTAGGAGGTGGGTCAGAAAAGATCTTGCTGTGATTTATGTCAAAGGGTCTTCTTCTTATGTTTTCCTCTAAGAGTTTTATAGTGCCCAGTCTTACACTTAGGTCTTTAATCCATTTTGAGTTTATTTTTGTGTATGGTGTTAGGGAGTGTTCTAATTTCATTCTTTTACATGTAGCTGTCCAGTTTTCCCAGCACAACTTATTGAAGAGACTGTCTTTTCTCCATTGTATATCCTTGCCTCTTTTGTCATAGATTAGTTGACCATAGATGTGTGGGTTTATCTCTGGGCTTTCTATCCTGTTCCATTGATCTATATTTCTGTTTTTGTGCCAGTACCATATTATCTTGATTACTGTAGCTTTGTAGTATAGTCTGAAGTCAGGCAGTGTGATTCCTCTACCTCCATTTTGTTCCCTCAAGACTGCTTTGACTATTCAGGGTCTTTTGTGTCTCCATACAAATTTTAAGATTTCTTGTTCTAGTTCCATAAAAAATGCCACTGGTAATTTAATAGAGATTGCATTGAATCTGTAGATTGCTTTAGGTAGTATAGTCATTTTCACAATATTGATTTTTACAACCCAATAACATGGTATATCTCTCCATCTGTTTGTGTCATCTTTGATTTCTTTCATCAGTGTCTTACAGTTTTCTGAGTACAGGTCTTTTACCTCCTTAGGTAGGTTTATTCCTAGGTATTTTATTCTTTTTGTCGCAATGTTGAATGGGATTGTTTCCTTAATTTCTCTTTCTCATATTTAATTGTTAGTGTATAGGGATGCAAGCGATTTCTATGCATTAATTTTGTATCCTGCAACTTTACCAAATTCACTGATTAACTCTAATAGTTTTCTGGTGGCATCTTTAGCATTCTCTATGTATAGTATCATGTCATCTGCAAACAGTGACAGCTTTACGTCTCTTTTCCAATTTGTATTCCTTTCACTTCTTCTCTGATTTCTGTGGCTAAGACTCCCAAAACTATGTTGAATAATAGTGGTGAGAGTGGACATCCCTGTCTTGTTCCTGATCTTAGAGGAAATGCTCTCAATTTTTCACCTTTGAGAATGATGTTTGTTGTGGGTTTGTCATATATGACCTTTATTATGTTGAGGTAGGTTCCCTCTATGCCCACTCTCTTGAGAGTTTTTTATCATAAACTGGTGTTGAATTCTGTCAAAAGATTTTTCTGCATCTCTTGAGATGATCATATCGTTTTTATTCTTCCATTTGTTAATATGGTGTATCACATTGATTGCTTTGCGTATATTGAAGAAGCCTTGCATACCTGGGATAAATCCCACTTGATCATGGTGTATGATCCTTTTAATGTGTTGTTGAATTCTGTTTGCTAGTATTTTGTTGAGGATTTTTGCATCTATATTCATCAGTGATATTGGTCTGTAATTTTCTTTTGTTGTAGTATCTTTATCTGGTTTTGGTATGAGGGTGATGGTGGTCTTGTAGAATGAGTTTAGGAGTGTTCCTTCCTCTGCAGTTTTTCAGAAGATTTTGAGAAGGATGGGTGTTAACTCTTCTCTAAATGTTTGATAGAATTCACCTTTGAAGCCATCTGGTCCTGGACTTTTGTTTGTTGGAAGATTTTTAATCACAATTTAAATTTCATTACTTGTGATTGGTCTGTTCATGTTTTCTATTTCTTCCTGGTTCAATCTTGGAAGGTTATACCTTTCTAAGAATTTGTCCATTTCTTCCAGGTTGTCCATTTTATTGGCATAGAGTTGCTTGTAGTAGTCTCTTAGGATGCTTTGTATTTCTACGGTGTCTGTTGTAACTTCTTTTTCATTTCTAATTTTACTGATTTGAGTCCTCTCCCTCTTTTTCTTGATGAGTCTGGCTAAAGATTTATCAATTTTGTTTATCTCCTCAAAGAACCAACTTTTAGTTTTATTGATCTTTTCTGTTGCTTTTCTTGTTTCTATTTCATTTTTTTCTGCTCTGATCTTTACAATTTCTTTCCTTCTACTAACGTTGGGTTTTGTTTGTTCTTCTTTCTCTAGTTCCTTTAGGTGTAAGGTTAGATTGTTTATTTGAGATGTTTCTTGTTTCTTGAGGTAGGTTTTTGTTGCTATAAACTTCCCTCTTAGAACTGCTTTTGCTGCATCCCATAGGTTTTGGATCATTGTGTTTTCATTGTCATTTTTCTCTAGGTATTTTTTGATTTCCTCTTTGATTTCTTCAGTGATCTCTTGGTTATTTAGTAACATATTGTTTAGCCTCCATGTGTTCATGTTTTTTACTTTTTTTCGCTAAAATTTACTTCTAATTTCATAGCATTGTTGCCACAAAAGATGCTTGATATGATTTCAATTTTCCTAAATTTACCAAGGCTTGATTTGTGACCCAAGATATGATCTATCCTGGAGAATGTTCCTTGTGCACTTGAGAAGAAGTTTAATCTGCTGTTTTAGGATGGAATGTCCTACAAATATCAATTTAATCTATCTGGCCTATTGTGTCATTTAAAGTTTGTGTTTTCTTATTAATTCTCTATCTGGATGACCTGTTCATTGGTGTAACTGAGGTGTTAAAGTCCCCCACTATTATTGTGTTACTGTCAATTTCCTCTTTTATAGCTAGTAGCATTTGCCTTATATTGAGGTGCTCCTATGTTGGGTGCATATATATTTAAAATTGTTATATCTTCCTCTTGGATTGATCCCTTGATCATTATGTAGTGTTCTTCTTTGTCTCTTGTAATAGTCTTTATTTTAAAGTCTACTTTGTCTGATATGAGAATTGCTACTCCAGCTTTCTTTTGATTTCCATTTGCATGGCATATCTTTTTCCATCCCCTCACTTTCAGTCTGTATGTGTCCCTAGGTCTGAAGTGGGTCTCTTGTATACAGCATATATATGGGTCTTGTTGGTGTATCCATTCAGCCAGTCTATGTCTTTTGGTTGGAGCATTTAATCCATTCACATTTTATATTGTTATCGATATGTATGTTCCTATTGCCATTTCTTAATTGTTTTGGGTTTGTTTTTTTAGGTCCTTTTCTTCTCTTGTGTTTCCCACTTAGAGATCATTTAGCATTTGTTGTAGAGCTGTTTTGTGGTGTTGAATTCTCTTAGCTTTTGCTTGTCTGTAAAGCTTTTGATTTCTCCTTCAAATCTGAATGAGATCCTTGCTGGGTAGTGTATTCTTGGTTGTACGTTCTTCCCTTTCTTCACTTTAAATATATCATACTACTCCCTTGTTGCTTGCAAAATTTCTGGAGAGAAATCAGCTGTTAACCTTATGGGAGTTCCCGTGTATATTATTTGTTGTATTTCCCTTGTTGTTTTTAATAATTTTTCTTTGTCTTTAATTTTTGTCTATTTGATTACTATGTGTCTTGTTGTGTTTCTCCTGGGCTTTGTCCTGCCTGGGACTCTCTGCCCTTCCTGGCCTCGGGTGGCTATTTCTTTTCCCATGTTAGGGAAGTTTTTGACTCTAATCTTTTCAAATATTTTCTTGGGTCCTTTCTCTCTCTCCTCTTCTTCTGGGAACCCTATAATGCGAATGTTGGTGTGTCTAATGTTGTCCCAGAGGTCTCTTAGGCTGTCTTCATTTCTTTTCATTCTTTTTTCTTTATTCTGTTCCAGGCAGTGATTTCTACCTTTCTGTCTTCCAGGTCACTTATCCATTCTTCTGCCTCAGTTATTCTGCTATTGTTTCCTTCTAGTGTATTTTTCATTTAAGTTATTGTATTTTTCATCTCTGTTTGTTTGTTCTTTAATTCTTCTAGGTCTTTGTTAAACATTTCTTGCATCTTCTCAATCCTTGCCTCCATTCTTTTTCCGAAGTCCTGGATCATCTTCACTATCATTATTCTGAAATCTTTTTCTAGAAAGTTGCCTATCTCCACTTCATTTAGTATTTTTTCTGGGGTTTTATCTTGTTCCTTCATCTGGAACATAGTCCTCTGCCTTTTCATTTTGTCTATCTTTCTGTGATTGTGGTTTTTTTCCCATGGGCTTCAGGATTGTAGCTCTTCTTTCTTCTGCTGTCTGCCCTC
The DNA here is from genome assembly GCF_964165515.1 of Mesoplodon bidens. Lineage (NCBI taxonomy): Eukaryota > Metazoa > Chordata > Mammalia > Artiodactyla > Ziphiidae > Mesoplodon > Mesoplodon bidens. The sequence goes on along the minus strand of NC_138163.1, from coordinate 47,685,672 downwards.
TCAAGAGTATATAAATCATACAAAATATGTTTTCAACCACAGTGGAATGAAATTAGAAATCAATAACAGAAGGAAATTTGGGAAATTCACAAATATGTTGAATTAAACAACATATTTTTTAACAACCAAGGGATTAAAAAAATCACAAAGTACATAAGAAAATTCTTTCAGATGAATGAAAATGAATACACAACATTTCAAAACTTAGGAGATGAAATTTACCCAGTACTCGGAGGGAAATTTATAGTTGTAAATGCCTACATTAAAAAAAGAAGGTCTCAAACCAAAAACTTTACCTTCTACCTTGAGAAACACACACACACACAAAAGAACAAATTAAACCAAAAGCAAATAGAAGGAAGGAAATAACAAAGATTAAAGGAGAAATAAATAACATAGAGAATAGAAATACAATAGAGTAAATCAGTGAAACCAAAATTTTGTCTTTGAAAAGATAAACAAAATTGACATACCTTTAGCTAGACTGACCAATAAAAAAAAGAGAGAGAAGACTGACAGAACTAAAATTGGAATGAAAGAACGGATGTTACCAGCAACCTATATAGAAATAATTATTACAAGGGAATACTATGAATAATTGTATGTCACCAAATAAGATAAACTAGATGAAATGGGGAAATTCCTAAAAAACATGAAAACTACTGAAATTGATTTAAGAATAAGTAGCAAATCTGTTTAGACCTATAACAAGTAAAGAGATTGAACGAGTTATAAAACAATTTTCTCACAAAGAAAAACTCAAGATCAGATGGTGAATTCTGCCAGATGTCTAAAGAAAAATAAACACCTGTCCTTCTCAAACTTTCCAGGAAAATTGAAAGGAAGGGAAACTTCCTAACACGTTTTATGAAGTATTACTCTGACACAAAACACAAAGACATCACACAAAAAAATAAAACTAAAGACCAGTAACCCTTATGAATATAGAAGCAAAACACTCAGTAAATGCTAGCAATATGAACCCAACAACATAAAAAAAGGATTATATACCATGGCCAAGCAGGATTTATCCCATGAATATAAGGTTGGTTTAAACACTCAACAATCCAGAAATAGAAGGGAAATCCCTCAACCTGAAAAAGGGTGTTTATGAAAGACTCACAGCTTACATTATACCCAATGGTGAAAGACTGAAAGATTTTCCCTGGGAGACAGGAACAACACAAATATGTCCACTCTCACTCAACACTGTGCTGAAAGTTCTAACCAGAGCAATTCATCACAAAAAAGAAATACAAGTTATCCAAATTAGAAAAATCTATCTCTATTCACCTGTGGAATGATCTTATATACAGAAAATTCTAAAAAAAAAAAAAAAAATCCAGAGCTAGTAAATGAATTCAGCAAAGTTTCAGGATACAAGATCAACATACAAAACATTTTGTATTACTATACACTAGCAATGAACAATCTGAAAAAGGAATTAAGAAAACAGTTATACTGGGCTTCCCTGTTGGCACAGTGGTTGAGAGTCTGCCTGCCAGTGCAGGGGACATGGGTTCTTGCCCTGGTCCGGGAAGATCCCGCATGACACAGAGTGGCTGGGCCTGTGAGCCATGCCCGCTGAGCCTGCGTGTCCGGAGCCTGTGCTCCGCAACGGGAGAGGCCACAACAGTGAGAGGCCTGCATACTGCAAAAAAAAAAAAAAAACAGAAAAGAAAACAGTTAAACTTACAATAGGATCAAAAAGAATAAAATACTTGGGAATAAATATAACCAAGGAAGTGTAAGACTTATACACTGAAAGCTACAAAACATTGTTGAAAGAAATTAAGAAGACATAAACAAATGGAAAAACATATTATGTTCATGGATTAGAAGACAAAATATTGTTAAGATGACAATATCGCCTAAAGCTATCTACAGATTCAATGCAATCCCTATCAAAATGCAATTGCCTTTTTTTTGCAGAAATGAACAAGATTATCCTAGAACTTACATGGAATTTCAAGAGACCCTAAATAACCAAAATGGTCTTGAAAAAGGACAAAATTGTAGGAGTCACACTTCTCAATTTCAGAACTTACTACAAACTACAGTAATCAAAAGAGTTTGGCACTGGCATAAAGATAGACATGTAAGATCAATGAAATAGAATTGAGAGTCAGATAGAAACCCATACACTCTATGTATTTATTTCTCCTTTAACCAACACAAAATTGATTTTTGAAGAGGTGTCAAGATTGTGCAATGGGGAAATAATAGTCTCTCCAATAAATGGTCCTGGGGCAATTGAATAGCCACATACAAAAGAATGAAGGTGAACCCATACCTCACATCATATAAAAAATTAACTCAAAACAGAACAAAGACCTAAATCAAGAGCTAAAATTATATGGCTCTTAAAAGAAAACATAAAGGTAAAATCTGTATGACTTTGAATTTGGTAATGAATTATAATTAAATATGACAGAAACACAAATGATAAAAGAAAAAATACAAAAATTCAACTTTAACAAAATTGAAACTTTGGATCATCAAAGAACACTATCAAGGAACTGAAAAGACAACCCATAAATGAGAGAAAATATTTACAAATCATATATCTAATAAAGGTTTAGCATAAATATTATATATAAAGAACCCATACAACTTAACAACAAAAAAGACAACTCAATTTTTAAATGGGCAAAGGAGCTGAATAGATATTTATCCAAACAAAATATACCAGTGGCCAATAAGCACATGAAAAGATGCTCAACATCATTAGTCATTAGGGAAATGCAAATCAAAGCCATACTGAGATACCATCTCACACCTGGTAGGATGGCTATAACTAAAAAAAAAAAAAAGAAAAAGAAAATAACAAGTGTTGGCAAGGATGTGGAGAAATTGGAACCCTCACACATTGCTGGTAGGAATGTAAAGTAGGGCACCCACTGTGGAAAACATTTTGGCAGTTCTTCAAAAAGTTAAACATAGAGTTACCATCTGACCCACCAATTTCACTCCTAGAGAAATGAAAATATATGTCCACAAAAAAACTTGTACATTAATAGCAACATTATTCATAAGAGTGAAAAAACAGAAATAATTCAATTGCCCATCAACTGATGGATAGGGTATATCCATGCAATGGAATATTATTCAGTCATAAGAAGGAATATAGTATTGACACGTTGCAACATGGATGAACCTTGAAAACACAAAAAGCTATATAGTGTATGATTCCATTTCTATGAAATGTCCAGAATAGGCAAATCCATAGACACAGAAAGCAGATTAGTGGTTGCCAGGAGCTGGGAGTGGGGGAAGTGGAATGAACAGTGACTGTTTAATGGGTACAAGGTTTCTTTTTGACATGTTGAAAATGCTCTGGAGTTAGATATTGGTGATGGTTGCACAATATTGTGAATGCACTAAAAGCCATTGAATTGTACACTTAAAATGGTTACAATGGTGATTTATATGTGATGTGAACTTTACCTCAATTTAAAAAGATGTGTGGTACTGGCATAAGGATAGACATATAGATAATTGAGATATATTGTACATTGAGAAAGAACTGAGAGTCCAGTAATAAACCTGTACATCTGTGGTCAATTGATTTTCTACAAGGGTGTGCCAAGACCAATGAATGGGGAAAAGAGTCTTTTCTAAAATGAGGTGTCTATCACACTGCTAAAGATGAATTATGAAATGGGTTAAGGATGGAGGTCATGGCACCAGGAAACAGAAAAGTTTCTCAGGACGTGGTCCTTGGACAACTGAGTTCAGAATTAGTTGGGGAGTCTATTAAAATGCCAATTCCTGGGCTCTAATATAGTGAATCAAAATCTCAGCTATGATGCCCAGGAATCTGCATTTTAACTAGCTCCCTAGGTAATTCAAATGCATACTGAAGTCTGAGAACAACTGATATAAAGAATGACTTCATGGGTTTTAGAGCCAAAAGAACCTGGGTTCAAATCTTAGCTCTGCCAATGAGTAGTTTTACCTTCTCTTTTTAGGTATCACTGCCTACTCCTTGCCTTCATACCTGTGTTCCTATCTCACTGGCTTAGCTCTTACCCTCAGAGGTCATGGTTGGTTGCTTTGTTATGTACAGTAACCACAATGTAAATGAACAAACGAAGGTGCAAAATCTTAATGCAAAACCTGAGTCCTTCCTTCCAACACTCTCTCATCTCTCTTATCCCAATGCCTCCAACAATGCCCTGCACTCCGGGTCTGGTGCCCCCATATCTCCTTTTCATTGCATTATGAGTGGACTCATCTTCCTGTTGGGGATGGGAGACATGAAAACAGAGAAACCTTCATAAAAGGAGCTTCAGCCTGAACTGGGCCTTGAAGAACAAGGCAGGATTTCCACAGGCAGAGATGGGAAAAGAAAGAATGTTCCAGAAGGAGACAAGGCCATACATTAATGTAAAGATAAAGAGTGGGGTTTCTATATGGATTGAATGTGTCACTGGGACCAATCAGGGGGCTAGGGCTGGGTTACTTTTTTATTGGTTGACTGATTTCCCTCCAGTTGTAGCTTACGTTCATTTTTCTGACCAATCACTAGTGGGGAGGGGGTTGCCCTTACTTACTTTGTTGTTGGTTGACCCTCAGCTCCCTTCCTTTGTAGCAACCCTAACTTCTGTGTACAAACTCCTAGTGCAAACCTGTGACCATTCCTGACGTTTCTCGCCTAGCTGCCCCAGTGTTAATATTCCCTTGAACCATGGCACTAATGCCTCGTCATAACTCCTCATGGTCACAGGAGAGGTCACATATTTAGGGTAGGGGACATGAAATCAAGAGAGCCTTCCCAGAGGAGGCTGTGTTTATACCAAGTTTTGAGGGATGAGGGACAGGATTTCCTCAGAGATGGAGGAAAAAGGCATCTCAAAAAGAGGTAATAATATGAAATTATTTATTCAAAAAGATTTATTGAGCACTCCTCCCATCAATCAATAATGCAACACAGGGCTTCCCTGGTGGCGCAGTGGTTGAGAGTCCACCTGCTGATGCAGGGGACACGGGTTCATGCCCCAGTCCGCGAAGATCCCACATGCCGCGGAGCGGCTGGGCCCGTGAGCCATGGCCATTGAGCCTGCGTGTCTGGAGCCTGTGCTCTGCAACGGGAGAGGCCACAACAGTGAGAGGCCCACATACTGCAAAAAAAAAAAAATTAAAATTAAAAAAAATAATAATGCAACACAATTTTTAGAGCACCTATAGGTGCTATGCTAGGCTCCTAGATGCTTGTTCACTCACTCAAATTTCCAGTTAACAAGACTTTGCTGATCACTTACCCATTATTGTACTCTGTAGCTTATGGAAGTGTGCCCCAAGGACTACCTGCACCACTCACCTGAGTGGCACCTTATATACTACCTTCTGTATCTTTGTTGCAGTGTTCTGGGCTCTACATAATCCTATCTTCAAAGCTACAGGCTTACCAGGCAACTACCTTCAGGGCATCAGGCTTCTCATCCTCTCCTCCAGCCTACCACCACCCCCAACTACTTAGTGCCTACTCACTACCAGGGTTTTTTTGTTAATTGAGGTTAAAATATATATAGCATAAAATGTTAACCATGTTTAAGTGTACAATTCAGTGCCATTAACTACATTCATATTTTTGTACAATGATTACTACAATCTATTTCTAAAATATTTTCCTCACCCCAAACAGAAGCTCTGTACCCATTGAAAAATAACTCTTCATTTCTCCCTTCCTCTAGCCCCTGGTAACCTCTAGCCTACTTTCTGTCTCTATGAATTTGCCTACTCTAGATATTTCATGTAAGTGGAATCATACCATATTTGTCCTTTTGTGCCTGGCCTATTTCACTCAACCTGATGTCTTTAAGGTTCATTCATGTTGTAGCATGTGTCTGAACTCCACTCTGGATGGAGGGATTTCATTCCTTTTTATGGCTGAATTATATTCCATTGTATGTATATATACCACAATTTGTTTATCCATTCATCCATCTATGGACATTTGGGTTGTTTCCACCTTTTGGCCATTGTGAATAATGCTGCTGTGAACATCTGCATACAAGTATTTGTTTGAGTCTGTTTTCAATTCGTTGAGGCATATACCTAGGAATAGAATTGCTGGATCATATGGTAATTCTATGCTGAACTGTTTGAGGAACTGCCAAACTTTTCTACAGCAGCTGCACCATTTTACATTCCCACCAGCAATGTATGAGGGCTCCAATTTCTCCACATCCCCGCTGACACATACCAAAAACCGTAAATAGCACCTGTATTGCAAATACACCTCTACTTAGGTAGTTGTCTGTCTTCAGGCTGGCTTATTTGAAACTAAAAGTTGTATCCTTAATTGTACACACTTCAACTATGAAATCTAAGGTGAAGAAACTGAAATGCATTTCAAATCGTAATGACAACTGAGCAGAAAATCTTTGAAAGAATTGGAGATGATTGAGGAGAGAGATCCGTGTCCTCTGACACACTTTCATTGACTGAATTCAAATTTATTCCTGTGACAGCATCTACAGCCATGATAGAAAGGTTAACATTTCATAGATCACTTAACAACTCTGCCCACCGCCATTGAAGTGAAGAGGTCAGCAGACTGGGAAGAAATGACACTATGCCACTCACATTCTGAGTGGTTCCTTCTAGTTGATTGTTTTAGACCTTCTTGGGTGATACAATTTGGCCATTTCTCCTTATTTTTAAAGTACTCAGGCAATTCAGGCATTTAAATGTTCTTCCATCTGTAAGAGGTTTAATCACTTAGCCCTGTATTTTCAATCTTCTTGAATCAGTTGAAGCCTTACAAAGTGTTCCTTTTAGCCAAGGTTGGAAAGAGAACAGCAGCAGCTGAGCCAACCCTATTATTTGGTATCAGAATGGAGCTCAGAGTTAGTGAGGCAAGTTGGGCCTCCACCAAACCTTTTGTTCATGTTGCAGTGTCTCAAAGTGTGGCCTGGGGACAACCTGCATCAGAAACACCTGGGGGTGTTGTTTTACAATAACTGACTCAGAACCAGGGTGACCAATCATCTGGGATTTCCCCAAGACTGAGGGGTTTCCCCAGACGTTGGACTTTCAGTACTAAAACTGGGAAAGTCTTGGACAAACCTGCATGGATGGTCGCCCCTACCCCAGATCTACCAAATCAGAATCACTGCTTCTTATCAGTACTGAAGTTTGAGAACCACTGTAGTGGCCAAAGCACTCCATCTCCTCCCCTCCCCACTGAAGACCACCCCCTCTGCACACACATAGCCTGCAGCTGGCTCACTGTGCCACTCACTGCCTTTGCTAACTGCTTTAACTGTTACCTTCTTCCATTATGACATGTAGGTAGCCCTATTCCTTCATTTGGAGGGCGGTGCTTTTAGGGCAATATAATGGCTAAGCAAATATCAGAATCATCACTGTTGCTTGTATCTATGTGCTAGGTGAAACAGAGAGGAGGTTGTAGAAGTTCATTCCTTCATTTATTCATTCTAGGAACATTTACTGAAAAAATATATATACAGGGAATATATTATATATTTTGTATACATGGAGAGAGAGAGTCATAAGTTGCTCAGAGAAAACAAGAGCCTAAGGTTTGGTGTGAATATAGGTATGCATGTAGGAATTTATGTCTGGCATGTTCCAGCATACAGGTGGAGGACTACCCATTTTCCTAGAACTACAACTACAGTTGGCCTTCCGTAGCCACAGGTTCTGCATTGGTGTATTCAACAAACCACATATTGAAAATATTCGAAAAAATTCCAGAAAGTTCCATAAAGCAAAACTTGAATTTGCCACGTGTTGGCAACTATTCTCATAGCATTTACATTGTTATTAGGTATTATAATCTAGAGTTGATTTAACATATACAGGAGGATGTGCATAGGTTATATGCAAATACTATACCATTTTATATAAGGGACAAGCATCTGCAGATTTTGGTATCTGCAGGGGGCCCTGGAAACAATCCCCTGTGATTACTGAAGGATTGACTGTATTTGAGAATATTCGTTAATTCAGCAAATATTTATTGAGAGCCTTTTATGTGCCAGCACAGTGCTAGACACTGGGACACAACAGTGAGCAAGAAAGGTCCCTGCTCTCATGGAGCTTACATTCTAGTGCAAAGAGACAGATAAACACACAAAGAAATATTATGACAGGTGCTTTGATAAGTGCTATGAACAAAATAAAAATAGAGTAATGTGATTGAGATGGAGAGTCTACTTTTGATTGGTTGATAAGGGAATGGCTCTCTGAGGAGGTGACATTTGATCCAAGATCTAAATGGTAAAAAGCCAGCCATTTGCAGATCTAGGAGAGAAATGTTCCAGCCAGAGGGAATAGCTGATGCAGGAGTCTGAAGGCAGGAAAGAGCTTGACGTGTTGGAGAAATGCAAAGAAAGCTGGTGTGACAGGAGTATCATCAACAACAGGAAGAGTCATGTGAGAGGAGGTCGGGGAGGCAGTCAGTGTTTAAATCATGGAGGCCTTGTTGGCCTGGGTCAGGGGCCTGGATTTCATTCTTCTTCTGAATACTTGTTCAGAAAAGATATTGGAAGGTCTTAAGCAGAGGAGTGAGGTGGTCAGATTGACATTTTTAAAGATCTCCCTGATACTTTTAGACAATAAACCATCTTAGAGTGAGAACAGAAGCAGAGAAACCAGTTAGGGGACTACTGGCAGTAGCCAATGTCAGAGGTGGTGGTGGCTTGGAGTAAGGCAATAGGGAGCAGAGACAAGGACAATTCTGTATGTATTTTGGAGTTAGGATTTTGGTGATGGTCTGGATGAAGGCCTAAAAGGAAAGAGAAGACTCAAGGGTATTCCTAGGTTTCTTGACTTGGGTGAATGGTGACATCATTTACTAAAATGGGAAAGACTCAAGGAGAAGGAGTTGGTCACATATTAAAAATTCAGTTTTAGACATGTAAAGGTTGAGATGCCTAATAAAATTCCAAACTGAGGTGTCAAATAATCAGATATACCTGTCTGAGTTCTGGGTGATCTGAGAGTTGGAGATACAAATTAATTTTGGAGTCAACAACAGGTAGATAATAGTTAAAGCCCTGTGATTGGATGGCCTTGTCTAGGGATAGAATAGAATAGAAAAGAGGAAGAAGTTCCTGGACTGAGCCATGGAGCCTCCAACATTTAGAGGTCAATCAGTGGACAAGGAACCAGTAAAAGAGGCTGAGGGGTAGTGAGGTATAAAAGAAACCAGGACAGTGAGGTGTCACTGAAGCCAAGAGAAAAAATAGTGGGAGTTTCAAGGAGAGAGAGTACTATTATTTCCATTTTGCAGGTAAGAAAACTGAGACATGGGAGTATTAGTAATTTGCCCAAGGTCACATAGCTAGTAACAGAAGAGCAGGGAGTTAAGCCCAAGCAATCTGACTTCAGTCTGTGCTTCTAACCACTACACCTGTGGCTCTCAAACTGTGGTGTTTATCAGAGTCACATAGAGGGCTTGTTAACACACAGATTGCTGAACCCCACCTCCAGACTTTCTGATTCAGAAGGTCTGGGATGGGGCCCAAGATCTTGCGTCTCTAACAGACTCCCAGGTGATGCTGATGCTGCTGGTCCAGAGACCACACTTTGAGAACCACCACCCTTTTGTACATGGGGAAAGAAAGGCTTGTGATAATGTTGGTGTCGCTTGCTTTCTCCAATTGCTTTGAAATATTCTCCTTTAGGTTGTGGGGGAAGAATTATCCTACCACCCTGTCTAGAATTATCTGAGTAAAGCAACCATATTTCTGACTAGTGCAGGAGAGATCAGTTGAGCTCTAGGGCCTAAGGGATATGGTGGGACTGGGAAAAAGGATAAGCCTACCAGCTCATTGATATTTACTAGATGGGACATTGCTAAACTGATCCAAAGCCTGAGAAGGCACGAAAAGATTTCAGGGCAGTCTTGGCTTAGGACTCAAACAAGGAAGGTACTGAACCTTGAGATATCCCTTGTCAGTAGTCACATCCTTCCTCTGTACTAAACATAGTCATCTGTTTTAGCTTTATAAAGGCACTAGGTAGCAAAAGCATGCAGGGCATTGGGAGGCAAAAGAATGGAAAAGTTGATCCTGGCCTAGGATACATACACAAAAAAGCCTGAGGGTGCAAAGCTGGCATGCTGTGAAGTTTAAAGGCAGAAAGTGCAAGAGTAATGAAATAATAAATGAGCACTCACTGTGGGCAAGGACACTGGTGACAGAGGCCCCAGAGAATAGTGATCAGTGTGAGCTCCCCAAGAGGTTGCCATTCTGGCATCAAGACTCAGCACTACCCAATAACCTACAGGTTCCATTGCTGGAACACCTCAGGTCAAACAACCAGCAGGGTAGGAACACAGACCTACTCAGCAGCAGACGGGGTACCTGAAGCTATATTGAGCTCACAGCCACCTATAAACATGCCCCCTTGACACGGCCCTGCCCGCCAGAGGGACAAGACCCAGATCCACCCACCAGTGGGCAGGCTCCAGTTCCCCCCTACCAGGAAGCCTGCACAAGCCTCAGAACCAAACTCAACCACCAGATGACAGACAACAGAAGCAGGAGGAACTACAACCCTCCAGCCAGCAGAAAGGAGACCACAAACACAGAAAGTCAGATAAAATGAGATGGCAGAGAAATATGTTTAAGACAAAGATAAAAACCCACAAGAACAACTAAATGAAGAAGAGATAAGCAAACTACCTATAAAAGAATTTAGAGTAATTCTAGTAAAGATGATCCAAGATCTCAGAAAATAATAAATGAGCACTTACTGTATGCTAGGCATTTAACATATATTATCTCATTTCATCATCAAAGCAACCTATGGGGTAGATTTTATTATTACCCGCATTCACATATGAGGAAACAGACTCAGTAACCTAAGGTCACAGCTAGTAAGTGCCAAACCTTTGATTGAAACCTAGGTCTGTCCAATTCCAAAGCCCTTGTTCTTAAACAGCACACTCTAACATGACGGAAAAATAAGAGTTTTCTAGATTACCTTTGTATAAATAAAATCCAGGAGAGTGGCACAGCTTAAGGAAGGCCTAGCCTGGAAGACTAAGTAAGGCTGCCAGATCTAACTGAGATAGACAGGCAGTGCAAGGCCCTGGGCCAGTGTCTTTGACACTGTTGTTGGTTTTATTTTTATTTTTAAATATTTATATATTTATTTGACTGTGCTGGGTCTTAGTTGTGGCATGCAGGATTTTTAGTTGCAGCATGCAAACTCTTAGTTGTGGCATGTGAGATCTAGTTCCCTGACCAGGGGTTGAACCCGGGCCCCCTGCATTGGGAGTGCAGAGTATTAGCCACTGGACCACCAGGGAAGTCCTTGTTGTTGTTTATAAATCACCAGATTTATAAAAAGACAAACAGTTTACCAATAAGAATACTATGTGTAAGAAGAAGTGTGTGAAACGAGACAGGAGAAGATGACTAAGACGTGCTTGGCATGATGCACACAACACACAGTAGCAGATTGGGGGCAAGTGAAAAAGTAAAGGCATTTAAGTGAAGATATTAATGTAGAAAAGGTCAGTGCTAAAGGATGAGACATCTGGCGGAAGCAAATAGATGAAAGGACTTTATCACATTGGAGAATTCTGAGGTTGAGGATCTTCTTTTATTCTTTTTTTTAGCATTTCTCTGACTTTTTAATTAGTCATTTAATTTAGAATTGTAGATTCACATGCAGTTGTAAGAAATAATACAGAAAGAGCCATTGTGTACGTTGTCTGATTTCACCAAATGGTAACATCTTGCAAAACTATAGTATAATATCACAACTAGGATGTCGATATTGAATATAATCTACCAGTCTTACTCAGATTTCCCCAATTTTGCTTGTACTCAGTGTGTTTGTGTGTGTGTGTGTGTGTGTGTGTGTGTGCAGTTCTATACAACTTTATCACCTGTGTAGGTCCATGTATCCACCATCACAGTCAAAATACTGAAATTTCAACAGTACAGAGATCCTTCATGTTGCCATTGATAGCCAAGTTCATCTTCACCTTCCACCATATCCCCATCCTTGACCCCTGGCAACCACTGACCTGCTCTCCATCTCTATAATTTTGTCAAGAGTGTCATATAAATGAAATCATACAGTGTGTAACTTTTTGTGATTGGCTTTTTTTACTCAGCATAATTTTCCTGGAGATTCATTCAAGTTACTGTGTATATCAATAGTTTGCTCCTTTTTATTGATGAGTAGTATTCCATGGTATAGATGTATCACTGTTTGTTTAACCATTCATCTATTGAAGGACATCTGGGTTTCCAATTTTTGGCTATTATGAAAAAAGATGCTATGAACATTCATGCACAGGTTTGTGTGTGAATATAAATTTTCATTTCTCTGTGATAAATGCCCAGAAGTGCAATCACTGGGTGGTTTTACAGTGGCGTGTTTAGTTTTTCTTAAGAAAGTACCAAATGTTTTCCAGAGTAGCTGTACCATTTTACATACCCACCAGCAATGCATGAGTGGTCCAGTTTCTCTACATCCTCACTGGTATTTGGTGGTCTCACTACTTTTTTTGTTAGTCATTTAAATGGGTATGTAGTGATGTCAATCTTTTATTTTTTAAACAGGCAAACTTGAGAGGAGAAACTGTTTTTGAAATTCCTTTGAGATAAGACCTCTTACTATTTCAGTTTAAGCCTCCTGACTGGTTTTTCCTGGAAAGCCATTTTGACCTTTGCTATAAAAGATCTCCATTCATATGGCAGCCAGTAGCCCTAAAACCGCAAAGTAGTTGCTTAGCTTCTACTAGGCCCAAAGAAAAGCTGAGATAGCTACAGGCGATTCATCTGAGGTAATCAAAAGAGCCAGACAAAGAAGGGATATCAGGAGAGAATTTCCAGGACAATATTCACAAAAGATAACTTCTCCATTTTGTTCTATAGTCCCCTTTGAAGGGCACAGCAGTATGGTTTCAAAGCTTGAGGAGAGAATTGAGTTGTAAAGGTGATATGAAGAGTGTTGATTCTGCACATCTATTCCTAACCTTGTGTTCAGTGATCTTACATTGGTAACTTGAAATCTTCCATGGTGGGAGTATTTACACCACAGAAATTAGTAAACTCTATGAATCAGAGCACTTTTTACCCAGGGAACTGGTTCGTAAACATTTATTAGCACAAATGCTGTGCATTTCTTTCTGTAGTTTTATTTATCTTAGTTTGTTTTTGGCCATGCTGTGTGAAGTATGTGGGATTTTAGTTCCCAAACCAGGGATCAAACCCGCGCCCCCTGCAGTGGAGGCACAGAGTCTTAACCACTGGACTGCCAGGGAAGTCCCAAGACATAAGTATTTTATCAATGTTGCATGTCAAGTAAATGGCAGAGCCTTAATTCAGCCTTGGGTCTAAGCTCAGTACACTGGCTTTCTAGAGGGGAGGAGACAATACATACCAGAGAGAAGTGGTGAGGCAAAACTTTTTTTTTAAATTTCCTTGACATTGATTTTTTTTTTTTTGGCTGTGCCCTGATGCTTGTGGGATTTTAGTTCCCTGACCAGGAATGGAACCTGTGCCCCCTGCAGTGGAAGCGCAGAGTCCTAACCACTGGACCTCCAGGGAATTCCCGGCCTTGACATTAATTTTCGAAAAATAAAGTTAACTAAAAGAAAAAACAAGTCTGAATCTGGCATTGTGTAGCACATTAGTTATCTAAATTATATTTATATTCTTATCTAAATTGTATTTACATATATATAGTCCAGCTGCAGTGGACATAGTAACTGTTTTTTTTCGACTCTTCCCTACTTCTCTTCTTCTGGTTCCATTGAAGAACACTTCCCCCTCTCCATATGACCCTAGTAAACCTCATAACCACAGAACTCTTGCTTCTCCCAACCACAGGTGTGGCTGGGCCAATAAGGATCCTCCTCAGGACTTGTCTTTTTTTCTTTTTTTAAGTATAGTTGATTTACAATGTTGTGTTAGTTTCAGGTGTACAGCAAAGTGATTCAGTTATACACACACACACATACTATATATATATATATATATATATATATATATATATATATATATATATATATATATGTTCTTTTTCAGATTCTTTTCCCTTATAGGTTATTACAAAATATTGAGTATAGTTCTCTGTCCTATACAGTAGGTCCTTGTTGGTTACCTGTTTTATATATAGTAGTGTGTATATGTTAATCCCAAACTCCTAGTTTATCCCTCTCCCACTTTTCCCCTTTGGTAACCATAAGTTTGTTCTCTATGTCTGTGGGTCTATTTCTGTTTTGTACATCAGCCATAAAAAAATGAAATAATGTCATTTGCAACAACATGGGTGAACTTAGAGATTATCATACTAAGTAAAGTAAGTCAGACACAGAAAGACAAATACCATATGATATCACATGTATGGAATCTAAAAAAAAGATACAAATGAACTTATATACAAAACAGAAATAAGACTTGTTTATTGAAGCTAGAGGAAAAGAGTCTCTTTTTCCTGCTCGGGTTGCTTACCTAGGACATTGTGAGTCTGGGGCTCCAACAGCATCATCAGAATTGTTCCTGTCTCGACAATGTTATTTTCACATGGTGCGTGAGATGGCTTCCTACAGTCCCAAATATAGTCTCTAGTTTTCCCAGTTAATTGAATCAATTAAGTACCACTTCCACCTTGTGTGTGTGTGTGTGCTTAATTAAGCTGAGTTGAGTTTTCATCTTTCGTTACCAAGAGTCCCATCTCTTCTGTGACTGCTTCAGCTTTCTATGAATTCTTACAACACAGCTATCTATACCAGCTCTGTTCAATAGAAAGACAATGAGCCACATATATATATATATATATATATATATAACTTTAATTTTTCTAGTAACCACATTTTAAAAAGTGAAAGGAAACAGGAGAAATACAGTTAACATATTTTATTTAAGCCAACATATCAAAAATATTATCATTTTAACATATAATCAACTTAAAAATTCTTAATGAGGTGGTTTACATTCTTTTCTTTGTCCTGAGTCTTTGAAATCTGGGGTGTATTTTACATTTATAGCACATCTCAATTCTGACTAGTCTCATGTCAGTTGCTCAATCGCCACATGTGGCTAGTGGCTACATATTGAACCACACAAATTTATACTATACACATTGGCACCTAATCATACATCATGATGCATTGCTACTTGAATGTTTCATGTGTAAATGTCTAATCTTTCCACCTAACACCTATGCTCCTTGAGAACAGAAATCTCACCTTAAAATTCTTTTATGGCCCTCAAGTTTTAGCATGGCACTACGCTAATAGTAGTTAATAGTATGAATAAGTGATTTTGGTTGCATGATACAATGAGCAGAGGGTTGTAATTCATACCTCAGTAAAGAAATGTGACTGAGAAACATACTACAAGTCCGCTGGAGTTATGTCAGGCATCTGCATATGACTGTAGTAAATGTTTCTCTGATAGCAAATTATCAGGCCACAGGCAGAGGAGATAAGGACAAAAGCGGTAAGAATGCCTTAGGATTCTCAAATGAAAAGTGCTAAACTCAAAGTGTAAAATGAGTATCCTTTTCCAGTGCCATTCCACCTTATAGACGAGAATACTCAAGTGCAAGAGGAGTGATTTCTACCTCTGGTAATGAGTAAACAGCAAATTATTAGCATCTGAGCACAGACAGAGGCCATTTATTCTGCCCTCATATAAGCCACTGCTTTTTTAAAAAGGCAGTGGACAGTGTGGGAAGGGTTGGAAGGGTGAGGAAGAGGTGGGGGAGATAAGAAATCAACTTACAGCTTTTTCTCCTACTGTACATTCTCCATCCCCACCCTAACACACACACACACACACACACACACACACACACACACACACACACACACACCCTTCCCATCGATAAATCAGTGACTCATCAGAGCTCAAACGGAGTCCAAGGTGTCTAGTGCTCCTAAATCTTACTGGACCTCCCCCCAGACACAAATACTCAGCTTCAAATAGCCCCTCAGATCAGTTGGTCATTTATTCTTTTCAATCACTAATTTCTTTGGTATATATTACATGCCAGGCACTATGGGGGCTATAAAAATCAAAGCTGCAATCTCTTCCCTCACAGAGCTCAATACATTGTGAGTGTGGGAGTGTGGCAAGGATGGCAGAGAAGATTGTTAACTAAAATGACACATGATAAACACTATAGAAGGGGTATATACATGATGCTAGTATGGAATGCTATGCAGCAGTTTTTAGAATAAAGTGAAGTTTAAGGCAGTGGTTCTCAAAGTGTGTTCCCTGACCATCAGTTTCAGCTCACCTGAGAATTTTTTAGAAATGTAAGTTCTTGGCCTCATCCCAGACCTACTGAATCAGAAAGTCTGGAGGTGGGAGTCAGAAATTTGTGTGGTTTTTTTTATTTGTTTGTTTGTTTCTTTTGTGGTACACGGGCCTCTCACCGCCTTGGCTTCTCCCATTGTGGAGCACAGACTCCGGATGCGCAGGCTCAGCGGCCATGGCTCACAGGCCCAGATGCTCCGCGGCACGCGGGATCCTCCCAGACCGGGGCACAAACCCGCGTCCCCTGCATCGGCAGGCGGATTCTCAACCACTGCACCACCAGGGAAGCCCCCAGAAATTTGTGTTTTAACAAGCCACCCCAGGTGTTTCTGATGCATACTAACATTTGAGAACCATTAGTTTAGAAGGAAAAAAGCTGCAGAATGAAATACACAGTGTGCTTGCTACTCTATATATGTTTTGAAAAACACTGAATGTTTTCAATGTACAAATATATATGTATATAATATATATATGTTTGCATGTACATATAAGATGTCTAGGAGGTATACCACTCTGTTAATAGGGGTTACCTCTGGAGAGGGGATTAAGGTTGCAGGGCAAAGAGGTAGGTAAGTGGGTCTTTATCTTCTCCTGAATTATTTGAATCCTTTAAGAATATATTCATATATTAATTGAGCAACTAAAAATAAAGAAATACTATTTAAAGGTTTTTTTAAGTGCTCTGGAAACACAAAGGAGAGAACATTAAATCTTCCAGAGGGGGTAGCCTTTGA
Source organism: Mesoplodon bidens (assembly GCF_964165515.1). Taxonomy (NCBI): domain Eukaryota; kingdom Metazoa; phylum Chordata; class Mammalia; order Artiodactyla; family Ziphiidae; genus Mesoplodon; species Mesoplodon bidens. The sequence goes on along the minus strand of NC_138163.1, from coordinate 47,668,670 downwards.
ACCAGGCTTTGGGGCTGTCCCAGTCCTTGCTTTCCATCCAGCCTTGTGGCTCTCCCATGTCCAGAACATAGCTCAATTTTTTGTATTCTTGTCCGTCCAGATGACAGAGGCATCTCCAGAGAAGCTACAATGTGATTTTTTTTTTTTTTTTTTGCGGTATGCGGGCCTCTCACTGCTGCGGTCTCTCCCGTTGTGGAGCACAGGCTCCGGACACGCAGGCCCAGCGGCCATGGCTCACGGGCCCAACCGCTCCGCAGCACGTGAGATCCTCCCAGACCGGGGCACGAACCCGCATCCCCTGCACCGGCAGGCGGACTCCCAACCACTGCACCACCAGGGAAGCCCCAATGTGATTTTTTAAATAGTAGGGTGGACCACCCACTATCCCCCCAAACTTCAAGCCTCAGAGAAAGTAGTAAGCTAAAATCCTGAGTTGAAGACTGAACTGGAAAGAAAATGTGACTGTCCTTCCAACACAAAGAAACTGCCTTCCACCCCGTGTTTTAACAGTGATGATGCTCTGAGCAGCGTATTAGGGTAGATGAAAAGCATAAAGCAAAGATCATTATTGATTCACCCTGGGCCAGGGTAGATGAAAAGCATAAAGCAAAGATCATTATTGATTCACCCATAAAGCAAAGATCATTATTCATTCAAATTCAAGATGGGAAGGCCCTAGAGAGACATCCATGTCCTTGTCTTCCAGTGTCCAGTGACAAACCATTTTGAGAAAAAAGCATGCCCTTTAGAAGGCCAAGCCCTGCATCCCATTGACCTACTCTCTTTCACAGTCTATTTTGGATCTTTTTAGCTGATGAGACTAGTGGGAGGTGACAGAGGGAAAATAACAATGGTGAGATTCACCCAGAGCCCCTAGCATGAACATGGCCTTTTCAAGTTATAAAGATAAACAACTATCTAAGCAACATTCTAGGGAGTTTGTTTCCAGTAAAGTGAATCTGGGTAGGAAAAAAAAATAGTCACATTAACCTGTGACACAGCTTTCCAGGCAAAAGCTTTCATAACTAAGGGCCAATAACACAAAGACAGGAAGAAGCTCTGTAGAATGGGCCAGGTTGCCCTATTAATCAAGAAGGATAATGAAACCAACAGGTTGGGGAGGACCCCCTATCATTATGATCACTTTCTGATTGCCTGGATACTAGAGCAATGGACTGATGCATCCCAGAGTTAACTGACTTGATAGCCTGTCAGGAAATGGGCAAGTGCAAAGCTTCTGTTGCTTCCTAAAAGGTCTGGGATGGGGAATCAATACAATGTACTAGGAATTTTGACTTTTTATAAAATATTTATTTATTTAGGCTGCACTGGGTCTTAGTTGCAGGGCACAGGCTCTTAGTTGCAGCATGTGGACTTCTTAGTTGTGGCATGCATGTGGGATCTAGTTCCCTGACCAGGGATCAAACCCAGGACACCTGCATTGGGAGCGTGGAGTCTTACCCACTGGACTACCAGGGAAGTCCCTAGGAATTTTGACTTTGAAGCCAGGGTTCTTTGGGTTAAAAGAGCTTCTGGGGCTTTTAATATGAGCAGGAGGTAACTCTCAATTAATAGTGAGCAGAAGGACTTTGAAATTGAAGGGTTCTCCTTGAAAGAGAATTTCTTTGATTTGGGTCAAGAATTTTGCTCCATTTTGACTATTATATAGGACCCTTGCTCTCTGCTGAAGCATGACAAAGCTTATAGCTGAGCTCAGAAAACTAATTATCACTCAAATGATTTTCCTTGACATGGAGATGTTGAAAGAATTCCATCTTTTTTTTTTTTTTTTTTTTTTTTTTTTTGCAGTACGTGGGCCTCTCACTGCTGTGGCCTCTCCCGCTGCAGAGCACAGGCTCCGGACGCGCAGGCCCAGTGGCCATGGCTCACAGGCCCAGCCGCTCCACGGCATGTGGGATCCTCCCGGACCGGGGCACGAACCCGTATCCCCTGCATCGGCAGGGGCACTCTCAACCACTGCACCACCAGGGAAGCCCTCCATCTATTTTTTGAGCTAGTGATTTTTTTTTATCATGCTAGAAATATTTTTAAATGTTTATTGGATACCTACTATGTGCATAGCACTTGTTGAATGCTATAACAAATACAAATAAATAAATGTCAAAATACACTCTCAAGGAGATTGTAGTACAAGTAGGGAGGGGCAGTAGAGGATTAGATGAGTTAGTATACAAGAAGAGTTAAAACTACAATGGGACAAAAGCAATTTATGATTTAAAGTCGGGATAATAATACAAAAAAAAAAGTCAGGATAGGGACGTTCCTGGTGGTCCAGTGGTAAAGAATCCACCTTCCAATGCAGGGGACATGGGTTTGATCCCTGGTCAGGGAACTAAGATCCCACATGCTGCTGGGCAACTAAGCCCATGTACCACAACTCCTGAGCTCACACGCCTCAACTAGAGAGCCCACGTGATGCAAACTACAGAGCCCAAGCACTCTGGATCCTGCACACCACAACTAGGGAAGAGAAAACCCACATGCCACAACTAGAGAGAAGCCTGCACACTGCAATGAAGAGCCCACATGCTGCAACTAAGACCCAACACAGCTATAAAAATAAATAAATACTAAAAAATAAGTCAGAATAAAGATGGAGAAATCTCTGTGGATTGGACAAATTGGGAAAGTTCTTGGGAGAAGGTAATAAATCAAATGAGGTCTTAATAGGCAAAGGATCTTCTGCTTTTTGTGTGTCTCAGAGGCTTTCTGTGAGGCTAAGTCACAAGTGCTGGCCACTGGTAATTGATCTAGGACAAAATTATAAAGTAAAAATTTGTCTTTCCTGCCTTTTCATTCTACTCCTTTCCCTAGGCAGTGTCTAATACTTCTCAAGTTGCCAGTAGCATCCAAATTGTTGTCCTCTGCTTAATCCAACTCACCTGTCCTATGCCCACATTTTTCTCAAGATCCACCATCTCCTTGGAAACCAATTAGAGCTAAGGTGGTAATGATCTATAAGGCTTAGTGAGATACTCTTTCCAAGTAGCATTTTGGAAAAAATATATTGCTAGCCTACCATGCTAGATGGCACTGTTTAATTTTTACAACAACCTGGTGATATATGTTATATTATTCCTATTTATCAGGTGAGTAAGCTGAGACCAGAGAGGTGAAGGAAACTGAACAAGTTAAGTTTATCAGTGAAAATGTCAGAGTAGGGAACTGCAAGGGCCCATCCCTCCAACAAAACAGTGAATAAATGGGCAAAAACTATCAGAATCAACTTTATTGGAGCTCCGGAAACTAATCAAAGGTTTATAGCAACCAGGAACATGCTTAATCAAGAAAAAATGGGGCCTGAATCTTTGTGGAAGAGTTTTGTGACTTTCTACTCACTAACAGACTACTAAGCTAAATTAACAGAAACTTCAATAGCCATGTACAGCAAGGAATACAGACTTTACGAAATTAGTTCAGAAATGTCACTAAACAAACAAACAAGAGCAAACACACCAAGGAACAACAGAAAACTATGTGGGGTGGGAGGGGCGGCAACATGATTTCAAGAGTTACCATATCATAATAGTCAAAATATTTAGGATTCGACAAAAAACATTCCAAGGCATGAAAAATAAACGCATACGTATGTACATACATAACAGTAGAGCCCATACAAGAAAAAAAAAATAATAGAATCTGTCCCTGCAGAAGCCCAAACATTGGACTGATTAGAAAAAGACTAAATCAACTAACTTAAATATACTCAAAGAGATTAAAGGGAACCATGTACAAAGAAATAAAGGAAGCCATGAGAATGCTGTCTCACCAAATAGATAATATGAATAAAGAGATGGAAATTATAAAAAGGAACCAGATGGAAATTCTCAGGTTAAAAATTACAACTGAAATTGAAAATTCATTAGAGGAGTTCAATAGTAGATTTGAATCAGAAGAAAAAGAATAGATGAAGATAGGACAATTGAAAGTATCTAGTCTCAGGAGCAAAAAGAAAAGGGAATGAAGAAAAATGAATGGTGCCTCAGAGACCTATGGAACACTATCAAGTGTACAATCATATGCATAATGTTAGTCACTGAAGGAGATGGGGGGGTACAGAAAGAATATTTGAAGAAATAATGACCCAAAACTTCCCAGTCATAATGAAAGACATGAATCTACATGCCCGGTAAACTCAAGAACTCCAAAAAGGATAAATCCAGAGATCATGTTATAATCAAACTGTCAAAAGACAAAAATAATTCAGAAAGTGGCAAAAGAGAAGTAACTTACATACAAAGGATTCTCAATAAGATAAGCAGGTAATTTCTCATCAGAAACCATGAAGGCCAGAAGGCAGTGGAAGACATCTTTGGAGTGTTGAAAGTAAATGATTGTCAACCAATAATTCTATATTGTGTTTGGCAAAAATGAAGGAGAAGTTAAGACATTCCAAGATAAACAAAATCCTAGAGAGTTCATTGATAATAGGCTTGTCTTACAAGAAATGCCAAAGGGAATCTGTCAGGCTAAAATGGAAACACACTAAACATAACTCAAATTCATATAAGGAAATAAAAACACTGGTAAGGATAATTAAATAAGAAAATATAAAAGTCAGTATTACTGTATTTTTGGTTAGTAACTCCTCTATTTTTCCTATACAATTTAAAATACAATTAACATAAGGCAATCTGTATTGGTGAATACAAAATGTATAAGTATATTACTTGTGATCAGAACAATATGAAGGGGAAGGACAGAGCTTTATAGGAGAAAAGTTTTTGTAAACTATTGAAATTAAGTTGATATTAATTAGAACTGGACTGTTATAAATTAAGATGTTAATTGTAATCCCCAGGAAAAATGATCAACATTATGTAGTAAAAAAAATGAGAATTGAATCAAATTAGTATACTAAAAAATATCTAAAATAGAGAAGGCAATAACAGGAATCAATGAACCAAAATGATGTAAGATATATAGAAAACAAATACTAAAATGGCAGAGGTAAGTCCTTCCTTATAAGTAATTACATTAAGCATAAATGGAGCAAACTTTCCAATTAAAAGGCAGAGTTTGGAATAATGGATAAAAACCATGATGCAACTATACACTGCAGACAAGATATTCACTTTAGAACCAGAGACACATATTGGTTGAAAGTGGAAGGATGGAAAAATGTATTCCATGCAAACAGTAACCAAAGGAGAAATGGAGTGGATACTAATATTTGACAAAACAGACATTAAGACAAAAATTGTTACAAGACACAAAGAAGGACATTATATAATGAGAAAAGGGTCAATCCATCAAGACAATATAAACATATATACAGCGAACAATAGAGCCCCAAAATATGTGACACAAAAACTGATAGAACAGAAAGGATAAATAGACAGTTCAACAATAATGATTAGAAACTTCAAATCTCAATTGCAATAATGGATAGAACAACTAGGCAAAAGATAAGCAAGGAAACAGAAGACTTAAATAATACTATAAACAAAGCAGGCCTAAAAGAATATAGAACTCTTTACCCTACAACCGAGGAATATGCATTCTTCTCAAGTGCACATGGAACATTCTCCAGGGTAGATCATATATTAGGCCATAATACAAGTCAATAAATTTAAAGTATTTAGATCATAAAAAGTATGTTTTCACCCACAATGGAATTAAATTAGAAATCAATGACAGAAGGATATCTGGAAAAGTCACAAGTATGTGGAAATTAACACTCTTAAACAACCAATGGATCAAAGAAGAAATCACAAGGTAAATAAGAGAATGCTTAAAGATGAATAAAAATGAAAATACAACATTTAAACTTATGGGATAAAGCTAACCCAGTGCTCAGAAGGAAACCTATAGCTGTAAATGCCTAGATTGAAAAAGAAAAAAAGATCTCATCAATAACCTAATCTTCCATATTAAGGAACTAGAAAAAGAAGAACAAACTAAACCCAGAGCATACAGAAGGAAGGAAATAAAAAGATTAGGGCAAATATAAACAAAATAGAAAACAGAAAAACATTGAGAACCAACAAATCCAAAAGCTAGTTCTTTGAAAAGAGAGAAGGCTCACACCACTAAAATCAAGTATGAAAGTGGGGACATTACTACTGAACTTACTGTAATGAAATGAATTATAAAAGTCCATGACCAGATGTTTCACTGGCAAATTTGATTAAATGTTTAAAGAAGAATTAAAACCAATCCTTCTCAAATTCTTCCAAAAAAAATAGAGAGAGCACTTCCTAATTTATTCTAAGGCCAGCATTACCCTGATACCAGAGCCAGACAAAGACATCACAAAAAAAAGAAAACTATAGACCAATATCCTTTATGAATGTAGTTTCAGTAATTCTTAACAAAATACTAGCAAACCAAATCTAGCAGCATATCAAAAGGATTATACACATGAACAAGTGGGATTGATCCCAGGAATGTGAGGGTGTTTCAACATATGAAAATCAATCAATATAATATACCTTATTAAAAGAATGAAGGGGAGAAAACATTATCATCTCAATTAAGGCAGAAAAAGCATTTGACGAAATTCAGTACCTTTTCATTTATTAAAAAAAAATTCAACAAACAGAATAGGAATGATAAAGAGGATCTATTAAAAACCCAAAGTTAACATCATAATGGTGAAAGACTGAAAGCTTTCACCCTAACATAAGGAACAACAGAAGAATGTGTGATCTCACCACTCCTATTCAACATTGTATTGGAGGTTCCAGCTAGGGAAATTAGACAAGAAAAAGAAATATAAGGCATCCAAATTAGAAAAGAAGCAGTAAAACTATCTCTATTTGTAGATGACATGATCTTACATATAGAAACCCCTAAAGAATCCACATACAAAGAAAGTATTAGAGCTAATAAATGAATTCACCAAAGTTGCAGGATACGAGAACATACAAAAATCAGATGTACTTCTTTTTTTTTTTATTGGAGTATAATTGCTTTACAATGTTGTGTTAGTTTCTGCTGTACAATGAAGTGAATCAGCTATAAGTATATATATATCCCCTCCCTCTTGGATCTCCCTCCCATCCCCCCCATCCCACCCATCTAGGTGGTCACGAAGCACCAAGCTGAGCTCCCTGTGCTCTATAGCAGGTTCCCACTAGCTAGCTATTTTACACATGGTAGTGTATTTATGTCAAACGTAATCTCCCAATTCGTCCCACAGTCCCCTTACCCTCTGTGCCCACGTGCCCATTCTCTACATCTGTGTCTCTATTCCGCCCTGCAAATAGGTTCATCTGTACCATTTTTCTAGATTCACATATATGCGTTAATATACAATAACTGTTTTTCTCTTTCTGGCTTATTTCACTCTGTATGACAGACTCTAGGTCCATCCACATGTCTACAAATGACCCAATATTGTTCCTTTTTTATGGATGAGTAATATTCCATTGTATATATGTACCACATATTTTTTATCCATTCATCTGTCATTGGACATTTAGGTTGTTTCCATGTCCTGGCTATTGTAAATAGTGCTACAATGAACACTGTGGTACATGACCCTTTTCGAATTATGGTTTTCCCACAGTAAATGCCCAGTAGTGAGATTGCTGGGTCATATGGCAGTTCTATTTTCAGTTTTTTAAGGAACCTTCATACCCTTCTGCATAGTGGCTGTATCAATTTACATTCCCACCAGCAGTGCAAGAGGGTTCCCTTTTCTCCACACCCTCTCCATCATTTAATGTGTGTAGATTTTTTGAAGATGGCCATTCTGACTGGTGTGAGATGATACCTCATTGTAGTTTAGATTTGCATTTCTCTAATGATTAGTGATGTTGAGCATCCTTTCATATGTTTGTTGGCTATCTGTGTATCTTCTTTGGAGAAATGTCTATTTAGATCTTCTGCCCATTTTTGGATTGGGTTGTTTGTTTTTTTGAGCTGCATGAGCTGCTTGTAAATTTTGGAGATTAATCCTTTGTCATTTGCTTCATTTGCAAATAATTTCTCCCATTCTGAGGGTTGTCGTTTCGTCTTGTTTACGGTTTACTTTCTGTGTAAAAGCTTTTAAGTTTCATTAGGTCCCATTTGTTTATTTTTGTTTTTATTTCCAGTTCTCTAGGAGGTGGGTCAAAAAGGATCTTGCTGTGATTTATGTCATAGAGTGTTCTGTCTATGTTTTCCTCTAAGAGTTTTATAGTGCCTGGCTTTACATATAGGTCTTTAATCCATTTTGAGTTTATTTTTGTGTATGGCGTTAGGGAATGTTCTAATATCATTCTTTTACATGTAGCTGTCCAGTATTCGCAGCATCATTTGTTGAAGAGCCTGTCTTTTCTGCATTATATACTCTTGCCTACTTTGTCAAAGATAAGGTGACCATATGTGCATGGGTTTATCTCTGGGCTTTCTATCCTGTTCCATTGATCTATATTTCTGTTTTTGTGCCAGTACCATACTGTCTTGTTTACTGTAGCTTTGTAGTAGAATCTAAAGTCACGGAGCCTGATTCCTCCAGCTCCATTTTTCTTTCTCAAGATTGCTTTGGCCATTCGGGGTCTTTTGTGTTTCCATACAAATTGTGAAATTTTTTGTTCTAGTTCTGTGAAAAATGCCACTGGTAATTTGACAGGGATTGAATTGAATCGGTAGATTGCTTTAGGTAGTATAGCCATTTTCACAATGTTAATTCTTCCAATACAAGAACATGATATATGTCTCCATCTGTTTGTATCATCTTAAATTTCTTTCATCAGTGTCTTATAGTTTTCTGAGTACAGGTCTTTTACCTCCTTAGGTAGGTTTATTCCTAGGTATTTTATTTTTCTGGTTGCAATGGTACATGGGAGTGTTTCCTTAATATCTCCTTCAGATTTTTCATCATTAGTGTATAGGAGTGCAAGAGATTTCTGTGCATTAATTTTGTATCCTGATACTTTACCAGATTCATTGATTAGCTCTAAAAGTTTTCTGGTAGCATCTTTAGGATTCTCTATGTATAGTATCATGTCATCTGCAAACAGTGACAGTTTTACTTCTTCTTTTCCAATTTGTATTCCTTTTATTTCTGTTTCTTCTCTGATTGCTGTGGCTAAAACTTCAAAAACTATGTTGAATAAGAGTGGTGAGAGTGGGCAACCTTGTCTTGTTCCTGATCTTAGTGGAAATGGTTTCAGTTTTTCACCATTGAGAACGATGTTGGCTGTGGGTTTGTCATATATGGCCTTTATTATGTAGAGGTAGGTTCCCTCTATGCCTACTTTCTGGAGTGATTTTATCATAAATGGGTGTTGAATTTTGTCAAAAGCTTTTTCTGCATCTATTGAGATAATCATATGGTTTTTAGCCTTCAATTTGTTAATATGGTGTATGACATTGATTGATTTGCATATATTGAAAAATCCTTGCATTCGTGGGATAAATCCCACTTGATCATAGTGTATGATCCTTTTAATGTGCTGTTAGATTCCGTTTGTTAGTATTTTGTTGAGGATTTTTGCATCTGTGTTCATCAGTGTTATTGGCCTGTAGTTTTCTTTCTTTGTGACATCTTTGTCTGGTTTTGGTATCAGGGTGATGGTGGCCTTGTAGAATGAGTTTGGGAGTGTTCCTCCACCTGCTATATTTTGGAAGAGTTTCGGAAGGATAGGTGTTAGCTCTTCTCTAAATGTTTGATGGAACTTGCCTGTGAAGCCATCTGGTCCTGAGCTTTTGTTTGTTGGAAAATTTTTAATCACAGTTTCCATTTCAGTGCTTGTGATTTGTCTGTTCATATTTTGTATTTCTTCCTGGTTCAGCCTCAGAAAGTTGTGCTTTTCTACGAATTTGTCCATTTCTTTCAGATTGCCCATTTTACTGGCAAAGAGTTGCTTGTAGTAATCTCTCATGATCCTTTGTATTTCTGCAGTGTCAGTTGTTACTTGTACTTCTTCATTTCTAATTCTTTTGATTTGAGTCTTTCCCCTTTTTTTCTTGATAAATCTGGCTAATGGTTTACCAGTTTTGTTTATCTTCTCAAAGAACTGGCTTTTACTTTTATTGATATTTTCTATTGTTTCCTTCATTTCTCTTTCATTTATTCCTGATCTCATCTTTATGACTTATTTCCTTCTGGTAACTTTGGGGGTTTTTGTTATTTTTTTCTCTAATTGCTTTAGTTGTAAGGAGAGTTTGTTTATTTGAGAGGTTCCTTGTTTCTCGAGGTAGGACTGTGTTGCTATAAACTTCCCTCTTAGAACTGCTTTTGCTGCATCCCATATGTTTTGGGTAGTTGTGTTTTCATTATCATTTGTTTCTAGGTATTTTTTGATTTCCTCTTTGACTTCTTCAGTGAACTCTTGGCTATTTAGTAGCGTATAGTTTAGCCTCCATGTGTTTGTATTTTTTACAGATCTTTTCCTGTAATTGATATCTAGTTTCATAGCGTTGTGGTTGGAAAGATGCTTGATATGATTTCAGTTTTCTTAAATTTATCAAGCCTTGATTTGTGACCCAAAATATGATCTATGCTGGAGAATGTTCCATGAGCACTTGAGAAGTGTATTCTCTTGTTTTTGGATGGGATGTCCTATAAATATCAATGGCATCCATCTTGTTCAATGTGTCATTTAAAACTTGTTTCCTTATTTATTTTCATTTTGGTTGATCTGTGCATTGGTGAAAGTGGAGTGTTAAAGTCCCCTACAATTATTGTGTTACTGTTGATTTCCCCTTTTATGGCTGTCAGCATTTGCCTTATATATTGTGGTGCTCCTATGTTGGGTGCATAAATATTTACAATTGTTCTATCTTCTTCTTGGATTGATCCCTGATCATTATGTAGTGTCCTTCTTTGTCTATTGTAACAGTCTTTATTTTAAAGTCTATTTTGTCTGATATGAGAATTGCTACTCAAGCTCTTTTTTGATTTCCATTTGCATGGAATATCTTTTTCATCCCCTCGCTTTCAGTCTGTATGTGTCCCTAGGTCTGAAGTGGGTTTCTTGTAGACAGCATATATATGGGTCTTGTTTTTGTATCCATTCAGCCAGTCTATGTCTTTTGGTTGGAGTATTTAATCCATTTACATTTAAGGTAGTTATCAATATGTATGTTCCTATTACCATTTTCTTAATTGTTTTGGGTTTGTTATTGTAGGTCTTTTCCTTCTCTTGTGTTTCCTACCTAGAGAAGTTCCTTTAGCATTTGTTGTAAAGCTGGTTTGGTGGTGCTGAATTCTCTTGGCTTTTGTTTGTCTGTAAAGGTTTTAATTTCTTCGTTGAATCTGAATGAGATCCTTGCTGGGTAGAGTAATCTTGGTTGTAGGTTTTTCCTTTTCATCACTTTAAATATGTCCTGCCACTCCCTTCTGGCTTGCAGAGTTTCTGCTGAAAGTTCAGCTGTTAACCTTGTGAGAGTTCCCGTGTATGTTATTTGTTGCTTTCCCCTTGCTGCTTTAAATATTTTTTCTTTGTATTTTATTTTTGAAAGTTTGATTAATAAGTGTCTTGGCATGTTTCTCCTTGGACTTATCCTGTATGGGACTCTCTGTGCTTCCTGGACTTGATTGACTCTTTCTTTTCCCATATTAAGGAAATTTTCAACTATACTCTCTTCAAATATTTTCTCAATCCCTTTTTTCTCTCTTCTTCTTCAGGGACCCCTATAGTGTGAATGTTCGTGCATTTAATGTTGTCCCAGAGGTCTCAGAGACTGCCGTCAATTCTTTTCATTCTTTTTTCTTTTTGCTGCTCTGTGGTAGTTATTTCCACTATTTTATCTTCCAGGTCACTTATCCGTTCTTCTGCCTCAGTTATTCTGCTCTTGATTCCTTCTAGAGACTTTTTAATTTCATTTATTGTGTTGTTCATCCTTGTTTGTTTGCCCTTTAGTTCTTCTAGGTCCTTGTTAAACATTTCTAGTATATTCTCCATTCTATTTCCAAGATTTTGGATCATCTTTACTGTCATTACTCTGAATTTGTTTTCAGGTAGGTTGCTTATTTCCTCTTCATATATTTGGTCCTGTAGGTTTTCACCTTGCTCCTTCATCTGTGACATATTTTTTTGTCATCTCTTTTTTTTTTCTGATGGGTGGTATTGTGTTCCTGTGTTACTGGTTGTTTGGCCTGAGGCCTCCAGCACTGGAGTTTGTAGGCTGTTGGGTAGAGCTGGGTCTTGGTGCCCTAATGAAGACCTCCAGGAGAATTCACTCCCGTTAATATTCCCTGTGGTCTGAGGTTCTCTGTTAGTCCAGTGGTTCGGACTTGGAGCTCCCACCACAGGAGCTCAGGCCTGACCCCCAGTTTGTGAACCAAGATACTGCAAGCTGCGTGGGGAGGAAAAATAAATAAATAAAAAAAAAGGAAAAAAGGAGCAGAACAGTAACAAGGAGTAAAGAATAGAATAAGATTAGAAAACTAACAGATATGTTAGAAAAATAACAATATAAAAATATAGGTGAAACAACTTGAAGGTAAAACAGAACACAATGGCAAAAAAGAGGGAAAAAAAAAGATGGCAAAGGTCTTGGCTGTGGGGGTGGGGCTTAGGCAGGTGCAGGGTTTAGGAAGTGGGCGGGGCCTATGCTTAGGACCCACTGGGCCGGAAAAGGCCCTGGGAGGTGGGGTGGGGCTTAGGCTCAACGCAGCAGGAGGTGCCCAGGAGTGCCTCTGGCCTTGAAGGATGGAGGACCAGGTCCAGGACCCCAGCAGGCTCCCTGGGCCCATGTGGGTGGGGAAGTGCTAGGAGTATTCCCCCCAATCCTCCGATCCCTGAGGGTACCCCCTGTCTTCCTCTCCTCCTCTTCCCCCCTCGTCCCTCCCTCCTACACCCCTAGTTCCCCCTTGGCCAGAGGGGTTCTTGGAGGGCGGAGGACCAGGCCTGGGAGCCCAGCAGGCTTCCTGGGGCCTGAGTGGGTGGGGGAAACACTCTCCATGCCTCCCCTGATCCTCTGAAGTCTCAAGGGTCCCTCCAGGCCAAGAAACACCTCCCCTCTCCCTGTCACCCCTCAGGGGTGCTGGTCCTGTCTGGCCTCCATTTGTCCTCCCCCCTCACTCCCCCCAACATTCTACCTGGTCACTCGGGGGTTCCTCCTGTCTCCTTGGGCGTCAAGATCCCCCACCAGTGTCCGGCAGGTGCCCTAGTTGTGAGGAGAGGCAAACTCTACATCCTCCCATGCCTATCAGCTGTACTTCTATATTCTATACACTAGAAATGAACAATCTGAAAACCAAATTAAGAAAATTCTATTTATAAAAGCATTAATAAGAATAAAATATTTAGGAATAAATTTAACCAAGGAAGTATAAGACTTGTAAACTTAAAACTTCAAAATACTGTTGAAAGAAGACCTAAATAAGTGGAAAGACATCCCATGGTCATGGATTGGAAGCCTTAACGTTGTTAAGATGGCAATACTACCCAAATTTATCTACAGATTCAATGCAATCTTTATAAAAATTTCAACTTCCTTTTTCTGCAGCAAGGGATAAGCTGATCCTAAAATTCATTGAATTGCAAGGGACTTTGAATAGCCAAAACAATATTGAAAAAGCAGAGCAAAGTTGGGAAACTCTTCCTGATTTCAAAACCTACTACAAAGATGCTATAATCAAAATACTGAGATACTGGCATAAAGATAGACATATATATTAATGGAATAGAATTGAGAGTCCATAAATAAACCCTTACATTTACAGTCAGTTGATTTACTGCAAGACATTCAATGAGGAAAGAAGAATCTTTTCAATAAATGGGGCTGCGATAATTGGATATGAACATGTAAAAAGAATGAAGTTAGACCTCACATAATATGTACTAGGTTTCTCCAGAGAAACAGAGCCAACAGGAATATAATGTTGGATAGGAGTAGTGAGAGCACACATTCTTGTGTTCTTCCAGATAGATAGATAGATCTATGATAGAGTGGAGGGTAAGCTGGAAGCTCAGGAGACTGTAGTTCCAGTCCAATTCTAAAGGCCTGAGAACCAGAAGAACCAATGGTGTAGTTCCAGTCCAAAGGCTGGCAGGCTTGAGATTCAGGAAGAGACAGTGTTTCAGTTTGAGTCCAAAAGCAGTAAAAAGCCAATGTCCCAGTTCAAAGGCAGGAAGAACTCTTTCTTACTCAGAGAAGGGTTAGTCTTTTTATTCCATTCAGGCCTTCAACTGATCTGATGAGGTCCATCCACATGAGCATTCTACTTTACCCTTTAAATTGGCAGAGGGCAGTCTACTAATTTAAATGTTAGTCTCATCCAAAAACACCCTCACAAAAACACCCAGAATAATGTTTGACCAAATATCTGGGCTCCTGGGGTCCAGGCAAGTTGACATAAAATTAACCAGCACATTGCATTAAAAAAAGAAAACCTAAAAATTGATCGAGGACCTAAATGTACAAGCTGAAACTATAAAACTATTAGAAGGAAACATAGGTATAAATTTTTGTAACCTTGAATTTGGGAGTGGATTCTTTAAAATGACACTAAAAGCAAAGCAATAAAAAAATAGATAAATGGGATTTTACCAAAATTAAAAACTTTGAGCATCAAGACATTATCAATAAAATTAAAAGACAACACACAAAATGCAAAAATATTTGCAAATCATGTATCTGCAAAGAGTCTAATATTCAAACTACATAAAAGAACTCTTACAACTCAACTACAAAAAGACAAACAACCCAATTTAAAGATGGACAAAGGATTTGAGTAGACATTTCTCCAAAGAACATATACTAATGGCCAATAAGCACATGACATCATTAGTCATTAGGGAAATGCAAATCAAAACCACAATGAGATATCATTTCATACCCTTTAGGGTGGTTATTATTAAAAACCAGAACAAACAAAAGGGACTTCCCTGGCAGTCCAGTGGTTAAGACTCTGCTTCCAATGCAGGGATCATGGGTTCAATCCCTGGTCAGGAAACTAAGATCCCACATGCAGCGCAGCCAAAAAAAAAAAAAGAAGAAAAAAAAAAAAAAGTTGTTGATGAACATGTGGAGAAACTGGAACCCTCATACATTGCTGGTGGGAATATAAAATGGTGCAGCCACTGTACAAAACAGTTGGGGAGTTCTGAAAAATGTTAAACATAGAATTGCCATATGACCCAGCAATTCCACTGTTAACCACATACCCAAGGGAAATGGATATATACTTAGAATATGAAAATGCAGAAACATATGTGCACATAAAAATGCGTACATGAACGTTCATAGCAGCACTATTTTAATAGTTCAAAAGTGGCAACAACCCAAATATCCATGAATTGATGAGTAGATAAACAAAATGTCCATACAATGGAATATTATTTAGCCATAAAAAATGAAGTACTGATATATGCTACATCAATGAAACTTGAAACCATTATGCTAAATGAAAGAAGCAAGACATGAAAAGTCACATATTGCATGATTCCATTTACATTCACTGTCCAGAACAGGCAAATTCATAGAAACTGAAAGCAGATTGGCAGCTGCCAATTTGGGGGAAGTGGGAAAAGGGAAGTGACTGCTTAGTGGCATGGGTTTCTTTTTGGTGTTATCAGAATGCTCTGGAATTAGATAATAATGATGGTTGTACATCATTTTGAATGTACTCAAAGACACTGAATGGTACACTTTAATATGGCTAAAATGGAGAATTTTATGTTGTGTGAATTTTACCTTAATAAAACTGGAGAGTTCAGATAATCCTTATAGTTTTACAGTCAAGATAGATTTTATGGGGGACCTTACAAAATACAGAGAAGGTGGATCATCAGTCCCAAAATATGTTGATAATCTGGGATAGAGGTTGGCATTCTATGGTATACAGGCCAAATCTGACCAACCTAAAACATTTGCTATATGGCTCTTTACAAATAAAAGATTGTTGACCCTGATCTATGGTGATGATAAGCAATAATCCCTCATGTTTATAGAGTGCATTTCAGTTTACAAAGCACATCCATTTTCTCTCAGCTGATTTTCAAAATAACGTTGTGAGGTAGATGAGGTTTGGCTCCTCCTTATGCGGGGGAAACTGAAGCTTGGGGTGGTTAAGCTACTCATATCCTTGTTCTGTCACTTGCTAGAACTCAGATGGTCTGAGTGTAATTCAGTGTTCTACCCCTATAGCCCACTGCCTCTGTGAACACTTTGAAACAGTAACTAAAGGCTCTGTGAAAATACAATACAATTTAGACTTGACAGATCAACCCAAGGTTGAGAAAAAGGCCAATAGAGCTTTGGCTAACTATTGCTGGGATCTCTCTCTCTCTCAGCTTTATATCTCTTCTGGCGATGGTCATATATTTTTCTAAATGAAATGCCACCCATATTGAAGGAATCAGGAACTGTCAGGCCAAAATCTTTCAAGTGTTACAGAGTTGGACAGTTTGCTATATTTCAAGCACATCAGGTCAAACAATATTACAAAAATGGATTCCTTTGTGATATGTCCCTTTATAGGAGCCATGACATTCACTCCTTCCCTTAATGTCCTGCATCCAACCTGCAGCTTCAGCTGTCTTCCAGACGGCATATCATGCAGTTGCTATTCTGTCTTCCCACCAATTGACGAGGTGTCATATTTCCCTAGGCTGAAGTAGCTTTGCAATATGTTGGGGAGGAGGGGCGGGTGGCAATAGATACTGATATTCCTTAATAGGCCCTTGGCACCTGAGTAGCCAATCAGCAGCTTCAAAGATGGGCTCCCTACCTCGAGGTCACTGTTTTCTCCCTCCACCCTTCATCCCACATGCGCCTGGCTTAGTACAATTCCATGCACTGCTCATATACAATCTGTAATCTTCTCCAGTCAATTCTGGATGATGGTCTCATATGGAGGGGGAAGGAGCACCACATGCACTGTTGATTCAGGTGCTCAAGGGCTATGAAGTAAATGACTGCCCCTACTGGAGGTGCTGTAATAGAATTGTGGGAGATTTATAATTATATCCCTGCATACAAGTCAGTTAATTAATCAGCCCTTCCCACACATTTCCATTAGGTTCCTCTCACTAGGTAGGCCATTTTACTCACAGCATGTAGCTCCTCCATTCAGTTCTCTTCCTGCTCTCTTCTTGGGGATCCTTTTCACTGAAGGACTAGCAAAACCTCTCCCCAGGTGCTCATTTAAAAAATTCCAGTCCCTTCCCTTCTTTGGGGCCCTCATATAGATGCCAGAATACTGGTTAAGGTCTTAGTACTTTGAATTTAATCTACATGGCCAAACTCCCCTGATTAATTTAGAAGCAACTTCAATTCCCTCACCTGATGTTTCAATTGTACCCCTGGCTTAGATGCTACCTTAATTTTTGTGTACCCATTAGGGGAAAGAATTTAAAACCCTTTCCTCACTTTCACAGCTGGACCCTGATCCCCTTGCCTATAACACCTGGATTCTAAATATCCTTTGGGGACAAACAGTATTAGTAGCCCCCTTCTTCCATCTACGCAGTCTCAATGCCTTGGATTTTTTGTTTTCTTCTTTCTCATGCAAAGACCTTGTCTCATCAGCATCACTAGTACCTCTGGCAGTGCGTTACCTTAGA
The DNA here is from genome assembly GCF_964165515.1 of Mesoplodon bidens. Taxonomy (NCBI): domain Eukaryota; kingdom Metazoa; phylum Chordata; class Mammalia; order Artiodactyla; family Ziphiidae; genus Mesoplodon; species Mesoplodon bidens. The sequence goes on along the minus strand of NC_138163.1, from coordinate 47,651,199 downwards.
TTCCCGGCAGTTTGCAGCATCCATCTGGACCTCCTCCTTGTTGTATTCTAAATCTCCCCCCTCTTGCTAGGCTCAACCCTCTACATGTTCGGTTTCTAAGATATGAGTCTTAGGTCTGCCTTCTTTATCCAATGCTCCTGCCTCTTTGTGGGGGAGGGGTTGAGATTGAAATAGCCTCCATGGTTCTGCCTCAAAATTCTTCCCTAGTTGATGACGTTGCTCTGTCTTGCTCAGGCTTCACCAGAAGTCTTCTTGGTTCACTCTAAGCAAAAAGCCTAACTCTGACAGAATACTTCAGTGGGCCTCTGTTCCCATATCTCTCCTAAGATTTATTAAGGGAAATTCAAATCCAGAACCTCACAGGGCACACAGGTTATGTTATGGTGGAATTGTAATTGCACCTGTATTGCTCCCGATCCTGCAGCTTGCAGAGAGGAGCTGAGAATGAGACCAAGCAGCTGTGTAGTTTCTCTGCAGTGATTTATCAGGAGGGGAAAGTGGGTGCTCTGTGGACAGCTTCCTGCTCAGCCCTTTTCTCTTCCAACTCCTAAACATTTGTTAGGGAGTTTAGGTGGGGTTTTCTGCACAGATTATTGACCACTAAAAGTGAGCTGAAAGCTACTTATACCTTAATGATGAATCTGGCCATGGACCAAAGAGTCTCCTCCCCAGCCTACTCTAGGCCATTTTGTGGACTACTCTTCTTCCCTCCTCATTTTTAAGTATCCAGCTGGAGTGGACTCTGCATTCTTTAAAGTTCTCTTTATAAAGGAGTAAGGTGTTCATGACCTGCCCCAACCATCTGTAAAAGTGGTGCCACTCAACTAACTTTCTGGAGGGTATATTAGAACCTTAAGTTGGTTTTTCACTCCCTTGTGTATCAGTGTACCATTAGACTGAGTGCTGTTGAGTGCTGTTGAAGTAGCAGAATTAGTGATAGCTTTCAGTTTTGTATTGCTTATGGGAATCTTGGTTTCTATGTATAATTATCCTGCAACAGGCTAGTGATCTTTTTAAAATGCAAATCAAAGCATATCATTCTCCTACTGAAAACCCTCCAGTGCTTATCCATTGAACTTTGAATAAAACCCAAGCTTCTTCATGTGGCTTCACAACTCTGCATGATCTGGGCTCTTATCAACTCTCTGAGCTCATCCCGCACCATGCTTCCAGCACTCACAAATTCTTCAGCCCCAGAGAACTTCTTTCTGTTCTTTTAACCACAAGCCTCCTTCTACCTCAGGGACTTGGCACCTGCCATTCCTTTAGCTTGGTACACTCTTTCCTCAGATCCTTGAATACCTGGCCCCTCCTCATCATTCAGATATCAGATGAAATGTCATTCTATCAAAAAGGCTTTCCATGACCAGCTAATCAAAGAAAACCCTTTTTCTTCAGATCACTTACTTTCATGTCACTCTGCTTTATTTTCTTCACAATAGTTGCCACAATCTGGAAATTATTTTAATTATCTATGTGCTTATCATCTGTCTCCCCTCAATAGAAATGTAAGTTCCATGAAATAGAGGCCTTGTGTATCATACTCACTGCTATGTCACCAGTGCTGGGCACAGATATTTGTTGATGAATGACTGGATGGCATAAGATATTAGCTCATAGCTCTCTGTCAACTTTGTTAAACGACCCTTGATGATTTTCTGTCATATATGTTTCAAGACAACAGTTTTCGAAATATAACAGTTCCCGGATACTTAGCTGTCTGACTTTGGATAATTCGTTTATTCAAGCATTTACTGAGGGCTAGGCACTATGCTAAGCACTGGGAATATAAAAATAAATAAGGGGCTTCCCTGGTGGCACAGTGGTTAAGAATCCGCCTGCCAATGCAGGGGACACGGGTTCGAACCCTGGCCCAGGAAGATCCCACATGCCACGGAACAGCTAAGCCTGTGCGCCACAACTACTGAGCCCGCGTGCCACAACTACTGAAGCCCACGCTCCTAGAGCCCGTGCTCCGCAATAAGAGAAGCCACCGCAATAAGAAGCCCGCGTACAGCAATGAAGAGTAGCCCCCGCTCGCCACAACCAGAGAAAGCCCGTGCAAGCAACGAAGACCCAACACAGGCAAAAACAAAAATAACTGAAATAAATAAATAAATAAATAAATAAGACTCCAGCCTCTGCCACCAGGGATCTCATAGTCTATTGGGAAGGTGGACCTATAAATTACTGTAGTACAATGGGGTAAATGGTATGATTGATAGAAGTTTGAATTAAGTGTTGTGACAACACTAAAGAGAAAGAGTCCATTTCTTTGGTGCTGAAGTAGGGATGGAGGTGGTTCAAGGATGTAATCTCAGGGGAAGTGCTATGTTAGCTGGATCTCGAAGAATGGATGAGTTCATTGGGGAATGAGGACAGGAAGCACATTCTCTCATGTGTGGACTATGGGAAGGAGAAAGAGCATTGGCTATTCTGGGGATGGCACATTGAAGGCTGTTACTAGAACACAGAGTGATTGAGGGAGATGAAGCTGGAAAAGAAGGCAGAAATCTGTTGAGTTGAAAGTAGTTTTCGTCTCAACAGGGGTGGGGGCACCTATGTGATGCTCCCTATATACACTTTACCCGCTCCAAAAAAAGTAAATTAAGTTGCCACCTGAGAGTTAAACTAGTAAAATTCACATGCAAGGCACAGGATTAGATATCTGGAAATCAACCAGGAAATTATCAGTAAACACATGACTGGAAATTTTGCAAACTCTCAAAACTCTGCTCAAGGTGAACTAGGACAAATCTTAAGGAGGCAGAACTGGAATGCAACTATAATTTTGGTAAGTGGAAACCAAATTAATTGTATTATCCACTTCTTGGAGTGAATAGAAAGTAGTTGGCCAGCTAGAAGCAAAGAAATGACAGTTACCAGCCAGCTCCATCCAAGAGAATGATCTTGGCCAAGTGAACCCAGCATTATGGGTTCTTTGGCAAGGCTGGCCCTATACTTGATGAGAGTGCTTCAGGTTGTCTAATCTGAGAGATCATTTTTATGATCAACTAACTCCCCTTGTTCTCATTTTATGCTCACCAAGCAATGTTTTGATAATTTACTTGGCTCCCCGTACAACTTGTCCACAGGGAGAGAATACACTGATCTGCCCACTCAAGCATTTTAGCCTGTTTAACAATTGTATTTCTCATTGTAAATTAATAAATTGGCATGCCAGTATAGCTATCTGTAAGACCAGAATACCAATATATTTGTGGAGGATAGAGAAATATAGATATAAATACAAACGTTATTGAAGTCTCTATGTATCAAAAAGCCACGTGAGCCTGCTTAAGTTGACTTTACCTTATTGAATTCACTCAATCCAGACTCTGATCTTTAGCCTTACAGAAAGCTAATTTTGTCTTTACGCTGACAGTCCAGACATCTCCTGCAAGGTTTTGGAAGCAACCAACTGGTATTCCCCACGTGACGGGACCATCTGCCTTGCCGTGTCCTGCACTCTGAAGTTTACTAAGGGGATAGTGTTCATTCTTCTGTGTTTGTTTTCAAATATGCCATTCATATTGGAGGAGTTCGATCTGAGAGAATGAACATTGCTGTCAAAAGGCATGCGGACAGAAAACATACTGGTTTCTTTTTTCTTTTTTTACTTTCAGTTCTCAAAATCAGACCCTCAGAAAAGGATTTGGGTGCAGGTGGTTTATTTGGGAGGTGATCTCAGGAAGCGCAAAAAGAAAATAGGGAAAGTGAGACAAGGAAGAAAACTAACATGGAGAATGTTAATGTGCAAGTTACCTGTGGGCAGCTGGGTCTCAGGCCTGCTGGCGACTTGCTGAGAAACTGTGCAAGACGTGTCTCAGAATCATCTTGCTGGAGGACAGAGTCTGTGATATTTGTCCATGGACTTCCATCTCCACTGGTTGAAGTTTAGCCTCAGTGGTGTTAAAATATCCTGCACTTCCAGGGCACACCTGGGGGAGGCAGAGCAAACTTCTGTTGTGCCCAAGAAAGCCGCAGACAGAGAGGAAAGACAGTCCACTTAACGTGGATGACTGTCAGGATGCTGGAAACTGCAGCTGCAGGTGAAATCAGGTGGGCCGGGGAATATGGGACATCAACAGCATCTTGGACATAACTGGAAACAAATCTGACAGACCTGGAGACTCCAGTGGACACAGGAGCAAAGGATATGAATCGGCAAACTGTACACAAAAAATATGAATGCCAACAATAATATTTTTAAGCATTTAACCTCAGTAGTAATCGATGAACTGCAAGTATAAATGAGATGCTATCTTTTTTTGTCTATCAAATTAGCAAAGGCCAATTTTTCAACTGAAAAAAAGTGTACTGATGGAATACACTCTCATTCACTGTAGGTGGAATTGTAAATTGGCAAAACCTTCCTGAGAAGCAGTTTTTCAACGTGTATCAAGAGCCTTCACAATTTTTATGTCTTTCAACTGAGGAATTCCTGATAAAAGATAAGGATGTTGATCTCAGTGTTATTTATAACACTACATGTCCAATAATAGGGGAATGGTTGAAATAATTACAGTATAGTCACGTACTAAAAAATAGCAAGCCATAGAATCAGGTTTTCAAATATTCAGCCACATTGAAAATGCTCATGATATATTAAATGAAAAAGCATAATCCAAAACTGTACATACAGTATGATCCTATTTTTTTCAATTCAGAGATGACATAGATTGTAAGAAATTGGTTTATTAATAGCTTGGGGGGAAAGGAACACTACCTTTAATATACCCAAATTGTATTCTGCTGATAGTAATGTGCATAGATACATACAATTTATACCACTTTCTTCTTCAGGAACACCCCCAAAAGTAGAGTCTAACCTTTCTTCATGTTCCAGAATCTAAAGATCCTTCTGAATTACTTTTGGCCATTGGCAGTGTCGCAGCATATTGTGTTGAGATGTGGCTGCTTTTCATAACCCTGGCTTGTGATGATGTGACAAGATCATATCAAAGCATGTAGAAGAATCTTGGGAGTTCATCCACATTTCCTCTTCGGTTAAACTCATAGTTTCTTTTTTTCTTTCCGTTGTCTATTTTTTTTTTTTCACTTCAATTACATTAGCTAGAAATCAATCAGACTTTCTCTTGAAAGTCACTCAGAAGCTTTTGACAGATAGACGTTCAGTGCCTGAGTAATAGTCCCTCACAATGCATGCAATGGTCTCACCCACCTTTCCTAGTTTTGAAAATTTTATGATCTATTCCAAGAGATCTGGCAATTTCTACTGTCTTTAATTGCATTGTCTGCACTATGACAGGCAATCTTCTGCAGACACAATAATTTTTCATTTCAATGATGCATCATAGTGTAATTTTTAGAAGACATTTTAAGTGACAATTAGGGAGAAAGCCAAATTTAAGTTAAAAATTTAACCATGAGTGATGCAACCAATGCAAATAACTCACTTGAAGTGAGAGTCAGATGAACAGATATCCTCGACACCCGGCTAAGTCTGCGCACACACAGGCAATGACAACAATGTCACAGTAGATTCTTCTGTCTGGCCATTTGCAAATCACTTTTGACATCCATTATAAGATGCATCCTGATTTCAGAAATGAAGAATATGTGTCTCAGGATTCAGGAAATGTGGTTTGAAATATGTCTAGAAACACACATACAGAAAAAAGACAAAAAGAAAATGCAGCAAAATGCTTACAGGTTGTGTATACTTCAGCTTATCTTCATTCTCTAAACATCTGAAGTAAGCTTGTTTTACTGTTACATTGTAAAAAAATTACAGATTTTTTTTAAAGAACTGGGCTTTGTATTTTAAAGGCTGTTGCTCTCCATTGGGATATAAAAAGTTGGAATAGAGAAAGACAAGCTGGATGGGTACTTGCAGGACCACGGTAATCTTTGGGATCTTCCTGGCCCAACAGAACAAATAAATGAGTACTCTCAACTCAGAGATAACTTAAAAGTGAGGAAACAAATCAGAAACTCTGAAGCTACATTTGCTGTTCCAGTCCAGTTTCTGATTTGTCACACCATTTCGACAAGTCACTTACTTCTCATACTTGTTTTTGCTCCTGGAAATAGAGGCCTTCCTCTTCATGGTAGTGGCAGAAATGCAGCTAAAAACATAAACAAAAACATTGATCAAATACTTCATAATCTTGCTTGTGTTCCCATAGACAATGCAAATATACATCAAAAATCCATATATTAGCTGGCAAGTATTTGGGGGCTGATGCTTGAGGGCCATTTCTGTCCCCGTAGCCCATTTCTTAGGAGGATCTCAGCAGAAAGGTTCCTCAGGGTGTGTGTGTGAGGGGTAAGGGGGTGGGGAGGGGTGGGTGTGTGTGTGTGCCGGGGTGAGATTGGGGGGGAGGTATTGTGGGTGTGGCTGTGTATGTGGTGTGTGTGTACGTGTGGTGTGTGTGTGTGCACAACACATTGGGAAATACAGATCAGGAGTGCAGGGGTGGTGGTGAACAGAGAACCTTGGGGCTGACAGTCTCACACAGTTCTGTTTCTGGGGCTTGGGGGAAATGCCAGGGCTTGTGTAATTTCTGTCACTGGGCACAGGCAAATGAATTTCTATAGTGGTAGCCCTTGGGGGCACTCTCCAACTGAGAGAACTTCATTTCAGCTAATTAACGTGGCCTCTGTTCCCACTATCTGTGGATGAGGAGACAGGCCTGGAAAACTTGCTCTACGTCACACACTCTTGCTAAGTCTTACCCCCAGGCCCGACTCCTAAAGCCAAGCTGGGAGAAGGGGAGATGGACTATCAGTGAGGGTCTCTGGCTGCAGGCAGCAGAGCCAAAGTGTGCCATGAGGAGAAGTAGCAGAGCTCACAGCACCTTACCCGGTACAGCCCTCAGGAAATATGCTTTGAAGTGTTGCAATACTTTAGCTCATTTAATCTTCCCAACAGCTCAAGGCTGTGCACAGTGGGGTTTGGAGGAGCCCGGCCTGCTTGGTTTATGTCTAGCACAGTGTAAACAGCCAAAGCCCAGTCACTGCTATTATTCTCATCACCGTCATCATTATTCCCAGCCCAGAAAGAGCCTGCTAATCAATACCTTATCTGGGCAAGATTGTCACCATCACTCCATCCCAAACTGCACTGTCCTACCCTGGGAGTTTAAATCACTTCTTTGAGGTAAAGCAGTAAAGACCCTATTAAGATGCAGGTGTTTACCGGGAGATGATCTGCCTCAGGCCTTTTTCATGCATCAGTAACTTGGCAACGTGATAGTACTGGGCAGCCAGGGTGGGGATCCAGAGAACTGTGTGACTCAAGAAGGAGGAACCCAGAAATGAGGCCGCTGGGCCTTGCAACGTTGCCTCCAACAAGACCAGCCTATAGTGTAGGTAAGCAGGACAGTGGAGGGGACTGAACCAACGAATCACCCCAAGTCTGGCTCACTGCCCAGGTCTGTAGGGATCAGAAAGGGAGAGATGAAAGCAGTGTAAGCCAGGAGGAGTCTCATACCTCAGCCTCAAAGCCAAGAAGACCCCAGGGTTTTTTTTTCCCATTGGCTTGGCTTTAATTAGACTTAACCCTTATGCTTTTATTTATTTATTTATTTTTGGCTGCACTGGGTCTTCCTTGCTGCGTGGGCTTTCTCTAGTCGCGGTGAGCAGGCTTCTCACTGCGGTGGCTTCTCTTATTGTGGAGCATGGGCTCTCCAGGTGCGCGGGCTTCAGTAGTTGTGGCACGTGGGCTCAGTAGTTGTGGCTCGCAGGCTCTAGAGAGCAGGCTCGGTAGTTGTGGTGCACGGGCTTAGTTGCTCCGTGGCATGTGAGATCTTCCCGGACCAGGGCTCGAACCCGTGTCTCCTGCATTGGCAGGTGGATTCTTACCCACTGCGCCACCAGGGAAGTCCCAACCCTTATGCTTTTCAAAGTGGAATCACAGAAGGCAAGGGTATAGGGGAATAATTTTCCAATACTTTTCTTGTAAACTCAAATTCTTCTTTGGAGTAAAGCAGGCTTTTACTGCTCACAGGGTTATTTGTGAGCTGCAATTTTTTTTTGCTGTATTCCTCCATTCAATCTGGCCACCACAATCAGAAAGAAAACACAAGGACACTTTTTTCTTGCATCTGTAGTGGAAGAAGACCCCAGGTTTTGAGAGGTAAAATTGACCCCAGACTGGTAAAAGAAATATGTCCTTCTCCTTCTTGGGCTCTCAAGTGTCATGAGGGGAGGCCCAAGGAATTGTGTGTATGACTAGGTGGGGAGGGGGACTTTTTTGGTGGTATGCGGGCCTCTCACTGCTGTGGCCTCTCCCTTTGCGGAGCACAGGCTCAGGACGCACAGGCCCAGTGGCCACGGCTCACGGGCCCAGCTGCTCCAAGGCATGTGGGATCCTCCCGGACCGGGGCATGAACCCGCGTCCCCTGCATCGGCAGGCGGACTCCCAACCACTGTGCCGCCAGGGAAGCCCGAGGGAGACTTTCTTCACCAGCAGCAAGCTAGATGCTGCTTTGGACAAACCAGCAGGACACGATAATTGATTGCCTTCTTGCTGCAAAATCAAGATGGCTTTTGATGTTCAGCCATTCATTGCCATAACTGGAATAATAACACAATTCATTTTAGCTGCAGCCCTGCAAATGAATGGCTTTAATAATGGCTAATTTGGGATGATGAATGTACCATTTGGGGGTGACATTAGTGCTGAATAAGGAGAAGGGCGTGCAAGAGACAGAGGGAGGAAGGGATGAGCTATACAAGGCTAGCCATGTTTGCTAACTTCCAAGGCTGCCAGTCCTTCAACTCCACTCCACAGCATTGATTTAGCAAGAATCTACCCCCCACCTGGCACTGGGCTGAGGGTTGGAGGAGATTCTGAAGAGATATATGACTAGGATGACCATATATCCCGGTTCCCTTAGGACAGTCCTTGTTTATGCTGGGACCTGATGCAATTATTAACACCCCTTCCCTACTCTAAAAAATATCTTGGCTTGGGCAATAAATTATATTGTCATTCTGTGTGGCTCACTCTCTGCTTTTCATGAGCATACAGCTTTTCTGAGAAGACAAGACATTTACGCACATGGAGCGATTATAGTGTATCAGGGGACAATGCGTAACCAATAGATGAATCAAATAAGCACAAGCAACCAAATCAGTGCTTACAAGTTTGAAATTAATGATAGCTGTGGACTTCAAAACACTGAAGATGACTTTCACATGCATGGGGATGATAAACCCCAATATGTTATCTTTCTTGATCTTCTCAGCAAACTTACTGTGACCGCCCCCCCATCTTATAGATAAGGAACTAGGGGCCCAGAGAAAGGAGCTGATTGCTCAAGGTTACAGAGCTAGTAAGTGATGAAGTCAGGATTTGAATCCAGGACTATTTTAACTTAAAAGCCAACTATAGGGCTTCCCTGGTGGCGCAGTGGTTGAGAGTCCGCCTGCCGATGCAGGGGACACAGGTTCGTGCCCCGGTCCAGGAAGATCCCACATGCCGCAGAGCGGCTGGGCTCGTGAGCCATGGCCGCTGAGCCTGAACGTCCAGAGTCTGTGCTCCACAACGGGAGAGGCCACAACAGTGAGAGGCCCGCATACCACACACACACAAAAAAAGCCAACTATATTTTCCCTTCAGAACTAACATCAGTGCTGGTTGGAGGGATCAAGGGAGCCCATAAAGGAAGTTTACTGTTATCAAGGAATGAATCCACAGGTAAAAGGGAACAGAGTTAAAAAAAGTGGAAGATGTAAACCTTAGAAGAGAGAATAAAGAAATTTAGGTGAGGTGTGATTAATCGGGGATGATTTTGCACCAGGTGGTGAGTTTTGCCCTATAGGTTTGAAATTACTGATGAATATGGGTTAACAGAAAACAAAGAAGGTGCTTTCTCATGCAAGGGAATGATAAACTCCAAATCAGGGTACTCTTCCTTGGGAGTGGGGAAGTGGATGGGAATGGGGTAAACAGGAGATGCCAATTATATTTGTAAGGTCTGATTTCTTAAACACAATGGTGAATAAATGGGTGTATATTTGGCTATTCTATATATTTTGTATATCTGAATAATTTCATGATAAAATGTTTTAATAACAGAGAGATTGGTCTTTACAGATGAGAGAAACATATTAAGCAGGACACAGAAGCAGGGACAATAAACGTCCATTCTGGTGAGGTTTTAACCAGCACCCTTCTGTCCGGACCGAGCATCCATAATCTTCCTCGCACGGTGACCCACGGCCATTTCTCCCTCTCAGCCCAGCACAACACTTGTGAAAGCCTTGTTTGGCCCTCACTCTTATTTGGCTCAAGTCTTGGAACTTCTAAAAATGCCCATTTCCTGGCCTTCTTCTAAGGCCTGTGGTCCATCTGTCTCACTTGCTGTGGAGCATTGTGAACACTGCACGAAGTATTGGCCTGTTTACTACTTGGGGGATTTGATGTTTAAACAAAAGCTTTGTGTCTTCCCAAGTACTTGGCCTCCTGATTGTTAACTGGGGTCAGAGGCCTCCTCTCAGCCCCTCTCCAGCTCCCCAAGACAGAGGGGTGATCCGGAGGGGCCCGGGAACTGTTGAAAGTCGAGGGTTTGGTCTCCTTTGGGCCTCGCTGCCACTGTACAACGATAAACAGAAGCAGCAAAGGAATCCATACAAATTCCATCACTGTGGCTCCACCGGGTTGTAAACAGGCCATAATGCGAGGTTCCACATACTCCACCACCAAACAGGCTGCAGTGGCAGCCGACACATGGTGGGGGAGGACTCCAGTGAGCAGATCCTGACGGTGGGCACAGCATAGGTGCCAGTTGTGAACCCCTGGGCCTTGCTGCAAAATGAAGAGCAGGAAATGCGTTAGCAGGGTGTGGTGGGCCCTCTGAAAATCCCTAGCACGCCTCTCTGTGTCTTGGGGAAGAGCTTTAGTCCTCAAGGCCAGCCTCACCTGGTCCAGGTCCTTGGGTTCCAAGCCCTGAGCCACTGACGTGATCTCTTTTATTTCAGCCTGGTCCAGGCTGACTTCCCCTAGCCACTGTCCCAAGCAAGTGGAGGAGCCCGGAGGTGCCAGGAAGGCACCTAGCATTTCCTCCTGGCGGCTGAACCTGTAACAGCTCTAACTGTTCCACGCACACATGTACTCATTACCGTGCAGGGCGCTCCTGGCACATGAGGGGCATTTCTCCTAGCACTCTTTGACCCAGTCTCTAAGGTCACTTGTCCCAAATCCCTGGATGGATGTCATAGAGAGAGAGCCTAAGAGGAATTCCAGCTCCAGGGCTTTGTGATTCCACACCCTCTGCTCTTACCCCCAGGACTCCCCCTCACCAGGCCTCTTAGGCTACACCCAATTTAGCATCCCACCCCTGCTACAACGTTTGCAACAGCTCCTCATTGACTATGATAAAGTACAAATTCCTTGGGTGACTTTCAAGGCCCTTCACAGTCTAGTCCTGACCTATCCCTTCAGCCTCCATCCTCATTACTTACTCTCCATGGCAGATATTTTGTTTCTATCATGATTTCCCTGAAAACACTCTCCCTCCTTCCTCTGCTCTTTCAATAAGGATGCATTCGTGAGCAGGGTATAGCGGAAAGGGCTTTGGAGCCAGACCTCAACTCAGGTCCCGCTCTTATCAGCTATGTGACCTTAGGCAGGTCACTCAAGCTCTTTGAGGCTCAGGTTCTTCATCTGGAAAAGTGAAGACTTTTTTTTTTAATGTCTTTTTCCATTTGTTTGTTGTGAGAAACGAATGAGGTAACATATGTAAAGGGCCTACTGCAAAGCCTCTTCCCTTTGTTGAAACAGCTGAATGTAAATAACATCACCCAATGATTAGTTTCAAATATATTTAGAATGAGTAAATGCTGTATATAATTCGGTGCTTTTCTCACTAATCCTTAACAAAAATCTAGTCACTCAGAATTTTTAGTCTGGTGCCAAGTAAATAGCCAGTCTCTGCTCAGGCTGTTCCTGGTCTGCATCTTTCTCAGCAGCCTCTCTGCCTCAGTCGTAAGAACACAGAAGCCTTTTTATTCTCTTGGCCAAGAGGCACCAGTCAGCCTCACCTGGGAACTTGCTGGAAACTCACATTCTCAGCCACCACCACCCTAGACCTAACATTCAGAAGCTCTGCGGGTGGGCCCCGCAATCTGGCTTTTCCCAGGCACCCCTGCCCCAGGAGACTCTGATGCATGCTCAGTTTGAGAACCACGCCTGCTCTGCAGCCTGGGGCTCACCTTAGGCCACGTTCCCTCGGGCTTATCAGTGCTACAGATCCATCTGCCACCCAGAAAGAGGGAGGCATGACTTGGCAGGAGTTAGACGACTCCAGAAGAGACCAGGCCTTTGACAGGAGGTCCCGGGCGTAACCTGTGCTCTTTGGCCACCGTAGGCTCCCCAGGAGCGGGTTGCTGAGCTCTGCCCGCTGAGCTAGAACCTCCTCCAGGGCACACGGGGCAGTCCCTGCCACTGGACAAGTCTTCCCAGGACCAGAGACTCCTGACCTTCAAGCCTACTCAGCACAGCCCCTAAAGCAGTGGTTCTCAAAGTGTGGTCCCCAGACCAACAGCATTAGTACCACCTGGGGACATGTTAGCATGAAAATTCTCAGGCCCTGCCCCAGACCCATAGGTGATTTTGATTCAGGTTCAAGTTTGAGAACCACTGACCTACACTATGCAAATGCAAACTACTTTAACTTCATTTGCTTTCTCAGCTGCCCCATTCTCTCTACTTCTTTCTTCCTTACTACACGGAAGATAAAAATGGGAGACAAAAACATACTGATAGAGAGGGTATACAAAACCCTGTTTCCTAATTAGAAGGAATTGCCTTTCCACTTGACTCTGAATTTATCTGTTCTGACCAGTCATTTCAAATAGGACCCATGGCTGGTCTAACTGGATTTACATTTAGTACTTATGTCTCCAATGGCTTGTTGCTAGTGGTAAAGGCTTTGGCACGTGAAATAGAACATTTGGAATACACTATGAATAAGTATTTTTGAACAGAGATTTAGTTTCATTGCAGCCACTGGCATGATGTGCTTTGCAGCTCTAATTTCAGTTCCAGTTGTGAAGACTTGAGAAAGGCAAACAGATTTTAGGAAATAAAGAAAGAAAATAAAGGGCAGAGGTGGGGGAGATATACGCTCCAACTCTCATATCACTCAGAGATCTAAATAGATCTAGAGAGCTAAATTAGGCAGTTTTATAGCCAGGGGAGCAGGGAAACACAGTGCTGGAGCATAATTAAACTGTGCAGTCCTCACCGTGGAAGGAGGGGGCTGGAGGACAGCAGGGTGGACTGAGGGCCTGGATAGGAGAGACCAGGGACGGGAAGGGGCTCTGAGGGAGGAGCCCAGAGGGCAAATCAGGGCCAGGGGCTCAGCCCTGCGGGCAAGTAGCACAGAGGACTAAAGGACTTCCCTTCCCACAGTGATGGCTCCACAGAGTTCTTGCTGGGAGAGGAATGGGCACTCCCCCACTGTACCTGCCAGCCCGAGGGAGGCCGCAGGAGCAAAGTGCTAAATGGGCCTCCTGCTCTCCCTCCCAGCGCCCCCAGGACTCCCCCCTCACCAGGCCTGTGCAGCTCCATCCCTTTTCCCAGTTACGGGGAGCATGGCCGCTTTCCTCCAGCTCAGTGCCAGGCATAAGCCCTTCCTACAGAAAGGCACTGTCCTTTCTGGGCTTCGTTGGCTTTTAAGTGAAATCTTTCTCCTCCTTTCTCTTCCCAGGGTCTTATCAGAGGCCTGAGCCGACCTGCCCCAGGACCGGTACCTCGGTCAGCACAGAGCGCACGTGTGCTCTGTGATTGTGATTTGCATGGTTTCCATTTTCCCATCGTGACAAACCTGGGCCGCACGCCTCCTGGCTCCGACCTGACAAGAATCCCAGAGCATCCCAGGGGAAAGGAGAGGGAAGCTGCAGCTACCTGGAGGGGCAGGAAGGGGGCACCTATGGCGGGGGGCCGGCTCTCCAGACCAGGCAGGAGTGTGCCGTTAGCACCCGAAGCTGGCTCTCCCTGGAGAGCTCACGGTGCCAGCTGGCCACCGTGCCAGTGGTCAGCTGTGAGTCCAGGAGATGTGGTCCCTTGGTACGTGGCGTTCAGAGGGCAGAAGGCAGTTGTCTAACCTATGGGCAAAGGACTAGATGAGTAGCTTGTTAGCTCCCCCAGGTGGGGCTAGTCCCAGGGTGTGTGTGTGCTGGGGGCACGTACAAGGTAGGGTCTGAGTGTGCTTCAAATAGGCCAAAACTCTAAAATTCTCACCATTGGCGTCCATCCTTTGGATTAAGGCATTGAGAACTTAAAGTGCACTGTTCTCTGGGAGGGGTAATAGTCATTTCCCAAACCTCTCAGGAATATTAATTAGGTTAGTGGGTAAGTTCTCCCCCCCTCCCATGGAGTAGAACCTTAAAAAGAGCTTCTCTACCTGGACACATTCCTGAGATAAGAGAAAGGCTGGATGTGGATGAGGTCATGTGGCCTAGAAAGGGTAGCTGCCGAACGGGTGAAAAATCCGAAGTGGATGTAAGGAGTGTGATGCCCCAAGGCAGGAGGCTGGGGTGAGGGAGCTTGCCAGCAAGCTGTCAAAGGCAGGCTTTTCTCCATGGTGAGTGGAACAAGCATGCACCAGGTCTAAAAGGGCCTGAATTCTAGCTCTGCTGCTTCCCTATGTATTGGGGTAACTTAACTGTTCTGGGCCTCAGTTTTATCATCTGGCAGAAGGGAGTGGCAATCCCTGTTCTAACTGCCTCATTGGCTTATTGTGAAGCTAGGATGAAAAAAACAAGAAAATGAAACTTTATGTAAACCACACAATACAGTATGAATGAAAGGAGTATGATTATTTTATTTCGCAATCTTGCCCAGGGCTTTCTCGTATTAAAAGTGGGTTCATGAAAATGAGCCATTCCTGATTGTAAAATATGAGACTGACGGTGAATTTCTTTCCTGGTTTCCGTTAGGGATGAGTCTTGCCTGTTAGCGTTCCTGGTCTGAAGTTGCAGCCTTCTCCAGCTTTACCTCCTGACAGCCTTTCCTTTCTCCAGCCAGGCCCCAGCACTGTTTCCAGGTCTAGGGGCATGGTGAGATGCTTTCAGTGGAGATCTCAACTCAGTCTTTGTAGGAACCTAGAAACCCACTCGTGCCCCCTTCCCTCGTGCCATAACCTCCTCCTAAAGACCTTTTCTTTGCATTTAGCATAAGACCTTGTCCAGATTCTCAGTCTAGCTTTCTAAAGGTTTTCTGGATGTACACTTGAAATTGACACAAAATTGTTAATCCACTATACTCCAACATAAAATTAAAAAGAAAAAAAGGAAAGAGAAAAAGCACCAACCAGTTAAAAAAAAAAGGTTTTGTGGAAAATTGGGAGGCTGATTCCTTTCTGTCACTGAGTCACATAACTCCAGGGGCAGTTTCTATCATAGACCACAGGGTGAATGGTGCCCCCTGGACTTGTGCAACACAATCACCTTGCTTGCAGCATCTACTCACCTTCCCACCCCAGCCTGTTCCCATCTTTAACTCACTAACTTCTAACTTCTGCTTCTTCAGGACTGAGCTCTCTTTTTTCTTTTTTTTTTTTTAATTTTTGGCCATACTGTGTGGCATGCAGGATCCCCAACCAGGGAAACCACGCCCCCTTTATCAGGAGCACAGAGTCTTAACCACTGGGCTACCAGGGAAGTCCCTCTTCCTGACTGAGCTCTTCATCTCCTCCTCTTCCAGGAAACCTGCTCTGGCTCCCAAGGCCGGGTGAGATGCCCCTCCTCGCCTTGCACAGCACCCGGTGTCTCCCTCTGCCAGAGCACTGATCACTGTACTGAATTATCTGGCTACCCATTTTTCTCCGCCACTAGACTGTAAGCTTCTTAAGGGCAAGAACTAGGCCTCCCTCTCTGTCTCTATTCCCACCTCCTCCCTTGGGGCCTGGGCAATGGTAGACATTGAGTAAATAGCTGCTGAATGAACTAGCACTCTGGGATGTTGAGCATTGTGCAGCTGGAGAACACTGGCAGTACAGCTGACTTCCCTTCCTCACCCCCAGAGGACACGGTGCTTGTTTAATTACTTGTGTGTAGGGGGCTTTCAAACAGATGTTATAACAGCTCACTTAGCAAAGGACAGTGATTAGGGTTTTCTTTTATTAACTAAATAGACAGCACCCAAGTGGAATATTAAAAGCCAGATGGCACAACTTTCATTTTCTGTATATCTGGAAGGGATGCACTAAAGTTGCCAGCATTGTCCTGTTCAACCTTAAGTCCAATCTCAAAAGATACTTTCTACCCACTTCAGGCCCAAGGCAAATGCATAGAGTTACACAGGCCTAAGGTCCCCGGGTAGGTGAACAAGGCCCAGTGTGACTCAATGTGTTTACCTCCGCTGCACACCCATTTCCCTTCTACCATAGTTGGGAAAAAGCCAAGGGTAAGATGGGGGAAGGGTTCTGTTACGTGCTAAATTGTATCCCCCAAAATTCATATGTTGAAGCTCTAACCCCAATACCTCACAATGTTACTGTATATGGAGATAGGCCTTTAAAGAGGTAATTAAGTATAAAATGAGGCCCTCAAGGTCGGCCCTAATCCAATTGGACTGATGTCCTTATAAGAAGAGGAAAGGGGCTTCCCTGGTGGTGCAGTGGTTAAGAATCCGCCTGCCAATGCAGGAGACACGGGTTCGAGCCCTGGTCTGGGAAGATCCCACATGCCGCGGAGCAAGTAAGCCCGTGCGCCACAACTACTGAGCCAGCGCTCTAAAGCCCATGAGCCACAACTACTGAGCCCGCGTGCCTAGAGCCCATGCTCCACAACAAGAGAAGCCACCACAACGAGAAGCCCATGCACCGCAACGAAGAGTAGCCCCCGCTCGCCACAACTAGAGAAAGCCCGTGTGCACCAACAAAGGTTTGAGCCCTGGTCTGGGAGGATCCCACATTCCGCGGAGTAACTGGGCCCGTGAGCCACAACTACTGAGCCTGCGCGTCTGGAGCCTGTGCTCCACAACAAGAGAGGCCGCGATAGTGAGAGGCCCGCGCACTGCGATGAAGAGTGGCCCCCGCTTGCCACAACTAGAGAAAGCCCTCGCACAGAAACGAAGACCCAACACAGCAAAAATAAATAAATTAATTAATAAACTCCTACCCCCAACCAAAAAAATAAAAGACCCAAAGTCAGACAAAAATAAATAAATAAGATAAACATATTTATTAAAAAAAAAAAGAAGAAGAGGAAAGTTGAGCACACAAAAGGGACACCAGGGGCATGCAGGCACAGAGGGACAACCACTTGAAGAGGCATCAAGAGGGTGGCCATCTATAGGCTAAGGAGATTGGCCTCAAGGAATCTAAGCCTGCTGGCACATTGGACTTTCAGCCTTCAGAACTATAAGAAAATAACTTTCTGTTGCTTAAGCCCACCAGTCTGTGGTATTTTGTTATGGCAGCCCTAGCAAACTAAGACAAGGTCCAATCATCAGCAAACCTTGGGCTCCAGTTCAGCTTTGGGATGCTGGGGAACCCTCAGAGTCATCCCTGGGCCTTAATCATACGGGCCTCTGACATGGAGCTTGACCAGGTTTGTAATCCTCCCCCAACATGCACCCTGGACCCAATGCCCATTTCTCCATAGCTGAATTCACTTGTCTTTTTTCTCTTTCACTCAGTTCCTCCTTCACTCAATCACTCACCAGTTACAAAGTGCTACAAGCGATATAGCACATTGCCCTCAAGGAACTTAATGTCTTGTAAATGCTTCATATCTACCCTGTAGCGTGAGAGATGAACTAGGTGTGTGGCATCACTTCTAGCTGAGGTGATTGGACTGGTCACTGAAAAAGGAAGAACGTTAGTCTGCATAAAAGGAATCTCAGACTTGCAATGCAATACGGTACAGCAGTTAAGAGCTTAGGCTCTGAAGGCACTCTGGCCTAGGTGTTGCAGTTAAGAAGATAGACTCTAAGGCTTAACTGTCTGGGTTCAGATCTGGTATTTATCAGCTCTATGACCTTGGCAAGTTACTAAACCTCTCTGTTCCTCAGTTCCCCAACTGTAAAATGGGGCTATATAATAATACCTATCTCATAGGGTTATATTAAGATTAGATAAGTTAATACACACAAAACTCTTAGATTAGTGCATGACACATAGTAATCACCAAATAAATTTTACTGTTATAGAACTTAGGGACAGAAGACCTGGCTTTCAGTCTGTCACTTACTGGCCATGTATCCTAGACCTAACCAGTTCTGCTCCAGCTGGCTACTTTCTACCTGACCAGGTGCTTGAAAGGATCAAGTGAGAATATCAACATTTCAGGATGTTGGAAACTGGGGGGCAGGAGGTATTATTAGTGTGGTAATTGAGTTGAGCCTCAAAAGATGGTGAAGATTTAATATGAAAGCTACCATTCACGGAGCACTTAAGCAGAGGGGGGTCAGGAGTCCAAGGGTGGTACCCGTGGCAAGGTAGCATCAGCAGTGGCATTTTAGTTAGACTGACCCTGAGATGTGAGCTACTTAGGGGTCTCCCTACCCAGCTTCCCTTGGTCCCTGACCCTTTTCTGAACTGGATAGCCAGACTTTCCAGTTGATTCTGTGAGCAACCTGCTATCTTTTCAATAATTCCCTCTTCTGAACATAACTAGAGCACTGAATGCCTTTTAAAAATTTATGTATTTCTCTCATCAGCCCTGAATGGTATTGTTTTTACCCCCATTTACTGATGAGGAAATGGAAGTTTAGGCGGGCAACAGAACTTGCCCAATTTCACACTGATAGTAAATGACAGGGGCTGTTCTTGGCTCTGAGTATGGACTTAGCAGTGATGTCCCGGGGGGAGAGATTGGTGAAGAGCATTTTAGGTGGAAGGAATCCTCAAGTCAAGCCCAGATGTAGGACAGCATAAGGGAGAGTTCAGAAAACTGCGAGTTTCTAGACTGGCAGGAGTAAAAGGTTGATACTGGAGATGGTAAGAAACAAAACTGGAAAGAGAGCTTGGGATTAGCAGTGTGGATTCCATTTGTTGGACACCATGGAACCACTGAAGACTTTGGGCTTTAGGAGGTAACTATGTTATATGTTAACCTGAGTGTAAAGAACTTAACTGGGGAAGAGCAGAGAGAAATTTTATAGAAAGATTAAGCAAGTCTGGCTAATTAATGATTAAATAGTGAGGAAGAGCCTGGTGACTGAGAGGCTATTTACATCCTTGACAGAAATGGGGAAGCCTGAGCCAGGAGTGGTTTGGGGGAAACAGGAGGATGGAGCATCCTGTTCCAGGGGAAGGGACTTCTTTCTGCTTCTACTAGGATTAGTCTTCCTTGAGTCCAGGCCACACTATCATAATTCCTAGGCTTTCAGCCTCTTATTTCAAAGCCCTTGTCATTTGTCATTTCTCTATGTGGTTTAAAAGCCCAAACCACCTGGGATTGGCTGATAGGACTGTGGCTTCATTTTGGGAACTGCGCCATTACCCACAGGTGTGAGAAGCGATGGCTTATTTGAAAAGTGGAATCCTAGCCAGTTGGAGGCAGTCACCTCTCTGCGCCACCACGGCCTAGTTATGGTTATTAATAACGAATGGCTCTCCCATCTCTGGTTCCAGCAGCCCAGCAGGACCACATCCTCTTATAGTCTGCTGCCCTTTTGCTACAGCTGTCAGCAGTGACCCAGCTGACAGCTCTTTAGCCTGCATTTCCATCTATCTCCAGGGCTTCTTGTGCCCAGCCCTTGACGTAGCTCTGCCAGCTTTTGTGATTCTAGGAGAGGGAAAAGGGGGATGAGCCAGCTCCCGGCCCTCTGGCTAGTTTCTCTGAGTTAGGTCAGAGGAAAGATGATTTTGACCCACTGTGGTGGTTCCTCTCATTCTCTCTCTCACTCTCCCCTCCCATCTTCTCTATCTTCCCTCCCTCTTCCTCTCATCCTCCCCATCTCCTTTGTCTCAACGGCCTGCCTGTTATTGCCTCAGCGTCCTTTTCCTCTCCTTCTTTCATGCATTCAACAAAAATTGAGCCGCTACTGCATGCCAAGACCTATGCTAGGTGTTAGTAATATAGATATGAATAAGACACAGGTTCTGCCCTCTGAAGAGCAATGTGGGAAGATACGCAATGCTAGAAATAAGACCAGGACATAATTAGAACATAGAGGACTGCCTTGTTCACATTGGAAACAGGAGAGAAGACAAAATAGTTTCCTGGAGGAAGTTATACCTGAACAGAATCTGAATGATCCCGTCATGTGGAGGAAGGAACAGGGCGAAGGTATTCCAAGCAGAGAGGGTCCGCAGAAGCAAAGGCATAGAGGTGAGAAACAGCATGTTGTGTGGAGGGAATAAACAGTGTGGTGATGCTGAGATGTGAAATGAAAGGCAAGTCGTGGTAGCTGAGGAGCTGGAGCACAGGAAGAGCAGGGCCTTGTACGTTATTTTAAGTGCTTAGTCTTGATCCAGTAGACAACAGAGAGTCATTGCAAGATCTAAGACAGAGAAGAGGAATGGTCATGTATGTTTTCAGAAATATAGATCACTCTACTGCGGTGTGAGGGATGGGTTATAGAGGGACAAGACCATAAAAGGGGAACCCAGTTGGGAGGCTGTTGCTACCATCCACGTGAAAAATAATGGTGGCCTAAACTGGAGCACTGTGGAAAGGAGAGAATGGGGAAAAAAAACCAGGAGGTAAAATAGGCAGGGCTTTGTGATCAATTGAATATGGATGATTTATGTGAAGGAAACTTCAAAATGATACTCAGATCTCTAGTTTGGGTAGCTTTATGGATAGTACTAACAACAGCAGTAATAGAAAGAGCAATAAAATGGTGGTGCCATCAACTACGATAGAGAATCCAAAAGGTAGTGCTGGTTTAGAAGAAAATGGAGAATTTCCCCTTTTGGACAAGTTGAGTTTAATGTGCCTAGGGAGTATCCGAGAGGTGATGCCTAGCATGCATTTTGAAATTTAAATGCTTCCATTTTAATATTAAAAATTTAAAACGTTTTGGGCTTCCCTGGTGGTTCAGTGGTTGAGAGTCCACCTGCCGATGCAGGGCACACGGGTTTGTGCCCCGGTCTGGGAAGATCCCACATGCCGCAGAGCGGCTGGGCCCGTGAGCCATGGCCGCTGAGCCTGCGTGTCTGGAGCCTGTGCTCCGCAACGGGAGAGGCCACAACAGTGAGAGGCCCGTGTACCGCAAAAAAAATAATAATAAAATAAAATAAAATAAAATAAAATTTAAAACGTTTAAAGCCCTGGGGAGAGACTATGCTAGAGATTTAGATGTGAGATTACACTGGGGATATTAGTCATGGCCTGCCATGACCACAGCACTTCTAAGGGAACTTAATGCATCCACTGACTGATGTCCAAGCAGGTACAGTTTGTGCTACATGATCCATCTAACCTACTCCCCTCCACCTGCCGTGCTTGCAGCCAATGGAACCAAGTATGTCCCTGACCCAAGGGCAGCCAATCTGTGAACTGACCAGAGATTTATAACCCATGGCCTGGTGAAAAAGATAAACTGGGATTATTAGAATCTCTCTCTCTCTAAGGATTTTGAACTAAGAACTACAGAGACTCTAGGCCAGTTAACACTGGAAGTCGAAGATGGAAAATTGTAGAAAATTGGGACATGACAAGCTGAGGCCATTTGAAGCTGAAGTAAGAAGGGGACAAAAACAATGGATAAACAGAGGATATCGGGCAGTAGAAAGAGAAGAATGGAGTAGACACTGGACAAAAGGATACAAAAAGAGAGAGACAGAGAAAGTGAGCATGTGGCCCAAGAAAAAGATGGAGGGACTTGCCCATTCTTGAAGCTGCTTCACTACCTGATAGAATTCCCATCTCAGTCTATGTGCAGCCTCAAATCAAAGCCAAGCCATCGAGGATAATTTGAGTGAGGGTTTTTTTGTTTTTCTCCAACCAAAAGAGGAGTTACTAACATGAGAATGAATGAGATCATGCAGGGAGAAACTACCACAGGATGAAAGCAGTGGGCTAAGGACAACAGTGGGGAATACCAACAGTGAAGGGGTAAGTGGCAGAAAAGGAGCCTACACACGTGCAGAGGTATAAATAACGGGTATTAACAAGGAGAACAGGGGGCTGTGGAAGCCAAGAGCCTGTTATTTTTTTTCTTTAAAGAGGGAGTGGTCAGAAATCTCAAAAACCTCAGAGAGATTTGCTAAGAACTGAGCAGTGTCCATTGAGTTGGCAAGGAGTAGGCAACTAGTGATTTTTAGCAAGAGTAATTAGCAAAGTAGTAGGGGAGGGACAGAAGCCAGACTTTAGTTGGTTGAGAAGTGAATGTAAAGAATGTGAACAGGGCTTCCCTGGTGGCGCAGTGGTTGAGAGTCCGCCTGCCGATGCAGGGGACACGGATTCGTGCCCCGGTCTGGGAAGATCCCACATGCCGCGGAGCGGCTAGGCCCGTGAGCCATGGCCGCTGAGCCTGCGCGTCCGGAGCCTGTGCTCCACAACGGGAGAGGCCACA
This sequence comes from Mesoplodon bidens, assembly GCF_964165515.1. Classification (NCBI taxonomy): domain Eukaryota; kingdom Metazoa; phylum Chordata; class Mammalia; order Artiodactyla; family Ziphiidae; genus Mesoplodon; species Mesoplodon bidens. Next base: position 47,628,749 of record NC_138163.1, on the reverse strand, counting down.
ACAGTAAGAGACCTGCGTACTGCAAAAAAAAAAAAAAAAAAAAAAAAATGTGAACATAGCATATGTAGAATACTCTCCTGAGAAAATTAGATGAGAAGGAGAGGAAGAGAGACTGAATAGTAGCTAGAAGTGATCAAGAAAGAGGGCCCAAAAAAAAGGTTTGGGTTTGTTTTGGCTTTTTTGTTTTGTTTTTATAAGAGAGACTTGAATTTTTAGGCTGAGAGGAAGAATCCAGTTGAGGAAGAGATATAGAGGATGAGGGAGAAAGGGGTCATCTAACAGAGTAAGGTCCTGGAGGAAGCAGGAGGGGTAGGTCCAAGGCCTGGGTAAAAGTGTTGGCCTTAAACAGGAAGAGGGTACCTCACCCTCTGAAACTGGGGGAGAAGAAAGGAAGGATGGGTGCAGATGGAGAGGAGACTGTAGTTGATGGGAGTAGGAAGTTGGAGAGATCCTTCCCAATGTCCTCAAATTTCTCAGTGAGGTGGGAAGCAAAGTTTTCTGCCAAGAGGGAGGCAAGCAAGGTCAAGTAAAGGGACTGAGGAGGGTAGTGAAAAGTTTGGAGACATCATCGAGAAGAGTGTGAGAGGGATTGGACCATGGACAAGTGAGAGGCCTGATGAGTGGGCTGCAGGCCTAGCTGAAGAGACTGGAAGTTTATAGGAGCAGCAGTCTCCAGAGTTGTGGGATATGCCTCCAGCAGTGCTTAGCCATTCAATTGTAGGAGCAGAGAAGTCGCGTTGTGCTGTCCCCAGTTGGGGTTTGGTTGGGTGTGTGTGAATGAAGTGTAAGGGTGTTAGCAAAGGGACAATAATGCTGAGGGGGCATGCCATGGGGTCCTGCTTGGTAGAGAAGGGAGACCAAGAAGTGACTAACAGACTGGGAGAATGGAGAGCTCATGAGACTGAAGGAGGCAGAAAAGCAAGTGTTAGAAGGCTGGGAGGTGTGAATCCAGCATGCTCCAGGAACTGTTCACGGTCCTGTTGGCTGGATCGTGGGACAATAGTAGAGACTTGGAGAGAGAGGAGGTCAGAGTGGTAAGCAGGGCTTGGCACAGGGAGACCTCATGGGTCACTACTGAAGTTGGATAAGTTGGATATTTCAGAGGAGGCACAAGCCAGGCAATCTCACAGAGGTGGTTTTACAAAGTGAGTTATGGAAAGAAATAGACCTCTGGAGTCCCACTGGGCCTTTCCCTGAATTCTTGTATTCTCTTCTGATGATTTCCAAGGTTACGTTCTCATTCTAAAATCTGTGGTGTAAATCATCTCCCCCTGCTCCATATATAAAATTGTGGTGGCAGGAAAATTAGATTAATTCTTAATCCAAGGAGAACCAGTCTGTTAAAAGATCCCTGGAACCCTGGACTCTAGCCTCAGCTCTACCACCAGCCAGCTGTCTGTACACGTCTCCATCTCTCTGGGCTTCTTTTCATATCTATAATGAGAGAGAAATAGTACCTGTCCTGCCTATTTCCTAAGGTTGTTGTCAAGGTGAAATGAAGTGGTAGATGTGGATGTGCACATTGGATGTTTATTAGCAGGGTCTGGCCAGGTTTGCTTTGTGTCTTTCCTTTACAAACTTCTGCTTCCTTCCCTTATTCCCAATCCCCACATGCCTGCCAGATCCCCCAGAGGGCAGGCCGGTGCTAGTAGGAGTCAAAGAAACAGTCTCAGCAGCTCTAAATCAAAGGCTCTTTCTTTGCCAAGGGAAGTGTTTTCTTTGCTTTTTTTTCCTCCTCTCCAATACATCTGTCTGACTCCGCCATTCCATGACGAGGTGATTGGCCTTGTCCTTGGGACGTGCCAGCTCAGCATGGGACAGGGAGATACTGCAAGATTTGACGCCTCCCTTTTCGATACATGTTTAATTTATTGCTGCAAAGACTTGGATAAGTAAAACACTAAGCTCCCTCCGACGGGGTTTCCTGGAGAGAGGGATTCCAACAGCTTTTAAAGGAAATGTCAAACTGCTAAGAGCTCAGCCTTCAAGCAGCTTAATGCTTTATAATGTTTTGGAGTGAATGTCTCCTAGATTCTTAATGCCTGGCTTATTTTGAATTGAAGATAACTGATCAGCTAGTCAATCTGATGAACATGCGACAACCAGTCAACTCTGGAGAAAGATGAATCCATTTTACACATTGCTTTATACCTTTTTCCCCACCAAACCTTTTAGCTGAGTTACTGATCAAGCAATCAATATGAATTAGGCACCACTGTATGCACAGCTCTCTGCAGGGTACCATAAGGGTCATACCAAAACAAACAAACAAAACCAAAATACACATTCCATACTGTGATGGGCTGAATTGTGCCCCTCCCCAATTCATATGTGGAACCCCTCATCCCTAGAAACTCAGAATGCAGCGGATAAGGACGTTAAAGAGGACATTAAGTTAAAATGGGATCATTAGGAAGGGCCCGAATCCAATATGACTGTGTCCTTATTAAAAGAAGTTAGGACACAGGCAGAGACACCAAACACATGCTCGCACAGAGAGACAACCACGTGAACACACAACCAGAAGGTGTCCATTTGCAAGCCAAGGAAAGAGGCCTCAGAAGAAACCAACCCGGTAGACACCTTGATCTCGGACTTCTAGCCTCTACAACTGTGAGAAAATACAGTTGTTTAAGCCACTCAGTCTGTGGTATTTTGTCATCGCAGCCCTAGCTGACTAGTTCACATACTGTTGTGGAACTTGTAGTTAGTAAGATGAACAGAAAACCTCATGTAACACTTTACTTATGCCTGTAATATCTGGGAGGGTGTGTAGATATAGAAAAGGCTTTTCTATGACCAATCACAATTAAAATATGGAACTCAAAGAATGGTATACAAATTGTCTTGACTTTTCCAAAACCTCAGGTCTTCTACCAGGCAACACATAGGCATCTGGAAGGGGTATCTGGCGTCCCTTTGCTCTATAGTTTCTCTTTCTCTTCTCTTCCACAGACCTTTGGGTCTTTTTCTAGCCTGCTTTTCAGCTCCAGGTTCCTGGCTCTATGGGTTATGTATGTAAAGAGGCCTCATGTCAGTAGTTCTGACTACAGAACCATTCAGGGTACCAAATGACAACGTAGATTCAGGAACTTCACTATTAATAATTCAGGTTCAGTAGATCTGAGCAGGGACTAGAAATCTACACTTAAATTTTTCACTGTGAGGTCTGCATACAAAAGGGTATATATGATACATATGTATAATTTAAAGAACCGTAATGCAATGAACACCCATGTACCAAACACTGAGCTTTATAAATAGAACATTTCTCTGTGTACCCCTCCCCAGTTGCATTCCTCTCTCTTCCTCCAAGAGGCAAGCACTTTTCTGAATTTTATATTAATTACTTTTTGCTTTTCTTATTGTTTTCCACATGTGATTGTATCTTTGAATTGGAAAAAAACTATTTAGCTTGCTTGTTTTAGGACTTTATATAATGATGTCATACTATTTATATTCTTGGGCAACTTGCTTTATCATTCAACACTGTTTTTGAGATTCATTCATGTTGGTGCATTTGACTGTAGTTTAGTCATTTTCATTGCTATGCAGTATTCCATTTTGTGAGTACAGCACAATTTATTTATCCATTCTCTTGTTCATGGTCATTTGGGTTGTTTCCAGTTTTGTTGTTGTTATTGTTTGTTTCCTTGGCTATTATAAATAACATTGCCCTAAATATTTTTACATGTGTCTCTTGGCTCATAGAAATCTTCATTTTTTAACCAGCTCTCCAGATTGGGTCTGATGTAACTGGTCCAAGAAACACTATCTATGGTCTTTCATGCTCTTCAGAGTAACACATGTACAACATAAACCTCTCTTGCTAGTATCGAGCTCATCTTGAAGCATGACTCCAATGCTTCATTTTGGAGGGGGAAAATGTTGAAACTTTTATTTGCAAAAAGCCCACTCTTAGTAAGAGGTTAAGGTGCAAGGAAAGAAAGGGGAGAGTGCAAAGAGTGGGAACAAACTTCCACATGTCACGTGTTCAACTATGTGGTACAGATTATAAGTATATGGATACTTATGGATAGTTATTCAGAGACAGAAATCAACTCTAGTCACATACTAGGTGTCAACTTATTCATTCACTAATTTAAAAATCAAGGTAGATGAAACGAGTTAGAAAAGGCTTTCTGAAGGAAGCGCGACAAGAACTAGGGTTTGAAAGAAGGGCAAGCTGGAAATTGGGATGAAAAGTGGAGAAGGTGTCAGTTGATGGCCAGAGTTTGCTTAAGAGAGAGAAAGCTAGAAGGCCTATGAGGCAAATCAGAAAAGTAAATGGTGAGACCAGGGTGGGGTGGGGTGTTAAAACCTGCCAATCCAGTCCAACAAAGGCATGGCAAATCTAGTTCAGCTTTAGGAAAGCACTGAGATCCCAGAGGAATCCTATCTGGGGAACTCAGGGAGAGGGCACAGCTTTGGAAGTACTGGGTGGAAATCATGTGGATATCGGAATCAGGGTACTCTAGAAAATAAAGCACAAAAAAGTGATCATGGAGTCAAGGATTCAGGAGAACAGGGCTGGTAGAAATAAGGAGAGAAATAATTCAGCTCTAATAGAGGGTTCCTCACAGATGTCAAAGCCATCTCCTTGCTCTTCTAGATATTAAATTCTGTCTGATACCTTCTCTATTCTACATACAACCCTCTACTGTCCATCTCCATTCTCAGCTGAAAACCTCACCTCCCACCGCATTGAGAAAAGAGAATGAATTAAATGAGAACTTCCTTACTTTCTCACCACCACATCTACCCACCTACCTCTACCTGTACCCTTACTTTCTGATATATTGGATGAACTGTCTGCTGTTAAAGACCATTCCTTTCACTTGTGCATTGAATCCCACCTAAATCAGTTAGGATTAGGTTCATCTGTGAGCAACAGGGGTCCAAAATAATAGTGGCTTAGACAAGAGAGTTTATTTCTCTCACACATAAAGGAATGAAAGTAGGCAGTCCAGAGTTGATATGGTGACCCTGCTCCACAAAATCTTCAAAGCTCATGTGCCTCTCAACTCAGTGCATCCCTGGGATGTGGCCCTTGTCCTCAAGGCCCAAAACAGTAGCTTGAGTTCCAGCCATCACATCCAAATTTCAGGCAGCTGGATAGAGGAAAGGACAAAAGATGGGACAAAGGGCATGTGCCAGCTGTCTTTCAAAGAAGGTTCCCAAGAGCTGTCACATGACACTTCTGGTTATATCTTATTAGCCAGAGATAGTTATATTGACACATCTAGCAGCAAAGAAGGCTGGAAAGTATAACCTTTATTCTAGTAGGTCATGAGGCCAGCTATGAATTGGGAGTTTTATTATCGTGGAAGAGGAGGAGACAGTTATTAGAGGATATCTAGAAGTCATTGCCACGACATCACTTCTCTCCTTTATGAGGACTTTTGCTGTCTCTACTGAATAATTCTTTTATTTATTTATTTTGGCTGTGCTGGATCTTCATTGCCGTGCACGGGGTTCTCTAGTTGCAGTGTGCAGGCTCTAGAGCACACAGGCTCAGTAGTTGCATCGCGTGGGCTTAGTTGTGGTATGTGGGATCTTAGCTCCCTGACCAGGGATCGAACCCGGGCCCTGTGCATTGGGAGCACAGGGTCTTAACCTCTGGACCACCAGGGAAGTCTCTCTACTAAATAATTCTTAGCAACATACAATTCTTAGCAGCATATAATTCATGAGTTAGCATTTACTATCCCCCAAATAAACTTTTCCTTGACCCTACTATCCCTCCAGCTGCTTCCCCACATTTCTGTATCCATTAACAGAAAACATTCTTGAAAGAATTGCCTACACATGCAATCTCTTCTTCCTCACGCCTTATTTCATCTTAAATCCACTCCAGTCTGGCTTCTATGCCCATCAATCTACTGAAACCACTCTTGTCAAATCCCCAGAGATATCTATGTTGCAAAATCCAATAATCATACAGAGTGAAGTAAGTCAGAAAGAGAAAAACAAATACCGTATGCTAACACATATATATATGGAATCTAAAAAAAAAATGGTTCTGAAGAACCTAGGGACAGGACAGCAATAAAGACGCAGACGTAGAGAATGGACTTGAGGATACGGGAAGGGGGAAGGGTAAGCTGGGACGAAGTGAGAGAGTGGCGTGGACATATATACACTACCAAGTGTAAAATAAATAGCTAGTGGGAAGCAGCTGCATTGCACAGGGAGATCAGCTCGGTGCTTGGTGACCACCTGGAGGGGTGGGATAGGGAGGGTGGGAGGGAGGGAGACCAAGAGGGAGGGGATATGGGTATATACGTATATGTATAGCTGATTCACTTTGTTATACAGCAGAAACTACCACACCATTGTAAAGCAATTATACTCCAATAAAGGTGTTAAAAAGTAAATAAATAAACAAACAAACAAATAAATAAATCTACTTGTGATCTACAGAGGAGCTTGAGAAAGGGTAGAATGACAAAATTAAACAAAAGGATAAAAATGATCAATTTAAGACCTTGTACTTAACCCTTCAAACCCTTCTTTTAGGTGCTCCTTCTTCAGTAATAATAATAAAACATGGGGCTTTTGACTCCCCCCCCAAAAAATCCAATGATTACATTTCTGTCCTAATTTTATTAGCCCTCTCATTAGCATTTGACATAGGTGATCACTCCTTACTTCCTTGAAACTTTTCCTCTTTGGCTTTGTAAATACCATATTTTTTTTAACCAATCTTTACTTCTCAGGGTCCTCTACCTGAACTCTAAATATCAGAGTTACCCATATTTTGTCTTGAGCTCCCTCTTCTCTTCTCTCTCAAATCACTCCTTAAGTGGTTTCATCACTGTCTATGGCTCTAAATACCATCTTTATGCTGATGATTCCCAGTGAAGACCCTAAAAATACTCTAAACTTCAGATTCACATATACACCTGCCCATTTAAAATCAACACTTGGACTTCTATTGCACATCTGTAATACGACACCTATAAAATAGAACTCTTGACACCCTCCTCCCACCCAATCTGTCTTTCCCCATGTTTTCCATCTTAGAAAAATGACACTAACGTATGTCAGAAACCTGGGAGTCATCATTGATTCCTCCTTCTCTCTTACTCCCCAAATTTAATCCATCAGCAAATCCTGACCATTCTACATCCAATATGATTTTCTAATTCATCCAGTTCTCCCACCTCCACTTTTACTATCCTAGCCCAAGGGAAACTCATCTCTTGCCCAAACTGTAAGATGAGGTAATCGTTTAAAAATGGAAATTAAATCATGTCACTCTCCTGATCAAAACCCTTTACTGGATTCCCATCACACTTAAAATAAATTTCAAACTCAAGGGAAACTCATCTGTTGCCCAAACTGTAAGATAAGGTAATCGTTTAAAAATGGAAATTAAATCATGTCACTCTCCTGATCAAAACCCTCTACTGGATTCCCATCACACTTAAAATAAAATTCAAACTCCTACCAGATATGGCCCCATGCATTTCTCCTACTCTTCTCCCCTCAACTTACTATGCCTCGTCCATATTGACCTTCTGTATTTGCGTTATGTATCAAGCTCTTTCTAGCCTCGGAACTCTTTCATTTGTAGTTCCCTCTGCCTAAAATGCTTTTCCACTGGGTTCTTCAGATGTCTGCTTCCTTTTAAAGCTTCAAGTCCTGAATCAAATGTTACTTCCTCATAGAGGTGTTCCCTAACTACCCTACCTAAAGTAGTTCCTTCTTACTATTAATATTTTCTATCAGATTTCTTCAATGGTAATGTCACAGTGTGCAAGGCCATGAGGTCAGAAACGTTGTCTTTCTCATTTACCATCATATCCCAGCACCTAGCATAGTTCTTGGCAGTGCACCTGTCACCAGGCTCAAGAGATACGTAACAACTATTTGTTGAAAAGATGAATTGATGAATAGGAGTTGTCTGAATCCCCTTTTAGTGGTTGAGAGGGGAGGGGAAAGCACTAGGGAAGCAGTGAAGTTGGATGGGCCCAGCAGAGCTGGCAGTCCAAGCCTAGAGCCAGAGTTGGGGTCCTGAAGGGACAGCTAGAGGAAATGTTGTGCATACACATTTGAGCCAAGTCCTTGAGGAAGAATGGAACCACTAGATGGGAAAAGGAAGAGTGTAAAAGAGGACAGAGCCAAGACTCAGAGGCAAAATGGAAACCCAGTTGGAAGAGGTTGGGAGCGAATGAGAAGGGTCCTAGGCAACTGTCAAGAACATTACTAGAGAGAGAGGCTGATAACCATAAGCAAAAGATTGACTAAGAGCTGAGAGTTCAAATGAGGCTGAAGACCATGTCAATGATCTTCAAGCTTGGGTGATCTTCTCCAGCAGTTCTCAGAAAAGGTAGATTATATGACTGACTTTGGGTGGGGGCTTATAGGGCAGGTGCAGCCAGGTCCAAAACCAAATATCAAAAAAGAAAAACAGCTGGTGAAGTGGAATCTTACAGTTTAAGGATGGAAATTGGAGTTTAGAGATTCAGAGATAGAGCAGTGGGTGATGATGAGGTCCATAGTGTGGCTAAGGCAGTGGGTGAAATGGGGCAGAGCTGAAGATAACCTGAGATGAAGGCACCAAGAAGTTGAGTTGGGACTTCCATATGGGGCCCTCGGGCTAATGACAGGAAGGGGAGTACAGAGGAGTACCAGAATCTTCCATGGATCTGGCGTAGTGACCAGGATGCCGATAAATGATAGCAATGAGGAGGCATAGGAGTAAATGGTGTGAGAATGAAAGAAGGAAGAAATGTTGCACAGGAGTGAAAGAAGGGCGCTAGGAAAAAGCTGTTGGTGTCTCTCTTGCTCTCCGACTTTGGGAGAAAGAGCAATTCCCACAGGAGACAGCTCTAGGGGAAATGTTTCAGTTTGGATTGTTCCCAAATCAGACTCTGAGATAAGGATTCCAGTATATGTACTCTGTTTGGGAGGTGATTGTAGGAAATTCCCATAAAGGAGTGGGGAAGTGAGATATGGGAGAGAAGAAAGCCAATAAATGGGTGTGCTATAAAGCAAATTACCACCGTGGATAACTAGAGCTTAATCATGCTGGAGAATTCTAGGAAGTACAGTAGAACATGCATCTCAGAGTTATCCCACCTGAGGAATAACCCTCTCCTGTCAGTTATTGATTCAGAGCTGTCTTAGGGAGGTCATGCATCCCCTGGTACTTCTGGCTTCTTCCATGTGCAGGCAAAGAGGGCTCTGGGGGCTGGAGAAAAAACTCCAGGCAAAGAGACAGAGGAGCTGGTAGTTGGAAGTCAGACTAGCATGGACAGAAATGTTAAAAGCCCAGAAGACATGGGTGGAGCATCAACATCTGCTGCAGGAAGCAATGTGCAAGCAGGGAGCCAGGGCTCAGACCAAAGAAGTGGACAGACCATGCTGTAAAAGAGTGAGAGTGAAGGACCTAATTTACTTTTGAGGGGACATTTTTAAAATAATCATATATATTCTTTACTTCAGTGTACAAATTCTTTAACACCTTCTAATGCTCAAACCGTACTCAAAATTTTTTTTTCTTTTTTTTTTTTTGTGGTACGCGGGCCTCTCACTGTTGTGGCCTCTCCCGTTGCGGAGCACAGGCTCCAGACGTGCAGGCTCAGTGGCCATGGCTCACGGGCCCAGCCGCTCCGTGGCATGTGGGATCTTCCCGGCCCGGGGCACAAACTCGTGTCCCCTGAATGGGCAGGCGGACTCTCAACCACTGCGCCACCAGGGAAGCCCCGTACTCAAATTTTGCCCAATTATTCCAGAAATATCCTTTACAGCTGGTTTGTCCAAATCAGGATTCAGTCCAAAATCATGCATTCATCTGATACTGTCCCTTACATCTCCTTGACTTCAGAACACTCTTTTTTAATTTCATGTTAAATTGACTTATTGAAGAAACCAGGCCAGTTGTTCTGAAGAACGTCCCACTTTTGGGATTTGTCTACATGCTTGCTTGTGGTATTATTTAGCTGTTCCTCAATCTCCTATATTTCCTGTAAACAGGACGTTAGGTCTAAAGGCTTGATCACATTCAAGTCCAATATCTTTGGCTAGTGTACATCAACGTAGCATTGTGTCACATACTGCAGCACATCAGAAGACACACGTCTGGTTGCTCCACCGGTAGTAATGTTATGATTGACCACTGCATCAGCATGATGGCAGCCAGATCCATTACAGAGTTATCTTTGCCTCCCGATGCCCAGAAAATAGTCTGTGGACTGTTACTTTAGCCCCACACAGATGTCCAGCTCCGCATCAACTATCCACACAATAGTTTTAATGCCACTTGAAAATTTTTGCCTGGATCAGTGAATTCCTGAGAGTTTTAAAAATAGTTTCTTAATTCTATCACTCCATCTCTATTTACTAGCTGACATTCTTCAAGAAAGAACTTCCTTTGTTCAACCAGGGCAGCTTAGGGCAGCGGTAAGAGTATGGACTTTGGAGTCAGACTGTCTATATTCCAATCCTGGTCCCACCATTGCTACCTGTGTGACTAAGTCACTTAACTGCTCAGTGCCTCAATTTCCTCATCTGTAAAATGTGGTTGCTATGAGAATTAAAGGAGGTAGTATTACTAAAGCAATCAGAATAAGGCCTGGTGCATGGTAAGTACTATGTAAGTGTTAAATAAATACAAAGTTAAATGAAACTATGGCTATTTAATTATGCTGAAATATAGTTCCTACTGGAAAGGCAGGATAAATGCTTAATTCTTTCCATTTAATTATCAAGTCTCAAAGTAAGGATTTGGTTTAACAGCTGCCACAAGGGGTGACAAACAGAATGAACATTAAAGAGCTCAGGGAAAGATTTGGGAGGGAGGGGAGCTGGGAGAAGAGCCCAGAATGAGAATGTATGTGCTGAATGGGGCTGAGAGAAGGCGAGTCCTGGAAATAGTCTTCCCCTCCTTTATTCTCCATTTTCCAGAGCCTCAGTCAAAATCACACATGACCAGGGCCGCTAAAGGAAATAGGAAACAGAGCTCCTATTTAAAGGACAGGTGCTTGGCCATTCATGCACATCTGCAAGAGATATTCACACTTTCTCTTCATTTACTCTTATGACTAGACAATTGCATTGTTTTAATAGAATATATATTATACAATATAAAATAATATAAAAGTTTTCAAATTCAGAAAACAAAGCTTGGAACAAAACAACACAAACGTTATTCTAGCCCTATCATCTTGATTTATTAAGTAAAATAGTGAGGGACTTCCCTGGCGGTCCAATAGTTAAGACTCCATGCTTCCACTGCAGGGGGAACAGGTTCGATCCCTGGTCAGGGAACTAAGATCCCCCAGGCCGCACGACCAAAAAAAAAAATAAAATAAAATAAAATAAAATAAAATAAAATGAGCCTATATTTGGGGATCCACTTAAAAATGTTCCTAGGTAGGGCTTCCCTGGTGGCGCAGTGGTTGAGAGTCCACCTGCTGATGCAGGGGACACAGGTTTGTGCCCTGGCCCAGGAGGATCCCACGTGCCGCGGAGCGGCTGGGCCCGTGAGCCATGGCCGCTGAGCCTGCACATCCAGAGCCTGTGCTCCACAACGGGAGAGGCCACAACAGTGAGAGGCACGCGTACCGCAGGAAAAAAAAAAGTTCTTAGGTAAGGCTGGCTTCATGGGTGTGGGTCCCATGCAGTCCCACAGGGTCCAATGCTCAATAAGGCCCAGGCTTAGTTTAATCTACTGCTGTCACTGTCTTGGAATTCTTAATAGTTCTTGAACAAAGGACCCTGCATTTTCATTTTGCACTGAGCCTTGCAAGTTGTGTAGCCATTCCTCTTCCTAGGGCCTCTCTGAGCCCCTGACCTTGACCCCAAACCAGCAGCCAGCCTGCGCCCCGAAGAACAGCATAGGTAGGTAGCCTTTTGCATTTCTAAGCTCTCTGCTTTTTAACTTTGGGGCTGCTATAAGCCTTGCTCTTCTTACTGGCAGCTTTTTGATTTGGTTCCCTGTGTGGCTTGTTCCAGTCTCTGTCCCCTCCTGGGGCTCCTTTTCCTCTTCAGAACCACTGATGAAACTCATTTCTCCGTGGGCAGTGCTCCTACCCACACCCCCAGGAACAGGCTTTCACCAGAGTTCTGAGGATTGTCTGTCTTATCCTCTTCCCCCTCAGTCTGAGCATTCTCTGTATTGCTTGTTGCTTATTACTAAAGTAAGACACATGGCCAAGAAAAGAAAAGAAACCTCCCCAGCTCTACCAGGCAAGCATTTATCGACGTGTAGCCCAGCCCAGCTCTGAGGCTCTGGGACGGTTGCCTCTTCTCTGAGGCAAGAGAAGGGAAGCAAAAAGAGACAGCTCGGAAAAGGATAAGATTATCCAGTTCCTCTCTGTCTCTCCGTTCGAGCTGCCCCTGTTTTATGCCAGACAGATGAAGGGCTAAGCCATGTCATGGGGGGTTTTTCTGTTGTTTTTTTTTTGTTTATTTAATGTCTGAAACTATTATATTAACAAATTTCCATACAAATAACCCAAAGAAAGTTTAGTATTAGTTGTTTTTTGTTTGTTTGTTTGTTTTTCTATACTGCAGGTTCTTATTAGTCATCAATTTTATACACATCAGTGTATACACGTCAATCACAATCGCCCAATTCAGCACACCATAATCCCCACCCCACCGCGGTTTTCCCCCTTGGTGTCCATAGGTTTGTTCTCCACATCTGTGTCTCAACTCTTCCCTGCATACCGGTTCATCTATACCATTTTTCTAGGTTCCACATACATGCATTAATTTACGATATTTGTTTTTCTCTTTCTGACTTACTTCACTCTGTACAACAGTCTCTAGGTCCATCCACATCTCAACAAATGACCCAATTTTGTTCCTTTTTATGGCTGAGTAATATTCCATTGTATATATGTACCATACCTTCTTTATCCATTCGTCTGTCAATGGGCATTTAGGTTGCTTCCATGACCTGGCTATTGTAAACAGTGCTGCAATGAACATTGGGGTGCATGTGTCTTTTTGAATTATGGTTTTCTCTGGGTATATGCCCAGTAGTGGGATTGCTGGATCATATGGTAATTCTATTTTTAGTTTTTTAAGGAACCTCCATACTGTTCTCCATAGTGTCTGTATCAATTTACATTCCCACCAAAAGTGCAAGAGGGTTCCTTTTTCTCCACACCCTCTCCAACATTTGTTCTTTGTAGATTTTCTGATGATGCTCATTCTAACTGGTGTGAGGTGATACCTTATTGTAGTTTTGATTTCATTTCTGTAATAATTAGTGAAGTTGAGCAGCTTTTCATGTGCTTTTGGCCAACGGTATGTCTTCTTTGGTGAAATGTCTATTTAGGTCTTCTGCCCATTTTTGGATTGGGTTGTTTGTTTCTTTAATATTGAGCTGCATGCGCTCTTTATATATTTTGGAGATTAATCCTTTGTCCATTGATTTGTTTGCAAATATTTTCTCCCATTCTGAGGGTTGTCTTTTTGTCTTGTTTATGTTTCCTTTGTTGTGCAAAAGCTTTGAAGTTTCATTTGGTCCCATTTGTTTATTTTTTGTTTTTACTTATATTACTCTAGGAGGTGGATCAAAAAAGATCGTGCTGTGATTTATGTCAAATACAGTTCTTCCTATGTTTTCCTCTAAGAGTTTTATAGGGTCCAGTCTTACATTTGGGTCTCGAATCAATTTTGAGTTTATTTTTGTGTAAGGTGTTAAGGAGTGTTCTAATTTCATTCTTTTACATGTAGCTGTCCAGTTCTCCCAGAACCACTTATTGAAGAGACTGTCTTTTCTCCACTGTATATCATTGCCTCCTTTGTCATAGATTAGTTGACTATAGGTATGTGGGTTTATCTCTGGGCTTTCTATCTTCTTCCATTGATCTATGTTTCTCTTTTTGTGCCAGTACCATAGTGTCTTGATTACTGTAGCTTTGTAGTATAGTCTGAAGTCAGAGAGTCTGATTCCTCTAGCTCCATTTTTTTCCCTCAAGACTGCTTTGGCTATTTGGGGTCTTTTGTGTCTCCATACAAATTTTAAGATGATTTATTCTAGTTCTGTAAAAAATGACATGGTAATTTGATAGGGATTGCATTGAATCTGTAGATTGCTTTGGGTAGTATAGTCATTTTCACAATATTGATTCTTCCAATCCAAGAACATGGTATATCTCTCCATCTGTTGGTATCATCTTTAATTTCTTTCATCAGTGTCTTATAGTTTTCTGCATACAGGTCTTTTGTCTCCTTAGGTAGGTTTATTCCCAGGTATGTTATTCTTTTTGTTGAAATGGTAAATGGGAGTGTTTCCATAATTTCTCTTTCAGATTTTTCGTCATTAGTGTATAGGAATGCAAGAGGTTTCTGTGCATTAATTTTGTATCCTGCTACTTTACCAAATTCATTGATTAGCTCTAGTAGTTTTCTGGTGGCATTTTTAGGATTCTCTATGTAGAGTATCATGTCATCTGCAAACAGTGACAGTTTTACTTCTTCTTTTCCAATTTGTATTTCTTTTATTTCTTTTTCTTCTCTGATTGCTGTGGCTAGGACTTCCAAAACTATGTTGAATAATAGTGGTGAGAGTGGACATCCTTGTCTTGTTCCTGATCTTAGAGAAAATGCTTTCAGTGTTTCACCATTGAGAATAAAGTTTGCTGTGGGTTTGTCATATACGGCCTTTATTATGTTGAGCAAGGTTCCCTTTATGCCCACTTTCTGAAGAGTTTTTATCATAAGTTGGTGTTGAATTTTGTCAAAAGCTTTTCCTGCATCTATTGAGATGATCATATGGTTTTTATTCTTCAATTTGTTAATATGGTGTATCACATTGATTGATTTGCATATATTGAAGAATCCTTGCATCCCTGGGATAAATCCCACTTGATCATGGTGTATGATCCTTTTAATGTGTTGTTGGATTCTGTTTGCTAGTATTTTGTTGAGGATTTTTGCATCTATATTCATCAATGATATTGGTCTGTAATTTTCTTTGTTTGTAGTATCTTTGTCCAGTTTGGTATCAGGGTGATGGTGGCCTCATTGAATGAGTTTGGGAGTGTTCCTTCATCTGCAATTTTTTGGAAGAGTTTGAGAGGGATGGGTGTTAGGTCTTCCCTAAATGTTTGATAGAATTCACCTGTGAAGCCATCTGGTCCTGGACTTTTGTTTGTTGGAAGATTTTTAATCACAGTTTCAATTTCATTACTTGTGATTGGTCTGTTCATATTTTCCGCTTCTTCCTGGTTCAGTCTTGGAAGGTTATACCTTTCTAAGCATTTGTCCATTTCTTCCAGGTTGTCCATTTTATTGGCAAAGAGTTGCTTGTAGTAATCTCTTAGGATGCTTTGTATTTCTACCGTGTCTGTTGTAACTTCTCCTTTATCATTTCTAATTTTATTGATTTGAGTCCTCTCCCTCTTTTTCTTGATGAGTCTGGCTAATGGTTTATCAATTTTGTTTATCTTCTCAAAGAACCAGCTTTTAGTTTTATTGATCTTTGCTATTGTTTTCTTTGTTTCTATTTCATTTATTTCTGCTCTGATCTTTATGATTTCTTTCCTTCTGCTAACTTTGGGTTTTGTTTGTTCTTCTTTGTCTAGTTCCTTTAGCTGTAAAGTTAGGTTGTTTACTTGAGATTTTTCTTATTTCTTGAGGTAGGCTTGTATAGCTATAATCTTCCCTCTTAGAACTGCTTTTGCTGCATCCCATAGGTTTTGGATCGTCGTGTTATCATTGTCATTTTTCTCTAGGTATTTTTTGATTTCCTCTTTGATTTCTTCAGTGATCTCTTGGTTGTTTAGTAATGTATTGTTTAGCCTCCATGTGTTTGTGTTTTTTTCCCTGTAATTCATTTCTACTCTCATAGCATTGTGGTCAGAAAAGATGCTTGATATGATTTCAATTTTCTTAAATTTACTGAGGCTTGATCTGTGACCCAAGATGTGATCTATCCTAGAGAATATTCTGTGTGCACTTGAGAAGAAAGCGTAATCTGCTGTTTTTGGATGGAATGTCCTATAAATATCAATCAAATCTATTTGGTCTTTTGTGTCATTTAATGCTTTTGTTTCCATATTAATTTTCTGTTTGGATGATCTGTCCATTGGTGTAAGGGAGGTGTTAAATTCCCCCACTATTATTGTGTTACTGTCGAATTCCTCTTTTATAGCTCTTAGCAGTTGCCTTATGTATTGAGGTGCTCCTATGTTGGGTGCATATATATTTATAATTGTTATATGTTATTCTTGGATTGATCCCTTGATCATTATATACTGTCCTTCCTTGTCTCTTGTAACATTCTTTATTTTAAAGTTTATCTGATATGAGTATAGCTACTCCAGGTTTCTTTTCATTTCCATTTGCATGGAGTATCTTTTTCCATCCCCTCACTTTCATTCTGTATGTGTCCCTAGGTCTGAAGTGGGTCTCTTGTAGACAGCGTATATATGGGTCTTGTTTTTGTATCCATTCAGCAAGCCTGTGTCTTTTGGTTGGAGCATTTAATCCATTCACGTTCCTAGAGTCTGTCATACAGAATGAAGTAAGTCAGAAAGAGAAAAACAAATACAATATGCTAACACATATATATGGAGTCTAAGAAAAAAATGGTCATGAAGAACCTAGAGACAAGACGGGAATAAAGGCACAGACCTACTAGAGAATGGACTTGAGGATGTGGGGAGGGGGAAGGATAAGCTGTGACAAAGTGAGAGAGTGGCATGGACTTATATACACTACCAAACGTAGAATAGATAGCTAGTGGGAAGCAGCTGCATAGCACAGCAATATCAGCTCAGTGCTTTGTGACCACCTAGAGGGGTGGGATAGGGAGGGTGGGAGGGAGGGAGACTCAAGAGGGAAGAGATATGGGAACATATGTATATGTATAACTGATTCACTTTGTTATAAAGCAGGAACTAACACACCATTGTAAAGCAATTATACTCCAATAAAGATGTTAAAAAATAAAATAATCCATTCACGTTAAGGTAATTATCGAAATGTATGTTCCTATGACCATTTTCTTAATTGTTTTGGGTTTATTTTTGTAGATCCTTTTCTTCTCTTGTGTGTTTCACTTAGAGAAATTCCTTTAGCATTTGTTGTAGAGCTGGTTTTGTGCTGCTGAATTCTCTTAGCTTTTGCTTGTCTGTAAAGCTTTTGATTTCTCCATCGAATCTGAATGAGATCCTTGCCGGGTACAGTAATCTTGGTTGTAAGTTCTTCCCTTTCATCACTTTAAGTATATCATGCCACTCCCTTCTGGCTTGTAGAGTTTCTGCTGAGAAATCAGCTGTTAACCTTATGGGAGTTCCCTTGTATGTTATTTGTCGTTTTTCCCTTGTTGCTTTAAATAATTTTTCTGTCTTTAATTTTTGCCAATTTGATTACTATGTGTCTTGGCCTGTTTCTCCTGGGCTTTGTCCTGCCTGGGACTGGCTGCTCTTCCTGGACTTGGGTGGCTATTTCCTTTCCCATGTTAGGGAAGTTTTCAACTATAATCTCTTCAAATATTTTCTTGGGTCCTTTCTCTCTCTCTTCTCCTTCTGGGACCCCTATAATGTGAATGTTGTTGCATTTAATGTTGTCCCAGAAGTCTCTTAGGCTGTCTTCATTTCTTTTCAGTCTTTTTTCTTTATTCTGTTCCGCGGCTGTGGTTTCCACCATTCTGTCTTCCAGGTCACTTATCCGTTCTTCTGCCTCAATTATTCTGCTATTGATTCCTTCTAGTGTAGTTTTCATTTTAGTTAGTGTATTGTTCATCTCTGTTTGTTTGTTCTTTAATTCTTCTAGGTCTTTGTTAAACATTTCTTGCATCTTCTCGGTCTTTGCCTCCATTCTTTTTCCAAGGTCCTGGATCATCTTCACTATCATTATTCTGAATTCTTTTTCTGGAAGGTTGCCTATCTCCACTTCATTTAGTTGTTTTCTAGGGTTTTATCTTATTCCTTCATCTGGTACATAGCCCTCTGCCTTTTCATCTTGTATCTTTCTGTGAATGTGGTTTTTGTTCCACAGGCTGCAGGATTGTAGTTCTTCTTGCTTCTGCTGTCTGCCCTCTGGTGGATGAGGCTATCTAAGAGGTTTATGTAAGTTTCCTCCATGGGGTTTTTAATTATAAAAGATTCAAGATATTCTTCCCATTTACAGTTCATTTCCTATCACCAAACACCTTTCCACAAATGGTCGACACCACTTTTTCAACACATTAAACTCTAATCTTCACCCTTTCCCCATCTATGGTCTTAATACAGTAGTCCCCCATTATCCGCGGGGGACTGGTTCCATGACCCCCATGGATGCCAAAATCCACGGATGCTCAAGTCCCTTATGTAAGGTGGCAGAGTATTTGTATATAACCTAGGCACATCCTCCCATATACTTTAAATCATCACTAGATTGCTTATAATACCTAATACCAAGCAAATGCTATGTAAATAGTTGTATATATAATGTAACTGCTATGTAAATAGTTGCCACAGTGTGGCAAATTCCAGCTTTACTTTTTGGAACTTTC
Source organism: Mesoplodon bidens (assembly GCF_964165515.1). NCBI lineage: Eukaryota > Metazoa > Chordata > Mammalia > Artiodactyla > Ziphiidae > Mesoplodon > Mesoplodon bidens. Next base: position 47,610,280 of record NC_138163.1, on the reverse strand, counting down.
TGGAATTTTTTTCCCAAGCATTTGCATGCAGAGTTGATTGAATCCACAGATGCAGAACCCATCAATACAGAGGGCCAGCTGTATGTTATTCCTGCTCTGACAGCTTGCTGTACACACACACACACACACACACACACACACACAAATACGCACACACACACACCAGCATTCTCCTACTTGAATAAGGCTTTATGTCTAAGGTCATGCCTTTTGCCCTTCCTCCTTTGGTTCACTCTCTTTCCTTACCAGGAGAAAAAAGAAGTTTTCATTAGGGCTGGGATAATCCTCAACAGTGTATTTTGTTTGTTTATTTCATTTTTCTTAAGTAAAAAGACGGATGAATAATAGAATCAATAGAAAAAGTAGTAGGAGTACTAGTACTAGTACTAGTAGTCATAATAGTGAGTGCCTCCTATGGGCAAGGCACCGTCCGTACATTGCTAATGCTAATGACAACCCAGTGATTTAGGTTTTATTGTCCCCATTTTATGGACAAGGAAACTGAGTCTTAGAAATCAAGGGAACTTGCCCAAAGTGGTCACCTTTTAAATGACAGAACTGAGATGCTTAATGCCACTCTGTTGACACAAATGCTTGGTCACCACACTGCCTCAGTCTCCTTTCTGTTTAAAAGAGAGGGACTGTAGCATCTACTTTTGTTTTATCAGGGCTCCACTGGCTGGGTAGCCATAGAATTTCCACTCTTTATTTATATGCAGACACTATGTGCTGGGATGCCTCCTCCACATGCACACCCTTCTTTCCATCATGTTATACATTACAATAGCTTTCACTAGCTGCTTGTTATGTAAGATGTTCCACGTGACATCTCTGCTTTGCCCTCTTTCTTACAGTCCCTGAAGCCTCTTAAAGATCTTTTTAATGTCCTCATCCCCTCATCCATCAATTTCTATTTTATAGGTCTAGCCCTCCTTTGATATTTCTCTGTACGTCACTTTCCTGGCCTTCCCTTTTAGGTCTTTGCCCTTTCTTTTTCCCACTACCTCTTCATTGTCATGCCCTTTCCACAGGTCACCCTCTCCTGATACTGTGTAGCCTGTGTTCAATGATGTCAACTCCTCCTATTAGTGTTTCAGTGTTGGCAGGAGGAATTTGAAGCCTGCCCCTGAGTTGTCTTCTTCTGGTATCTTACTTTGAAACAAAAAGGCATTAAATTGTAAGTCAATTCTGCATTGATCAAGGCTGGCTCCCGTCCCCACTACCTGGCTGTGACCTCTGAATGCTGAAACTCTGAGTTTTCTTCTGTGGTCGATCTGTTGTTGCACAGGGCCAAGAAAAAGTCATCATCGGGCTTCCCTGGTGGCGCAGTGGTTGAGAGTCCGCCTGCCGATGCAGGAGACATGGGTTCGTGCCCTGGTCCGGGAAGATCCCACATGCTGCGGAGCGGCTGGGCCCGTGAGCCATGGCTGCTGAGCCTGCGCGTCCGGAGCCTGTGCTCCGCAACGGGAGAGGCCACAGCAGTGAGAGGCCCGCGTACCACACACACACACAAAAAGTCGTCATCAACAAAACTGCACACCCTGTTGGCAGAAGTCAGGAAGAAAAGCTGGCAGCCAAAACTTGCTCAGTTCTACCTTTCTTTTCTTTTCTTTTTCTACCTCTCTTTTCTAATGATAACTTTAACCTCTCTAATTTGCTTCCTTTTTTTTTTTTTTTTTTTTTTTTTGCTGTACACAGGCCTCTCACTGTTGTGGCCTCTCCCGTTGCGGACCACAGGCTCCGGACGTGCAGGCTCAGTGGCCATGGCTCATGGACCCAGCTGCTCCGTGGCATGTGGGATCTTCCCAGACTGGGGCACGAACCCATGTCCCCTGCATCGGCAGGCGGACTCTTAACCACTGTGCCACCAGGGAAGCCCCTAATTTGCTTCCTTTTTATTTCCCTACTCCTATTGCATCTTACTGTTCTCCCAAGTGCAGCCGGACAGCCCTTATCCCTCACATTTGCATTTCCTTTTTTCTCCTCTCCTTCTGTTCTGCTCACTTATCCCTTTGGTTTGATTCTCACCTCAGTTTATTTGGATTATTCTTTTAGCTTTTAAAAAAATTCAGCAAGCACTTATTGAGTGCCTACTGTGTGCCAGCTACTAAACTAAGCGCCGGTTCCTGCCCTCAAAGAGTTCAGTATTTCCATGTGCTCTGAATACTTGTGCAACCTCTGGGTGGAAGAAAGAGAGAGATTAAAAGAGCATGTTAGTTGGTCACCCATATATACACGGGGTGCAGAAAAATGCACCAAATGGCCTTTATTCCTCCTTTAAATCACACTTTCTAACCAATCCGAATCAATAGGACACGTTGCTTTTGAGTGGCCCCTTACTACTCCACTCAATTCTCAGTTCCTCAGTGGGCACAAGATCTCTGTTCTAGATGCTTTGGAGCACTCCTCCCCCTCTTGCAGTCAGTGGGAAAACTTTCCCTGCCTCTTCTCTCCATCCACCTGGACCTCTGGGAACTTCCCTGTCTGATGTGGGTGTCTAGATTGGGTAGTCACTCAGCTCCATCCAGTTCCAAACTTGAATGGAGATGAAGAAGCCTCTCCAGTCCTGTGAGTGGAGGGGGATGGAGAGAGCAGAAACCAAAGACTGGCCTCGGGGTGGAATCTCTTTGTGAAAGCTGAACATTCCACACCGCCATTGACATTCTTTTGGCATGCCTTTTTGGTGGATTATGATGCTAGAAGAGTCTCTGTCCCTTTACCTATCTTGATTTACAGTAACAAAACCCCCTCCATCTAATATAGCTTGAATTTTTGCCAGGCCCTGGTTAGGGAGATAATGAGAAAAAAGAAAAGTTATCTGCTCTCTTTCCATTTTTGGCAGTGTGATGTGCTCTGCCTGGGTGTTGCTGGAACTCTGCTTGCTTCTCCGAAACTCTCCCTTTCCATCCAAGCACTTTGCACCCCTTTGTTTGATATATATTTCCTTTCTCCAATCTTCTTCACATCTGCATTTAGACGCCTAATGGGTTCCTCAAATTTAAAAGGTTCCAAACTCAACTGAGGATTTCCCCCATCCCTGAACCTGTGCCTCTCTCATTCTTCCCCATCTCAAAAAACGTCACCCCGATCAACCTAGTTGCTCAGGCTGAGACACTGGGAGTCATCCTTGACCCTCTCTCACACTCCATGTCCAATTCATCAGCACAGCTTTCTCGCTTTAACTGGCTTTGCCTTTAAAATGGATGCTGATGGGGACGCGCCGGCCCGGCTGCAGGCGAGTGAGCGCCCTTCGGGCTCGCCTGGGCTCCCCGCCGGAGCCGGCCCCCGTGAGGCCACCGGGCCCTCAGTTTAAATGTAAGACTGGATGTTTAGTTCTCCTTCTAAGCCATATTGCTCCAACAAGCCACAGAGTCATAATGTGGCAAAGCATCCTTTTTGAGAGGTGAATATTATGGAAAGAAAACGGCTGAAGAGGTGGGAAGATTGTTCCAGGGCACGTGTATATTGAAGTGGAGTATGATTAAGAATACGAAGCGGGGCTTCCCTGGTAGCACAGTGGTTGAGAGTCTGCCTGACGATGCAGGGGACACGGGTTCGTGCCCCAGTCCGGGAAGATCCCACATGCCACGGAGCGGCTGGGCCTGTGAGCCATGGCTGCTGAGCGTGCGCGTCCAGAGCCCGTGCTCTGCAACGGGAGAGGCCACAACATTGAGAGGCCTGCGCACTGCAAAAAAAAAAAAAAAAAAAAAAAAAAAAAAAAGAATATGAGGTGAAGGACAGAAAGGTCGTGATAAAACAAAGGGAGCGATACATCCTGGTGAAGAAGATCAGCGATGACTGGTGGCAGGTCAAGCTTGACGAGAACTCCAAAGCGTTTTATGTGCCTGTCCAGTACTTGAGGGAGGTCGGCCGCAGAGGCCTGATGCCGCCTGTGCAACAGGCAGCGGGGCTGCCGCATCATTCTGTGAAAATGATGCAGAGACTCCACCTTCAGAGGTCAACAGAAAATGTGAACAAATTGCCCGAGCTTTCAAGTTTTGGAAAGCCATTGCCGTCTGTTAAAGGAACAGGTCTTATTCGTGATGCCAATCAGAATTTTGGACCCAATTATATTCCAGGTCAGACTGTCAACCTCAGCCTGAACCTGACCCATAATAATGGAAAGTTCAACAGTGACTCACATTTTCCCAAAGTTTCTGGCCAGAATAGGACACGTTTATTTGGTCACTTTCCCGGTCCAGAGTTCTTGGATGTAGAGAAAGCTGGCTTCTCCCAGGAACAGTCTTGTGATTCAGCAGGAGAAGGCTCAGAACGGATACATCAAGATTCAGAGTCCGGTGATAAGCTTAGCAGCAGCTCCACTGAGCAGATAAGGACGACAACACCTCCAAATCAAGGACGGCCAGATTTTCCTGTCTACGCTAACCTGCAAGAACTGAAAATATCCCAGTCGTCTCTCCCCCCCAATCCCCGGAAGCCCAGCAATTCAGATTAATGGAAAATGGGAACCTCATAAAGATAGTTCAGGGCATTGTTTTTACTATAACAGAGGAACACAGGAAAGAACTCGGAAACCCCCTCATTGGACTCGAGATACAAACATCAGCAAAGGAGATTCCCAAAGTCCAGGAGATCAAGAGTGGCTCAAGCATGTTGACGATCAAGGTAGACAATATTACTACAGTGCAGATGGATCTCGGTCAGAATGGGAGTTGCCAAAGTATAATGCCTCATCTCAGCAGCAAAGAGAAATTATTAAAAGTAGGAGTCTGGACAGGCGGCTGCAAGAACCAATAGCGTTAACAAAGTGGAGACATAGCACCATTGTGTTGAACACCAATGACAAGGAATCTCCAACTGCCTCAAAACCCTGCTACTCTGAAAATGAGTCTTCTCCCTCTTCACCAAAGAACGAAGATACAGCCAGCAGTCCAAAGGGTCAAGAGAAATATGGATTATTAAATGTAACACAAGTTACTGAAAATGGGAAAAAGGTTTGAAAGAACTAGTTGTCTTCTTGGGCCATGTTGCAGGGTTCATCTTTACTATTTACCAAAACTCAAGGAAGTAGCACAAGCTGGTTTGGGAGTAATCAGTCCAAACCAGAGTTCACGGTGGACCATAAGAGGGCGATGATTGAGATTCAAAGGATAAATCCAGCAAAAAGAATGTATTTGAGCTGAAACCCCGTCAAGGAACGGAAGTGCTGATTCAGTTTGATAATGACGCTGTTATCAATGAGTGGTTTAAAGTTCTTAGTAGCACTATCAGTAATCAGACAGTAGAACCTGATGAAGCAATTGAGGAAGATATACCAGATTCACCAGGAATAGAAAAGCGCAATAAAGAAAAGGACCATAAGGATCTGAAGAAATTGCGTTCCACAAAAGTATCTAGCAGAGATTCTTCAGAACAGAAAAAAAGAAAACAAGAACAACTTAAAGAAGTTTCTTACACGACGCCCCACTTTGCAAGCTGTTCGTGAAAAAGGTTATATTAAAGATTAGGTATTTGGAACCAATCTTGCTAATCTGTGTCAGAGAGAGAATGGCACAGTGCCAAAATTTGTGAAATTGTGCATTGAACATGTTGAACAATATGGGTTGGATGTTGATGGGATTTACAGAGTTAGTGGCAACCTTGCAGTGATCCAGAAGCTGAGGTTTGCAGTCATGAGAAATTGGACTTGAAGGATAGTAAATGGGAAGATATTCATGTCATCACTGGAGCACTGAAAATGTTTCTTCGAGAATTACCAGTACCTCTCCTTACATTTGATCATTTTAATGATTTTGTTAATGCAGTTAAACAAGAACCAAGACAGCGTGTCTCTGCTGTGAAGGATCTAATCAAACAGTTGCCAAAGCCAAATCAGGACACAATGTAGACTCTCTTTACACATCTCAAAAGAGTTATAGAAAACGGAGAAAAAAACAGAATGACGTATCAGAGTATAGCAATTGTGTCTGGTCCCACTCTGTTAAAGCCAGAGAATGAGACTGGTAGCATAGCAGTTCATACTGTCTACCAGAATCAGATTGTAGAGTTAATTCTTCTCGAGATAAATTCCACCTTCGGACGTTGACTCTTATTGAAGACGACCTGTGGAATAGAAGCCGGATTTCATCAGATTCCAAGTCCTTATACCTGATGTATTTTATGTTTGGACCAAGCAGTGACTCTTTGATTTTGCACTTTTCTGAGGGATCAGAAAGGAATGGGAGAGTCCAGATGTGGGATAGGCCCTCATATTTGCTGCTTCTTTGCAAGTTGATAGAACTGTGTGTACGTTTGAATTAATTTTATCCTGAATGTTTGCATTTCATACTCTGAATTTCAGTAAAAATCAAAACTTGCGATTCTAACCAGTCATATACACTGGATAATTTGGTAAGGATACAACATTTTTTCTCCTCAAACTGGATAACGTAGAATTTCTTCTTATGATTCAATAGGTTCATCACTCTATAAAACAATACTTACTATCAGTTATTTTGAAAACACTCCTGGGCATTTTAAACAAAATGTAGTATATCTGTTTTGAAACCTGTGTATTTTTTTTGCAGGGTTTCTGCATACACTGGCATTTTGACTGCTAGGACCCATTATAAGCCAGATGCGATCCCTTGATGAAGGCTTGCTGTCTTTACAGAGTAGCACAGCAGCACACTAATAGTATTTAAAACATTGTAATATACTGGACTTTAATTTAGCATAAGCCAGTTCAGGGTATTTTGGGGCTGTCTGTTCTACACTGACCTGTAGCTAACAATCCTAATTCTATCTAGTGCCATACTGAGTTCTTGGTATGACCCTGTGGAAACCAACATTATTTGATGTAAATACAGGCTAAAGACTCACTGTCCTTTAGCTTATGTATATAATTGTGCTACATAGTCTCAGAGTGCATTCTAACCCCCCATTTCTAATCACGATATTGGTAATTCTTTTCTGTAAATATTAGGTTTCCTCCAGAAATAGGCCATTATTTAAGAAAGTTAACTGTGTGCACTTTTAGATTTTAATTACATTTACAGGCAAATCACTGTAATGCAAATGGTACTGGAAAAATGCTGAATAGACTTGCTAAATGGTAAATGCACTACAAGAGGAACATTTTAGATTATTTAATATGTACAGAATACATTAGAAAAAAAATTATTACAGAATTCTAGCTCTGCAATACGAATAGTGGAAACCCATATGTAAATTAGACGGATGTCAGATCGAAAATGACATTGCTAAATTTGAGAATTTCTTTTTACACTACTATTGTAGATTGGTTTGTATAATAAAACAGGGTTTGGAAAGTTTTGTTACAGAGAGCATGGTCTGCTGAAGATTTTTTTAATGTATTTTTCTAGATTAACTGCTGTACATGGAATGTCTAATCTAAATAAAGAAAACTATAAGAGGTTTAGAGATTTTTCCATTGGAAATGTGCATTTTGGTTTCTAATTTTGGGGGTTTTATTGCATTTACTGGCACACTCTTATAATACCTCATTTTAAAAAAAATCAACTGAATCCAGTATTTCCTGTGGCAAATGTTTTCCTCATTTCACACCTTTTGTGCTCCCTGCCATGCCAGTGCCTCTGCCACCCACCCCTACCCACCCCTCCATTCTTTATTTCTTCATCAATATTTGAAAGTGAATGATTTGTAACCAAGACTCTTTTTATTAGGGTTGCATCTATAATTTAGAGATTGCCTTTCTTGGGAACAAATATTTTTTGTATGACCTGTGTAAAAACCTCTCACCTGAGTTTTGTGGTGAAAATGTTGTTTGTTGTCGTGATCTTGTTAAACTGATAACAAACCAAGCTACTTGACAGCGATGGAAAAAGCAGATTGTTTTGGGTGGGGAGAAAAAGCTCCCAAATGAGAATGTTTATATTTGCCTAAAGATGTCCTTAAAAATATACAGTATGCTTTCGGCCTGGCCTATATAGTGATTGCATGCCAGGAAAACAATTGGACTCAAATCAGTGTTCTTTCTCTTGGTAGTTATGACATATCAAAGATTAAAATTGTCCTGTGTTTCTTGTTTCAAAGTACACATGTGCGTATGTGAAGTCTTAAATGTTTTCATAGTCCACAGCTAATCAGCTTATTGTAATATTGTATGTATAATGAGATCAATGTCTTGTGTTTTCATCTTTTGTGAATTAAAACTTCTCACTTGTTTTCTGGTCATAACAAAACCAAAAAAAAAAAAAAAGAAAAATAGATGCTGAATCCACCTACTTTTCACTGCTTCCCTTGCTGCCACCCTAGTTGGCACCACCATCATCTCTTACTTGGACTCACACAATAATCTCCTGTCTTGCCTCCCTGCTTCACTCTCTACAATCCATTATCTCCACCACAGCCAGAGGGATGCTTGTAAAAGGTCAATCTGATACTGCCAATCCCCAGATCAAAACACTCTAATAGCTTCTCATCACAATTAGGGAAAAATACAAAGTTCTTACCCCAACCTCCAAGGCCTGCTGCAGATTGGCCCTTGGCTACCTCTCTGACCTCATTTCCTACCACTCCTCCTTTTAACTCACCTTAATTCACTGGCCTCCTTTGCTGTTTTTGAACATGTCAAGCACCTCCAAGCCTTCGTACTTCCTGTCTACCTAGCCTAAACTATGTTTCTCCTAAATATCCACATGACTCATATCCACATTTTATTCAGGACTGTTCACTCCTTGGAGGGCCTCCCCAGCACATACTGCCTAAAATAGTACTCTACCCCATCACTTCCTATCTTATTAACCTGCTCCATTTTCCTTCATAACACTGATGAGATTAAATTATATGTGTAATTATTTGTTATCTAATGATCATCAGAATACAAGCTTCATGAGGGTAGAAATGTTGTCTATTTTATTCACTTCTATATTCTCAGCTCCTAGAACAGTGTCTGGTACATAGTAAGAGCTCAATAAATATTTGTTAAATGAGTGATTATGTGGAAGGGGCCTAACTTAGCAGCCTAAATTGGATTCACCCTTGGATTCACATATGTATTGTTCTGTCTGGAGAGTCTAGGAGGTGGGTCCACTGAGAAACTATGTGTTTAGAAGCTGAAAGAGCTTTGCAGGAAAGATGGCATCCTAATGGAAGAAAGAATGGACATCTAAGATCCCTCCTAGACCTCAGAGTTGAGGGGGAGGGAAGATGTTGAGTATAACTCTCAGGTTGTAATTAACAACTCAACATTGTCAGAACTCTCTGGGTCTATATTTCATCGCTGCTTATCTCTGCTTCTCTTTCCCCATTTGTCTCATCCTTTCTTGCACACTGGTCTTCTCCACATTGAAAGAGACATGGCTGTCAGCAGGCAAAGCCTCACAAAGAGAAATTCTATCTCCCAGAGTCCATGGATCTATCCCAGGGAACATTTCTGACTGGCCTTTTTTTTTGGTCGTGTGCCCATCATTCGGTCCAATCACTGTTGCCAAGAGAATGGATGTTCTGTGACTGGCCAGCTCTAGTTCATATACTCATCCCTGAGGCCAGGAGTAGAGGCCATAACCAGTTGAAGGGGAGTGGAAAAGCTTGCTGGGAAGAGCAAAAAACAAATAACAACAACAACAACAACACAATACCCACCAGAGGCCACTACCCTGGTTATCTTCTGATCTACCTCCCGGGACTCATACCTGAGTCCTAAGTAGAGAGGGCTTTGTAAGAGTAAGTACCAATTTAAAGGACTATTTCACTAAAATCTCTGTGGGGCATTGAGTACACAGAGCACATCAGAAGCACTGGCTTTAGTAGTTCCAGCTGGGTGGGAAGCAGCTTTGCGACAGCACCAGCAGCGGCCACCTGAATGCATCAATGTCTTTGTTACAGGCATCAGAAGACTTGGCAGCAGATTATCACCCCAGGGAGCTAGAGAGGAAAGGAGGAAATGGTGGAAGCCACTGGGGAGGTGAAAGGATATCGTTAATGAACCTATGTCACAGACCTCTGGGAGACTCGCAGAAATAGTTGGATTAGTGAAAGGCTTTGAAGAGGGGCAAATACAGGAAAAGGCAGAGTCAGAGAAATTCCTCTTTGTGATTATGTTGTGAACTTGATTTTACTCCCAATCTGTTTGCCACGTCAAAAGGATGTCCACAGACCACAGAAAATAGAGGCAGTAGATCACCCAGTGAGGCCCCATCCCCCAGAGCCCGTAGCATTGTGCTGAAGTCACAAAAATCTGTGAAACTGCCTTTCTCTGGGAAGCTTCGAAATAAGGCAGAGGGCAGATGGGTCCCATTTCTGAGATCCAGTGGCACATCCTTGGCTGAGCTATGATGTGGACCCACCTAGCTGTTCTGATTCAGGAGATAACCTGTCCCACTCTGATTTTATCTGCACCTATTTCTCTCTTCTTAGCTTGAAGCCCAGCCACAGACCAATACCACCATTAGACCAGGATTCTCCTGACACTGCTTTCTGCCTGGTTTGGACCTCTGCAGGATTACTCTTTCCTGTCTATTCAGACTCCAGACCTTGTCTGTGTCCTCCAGTTTGGTTTTACACCCTGGATTCAGACCTTGGCTTCAACCTCATAACTCACAGTAACTAGCTCCCTGGGCATTCATTCTAGCTCCCCTATTCACCTGCTGGCCCAGCCTGGCTGTGTGTCCTGGCTTGCGTTGTTTGGCAGCCACCCATGACCTAGCACTGACTGTGTCCTTCCACCTTACTCCCCCTGTCACTTGAATTGCTTTCTCTACCCACCCTTAGAATATAAAGATGCTGCTCACATTGGTACATAATGTCTTCATATTTCAGCAGCTTGTCTGGCTGGAGGAAACTTCATAACCTCCTCTGGCAATCCATTCCACTGTCTAATCACGCTGATAGTCAAGGTTCTTCCTTCTGCCATACCATTTAGTAGAAGTCTGAGTGCTACTGAACAATAATCATTCTAAATGTCACCCAGCTGGGAGAGATGAGAACAGAGATCCTCAGGGCTGCACTATTTGGAATGTGCCCAGAATGTAGAAACACCTGTTTGAGATGGAAATTGTGATCCCTGAACATATGTCATTGATAAGCCCAGGGAACTATAATAGTCACTCCCAGAGCTTATTGGGATAATATGAGAAACCAGTGAGGTCACTTTGTGGCTCCTGAGCAACTGAGGTTCTTGAGGAAGAAATCCTCAAACTGGAGGTAGAGAAAGGCATCCTTCCGTGGATGGCCTGGCTAATGCAGCTTGTAATGTCCAGTCCTGTGCTTGGCAAAATAGATCCCAATTCATTCATTTTTACTTCTCCCCATTTCAACTGTCACTGCCCTCCCTGCTCAAGTCCAGACACCCAGCTCCTTCTGCCTAGACAAAAGTCATAGCTCCTATCTGGTTTCCCTGATTGTTCCCTCTCATTTCCTTCCATTCTATTTTCCTCACAGCTGTCAGGAAAGATCACAGAGTGATCTTTTAAAAATGTAAATCAGATCGTGTCACTCTCCTGCTTAAAATCCTTCAAAAGCTTCTCATTTCATTTAGAAAATCCAAACTCCTTCCCATGACTTAGAAGGTCCTCCAGGATCAAGCCCCTGCCTACCTCTCAGACCTCTTCTGGGGCTACTGTCTCCATTGCTCACTATGCTCTAGACACACTGAAGGGATTTCATCTTCTCCTATGTGAGCTCTTCCTTCTCTGGAGGATCTTCACCCATGTGGTTCCTTTTGCCTGCAGTGCTCTTTCCTAGGCTTTTCTCAAGGCTGGATCCTTCTCAGTTTTTAATTCTCGGCTAAAATGTCACCTCCTTAGAGAGGCTTTCCCAGCCCACCCTTACTATAGAAGTTTTCTCCTGACTGTTTATTTCCTTCTTTAGCATCCACTACAATTGCAGTTGTTTGATGTGTTTATTTATTTATTCAAACTCGATCTTCCTCACTAGAATGTAAGTTCCAAGAGGACAATGCCGTGCTATCCCTAACCTTACCACAGTACCTAGCATATAATAGACATTCAATGAATGTATGCTGAATTCATGTTTTTAATAGTAAGTGCTCAACACATAATTTTTAATTAATTAATTAATTTATTTATTTATTTATTTATTAATTTATTTGTGGTACGCGGGCCTCTCACTGTTGTGGCCCCTCCCGCTTTGGAGCACAGGCTCTGGACGCACAGGCTCAGTGGCCACGGCTCACGGGCCCAGCCCTTCCACGGCATGTGGGATCTTCCCGGACCAGGGCATGAACCCGTGTCCCCTGCCTCGGCAGGCGGACTCTCAACCACTGCGCCACCAGGGAAGCCCCAACACATAATTTTTAAATGAATGAATGGGGTAAAAGTAGAGGGCATCCCATGGAAATTAAAAAGAAAACAAAGGAATATTAGCAATAACTCTATGCCCATCAATGTGATAACTCAGATGAAATGGACCGATTCCTTGAAAGACACAGTTACCGAAACTCACACAAGGAGAAATAGATAATCTGAAAAGGCCTATATTGACTAAAGAAATGGAATCAATAATTAATAACCGGGGCTTCCCTGGTGGCACAGTGGTTGAGAGTCCGCCTGCCAACGCCGGGGACACGGGTTCATGCCCCGGTCTGGGAGGACCCCACATGCCATGGAAGGGCTGGGCCTGTGAGCCATGGCCGCTGAGCCTACACGTCTGGAGCCTGTGCTCCGCAACGGGAGAGGCCACGGCAGTGAGAGGCCCGCATACCAAAAAAAAAAAAAAAAAAAAGAATTAATAACCTTCCAAGGGAGAAAACAACAGGCCCAGATGGTTTGACTGGTGAATTCTACCAAACATTTAAGGAAAAATGATATCAATTCTCTACAGTGTGTTTCAGAAAATAGAAGCAGAGGAAACCCATCCTAACTTGTCCTGTGAGGTCAGCATCACCCTAATATTAAATCCAAACAAAGACATTACAAGAAAGGAAAAGTACAAACCAATATCTCTCATAAACATAGATGCAAAGATCTTCCCAACTTGATCTATAGACTTAACTCAATCCCAATCAAAATACCAGAGCATTACTTTGTGGATATTGACAAACTGATTCTAAAGTATATATGCTAAGGTATTAAGACCCAGAATAAACAACACAATATGAAGAAAAAGATGAAGAAGAAAGTCAAAAGACTGACACTCTCCAACTTCAAGACCTACTGTTATCAAGACAATGTGGTATTGGGAAAGGAACAGACAAATAAATCAACATAACAGAATAGAGCACCCAGATGTAGACCCACAGAGGGTGGGGAGAGGAGAGAAGTCGCTGAGGGAGATTCAGAAATACAAAATTCCAGTTGCAAAATAAATGAGTCACTGGTATGAAATGTACAGTGTGGTGAATATAGTCAATAATTATGTAATATCTTTGTAGGGTGACAGATGGTAACTAGACTTGTTGTCGTGATCATTTTGAAATGTATAGAAATATCGAATCACTATGTTGTACAGCAGGAACTAACATAGTGTTGTAGGTAAATTATACTTCAAAACCAAACAAACATACAAGGAAACCCATAGAAAAAGAGATCGGATTTGCGGTTACCAGAGGCAGAGGGGGAGTGGAGGGGGAATTGGATGAAGGTGGTCAAAAGATACAAACTTCTATTTATAAGTAAATAAGTACTAGGGATGTAATGTACAACATGATAAATATAATGAACACTGCTGTATGTTATACATGAAAGTTGTTAAGAGGGTAAATCCCAAGAGCTCTCATCACAAGGAAAAATACGTTTTTCTATTTCTTTAATTTTGTATCTATATGAAATGATGGATGTTCACTAAACTATTGTGGTTTGTGGTAATCATTTCATGTTGTATATAAGTCAAATTAGTATGCTGTACACCTTACTAATACAATGTGCTGTACGCCAATTATATCTCAATAAAACTGGAAGAGAAAAAGAAATAGACCCACACAAATATAGCTAACTCATCTTTGACAGAAAGATAAAGGCTATTCAATGAAGAAAGGATAGCCCTTTCAACAAATGGTGCTGGAATAGCTAAACATCCACAAGCAAAAGAAACAAAACAGAGAGAGAGAACATAGACACTGACCTTATACTTTTCACAAAAATTAACTCAAAATGGATCTTAGACCTATATGTAAAGTGCAAAACCATAAAATTTCTAGTAAATAACATAAGAGAAAATGTAGGTGACCTTGGGTTTGGTGATGATTTTTAGATAAAATACCTAAAGCATAGTCCATGAAAGAAAGAAATAGTAAGTTGGACTTCATTAAAATTAAAAAGTCTTCCCTGTTAAAGACACTCTTAAGAGAATGAAAAAAACAAGCCACAGACTGGGAAAAAATATTTCCAAAACACAAAAGAGATAAAGGACTAATATCCAAATATAGGAAACTCTTAAAACTTAGGAAACAACCTAATTTAAAACTGGGTGAAAGATCTGAGAAGAAACCTCACCGGACATATATAGATGGCAAGTTAGCATATGAAAAGATGCTCAACATCATGTCATTAGGGAATTGCAAATTAAAACAACGAGATGCCATTCACTATACACCTATTAGAATGGCTAAAATCCAGAACACTAACACCACCAAATGCTGGCAAGGAGGATGTGGAGCAACAGGAACTCTCATTTATTGCTGGTGGGAAGGCAAAATGGTACAACCGCTTTGGAAGACAATTTGGCAGTTTCTCACAAAGCTAAACATCGTCTTACTGTATAATCCAGCAACCACACTCCTTAGTAGTTTTCAAATGAGTTGAAAACTTAGGTCCACACAAAAACCTGCACACAATGTTTATTGAAGCTTTCTTTCTAATTGCCAAAACTTAGAAGCAATCAAGATATCTTCCAATAGGCAAATAAATAAAATCTGGTACATCCAGATGATAGAATATTATTCGGCAATGAAAAGAAATGAGCACTCATGCCATGAAAAGACACTTAATATCACTTAATGCGTATCTCTAAGTGAAAGAAGCCAGTCTGAAAAGGCTACATACTACATAATTCCAACTAAATCACATTCTAAAAAAGGCAAAACTATAAAGAGTAGAAAGATTAGTGGTTGCCAGGGGCTGGGGCTAAAGGGGAGGCATGAATAGGTAGAGCAGAGGGGATTTTTCAGGCAGTGAAACTATTCTGTATGATACTGTAATGGTGGATACAGTACTATACACTTACCAAAATGCATAGAACTGTACAGTACAAAGGGTGAACCCTGATGAAAGCTATGGACTTTAATTAATAATAATATATTATTATTGGTTCATCGATTGTAACTAACGTAGCGCACTAATTCAAGATATTAATAATAGAGGCAACGGGTGCAGAGGGAGAGGGGGTACATGTGCTTTCTGCTCAGTTTTTCTGTAAACCTAAAACTGCTCTAAAAGATGGTCTATTAATTTTTAAAAGTGGAGGGAATGTGTGAGAAACAGTTCTGGAAGGCACAAGTGAGGAGACAGAAACTCCTGGCATGGCCCAGGAGATGGAGGTTGATGGCTAAAGGGATAGTTAGGCTCCAAAAGAATTGCAAAAACCCTCCTCCCACTAAAACCAGCAGCACATGCTGGGTTCCACCACCAGTCTTAACCCCACTCAGATATCAGGCTTTACACAGCAGCTAAATCCTAGTGGCACAGTCTCAGATAAGAACAAGAACCCCTCTGCCATTCACAGCCTCTCCTGTTTCTCCCACTGAAGTCCCACTAAACTGTTATTGGACAGTTAAACTAGGCCTATTGAAGGAATTTCCCCGATAATAAGTCCGTTTATTATAGCCTTCCAAATGGAAAGAGGGGAGAGAGAGAGGGAGGGAGGGAGGAAGGAAGGGAGTTAGTGATGATTTATATTAACTGGCTTTTTACTGGCTCAGGGAAATTCTGCCCATCAATCTTTAACACCACAACGAGAATGAAATAATCTCCCGGAAAGGAAAGGAAAGGAGGGAGGAAGGAAGGAAAGAAAGAAGGAAAAAGAGAGAGAGGAAACAGTTAATGAAGAACTAGAACTCCTTTTACAACTACCTTTGGTGGAGTACATCCATTCCGTTACAGTGTGAGATATTCGCATGTCTCTTGATTCCTTCTGTCTCATTGGAAAAAGATATGATAAACATATTCACATTGCAGCTTGAGTGACTGGTACTGTGTGTTCTCCTTATCAGAACTATTTGTAATTACCTAAGGATTCACGGAGTCACACATTAGGAAGAAATCAGACTCCTGGGAGAATTCTAAGCACTACTGAGTGGTGGGCCCTGGGGGGAATTTTTCCCCCAGGCTTCTTGCTCAATCTTATCTTCTGGGCCCTAGGATACTGAGGAACAATAAAAAGAGGAGCTTGTATGGGCTCAATTTTAAGAGTTTCTGTTGTTGTGCTTAATTGTGACAGATGGTTTAGGGGGGAGACAAGTCGCATGGGCCAGAGGGGAGAGGATGAGATCTAGCTCTGGTCCCACAGCCCTCAGAGAGTTGCAGGGGGAGGAGACTGACTGCTCTTGGCAGCTGAGGTCCCACCTGACGTGAGGAGGTGACTGGAATTGCAAAGCTGGAAGGCGCTGCTACGAGAAGCTGAGTGAGCTGTTTATTCAACAGGCACTAAAAATGAAGTTTGGCACCTCGTTTGAGAACTTCCAGCAGCGTGAAGGAAGCTGATTCATTTTTTCAGATCAGACTTAATCGTTGTTCTGTTTATTTAATAGTGAGATAATAACATCTTATGTTTATGAACTGTCTTATAGCCTGAGGGAGTCCACAGCGCTTTCCAGACTTCAAAATCGGAAAGAAACTCGACAGGGACTATGTCTTCCACCACTGAAATGCCATCACCTGAGGGCTGGGCGATCAGGGAGGGGAGGGATTGGCTCGGGCAGGAGCTGGGTCTTTACAATGACAAATGTTTCCTGGAGTAGCTCCACAGCCCAGGATTCATGTCGCTAATGGGCAGGGCTACTGTACAGGTTGGGACAGGGTGTCCAACACAGAACAACCAGCTGAGGGGTCCCTTTGCCAAGCCGAGCACCCTGCGAGGGTCTTCATCTGCCTAGGGGAAGGGATACCCTATTTCCCATTCACAGAAAGAAGCGTTTCGAACTCTAATTAATGAAACTTATTTCACTGTAATGTGTATTGGCTAAGGGTGGCCCCGAGGAAGGGATCTCAAGGCGTGTGTTGTGAGAGGGCTGGACTGCAGATTGGGAGAAGTGAGGTAGAGCCCCACCCTGACGTGAAATAGCTGTGTGACATGTTCATTCATTCATGTCTCCAGGCGTCCATTTCCTCACCTGGAAATGACGGAGTCACAGTAGCTGATTTTTGAGGAGGGCTGCTGAGATGCACAACTCCAGGGGGCGCTATGCCCATTGTTTCTTAAGAACCGTGAGTGCTACAATGGAGTTTAGGCTTGACTGGATGATGGGAGGGCTAACCGTTCCCTGTGTGTTTAAGTAAACGCTGCCACTTGCTTCAGGTTCTCTCACATCGGGAAGCTAATGTGCCCTGCTCCCCTCTTTCTTTGTACACAGCACTCATCCCTTCTCAACACCCCCAGGGTGTACCTTGCTGTGTTGTACATAATCTCATAATATTTTCTCACTTATTTATATCCCTTATTAGACTATGATCTCTCCAAGGGCAAGGTAGGATCTTTTTCTTCTCCGTCTTTTCATATTTGCCCTCTGCCCATCCCCCAAGAGACACAATGCGTCTCTGTGGCTCCTCCAGCTAATTAGAGGCATTTAAGGCGGTTTGTCCCCTCTCTCCTCTCTAAAACTTAACTTTGAAGAAAAAGATTGAGGGTGGGGGTTACCTGGGAGACCACTAGGAATCACCCATTTCCCATCTAGTGCCCTCTTTGGCTTCAGGAGGCCCCTTGCTGATGGCCCGTCACTGCAGAGGTGGTGGGAGGGGGCCGGCGGACTAGAGATTAGCCGATCTCTAAAGTCTCTTCTGTTTCCAGCTTCCTATGAAAACATGCTCGTTGCCCTTAGTAACCGGCTATGCATAAATTTATGAATGCATCTAACCCTTCTTAAAAGGTATTTACACATAATTTCAGCTTACGCTAACTCGAGGCTAATGAATTTCATACATTTGTTTCCTGTTGCATAAAATCACATTTATTTGTGGTTTTCGAAAACGTACCCCTTTCAAAACCTCGAGTGGGCTCTGATAACATTTCCTAGATGTCGTGACCACCTCTGCCTTCGCCATCGCTCCCTCCCCCAGCTCTGCTATGTCTCCCTGCATACGGAATTCAGAGGCAGGCGGTCTTTGTGCAAGGGGAGGGACAGATCTTTCCCGAACAAGCCCAGAACTGGGTTGCCTGCCTTGACCACGGTGATGGGTGGCTATCTGGCTTTAAAAAAGATCCTCTGGGACAGAGTTCTTTTCTCCACCTTTTCCAGTCATCTCTCCCCGACTTCTTCCCTCTCAGCCAGTATTGAAGTGGGTTTTGAAAAGTGGGATACACACCCCAAACAAGCTGGACAGCTCTCATGGATCCTGGAAGGGTCTTTGGCTGCATTCTAAGAGCTCCCAGCTTTTGAGGAGATGGTGTTTTCCCCTGAGATTCTAGAGAAGTATGGAGCCAAGGGCATAGCAACAAGATCATCCACCATCCAGAAAAGATTTCACATTAGAATATGTACAGTTGGCAAAGCTGCTACAAAGAGAGAGAGAGAGAGAGAGAGAGAGAGAGTAACCGGAAGAAAAGAGAACCAGGCTAGTATACAGAGGACTTGTGTCTGGAGCTGAGCAACACTGTTGGATTGCTAGGTGGCTAAGACCTCAGTTTTTCCATCTGTCTTATGGGAAAATATGAGGATGAATGACCCTGCAAAAGAATAAAGACTTATTTATAATCCCATCCTCCCTTTAAAAAGGGTGGCTACTGGTACACAAAAGAAACGTTCTTAAATCTGTTGAGGCCTAGATGATTAATCTGCTAGATGCTCTAATAGAGTGAGAAGAAACTGCATGAGAGGTAGGAACACAATCTAGGAGGAGGAGTGTAAAAAGAGCAGAGAAGAGAGGAGAGGGAGCAGAATGCAAGGGATCTGGCAGAAGCCTCCATCCTGGGATCCCCTACCTGGGACTCTACCCCCAACAACAGTAAAGTCTACCCAGACTTGCTGAATACTGGAGACAAGTAGATTTCTTTTGGAAATCAAAGAAGGGACTGAGGTTGTGCCTGACATCCCAAGGCAAACAAAAACAGCAGATGCAGAAGCTAGAAGCAGAGTGGGGAGCAGAGGAAAAGAAGCCCTGCAGAATGGCTGACTCCCCTTCCATCACACTGAACTGTCCTTGGGGCCTGCAGTGTCCTTTCTTGCCAGGAGACTGTGGTTAGATCTAGCCACTTGGTCAGATTTCCCTAACCGGAAGTCTCTGGGGAGAGATAGCTAAGGGTGGGTGTAGGGGGACACTAAAGAGGCATCAGGCAAAAGATCCTGAAATACTCTTTCTCTTGCACAAAGGTGCAAGCTGGCCTTAATTTACTTAATTAAGAAAGCCACTCGAGGGTTTTTTTGCCATCACAATATGAAGTCACAAGAAAAGAAAAGAAAGGAAAATCTGCAAGCTGAGGTGATGTGCAGATTTGGCTCCAATAATTTTTACATTGCCGCCCCTCAAGTCCCCAGACCTTTCGAAGAAACCCACACAGATTTCTGATTTTGAGGCACCTCTGCCTTGGATCCATCTTTTCACCTACAGATTTGGTTAGTGCTGGAGAGCTGGGAGAAGCAGGATAGATGGATCAATATTTCTGAGGGACCCCCATTCTGCTCCCTGAGACAAACAAGCCCCTGAGCATCAGCCAGAATGTGATGCTGTGTTGAGCTCAAGATCTGGGCCCAGGGGTCCTGCTGACCTCTCTTTTCTGGATAGCTGTGAATCAGGTGCACTGGTGGCATTTCCTCACACAGCCTGAGACGTTAAAATTACGTAGTAGTAGTACAGCCATTTCTGTTACAGACATCAAAAGGGAAGGGCGGTCTCAAGCAAGAACACATCAACCTCAGTGGCCTGCCTTCCCCTCCTGTCTTCCACTCTCCATCTGCCTCTCCTCCACCTCTACAGGCATTACCTAGAATCCTGAACCGGGACGGATGCTGGCCAGTTGTGGACAAATCCTCAGTTTAGCAGAGGTACGGTTGGAATTAGAAAACAAATGCAAACGCATAGACATGGAGGCTTTGACAGCACAGGCATCTTCAGCCGAAGCCACAAAAATCTATTCAGAGCTTATGCCAGGCCCCAGTTCCTTTGCCTCACTAATACCTCACTCTGCACAAAGGGTGAATGTTAGGCCAAGCCACTCAGACTGCTGGCTCAAAAGAATTTTGAGTTCGTGCAGCAATAATTGCACAGTGGGGCAGAGAAGAGGCCCACACAACAAAAGAGGTAAGGGGATACACACACACACACACACAAACACACACACGTGATCCTTAAACAAATGTACCAACAACCGCCATAAATGAGCCATAGTACTTTGTGATCTTAATGCCATCAGTTGAGCTGAGAAATATTTTTCATTCTGACAGTTAAGGGCCCCATTGACTCAACTGATTTGACTCTGCCCCCCATCCTGTGTGCTATCTGATTCACCCTTGGATTGACTGATAGCTGGGCATTGGGATCGCTCCTTGTCCAGTTTTTTAGTTTTGAGATTTACCTCTGTGGCAGAAGGTTTCATCTGCTCAGAGAGTGTTTGTTTTTGGCTTTTGAAACAGCCATACTCCTCTCCTCTGAGAATTATGGGCTATTTCAGAAAGGGGAGCTTCTAAGAAAGCTCTTACTGGATCTGAACTTGGGCCACTCCTGGAACTGTTTGTTTCATCTGGTCCATCACTCTGCTTACTGCCACCTACGCAGATAGGAAGCGTCTCCTGGGACTGAAATTTACAGGCCCCTTGCCCATCATCCAAACTGCTAGATCCTGTCTTCTGGAAGCTGATGTCTACTGATAATTACAATATTGAGGCATGTACACAAGATCCATAAATACTGTTGGCCTACAGAAAATAGTCAACCCAGAGCTGATATGAGCCAGAAGAAGGTACTAGTTGCAACCTACCTACACCAAGGAAACCCAACATACAGCCCTGGCTCAAAAATGAGCCATGCAGAGTCGAGAGCTGTTGCCATATTTAATAATGTAAACAACCTATGGTCATGGGAGAAGAGGAAAACCAAAGTAAGTTTTTTCATAGTGTCTCCCGGCTAACCAGTAGGCAGATGTGTCTCTGAAATCTTCCTTCGCCCCTCATGTGAATCAGGCAATGACACAGGTGACCAGCAGAGAGGACAGTGTCATATTATGGATAGAAGCTTGGGCTTGCTGTGAGACTGCCTGGGTTCAAACCCCCCTAGAAGCACTTACCAAAACTTCTTTTGGAAATTAAAGAAGGGAGTAAGGTTGTGCTTCTCTTACTTAACTTACCAAAGCTCTTTGAGTCTCCATTTTCTTATTCATAAAATGACCATAGTAATTGTACCCGTTGGGAGTTTCAAATAAGATAATTCATGTAAGTATTTGCCATAGTTCCTGGCATAATGTGAGAGTTCAGTAAACACTAGTTGTTTTTGTTTATGGGGTCCAGGGGTCCAGGGAACCAGGAGCCCATAGCAGATTTTGGCCCCTGCTTCTAATTCCAAGGAGTGTGACCCTTTAGGTCTCCAGAATCCTAATATAAATTGATATCTCCTGCCATTGATATACAGTGCCCAGTCACTGGGGGACTGGATTTTCAAATCGGAACTGTGGTATGTTAGTTAGGGTTCTCCAGATAAATAGAACTGATAGGATAAATAGATACATATAGATATAGACATAAATATAGATATAGACACAGATATAGATATACATAGAAATTTAGTATAAGGAACTGGATCGTGCACTAATTGAGGCTGAGGAGTCCCACGATCTACAGTCAGCAATCTGGAGACCCAGGAGAGGTGATGGTGCAGTTCTGGTTTGAGTCCAAAGATCTGAGAACCAAGAGAGCTGATAATATAAGTTCTAGTCTGACACACAGCATGCTTCAGAGCCAAGAAGCGTCAATGTTTCAGTTTGAGTCTAAAAATGAGAAAAGATGGATGTCCTAGCTTATCAGTCAGGCAGGAGGCGTTCCCTCTTACTCAACCCTTTTGTTCCATTCAGGCCTCCAACTGATTGGATGAGGCCCACCTACATTAGGGAGGGCAATCTGCTTTACTCAGTCTACTGATTCAGATATTAATCTTATCCCGAACCCCCCTCTCCACAGACATACCCAGAATAATGTCTGGCCAAATGTCTGGGCACTCAGTAGCCCAGTCATAAGATTAACCATCACAGGGGACATATGCTAAACTCTCAGTAGCCAGTGTGGTCTGTGAACCAGCAGCACTGTCACCCCCAGGGAGCCTGTTAGAAATGCAGAACCTCAGGCCCCACTTCAGACCTGATCAATCAGAATCTACATTTTGATAAGATCTTCAGGTGATTCATATGCACATTAAAACTTGACAAGTGGTGAGATAAAACATTAAAAGCTCTAGTTCTCAAAGTATGGTCCTTGAAGAGCCAGTTGTATTGGCATCACCTGTGGGGTTTTTCATAAATGCAGATTCATAGGCCTTACCTCAGCTTAACTGAGTAAGAACCTATGGGAATGAGGCCTACAAAACTGACTTTTAACAGGCATGTTAAAGTTTAAGAACCACTGAGTTACAAGTAGACTCTTTTCTCTATAAGCATCAAATGACCTGATGCCTGAACAACAGGACATTCTTTCAGACCAATGACTTAGTTTTCTTAAGCTGATGGATTTGATTCCACCATTTTTCTCCTCTCTGAGCTCTTTCATGCTTATGACTTTATTGCTAATCACTTGGTTCGGGGGATACTGCCATGAGGTCTTGCTCGATATCCCAGATAGTACAACTTCCCATCAGACTCTAAGCTCTGCAGCCACCATTCCCACCTCCCAGAAATGACCAGTTTCCACAAGGGTGTTGGAGAGGGTACTTGAGTCAGTGCTGGAGGAAGAAAAGTATGGACACTGGATGGGAGCTGAGAGGATTCTAAGACGCTTGAACCCCACAGCCCCTCCCACACGTAACCAGGTATAATTCTATTAGCAGAGGTCATCCTGTCTCCTCCCTCTTTGGAGGAGAAACCAACCTGAATGATCTAGAAATGACTGGATCTGGGATTACCTTTTTATTGACCCATAAAAGATACAAGACTTGGCAAGACCAAGAATTTTTCAAGGATTTTATTGTTTTAAGAATATAAAATATTGCTGTTGTTTGTGGGGAGTTGCTTAGAAATTGCCCTGATATATTTTTGACAACTGGTATATGTAAATGTGTATGCACATAATTACATGTGTACATACCTATTTATGTGTGTGTATTTCCTTAAGAATATTCATAGTTTGCAATGTGAGTTTGTCTTTACTGTTAGGCACTCTCTTTAGGCCCTGGGAACGTTAAAAATCAAACAGTAATCTTAAAGCTACTGCTAGGCCCATGGGGTCCTTAAATAAGTGGAAGGGGAAAGAGAAGGCCGTGGGTCTCCAAAGTTTGTGACAAATGTACCAGTTACTGTGGGGAGATCTTGGGGGTGCCAAGAAGCTGGCTAATCCCTTTGCCAATACGTTTTGATCCCTGCTAAAATTCAAATACTCCTGGGCTTTTACTCTTTAGTTGCTGATCACATATCTCAGAATGAATATATAAATCCATTCTTCAACAAATGTTTTTTGAGCTTTGTGCCAGGCACAAGGTTAAAGGAGAAGTTGGAAATTCAAAAGGGAGAGGATTAAGGGAGAATCCCAAAGGGTTCTGGGATAAGGAAAAAGAAGGGCTGAGTTCTTGGGCTCCTTCTTGCCTGGAAATCTTTTATTCATTCATTCAACAAATATTTTTTAAGTACCTACTATTTGTGAGACACTAGGCACTAGAGATAGACCAATGAATATGAATGGAACAGACCCAAATTCCTGCCCTCATGAATCTTACATGATAGTGGAGAGAGATAGGCCATAAAGTAGTAAGGAATATATATAGTATATTAGATTGTTATAAATACTGTGGGAAAAAGTAAAGCAGGATATGGGGATAGAAATGTCAGGAGTTGCAATTTTAAATGAGGCAGGGGCAGAGGAGGCCTCACTGAGAATGTGGCGTTTGAGCTTAAGACTTAAAGGCAGTGAGGGAGTGAGCCGTGTGAATACCTTCAAAGGCAAAGGGAAACAGTCAGAGCAAGTCCTGAGATAGGACTCTGGCTAGTATGTTTGTGGAGCAGCACAGAAACCAGAGTAACTGGAGCAGAGGAAGCAAGGGAGAGAATGGCAGGAGATGAGGTTGGAGAGTCAATGGCAGAGCAAGAGGTCTGATCAGGAGGACCTTGCAGGCCATTGGAATGACTTAGGCTTTTACTCAGAGTGAGGTGGGAAGCAGTTGAAGGGTTGTGAACGGTGACAGGATCAGAGTTTATCAGGTCATTTCTTTAAATTAAAAAATTATATATGTACATGATGAAAACATCAAACAGTGCATAAAAGTATGCAGTGGAAGGCAGAACTCTCTTTTCCATCTTTTCATCTATCCCTACCTGACTCTTTCTCCAAAGATGAACATTACTTTCAGTATCTTGAATAACCTTCCAGAAAAAAAAAAACACATACGTGTGTGTGTGTGTGTGTGTGTGTGTGTGGAGAGAGAGAGAGAGAGAGAGAGAGAGAGAGAGATACTTCCTTTTTTATTTACACAAATGGAATCATACATTTTATACACTTCATAACTTAGAGATTTAGTCATATTGATCCATATAGGTATACCTCTCCTCATTCTTTTTAATGGCTGCATAGCACTACACCGTATGGCATAATTTAGTAAATCAATTCCTTATTGATGGATATTTAGGTTGTTTCTAGGGTGTTTTGTTTTGTTTGTGTTTGCTATTATAAATAATACTGCAATGGGCTTACTAATAAATGCCTCTTTGGGCACAATAATAATAATGACAGCTCACATTTGTTGTATGCTTATTATATGCTAGGTACTGTGCTAAGTACTTTATATGTCTTATCTCATTTTATACTTATAACAACTCTATGAGGTAAGCACTTGCCCTAGATTGAATGTTTGTGTCTTCGCCCCCAAAATTCATACGTTGAAAACCTAATGCCCATGTACCCTAATGTCTAATGTGATGGTATTAAGAGATGGGGCCTTTGGGAGGTGACTAGATCATTAGGGCAGAGCCTCCATGAACGGAATTAGTGCCCTTCTAAAAGAGGCCAGAGAGACCCCCTTGTTTCTCCCACCATGTGAGGACGTAGCAAGAAGGTGGCTGTCTGCAACCTGGAAGAAGGCCTTCTCTCGAACCTGGCTATGCTGGCACCTTGATCTTGGACTTCCCAGCCTCCAGAACTATAAGAAATAAATTTCTGTTGTTTATAACTGCCCAGTCTTTGGTATTTTTTAATAGCAGCCCAAACAGACTAAGACAGTATTATTATTATCCCAATTTTGCAGATAAGGATACTGAGGCTTAAAAAAAAAGTTTGAGGAACTTTCCCAAGGTCATAAAGCTAAGTTGTCAAGACAGAACTTGAATGCAGGCAGTCTGACTCCAGAGCCTGTGCTCTTAATCATGATGCTATTTAAGTGAAATTGCTAGGTCAGAGGATATGTACATTAAAAATTATAGTAGCTAAATTGTCTGTTCCCCTATGCCCTCATCAACACTGGATATTATCAATCTTTTTAAACATATGCCAGTACAGTAGGTGAAGAAAGGGCATCTTGCTGTTTTAATTTGCATTCTTTTGTTTAGGAGCAAGGTTAAACTTTTTTTTATATGTCTATTTGCCATTTGCATTTCTTTTTCTGTGAACTGGCAGTTCATATCATCTGCTTGCTTGTCTTTGGGCTTGTTGGTGTTTTTCTTGTTGATTTGTTTGATCTCTTTGGAAATTAAGGAAATTAGTCCTTTGTCATAGTGCTGCAAATATCTTGTTGCAGCTTGTCATTTGTCTTTTGACTTTGTTTATGTATATTTTTGCTGTGCAGAAATTTTAAATTTTTATGTGGACACATTTATCAATCTTTTCACTGATTTCTAGATTGGTGGCCTGCTTAGAAAGGCCTTCCCCTTTCCAGGATTATATGTATTTAAATTCTCCCATATTTTCTTTTAATACTTTTAAGGTTTCATTTTTCACATTAAAATCTTTGATTCATTTATAATTAATTTTGACATAAAGAGTAAGTTAGATAATTCAGCTAGCCCATTATGCAAGTATAATTGTTGAATAATTCATCTTTTCCCCCATTGATTTGACATGCCATCTTTGAAATGTATTAATTTCCCACACGTATTGAGGATTGTTAATAGGCATTTTTTTTCCTCAAGAACTCAACTGTTTTAAGGTAGCATCATAACATGTTTTAATATCTGATAGGCCTTGTTTCTCTTCAAACGCTGTCTTTCAGAATTTTCCTGACCTTTTACTTATCCTTTTCCCCTTGAGTTTCAGTTCCCCCTTTTGCCATCTCTCCCCTACCAAGAACGACAGCTTATCCACACAATCTGGGTATCATTTGTTCATTCAACACATATTTACTGGGTACTGCTGACTGACAGATAGTGCGTTAAGGACTAGAGATATAATGATGAATAATGACACAGTCTTTGCCCTCATGAAACTCGCAGTCTACTGGAAGTTGTAGATAATCAACAAATAATGACAAAACAATGTGGTTGGTGTAATTTCCTGAGCGAGGCAGAAGTACTATGGGTCCCTGGCAAAAAAGTAACTAATCTGGACTTGAGACAGGGGAAGGGGTCAGGAAAGACCTGGAGTAGGTGACACGCAAGCTGACCCTTGAAAGACAAATACGAGTAAACTAGGTAAAGGGGAAAGAAATGGAAGGGGGTTCCAGGGAGAGCAAGCCTCTTGAGAAAAAGATCAGAAACGTGATGAGCTTGACAAATCACAAGGAGCAGTTAGTTGTAGCCAGAGCGTAGGATGTGTGGGAAGTGTTCGGTTAGGGTTGGAGATGTGACATATAGCTGGAGATACAGGAGCTGGGTCCCGTGTGGAGGGTCTTAAATGCTGTGCTCAGTAAGCTGGACTCTACCCAATGGGCAAGAGGACTCCATTGAAATGTTTTAATCAGAGGAGTGACATGATCGCATTCTCATTTTTGAGTAATCACTCTGGCTGCAGGGTGGAGAATGGGTGGGGAAAGGGCAAAAATGAGAGCAGTGAGATGAGTTAGAAGGCTTATGCAGGAAAGTAGCCCAGATGAGACATGAATTAATGATTAGCTGGACTCGACTGGTGAGAGGGCAGTATCAAGACGCTTTCCAGGTTTTTTTTTTTTCTGTAATAACCTACAAGGGAAAAGAATCTGAAAAAGGAGATATGGTATAACTACATATATATATATATATATATATATATATATATATATATATATATATATATATATATATCTGAATCACTTTGCTGTACACCTGAAACTAACACAACATTGTAAGTCAACTATACCTCAATAAAAAATAAATAAAAATAAAGTTACATCATGAAGAAAATAAATATAGATTTACATTGTCAAAAAACAAACAAACAAACAAAAGAATGCCTTCCAGATTTATTGAGCTAGGACTTAGAAAGGGGGAAAGGCTTGGGCGGAATGTGGAAAGACAGTGGGTCCTGAGGAGTGCCCAGTGTTATGAACCGATTCCTTCCCTTCCTGCTTCAAACTTAATCTATCCTGCGTCCCAGTACCTCAAAAGCTCTGTCCTCCCTTTCTGATTTACGCTGGGGTGTTGCAAGCTAGTTATTCTTCCCATGCACGGGCAGCGTTTTCATTTGACAGCTACTTTTAAGGCTTTCATCTATAAAAATGATTCTAATAATGAGAGTTTCAGTCAGACCAACTGGGGAAGAGATTTTTGGCAGGAGGACTTCAAATTATACCATAGCCCGCAGCCTGCTTCCCAAAGCAGGTCCTGGTCTTCTGTTACCCTAAAGTCAGGTCTGGATTTCTCCCACAGCATAGGCCAGTGCAAGGTGGAGGGAGGAGAGGTTTGGACCCTCAATTGGTCAGAGACCAACCCAGACATCAGCAGAAATAGGTCACATGCCTCACTGGAACTATCTGTCTGCCTTGGTCTAGTCTCTCACATGTCAGACTCCCTCCTCCCCAAAAGAAATGTGACCTTAAGGATCCGGAACAAACAGTCCTGGGAGACAGGGAGTTATTAGATGAGCCCATGATTGAGCCCTTGAAACCAAGCACAGCATTTACAGCAGAAAGAAAACTGGCACTCTGGATTCCGAAGGAGGGGGGGAGGGCAGCCTGACATCAGAGGAGAGGGATTTGCGTTGTCATAGCAACCATAAGAGTTATACTGTATTGTTTGTACCCAGAATTTAAGAGATTATCCTTGGGCTAAAAAAAACAGATAGTGTCACCCCTTCCACTTCAACATCACCATCTCAGGACACCCGCCACCTCCTGTGAGGAATTTGTATTTGTTCATTCGTTATATGTCACTTGGGTATTTATTGATTTACTAATCTGCCTTCCTCCATTTTTTTCTCCTTTTCTTCCTTGCATCTGACCAGCACAGCCAGAAGGGGCCATTTGTCTTCCCACAGATGGTGCCAGTAAATCAAACTTCTGGCTGGTGGAAACTGGGGCCCTGGAAAACCTCCCAAGTTGGGAGGTGTCCTTCCCACGCCTTAGAGCTGCTTCTCGTGTGCCCTGGGAGGGAGCAGGGGGTGGGGGTGGGGTGTAAAGGAGAGCTTCTGGGAAAGGGCTTTTTGTCCAAAAAGGTGACAGAAAACCAGGCACTTCCGGAACCCAGCAGAGGTCGTTTTCCCAGTCCAAGCCTATACTGGGTTATTGGGTAACTTTGACATCTTCCCTCCTAAAATGGCATAGTCTCAGTCTGTAGTCACTAGGCACGGAGCTCGCCTGAATTACAGCCTTAAAAGTGTCAGAACAGGATTAGGGACTTGGTTAATGGGGAAAGACCTTTTCTGAACCTTTACACAAGCAGATAGGAATTTCCTCATCACCCTGTGTTTCTTCCTATGTAGCAGAGGGATAAACTGAGACAGGAAAGGCACCGCCAGCAGGTTCCCAAAAAAATGAATCAAAGAAGAATCTAGAAACAACACAGCACTTATTAATTCCCTGGCTCCAGTTAACCCTTCCTCCTATCGATAACATTGACATCACTTAGCTTTTTAATCCTGAGACTTAATTGACATCTTGTTTATTAAGCTTTAAAAATCCTTTTCTTTCTTTCCCCTTCCCGGCTCAGTAACTCTCACTTTGGAAATCTCTGGAGATTTTCATTTCCCGAAGAGCCTGCTGTCATCTCTTACAGTAAGTCTTTTCATTTCACCTCGTTTAAGTATACTGGCTGGTTTAGAGGCTTAATGGCGATGAAGAAGATTAAGTCCAAATTTAATAAACATTAAGAGTAGTACAACATCCTTTATTTCCTCTGGCTTCAATAATCATTGCGTTTGTTTTTTTTATTTGTAGTGGAAAAGTTCAGATGACCCAAAGTGGGGGAAGGAGGTGGGTTATAGAGAAGGGCAAGAAGATGTTTAGTTGGCTTTTTCTAAAATCTTGGTTGTTGCTTCCTCAGTGGCAGCAGACACATGGTTGGAGGGTGAGGGGTCTGGAAATGATCCGGGAAGAATGCAAGATGAAGCAGGCACCCAGGGAGGAAGGAGCGCCTCCAAGCTCTTCCTTAGTTTCCAAAGGGGCTCTTTATTTCACCAGCAAGATTGGCTTCCAGAACACTCTGGGTTCTCCAAGTCTCTTGGCATGGGTGTAGACAAATCTCTTTTCCTGTTAGTACAGCGAAGACCAGATTAGCATTTTTCAAAAAGAGCTTGACTAGGAAATGAAGGGAAACACAATACTAAAAAAAGAAAATGTAAATGCATAGAAATGAGCACAGAATCTAAGATAAAGTCTAGCCCCAGATTGGCTCGACTGGCATAGACAACCACACACACACACACACACACACACACACACACACACACACCCCTGGTCCTTTCTCCTCCTCAGTGCTATTTGTAGAATCCTGCCTCAAAAGGCCCCCTTTCAGGCCTTGAGTGCTCCTCTTATGCATTGCAGTCTTGGCTCTCTCTATTACATTCTTTATCCCTCTGTTTTCTGATGATCTCAATGCATATTTGTCTCTTTCTAGTGGACTGTAAAGCTCTGAAAAGACAGGGACTAATCATAATCACTCTTGTACCCACAAGGTCTGGCATGTGAAACCATCCGTAGATGATTGTGGAACTGGAGTGCACCAGATCAGATCCTGGCAACCTAGAATCATGTCTATCCTTGGAAAGGAGCTCCTCTAAAAGCAGAGTTCTGAGAGCAGACAATGCTTTGCATTCTAAGCTTATATCTGTTTGACCCCATGTAAGCACACTTCTGGTAATTTACAAAAATAGTACTGCCTTGTAATTGTATAGGACTCTGCACTTTTCAAAACATGTTTCATGCACTATCTCATTTGATTCTCCTAACAACCTTGTAAGGAAATGAGAGTTAGAGAGCTGTAATAGCTAGCCCAAAGTCACAGAGCTATATGATAGTAGAGTTAG
This sequence comes from Mesoplodon bidens, assembly GCF_964165515.1. NCBI lineage: Eukaryota > Metazoa > Chordata > Mammalia > Artiodactyla > Ziphiidae > Mesoplodon > Mesoplodon bidens. The sequence goes on along the minus strand of NC_138163.1, from coordinate 47,579,697 downwards.
GACTAGATCCAGGTATTCTGATTCTTAATCCAGTAGTCCTCCTAGTCTGGTGTCTTACATCCCCAAAGAGACCTTTTTTGGTTGAATCCTCAGTAAACTCAGAGAACGAGTCTAAGGTTTGCCTCACACCATTCTCTCTGTCATCCACCCACCCGATATGGCATTAGCTCAGGGAAAGAGACCAATGACCATCTGGGGGCAAGCAAATAGCAGAACCTTGCTAAATCAGCACTGAATGCCATGACACCCAGCAATTCTATTTCTAGGAATATACGCTAACAAATCATCCAAATTCAAAACAACATTTTTACTAAAAAAAGGTATGCTGGCCAAGCAAAACACAACGGTGAGCAAAAATCAGCCAGCCAGTGGGTTGTCAGTTTGCTACCTATGAAATAACTCGACCGGTGTGTAAAGATGTATGTATGCATAAGGGTGTTTGTGACAGCTATGTTACAATGGGAAAAGGTTGGAAACTACCTAATGTCTAACAATAGGGGAAGAGGTGAAAAAAATGAAGCCATATCGATACCATGGACTGTCACGAGGTCAATAAAACCAATGATGTGATATGGATCTGTATTTATTGACATGGAAATATATCAATGACATTGCGAAGCTTTTTAAAAGGCAAGACGCAAATCAGCATTGTAGTATATCATGTTTGTAATATACTACACTTCAGAAAACAGTCTGGAAGGATATTTTTTTTAAATGTTAACCATAGTAGAATGTGTGACCTTGAGATCGGAAGGTGGAATGATATGCGATCTTCATTTTTGCTCACATATATTTTTCTGTAATGAACATATATTACTTTCGTCTTTAAAATATATAACAGGGATTTCCCTGGTGGTGCAGTGGTGAAGAGTCCGCGCTCCCAATGCAGGGGTCCTGGGTTCGATCCCTGGTCAGTGGACTAGATCCCACATGCATGCCACAACTAAGAGTTCACGTGCCACAACTAAGGAGCTGGCGAGCCGCAACTAAAGAGCCCACAACATGCAGCTAAGGAGCCCGCCTGCTGCAACTAAGACCTAGCTCAACGAAATAAATAAATAAAATATATAACACATTATTTTGAAAGAAAGAACTGAATGCCAACCCTGCAATTTATGGGCAACTGATTTTCAACAAGGGTGCCAATACATTTCAATGGCTCAGAAGTAGTCTCTTCAACAAATGGTGCTGGAACAAGTGGATATTCACATGCAAAAGAATGAATTTGGACCCTTATCTCATACCATATATAAAAATGTATCTGAGACCTAAATATAAGAGATAAAACTATAAAACTCTGCAGAAAACACAAGTGTAAAATCCCTTCTTCTTTGAGTTGGAGTATTGTCTTCACATTTGGTGACGTATTTGTCAAAAATATAAATATCCTCAGGGAGTTGTTTAAATAAATTTTTTAGGCCCTGGTCTGTAGTAAGCAATACTTTGTGTGTGTATGTGTCTGTCTGTCTGTGGGTAGTCTGTGTTTGCATTGTGTATGTATCTGTTTCTCTGTGTATGTGTGTCTGTGTCTGTATGGGGGACAGATGTGCACAGAGGGTGAAGGAACCTCCACCATTAGCCTTTGAATAGTGTGGCCATGAGCAAATTGCCATTTTCTGGGCTTGGTGGGCAGGAGTTTACTTTCCTAAGGAAACAGAAGTGAGGGGTAACCTGGACTAGTTACATAAGAAGGGGCCCAGCTGAAATTTGCTGCTGAGAGGAGGTGAAATCTTTCTTAGCTGTGCCTTTAGAAGCACAGCTTTCCCCATTCATTGCCTGAACTGTAGCCATCTTGGCTTCCTTGTGGGTAGAGTTGCTCCACCCCCATCTACCCCACCCTGATAGTAATACTTCTCTCTTTGTATTAAATTGGAGTGTTGCCTCTTCTGCCTCTGCTCTTCCAGGTAGGCCCATTTTGAGTTTGTTATCTTAGGTCAGGTTTCCTAGAAACAGACTCTGATGCAGAGATTTGCATACAGGAAGGTTGTTAGAGAGTACACTCGGGACCTCTGCCTGTGAGGGAGTGCAGAAAGCAGGGAGAAGGGAGGGAGAAGGCAAACTGGAAAGCCACAGCTGTTCCTATGGGGAGCTCTGGAGCTGGGATAGCCTTTCAGGGTTGTCCAAAATTGAGGCAAGGGGTGTGAACCTTTGGTGAGCCTTTCTACTGTCATTAGATGTGTGCTGTTTACCACACCCCACCCTGCCTAAAAAAGCATAACCTAGGGCAAGGTCACCTTTGACTAATAGCAATGGCAAGAGATGGTTACAACTGTGAGCCATCAACAACCAATGCTTCCAGCATCTGTAGAATTTGGGATGGGGGGTAAACTGTACCACAACATCCACTAGTTATTGACCTGGCCAGACCTCAGAGAAAACTTTAGAACAGGTTGCTATAAATCTTTCACCTTCACCTATCTTCTAGCACATTCTTTCATGGCTAGAAGTGACATTTGAGAAGAGTGGTACAGGATGCCCGGATTTTGCTAGTGAGCAGCTGGGGAATACACAAAAATTCCTTGGCTTGAGCAAATGGATGGATGCTGGTGCAGTTTATTGAGATGCATAGGAAAAGGCTTGGGGCAGGGAGAAATCAAGAGTTTAGTCTTAGACAATTTAGGTTTGAGATGTTTGTGAAATATTCAAATGGATATGTAAATTAGGTAATTGAATATCTGAGTATGAACTTAGAGAAGTCTGGGATGTTGCTGTAACTTGGGAGTTAGGATGTAAATTGTGTGGAAAGCCACGGGCATGAATGAGATCACTTTAGGAGAGAGTGTAGAGAGAGAAGAGAAAATCTAGAGCTGAGGCTTCAGGAAACCTTCAGTGTTTAATGGCTGGATAGAGGAGAATGAGGAGACAGAGATGGAGTAGCCAGAGAGGTAAGAGGAATACCATGAGAGCACTGGGTCCCAAAAATCCATGGGAAGAGAATGCTTCAAAAAACAAGGACGAGTATATAAGAATAGATATACATATATATGTATAACTGAATCACTTTGCTGTACACGTGAAACCAACAGAACATTGTAAATCAACTAGACTTCAATTAAAAAGAGAATTTGAAAAAAAGGGAAGAAAGTTTGAAAGCTAACCCCCCCATGGAGGATGATTACAGAGACAGAAAAAGAAATAGGGAAGTGGTCAGTTGTATTAAATATTGCTGAGAAGGGAGGCAAACTGAGGATAGAAAAATTTCCGTTGGATTTAACAACATGGGAAGCCATTGGTGATCTTTGTGAGAGCTGTTTTAGGAGAGTTATGGGGACAGAAGGCCAGATTGGAGTGGGTTGAGGAATGAGTGGAATGTGAGGAAATAGAGGCAGTGAATATATAAAACTCAAGAAGCTGGCTGTGGTAAGGAGGAGGGAAGAGATACAGGGCAGTTAGCTGAAAGGGTATGTGAGTCTGAGGGATTTTGTTTGTTTGCTTGCTTGCTTGCCTGTTTTTGGATATTTAATGGAAGTATAACATACATACAGAAAAGCACAAATCAGATATGCTTGATGAATTCCCACAAACTGAACACACCCACATAACCAGCATCCAGGTCAAAAAAAGAACACCTAAGGGTTGCATAGTGTATGATTCCAACTATTCAGCATTCTGGAAAAGGCACAACTATGGAGAAAATAAAAGATCAGTGGTTACCAGAGGTTAGTGGGGAGGGAGAGATGAATAGGTGAAGCACAGAGGATTTTTTAAGGCAGTGAAACTAGTCTGTATGATACTGTAATGGATGTCATTACACATTTGTCCAAACCTATAGAATGTACATCACCAAGAGTGAACTCTAATGTAAACTACAGACTCTGGATGATTATGATGCATCAATATAGGTTCACTTTGGTGGAGGATATTGATTACGGGGGAGGCTATGCATGTGTGGGAGCAGGGGGGATATGGGAAATCTCTGTACTTTATGCTCAATACTGCTGTGAACCAAAAACTGCTGAAAAAATGAAGTCTATTTTTTTAAAAGAGAGAGAACACCCCAGAAGTCCCCTTGTAACCTATTTCAGTAACTAGCCCCTGCAAAGATAACCATTATCCTAAATTCTAATACCATGGGATAATTTTCCTTATTTTTGAATTCTAATGAAATCATCCAACATGCACTCTTATGTGTCTAGCTTTTATCGCTCCACATTGCTTGTGAGATACATCCATATTGTTGTGTGTTATAGTAGTGTATTTAGTCTCACTGCAATATATTATTTCATTGTGTTAATTTAGTCATTCTACTGTTAAAGGGAATTAGGGTCATTTCCAGTTTGGGGCTACTAAAATACCACATTCTTGTGTGTATATATATATTTTAACACTCAAAAAGTCTTAAATGTCTTTCAAACAAATCCCTTTTCAGAAAGCACTCAAACATTTTAAAACATAACTTTGTAAACACACACACACACACAAATCTAAAAGAAAAAAAGCTAAAAAAAAAAAAGACACCATCCTATGGTAGAATCCTACAAAGTTAACTTCAGGAATTTCAGAGCAATTTATTGATTCTAAATATTCATAAAATGTTTCTAGTTATATGCCCATAGATTAAATGTTACAATGAGAAAGTTGCTTGAAAAGGAATCCCCTCTGTCACTCTCTAAATAATTTTCCTACTTCAAGTAATTCATGAGCTCATTTATGGCCACATTCCTTAAATGTTAGCTATAAAATAAGCCAGCACTTAAGTACTAGACAGAAACTTTTATTTCCAGGACATATGTGAATAGGCAACAAGTCAAACTCAAGCATTCTATTTTTTTTCAATTTTTTTTATTGAGGTGAAATTCACATAACAAAATTAACCATTTTAAAGTGAACCATTCAGTGGAATTTAGTATGATCACAATGTTGTGCAACAACCACCACTATCATGGTCCAAAACATTTTTGTCACCTCAAAAGGAAACCCTGTGCCTGTTAAGCAGATGCTCTTCACTCCTCTTTCCCCCTCCCTCCGCCCCTGACAACCACCAACCTGCCTTCAGTCTCTATAGATTTATTCTGGATATTTCATATAAATGGAATCATACAATATGTGCCCTGTTGTGTCTGTGTGTCTTGCTTCTTTTCACTTAGCATAGTGTTCTTTTGTTTGTTTGTTTGTTGTTGGCTTTTTTGGCTGTACCATGCGTCTTCGGTATCTTAGTTCCCCCACCAGGGATTGAACCCACGCCTCCTGCAGTGGAAGCACAGAGTCTTAACAACTGGACTGCCAGGGAATTCCCTAGCATAGTGTTTTTGAGGTTCATCCACGTGTTGTAGCTTGTATCAGTACTTCATTCCTCTTTATGGCTAAATAATATTCCATTGTGTGTGTATACCACAATTTGTTTATCCACTCATCCATTGATGGACATTTGGGCTGTTTCCACCTTTTGGCTATTGTGAATAATATTGCTATAGATATGATTTTACATCTTTTTGAGTAGCTGTTTTCATTTATTTTGTAGATATACCTAGGAGTGAAGTTGCTGGGTTGTATTGTAATTCTATGTTTAATTTTTTTGAGAAACCACCAAACTATTTAGTTCAATGGCTGAATCATTTTTCCTTCACGCTAGCAATGTACAAGGCATCCAATTTCTCCACATCCTTGCCAACATTCATTATTTTTTTTTATAATAACCATACCAGTGAGTATCAAGTGGTATCTCACTGTGGTTTTGATTTGCATTCCTGTGATGACTAATGATGTTGAGCATCTTTTCGTGTGCTTCTTGGCCATTTGTACGTCTTCTTTGGATAAATGTCTATTCAAATCCTTTGCCCATGTTTTAAATAAATAAATACATTTATTTATTTATGGCTGCGTTGGGTCTTCGTTGCTGCACACAGACTTTCTCTAGTTGCGGCGAGCGGGGGCTATTCTTCATTGTGGTGCACAGGCTTCTCACTACGGTGGCTTCTCTTGTTGCGGAGCATGGACTCTAGGTGAGCGGGCTTCAGTAGTTGTGGCATGTGGGCTCAGTAGTTGTGGCTCGCAGGCACTAGAGCACAGGCTCAGTAGTTGTGGTGCATGGGCTTAGCTGTTCCGTGGCATGTGGCATCTTCCCGGACCAGGGATTGAACCTGTGTCCCCTGCATTGGCAGGCAGATTCTTAACCACTGCACTACCAGGGAAGCCCCCTTTCCCAGTTTTTAAATTGGGTTGTTTGTCTTTTTGTGTTGAGTTGTAAGAGTTCTTTATATATTCTGGACACTAGACCCTTATTAGATATATGATCTACAAATATTTTCTCCTATTTTGTAGGTTGCCTTTTCACTTTCTTAGTAATGTCCTTTGATCCAATGGAGATGATCATATGGGTTTTTTTTTCTTTCCTTCTATTAATGTGGTGTTTTACATTGATTTTCTTATGTTGAATCACCCTTGAATTCCCAGGGTAAATCCCACTTAGTCATGGTGTATAATACTTTTGATATGCTATTGGATTCAGTTTGTTAGTAGTTTTTTTTTGAGGATTTTTACATCTATATTCAGAAGTGGTATTAGTGAATAACAAACATTCTATTTTAGAGAGAAAAAGAAAATATATACCAATACACTTTAGTCAAGAAACAAAACAGGGAAAAGGCAAAAATCACACTGCAGCAGTTATAACCTTGAACAGTATTTTATTACATTGAAAAATATAATTGGCCATACATCTTGCAGGGAATTTCCCTCAGGAAGGACCCTGCTTAATCTATCTAATATAATTAAAAAAGACTAAATCCTAAGCTCATCAAATCATCTTAGAGAAGAAGAAACAATGCCACAGAAGTTAAATGATTTCCAGGAGTGGAATTGCTGGATCATATGGTAGTGATTTCCATGTGGTGACATTTATGGTGAGCAGGAATGGGAACTTTTATTTTGTAACGATTCACCTAAAGCACTTTCCCCTTAACCACTGTATCCTTTACTACCAATCTCCAAGGCTTCAGTTTTCTTACTTAAAAATCCATACTGCCAAATTTTCCCTTGCTTCTAACTAATATATATATATATATATATATATATATATATATATATATATATATATATATTCTGCAATTTAACCAAATTTTCCCCCATATTCTCTTTGGTAAGACTAGAAAACAACCAGTCAGTATTACCTTTCACATACTTAAAGAACAATGAACCATGTGACAAAGTTCTTTAACATTTACTTTGTTAGTATTATTTTCCCAGCCTTTTGGGCTACTGTGTTCTGGACCAGTACCAGTTCTCTACATCTCTCAAGTATGCTCTAATGTCCTAATAGAGGGGAATTCACAGGATAAAGCGGTTGTGAAGGTGGATGTGATATTTTAAAGTTTGAAAACTGGCATGCAAATAGCAAACCTATTTGAAATGTTCAGGTTGAAATATTCAAATTAAGAGGAATGTTGAGAGACAGGAGAGTAAAAACGTGAACAATAATGGTTTAATTCACATGCATAAGTCAATCATCTTTAGTAACTGGGTGGAACCAGAAGTGGGTGGAAATAGGATGGTGAAAACTAGGGAGAAAAACTATCAATAAGTAAGAGTCTATCCAAAGTTCAGATGAACTATAAGCGAATCAATTTGGATTTCTGCAAAATGATTTGCACAGTGATCTGCCATGTGTCAGGCTTAATATGACATGCAGCTACTGGTATCCTTATGAAGAGGTGCTGAAGGGCCCAACATTTTGGCATTTTTCAGTGGTAATTTCAAGCTCTGTAATTCCAGCTCTTTAGCAGCAGCACTCTGGTTCTACTGTATTTTATCCTTTTGAACTTTTCCCACTTTTCCCTGCTTTTGGTGGTTCTTTATCCTTCTAGTGTTTATTCCCTGTGGCTCGTGCAAACCACTGCCTCCTCCTGCCCACCCTGCTTTACAGTGACCAATGGCAGTGACCACCACCACTGCTGCCACCGTCTGAAGACAGTTGATAGCTCCCTCTCACTTCCCCTTTTTCAGGCTCTCAGGGACTATGGCAGCAGTGACAGGCATGTACATATCTTTTGGTAAACGTATTTGTACTTATGTTTGGTATATGCTTAGAAATGGAATCCCTGGGTCATAGGGTAGGAAGTATATTTAGCTTTAGAAGATACTGCCAAAGAGCTTACCAAATGTTTGCACCAATTTATATTCCCACCAGTGATGAATGACAATTCAATTTTCTCTTCATCCTCACTAACAGTTGGTATTGTCTTTTTTTTTTTTTAGCCAATCTGGTTGGTGTGTAGTGGTATCTTACTGTGTGCTCTTATTGTTATTGTTTGTGTCTTTCTTTTAATTATTTTGAAATAATTTTAGACTAATGAAAATGTTACAAAAATATTAGAGAATTCTGTATACCCCTCACCTAGCTTCCCCAAATGTTAACATATTATATACCCATAGTGCAGCTAGAGAAACCAGGAAATTAACATTGATACATTATTTTTTTTTAATTTATTTAATTTATTTATTTTTGGCTGTGTTGCATCTTTGTTGCTGTGCGTGGGCTTTCTCTAATTGTGGTGAGTGGGGGCTACTCTCTGTTGCAGTGCACAGGCTTCTCATTGTGGTGGCTCCTCTTGTTGCAGAGCACGGGCTCTAGGCACACGGACTTCAGTAGTTGTGGCACGTGGGCTCAGTAGTTGTGGCTCGCAGGCTCTAGAGAGCAGGCTCAGTAGTTGTGGCACATGGGCTTAGTTGCTCCATGGCATGTGGGATCTTCTTGGACCAAGGCTCGAACCCACGTCCCCTGCATTGGCAGGTGGATTCTTAACCACTGTGCCACCAGGGAAGCCCTGATACATTATTAACTAATTTATAAGCTTATTTGAATTTTGCTAGTTGTCCCACTAATGTCCTTTTTCTGCTCCTGATCTAATTGCATCTAATTATCATGTCTCCTTAGTCTCATGTCCAATCCGTGCCAATTCCCTCAGTCTTCAGCTTTCATGATTGTGGTAGGTTGAATCATGGCCCCCAAAGATGTCCACGTTCTAATCTCTGCAACCTATGATTGTTAGCCTACATGTAAAAGGGACTTTGCAGGTGTGATTAAGTTAAGGTTCTTGAGATGGGGTGATCACCCTGCATTATCCAGGTGGGCCCAATGTAATCACAAGGGTCCTTATAAGGGGAGAGGCAGGCAGGAGAACAGAGTCAGTAGTAGAAGATGTGACAATGGAAGCAAAATAATGGAGCAATGAAAAAAAAGGGAGTCACAAACTAAGGAAGGCAGGCAGCCTCTAGAAGTTGAAAAGACAAGGAAACAGATTCTTCCCTTAGAGACTCCAGGAGGAGCACTGCCCTACTGATACCTTGACTTTAGACTTCCGACCTCCAGAATTGTAAGAGAATACATTTGTTTTGTTTTCAGCCACTAAGGTAATTTGTCACTGCAACAATAGGAAAATATTACAATGATCCTGCACTTTTGAACAGTACTAGTTTTGTAGAATGTTCCCAATTTGAGCTTGTCTGATGTTTTCTCATGATTAGATTGAGGTTATGATTTTTGGGGGCACTAATATCACAGAGGTAATGCTGTGTCCTTCTCAGTGCATCATGTCAGGGGGTACATGATGTCAACATGCCCTATTATTGGTCATGGCAACCTTAATTACTTGGTTAAGGTAGTGTCTATTAGGTTTCTCCACTATAAAGTTGTTTTACCCTTTGTAATTGATAAATATTTGAAAGGAGCTACTTTGAGGCTATCATACTATCCTGTTCCTCCTCAAGTTTTGCCCAGTAATTTAAGCATCCATCAGCGTTTCCTGCTTGAAATAAATATTACTGTGGTGTTTGACTCATGATGATGCTCTATCTCCATTATTCCTTCTACATTTATTAATTGGAATTCTTCTGTAAGAAATATCTATCCCTCCCCTACTTTGTTTATTCACTTATTTACTTACATGAGTATGGACCCATGTATATTTGTTTTATACGGACCCTTTTTATTCTATGGGTTATAATTCATTGCTATCATTATTAACTTTGTTGTTCAGATTGCCCCAGACTTGGCTTCTGAGAGTTGCCTGCTCTGTATTCTAAATTTTCTTCTGAAAGCTTTATTGTTTTCCCTTTCACATTTATATCTGCTATCCATATGGAATTCATCTTTGTGTATAATATGAAAAGAGGTTGCCATATAATTTCTCCTGTATGCATAATCAAGTGATCCAGCACCATCTATTGAAAACACTACTCTTTTCCCCACTGAACTGCAATGTCATCTTTGACATAAATCAGGTGACTATAGATATGCATTTGTTTTAAGTTCTCTATTCTGTTCCATTGGTCTAATTGTCTGTCCTTGTGTCTATACCACATGATCTTAATAACTGTAGCTAGATATAGCTTAGTTTCTGGTATTATGTGTTGTTTTGTTCTTCTTCAATATTGCCTTGGTTATTCTTGGCCCTTTGTATTTCCATATAAATTTTATTTGGTTTGTCATTTTCATTCTTTCTTTTTTTTTCAATTTTTTAAAATGTTTTGGCCACACCAGGTGGCATGCAAGATCTTAGTTCCCTGACAAGGGAGGGAACCCGTGCCCCCTGCAGTGGAAGCAGGGAGTCCTAACCACCGGACCGCCAGAGAATTCCCATTATTTTCCACTATTGGAAAAAACTTCTGGGATTTGATTGGGATTGTCTTGAATTTCTAGATCAAATCAGCAAGAATTAACATCTCTACAATATTGAGATTTACAATTCATTTACAATCTACCCATTTATTTAGGTCTTTTTTTACTTCTTATCAAACGTGTTTCAGAAATTTCTGTTTAGAAGTTGTGCGCAATTTTCCTAGTTTCACTCTTAGGTATTGAATATTTTTCAATGCTATTATAAATGGTTTAGGGGTTTTGCTTTTGTTTTGTAATGTACTTTTAATTTTTAATAAACCCATTTGAGAATCCAAAATTTTTAAAAATGTCTTCCCATAATGGCAATTAACAAAGGAGAGTATTTCACAATTATTAGATGAGTCAGAATGTGAATGAATATAATGAGAAAGATAACAGCACTCCAGACTCAGATTATGACAGTGAAATTGATTCTGTAAGTGAAATCTCAGATTATGAGTCTTCAGATGAAGATATATATCCTAGATAAATTTTCTCAAACTCAATAATTGATGAGACTATAATATATCTCTAAAGACAACAAGGAATGATTAAAAAGCCCCCCAAAACAAAACAAAACAAAAAAGACTCACAAAAAAAAAGAATGACAGTCAGTTAACAGGAAATATTTTATTATGCAATATCTTGTGACATGGACCTGAACCATCCCTTTATGTTAAGAGGCCATGTGACTACATTCTATATTGTTTATGATGTTTTTGTGCCAAAATTTACTTGATACAAAATTATTTTTTATATTAAAATCCTTCCTAAATGTTTTTATAAAGTTATTTGTCTTCATTCTTACTTCTGTAAATCACTTGTTAAGATGACAAAAATATAAATATCAAAAAGTGTACATTGGATCCAGATTCTAAATGGGATGACTATTTCTGCTGATATACTGAGGATTAAGGTGTATTGTTGTTTTTATTTGTTTCTTTACAATTATTTATCTCTGTAAAATATATCCCACTGGAGATGTACAGTCAAATTACTGTTTTTAAATTTTTTGAATAATTCTATCATTAGATAGAAATTTAAGTCAATTTGTTTTATGTTATTTTTTATTTTTAAGGGTTGCTTTTTTAAAAATAACCTTTTTATTTTGGACTAAATTTAGATTTCCTGAAAAGTTGCAAAGATAGTACAGAGAGCTCTTGTATACCACTCCTACAATTTTTTCTATTGTTTACATCTTACATTTCCATGGTGCTTTTGTCAAAACTAAGAAACTGTTGGGACTTCCCTGGTGGTCCAGTGGGTAAGACTCCGCACTCCCAATGCAGGGGGCCCAGGTTCGATCCTGGTTGGAAAACTAGATCCCGCGTGCATGCCACAATTAAGAGTTTGCATGCCACAACTAAGAAGTTAATATGCCGCAACTAAAGATCCCGGGAGCAGCAACTAAGAGCCAGCCCAGCCCTAATTAATTAATTAATTAATTAATTAATTATTGGAAAAAAGAAACTGTCATTGGTACATTAGTATTAACTAAGCTCCAGCGTTTATCTGGATTTTACCAGCTTTTCCATTCATGTCCTCTTTCTGTTCCAAGATCCAATCCAGAGTAATGGTATAGTTTTAAATTTTTTATTTTCAAGTTGTTTGTGCTGGTATATAGAAATCCAATTGATTTTTGTTTATTGATCTCATTAACAATGATCTTATTAAATTCACTTATTAATTCTCATAGTTTATCTGTAGATTATTTTGAATTTTCTGGGTAACCAGGTATATCATCTAAAAATAGTAATGGTTTTAATTTTTAATCAACTTTATTGAAATATAATTTACATATAATAAAATACACCCATTTAGAGTGAATAGTTGATGAGTTTTGTCAACTGTATACACCTTGTGGTCTTTCTCAATTAATTTCCACAGCCCATTCTTGGCCTCAGCAACCACTATAGATTAGATTTGTCTTTTCTAGAGTTTCTTATAAATGGAATCATACAATATGTACTACATATTTTGCACCTTTTTTTCACTTGGCATAATAATTTTGATATTCATACATGTTGTAGTGTATCAGTAGTTGGTTTCTTTTTAAAAATATTTTAAAACTTTCTTGAGGTGTAATTGAAGTACATTAAACTGCATATACTTAAAGTATACAATTCACTCAGTTTTGACATGTACACACCTGTGAAACCATCACCACAGTTAAGATAACAAACATTTCCATCATCCCCCTAAAGTTTCTTTGTACCCCTTTGTAAACCATTCCTCCCTCCACCTTCATCCCCAGACTTCTAGTGGTCTGCTGTCTGTCACTGCATGTTAGTTTGCATTTTCTATAATTTTATATTAATGGACTCATGCAGTATGTACTTATTTTGGTCTGGCTTCTTTCACTCAGCATAATGATTTTGAGATTCATCCATGTTGATTAATATACCAATAATTTGTTCTTTTTAATTGATGAGTAATATTATGTTATATAGATTTACCACAATTTGTTTTTCCATTCATCAAATGAGGAACATTTGGGTAGTTTCCAGTTTGGAGTTATTATAAGTAAATCTGCTATGAATATTTGTATACAAGTCATTGTATGGACATAGGCTTACATTTCTCTTGGGTAAATACCTAGAAGTAGAACACCTAGGTCATGTAGTAGGTGTAAGTTTACCTTTTTAAGAAATTTCTAAACTGTTTTCCAAATTGGTTGTACTGTTTTACATTCCCACTAGCACTGTGTGAGAGTTCGAGCTTTCCCCATCCACATGAACACTTGCTATGGTCAATATCTTAAATTTTAGCCTTTCTGCTGGATGAGTAGTGGTTTTAGTTTGTGATTCCTTGATGACTAAAGATATTAAATATCTTTTAATGTGTTTATTTGCCATTCACATATGTTTTTTGTGAAGTGTCTCTTCAAATCCTTTGCTCGTTTTTAAAAATTGGGCTGTTTGTCTTCTTTTTGTTGATTTGTAAGTGCTCTTTATAAATTTTGGATACAGTTCCTTTATCTGGTTTATGTATTGTGAATATTTTCTCCCAATCTGTGACTTGCTTTTTCATTTTCTTAACGGTGTCTTTTGAAGAGTAAAATTTTACAATTTTGGTTAAGTCCAATTTGTTAATTTTTATTGTGTGGTTTGTGTCTTGGTGCTCTAAGAAGCTTTTGCCTACCCCAAGGTCATAAAGATTTTCTCCTATTATTTTTCATCTAAGGTTTTATATTTTAGATTTTATGTTTAGATATATGATCCATTTCAACTTAATTTTTGTGTCTAAGGTGAGGTAATAATAGAGCTTCAGTTTTGCATTAGGATATCCAGTTTTTCCAGTACTATTTGTTAAAAAGAGTATATTTTCCCTATTGAATTACTTTGGTACATTTGTAAATATATATATATATATATGTATATACATATATATACATATATATGTATATATAATTTATATATGTTGAATTTATATATATTATATTTTTACATATGTATACGTGTATGTGTATATATATGCTATTCTGTTCCACTGATCTATCTATTCTTACACCAATACCACACTGTCTCGATTAGTATAGTTTTATAGTAAGACATTTTAATTTAGAGAGGAAAAAATCATCAAATCATCCATAATTTAAGGAGGAGATAGAGTTTTGCTCTTTAAGACACCATACACGCACACGCACACACACGCACACACACACACAGATTTCTCTACCCTCCATTCTTCCAACAGAGTTACGTCACAATTATTGTTTAAATTGATACTGATCTTTTTTTTTCTTTTTTGGCTGTACCATGCAGCTTGCGGGATCCTAGTTCGCCGACCAGGGATCGAAGTCACACCCCTGGTAGTGAAAGCTCGGAGTCCTAACCACTGGACCACCAGGGGATTCCCTGATACTCATCATTTACATTATTATGACTTTGTTAATATCTTTCATTGCTGAGCCAAGTAGTATACTATGATTATATTTTCTTTCTTCTACATGCTTTTTTCTCCTTAGAGTGAATTGGTTCTTTTTTTAAAAAAATTGTGGGCTTACTATTTGGGTATTATCAATATTCTTTTAATTATACTCTCCCAAGAATATTGGTTTTTTACCATGGTCAAAGATATCGTATTCTATCAGTTCCATTTTTTTTTTTTAAAGTTTATTTATTTATTTTTTAATTAGTTTCTGCTTTATAACAAAGTGAATCAGTCATACATATACATCTGTTCCCACATCCCTTCCCTCATGCATCTCCCTCCCTCCCACCCTCCCCATCCCACCCCTCCAGGCGGTCACCGCAGAGCACAGGGAGATCAGTTCGGTGCTATCAGTTCCATTTTTTAAATAGAGATATCTGTCCTACAGGCCTTCAACTTTTTGCTCCAATTTAGACTCCTTGCCTTCTAGGCCAGCTACACAGTTTTGTTTTGTTCTGTTTTTATTTGGCTGTGCTCCATCTTAGTTGTGGCACACAGGATCATCATTGTGGATTGTGAGATCTTTAGTTGCGGCATGTGGGATCTCGTTCCCTGACCGGGGATCGAACCTGGGCCCCCTGCATTACGAGCTTGGAGTCTTATCCACTAGACCACCAGGGAAGTCCCCTGCTACACAGTTCTCATCTTACTGCCTCCTCTCATTCCCCTTCTATGATGAATCTCCTATTTCCTGGGTAGCAAATGTTCCTGTTTCCTGGAGCACTTCTTCTAATCACTTCCTGAGAAACGGTGCATAGGAGTTAAGTTTTCTAAGAACTTGCATGTCTGAAAATTTATTTATTCTACCCTAAATCCTGATTAACAGTTTTGCTGAACATAAAATTCTTTTTAGAAAGAATTTCCCCTTAGAATTGGGAAAACATTTTCCCGTTATTCGTTTTTTTTGCCATTTAAATAAAATTTATTGGGGTATAGTTGATTTACAATGTCGTGTTAGTTTCAGGTATACAGCAAAGTGAATCAGCTATGCATATATCCACTCTTTTTTGTTAGATTCTTTTCCCATATAGGCCATTACAGAGTATTCAGTAGAGTTCCCTATGCTATACAATAGCTCCTTATTAGTTACCTTTTTTTATATGTAGTAGCATGTATGTTTCAATCCTAATCTTCCAATTTATCCCCCTCCCCATCTTTACCATTTTTAAGCATACAGTTCAGTGGTTATAAACACATTCATCACATTGAGCAACCATCACCACCATCCATCCCCGGGAACACTTTTCATTGTCTAAAATGGAAACTCTATACCCATTAAACAGTAATTCTTCATTTCCTCATTCCCTGCCCCTGGCAACCACCAGTATATTTTTTAAAAATATATCTGGACAACCTATGTTTTCACCAATTGATCAAAAGGCAAATTGGATGTCTGTGTTAATGGTATCATAAAAACCTCAAATATTAGAATACTATCACAATCAATCTAGAAATCCTTAACATTGGTGTCAATATGTGGCAAATCTACTTTTTGTATGTCACTGCAAAGAGGTACAGCTAGATGTCAACTGTGATGCTCATTCACTGGTGGTTAAAATTTCATGTCCCTAAACCTTTCTGTACCATCTTGTTTTCACTGAGACCAATCTATTTTTTATTTGCTTTAAAATATTTTATTGGAATCCTTTGGGTAAGACCAAGTAAAGGCCACCTAATTGATTTTGGCCCCCAAATTTCTAGGCAGTCCCCTCCCTCCACCCCAGGAGGCTGACAGCTGCTCATGCGGGTTAATGCAGGAAAGATGTGAAGTTCCGAGGATCTGTCCAACACCAGATAGAGAACATCCTTTGTGTCAGCAAAATTCACAGTACCCAAGTAGAAGGCACACTACTCTCCACTTCTTGTCACAGCTTATTGATGAAGTGGCAGGAACCATTACCTGGGCATCCCAAACTTTAGGCCTTCAGTCACTAGGCTAACCCTGAATCTCTGTGAAGGAGCACTGCCCCGGCTGGGCTTCCAAAGCTCTCAAGCTTTATTCAAAAATAACACACCAGTGAACGTCTTAAAGCCCCTCGAGGCGCTGCAGACCCTCCTTCGAGAATCAGGGGCCTGGGAAGAAACCAATGAGTTAGCAGAAGCCAGGGCGACTATCGGACGAGTCCCCCCTGCCCTGGGCTGGGTCAGTTCCAAGCAGTGGAGTCACAGAGACATCAGAAACTCTAGTCTGTAATGATAGTTCATCCTGCTCAGCCTGAGACTTCGGTCCCCTCAGTGTCCAACACGGCCCTGAGGTAACTGAGGTACCTGTACACCGGCAGCTGTGCAAAGATGGCACAGGCAGTTGCCTTCATTTTGGAAGGTTGCACAGTGGCTTCCAGGCAGATCACAAAGCCACCATCTTCGCCCTCCCATTATTTTTTAACTTTCAATATGGCTATTGAAAAGTCTGATGTCAATTCTGATTCCCCAATCCTTTGTATGTAACCTGTTTTTCCTTTATGTAAACTTCTACTATCCTTTATTTATCCCCAGCATTTGAGTTTTCATGATGCTCTGTCATAGTCCATGTCCTTTTTCATTAATTGAGCTGGGCACTTGTTGGACTCTTGCAATCTGGATCCTCATATCCTTCATTCCCAGAAGTGTACACTATTTCTTTTATAATTTGCTCCTATCCATTTTTCTCTTCTCTCTTCCTAGAACTCTTATTGATTAAATTTTGGCCTTCTGGATTGATTCTCTAATGTTTCTTATCTTTTCTCTCTGATTTTCTATATAACTATCTGTTTACTTTCTGGGTAAGAGTCTTTATCTTACAACTCTTACAGTGATATTTTTAAAAATCCAGTTATACTGTTTTTAATTTCTAATAGCTCTTTCTTGCTCTCTATTCGTTTTTTAAGGATTTCTGCTTATTGCATGAATTATCTTACCTCTCTAAGGGTATTAATTATTGGTTTTTAAAAGTCTCCTGCTCTATGCATTGTCTCTGTTTCCTTTGAGTTCTTTCCCCGCCCCCGCTTTCTCTCACTGTTTTCTTTCTTTCATGTTAAAAGCTTTCCTCAAATGCCTGGTGATCCTCTGTTGTCCATTTATATTTTATTTTTTTACATCCTTCTTTCCTCTGTCCATTTACTTTCCATGCAAGTTCTTCTAAGACTTACTAACTGGTAGGCTTCACTGTAGATGACTGCGCAGGAACCCAGACATTTCACTGGAGGGAAAACAGTAGTCAATACCAGCAATCTTCATTTTGCATGATTCCTATATGAACAAATTTCAGCTTCCACCAGTCCCCCAATAGCACAGTTCAAATTTCAATTACCAAAGTATATTAACTGTAAGCAATTGCAAAAAGTACAAACTGTGCTGCTAGGTCTTCAGCCCACAAATCACTATGTAAATAACAGATGTGCATCAAGACCATGTCACTGGACTTTTCTGGTGGTGGAGTGGTTAAGAATCTGCCTGCCAATTAAGGGGACACGGGTTCCATCCCTGGTCTGGGAAGATCCCACATGCCACGGAGCAACTAAGCCCGTGTGTCACAAATACTGAGCCTGTGCTCTAGAGCCCGCGGGACACAGCTACTGAGCCCGTGTGCCACAACTACTGAGCCCGTGTGCCACAACTACTGAAGCCTGCGCACCTGGAGCCCGTGCTCCACAACAAGAGAAGCCACCGCAATGAGAAGCCTACGCACTGCAAGGAAAAGTAGCCCCCGCTCGCCACAACTAGAGAATGCCCGCGTGCAGCACCGAAGACCCAACACAGCCAAAGATAAATAAAATTGAAAAAAAAAGAGACCATGTCACTTCTTTCAGAGCCCATTGGTGATTGGTTCCTGTGAATCTATTATTCAGTTCATGCAAAGACTACAAAGCATGTACTGTAGTTGTGTTAACCCCTTGTCTCCCGGTGATAAACCCCACGGCATTTTACAAAAATGGATAATCAAAAGGGGGAATTGGCTAACAAAGATGAAAGTACAGCCAAAAAATGAAAATGCTGGAAATGAAATTGGGTATGATTCGAAAATGGCTACAGCAAAGCAAAACAGGACAAGACCTAGGCCTGCATGAAACTATGGTACAAACAACATTGGACAAGTTTGATCAATATTTTCTAAAAAGGTAAAGTTACATCAACAACTTTTAGTTTAAATTGCACTAGGGACAGAAAGCTGCTTATGATTGAAATGGAGTGTTTACTTCTACTTTGGATTAAAGATTGTAATAAAAAAAATCCTCATCAATCTGGCTAGTGTTCAGGCCAAAGCACTGAAGTTATTACCAGTAAAGGCTGCTTTAATCATTTCCGAAGTTGACATGAATTGATTAATATTAATTTATCTGGTGAAGCTACTAGCACAGATGAGGGTACTGCTATAAAATTTGCACCAAGGTTCCAAGGCTTAGTTGAGGCAGGTGGTTATAATGATCATCAACCATTTGATGTTGAGGAGAGAGGTCTCTTTTAAAAGGCAACTCCATCCATAACTTTCATGACAAAAGATGAAGGATCATGAAGTGGCCATAAAGGAGAGATTCTAGATATGCAGCCAGAGGAACTTCATCTTAGTGAGGATGAGCTGATCAACATAAATCAGGGAAGCAGTTGTGCAAAAAGGATGAAGATGTCTCAAAGGACGTGATGCTGGCAAAAAACTTCACATTAAAGGACCCCTCAGAGATGTTTCACAAGATTGAAAGTGCAAAGGATAAAATGATGGAAGCTGATCCAAATTTAGAAAAGAGTATGACAATTTCCAAGCCAAGGCATAGAAAAGATGCTTGCTCCATATTGTAAATTATACTATGAGAAGAAGGAAGCACTGTTCAAACTACTTCTTGGTAAGTTTTCCCCTCAAAAAAAAATAAAGCACTTTTATTCTCAATGTTCCTAATGTTTTAAATTGCAGAATACTAAGTAAATATCAGTTTTACATTTTCATCATTTCCCTATATATTTATACCCAACGGTAAGAGAGTTTTTAACATTTTGACCAAAAAATGTTAAAGGTCATGGGATAATTGTAGTTTTTCCCATTGATTATTAAAGTCATTTTGCATGATCCAGCTTGCAACAGTCATTTTTATGGTCTCCCCCTGCCATGAATGAAAGACTGCCTGTATCAGTAGATCTCTTCTCTGGGCCGTTCAGTTTCTCTGGAGAGCAAACTTCCAATCCCTTGCCTAGCAACTACTATATAGCTAGCTGCTAACATGCTTGGAGCTACGTGACACAAGAGGTATTGGCGGTGGGGGGTGGTTTCCACCATTGGATATGTAGACTTTTGCTTAATCACACTATTTCCAAATGGTACCATGTTCTGTGCCTGATAACCCCCAAACCAAAGTCTCTCTGGTTCAGTTTCTCTGTGGAATAAATCTCCTATCTCCTACTAGGATGGGGGAAGAGCTTCGCGGTGGGCCAAGGTAGTGGGTAACTCTTTCTTACACAGGTTTTCAAGTAAACTCCTTCTTTTCACCTCTAGTCATTTCCCATCCTTTACTCATTAACTAGCACCTCCAATTCCTGAGCCTCTCTGGAATTCTGTAGGTGACTTGGCTTGCTTCTCATCAACATCATCGTTTTCATGGGCTTGCTATTCAACCTTTTCAGCTCTGCTATCTCCTCCAATTTCTTTCCATCTTCAAAAAATGTGTTCATACTCTCTTATCCTCTGTGGTCTCCTTTTCTGCAATTTGTTCTCATGGGTTTATACTTGAAATTTTTTTGTTTACTCCCATTTTGATGGGGCTTAATGAGGGAATAGGTAGACGTTCAATATGCTATGTTTAACTGGAATAACCTATTGTCATAAATTTATAGTGATCCCAGTCTGCCTTATTGTATTAACTTCTTTGGCAGTGCTTGGGTGCTTGGGTTAAAGAATCAAGAAGCTAGATAATAGGATTCATCCATAATTAGGCTTTTACCAGGCAAGTGCAGCAAAAATTGGAGGTACAAGAAAGTCTGAGGCAGTGGCAAAATTTTGAAATGATGAATTATGTAAGCAGAATAAGAATGGAAGAAAAGAGAGATTGATGGACTGATAAAATTAAGGGGTCTATATACTGAAGGTGCTGATTAGGTCAAAAGGGTCATAGTTGGAATATTTGAATAAGTAGTTAAGAAGAAGAGGAAGCTGGGGTCATACAGTGGGATGTTTGGGTTACTGACTTTACAGATTGAACAGTCATGGGTGGCTGACGTGGTATAAAGGACAAGGTTATTGGAATGAGATACCAAAGAATGGAGAGGCCAGATGAATAAGCTGGCAACATGGATGTTGCACAAAGGTCATCATAATTGAACTCTCTTAGCAGGTAGGCCTTCTGGAGAGCAAAAACGAGGAGGAGGTGGTGGAGGAATAGGAAGAGAAAATTGTTTTGATTAGGATTAAGTTCAACTTCTAATGATGGAAAACTCAAAAATAGCCATGGCGGGCTTCCCTGGTGGCGCAGCGGTTGAGAGTCCACCTGCCGATGCAGGGGACACGGGTTTGTGCCCCGGTCCGGGAATATCCCACATGCCGTGGAGCAGCTGGGCCCGTGAGCCATGGCCGCTGAGCCTGCGGGTCCGGAGCCTGTGCTCCGCAATGGGAGAGGCCACAACAGTGAGAGGCCCACGTACCGCAAAAAAAAAAAAAAAAAAAAAAAAATAGCCATGGCTTCAACAGTATAGTTTCTCTCTCATGTGAGTGTCAGGCTCATGGTGGTTCTGTCCCATGATGTCCTCAAAGATCCAGGCTACTTCTAGCTCAGCGTTCTGCCATTCCTACAGTATGGCCCTTGTCTTCATGGTCCAAAGTGGACCTCCAACCTAGACCTCCTACCACCACATCTGCATTATAAAGAGGCAGATGAAGGAAGGCTCAAAGAAGAGGCAAAAGACATGGGCAGCTTTCTTTTTTTAAAATTTTATTGAAATATAGTTGATTTATAATGTTGTGTTAATTTCTGCTGTACAGCAAAGTGACTCAGTTTTATATATATATATATATATATATATATATATATATATATATATATATTCCTTTTCATATTCTTTTCCATGATGGTTTATCACAGGATATTGAATATAGTTCCCCATGCTATACATTAGGACGTTGTTGTCTATCCATCCTATATATAATAGTCTGCATCTGCTAATCCCAAACTCCCAATCCTTTCCCCCCCACCCCCTCTCCCCCTTGGCAACCACAAGTCTGTTCTTTATGTCTGTGAATCTGTTTCTGTTTCATATATATGTTCATATATGTTGTATTTTAGATTCCACATATAAGTGATATCACATGGCATTTGTCTTTCTCTGTCTGACTTACTTCAGTTAGTATGATGATCTCTAGGTCCATCCATGTTGCTGCAAATGGCATTATTGCATTCTATTTTATGGCGGAGTAATATTCCATTGTATATATGTACCACATCTTCTTTATCCATTCATCTGTTGATGGACATTTAGGTTGATTCCATGTCTTGGCTATTGTAAATAGTGCTGTAAAGAACATTGTGGTGCATTTATCTTTCTAATTATAGTTTTGTCTGGGTATATGCCCAGGAGTGGGATTGCTGGATCACATGGCAACTCTATTTTTAGTTTTTTGAGGAACCTCCATACTGTTCTCCATAGTAGCTGCACCAATTTACATTCCTATTTACAGTGTAAGAGGGTTCCCTTTTCTCCACACCCTCTCCAACATTTATAACTTGTAGACTTTTTAATGATGGCCATTCTGACCAGTGTGAGGTGATACCTCATTGTAGTTTTGATTTGCATTTCTCTAATAATTAGCAATGGTGAGCATCTTTTCATATGCCTATCGGCCATCTGTATGTCTTCTTTAGAGAAATATCTATTAAGGTATTCTGCCCATTTTTTGATTGGGTTGTTATTGAGTTGTATGAGCTGTTTGTATATATTGGAAATTAAGGACATGGGCAGCTTTCTTAAAGAAGTTTTCTAGAAGCTGACATACATCACTTAAGCTTATATCCCAGTAGCCTGAATGCTACATACCACTGGCTCACACCCATGGCCACTTCTAGCTGGAAGTGAAGAAAGGAAATATAATTTTTTTTTCTGGGAAGCCATGTACTCAGGTAAAATTTCTATCACTATGGAAGAAAAGGAGAATGGATATGAGGGGCCAAGCAGCAGCTTTTGCCACAGCCCTGAAAATCAGATATGAGGGGAGAACTGAAACAAAGATTTAACTAGAGAGGAATATTCCCACCATTAAGTGATGTTCAAAATTAACCTTAAATTCTTTATGCTGCAATGTTGCCTCACTTTCCTTAAAAAAATTAAGTTTTTGGTATTTGTTAATAGACAAGTCAGCGGGAACTCAGAGATATACCAAATTAAATAATTATATCTTTAGAGTTACCAAGGGGTTTGTGAACTTGCACTCTCTTAAATAATAATAAAGGCTACTGTGGGTAGCTAAAAATGGCCCCCGAAAGAGATCCACCTCTAATCCCTGGAATCTGTGAATGCCACCTTATATGGCAAAAGGGGGGGCGGGTGGTCTTGGCAGATGTGAGTAAATGATGTATCTTGAAATGGGGATATGTTTTGCTCCCTTCCTCGTCACCCCACTAGCAAGGGAGAGAGTCCCACTTTAGGGTTCTGGGGATGGTCAAATACATGGCACCTGACACTGGACAGATGAGATGGACAGCAGTTATTAGTCACATATAGTCACAGTCCAGAGGAGGAGGACACCAAGTGCCATGCAGGGCCACACAGAGGTTGCACTCAGGAATAGAGTAAAGCAGAAGGGACTGTAGGAAGCTGGCAGGCTTTGTAGTAACAGAAGGGTGTGGTACCCTTTGGTTCCCAAGGGACACTGTGATTGGTTTGTTTGAATAACTTCACAGGCGGCCAGGGAGGCAAAACCAGTTAGGTTGAGGACTGGGCTGAGTGAGGTTCAGCTGATCCAGCTGATAGGGGGACTAACCAGTTGGGATTCTTTCCTGCTGGATGAGAGAAAGCAGTTAGGACTTTGAGGCCCTGTGAGTCTCAAAGATATCGAGGGAGCACATGAAATTCTAGGCCTTACACTACAGGAGGCTATTCTGCATTATCCAGGTAAAGTCTAAATGCAATCCTGTATATCCTTATAAGAGAGATAGAGAAGGAGATTAAACACACAGACAGAAGAAGAGAAGGCAATGAGACCACAGAGGCAGAGATTGGGGTGATGCAGCTACAACCACAGAATTCTAGCAGCCTCTAGAACCTGGAAGTGGCAGGGAATAGATTCTCCCCTAGAGTCCCCAGAGGGAGTGAGGCCCTGCTGACACCTTGATTTCAGCCCAGTGAAACTGATTTTAGACTCTGGCCTCCAGAACTGTGAGAGAATAAATTTCTGTGGTTTTAAGCCACCAAATTTGTGGTAATTTATTAAAGCAGTGCTATGGCCTGAATGCTTGTGTCCCCTTTAAATTCATATGTTGTGGTCCTAATGCCAACGTGATGGTATCAGGAGGTGGGGCCCATGGGAGGCACTTAAGTCATGAGGGTGGAGGTTTTCTGAACTGAGTTTGCATGAAAACTCTCTAATATCCAAGAAAGACAGAGGAACCACTAAGAGGCATGTGATGTTCTTCACTGCTTGCCCTGCAACACTGCTTTCTGAGCACCTATACTTCACCCCTTGCTGCCTTCACCCACATACTCATTAGTTTCTGCTGATGAAACCAATAAAATTGGGATAGATGAAGACAGCTATGTGTATGCATAAGCTTGGTCTATTTCCCAGTATGTAGACTGTCTTATGATAAAGCTTCCATGAATACATTGCATTGCAAAAGCAGGAACCGCATACAAATTGACCTTTCATCGTTTCAAAAGACCTTCCCTGAGGACTTTCTAAGCATAAATGCAATGGAAGAAGTCACAAAAGGAAAATATAGATAGACATGACAAAGTCAAAATCAAAAACTTATGTGCATTTAAAAAAAAAACATAGACTGCTGGAAGGTAAGTAAATTGGTACAACTGTCATGGAGGGCAATCTAGTCATGTATTAAAAGTCTTTTAAATGTGCTTACTATGTCACCCAGGAATTCCACTGCTAAGAATTTATCCAAAGGAAACAAACAGGTATGGGCACAAAGATTTTGCTATGAGGATATTTATCAGTTTTAATTATAATAGCAAACAGTTTGAAGCAATACAGATGTCCAATAATAGAGAGCTGATATACTGATATGATAGAGTACAGTACAGACATGGAAAATCATATCTTAAGGAATATTTTATATAGGAAGTGTTATCTTTTTAAATTTATTTTATTTACTTATTTTTTGGGCCGTGCCGTGCAGCATGCAGGATCTTATTTCCCCCATCAGGGATCGAACCTGTGCCCCCTGCATTGGAAGCATGGAGTCTTCACCACTGGACCATCAGGGAAGTCCCAAGGAATATTTGATGTCATAGGAAATACTCAGATTATAATTAGGTAAAAAAAAAGCAGGATATAAAAATGTACACACAGAATTTTTTTAATTAAAATAAGTATATGTACTCATTAATTATACAAATATTTATTGAAGATCTAAAGTGTGCTGGGTACATTGGCAGATTCTGGGGATACAGTGGTGGGACAAACAGACACAGTCTTTGCCTTCATGGAGGAAAAGAGACTAGCAGGAAATACACCAAAATCCAAATCCTTAAAAGTACCTGTCTCTGGGTGGGATTAAGGGTGATTTTAATGTTTCTCTTGATCCCTCTCTATATTTTCTATAATTATATAATGCTTTCATAATCAGAAAAAAAAAGTTATTTTTAAAAAATCTTCCTTCCAGTGGCTTCCCTGGTGGCGCAGTGGTTGAGAGTCTGCCTGCCGATGCAGGGGACACAGGTTTGTGCCCCGGTCCGGGAAGATCCCACATGCCGTGGAGCGGCTGGGACTGTGAGCCATGGCCACTGAGCCTGTGCGTCCGGAGCCTGTGTTCTGCAACAGGAGAGGCCACAACAGTGAGAGGCCCATGTACCGCAAAAAAAAAAAAAATCTTCCTTCCAACTGAGGCCAGCTACCATGTCCTTGTGAACCTTAATATATAAAAATATCTTATATCTAAAGAATTCTTGACAATTTGGATCACTTCCATGGCTGTCAGCTCTTTTGATCCTCACAACAATTTTGTGAAGATAGATAGGGCAGGGATTGCCGTGGCCATTGTATGGATAAAGAGACTGAGGCAGAGAAAGCAAGTGATTACCCTAGAAAACAGAGTGTGTTTGGGCTAGAATCATAACCCTATGTGAAGTTTCAGGGATCTTTTATCTCTGGTGTGTTTCCCTAAAGATTTTGTGAAGGATGGGGCCTCCCAGGGCTTTGCTCCAAATTCTTTTTCAGGCATTTCACCCACTTCCCAGGCCACATTGTCATCCCCTCTCTTTCTGAAGTGACTGGATACCATGGAATTCCAGATAAACAAGAGCAATTGCCAAATTATTTTACCTCTAGTGTCTCAAAAATTTAAAATCATGGAAGAGAAGGGACCTTGGAAAGCATTCCAACCTCCCATCAAGTTGAGAAGATTTCTTGGAGGGTACCCCTGCTCCTGATCTGACTTGTCCATCTCTCCCTGCCAGGTATAGGTACCCTTTCTTTCCCACCTCTTTTGGGAAATCTGCAAGGGGGCTGTTTGGTTGAACAAATGAATTAGACCTGATGTCTTCTGGCTGGTAATGGAGTCATGCCTGAATACCAAACTTCCCATGATGTTTGCACTGTAACTAGGAACTCTGAAGACACCAAACCGAAATGAACTGTGGGATTTCAAGCAGCGTAGCAGGCTAGCGAGGGAGGTATCTCTGGTCAAGATCGTATTTTGGCAGATCTGCTAAATATTTAGAAAACCAAGGAAAGCTCCCTCCTCCCACTGCATATAAGGTCAGCCCCATCCTCAGGGAGCTGGCTCTGCTGGAAGGGAGGACTGGGGATCCAGGCCCACAGCGACTCACCCTTCTGGGGTTAGTGGGTGTAGCAAGGTACAGTGCCCACAATCACTCAGGAGGAAGCAAGGGAGCCTGATGAACAAGGAAAGGAAAGAGCTGCTAGTGGGAAGATTTCCAATCCTTCCGAGAGAAAAACAAATCCAATTCCTATTCATTCACCTCCTAGTTCCTGCTTCCATGCCTCCTGGCTTCCTTGAGTCAACGGCAAATCTGAGCCCTTTGTTGTCATCTTCTTTGCCTTGGTTCTGGTCTCTACTTGAGCTTGCTGCAGCTCTGCTGCAGACCACCTTCCATCCATCAGCACAGCTGGCTCCCAGTTTGCTGCAAGGGAAAATTGAGATTTTGTCACTCTGGTTCTGCTTCATTGCCTCCATTTCAGGGCTTGCCCTCTGAGACATGTAGCTCTTCCCTCCAACCACCCCTCTACCCCCATGACTTCTCCTCAAACCTAAAGCTTTTTTCCCGAAGCATTGCTTTTTTAGAACCAAAGGCACTGAATCTTGGACTTAATTCAATGGTGGATGTAGTGGTCACCTGCCTGGTGTGGTTTCCCATGGCATCAGGAAAAGATTTCCCATCCAGAAACACAATTCCCCAATTGCTTGTCAAGGCAATAATAATGATAATAACTAATATTTATAAATAATCAAATATGTGCCAGGCACTGTGCTAAGCAATTTACATGTGTAAATCATTTAATCCTCAAAAAAGTAATAGGCACCACTATTATCCTCATTGTACATTTTCTTTCAGTTCAAGATGGTAGGCTGAGCACAAACATGTAAGTCCTCTCCCTCCAGAGACCTTATTAAAATAATAGTACAGAAATTTAAAACTGCATAAACCCACCACAATACAGAGAACAGGAGGGGAGCCATCAGCGGATGAGAAATTTAAATAAATTTCTGAAGTCAGAAAGCATCTGGAAGAGTGCTAACTGATGAAGCAGAGTGGAGCAAACAATCAGCTTAAACTATGTGTGGAGGTGCTGCAGATAAAGAGGCAGCCCGCCTACCTTGCAAACCTTAGCAAGGTTTGGCCTTGCTAAGACTGCAAGGATGACAAAGAGTGAGAGTGAGAAGGGAAGCTGACAACAGGGCCTCACAACTGAAGGTCTGTACAGTGCAGGGTTGACCCCCAAACTCCTACATGGAGACTATCCGGCAGCCCAATATTTACTTGCCAGCCTAAAAACAAAGGGTTTCTTCTTTACAGAAACTGAACAAAGTATTCAGACAGAATTAGGACAGCTAGTTGTGTGTTAGTGCCTCAGACTTAAGCCTTCTGCAGTTTGGTATCTGGACCTTTCTCCCCCACCCCCATTCCCCTATCAAAGATTCATAACCAGCTCCTCTCGCATCATCCTTAAGCAAAATCTGCCCATTGACAAGGTCTGTTCATGCACCCAGCTCCCAGTCAGACTCTCTACTGCCTCATTTCAAAAGATGAACGGGGTGGGGCGGGGGGCACAAGGGAGGGATACTTTGGAAGATTGGGACTGACATATACACACTACTATACATAAAATAGAGAACTAATACAGACCTACTGTATAGCACAGGAGACTCTACTCACTACTCTGTAATGGCCTATATGGGAAAAGAATCTTAAAAAGAGTGGATATATGCATATGTATAACTGACTCCCTTTGCTGTGCACCTGAATCTAACACAACATTGTAAATGAACCCTACTCCTTTAAAGAGCTCACCTGATTAAGTCAGGCCCACCCGGGGTAATCTCCCTTTTGATTAACTAAAAAGAAATTGATTGGGGACTTGAATTACATCAGCAAAATCCCCTCACATTTGACATATAACCTAATCATTGGAGTAACATCCCATCATATTCATAGGTCCCACCCACACTCAAAGGGAGGGGATTATATAGGGCATGTACACTAGGGGGCAGGAATCTTAAGGGCCATCTTAGAATTCTGCCTACTACAGAGGATTGGAAGATGAAGATAAGGAAATCTCCCACAATGAATAAAAAAGATGAGAAATAAAGGAGGAAAGCAAAACAATAAAGAAGAAAAATTCAAGGGGACTTCCCTGGTGGCACAGTGGATAAGACTCCTCGCTCTCAGTGCAGGGGGCCCAGGTTCAATCCCTAGTCAGGGAACTAGATCCCACATGCATACTGTAAGTAAGAGTTCACATGCCACAACTAAGGAGTCCACCTGCCACAACTAAGACCCGGTGCAACCAAATAAATAAATAAATATTTAAAAAAAAAGAAAAATTCAAGAGGTTCAATGTCTAACATCTAACTGTTAGAAATTCCAAAAAGGAGGAAAAAGAAAATTATCAGAGGAGTACTATGATCAAATTTCCCAACGTTGATGGAAGACATGAGTTTTCTAATTAAAAAGCCAACTAAATGTAATGTAGAATTATGGTTGACCCTTGAACAACACGGGTTTGAGCTGCCCAGGTCCACTTATTTTTTTTCAATAAGTACTATAGTACTACAGGAACGACCGAGGATATGGAGGGTCGAATGTAAAGACGTGCAAATTTTCAACAGTGAAGAGGGTTGGTGCCCCTAACTCCTGCGTCATTCAAGTGTCAACTGCAATTTTTTCAAAGCTACAGTTCCCAGCCATGTGCAAGGCTTATATACTGAATCCTAGAAGATGCTTACGAGAGAAATCAAACCTAAGTAAATGGGGAGACATACCTGTTCATGGACTGGAAAACTCAACATGGTTAAAATATCAGTTCACCAAATTGATCAATAGCTTTAATGCAATGTCTATCAAAACCCCCAGAGGTTTCTTGTAGCTATAGATAAGCTTATTCTAAAATTAATATGGAAAGGGAGAGGAATTAGAAAAGTCAAGACAATATATGAAAAAAAGAATAAAGTTAGAGGAATCACACTGATTTTAAGATTTATATAAAGTTAAGTAATCAAGACAATGTGGTATATTAGTGAAGGGGTAGGCACATAGATTAATGGGACAGAAGAGAGCCCAGACAGAGACCTATAAAAAGAGACAAAGGTAAAATAAAGAAAAAAATATTTTAAAAAGAGAGAGACAAGGGTGCAAAGGCAATTCAATGGAGAAAACAGTCGTCAACAAATAATACTGAAAAAGTTAGAAATTTGTATGTTAAGTAAAGAACCTTGATCTAAATCTCATACTTAATATAAAAATGAATTAAAATGAATATTCAATCTAAATGTAAAAACCTAAGACTATAAAACTTTTAGAAGACATAAGAGAAAATCTTCATGATCTTGGGTTAGGAAAATAGGTTTTAGACATGGTTCCAAAAGCTTGATCCACAAAAGAAAAGAATTGATAAAGTGGACTTCATCAAAATGTAAAACTTTTGCTCTGTGAAGAGAATGAAAAGACAGCCTAAAAACTGGGAGAAAATATTTGCAAATCACATATCTGACAAATGGCTTGTATCCAGAATATATAAAGAACTCTTACAACTCAATAATAAGATTTATTGAAACAAACAAGTTTTTAAAAATGAGCAAAAGATTTGAAGTGCCACTTTACAAATGAAGGTATAAAAATGGCTCATAAACACATTAAAATGGTCATTCAGGAAATGAGAATTAAAACTTGTATGGTCAGACCACACAAGATGGGTCTTCCCTTGCTCTCTGTACATCCCCTGCTCTACCAGTCCCTGCTCTACCTACACCCTACTCACATGACTGACCTTCCCTCTTAATCATAGAGCCTAACCAGTAAATGCCTACATGCTTGCCCCTGGCTCCAGCTAATGATTGTTCTAATCTTTAGATCAGAACATCTCCACCATGATAGTTTACCAAGGGACAGTAAGGGATGTGCTCCTCTGCTGGTTTCCCAGGTAACTGATGAGCCAACCTGATGTCAATTCCCTCTATAATTGGTAACCTCCCTCTTCCCCTGCCCCCCAGCAAAGACTGCAGCCATGTCCTGCCCACCGTTTGCACACTTGGTGGGGTGTCACTTCAGACGTGTAAGGTCCCCCATTCATTAAACCCTTGATGTCTCTGTCGCTGACTCTGGGCTTTCTTCAGTCTTGAAGCTGGGCAAGTACAGGGCTTGCAAGCCTGCGGGATACAGCCCAAGAAAACTGCACACAACAATGTACCTCTACACAGCCACTAGAAGTTAAAATTAAAAGGAATATCAATACCAAGTTTTGACAAGAATGTCAAACAACTAGAAGTCTGATTGTTGGTGGGATTTTAAAATGGTACAACCACTTTGGAAAGCATTTGGGTAGTGTCTTATAAAGTTGAGCATATACCTACCATATGATCTAGTCATTCCACTCCTAGAGAGAGAGGAGGACATATGTCCACACAAAAACTTGTTCCCAAATGTTCTTAGAGGCTATATTTACAATTGTCAAAGATTGGAAATAACTCAAATGCCCAGTAAAAGCAAATAGATAAACTAATTTTGGTATAACCATACCTTGGAGTACTACTCAGCAATAAAAAGGAATTGACTATTGATTCTCTCAATAACACGGATGAATCTCACAAATATGATATGTGAAAGAAATCAGACACAAAACTATAAATACTGCATGATTCCAGTTATAGAAAATTCTAATCTGTAGTGACAGAAAGCAGGGCAGTGGTTGCCTAGGGATGGGAAGAATGAATTACAAAGGGGCCCAGGGAAACTTTTGGGGATGTTGCATATATTCAATATCCTCATTGTGGTGATTGTTTCACAAATATATACATATGTCAAAACTTAGCAATTGTACACTTTCAACATGTGCAATTTATTGTAGGTCACTTATTCCTCAATAGAGCTGTTTTTAAAGATTGTAAAAATTATACTAACTTAATTGAACAAAGATCACACATGAAGGATACATATGTATGATTCCATTATATGAAGTTGGAAACCACAAAAATGTTTTATTTTACTTTTTTATTATTTTTTAAAATCTGGTCTCTTTTTATTTTTTTTCTTTTCATTTATTTATTTATTTATCTATCTATTTTTAATTTGGTCGCACAGCTTGTGGGATCTTAGTTCCCTGACCAGGGATTGAACCCACGCCCTCGGCAGTGAAAGCACAGAGTTCTAACCACTGGACCACTAGGGAATTCCTTGTTTTAATTTAATTTGAAATCAGAAGGAAAAATGAACTTTTAGGTCAAAGAAAAGGCTTTAATATATAAGATGAATATATTTGTCTTTTTACTAATACAGCCATAAAACATATTTTTTGATCCTTTCTTTTATGAAGAAAGGGCCCATGAAAATCATAATACGTCCCTGTCTGCAGTGAATTATATTTTTAAAGTCACAATAATGTAAACAGTATTTATTAGTTGTCAACTTTTAGAATCAACGGATAAATAAAGGATGGTGCATATAATCACAGCTATAGAAGAGTATGTAAATGTTATCAACCTTGACAACGTAAAAGTAATTACACATTTGACAGAAACTAGAGGTAGAAGGGGGAAAGAGGTGGAGGTCAGGGTACAGACTTAAACAGTTCCATGTGACAAAAGTGGGGAGTCAAGAGAGGCAGTCTATAGTTGATGGAACAATACGTAAGGGTTTACGTACATTATTTAATGTTACAACTGTACTTAGTAATAGAACTACAGTATTATATATCTACATTGGGAGGAGTGGAGAATGAAAGTGTGTGTACTGTTGACCACTGCACACTCATCTATCATAGGAGAAATACAGTAGATGAAGGTTTCAAGTTGATAAATCAAGAAAAGAGGACAGAAGCATGTTATCTAGAGAAATAAAGGTCAATCCGCAAAAGAATTCAAAGAGAAAGGTTAAAAGTAGCAGCCTCGTGGAACTGAAGGTTGAGGAGAGAGGATGAAAGGATGCTGTTTGTTATACTCGAAGTTGTTCTATAGTGTTTGTGTGGGCTTTTTAACCAGATGCGTGTGTCATTTTGATAAAAATGAAGTCAACTTCTCTCGCCCCTGTTATTCTCTGCTTGAGCACAGATCCCAACTTGTAACTACTTTAGTTATGTGTGTGATGACTCAGTTATTGTCTTTCTTCCCATTAGACTGTCAGCTCCACGATGACAAGAAAAGACTCTCTTTTACCACAGTGCCTGGCACAGAATGTGACCCAGGAGTCAGGGTTGTACCACACATACCACGCTGGGAACTCCTCATTCAAAGGTGTGTCCAAACTTCCCCTTTAGGACAAACTGGCAGTTGAGATAGAAAATGCCCTGGGGGAATTCCTTGGTGGTCCAGTGGTTAGGGCTCCGCGCTTCTACTGCAGAAGGCGTGGGTTCGATCCCTAGTAGGGAAACTAAGATCCCGCCTGGACTG
The DNA here is from genome assembly GCF_964165515.1 of Mesoplodon bidens. Classification (NCBI taxonomy): domain Eukaryota; kingdom Metazoa; phylum Chordata; class Mammalia; order Artiodactyla; family Ziphiidae; genus Mesoplodon; species Mesoplodon bidens. The sequence continues at coordinate 47,546,925 of NC_138163.1, read as the reverse complement.
CATGGCCAAAGAAAGGAAGAAAGAAAAGAAAATGCCCTGTTGTGGAAAGGCAATGCCCCAGCAAGGAGCAAGAGCAAGGATGGGCATTAGATGAGAAAGGGTCTACAGCCAAATAATACCCCAGAAAGGGCTGGAAACCTTTCCTAGTGGGGGTGTGAGCTGAGGAAAATCAGGTATGTACTTATCCCTCCAGCACTGAAATCCTCTTAAAAAGAACATCAGGGCTTCCCTGGTGGCTCAGTGGTTGAGTCCGCCTGCCGATGCAGGGGATACGGGTTCGTGCCCCGGCCCGGGAAGATCCCACATGCCATGGAGTGGCTGGGCCCATGAGCCATGGCCACTGAGCCTGCGCATCCGGAGCCTGTGCTCCGCAATGGGAGAGGCCACAACAGTGAGAGGCCCGCGTACTGAAAAAAAAAAAAAAAAGAACATCAAGGAGTGCCTTGAAGGGGAAAAGAAATTCTAAATGGACCTCCTGCAGGTAGAGTAAGGAATGGGGAAGAGCAGAGGCACCTCTTAGGCTAGGTGAGATGAGCCTCCAGCATTCTGACACCAGGTGGGAGATGGCCTCCTTTCAGTTGGCCTGGGTTTGTGCCTGCCGGTAAGCAGAGGCAGGTCCATAGGATGCAGTTGATCTGGCGGTCCTCCCCGACAGCTCTGAAGAGGAATCTGGAAACTGCTTGGTGGCTGAGCTGTAGATTATCTGGGGGTCAGAACGAGAGAGGCTGGAGTAGGGAACAAGGAAAACAAGCTGTCATAATCTCATAGAGCCACTTCCCTAAGAATCTGGGGGATTCCGGGTCAATGGTTTGGGCAAACCTGCTCATTTCCTGATTAGGCGACTAAAGGTGACCTGTGAGGCCTCTCCCTCCTGACCTCAGCCCCACGCCTGACCACTGCAAAGTCATGGGTACGGAGATTTTTTTTTTTATACATGTATTTATTTATTTTTGGCTGCACTGGGTCTTTGTTGCTGCGCGCGGGCTTTCTCTAGTTGCAGCGAGCGGGGGCTACTTATCATTTTGGTGGGCGGGCTGCTCATTGCGGTGGCTTCACTGTCGTGAAGCACAGGCTCTAGGCACTCGGGCTTCAGTACTTGTGGCACGCAGGCTCAGTAGTTGTGGCTCACGGGCTCCAGAGCACAGGCTCAGTAGTTGTGGTGCACGGGCTTAGTTGTTCCACGGCATGTGGGATCTTCCCGGACCAGGACTCGAACCCGTGTCCCCTGGGTTGGCAGGTGGATTCTTAACCACTGTGCCACCAGGGAAGTCCCTACGGAGATTTTTGAGGTTCAGACAACCCCTCAGAAACCCCCGTGGGCTGACTGGGTTTTCCTGGAGAAAATGTTCTTATAATGAGGGGAACCCAGGAACTCCCCTGGCCGTCCAGTGTTTAGGACTCCGTGCTTCCACTCCAGGGGGCCCAGGTTGAATCCCGGGTTGGGAAACTAAGATCCTGCAAGCCGTGTGACGTGGCCAAAAAATATAAAAATTAAAACTTAAAAAAAAGAATGTGGAGAAAGCCCATGTGCAGCAACGAAGACCCAACACAGCCATAAATAAATAAATAAATAAATAAATAAATAAATTGTAACAAATTCGATAAAGACTTTATAAATGGTCCACATAAAAAAAAATCTTTTAAAAAATAAAAAAAATCAGATACCTCCAAAAAAAAAAAAGTGAGGGGAACCTAGAAGAGGCCAGCCTGGAAAAAGGCCAGTGAAAAATCTGGGGTGGGAGGCAAGATGGCTCCCAGGGAGAAGGTTCCTGGTCAGCAGTCCTAGAGACATTTCCCCCTTTCCAGGGAGGCAGCAAATGGTTTCAGGGTTTCAGCTTTGTCTACCAGGTTCCTGGAACCTCCCTCTGGTCAGGTTCCCCCGGGTTGGGTGAGTTTGAAGATATTCAGTAGGCACTGTGGTCACTCTCTTTCTAGAATAAGTCAAAGACAGGAGTTTATTTGATTCATTTTGAACTACTGCTGAATGTAGCTCTGTCTGCGTCTCCTCCTCAGGAGACAACTGACAGGTTCATTCAGGTGAAGGAGGATGGAGTATTGTAAGGAGAGAGATGAATACTGAGGCCATTTCTCATAAGCGGGGAGGGCTTGGCATGGGAAGCACAAAAAAATGCTCCTCCCGTGCTGGGCATGGTCCTCAGGGCCTAGGGCAAAGGCAGGACATGATGTTCCTGCTCTCAGTGATTGCAAAAGCTGGTGGCGGCACACAGCTTGCTGCCGGGCTGGCAGCTTGCACTGTCCTTGCTACCACTCCCAGGGACCCAGGAGTCTCAGGCCTTAGAACACAGCTACTACACTCTGGGCGCTGAGGAATCTGTCAGCCTTAGTACAGTATTGTATAGGGATTGAGAGCCGAACTGCTTTCTTCCTAATGTCTAACTGGGTTCTTCCCAGCTCCTCACCTGGCTTGGCTTCCTTTCCTCCGAGTTGCTCACCAAATACCCAAATGGAACTGCACATTCAATATCATCTTCCTCTCCTGTCTCTGGAGGCAGGACCGTCGTTAAGGACACATGCTCTGGAGTCAGATCACCAGGGTTTGCAAGCCAACTCTGCCAATGGCCAGTTTACTTACCTTTTTTGGTGCCAGGCTTTCATCTCTAAAATGAGAATGGCAACAGTCCTTAACTCGTACAATTGTGAGGATTCAGTGAGACAGGTAACGGGCCTGGTGTCTAGTTAGGGTTCAGTATGTTAGCTATTATTATATGGAATGAAAAGTCCTTTATTTCCTCTCACATTCACCTGCTCCTCTAGCTTCAGATACCTGCTCATCCTTTCCCCAACTGCACTCTTCTCCAGTCATTGCGAGCCTTTCAGTGCTACATTTTCTTAAAGAAGAGATTCCCCTTGGATCCTTTCCATCTCCTGTAGACCCTAGCGCCGGATAATCATTGGCAACCAGAATTGGAAAGACCTTTTATAAATCATCTAGTTTAATTTTTTTCTTTTTGCACATGTCAAAAGTCAGAGCCAGAAAGATAAAGTGACTTAATAAAGATCACGCTGAACTAGAACCCCAACTAGCCCTACAGATATTAGCAACGTCAGATGCCAAGGTCCAACCCACATTTAATTCTAGTAGATTCAACGTATACCTGCTAAGGACCTGCTATGTACGTGTATGTGTATGGTAATAGGTCAGGCACTGAGAGGGTTATAAAATTGTTTCAAGTCACCTGTCCTGCTGGAAAAGTTGGATCTCGGGAGGTTGTGAGGCACTGTATGTCTTAGGAAACCAGGGGTCTCCATTCCTTTGCTTTATATACAGATATGGATCTATAAATAGATCTTGATCTAGATCTAGTTTTATGTTTATATTATTTTGTATATAGTTTTGCATATGTACATATGTGAATATACAAATATACATATAAGTATATATAATTGAATTTAGATTCACCTGAGGAATTTAGTGAACTCTTCCGCCATCTTTTTATTTTTATTTATTTTTATTTTTATTTTTTTTAGCTGCTCCGCGGGGCATGTGGGATCTTAGTTCCCTGCCCAAGCATAGAACCTGTGCCCCCTTCAGTGGAAGCATGGAGCCTTAGCCACTGGACCGCCAGAGAAGTCTCTCCCCCCATCTTTTTAAATATCATCTTTCTGTCCTGGTACAGTGGGCATATCTATGCCAAATGATGGGGTTTGTATACACTCATAAGTGGAACTACAGTAGAATTGCTCTTGGGGACAGGTCCCTCTGGCCCTGAATGTAGCCAGCAGGTCCCCACTCTGAAAATAGATGAAAGTCAGGTGCCACTCTTCATGGTGGGAACAAAGCAAAGGACAATTCAAGGAAGAGAAAAACAAAACAGTGTAAGTCTCTGTGAGACCTGGAAGGTGGAGGAGACCTACTGATTACTCAAGGAAGGCTCAGCAGGGACCAGAGGTAGAAGATGATCCTAGGAAAAGAACAGGTTTTGCTGAGAGCTGGATAGTGACCACCCATAGATTGAACTGATAATAGTCCTGAATCAGGGAACCCCTGAGCAAGACAAAACAGGTCTCTGGGTCTTCACATAAAAATGATTTACAGAGTGTTTGTCCCCTGGAAAGTCTTTATGTGTTGAGAAAGACATGGTGGTAGTTGTTTACAGCTTACCGTGAAGCAGTGTCCAGCGGATTGTAATCAGGTGCCATGCTCCGGAGGCCACGTTCACAGGAAGGCAGGGAGGAGGCCCAACCTGCTGAGTTTGGAGCCAGTTTCCTTGCCTTCAGTAAATCAGAAACACCCCAAGGCTGCCTTGTCCCACTGGCAGCCTTCTTCAGGTCAGGCATGACTGAACCCTCTCTTGTAACCTGAGACTGACTCTGAAATCCTTTCCAAAGCAAATACTAAATAGGATGCAGTGAGATTCTAGGTCTGAACACTTTGGTCACCTTCCATAGATTCTAGTACTGAAGTGGACCTCGGTGTATTTGAATTGATGAAGGGAGGGAGGGAAGAAAAAAGGGAAGAGGGAAGGGGCTGTGCATTATACAAGTTTTAGGAAACTAGCCTTCTTTCTCTTCAGCATTGGGGCCCATAAATATGGTTACTTTTCTGTCCCCAATATACTGGCCCTCTCAGCAGCACTGGACACAGCTTGTCTGAGGCACTCTCCTTTCTAGGTTCTCATGATGCCACAACCTTCTTGACTTGCCTTGTCCTTGCCTAGTCTGCTTTGTTGACTCCATTTCCTCCACTCTACCTCTAAATGTTTGAGATGCTTTAGGGCTCAGCCCTAAACCCCTTTCTCACTCTCTTCCAAGATCATTCCATCCAGTCCCACAGCTCTAAATGGCATTTTTAACATGAACACCCCCATATTTTTATGTGTGGCCCTCATCTCCTCTTTGAGTTCCAGACATTTGACATAATGGCACAGGGTCTGGAGTCAGACAGCCCGAGTTTGAATCCTGGCTCTTCCACTTACTATGTGACCTTAAGCAAGTTGTTTAGCCTTTTTTGCCTCTAGTTCCTCATCTTTTTAAATACCATCCTTCTGCCTTAGTACAGTGGGCATATCTATGCTAAATGATGAGGTTTGTGTACACTCATAAATGGTACTACAGTCGAATTGGTTTTGGGGACAGGTCCCTCTGTAAAGCGGGCTGATAATAATTCCTGACCTCACAGTGTTGTGAGAATTAAATGATCTAATATGTGTCAAGCATCTGGGACAGTATTTGGCACATAGTAAGCATCAATAAAAGTTTGTTGCTGTTATTTCATCTGACTGTCTACTTGGCATCTCCTCTTGGGTGTCTTATAGGCAACTCAGGCTTAACACAGCTAAGACAGAACTCTTGATTTCTACCCGCAACATCACTCCTCCCCCACTTTCCATCATCTTTAGTACATGGGCACCACCAATCATCCAGTTGCTCAGGGAAAATCTAAGTGTCATCCTTTTGGTCATCCTTTTATCTCATCTTATACTCAATCCTTCAATACAGCTTGTCAAACTCCCAAATATATCCAGAATCTATCTACTTCTGTCTCTTTCCACTGCTGCCATCTTAGCCCAAGCCAGCATCATCTCTCACCTGGATCGATCCTTCACACATATGCCAACGATCTATTTAAAGTAGTTTTTCAAATCATGTCACTCTCCTGCTTAAAACTGTTTAGTGGCTTTCTACTGCATTTAGACTAGAATCCAAACCCTCACCATGGCCTGTAAGGCCCTCCAGGATCTGGCCTCTGTCTCTCTCCAAACTCATCTCCACATTCACTGGCGTTCTTTAGGTTCTTAGTTCACACTAAGCTAGTTCAAACCTCAGGGCTTTTGCACTAGCTGTCCCTTCTACCTAGAATGTCTTTATCCCCAGATCCTCATATGATTGGCTCCTTTTATCATTCAGAATTCAGGTTAACTGTCACAATGTTACTTCCTCTGAGAAGCATTTCTCCACTACTTAATCTAAAGTGGCTTCCCCCTGGGAATTCCCTGGCAGTCCAGTGGTTAGGACTCCGCGCTTTCACTGCTGAGGGTACAGGTTCAACCCCTGGTCAGGGAACTGAGATCCCACAAGCCACACAGCACAGCTAAATAAATAAATAAAGTGGCTTTCCCCCATCACTGTTTCATTTTCTTCATATCTGAAAATATCTTATTTGTTCATTTGTTGACTAGATTTTGTCTCTCCCTCCCTTCTAGAATGTTAGCCCCATGAGAGCAGGAACCTCGTCTGTCTTATTTGCTATGTGTCCTCAAGTGCCTAGGAACATTACAAGGTTAAGGAATTTATGTTTAAAAGGATTGCTTTTAAAAATTGTGATAAAATACACATAACATTTACCACTTTAGTCATGTTTAGGTTTACAGTTCAGTGGCATTAAGTACATTCACATTGTGGTGCCACCATCATCACCATCCATCTCCAGAACATCCATTACCTCAAGTATCCTAGCAATTCTGTGAGGTATTATTATTATTATAATTTATAGATGAGGGAAAGGAGGCATGGAGAGATTAAGCAACTTACCCAAATTCCCACAGCTAAAAAGTGACAGAGCTGGGATTTGAACCCAGGCAGTCTGCTTTAGAGCCTGTGCTCTCATCCACTGGCTTTCTGTACTAGATAAGTAAAGAAGATGCAGGGCAAGGCATGGGGCACATTGTGGCTGTTAAGACCCTGATGAAAAAAGAAAGTCACAGTTAATAGCTTCAAAGCATGCCTTGAGAGTATAGAGAAAGTAGTGAAAGGGTGGCCCTTTTTTTTTAAAGAATAATTCTTTTTCGTGTTTTGTTTGTTTGTTTGGGTTTTTTGGCTGCATTGGGTTTTCGTTGCTGTGCGGGCTTTCTCTAGTTGCAGCCAGCGGGAGCTACTCTTCGTTGCGGTGCATGGGGCTTCTCATTGCAGTGGCTTCTCTTGCTGTGGAGCACGGGCTCTAGGCGCGTGGGCTTTGGTAGTTGTGGCTCGCGGGCTCTAGAGTGCAGGCTCAGTAGTTGTGGCTCGCGGGCTCTAGAGTGCAGGCTTCAGTAGTTGTGGTTCGTGGGCTCTAGAGGGCAGGCTCAGTTGTGGCACATGGGCTTAGTTGCTCCGCGGCATGTGGGATCTCCCCGGACCAGGGCTCGAACCCGTGTCCCCTGCATTGGCGGGCAGTTTCTTAACCACTGTGCCACCAGGGTAGCCCCAGGGTAGCCCTTTTTAAGATGCTGGCTCCTCAAAGGCAGTTTTATTTGTCATGGCAGAATAGAGTGGTGGTGAAGTTCATGGGCTTTGGCATCAGATAGACGTGGGCTTGAGTCCCAATGCTGCCAATTACTAACTAGTAAGTTATTTCACTTGTCTGTGCCTCTGTTTCCTCACCTATGGTCAAGGATAAAAGCATTTACCTCATAGAAATGTTTTGAGGATTTAATGAGACTGTTGATGTAACTTGCATGGCACCATGCCTGGCACGTGGCAGAGGCTCAGTAAACATAGGCTCTTGCTCCCCAACCAATAAATGGTGCACACCCCTTCCCCAACTAACCCACTCTTTTGATTCAAAAGACCTCCCAGGCCAGGCTGAAGTAGTTGCACTTGGATAACTTCCTGGGCCATCAAAGTGACTAAAAGTGATCCCTCCCAGGACAGAGGAAGGTTCTTCCTTCAGCTAAGGACACATTCCCACTGCCGCACTTTGAGCCCCAGGAAGTAATGCATTTCTGACTTTCTTAGAACAATCACCTTTTCCCAGCTTCCAGCTACTCAGGGTTCAGGAACTCAGAGCATCTTGCTAGGCAATCACAATTGTTTTTAATTATAAAAAGGACATTTACATGCCTTTTTTTAGTAAAGTTTAATCTCAGGGAACAGGAAGTGAAATCAATGTTTATTTGGCTCAACTGCAGACACTGAGCCACCAGAGGAGGGAACGCTGTATGAAAGACCAACTTCCCTGACTTCCCAGTTTTTTTCTTGGCTACCTCTGGATTGATTAATATCAGAGAAACTGAAGAGGGTCCAAGGAAGGACCACCAAAATGATTAATAAAAAGCAGAAGCTACTGAATGGTGCTAGGAGCTTCCAGTGAAGGGCAAGAAAAGGGGATGGGGAGGGGGAGGCCCTGAAGGCTGAAAACAAAGCAGCCACCGGAGACTGCAGAGCTGCAGGCAGCCTGAACTCAGCTACCTCCCTGGCCCAGTATCGGGCCAGGCACTTTGGGAGATCAAAAGGAGCTCAAGGCTTGGCCTTTGCCCACAAAGGTAGGGAGACTGGGCTATGCCCGCAAAAGGACAAATTACAGTCCAAGCTGAAAATACAAGTGCTGCAACAAGGCACTCACTCTCTGATACATGCCAAATGGCTGGTGCAGTGAGAAGGGCTCAGTACTCTGAGGAGGATGGGACCTCCACAGGTGATGGGGCCGGAGCCTAGGGGAGGGACACGATGTGGCCGGGCAGAGAAGAGGGAGAGCAACATAGGCTGGAGAAAGTGCAAGATCAAAGTGCAGGAGGCAGGGTAGAAGCAAGGAAGAGTGAGGAGCCATGCCTGGTGGAGTGAGCACTTCTTGGTATGGACTAAGCGGGAGATGGGCGCTAGCAGAGGAGTTTGCATTTTATGCTACAGGCAGCTGGGCAGGGGGGTGTCTTGCCACCAGCCCTGCTTTGGCAAGATGGCTTTATTGAGGCATGGTGGATCGGAGGTGGAGACAGAGAGACCAAGCCTAACAGCACAGCCCTGAAGAAACCTCTTGCAGCTGCAGCCACTGAAAATGTGCTCAAGCGCAGAGAGGGGCCAGGCCTCAGTTGACAAAGCAGCTGGAGCCCGAGCGTCTCTCCAAAAGATGCAGTCTAGCCTCCACACCCTGAGACCATGGCCTCCGTTCTCTCAGGCCCACCAAGCCCATGGAGCTGGTCATCATTCAAAGCACAACTCAGCAAGCTTAGGCCCGGACCAAGGACAGATTTCTGGGCAGATGATATCTCTGTTATAAATAGAGAATTTGACTCCAGGTGGGAAATTCAATTTGTGGGAGCAGATGAAATCTTCTGAAACCAAGATCTGATTTCCTGAGCAAATGTCCTTTGGTCTTAATGAACAAGAGAAGGAGATAGGGAAAAGAAGCTATAATTACGTTTTTTCCTTAAATAGGAGGCTTCTTGGATTACCAGGGAACTGCCTGCAGTGCGTTAATAAATGCCTCCCATTTCGGAGCCATGACTTTTGAGGCAGAAAATGCCGTTCAATATCGATGCATCACTTAGGGATGGTTGCAAAGTGCTTTTCAGCTCTTGTAATTCATTAGGCATCCCCATCTCCCATCCGCTCTCCTCTCCCCGTCCTTTCCTAAGGCCCACCCCACCAGGAACGTGGCAAGTCTTCTGCAAGTTGAAAAGATGAGAACTCGCAGACAGAAAGGTTAATCAATTGACTTCAGGCCAAGCACAGCAAGTTACTGACAGTCCAGCAGTGAGAATGTTCTAGTCAGGCCTTTCTGGGGGTTATTGCTTTAGCTCACTGAAACACACAAACCAATGCCCACTTTTCCTTGCAAAGCTAATTTTTTTTTCTTCCCTGTCTGGTGAATGGCAGGCAGAGGAACAGAAAATGAGGTCCAGGACTTCCCTGGTTGTGCAGTGGTTGACAATCCGCCCACCAATGCGGGGGACACGGGTTCGAGCCCTGGTCTGGGAAGATCCCACATGCCACGGAGCAACTAAGCCCATACGCCACAACTGCTGAGCCTGCGCTCTAGAGCCCATGAGCCACAGCTACTGAGCCTGCGTGCCACAACTGCTGAAGCCCACATGCCTAGAGCCCGTGCTCCACAACAAGAGAAGCCACCGCAATGAGAAGCCCACGCACTGCAATGAAGAGTAGCCTCCGCTCACCGCAACTAGAGAAAGCCCACGCGCAGCAACGAAGACCGAAAGCAGCCATAAATAAATAGATAGATAGATAGATAGAAAAAAAAGAAAATGAGGTCCAGAAAAGATAGAGTGAAGAAAAGAGAAATTAGTGACAGACAGAAAACGTGAATGGCAGAAGCCAGCTGAACCTCCAGGCCTGGTGTTCCTGAGCCCCGTGCTCAGGTGGAGTCAGCATGGAAAAGAGGGAGGGCCACTGTCACCAGGAATCAATCACTTCCTACCTGTGTGGTCCTGGACGGTCAGTTAGTCAGTCTGAGCCTCAATTTCCTCATCTATAGATGGGGATTATAGCAGCCCTACATGCCTCACAGTGTTATTGTGAAAATCAAATAAAAGCCAACTAGAGATGGTCTGAGGGTGAACCAGGAAAGGCCTCCATACTCTCAAACTCCTCAGCCACCTGCCTCCGTGTCAAACATTCCCACCGTTCATCACACTTTTGGAGAAAGACATTGATAGCTTAGCTCTGGACAAGAATACAGACTTTTGGGAGGGGAACTCATTGGCCCATTAGCACTCACCAGCACATTAGCAAGAGTTCATTTATCAGGTTACTGGGGACCCTCAGGGCTTTGAGGGGAGGTAGATTTAAACACTCTTTCTTCCCTAGAGTCTTTCAAGGGACATTTATCTCTGGGTGTGTTTGCCTTCCAAAAAGGTCCGGGTGCATCCTTTTGTAAGTTTGCATCCCCATGAAAAGCACTGGGCAAATATTCAACCCTCCTTTGGTTTTTTTTTTTTTTTCCAGTGGGACCTTAGGCACAGAGAGATTAAGTCAAGCATCCATGACCACACAGTGGCCCAGCCAGGATGGAGAGCCTATCAGATCAGAAGCACCCAGGCCTCTGCTCACCAGCCTGGGAACATTTCCTGTCAACCATCCAGTTTCTCCTTTTCAAATTTCACCCCACTCCCACCCCAACCCAGAGAGATATGAGAAAGGGTGAGGAGGCTGGGTCCTGGCAGCAGTGTCCCAAGCACACACCCGGAATCCCTTGTGGGGAAGAGCTGTACTGGTGGCGGCGGCAGCAGCAGCAAGCACTTGGCATCTGACAGGCTCTGTCAGCATCCATTGAAATTGGTGTTTTGCTTCCTAACTCCAGGAGGGCAAACATTCCTAAGATGCCAGCAGTGGGGAGAGAAGGAAGGCACACCAGGAAGCGATGGGCAATTCCCCAGAGTCTGTCAATTCAGCTCCTACTCCAAGGCCTTCCTGAGCCACTGGCTCTCTCTCCATGGGGCTCCCTGTGCATGAGGGAGGTGGGCGGGGAGGGCCAGTAGTGCAGAAGATGGAGAGAGAGAGAGAGAGAGAGAAAGAGAGAGAGAGAGAGACAGACAGACAGACAGAGAGACACAGAGAGAGAGAGAGGAAAAGGGAAGCTCCAGAGTAGGGCCAGGACAATGCAAGGCTGCTGGTGGGGAGATGTTCTTATTCCCTCCCTTCAATGGCCTCTCGTTTGGCCCTGGCCCCCAACTCTCCCAGAGCAGCATTCTTTCTCCTCAGCCTTGCTTTGACTGTGCTTGGATGCAGGTTGGTCCCAGGGCACTTGCTAAGTACAGAGTCTGAGGGTCCAGGGTGGGGCCCAGGAATCAGCATTTTCATTGCAACAGGACCACAGCTGGGGAAAGGCTGCGGTCAAGCTCGGACACCCTACCCCACTGCACCCCAAGGAAACATCCCTGGTCACTGTCTCATTCCCTCACAGCTCTGCCCTCCGAGAGGTGACAGGCAATCTGATAGATTTATTCAGGTGAGTGCATTAATGGGCGCTAATGACTTAATGTGCTGTCCATTCCAGATAACATGCGCAATTTACCAGGACCTTCCGGAGGCTGGGCCTTAACCCAAAGGGGAATTTCTGGCACACGCAGCTGGAGGGCGGTGAATGTGAGTAAGGGGAAGGCTTGCATCATGCCAGGTGGGAGGCTGCCGCTGCCCTCTGGCACCTAGGGGTACAGCTGGTTCTGCTGCGGGTCCTGCGGGAGAAATTGAGCTTCACGAGAAGACAGGCTCCCCCTACACTCTTCCACTCCCCAACACTCCAAACTGTTCCAGTCATTCTTTCTGTTCACCGCTGTCTTCAGTAGAGATAGTGGGTCAAAAGCAAGCAGGTTCTGGGATGATGCATTCATTCAGAGCTGCTCGAATGGGGGTGTCCGTACCTATTGTGGGGTACACAGAGCCACGGGATAAACACAGTGCACTTTTATGGAGCTTCAATGTACGCAAGGATTTTCGAGCTATGCAATACTTACATGCTAAGTCAAACACCAGCGTACTATGGAATAGAATCTGAAAATTCATGTTTCTGAAATAAATTGTGAGACTTTGAAGAAATCTGACACTTTGGGCCATTTTGGCCTCCACGGCCGGATTCTCATTTATTCCGTTCTTAGAGACTCCGTGTGTGTGTGTGTCGGTAAAAGTTGAGAAGCACTGCCAGTTACAGTCTGTGTTTCCCTAAGTATAGATTAGTTTATTGGATTATCTAAGACTAGGACAAGGGATGGATACATTTTGTTTGGGGACAGAGATTGCATTTGGGAAACACCCAGAGCCTGAGGGGTTGTCTAGGGAAGGGCATGCAAAGAGGATCCAGGAAGAAAGGGGCTTACTGAGGGGAGGTTTGGGGGGGATGCTAGGAAATCTTGTTAAGCCAATCCCCATCGAGTAATTGAGATGAGCAGAAGCAGGGAAGGCTAGGCAGCCGGCAACAGCAAAGAGGTCTGCGATTTATGGATGCAAAGAGCGTCCCTCTGACCCCAAGCCTCAGAGAGGCGCCAAGACCCTATTCTGGTCACAGGGCACCTCTGTAAGAAGAACTACAGTTCTTGAATTACGGGGGCATGAATTGAGACTGGGAAGCTGGGAGCTAGCTGGGACCCACAGAATGAGCAGGTGGCAGGGCCCGCCAGGCAGCTGCGTTGGAGGGGAGAGGGCACCAGCCAGCGAGGCTTGGGAGAGGACTGGCTTGCAGTTTACAGCTCATCAGCCCAGGAGTTGGTCCCTTAGTGTCTCCCAGCCCACACTGGGTCGGCAGGCTCAGCACACAAAGGGCCACTAAAAAGCCCTCTTAGCGACAAATCCTAGTGACAATTTCTTTGAAATGGCCCTTTTCCGTCTGCACTTTTCTCTGGTTTCTCTCTGGCGTCCTGCTTTCCTGGTAGCTCCCAGGTTCCCCAGGAGCTCAGGAAATCAGGTGGTTCCTCTCGATTTTTCTCCACCCACCCTGTCCCAAACATCAGGGCCCTGGTTGGCCCCAGATGCTTTAGGATTGGTGGGCGTCTTGCCAAAAAGCAAGATGGAGACCAAGGGGCTGGGGCTGAAAAATTACAAAGTGAGTAGTTTCCTCCTTGATGGTTCTGATTATGCCATCCGTCCTTCTACCACCCCAGGGCCTGCCTAGCCCACTGGGAGTGGGGGCGGGCCTTGCTGCCTTAGGCAGATGCACTTCCTGCTCTTGCCATTGGCCATTGGTGATACTCTGCTCTTCACTTATTCATCTTTCCCTGGGTGCTAGTGGATTGCTGGATTGTCCCAGCAGAGGCAGGTGGTTGAGTATGTCTCTGGAAAAGGCTACCATCTTGTCTACACTGTATAACCCCAGTTGAAGGCTGGGAGTCACAGCCTTTTTGGAGACACTACAGCTGTTGCAGTCAAATTGGCATGGGTTCAGATCCTGGATTAGGCCCTACTAACTGTGTGACTTTGAGGAGATTACTTAACCTCTCTGAGCCTTCATTTGCCTTTAAAATAGCCATAATCATAATACTTACTCTTTCATTTTCCTTTAAAATAGTCATAATCATAGTACCTACTCTATCAGGTTTATGGGGAGGATTACACTTGCAAATGCATGCAAAATGCTAGCATGGTGCTTGGCCCATAATAAGTGCTCAATAAAAGTTAGCAAGTATCATTATTATTACTATTAATGCTCATTCTGTGGTTGGAATCCAGGTTCCACTACTTACTGCTATTTGAGTCTTGGCTACTATCTCCTGTGTAAAAAAAGGATGATCATGTTCCCTAAGTAAGAGGATTGTGATAATTCTGAAATGAGTTAATGCATGTAAAGTTCTCAGGGCTGGCTGGAGGTCCTACCAGGGAAGTGGAACTAATTGTATCCCCTGGGATGAAGAACCATCCGCCTTTTCCTAGGAGCATTAGCAGAGCGCCCTGCTCAAAGTGTGTGATGGGTCGATAAATGGTAATCATTATTACTATTATTACTGAAGGCCGAGAGAGTCTCTGCCCATTTATTCCTGTATTCTCAGTTAAAGGTGAGTTGAGTTGCTTGGTTGTTAACTGTCGATTACAGTCCAAGGTGCCAGTGAGGCTGGGCTGCCTCCATCCACTCTCAGTATGCAGGGGAGAAAAATAGTGCCACTTCTTAGCTTCTTCTCAGTGTATTGATTTCAATAGGAAATAGACTTCTGGCTGGAAGATCCTCATTCGTCATCCAATTGTCATGAGATTTGAAGAGACTAAATGTTTATCCTGAGGGGATCTTCCTCACCAAATTTCAGTGTGACTGGATTGAGGGTCCCAATTTTACATGCAAGTGTTTATTTTGCCGCATTTGGGCACAGGGTTAAGAAAGTTGAAGAACCCTCTCTGTACCCTGTGTCCTGCTCTCCCTCCTCCTTGTTGAGCATAGGGGGGTGCAGACAGCTTGTCAAATAACAAAAACAGAAACAAATCCTACTGGGAATTCCCTGGCGGTCCAGTGGTTGGGACCCCGCGATTTCACTGCCGAGGGCGCGGGTTCCATCCCTGGTTGGGGAACTAGGATGCCACAGGCCGCACAGTGTGGCCAATAAAACCCAAATCCTACTATGTGATTCTGGATTCTGGGGAGGGTAGGGAGGGTGGGGGGGAGGGGGAGTTCTCCTTTTGGAAATGAAATCCACCAGTGTGCATGTAGGCTCAAGAACTCATTCTGGCCAAGAGTAAGACACAATGCAAATGCTACATCACTTCAGGACTTCCCCGGTGGTGCAGTGGTTAAGAGTCCGCCTGCCAATGCAGGGGACACGGGTTCGAGCCCTGATCCGGGAAGGTCCCACATGCCACGGGGCAGCTAAGCCCGTGCGCCACAACTACTGAGCCTGAGTGCCACAGCTACTGAAGCCCGTGCACCTAGAGCCTGTGCTCCTCAACAAGAGAAGCCACTGCAATGAGAAGTCCGTGTACCACAACAAAGAATAGCCCCTGCTCACCGCAACTAGAGAAAGCCCGCACGCAGCAATGAAGACCCAACGCAGCCAAAAATAAAAATAAATAAATAAATTTATTTTTTTAAAAACCTACATCACTTCAGACAGGAAACAAGCAGAGTGAGAACCAAACGGGGAGCCTTTTAGTAAGCGACTAGGAGGCAGATTCCTCTTGAGAAAGAATGACAGCTACCATTATCTGTGATCTTTACATCCATTATCTCATTTAATACCCCCAATAACTCTGTGAAGTAGGTTCTGCCAGCATCTCCATCTCACAGGTAAGGCTTAGAGAGGTTAAGTAACCTACCTAAGTTTACACCTCTAATAAGAAGCAGATTCCAAAAGCTGCGGACTTAATCTCTATTCTAAACTGTACCTTGCCTCACTCCTCACCCAGGAGCCCTCACACATGCTTATGTCCAGTGATACAGACCCTCCCAATACTCTCTCCCCTTCAGTACCCCTTATTTGCTTGTGTTTACTGCACAGCAGAATGACTGGAGACTGGCATCTGCTCCCAGCGAGCCCAGCAAGCAGCAGAAGGTGGCTCATCAGAGTTGTAAAATGCATTTGTTTTAGTTATTAACCCATTGAGTTTTAATTGTAAGAACTGGTACAAACCAATGTATTGGTATGTGTTATTAATGTTAAAATTAATAAGCTACAAACTGGGTAAGGATCAGGGAACTCTGGAGGGGATGCCCCCGCCTCGGAGACATCACCCCAAGGAAACCAGCTAGGGACCGTCTGGCTGTAAAGAGCATTATTCATACTAGACGGCTGGTTCCCTGCTCCCTCTCCAGTCCCTGGAGGCAGGAGGCCAGCTCTTCTCTGCTTCTCTTCACCTCTCTCTTTTGGAAGGATTAGAAATCAAGTCTGAGTCACTTCTCTAGCTAGACTAGACTATTTTTTTGGTACTAGCTCAGTGTGTCTGTGGCCCCACGTGTGATTCGTGTGTGTCCCCGTGTGTGTGTGTTGTGCTCTTCGGAGAATCTTCCTGTGTGTTGGCCTGCCTGTGCGTTTGCCCAGGAATGCTGTGTCTCTCTCCCTGTGTGTCTTTACTTTCACTCACCATCCATTTTTAATAATTCCATTGGCTTGTTTTTCCAGCCTAGGCTAACCCATCCAGATGCAGGGAATTTCCATCCTTTTTTTCACAGTAGGAAGTGCCAGGAAGGAAGCAAAAAGTGTGCTCAGTGGATAGATGGGCAAATCTGCTAGTCAGCTAGTCCACTGCTGATCCCAGCTGCGGGGAGCCACAGAGCCCTGCACTGGGAGCTCTCCTCTGTATCCTGGAAATTCCACGCAGCTCACAAGACCATCCTCTTGCCCCATGATTGCCCCTCAGTAGCCCTCCAGCCTCTTCTGAGGCTTTACCCAAATGCTTAAGTAGAACTGGAGGTGGGGAAGAGATTCCAACTGGAATGGGTCCCCTTTTCCCAACAGCCTCCCTTCCAGAGTCCAGGCACACAAGGGAAACTGAGGAGGGCTCACTTTTCACCCTAGAACTGCTGAGGCTCAAGTGTGCCAATGTTAGTTGTGTCTGCGAGGGGCCTCTGGCGTGCAAAAATTCACCACGCATTTGGCATCACCAGAGGCTTCAACTCCACCCTTTCCTTCTGTTTTTCTTTTCCCTGGCCTCAACTTTGCCCTCCCAGACCCCCTGTCCAGTTTCCCAGTCCCTCTGGGTCCCCACTGAGGCTACCTCTTAGGGGAGAAGAAGAGTGGCCTTTCTTCTAAATCCCCAGAACTCCTCCAAACGGGTCTGGAGCCACCTGGGAGACCAAGAGCCTTCCTTGAATCTCGGTTGCTACATGATTAGTATTCACAGCGTGTCTCTTAAAAATGTCCTGAGATCATTCATCAGGCACTGTGCTGTGTGCCTGGTTGCTCTCCTTTGGGAGTGTGTGTGTGTGTGTGTGTGTGTGTGTTTACATGTGGTGTGCAGGACCCTCCCTCCATCTGCTGGTGAACACAAACACGCACAAACATGTTAACCTCCTTCCCTTCTCACCAAACTAACCGCATGCTCTAAGCGGACCTCTGCCAGCTGGCAGATCGCTCTCTTCCTGAGGTGGGCTCCCGGGCCGGGCCTGGGCTCGAAACAGCTCGCACTCCAGTGCTGGGGAGAGGCGCTGCGAGCTGGAGCCGGAGCCGAAACTCAAGGTGCGTGTGGACGTTGGCGGTGGCGACCAGAAGGGGAGCTGCAGGGAGGGCAACCCCAGCAGAAGGCGAGCAAACAGGGGGCGAGGGGGTGCTCGGGGAGGCAAGGTCAGGGGCCGGGGATTGGAGTCCCGAAGGGAGCGCTCCCGTGGCCCCTTCTCGGCAGTTCACTCCCCACCCCCATTCCCCCCACTTTCGCGGGTGCACTTTGGAAATTGGCTTGCCCTCTTCGCTGCCAGCAGTTCCCGGCAGAGCCCAGGCGGAACGGTCAGGTTCAAAAAGTGAGGCAGCGCCGGGCTGGGTAGCTGGGTGGCTGGGTTGTATCCTGGGAGATTCTTTCCCCAATTGTCAATTTTGTGCGTATTTTTAGTTGTGACCCGAGCCGGCAGCTGTGCCTTTAAGCCGCGTTCCCATTCGGGGAAATCGACGCCCGCACTCGAGGGTCGGGAGGCGCCGGAGAGGCCCCTTATTCCGTACTGCCCCCCTTTCCTCCCCCTCCCCTCCCCTCCCCCGCCCCCTCTCCCCTCCCCTCCTCGGCCGTCCGGCCGCCTCGCCGCCATCCGTCACCTCGCAGCCTGCCGCACTCCTGGAGCGATCGAGAGACGAGCGAGCCACGGCGATGGTGCCGCCCGCGGCGCAGCCATGGAGCCCGCCCGAGGAGCCCGCGCGCGCCGCTGCCAGCCTGCCCGCAGCCCGCCGCCTGCGCGCCAGCTCCCCGCGTCCCGGGCCAGCTGCTGCCGCCCCGCCAACCTTCGCCCGCCCCGCCGCCCGGCGCCACTGAGCCCCACGCCCGTGCCGGGCTCAGGGACACGGGCGCCCTAGTCCCACTGCCGCCGCCGCCGCCGCGCCACCGCCGCCGCCGCGCCGCCGAAGAGCAGGAGGAGGAAGGGGAGGCGGAGGAGGAAGGTAAGAGGCGCGCTGCCTAAAGGAAGGCGCACCCGCAGTCTCAGCCCGGCTGGGGGTGAGGCGCGGCGGGAGCGTGCCGCCCCGGGCAGGATCGGGGAGGCCGGGTGCTTGGGCGTCCCCGGCAGCCGGGGCCGGGGCGGGGGGCTTCGAGCGTCGGGCCGCCCGGAGTTTGGGCGGGCGGGGGGAGCGGCCGGTGGCGTGCCCACTGACCAGTGAGTCGCCGGGGTGGCGGGCTCGCCTCGGCCGCTGAGGGTGCGGGTTGAGGAGCCGAGCGCAGGGGAGCGCAGCGCGTTCATTATGGAGCCTTTGTGTGCGCGCCGGGGCCGTGGGCACAGTTGGGAGAGCCGGCGAGACGCGGGGCCTGGCTGCTGGGAGGTGGCCCCTTAGCCGGGGTGCCCCAAGAAGCCCGAGCCCCCGGGCTGCCAGAAACAGCTGTCTGAAGCATGTGCGTGGTTCCCGGGGCCATGTTCACACGCGGACACGGACGCACACACGCACACACAGCCGCACCGTATACCCGGCGCTCAGCTTACACAGTCACCCTCATCCAAAGGCGAAACATACACACACACACACACACACACACAGACACAGACACAGACACAGACACACAGCTACAGTTGCCCCCTTCCACCAGGAAGCAGTCACCCAAACACAAACAGCTACATGCACCCCCTCCCCAGCACCACTAACACATGTACACACACACACACACACACACACACAGAGCTACAGTTGCCCCCCTCCCGCCAGGAAGCAGTCAACCAAACACAAACAGCTACATGCACCCCATCCCCAGCACCGCTAACACATGTACACACACACACACACACACACAAACACACACACACACACACACACACACACACCCTCGCTTCTCTACTCCCCAGCCGGGTGCTTTTGAGCTTGGAGTGAGTGTATGCGAGTGAGTGTGTTGTCTCAGAGTGTCCCTGAGAAACTACATGACAACTGCACCTGCTGCCCCCCAAGGCACAAACACACAGCCTCCCCCACCCCAAGCTGCTGTAGACCCCTCTACCAGGGCCCTTAAGAACTCCATTCTGGCCAAAAGCGTTCCCAACTCTTGTAGTCGTGCCCATCCACACCCGAGCTCCTGGGCTTCTCTTGCACACCCATACACACACACTGAAACCACTGCAGGGACAAAAATGCTTGACACCTTCTATTAGAAGCAGGTGGCATCCCCACCCTTGTCTTGTAGCTGCCACCAAAGAGCCCTTGATCACGGTGTACGCTGAATTCTGCCAGACCTGCCCCCTCCTCTTGGCATCTTGGTCCAGCTGCAGAGCCCTGGAGTCCACCAGGTGGTCTCAGCATCCTGCAGCTCTTGCAGAGGGCGGGGCTGTCTCTGGACTCTTGCCCATTGGAGAAACTGCTATAAGAGCAAGGCTCCCTTGGGGGCGCCCTTCTTGGCGTGGAGGGTGGGTGAGTCTATGCTGACTCAGAGAGAAGCCCCGAGTGAGTTTTCCCCACTGGAAGTCTTGGGGTAAAAGGCACACACTTTGGCCTTGAGGGCCTGGGGTGCTGTGGCAATTCAGCCACTGGGGCCCTCGGCTGGGGGACCTCGCCCCTCCTTCCCTTTCCCTGCCCATCAAGCTCACTGCAGGAGAAACGGGGGAACCCAGCCCTCAGCTTCCTGGGAGCTGAGAGAGGCTTCCCAGGAAGCCTTTGCTATTTCCACTGAGCGAAAGGCTCTCAGCTCTCCCCCGGGAGACCTCAGCAAGACTTGTCCATGCCCAGGCAGACATGCCAGCTTCTACCCAATTTCGTAGCTTATTTTCTTTTTTTCACGTGAGAGAAGCAATTCAATCTCAGCAGCTTGGCGTGAGGGCACCCCTGAGGTGAAATAAGACAATGTATGTGTGGAGGGGGAAGCAGGTTGGGGGGAGGGAAGGAGGACTAGTGGGTTTGACGGGTTTAAGTGGAGATGCCGAGTCAGACTGTAGCCCTTGGTAAAATCGTGACAGAGATGCTTCGACGTCAGAACCCCTTCCCTGCACCCCTCCCGTCCGCTGCTCCAGGCGCCTCTAGGTCCCCTCCCCCGCCCCCTTATATGCTTAGGTGGGGCTTTGCTCGAAGCTCGCTCAAATCTGAAGACAGAATCCCTGTCTGGCCAAGGTGTTAATAGCTGATGGTGGTTTATTGCCTTCGCCCTTCAGTTAACATTTGCATTTTCAAAGGAGGCTGAGGAGCGGCTCCGTTGGTGGTGATTTCAGGCACCTGTGGCAGGACCCAGGCAGGAGCCGCTGTGGATGGATGGCATCGACCGTCTCTGTCTGGCCCCGAGTTTTGCGTGATGTGTGTGTGGGAGTGGGGATGTGGGAAGGTGGGATGTAATTATGGAGGACTTGGAGGCCCACAGAGAGAAGGTTTAAATTGATGTGAGAGACAGTTGGGAGCCACTGCAGGATTCGGAGAAGGGAGGGATATGATCCGAGCAGGAGAGAAACATTCCTTGCTGTGTGTGGAGAGATCATCCCCTCTCTCCCATTGGCAGTCACCACCACAATTGCCTTACATATGTGAGCTGATGACCACCAGAGAGAGGAGGCGGGCCAGAGTAGGGGGGTAGGTGCCCCAGGTTCCTGGCCCTTAGCATCTCCCACATCTGAGGTGCCCAGAGCCAGCCAGTGCCCCCATAAACACCAGCTAGTGATGCTGTCGTTGCTGTGGCTTCTGAGATTGCAGTGGAGCTTCTGCCTCCCTGGGTGAGGGGGCTGGGGACTCCTAGGAGGCTCTACCCATTCTGAATGAGTCTGAGGACCTCGCTCTCTGGTAAATGGCGCAGTCCCAGGGTCTTGGGAAGTGAGCTGTGTGGCCTGATCGGGGGATTTTGCCACCAACTCAGTCCTTTGGGAGCCATGGTAGATTGAAAAAGTGCAACAGGAAAGCCCTGGGATTGCTGATAACAGCAGCAGGCTGGGCAAGGCAGGAGGGCGCAAGGGGTCGGGGTTGGGGGGTGTTCAGGGGGGCAGGGGCAGAGGAGAGGCATTGGTCTGGCACCGCCCCACTGCAGTAGTACCCCCCTTGGTCCTTGGAGGGAAGCACAGGTGGATGCAGGACAGCGGAAGCACTCTGTACCCCCACCCCCAGTCTGCAGAAATGATTGGGCTCCGCACCCAGCACCAGACGAGGCACCCTGAGAGGGCAGCACCAATGCAATGGAAGAAGGATCCCTGTTCTTTTGGAGCCTTTAGGCTAGATGAAGTCACAACACACACACACACACACACACACACACAAATTGCACACGGTACCTCCAAACAGACACGCACACACAAGCACGCTTGCGCTCACATGCACGTACGTAACACACACAAAAACACACACACCTGGAGCAAATTATGGGAAATGAGGCTCACGCTGACAAGCTCAGCTTCTGGGGGTTCTAGGGGTTCGTGCCTTCAGAGCCCCTGGCGATCCCTTTTAGGGGGGGGGCTGAGAGGGGCCCCATCGATACCGGGTAAAGACCCTTAGCTCTGACAGGCCCCTGGGAAGAGGCCACACCCAAGATAGCTTTAGCTGTGGTCCAGCCTTAAGGCTATTAGCATTCGAAGCAGAAAACTCTGTTCTGGCTCTTCTCTCAAGGACTTCTGTTTTCCTTCTTACCATAAATTCAAAAAGGAAAGCACTCTCTTGCGTTATCAGCAGCCAAAACGAAGGACTCTGAAAGTGGGCTGGACCTTGCAGCCCTGCTGTGAAATCTGAGGGCTGGGGCGTAGAGAGGGGAGGGGAGGGGAGGGAAGTGCACCACCTTCCCTACTTTCCAGTCCCCCTTCAGCTGAGCTGGTAAGGAGAGGGAAGGGATCTTGGGGTCCTGTGTGATTTCCCACCCACGACAGGCAGCGCCCCCTTTTCTGAGGGCACCATCCTTACGGTGGAACGTTAACAGTCCAGTGGCACGCTAACGCCTGCTCCCCTGGGCAGTTAGAAGAAAGGAGCTTGGAAATCAGTGTGGGCACGACACGGGGGCAGGGGGAGGCGAGGCAGGGGTGCTGCCTGGTACATGGAGGAGCCAGTGTGCCTGTTGTGTTGCGTTGATGAACAGAGATGAACAGGTTTCCCTGGGAGCATCCCTAGCTAGTCACCTTTTCTGAGCCTCAGCTTCACCTCGGCATTAGCCACACTGCTATAGCCATGCCTAGCTTTTTGAAGATGCTCTC
This sequence comes from Mesoplodon bidens, assembly GCF_964165515.1. Lineage (NCBI taxonomy): Eukaryota > Metazoa > Chordata > Mammalia > Artiodactyla > Ziphiidae > Mesoplodon > Mesoplodon bidens. Next base: position 47,524,580 of record NC_138163.1, on the reverse strand, counting down.
TGCCTGGTTGTACTGTTTGGGTCTCCTTCCACCTCAGTGACTCCTCCTTTCTTCTCTGTTTTGCTCGTTACTCCTCCTGACCTCTCAGATCTGAGTGTCCTCTTCCTCTGTCTGCTTCCTCTGTTGGCAGCTGGGGGTCATGGCTTCCCCTCTCACCCCTCTCCGCTCCCACTTCTCTCGCCCAAACTTAACCCCTCTCCGCTATTTCAGTCCTCTGTTTCCACCTTCTTGCTGAACATTTCCCCTTGGATAGTCTGCCATCCTGTCACAGACTCAGCGTTCACAAACTCATCTCATTGTCTCCCAAAGATGCCTCGCTCCTCTGACCTCTCTGTTACATACAGAACCATCTCTGACCCTGGTCCACCCTGACCCTGCCACCACCTCATGTCTACACTGTACTAGTCTCTTTCCTTTCCGGTCCATAATACACCTGCCAGGTTAATATTCCTAAATATCCTTTATTCAATGTCAATGTCAAAGATCAATGTCTTTGAGAGGGTGATCCCTGTAGGGTACGTTTCAGCTTCCTGAGCCTGGTATTCAAGGCTCTCCTTGAGTGGGCCTAACACTGTGTATTCTTTGAAGCTTATTTCCTACTCTTTGCCCACATCATGGATTCTCGCATTTTAATGTGTCTCAAAATCGCTTGGGGGAACTGTTAAAATGCAGATCCCTGGGTCCCACCATCTGAGCTTCTGCTTCAGTAGGTCTAGAGCCTGAGTCCAGGAATATGCACTTGAACAGACTCCGCCAAGTTGTTTGTTCATGTGGCCGACGCACAGTGACGCCAAGTAAAACTCTGAAACGTCGGAGTTTGGAACAGGGAAAGGTTTTTTGCAGGGCCAAGCAAGGAAGTCGCACGGCTCATGCTCAAAAACCGCGAACTCCCCAGTGATTTGGGGGGAGGAGTTCTTAATCGGCAGAATTAGGGGTGAGGGCTGCAGGATGTGTGACTTTCCTCTGATTGGTTTCTTCTGATTGGTGATGAGGTAGCAGGGTGGTGCTCCACGAACCTTGTGCTCAGCCTGAAGTTACCATCCTGCAGGGAGCCTTAGTTCCTGCAGAAGAACTCAAAGATATTGTTCTGTACATTCCTTGAGGAGAGGCCAGGTTCCTGCCCCAAGGCTGCACTGTTGTTTCTGGACTGCTCCTCCCTTGTTTCTTCATTCCCTCCCTTCCCTGATTAGCAACTGTTTGAATCTGCCCTTTCAAACTCAGGGAGGTCTAGGGGGCTGAAGCCTTTATCCCGAAAATAAGAAACTGACAGATGCCTGAAAGGCTTTTGTACCCTGGAGGGCCCCACAGGGTCCTGCTCAGTTTCAAAGTGATGCTGATGTTCTTGGTCTGCTTGAGAAACACAGTCCTACATGGACCCTCTACTCTAGCCCAGTTTCTTTCGTCAGGCTCTTCTGAACAGGTCTTTTGTACATTTTTTAATTGCAGCTGTGCTCTTGTTCATGCCATCCCACTCACCAGGGGCGCCCTCTCCTCTCTGCCTGTGCTCTGCACAATACCCATCCTTCAACTCTCATTCAAATTCACCTCCTCTGTGAAGTCTTCTCTGATCATTCTAGGCTGAAGGCCTTTCTCTCCCTCCTCTGAACTCCTCCTGCACTTACCGCCTCTAAAATACATTTGGTAAGTACATCACGGATACATCTCACTATTATTGCTTAAATCATTAATTCATATATCCCTCACATGCAAATATATCTTATTATATGTGTATGTCTGGTCTACATTATAAGTTCAACAAAGGAAAAAGCCTGGTGTTTTTCATCTCTTTTTTATCTCCATGACACACAATGCCTTACACAATGTAGGTGTTCAATAAGCATTTCTTGGGTTGGATTGAATACTAGTTAATAGTAGGTAGGGATTCTATCACATCTCCCCCTGCACATCAGCTCCATAAATGTTTATTGAGCACCTATTATGTGCAAGGTGCTGTGCTAGTTGCTAGAAAGGATATAAAGATGATGGAGGCCTCTTGTCTTCCTCAGCCTCAGTCATCTTTGCATTTACAGGGCCTAGTGCATACAAGAGGTCCTTACCGGATATTTATTGAGTAAGTGAAGAAATGAAGTTCAGGCAGGAATCATTTGAGCAAGGACATAGGGTAGGTGTCATAGAGAAATGAGGTAGGAGTAGAAGATAAAGCTAGGAAGGGAGTCTGGGATATAGTGGATGACGATCATTTTTGTTTTGTTTTGTTTTGTGTTTGGCCTCGAGGCATGCGGGATCTTAGTTCCCCCACCAGGGATCTAACCCACGCCCCCTGCAGTGGAAGCAAGCGCGGAGTCCTAACCACTGGACTGCCAGGGAAGTCCCTTGTTTTTGTTCTTTATTATGAACATTTCTCCCCCCAAATAGAGAAAATAGTATAGTAACTCCATATACTCATTATCCACATGAAGTAATTACCAGAACTTGGCCATATTTGCTTCATTCATCTTTTTTTTTTCTTGGCTGAAGTATTTTAAAATAGAGTTTAAACATCAATTATGTCATTTCACCCCTAATACCTCTCTACGCATATTTGAGAAGAGTGGACATTTCCCCATATAACCACAGTCCCATTAACACATCTAACAGTATAACAACAGTAACAATCGTCCTTTTTATTATCCACGACCCAGTCCATACGCGAATGTCCTCAGCTGTCTCAGAACATGTGTTACAGTTGGCTTGTTAGAATCAAGATCCAAAAAAGCTCTGCACATTACATTTTGTCATTATGTCTCTTAAGGCCCTTTCGACAGTCCCCTGTCTCTGACTCGTTGTCACGTTAGTTGTTCCATCCATCATCCCACATTCTGGTCTGCTTGCTTCCCCTTGTTGTCATTTAGCTTGTTCCACTATCTCCTGCATCTCTTGTAAGTGGAAGTTATCTGTAGGCTTGATTAGCTTCAGGCTCACTTTTCTTTTTTTCTCCTTTTTTTCCCTTTGTCAGATTGATTAAAAGGGGGCCATCCTGGAGGCGTGAAGACCAGTTAGGAGGCTGTTACAGTAGCTGGCTGGGGATAGAAAGAAGGAGGTGGATGGATGGATTTTGGAGGTAGAAGAAACCTGATTTACCTACCAATGGGATGAATGGGGTGAGGAAGGAAACAGAGTCAAAGGTGATTCAGAGGTTTTGAGCCTGTGTGATGCGGAGAGTAATAATACCATCATATCATATCTGAATGATAGGTTTTTAATGAGAGCAGCAGGAATCATGGTTAGATGAAAGGAGGAACTTTCGCACAGTAATAAGCCATCTGCTCTGTTTTTTTCCTGATGACACTATCTTTCCCAGAAAACTTTGATTAGTCTTATAGCTAGAAATTTGGGCCCTCCAGAAAAAGAAAATCGGAAAGGAACTCCGCATTTTTTCTCAACTGCCAAATAATTAAATTTCCAGGCCTCAAGCCTTGGAGGAGTGGTAGTGTGTACACCAATGGACAGAGAAAAGGTAATGCTGACATCACCCTGGCACATCAGCCAACTGTCGCATATTATCATGGATATCACAGTCACCAGTCTTGGGTGGAGGACCGAAGGATGCCAGGGCTTGAGATATCTGTAGACTCAGCCAGTGAGCATAGCTCAAGACCCAAGTCCTTCCTTAGGGTCCCCTGAAGTCTCCATCCCACACCCAATTTCCATCCAGTAGGGAGCCTGCAGCCTCTTAAGCCCTCAGCAATGGTCCTGCCAAGGTCAAAGATTGCCCAGCAGCCCCGGGATATTCACTGGGCTCTGAGAAAGTCCCCACATTAGTTGCCTCAGTAAGAACATGCTTCAGCTGTTGAATCAGATCAGGTGAGAACTACTCTCAGCTCCATGCTATTGGATCCTCAGTCATAAGACCTCTCCCTCCACCTTCCCCCAGCTCATCTTTCTTCCTGCTTTCTCTTCTCCTCCCTCGCTGCTCCATCTCTTCCAGCATACATTTATTCTCTTGAGTTAATCAAACACTGGCCCCTGCAGCCCACTGTGTCTCAGACTGATCACTTAAGCAGCATTACTGATCACTCTGAGAGCCTTAGGAGGTAGGAGTGGACTGAAGACTAGAGCTGCGGGCTTCCCTGGTGGCGCAGTGGTTGAGAGTCCGCCTGCCGATGCAGGGGACGTGGGTTCGTGCCCCGGTCCGGGATGATCCCACATGCCACGGAGCGGCTGGGCCCGTGAGCCATGGCCGCTGAGCCTGCGTGTCCGGAGCCTGTGCTCCGCAACGGGAGAGGCCACGACAGTGAGAGGCCCGCGTACCAAAAAAAAAAAAAAAAAAAAAAACAACTAGAGATGCATCAGCCGATTGGCTGGCTAGGCCTTTCTGGGCAGCCTCAGCTCCTCAACTGCCTGGAGTGTCTTTTGAGAAAGTGGAGGCAACGGACGGGGAAGATCCTCAGAGGGCCTTCATTCATCTCATCCTTCCTTCTTCATTTTGGAGTTAAGGAGTGCTCCTGGGTCTAGCCCAATGCCAATGTTCTGGTGAGAAGGAGAGAGCCAAGGGTCTGCTCTTTAGATATTCATAATTTAGCAGAGAAATCATACTTATTCATATGAAGCAACTAAGAATAATACAAGTTGGGAAATAACTATGTACCACATTACATGCTCTCGACAGTAATAATCATAGGGGTTCAGGGCACAGAGAGAGTGAGCAGTGTGGGCTGGATTGGAGGGAGAAGGGCTTCTCACAGGAGGTTGAACTTGAGTTTGGTTGTGAATAATGTGTGAGATTGAGACTGTTGGCTAGAAAAGGAGCAGGCTTCCAAGGGGGAGGCATAGTTATGAAACTGTGCACCTCAGATTGGGACTTGAACCCACGGTCTTTTAACTGAGATCACACACATGGTCTCAGGACTTAATGAAGCTCAGGTTCTTGATGTCTCATTGCAGAAAGAAATCAGTGAGAGGCAAAGTGATAAGTAAGAAGTGGATTTATTTAGAGAGAAACACACTCCCCAGACAGAATGTGGGCCATCTCAGAAGGCAAGAGCGGCACCAGGGTATGGGGTTGTCAGTTTTTATATGGGTGGGTAATTTCATAAGGTAATGAGTGGGAGGAATATTCCAGCTATTTTGGGGAAGGGGTGGGGATTTCCAGGAATTGGGCCACTGCCCACTCTTTGACCTTTATGGTCAGCCTTGGAACTGCCATGGCACCTGCAGGTGTGTCATTTAGCTTGCTGATGTGTTACAGTGAGCATATACTGAGGCTCAAGGTCTAGTGGAAGTCGACTCATCAGCCATCTTGGACCTAGTTGGTTCTAATCAGTTTATGTCATGTCCTTGGGCTATGTCATTCTTTTAAAGGTTGTGCCCTGCCCCCTTCCCTCCTGTTTCAGTTAGGGGAAAGGCGGGAGGTGGAGAGCTCGCTCATGGTGTGATCTGAATAGAGTGAGGAGATCTGACTAGAGGAGAGGGTGGGTGTAGAGGTGCGGTGGGGAAAAATGACTTACTGGGGAAGGGGTACCTGGATTTAGGGGGTCTTTGATGTCAGCGTAAGGAGTTTGGACTTGAGGAGGCCCTGGAGGGCTATTGGCCGATTAACCGAAGTGTTTTAGGATGGGTAGCCCTGCCATAGGAAGCAGACTTGATTGGAATAAGGAGGGATTGCTACCAGCTTGTAAATTACTACAGCAATCCAGGTGAGATAATTAGGGTGGTGGCAGTGGGCAGAGAGAGGAGGGTCAGATCCAAAAGGCATGGAAGGCATTGGCGTGGCTGGTAAACCACTAAGTAGATTCTCCTGACTTGTTTTTGTCTCATCCACACCCTCCTCTTAACCTCAATACTTACACATTCTTTTTGCCCCCATGCCCCAGGGCCTTCACGTGGCAGAATTTCACTGGAGCTAAGACAACAATGGGTTAATTGAACTATTCCCGAGTAAAGATTTGCACCCGGGCCTTCTATGCCCCGACCTGAAGGAGTGAGCAATGGGGAGTCTGGCCGCAGAATCTGGCTGAGAGGACAGCTGAGCTGGAGTGCTGAGTCCTACACCCCCAACAGGGAGGCTGTGAGCAGGGGCTGTCTGTTTCAAGCCCCCAAGACCTGTGAGAGGGGAGACACCTTTCAACCGCCCTGGTAGAATCAGGTTGAAAACGCCTCTGAGCGCTTGGGATCATCCCAGTGGAGGTCACACCTGTGCCGCGGCATGCAAGAGCTACCACAGCACCTTAATGCCAGCTGGAGCCCTGTTGTTACAGCTGGTATGAGAGAAATGAGCGAGGAGCCCACAGGTGGGTGGGAGGGTGATGGTAGAGGTCCCTGCCTGCTCATTTGCTTCCCTCACCAGCTCTCCCCTGCCTGCCCAGCCCACTGAATTTCATCCCTGAGCAGGTGTCTCGACCAAGTCCCCCATCCCTGGGTAGGAGGGGAATAGAGAACTGCAATAAAGGGATATTTGTGGGACTTTAGCCCCCTTCCTCTTACCGGTTCTTGTGGGAGGGATTGATGTCTTCTAAAGATGAATGAGTGGAGAGTAAGTCTGCCCCGGCTGTGGGCTTCTAACCGCCAAGGGAGCAGGGCCACCCAAACAGGCCTCTCCCTTTGCTCTGATCCAAACCCACTGGGAAAACAGAGGAACAGATGGCTAGACTGGTGGATGAACACGCGCACGCACGTGCACACACACACACAATGCATAGTCTGTCGACCAGCGAGCGGTCTCCAGCATTTCCCTGCTGGAGGTTTGTGTTCTGATTTCTGATCAGTCTTCTGGTTGCTGGTTTGAGGTAGGGGTGTTGGTTGGAAGGAGGGTGCTGAGAAGTGGGCAGGAGTCCCGAGTGGAAGACGCTCATGGAAGTGCGCGATTGGGAGGAGGGAGTGCAAGTCGCTGAGGAGGGTGATTGTCCCATTTAAGACCCTTCACGTGCAAAAGCCCATTGAAAGTGGAAAAGAAGAGGGCATGGTGGTGCCAACTGGCTTAGGAGGCAACCAGGGAAGTGTCAAGGCCTCTCATTTTGAAAATCCTGCTGCAATTTGCACTCTGCTTCTCTCCCAAGTTTTGTCTTTCATCTATCCATTTCCCCTTCAGTAGTCATTCTCTTTATCTTCCCCCTTCTAACCCAGACTCAAACAAGTCAGTTACAGATGAATTTCCAGTTGACACAGGGGGAAACTGAGGTACCCAGATTATTATTTTTTTTTTTCCTTTTTGGCCACTCCGTGCGGCATGTGGGATCCTAGTTCCCCAACCAGGGATTGAACCTGTGCCCCCTGCAGTGGAAGCTCGGATTCTTAACCACTAGACCGCCAGGAAAGTCCCCCAGATCATTTTTTTAATGAGACTTGCCTCCGATTCTGTATCAAGACAGCCAAAGTCTGGATCTTGCGTTTGTGGGCTGGGACTTTGAAAACCAACCCACTCAAAGGGCTGGCAAGGGCGCTGTGTGTCGCATTGGCTCTGTTGCCACTCTCGGTGAAATCACAGAGAATGCAGATATGATTAATAAAGCGAGTGTTGTTCCACATTCATCTTGTCACCTGGAGTCAAGCTGTAATCTTTCTAATACGTAGGGAAATCACTCACTGACGGAGAAAAGCGGGGGGGGCGTTTAAACAGACCCACCAGCCTGCTGTTACCACACAGTTTAGTGTCTGTCACCTGCAAAGTCCAAATCAGAATTGGCTGTTGGGTCTTTTTCCTTTTTCTTCCCCTCTTCTCTCTCAAGTGGTTTCTACAGTCAGTCTAAATACAGCTTGTCCTGCTTTGGAATTCTGGGTGACTGCAGGAAATGATAAAGCCTGGCCTTTAACCTAAGCTCCAGTTCCATTTCATGATTACCTTTAAGGACATTTTCTCTTAGGAGTTTACCATCACTTTAGATTCATCATAGCTAAAGCGAAACTCAGGATCTCCTCTCCAACCTTTCCCTCCACGCTGATCTCCAGCCCCTAGCCCTTCCCTGGATCTCCGCCTCTGTTAGTGACACCATCACTCTTTCAATAGCCCATGGGCTGAGACTTGGAATCAGTCACCCCCTCCCCCTCCTATCAGTCACCACCGTGTCTTGGCAGTTCATCTCTCACAAGTGCCTCGTGAATGCATGCCTTCTTGATCATTCCCACTGCCGCCATCGTAGCCCAGGCTCTTGTTACCTCGTGCCCAGATTACTGCAGCAGCCTCCTGACTGGTCCCTCTGCCTGCCACACCTACCCCTCTTCCCGCCAAGTGATCCTTCAACACTGCTGCCAGAGGAATCTCCTTAAAACATCTTTCATCATGTCACTTCCCTGCTCAAGAGCCTATAATAGCTCCCTTCTGCTTATGATGTCAAATAGAAACTCCTCTCCCTGGTATCCAAGGCCTGCCTTCCACAAGAGCTGAGCTTCACCATATAAATATATATTCCCTGTGACCTATTTCTTCCTGACCCCGAAGCTCCGCGAGTCTCCTTGCTCTCTGTGCCTTGCTGTACCCCACTCACAGCTTACTCCTCTCTGTGTACTCATCTTCCTGCTGTTCCCCCACCTGCAGGGCCCCCCTTTTTCTCCACCTCTGGAAATCCTTCCGTTGCATCCTCTAACTAAGACGCTCAAGTCCAACCTCTGCCGTGCAGCCTTTCCTGATCATTCTCACCCTCATTGGTTGCCCTCCTTTTTTTAATTATAAATTTTCCCTGATTATAAAAAGTAATACCTATACAGAGGGGAAAACTTTGAGAATACAGAAAAATATAGGAAAAGAAATTGTCACCCACAGTTCCTCCTCTTCCATTTTGGAATCCAGACAGCTAGGGAGTCAGCTCTTTACGGGCCTCTTTTTTTTTTTTTTGGCTGTGCTGTGCGGCACATGGGAATCTTAGTTCCCCCGGCCAGGGAAGGCACCTGGGCCCCCTGCATTGGGAGCATGGAGTCTTAACCACTGGACCACCAGAGAAGTCCCTTCAGGGGCCTCTTTGATCTATGTACCACGCCGGGTGGTGCTGGACACACGGACACATCGTAGGGTCTCAACAAACCCTAGTTAGTGGGTGGAGGGGAGATGAGCCGTACATCATCCAGTCTGTACCTCTCTGCCCATTGCGGAGGGAAGAGCGGCACATACCTAGGTGGTGCTGCTACATCCTCTCCCAGGGGAGGAATGCAGCCAGAGGGAGGGCACTGCACATCCAGAGAGAGTGCTGAGAGGTCAGCGTTCCGGGTGCCCTGGAGCTCTGCTGCCTCTGATGACACAAGCCCCTTGCTCGGTGCTGGGTTTTTTTCCCCCTTCAGGAAGCACCTGGCTTTGCCGTGAGAGCTTTAGTTCATCCCGGTGGCCAGAATGAGCTTTTCCTAATATGCTGGCATTAAATTGCAAGAATCAGTAGCTTACTTTGTCCACCATATCAAATTGAAACGTCTCATCCTGGCCTTGGAAAACCATCTGCCAGTTCTTTCCTTCCCCATCCCATCTTGCTAAGGTATCTCTCATGGTTTCCCAAATTAACCCCTTCACTTGAGCCAAGCCAGCCAGTGTGCCATACCCTCACAACCCTACTTCCCTAGTGGAAGGATGTCTGACAGTAGGTTATTTGCTACCAGCATCCCCCCACCTCAATCCCAAGCCCTGCGTACCGTGAATCCTGTCCCTGCTTCTCTCCACCACTGAGGTTCATGACCCCATCGGCACACGCTGCCACTGACCTGAGACTCAGTATGCAACCTTCTCAGTCTTTGTATAATCATTTTGTATTAAAATATTATGTGCTTGCTATTATGTTATTATATCAAGATGTTGCCCAGCTAGTTCCCATATGCATTCTGTGAACAGCATTAGGCAGAGTAGCTACTCTGGACCCGGCCTTACCAGTTACTGTATTCCATGGTTTCGAAAACACAATTTTAACCTTTTTGAAACTGAAGTGCTTCTTGCAATCCATGGTGCATTGTAGGCTAGCTGGCCGCATCTTTTCTTCCTCAGGGAAACCTAAGAAAATGTTGCCTCTAATTTCTAGAGTCAATGAAATAATGGTACTAAGTTACTCAACCTCTCTGAGGCCCAGCCCCTTTCTCTGCAAAATCTGTACTTACATTAGAGGGCTGTTGTGAGGATTCAAAGATAGTATTTATATAGCACTTAGCACAGGGCCTGACACTTTGGTGGAGGTGGAATAAATGTCAGCCATTGTAATCCCCCAACTTTATAAACTGTAAACCCCTCAAGGGCAGCGACACACTTTTTGCTCTTCTAGCAGATGGTGTGATGTGAAGGGTAGAAAAAGGTTCCCTTTCCAAAAATATCTCCTTTACTAGACTGCCAAACAGGCGAAATTTCAACATTAATCACTCCTTTGAGTTAAGGCATTATCTCCTGAAAGCCTCTGTTAAAATGCAAATATGTCACTTGGGAAGGTAACACATTAATTCATTAGCATTCATGATCCCATTAGTGCAGATTAGTTTATCAGATCAACTAGCTGGTGCAGAGCAACCTGTGAGAGCCCTTGTCAGGGGGCTAGTAAGATACAGGACTTTAGGTGGGAGTAGAGGATTGAGGGGGACAGGCAGTTCAGAGCTTGGGCCACCTCCCACCTGCTTTTGCCTTTTGGGGTTGGTTTGTCAGCAGGACTGTGACTCTGGTCTGCAATCAACTAAGAAGGTTCTCAGTGACAGACAGAAACACATGGATAGAAGGAAATGTGAGGTTGGGAAGACAGTCCTAGAAGATCATCTAGTTCAGTCTCCCTTTCGCGTTTTCACTTTCATCAGCAGGGCATCCACTGCCTCCTAAGGTAGCCCATTTGATTGTTGAAAAAGTCTAATTAGAACATTTCTTTTATATTGACCTGAAAGTCTTTCAGTGACTTCTTTCCTTCCTCTTCCTCCTGGCAGCGCCTTTAAAGTATCTGAATATAACTATTAGGTTTCTTCAAGTCTGTCTGTCTTTTGACTTCTATTTTCTTTGACTTTTCTTACTAAATCTGTCACTGAACCGAACTTGGGTCCATTCCCTGTGCGCATTAAAGCCAATCTACTGATACTGGTTTGTGGTGAAGGAAGGTACAGTGTTTATATGAAGGCGCCAAGCAAGGAGAATGGGCAGCTCATGCTCAAGAGATGCCAACTCCTGGATGGCTTTCAGGGAAGTGTTTTTAAAGGCAACATTTGGGGTGAGGGCTGCAGGGTGCATGGCTTTCTTCTGACTGGTTGGTAGTAAGGTAACAGGGTGGTCGTTCAGGAATTTTAATCATCAGCCTTCTGGTTCCAAGCAGTCTTGTGGTCAGCATGTAGTCACCATCCTGGAGGGGGGTCGGGGGGGAAGGGGTGTCTTAGTTTCTGCTGAACACCTCAAAGGTATGCATCAGATTGTTACGTGTATTTCTTGAGGAGGAACTAGGATTCTGTTTTATGGCTGAACTATTATCATTACTTTTATGGCTTACATGTTTTCCCTTTGTTTCTGCATTCCCTCACTTCCCTAATTAGTAACTGCTTATGCCTGCTCTTTGGAACTCAGGGAAAGCCTAGGAGACCTTTTCCTACAAACAAGAAACAGGGACACAGAGGGACTTTTGTACCTGGTAGGGCCCCACAGGGTCCTGCTCGGTTTCAGTCCCCCTTTTTCTTTGATACTCCTCAATCCTGAGGGGAATAGGGGCGGGACAAGAAAGGGAATAATGTTCTGGATAGAGAGGATAAACATAAACTCTCAGGGGAGCTGGGTTTTAGGGGGAGTTGGTTTCAAATCTACCCAGTTTGCTCAATGATTTTTTTTTACTTTATTTATTTACTTTTAAATTTTAATTAACTTTTATTGGAGTATAGTTGCTTTACAATGTTGTGTTAGTTTCTGCTGTACAGCAGAGTGAATCAGCTATACGTATACATGTATCCCCTCTTTTGGATTTCCTTCCCATTTAGGTCACCACAGAGCATCAGGTAGAGTTCCCTGTGCTAAACAGTAGGTTCTCATTAGTTATCTATTTTATACATAGTAGTGTATATATGTCAATCCCAATCTCCCAATTCATCCCACGCCCCCTCCCTTGGTATCCATATGTTTGTTCTTTACGTCTGTGTGTGTCTCTATTTCTGCATTGCAAATAAGTTCATATGTATCATTTTTCTAGGTTCCACGTATAAGCAATATTATACAATATTTGTTTTTCTCTTTCTGACTTAACTTCACTCTGTATGACAGTCTGTAGGTCCATCCATCTCTCTGCAGATGGCACAATTTCATTCCTTTTTATGGCTGAGTAATATTCCATTGTATATATGTACCACATCTTCTTTATCCATTCCTCTGTTGATGGACATTTAGGTTACTTCCATCTCAGTGATTCCTTTTGTGGTATGGTTGTGCAGCTGAGCTTCTTAACATGGAGGTCCATGGACCTCCTGGAATTGTGATGTAAAACCCTGGCTAAGTGTGCCTACATGTCTTCCACCCTGTGTTCATAACATTCAACACTGGTCCAGGACCTAGAAGAGGCCTTAGTCCATTGGCCTTATAGCATCTTAGTTGCCATTCTTTGGTAACACTCCAGTTTGTGAGGATGCTTCTTAGGGGTCTTGTCCAGAACTGAACAGTCCTCCTGGGGTCCTCTAACCAGCACACAGTAGACACAGTGATTTTATGAACAGCTTGATATTACATAGTTCTCACCTTTGGAGAGCTGTCAGAGAGAACATCTTGTTCTCAGGTAACCAACCCTCAACAGGACTAAGTCACCTTTTTCAAAAGAGCTGCTTGCTACCTACCCCTCAGCTCACCATGCTGAAAGCCTCTCAGTTCTTTCAACAGGAGCTTGTTGAGGTTCCTACACTACCCTTGTAAGCTGCTCTACAAAAAAGAAAAAAAAAAGATTCTGTGGCCAAATAAGTTTGAGAAATGCTAGATCCCCTTCTTAGATCTTCACAGTGTGCATTACCATATTAAAGGCTCTGAGAAGTCCCGCAGTAGAGAAACCTGCTATCCTGGTTTAAGGTTTTCAGTATGTATTTGACCACAGACCACCACCGTCCTTCTCTTTTCCTTCTCAAATACAGTCTGTGAACATCCACACAATAGCTTTGGCGGATTCAGCTTTCACCCATGACCCAACAATTCACACGCGGGTACACAAATGACTCGCTGCACCCAAGGTTCTGCAGAAATGGGACAGGGCTGGGAGAATTTTGTGGTGGGGAGGGATAGGGAGAGAGCACTGGGAGTCTGGGAGAAAGCCTCAAAATGGGGAGAAAAACAAGCCAGGGGATGCTGGAGACTACCTCCCAGTTTTACCATGAGGCCGCCCTGGTAGATGCTCTCGGCTCTGAGCCAGCTGAGCAGAGGAGAGCAGCTTTGGACGGGCCAGTCCCCTGCAGGGCCATTTGTGGTCATTGGCTTCTCAGCTGGGGCCTTTCCACTTTCATTCCCTGCCCGCTGCTCTCCGTTCCCTCCCTGGGCCTCTGAAGTAGTTTCAATTTCTCAGTCTACTAGTTGATTCATTTCATTTGGGTCATGTTCTTTCCTTTTCCCTTCAGTAGGACTGAGGGGAGGCTTTTGAGTTCTCTGTTGCCAAAGGAAGGAACGAGAGGATGGCGTGGGGGGAAGACAAGAAAAAGAACATGGCCTTGGGGCTTCCCTGGTGGCGCAGTGGTTGAGAGTCCGCCTGCCGATGCAGGGGACACGGGTTCATGCCCCGGTCCGGGAAGATCCCATATGCCGCGGAGCGGCTGGGCCCGTGAGCCATGGCCGCTGAGCCTGCGCTCCGCAACGGGAGAGGCCATGACAGTGAGAGGCCCGCGTACTGCAAAATAAATAAATAAATAAATAAATAAATAAAATTTAAGTTAAAAAAAAAAAGAACATGGCCTCTTCTGCAGGACCCCGGGCGAGTCTGTATCTTCCCTGTGTTCTCAGAGCAGGAACGGGCACTTCTGTTGCCATCGCTGGGCCTTGGGGAGGTAACAAGGATATCCCTGGAGGCAGGGAAAACTCCTGTCTTTTGCCAAGAGAATCTAGGAAGCATTGAGGGTCAGAAAGGCAGGGGGTGCCCTCTGGGAACCATAGGGTCACAAGGGTGAAGGTGTCCAGTTGATAGCTGTTGAGAGTAGCTCCGGTGAGAGAGAGACAGAGACAGAGAGAGGGAGAGGATGTATTTAGAGAAAGTACACAGACTACACATGTACATGCCTGTGTGTGTGAAGGTAAATCTGCAAGGTTGTTGGAACTTTCCTGACTGAAGAGGCCTACGGGACACCTGGACCTTTGCAGGGGTGTCAGAGTCACAGAAGTGACTTGTCAGTAGGGAGAAGGGATGAAATCTCTGTAGTGTGATGGCCCCTTTCACCCTCAGTGAAACAGACAAGATGGAGCAGGGTCATTTCCCTCCACGCAGGGTGCAGGAGTGTGAGTTGTATGTGTGAGCGCACGCATGCATGCGCAGCCGCCCCTGGGGACCGGGCCCCTGGGGACCGAGCCCCTGGGGACTGACCGTGCAAAAGACCTCTCAGTGGATCCATTTGAACCCCCATGCCCTCCCCCACTGCCCTCAGCCTGGAAGGGCTTGCTGGTACTGAGAACCGCCCCTAGGATCTGATCTTGCCTAGTTTCAATCCCTCTAATGCCAGTGACTGAACCTCCTCACTAGGCAGTTTATTCTGCTGCCTAACTGCATCAAGGTTAGGAAATGGGCTTTTCCCTCTCACTAGATTCTTTCTATTTTTAGACAGGAAGACCCCAGGCTTTCCTTCTCTCCTCTCTCTCTCTCTCTCTCTCTCTCTCTCTCTCTCTCTCTCTCCCTCCCTCTCTCCCTCTCTCATGCCAGGTCACTGAGGCCTGCAGTAATAGTCCACATTCCTACTCACACAGAGACCCCAAAGTTTGCTTTGAAGCCTCAAAATGTCCTGACCACCCTGCAGTTTGGATATCACAAATGCCCCCTCATGCTCCAGGACCAAGATTTCCTTTTCTCCGACATATGTGGGCTTCAGCTTTTGCCTGTCCGGGTAGCTCCTTCCATCTTTCCTTTTGACTTTGCTGTACCTTTTCCCCTGCAAAGACTCTCTCCACCACCCAGAAGCTGCAGAAAACCTGCCAAACTCCCCACTCCTGCCTTGGCCTCCCACCCCACCCCGCTCACCCTGTTGGAAGGTTCGAGACTAGAACATGGTGCAGTAGAAAAACCCATGCCCACTCTGCAACTCCCCATCCCCGGCAGCCCAGTAGGTCAGGGTAGTGCAGTTAAATGGGTTGAAAAAACTGAGTCCTGGGGCAAGACATCCCAACAGTTTTACTCTACAAGTATGGTCTCAGGATTTACTTATATCCTGTGTTATGCTACACACCATGGAAAACTGAAGACTATGACATGGGCTTTGCCCTTTGGACACTTGTTCTCCTACTTCCAGGGGAAAAACAAGGAACGTCCAGGTGAAACATCATTTTCATTCAACCAACAAATATTCAGTGAGTATCTCTAACGTGTCTCGCCATGTTATAGGCACGGGGAACACAGTGGTGAACAGGATAGACAAAATCTCGTTCCTTGTGGAGCATATAGTTCAATGGGAACATATGTTTTGAAAGCCAGCAAATAAATATTAACTACTTGTATTGATAACTGCCAGGAAGGAAAGAAACAAGGGGCGGAGATGGAGAGTAACAGTCAGGAAAGGTGTTTCTGCAGAGGTGACGTTTGAGCTCAGAATTGAATGGCTCAAGGACAGTCCATGCTGTGCCTCAGACAGAGACTTCATACGGGCAGAAGGAAGTGGGGAAGGCTTTCAGGAGGAGATGGGGTTTGGCTGGCTGAAGGCATGGCACAGAGTTTTGACCACTGAGAGCTGCTTTTCCATTCAGGTAGAGCATTCCGAATCTTCTCCTTGGAATCTGAGATGACCACTGTAAGAGGAAGGGTCTGCAGGATTCTTCCACATGATCTGACTCTAAAACCTTTTCTGTGTCACACCTAGTCATTTTGAGCTAGAAACTTTCGAGGCTTTCCAGGTAGGACAAAATCAGGAAGATAGCTTATGGGTGGGGGGAAAATCGGGATTATTGTGGCTAGAAGTATGGTGGAGGATAGAAAAAGATACATGGGCTGGGGCCAAATTATGGTAAAGATTGTGAAGAGGACTTTGGACTTGATCCAGTAGGCAGTGGGAAACTGCTGTTAGTTTTTGAGCACGAAATGAAAGGAAGACAGAAGGAGACAAAGGAACGGTCCTGACAACTTGGAATAACCATAATCCATCCTTTTGCCCAGTACACGTGGGCTCCCCTAGAGGAAAATGGTTATGATCCTGGGCTCAAATTCCTGCTCTGCCACTTACTGACTCCGAACTTGGACAAGTTACTTAACTCCTCTGTGTCTCAGTTTCCTCCTCTGTAGAATGGGGTTATTGTGAGGATTAAATGAGTTAATCATTATGAAGTGCTTAGACTTTTTAAAAGATTGAATTATAGTTGATGTATGATATAAGTTACAGGTATATAATATAGTGAATCACAATTTTTAAAGGTCATACTCCATTTGTAGTTATTATAAAACATTGGCTATATTCCCTGTGTTGCACAATATATGAAGTACTTAGACTTCAGCTACTATTATCCAAGGAGGAAACTGGTATGAGGAGGTACAGTGTGGATATTGCCATGAACCTTGAGTTATTTTGATCACAATTTGATCAGCTGGGGATTCTAAGAAGCTGCGAGCATTGCCTGGGCTCAGGACCCAATGTATACAAAGTGTGGGATTTCTGCCCCAATAATCTTTTCCATTAGCCTTCTACCAACATCTAAAATCCCCACTGTTCTTTAGTGGTGAGCTAGAGACTCAAGTGTTTTTTGTTTGTTTTGTTTTTTTTGGCTTAAAAAATAGATCTATTTATTGGCTGCGTTGTGTCTTCGTTGCTGCGTGTGGGCTTTCTCTAGTTGCGGCGAACAGGGGCTACTTCTCATTGTGGTGTGCGGGCTTCTCGTTGCGATGGCTTCTCTTGTTGCAGAGCACAGGCTCTAGGCGTGCAGGCTTCAGTAGTTGTGGCACGCAGGCTTCAATAGTTATGGCTTGTGGGCTCTAGAGCGCAGGCTCAGTAGTTGTGGCACACCAGCTTAGTTGTTCCGCGGCCCATGGGATCTTCCCAGACCAGGGCTCAAACCCGTGTCCCCTACATTGGCAGGCGGGTTCTTAACCACTGCACCACCAGGGAAGCCCCGACTCAAGCTTTTTTAACTGAATTAAGGTATCCTCTTAGCTGGATGTTAAAAAAAAAATCAAAACATTAGGTCATTGCCCATTGTTACCTGGGATAAAGCAGAGCTTTGAGGGAATGGGATACTAGAGGGTATATTAGTTATCCATTGCTGCATAACAAATGATCCCCAAACTGAGCCACTTAAAACAACAAAATTTGTCATCTTACAGTTTCTATGGGTCAGGAGTCTGGGCGCGTCCTAGGTGGGTGGTTCTAGTTCAAGGCCACTCAGGAGGTTGTAGTCAAGTCGTGAGTCAGGGCTGTCATATCTGAAGACTCAACTGGGGCTGAAGGATCTGCCTCCAAACTCACTCATGTGGCTGTTGGCAGACTTCAAGAGTTTTAGTTCCTTGTCATGCCTGTGGGCCTCTCTATTAGGTGGCTCATAACATGGCAGCTTGCTTCTTCCAGTATGATTAATCAGAGAGAGAAAGCAGATGCATGACCAAGGGTGGGCCAGCCCAAGGCAGAAGCCACAGTCTTTTGCTAACCTTATCTCAGAAGTTATCCCATCAGTTCCACCATATTCTATTCATTACATATGAGCCCCGAGGTCCAGCCCAAGCTCAGGGCGAGTGGGTACACAGAATGTAAATATGAGGAACTGGAGATTATCGGGACCATTTTAGAGGCTGCCTGCCACAAACAGATGAGGATTGATGGTAGGTGTTACAAAGTCCCCAGTGAAGTGGAAAGGTGGAATATCCTGGCCAACTGAGGGTCAGCGTAAGTCGTTACTGGACTTAGTGATAGCCAGAGATATTGGATACCAAAGGGGCAAAGAGAGGAATGAAAAGGTAGCGTGGGCAGTAGCTGGGAGGTGTTTGACCCACACCTGGAGTTGCCAGATGCCCTGCAACCCTCCTCTGATCCAGGCCCATATTTGTGCAGAGGTATCAGCGCCCCCAGCCCTTGCCCACAAGACCCACCCTATGGGCGTGGCCAGGGAGAGAAGAGGGAGCTTGGATGAGGTCCAGGAAGCCCAGTGGCAGCAGACGCAAGAGAGGGGAATGCAGGTTCAGCAACTGCATTTGTTTGCAGTTGGGAAAGTTGTTAATTTTAGCTTCACACAAGGGGCTGAAGCAGGAGGGTTTGTCATATCTGCTGAGCTAGCCCTTGGCTGCCTCCCACAGGCCACTGCCGCCGTGTCAGCTCCAAGCCGCTGTTTGCAGGGTGGTGAGCTTGGCTAACAGTAAAGAAGGGCTGCATGGGCTGTGGGCTCCCTTGGGTGTGATGGGTCTGGGCCTTGGGTAGGTGGGCCCAGCCAGCCCTGGGCAAAGCAGTGCTGTGGGTAACAACTGCCTGCTGGCACCTCCTCCTCCCTGCTATCGCGCCTGTGTTCCTGTCCTGGCTCTACCACTTGCTGATTTTGTGACCTAGGGCAAGTCATTTTATTTCCCGCTGCCTCCATTTCCTCTTCTGCAAAATGGAGATAAATAGTCCCTAGCTTTCAGGGTTGTTGTGAGGAACTGTGAGCTCATGTAGGGAAAAGACCAATAAATGGTAGCTGCTATTACTTATGTACCTGGCTCTGACCCAGGGCACCCAGCCCAAATGAGGCAGATCTCTCCCAATGCAGACCCCACTTCCCAACCCAATAAGGAAAACTTTCTGAGTGTGTCTTCTTCTGCTGAGGGCTTTACGTGGTCTATGGGTTAGGCACGCTAATGATCGCCATTTCACGTAGGAGGAAACTGAGGCTCAGAGAGGTGAAGTGACTTGCTCAGGGGCGCACAGCTAATAACAGGTGGCAGAGTTGGAACCATGACCCAGGTCATGGTTCCAAATCTGCCCTTTTTCTATCCTACCCACAGTTCGTTGGCCCTGAGTCTGATTTCAGGATGTGATGGAGGTTGACAGTGGGACCAGAGGTTGGCTACAAAGGGAGAAGGCTTTGGGTCCAGATCATACAACCTTTTGGAGCCCCACAAACTGGACTTTGCATTGCAGTTTCTACTCCATCTCCACATGGCTGAGCCAGGAGTAGAGGTTCTAATTTGTGTAACAACACTCTCCCCCCCTCACCCCTAACACACACACATGCACACGCATGCGCACACTTTTCTACCAAATGGCTAATTTCCTTTCAAACACATTTCTGAGATCAAGAAACTGGGAAGCGGATGCAGGTGTGTTGAGGACCTGTTCAAAATGCTAAGCTCCTCCAAGAGCACAGTCATCGTTGCAGAGATGCAGATCCCCTCCCCTCGTTCGTTACCAAGGGAAACCTCGGTCCCTGCAGCAAGAGGTGGGGATCTGGGCTGGCTACAACTTGCCCTGGACTCACAGCTCACGGCAGACTCATCCTCTTCTTTATCTGCAATAGCTGCAGAGAGGGAAGAGCTTGAAACCCTTGGAGTCTGAGGCAAGGAATTAGGAATAGAGAAGATTCCAGAATTGAGGCTTAGTCTGGAGAGGGAGGCAGGTGAGGTGAGGAATATGCAGATCTGAGAGGTCAAAAGAGGATCAAGAAAAAAAGCACAAGGGTTGAGAGAGGCTAAGGGAGAGGGAAGAGAAAATCAAGGAAGAGTGGAGTTTGAGAGACAGGAGGAATGGAGGGAAGATAAGGAGGGCAAACTCGGATTGCAAAATGCAGAGAAAACCTGAAAGAGTGGCCTCCGCAATTGTCCTACAGAGTGAACATAGGGGCAACAGTCTCATTGGTAGAGAGTTGAGGGGCCTTGACTGAAAGCTGCCTTTGTGCACATGGTTTTCACTTAGGTTGTATATTTCTTGGGGGTAGCTGGCAGGGGGCAGGTGCTTGTTAGAGATTGATGGGGAAGGCTGGTTTCTCCGCTAGCCACCCCTTGGCCCTGCTGCCACTAATGAGCAACATTTATAAAGCACCTCCTATGTGCAGATGAGACTGAAGAAAATCAAATAACAAGAAGTAAAGAAAAGGAAAGAAGCAAAAGGGTCTACAAAGGCTGCAACAGGTTAAACTGCCTCTAAGGGGGTAGAGGGCAGGGGTGCTGATGCAGGCTTTCTGCTCAGCAGCCCGAGGAGGACAAGTTGACTAAATCAAGGCCTGGTATGGGAGACTCCCCAGAGAGGATGGGTGTATATTCCAGAATCTTGTTTTACAGAAGTATCAGGCCCACCTCCACAGCAGGGCTAGCTCTGAATTTAGAGTAAGGACACCAAATGTGTTTGAATATATGTGTGTGTGTGTGTGTGTGTGTGTTGTGTATGTGTGCTCCCAGAGAGGAACATTTCCTCTCCCAGTACACAGACGCATTGCACACCCATGGATAACACACACGGTGTGTGTGAAAGGGATTATGCTCTCTATCCGCTGTCTGGGTGGCAGTGGATCTTTACTTGGCCTGTGAAGGCCATTTAATCCCAGCTCTCTTTCCTCCCTGAGCTCCTGTCAAGTGTCTTGCTCTGCTCTGTGGAAGAGGGGCCCCAGCTGGGAATGTGTTTTTGTTTTCTGCGGTTCCTTTTTCCTCTGCCCCAACCTTAGCCTGAGCTGCTGTTTCCTCAACAACATCCAAAGGGGGAAGCAATCATTGGTTTGAGAAGAATCTCCGAGCCAATGAAACGTCAGCTCGGCCATTGTTTCCAGATGCCTAAAAGAGAATTATCCATAGACGGAGCGAAACCTCTGTTGACCAGAATATTTGGGAATGGGCAGATAGTAATGCAGTTTTCTGGTGGATTGAGGGTTTTCATTTCAATTCATTGTTGAAATTCTCTCTAAAGTCTGAGGCCCCTTTCTTGCCTTGGAATGTAAGGCTCAGTGAAATGGATTCTGTTTGATGACTAAGGACTTTGCTTTCTAAATATCAGCCCCGATGTTTGGGGTCACAGGAAGATAGTATGGTATATCAGTCAGAACACTGATTTTTAGAAGTCAGAGGATGCAGGTTCCACTTCCGATGCAGCCACATACTAGCAGTGTGACTTTGGGCCATGGCTTATCCTATTAGAGCCTCGACTTCCTTGTCTGTAAGATGGAGTTTTGTTATTTTTATAGGATGGAGAAAGTGTAGGCGAAAATGTGTACTGAATCCAGACTATCCCCTGATAATTGCTTACTTGAATCATTCCCTCATGCGGGCTTATTTCATTAGCCTTTGCCTCTTTTACCAAACAGCCAAGTGAAGAAAAAGTGTATATGATCAATTGATGGATCAGAAGATTGGACTTCTGTTGACTGAAATTTCATCATTTGTCCCATTTCTTAACCCCCCAAGGGCACACTGTATCTGCCCCACCCCATTCAAACCCCTTAGCTTCCAGTTCAGTTGCAAGCACCTACCCGATGCTTAGTCATGTTTGACATCTGTGCCTGTCTTGATGCCTTCATCCCTCCACCCCTGGCCAGGCTGCAGTTTCATACGGGATCCCCGCTTTGAGAGCTGGACAAGCACAGGGCCTGGCATTCAGGGAGTGCTTAATGCATGGTAGCTGCTGGTCCTAGTATCATTATTCTTTGGGGGCTACCTAGAAACTGGGGAAGACAGTAGGAATGAACATGGGGTCTCCAATTCCATTGGGACTGCTAGAATTGTATGTGGAATCATAGCAAGGGGAATAGCAGAGCTGGAAGAGACTTTACAGACGAGGAAACAAGGTCAGAGGCAGTATGCTGGTGGCAAATCTAAGCACTGTCCCTTCAGAGAAGATAGGGGAAAGGGAAGCAGAGATACCAAAGCTGAAGAAGGTTGTGGTCTGGGCTCAGTCTCCTCCCTGGTCCTTTCCCATCGGCCTGTTGGCTGGGATTACTTCACCTGGTTAGGCTGAGGGTTTAGGATAAAGGAGGGACTGGCCTCCGGGGTAGGAGTCCAGGCCTAGGTTACTTGGGGAACTTGGGGCCTTGAGAGAGGAAAGCAGGGATGAATGGGGCACCCAGGCTAAAAAGACAGCCAAAGGGCATCTAGCCAGGGATGGGGGCAGGGAGTGGCAGTGGTGGCATATACATCTCTCCTTAAAGACATCCAGCCTACTCCCCAATTTTGCCCGAGGACATCGGAGGTATAGGGTGCTGGCTTTGCCCCAGGGAATCCCTTTGGGGCCCCAGGAAAGAGGAAGAGCCAGCTGAGTGCCCAGGGCTGTTGGCATCCTGGCTCAGTGATTCTGCAGACAGAGCTGAGCTGGTGGTGGGGGCCAGGGCAGCACCTACTGCAGAAAGAACTGGGGGGGAGGCCAGGCAACCGGCACACCCAGGATAGGACTGTCACAGAGAAGCATTCCCATCTGGATAGTTCTAGAGAAGCAAGTCTGGGTAATGATAAACTATGAATTTTATGCATGAGCTGAACATTGAAAAACTTCAGCCCCAAGCTCCGGGCTAGCATCTGAGCCAAATCCCACTCGCACAGCATTTAATCAGCTTCCTGACAGATCCCAGTAAAAGAGAGATGAATTTACGAGATTGATTAGCTAATACCCAAGTGTTATGCTTACTCCGTGATCCAAGAGCACCAGGCTGGGGCCTCTAGACTTTCTGCCACTCAGATTCTGCAGCTGCTGTGATGGCAGGTGGGCCTGGCGTCTGCCCCCTGGGAGGGGACTGAGCCGCGTTGTTCCTGCTCTCAAGCTCCCTCCCGAGCTTGGGATGCCCCCATCCCCAACCCAAGATGCATCTGGGCCTTGGGAAAGAGTTATTCTACTCTTTGTCCTCCGTCTTCTGTTATGGTCTCAGCTAGTTTATTGCCCATCTCCACCCCATGCCAAGGATGCCCTCTCCCTGTCTCTACCAATCCAAAGCATGCCAACCCTTCAAGACCCGCCTGGAGTCTCCCCTCCTCCAGGAAGCCTTTCCTGACTGTCAGAGCCATCAGTGAGCTTCCCCTTCTCCCAACGCCAAAGGCTCGGCGTTGTCCGAGCCACAGATAGTCACAGACCGTGGTTAGAGCCAAAGCAGAATTTAGCAAGTTCCATCCATCCCCACTTGTAAATGCTAGATTTATTTAACCACAAAAGTAATGCATGCTCATTACAAGTCAAACAACACAGAGAAGCTTCAAGAAAAAAAAAAAGTATCCCCCTCTCTAGCCCCTCTGATCCTGTCCCCTCAGAAAATCAATATTACCAGTCTCTTCATTCTGTCTCTACGCTCATACACAGCTTCTTCATTTTACCTGTAAGGAAACTGAGGCCTAGAGAATGTGAGGTGATTTTTCCAAGATCACACAGCTGGCTAGTGGCCGAGCTGGGAGCAAGAACCCAGGTGTTCAGGCTCCCAGTTCCCGGGCCAGAGCTATTGTGGGTTAGTTGCCTCCTTAGAGAGTTGTGTCTCCCCAAGTGAATTGTAAACTCAACTGAGGGTAAAAACAAACAAAAAGCCAAACCAAAACAACAAAACCCCCAGAAAACCATGTGTTCTCTCTTGCATTTCCCACAGCACCTAGCGCAGTTTCGAGCATCTGGTCCAGGATGTTTACTAAATGTTTGTCTCCTCGTTTTAAATCCTTTCTGAAACAAGACACGGTATAAATAAAGAAAAAAGAAAATGTTTGACTCAGTGCCTGGTTGTGCTAGACTGCAAAGCCAAGCCGTGCAATCATACAGAAATTGATTGTTAAGATGGCTGGGAAAAAAGCAGCTGAAAACTCAAGTGATTGGTGACTGTGCGCAGATATCTGGAGCCAGAGACAAAAACGGAGACCAAGGAGCTCAAATATTTGCGCTAACAGAGCCAAGAACCTGGTTTGAGGAGAGGTGGGGGCAGTGCTAGAGGTGGGGAGGGAGGGCCCTCGGCACCCCACTTTCTTTGGGACCTATTGCTCCCTGGGCCAGCGGCCACATTGGCTGTTGCCGTCCTCCACGTGCTAATGAAGGCCCCCTTGGCTGTGGCCAGGTACTTACAGCTCCTTTCGTGTTCTGAGTCTCGAGAACCTACTTTATATGGCCTTTTTACTCCTTTATGGAGTCAGTCTGGGATTTGTACGGATTTATTTGATATATTTGTTGATTGCTGATCAGGCGTAAGGGCAGAAAAGGCAGCTGGAATGAAGGCTTTCACCCCCAGGAGTGTCTCCCTGCCATGGGGTGCTAGGGCAGGCTTGGCAGCTGCCTCTGGCATATCAGGTGATCTGGAGGTGGAACCCTTTGGAAAATCATAAACACTAACTGAATTTTAGAGCTGAACCAAAATTTCAAGATCATCTAATAAGGTTATTAATGCCATACATTTATACAGCACTCCATGGTTTATGAAATGACTATGTGTGTGACTCATTCCCCTCATTTTACATGTAGAACCCTTTGCTTATTTAAGGAGACCCCGAAAACTGGATAGCAGATTGTTAGTTGTCGTCAGTGTGAGAATGACATTGTGATTATGTGGGGATTTTCTGATTCTTAGGAGACGAAGGATGAAGTGTTAGGGGCGATGTGTCATGATGTTTGAAACTTTGATACAGCATTTAAAAAGATATAAATAGGGGGCTTCCCTGGTGGTGCAGTGGTTGAGAGTCCACCTGCCGATGCAGGGGACACAGGTTCGTGCCCCGGTCCGGGAAGATCCCACATGCCGCAGAGCGGCTAGGCCCGTGAGCCATGGCTGCTGAGCCTGCGCGTCCGTAGCCTGTGCTCCGCAACGGGAGAGGCCACAACAGTGAGAGGCCCATGTACCACAAAAAAAAAAAAAAAAAAAAAAAAAGAGAGAGAGAGATAAATAGGGATTGGGGAATATGGGGAGTTGTTTAATGGGTACAGAGTTTTGGTTTGGGATGGTGAAAAAGTTATGAAAATGGATGATTGTGATGGTTGCACAGCAATGTGAATGTACTTAAAGCCATTGAATTGTACACTTAAAAATGGTTTAAAAGATAGCTATTACGGGGCTTCCCTGGTGGCGCAGTGGTTGAGAGTCCGCCTGCCGATGCAGGGGACATGGGTTCGTGCCCCGGTCCGGGAAGATCCCACATGCCACGGAGCGGCTGGGCCCGTGAGCCATGGCCGCTGAGCCTGCACGTCCGGAGCCTGTGCTCTGCAACGGGAGAGGCCGCAGCTGTGAGAGGCCCGTGTACTGCAAACAAAAAAAAATTAAAATAATAAAAATAAAAGATAACTATTATGTTGTGATATTTTACCACAATGAAAATATATGTAAATATACAGAGATAGATAAAGCAAAAACAGCAAAAATATTAATAAATGTTGAATCTAGGTGATGACTATAAAGGTGATTATTGTATTGGTCTTAGGGCTACTTTAGCAGCTTCGTATATTTGAAAATATTCGTAGTAGAACATAGGGAATAAAAGAAACTCTTAGTATGAGCAGGCTTATGGAGAAATGGACACATGGTTGTCGGAAGCAGCCAAACACTGTACCAGAGATGAGTCACGGGCCCCAAGGGCACATGGAAATTTGGGACACATGATGGAGAGGAGGCAAAATGAGTTGCTGTGTGGTTGGCCATTGTTGGTTAGTTGACGGGTATGATGGCAGAGCTCAGCCAGTTTTCCACTCTGGATGTTACCTGGGGTGCGTGATAGGAAAGTTGTCACATGGAGGGTCCCTAGGTTGCAACATAACACAGCTCATGTTTACAGGTATCTCAAGGGCTTTAAGTTATTCAGAGGCTGGCTGTCCAGTTTCTGCCTCACCCCTTTCTGTGGGCCATGGAGATGCTTGTGAGTCTTCCATGATTGGTTGACACAGAAATAGAAGTTGCTAAAACTGTCATCAGTTCATTTTGGTTGGTTTTGTGGACTCGTCTCCACTCTTGAAATCTCATCAAAATACACACCCTCTAGGTGGGTGTCAGAAGGGCTTGCTGAAAGGTGATCCATAATGGCTTGGTGGTCCAAGGTTTGGCGGGAAGAGAAGTCAAAAGGAAAGACCTGTGATTCGGTCACCCAGCTCTACCTTTGCGTGTTCTGTCGGCCATTTGAGCCTTTGCTGATGAGAGAGAAGGATCTAGCCCAGTGCTGGGGGACCTTCCAGACGTTCTTGGCTGGAGTATGAAGGTGCCATCCATCTCACTGCTGGCAGGGCTTAAGGGTCAGTTCAGAACTCAACAAACAGAGCCATTAGGGTGGGGTCTGGCCCTCCCAAGCACATGACAATCTGTAATTTGTAAGGGTCACTTTGCCCCTGCTGTTGCTTTGCTAGACCCACCAGGTTCAGGCCTCATCCCTCCTCAGCAGACACAGATAGAAGGGCTTTTGACTGCCCCTCCCAGTGCACAAGGGACAGGGACTTAATTTGCATTCTCCTCTGGCCAGCATTTGCCTGGTGTCTACATTAATCACCATAAAGGGTAAATGGCACCAAGAGAATGGAGCAAGCCAGGGAGAGCAAGAATGAGAGAGAGAGAGAGAGAGAGAGAGAGAGAGAGAGAGAGAGAGAGAGAACCCTTGAGCAAGCAGTGAGGCCTAATGGGAGGGGAACAGGATGGTTTGGAAAAGAGCCGGCCAGAAGGAATCTGTGGTGAGCTCTCACTTCAGCCTCTTGAAAATTGGATCCCCTTCCACGTCATGTTTGATGGCCATGTCCCAAAATAATGGCGTCTAGGGCTGCAGGAAATCAGGCTGTGAGCAGGGCCTGATGCAGTGTCATCATTACACATGAATGCAGGTGGGAGATTGGACAGACCTGGATAGGACAGAATGCTGGAGATGATTGACTAGTTCAATTTCCTTCCGAATTGTACACAGAAGGAAACCGAGACTCAGCAACGGGAAGGGACTTACCCAAGGTCACCCAGCTAATTAATTAGTCCAGGTGGAGCCCCTGAATCCTATTCCAGTCCTCTGTTTATAAATCATAACACACATTATGCTGGCAGGCAAAACCCCCGTGAGCTGAGAGTTCTTTTTTCTCTCAAACATCTTTGCAAGGTGGCCCTGACAGAAGCTCAGTCTTGGAAGAGGCTCGCCCCTCCTCCCTCCCTGTCTTACCCAGCAAGGTAGCCATGCTCTGGAGTCAGGGCAGGATCCAGTAGGTCCTCGCTCAGTCTCCAACCCGCCCCCTCCAGCCCCCCCCACCTTTGTCAGCAGAGACTTGCTGGAAAGGCCACTCCGGACTGAAGATAATGTCCATGAAGTGCTCATTAGTAGGTAGCTGCTGGCTGACTACGGGCTCAGCCATCTATCTCCCTGGGTCCTGGGCTGAGGCACTTGATCTATGCTGCACCTGGCCCAACTCTCCCCTTCAACTCTGAGCCGAGCGGTCACCAGATTCTGCCCTGGGGTTCGTAATTTTTCCCACCCCAGCTTCCAGGGCCACAGGGCCCTCTGTTGAGTTGCCGGAGAGGAGAGGTCAGGAAGCAAACGTTGAGGCAGGGGGTGGTATGGGCTTTTCATAGTCACAGACCCTCAGAACAGGAAGGGACATTGATCTGCCTCCAATGTATAGATAAGGGAACTGAGGAGCACTGTCACAATAATATAGCTTACTTAGGTTCTACTTTAGAGCAGAGCCACAGAGAGCTGGCTTTCATACCAACACTGTTGGGCAGGGTGGCTACATGGGGACTCTGGGGGGAGGGGAATTCAGGTGAGACGTTGGGGGATGCAAAAGACACGTGTATATTGCACAACAATATGAAAGTACTCAATGCCACTGAACTGGACACTTAAATAATTAAGATGCTAAATTTGATATGTATACTTCACCACAATTTAAAAAATATATATAAAATAATTCCTGGATAAGTGTTGGCGATAGAATAGATATAGGTTTTTTGTATGTATTGCATTAAAAACCTTGACCCCTAAAACACACACACACACACACACACACACACACACACACACAGAAGACATGCATATTGCTTCCATGACAGAAAAAAACACAGAAAAACAAAAAGTTGCAAAGTTGCTGACAGGCAGAAGGACCTAGAAAATAACTCTCTCAAAAAGGAAAAGGCCTCTCTATCTCCACCTCACAATGTAGCCTCCCAATGGTCTGGTACCCCAGCTGGGTTCACCGTTGTCCCTGTCCAGTGGGACAATGGTGAACCTGGCTTTCCTTGCTTCTAAACCGGTGAGGATGGGATGTGGGCAAGGTTTTCGGCAGCTCAGTCTCTCTGTGCCTCAGTGTGGAGGAGTAGGGGAGTTATTTGTTGCAGTCTGGGTTGCCACATACAGTTGTGCAGGTTGTGAACTGCATAAAGGTGATTAGACAAAGAGGTAAGTAGGGGAGGAAATCCCGCCTGTAGTCTGCTCCGCAAATCATGTGCCCTCGTGCCGGGCTGAGTCCACCTGGATGAAGGGGTACATTTTTCATCTGACAAAGCCATATGTTCATGGGGCTGTGTTCACCCAGAGGGAGTAGCTTCTTCTAAGCTTTTTACACAAAGGCACTGAATAGACTACTGGCGGCTCTGGCTGTCATCAGCCATGGGCTCCTGTGCTCCATGGTGACCCACGCTTGGGTTCCTAAGTTCCCCCCTGAGGCTCTCCCCCTCCCTGTGTACCCCCTGGTCCCAGGCATTTTGTTCTTGCCAGCCATCTTCTGAGCATGAGGGCGGGAGATCTAGTGAGGCAGGTCTCTTGGGCCCCAGGCCCACCTCAGGAAGACTCCCAGATTTCTCAGCTCTCTCAGCCCTGCATTTTCTGCTCCTGTGCTCTGCCCACCTGTTTGGCTCAGCTACCATGTCTTGGATGCCCATTCCCTTCCTGGTAGTCTGGTGCCAACTGTTCGTCTGAATCGTGACTCTGACGGCTGTGTCCCCAGTTTTCTGCGCCCTGCCCTCCTAGCTGCCCCTCTGTAGTCAGTTGCGGCAGCCAGCACTCAGCCCCTAGGCCTGCGGGGCCCTGGTCGGTGGCGGGGGTGGGGGGCTTGCCTTCAGCACGCCAGCTCACTCTTGCTCCCTGCCTGCCTATCTGGATGGAGGCCTCCTGTTGGTGCTTTTCACTGCCAGAGACCACGTGTGCCAGGTGGGCGAGGAGGACGACAGTGGCCAGGGGCTCTCGGCTGGAGAGCTTTGCTGTAGCCACATAGTGCCTGTCAGGACCCCACCCTGTCCTCCTGAGCTGCAGCGGAGGAGCTGTGGCAGGGCCAGGAACAGGGAGAAACCTGCGTGTTGAGGGGAGGACAGGTTAGTCCTTGGGATCCAGCAGTTCCTTCTGGTGATGCTTAAAGCGTCTCCTCCCCCACTGCGTGAAGACCCAGGCCCAAGGCTTCCAAATGAGCTCTCTGGGCCCTCCCAGAGGCCAGGGGATTATGGTGAGAGGTGGGCCTGAAGCAAACTGCCCAAAGTGCTTCTGAGATGAGAGGGGCCTCAGAAAGGGGTCTCGGGTCAGAACCAGTGCTGGGCCAGCCACGGGGGAGGCAACAGGGAGGGAGCCCAGTTCCCTAAACCTCTCCACTCTGACAAGGAGGCCAGCGTCTTCTCAGCTGAGCCCCTTCAAATGAAGACTAGCAAAAGCCCTTGAATCAAGAAGAATGTGAATGGAACAGCTAAGCATTTTCCCTCTCTGCCTCCTCCGTCGTCTCCAAATCCCAGAGCTGGAAGGAGCCAGACAGTGGAAGAAGGGGCGGGGAAAGAAAGCAGAGGGCCGGCCATCAATCTCCTGCCCTGACAAGCTGCGTCATCCCTGGCTGCTGCTGACTTCCTTGGGGCAAGGGGGAGGGGAGCTGGGTTCGGGTCTCGGCCAAGAGGAGCAGGGGGATTGAGACAGGACGCAGTCGGGTGCTGGTCTTAGAGCCAGGGGCCAGGGCAGAAGGTGGGGGGCTCTTCGGGGGGGGTGCAGAGAAGCCCAGCAAGCCTGGGTCCTTTAGGGAATATACAGACCAGGGCAAGTCCAACTCTAGATGGATACCGACTGGACAGGGAGCCAAGCTTTGTAGAGTCCAACAGTAGTCCCTCTGCTGCCTCTCAGGGAAATCGAAGCTGCTGGTTTTCCCAGTGCCTGCTTCAGCACCATCCTCCACCTCCCGGACTTCTCACGGTTCAGTCTGCTCCCCAGACGTGGGTGCAAATCCCAAAGGAGATGGTTAGCTAATTGGGAAGGCCGAAGATCTGGTCATTCCCAGAGGTAAGGGTTACAGAGGAAACCCCAGATCAGTTTGCTCTCAGTCAGAAATGTCTGCTTCCGGGTTCTTTGAAGTCTTCTTGGAAGGAACCGCACACCCTGGAAGAGTGTTCCAATTTAGTCACGCCAGTGGGCTAAGCCAACCAAGTAATTTGGTGAGGGGGAAGGAAAGGCTGCTTGTGCCGTGGAGCTTGGGCTCCTCTGCTGGTGGTGAGGCGGGTCTTCGGGAATCTGGTTTAGGGCTGAGTGCGTCCTTGCAGGGATCCCACTGCAGGAACTTGTCAGTTGAGATTTTCTTTCCGGGGGTGGGGGAGCTCAGGGACAGGGACACCGGACAGATGGGGGGCCAGGGAGCAGAGGAAAAGGTCGAGGCAGAGTTCCCAAACAAGCATCTCCCAGCTTCAGAGAACGATCCTGCACCAAATTAAATGTTTAGTCCTGCTCAGATGTAGTAGGT
Organism: Mesoplodon bidens; assembly: GCF_964165515.1. Taxonomy (NCBI): domain Eukaryota; kingdom Metazoa; phylum Chordata; class Mammalia; order Artiodactyla; family Ziphiidae; genus Mesoplodon; species Mesoplodon bidens. The sequence continues at coordinate 47,494,025 of NC_138163.1, read as the reverse complement.
GTTTAAATTTTGTTCAATAATGTTAGAAAATATGCAGGTTCCTTCCCAGGTTTAATTGGCTTACTAGGTTTTAAAAAGCACTCTAGTCCCGTGTTCAATAAGACAGGAATCCCAGTTCAGTGAAGGAAGGGGTCAGCAAATTAACAGGCTTCATTCTTTTTTTTTTTTGAATTTTAGAATTTTATTTATTTTTTTAGACAGCAGGCTCTTATTAGTTTTCCATTTTATACATATTAGTGTGTACATGTCAATCCCAATCGCCCAATTCATCACCCCACCGCTTCCCTCCCTACCTTGGTGTCCATACGTTTGTTCTCTACATCTGTGTCTCAATTTCTGCCCTGCAAACCGGTTCATCTGTACCATTTTTCTAGGTTCCACATATATGAGTTAATATATGATATTTGTTTTTCTCCTTCTGACTTACTTCACTCTGTATGGCAGTCTCTAGATCTATCCACGTCTCTACAAATGACCCAATTTCGTTCCGTTTTATGGCTGAGTAATATTCCATTGTATATACGTACCACGTCTTCTTCATCCATCCGTCTAACAGGTTTCATTGTGATGTAGAGTTTGCAGCCTGTTCCATTCAAGCTCCTGCCTCTGAGTAAGTCACTCTGGGAAACAGAGCTGTGTCCACAGCTCACTGGTAGCCTCTGAGACCCTAGGCTCTTGGAAGCCTCACCTTATCTTAGGCTCTCCCCGTGTGGAGGGCAGGAGCGGACGGAGGGAGGGCCACAGGGGAAGGAGGACTGTCCCTCCTTGTTTCCATCCTGCTTAATGGTTTTCCCACTGAAAAGCACTCATTTGTCACATTTCGCTTCAGGAGGTGTCACAGGATGATCCACCCCTCAGGCCTGGGCCTACAAAAACCAGGGAATTGGCACCTATGATCTGCCTTTCTCTGCCTATGTCTTCTCTGGCAGAGGCTAAAGTGCCACTAAAATGCTGACTCCTGCCTTATCCGTGATGAAGTGAGCTTTTAACAGGGTAGCTTCGCCTGTGGAGCTTATTTTCTTCAGAGCTGTATTGAACGGGTAAAGAGCTAGAAAGGCTGGTGGAGGAGTGGGGAGGAAGACACTGGTGGCTGGATGTCAGAAGAACCCCATGAAGCTGGGGGACGCCTGGACCTTTCCTGGGTGCCATCTCCAGTCGCCCACAAAGAATGGACCCAGCTGTTCCTGACATTTCTCAGACGTGGATCTCTGGTCATCAGCTTCATGGCTAGCCATCTACTCACAAGGTGTGCTTTGAGGACCTCCACAGGTCCCTTCCACCCCAGAATATGTTCTCCATGCTTTGTCATTATTGCTGTGAGTCAAGGCATTGTCCTCTGAAGACCTTTGTTAAAATATCTTTTTTTTTTTTTTTTGGTCTGAGGAAAGTTTTCATATATCGGATTCATTGGCTTTTACCTGCCAAAAGCAGGCTCACAAAGAAATGGGATCCAGGGCAAATAATGCTTGATGGGAAGGGGGGAGAGGTTATATTTGAGACAAGGAGAAGCATAATGGGCTAGCTGAGCCAGGAGTCATAATTGCTTGGGCAGGGAGGGAGGACTGGGCAGCCGAGGAGGAAATCAGACAACGGGCATCACTTATCCCTGTAATCTAGGTGTCCCCGTGGTCCTCTCTGCCCAGCAGATCGAGATCCTTCCAAATCGCCATCCTCCCAGACCTCTGCATTCCCAGGGAAGGCCTCCCTTCTCCTCATCCCTCACCCCCAGCACGTGGTTCTCCTGAAAGAGTTCCACTTGGAGCAGTGGTTCTAAACCTTTGCTTGTTCAGAATCACTTGGGGAGCTATTAGAAGCCTTGATGCCAGGCCCCACCCCGGACTAATTATGTTAGAATCTCTGAAGGGAGGCCCCAGGGGCATCCCAGTTTTTTTTTTTTTTTTTTTTTTTTTTTTTTCCGGTACGCGGGCCTCTCACTGCTGTGGCCTCTCCCGTTGTGGATCACAGGCTCCGGACGCTCAGGCTCAGCGGCCATGGCTCACGGGCCCAGCTGCTCCGCGGCATGTGGGATCTTCCCGGACCGGGGCACGAGCCCGTGTCCCCTGCATCGGCAGGCGGACTCACAGCCACTGCACCACCTGGGAAGCCCACATCCCAGGTTTTTGAAAAAAGCTCCCTCAGGTGATTCTGTTGTGCAGCTTGCACAAACAACTGAGAATGTGTAAACGTAGGAATCCTAGACCTAGGGAGGCCTTGGTCATTTTCCCAGTCAGGCTCCAGCTTCCCAGCATGTTCCCCAGTTCCCCTCTCTCTCCTCCATCTACTCCTCTCCCCTCTGCTCCCCACCAACCCCAAAGTTCTGTTCACTTTCACCACCTGGCATAATGCTGTCTTTTCCGTTGCCTTGACTCTTGCCTACCCATGCTGTCAAGGCAAGTAGCTTATCAACATCTTTTCCTAACGACAGTCCCCGTTCTCTCCTTAAGAGGGATTCTGGCGCCAGCTGGTGAGATGATTGAAATTTCGCCCAGATCCACTTGATTTTGACAAGGACCCTGGATGGCCTCATCGCCGTATCTCCACTGGCTCTGAGAACGATCCCAGACGCATGCTCTGCTATTTCCATCCAAAGAAGCAGGGCCCACGTCTTGCAGGGGAGGCCCAAAGTTGGCAAAGCATTTGGAGAGTGACTGTCTGTGTATCCACTTGAGGGAGTCTTTGTGTACTTGTGGGTGTCTAGCCCTTATGGCTAATATTCAAATTTGGCCCATTTGCAGACTTGACGGGACTTTCCCAAGTGCTGATAAACACGTCCTTGATTCATGACCTAAAAAATAGATAGATAGATACTCTTGCTACAAAACTACTTTGAGATGAAAACGTAATGTTTTATTCAGTGGATATTTATTGGGCACCATCGTATGCCAGCCACTGGACTAGGTGTTTTGGATTTGATGGTGACCCAAACCTGCATGCCTGGTGCTGGCAGTCTAGAGGGTTTTAGTCATCTTTTTTTGGAACTACTCTTCTTGAACAAAAAGGCACTATTTAAAAAAAGAAAAACAAACACTTTAAACTCTGAGTCAGGAATTTCTATGCACTGGAAGTTCTCAGCTCACGAGTGGGTTTCTGCATATGGGCCTGAACAAGTTATTTCCCTGTTGTATGTGTGAAATGGTAATGTATGAAAAGGCACGTGGTGTGTATGTACACCTTTTATGGGCCTGTGATTCTCAGATTGCACTGTAAGGGCACCTTGACTCCTGCCACTTCGCTCTCCAGAGCTCTCTCAAGTTCTCAGACATTGGATGGCTAGTTAGCCGGCTCACAGCTATCGGTGCTCACAGTGCACCAGGCACTGGGCTTCCTACTCCACATGCATCATCTCTTTCCCTGCTCACAACAGGGAGGTAAGTAGAATTATCGTCCGCATTTTACAAATGGGAAAACTGCTCACCCACTAGCCAGTAGCAGAGTCAGGATTCAAACCCAGGACTATCAGACCCCAGAGCCTTTCAAAGCACACCCCCTTCCGATGCTACTGCCAAAGCAGGGCTGAGGCAAAGCAAGCTCCCTCACCATTCAGAACAGCAACATTATCACTGTCATCATTGTCATGGTCATTGTCATCCTGTCATCATATCAGCGATCATTTGTCAAGTACTTTCTTTGTGCCAAGCAACTGCACTAAACAGCCTTTATTAATAATAAAAAAGAATAATACTAATAGCAGTTAACAGTTATTGGATTCCTATACTGTGTCAGGCACTGTCCTAACCATCTTAACCAGGATCACGCTAATCATTCCTCACCAAATTGCTGGGAGATAGATCCTATTCTTAACCCTGTTTTGGAGAAGAGAAGACTGAATTTTCGATGGGCTAACTTACCCCATGACCTCACAGCTAGTGTGAGCAGCAGAGCTCAGGTGTGGTCTCTGTCTAACTCCCAGGGCTGGAGTTCCCATCCCTCCCTGTTTTCCAGTTTGGAAACACTGTCTGCCACTGGCTTCTGATCATTGGAGAGCTCTCTCGGACCCATCTGCTAATTGGGATAGGGGCTGGAGTGACAGGCCACCATGGGTGTGAGCAGATGCCCTCCTACATGAACTGACAACCCAGTCCCTTTCCATCTGGCAGCCAATGCCACGAGAATGAGAAACCTGCCCAGAGAGGGCCTCCCGGCCAAACAATTTGTATAGCAGAACTTTGGGAAAATACATAACTGAGACCTGTACAGGTGGAAGCCAGGTAAACAAGAAGACTCTTCTCTTCGTATTTTCTTCTTCCTCATTCTATGAGGTTGGATTTTATAGAGTGTATATTCTCTCTTCATTGCGCTTCTGGGACACCCTGCCCACTGACATCTCTTACTGATGCCTCTTCCTTCCTCCTCACCCCAGCTAACCCCTGAGTCCCTTACCTCCCGTCTGCCTTCAGTGCCATTTGCTCATCTTATTTCATCCCTCTTTCGAAAATGCCTGCCCCTCTCTGCTCCAAATCTCTTCACTTTTCCCTTTCATTTCAGCTCAAACCACATTAAGGTTGTAAAGCATTTTGGAAACTGGTGAGTATGGCAGGAAGGTAAATAGAGTTGTATAGTATTTCGCTGTCATTGAGCTTGGAGTCTTTGAAAACCAACGGCAGTTCACAGCCCTGGCATACCTTTGTCTCTGCAGGGCTATTAACCAGCCCTAGATGAGGGCTATGGCCACGACCCAAAAATATAGACTTCTCAGATGATGCGAAGTCACTCCAGGTAGAGTAGTATTAGCTAGAGCAGCACTTCCCAGATTGGCTTCCACAGTACCCAGAGTGTGAGGGATTGATAGGTACCACGAGAGAGAAAGGTTTCCGAGTACAAATGAGTTTAACAAATGCTGGGTTAGATAAGCTCAACTTTACTACAGGGTTTCACAGAGCCCTTAACATACTAATGAGAATCATGAATCTCCAAGATGACATTTAGAGCCTCGCCACGCAAAGTGTCGTCTGAGGACTGGCAGCATATGCATCACCTGGGAGCTTGCTGGGAATGCAACATCTCAGGCCTCCACCCCAGACTTTCCAAGTCAGAATCGGCATTGTAACAATATCCTCAGTCGATTTGTATGCACATTAAATTTTGAGAAGCACTGATTTAGAGAACCAGGCATTTCTCACACTTTTTTGTCCATGAAACGCATTTATGGAGCCTCTTCTGGGATTGGTGTTCCTTGCAACATACTTTGGGGGAAGTGCCAAGGGTAGAAAGCCCTTCATAGGAATTTCTCATTGTCTAGAGACTCCATAGAAAGACATTAGCCAGAGCAACAGTTAGAAATTGGGGGACTGATTCATTATACATGACCCAAAGCCTCACTTTACAGAAGTTTCCAGTCTTGTGTTACCAGAAAGTCTTCTTATACCTCTACGACCCCAATTAACTCATTTCCTGGGGCATGGTTAAGCATCACCACGGCTGTGCTGCTTTGTCTATTCTCTGGGCCATACCAACCTGTTCGTTTCTGAAATCCAGCAGCTTCTCCAGAGTGCTAGAGCTCAGGATCAGAGCCTCCAAAGAATGTGCCTGGTCCCCTGCTGTAAAACATTAGAAAGGCAATTTTATAGGGCAACTTTTCAGTCCAGTGTGTTCTGTTCAGTTAAGCTGTTGTTGTTTTTCTTTAGGGCCTTTAACCTATTGTGCCAAACATCGAAATAACACTAGCTATTTTGTATTCAGATCTTGTGACTCATTTGAGGGCATTGTTAATATTTTATAAGAAAATTCTCATTTTTTTCCACTCACATTTGTGATTTTCAGGTGTGTTGCTGCCTTGCATTCATAAACATGCTTTTTATTAAGTCTCAGGGACCCATTTTTTTTCTCCTCTGAGAAACACATCTCCAATTTTATGATCCAAGTTAAACGGAAAATAGGCTTTGATATGTGAAATTGTGATTTGTGAGAACCTTGTCCAGGTTGCAACCGTTCCGTACAGTAAGGGGCCGACATGCCCAAGCTCTGGTTAGGTCACGGCAAAGCCCTCAGCAAGGTTTCCTGGATGTCATCACCAAGCACTCTCTCAGTGGCCACTCTCTCTGGCTGGCCAGGAATGTTAGCTCAGAGTACAGGAAGAGGAGGTAACAGGAGCAGCGGGATGATACTTAGAGATGTGTGAAAGCAAAAAAGACATATGCCATTAGGCCCTTTGGGCTGCAAGGCCTGCCAACTCCAGAGGTTGCCCACTCTGGGTTTAGAACCATGATTCTGATCTCTCCCACTCTCCCATGTGAGCAGAAGCAACAGAGTAAAGAGGGAAGAGACTACGGAAACACCTCCTCACGCTGGATCAGAAGATCCAAGGCTTCCTTTGAATTTCCCACCTGCTCAATGATGCTGACAGTGCCAATTGATGCCAGTAGTTCCTATGCTTTCTAAGTATCAATACCCATTTGTAATGTTAAAAATTAAAGACACTCCCGACAGTAATGATTCTACTTGCATTTTTTTCTCTCTTTGCTAACAACCCACAATTGGTGTATTTGAGAATTTTCCTTGCAAGAAATCCACAGGCCTTTCGGGGGTCCCAAGGCACACAGACTGTCTCTATAGCTTATACCTGGGTGTGAATGAATAATAGCAGCTACCATTTCTTGAGCACAGGCCTCGACATTTTACATGCATTTATTTCATTTAATGCTCCGAATACCTTATTATCTCCATTTTAAAAAGAAGGAAATTGTGGCTCAGAGAAGTACATGACTTACCCAGAGCAAGTCCCACAGGTGGAACCAGGGGGCAAGCCCAGATCTTTGGGACCCCCAAGTTGTACTCTTTATTTCTCAGGCTGGGGGACTGGAGAGGCCCCAAATGCTGGGGGAGAGGGGAGCAAATGGGCTCCCGAGGAGGAAACAAGAAAGGACTAGGGAGTTGAAGAGTAACGGACAGAAACGTTTGCCTCATAATTTTGCCCCGAGCTAGTCCTGCAAACCAACCGAGGTTAAGGTGGCCCTCATAGGCCACGTGGAGAGCTAATGACAGAGCCCATTTCTGAATCCACCTCTCTACATACAACATTCTCGTAGACAGACTGTTCCAACAGCTCGCCTCCTTCGCAGTCCTTGGCCACCCCAGGCACACTCCATCCCCAGGCCTGCACCTGTGCGGTTCCTTGTGTCAGGCAGGCTCTGCCCCCAGACAGCTACAGGGCTCACTCCTTCCCTTCAGGACTCTGCTCAGTTGTCACCTTCTCACAGAGGCCTTCCCTGACCACCCTATGTAAAACGGCAACCACTCATCCCTGATTCCTTGCTTCATTTTTCCTCTAAAGCACTTTCTCACTCTCTAAAATATCATGTAATTTTACCTATTTATTTGTATATTGCCACTAGGAGGCAAGCTCCACGAAGACAGGGATTTTTTTAGCTATGTTGTTCACTGCAGTGTCCCCCGTGTCTAGAACAGTGTCTGGCAGATCGTAGGAGCTCAATAAATGTTTGCTTAATGAATGTACAGATAGCTTTAAACATGGCTCCCCACTGTATCATAGCTACAGAGACACGTAGGTCCTTTGAGATAAAACAGAAGATGAGCAGAAAAAAGAATGTGTGCCTTCATGGGTGAGAGGACCTGGGGTGGGAATACCCACGGTTCTCAATCTGGCTAAAGCCAACGACCCATATTCTGGACCCTTCTTACAGCTATTTTACTCTTAGTATCCATTGATTGAGAAACACATAATGACCACAAAGTAATCTAAATATGTGATATTTTTAAAGTAATTTTGTTAATCATTATGACATCTGCCTCACATTTGGAAAATAGTGGTACATACACGTGTGAGATGTTTTAGGATGGTGCTTAAATGCTTAATCTCTGGCATCTGTCAGCTAGCATTTAATTTGCAGCACTGCCAAGTATTACCTGTGTGATCTTGAGCAAGTTGCTTAAATCTTTGCCTCAGTGTCCTTGTCTGCAAAATGGGGCTAATGAGAGTACCAAGCTCACAGGGTTGTTATGAAGATGCAACGAGATATTGCATGTCAAGCTCATGTAAAGTGTTTGGCATGTAGTATAATGCTCCCCAAATGGGAACTGTTATTATTATTATTATTATTATCATCATCACCATCATCATAGTATGGTTACTGATTGACATATCCACAGGTAATGCTTCAAAATGTATGGATGTGCATCCCTCACAGTTCTGGGGGCCAGTGTGGTGGACACTAAGTGTTGTTGGCAGTCAAAGAAGAGGGGTTGGTAGCTGGGTGAATAGGGACATGGACATGGTGAGAAGGGGAAGGTAGACAAGAGGGAGAGTGGCATCATCTTGGATTGGTGGCTTGATGTGTGCATTCAGAGAGGAAGCCAACAGTTACACAGGTGACCTTCCAACACTTCTGAAATCCTGACCTAACCAAAGGTTACTGAGGAAGACAGGTAAAGATATATTACTGAAAGGCCCTGGTATATGTTTCAAGTGTTTTATCACCTGCAAGTATTAACTCTTCTAGAGTGGTGAGGCTGCTCTGATCATCACCTTGCCTGGCCTTGCATTCCAGAGAATTTTGAGCCCCATTAGGGGCAGGTTGGATCTGGGTGACCTGGACAGTTTCTCTGCAGTATTTCCGTCCTCACCCCTGCCCCCAAGTCGGGGCTCCAGAAAGCTGTTTCTAAACCAATCTGTGGGGTGGCAGCACCATGAGCAACCAGCTGAGGTCCTGGGGAGAGCTGAGCTGGGGGCAGCAGTGGGTAGCCAGTGGGCCAAGAATACTGTGCTCTGTGACATTTCATTACTGTGCCCTGCAGAGCGTGAAGCACAGGGCAGATTAGCCCGGGGGTTCAGTGACTCCTGGTGGTTCAAGAGCTCAAACAAGAAGGAGGTCAAGGATGGAGCTCTGTGGGGTGCGGGTGGAGTAGTGGCCACCTTCTGAGGCTAAACATTATCAGACAGGAACCAGTCCACCCATGGAGAGAACACACACGCTGTGCCCATAGGCTGATTGATTTGATGAGGGAGTTGAGTACGTTCTGTGATTTTTTGCTCAAAATGGGAAATAGAGCCAATTAAACTTCACCTTCCCAGGGAAGAAACAGGGAACCCCAGCTTTCGGTTTTATTTTAAGAAGCTGATCTTTCTGGAAAGATAAAAAACTCCAATGGCACTTGGCAACAGGCCGCAAAGAGGCTTCTTTCTGACCTTCAGGTGAAAAGCTCAAACTCTTGTGCAAGTCAGGAATTTTTGTCCTCAAACCGAGGATCTTAAAAAGAGAGCTCTGTCAGTGGTGTGCAAATTGACTGGAGCCCCCTCCCCATTTCTCCTGGAACCCTTGAGTCCATTCTCATCATGGTGCAAGGAGCCCATTTGTAACTGTCCAGTCCCTTCCCCAGCCTGATGGGGAGCTCTGCTCTGGGGCCTCATTTGCATAGACAAATGCAGACTGGCATCTGTCAGCCTAGCACCTCAAGCCAAGGAGTTGGAGCAGCGACAGGCAACCTTCTGGGCAAATACCCTGGATATTGGATTCAAAAATGACAGTGTCAAATTGGGGCTAATTTGCATAGGCTTATCAGGTTAATTACTACAATGTCTCCAGGAACTTGAAAATCCTTGAATTCTTATGCAACCAGAATGCTCAAAGTCTGTTGCTATGAAACAAACTTGGAGTGTAAATTACCATGAATATCATTAATCTGTTCACTAGGAGGTTAATTTGCAATTTGTTGGCAAATCACACGTGGGTCTTATAGCAAGAGTGTGGGTGGTGTTTTTGTGCTAACGTGTGGCCCCGCCTGTGTCTCTGGATGTATGTGTGTGCGCGCGTGTGCATGCACGCGTGCCTTGGGATTGGCACTCTGGGAGCTCACATTTTGGGTTTTCTCACTGCTCCTCGGCTGTCACCTGGCTCTTCTGGCATATCTTTGGTTCTAGGGCATGTGTTCTCAGTGTTGGAGGGCTGCTGTGCGGAGCAGTCCTCAGCCCAGTGCCAGCTTACGAGACATCATCTCCTCCTGAGACAGAATTTCAAAGGTGTCCGTTAATGCTTTAAAATCATCTGGCTTTTCTGAAAGATTCTCTTTCCCGTTAATGGCTCTCAAGTTGTTTTTCGGCATGCAGACAGGTTGCTCCTGGTAAAAGAACTCAGATCATCCAGAGGAAATGGGGCAGGGCAGTTGCAGTGGGGTAGGAGATGGTGACCAGGATCACACTGAGCAGGGCTGGGAGGGGGGTTTCCATGGCTGCCCTGGGTTATTGTTAATGGAGGGTGACAGGGTTGATGATACAAATCTCACTGCAGCTGTATTACTGTTGGAACCCTCCTCACACAGAAGTGGCTCCCCAGCTAGCCTCCCAGGGCTCAAAATCCCCTTTGGATGGGGGCATCGGAGATTCAGATATCTCATCTGGGAAGGAAGACCTAGTGGGAGAGCAGGGCCTGACATGTTTTATGGGGACATAAAACATCTCAGTTTTGATGCTCACGAGGGATGCCCCAGGAAGTGCTCAGTGCTTTGGGGACACCCTGAACAGCCTAGGGGATGGAAGCTCATGGGTCCATCATAGTGAGGGGCTGTTCAAAGGAGCAGGGCCATGCTGAAAGTTGGGGAAGGCTCCAAAAAATGGTCACATCCATCTACCTTACAGGTGAGCCTTAAAATAGGCCTGGGAGGGGCACAGAGAGTTTGTGATGCTGGTTTGAAGAATTTAGGGAGCCACACAGAAGCAGACTTAGAAGGTCTGCTGGGAGCCAGGGAGCCCCCCGAAAATGTGGCTTGAACCTTTCTTTCTTTTTTTTTCTTTTTTTAAATTTTTTTTGAAATTAAGTGATTTATTTCACCAACTATTTCAAACATAATTTCAACATGTGGCATTAGTCAGTTTTCTTTTTTTGTCTTCTTTTTTTTAACATCTTTATTGGAGTATAATTGCTTTACAATGGTGTGTTAGGTTCTGCTTTATAACGAAGTGTATCAGTTATACATATACACATGTTCCCATATCTCTTCCTTCCTGTGTCTCCCTCCCTCCCACCCTCCCTATCCCAGCCCTCTAGGCGTTCACAAACCACCTAGCTGATCTCCCTGTGCTACACGGCTGCTTCCCACTAGCTATCCACTTTACACTTGGTAGTGTATATATGTCCATGCCACACTCTTACCTCGTCACAGCCTACCCCTCCCCCTCCCCATATCCTTAAGTCCATTCTCTAGTAGGTCTGTGTCTTTATTCCCGTCTTACCCCTAGGTTCTTCATGACCTTTTTTTTTCTTCTTCTTAGATTCCATATATATGTGTTAGCATACAGTATTTGTTTTTCTCTTTCTGACTTACTTCGCTCTGTATGACAGACTCTAGGTCCATCCACCTCACCACAGATAACTGAATTTCGTTTCTTTTTATGGCTGAGTAATATTCCATTGTATATATGTGCCACATCTTCTTTATCCATTCATCTGTTGCTGGACACTTAGGGTTATAAAAACAAAAATAAACAAATGGGACCTAATGAAACTTCAAAGCTTTTGCACAGCGAAGGAAACCATAAACAAGACCAAAAGACAACCCTTAGAATGGGAGAAAATATTTGCAAAAGAAGCAACTGACAGAGGATTAATCTCCAAAATTTACAAGCAGCTCATGCAGCTCAATAACAAAAGAACAAACAACCCGATCCAAAAATGGGCAGAAGACCTAAAGAGACGGTTCTCGAAAGAAGATACACATATTGCCAACAAACACATGAAAGAATGCTCAACATCACTAATCATTAGAGAAATGCAAATCAAAACTACAATGAGATATCATCTCACACTGGTCAGAATGGCCATCATCAAAAAATCTAGAAACAATAAATGCTGGAGAGGATGTGGAGAAAAGGGAACCCTCTTGCACTGCTGGTGGGAATGTGAATTGGTACAGCCACTATGGAGAACAGTATGGAGGTTCCTTAAAAAACTACAAATAGAACTACCGTATGACCCAGCAATCCCACTACTGGGCATATACCCTGAGAAAACCATAATTCAAAAAGAGTCATGTACCAAAATGTTCATTGCAGCTCTACTTACAATAGCCAGCACATGGCTTGAACCTTTCTTTTCCCCACATCCCCCTTCTCCCAGTTCATTCAACCAGCATTTACTGAGCACCTATACTTGTTCTGGGCACTGGGGATCCAGTGGACAAGTCATGCCCTGCCCTGCCCTCAATGAGCTCATATTCTAATGAAGGGTAGACTTTTATAGTAACTCCACCTGGGGAGGCAGATGAGGCTCAGAGAGGGTTTCCCAGAGAAAGTGATTTGAGCTGAGTCCAGAAGGATGTGTAGGAGATTGCCAGGTAGACAAGATGGTGGAGGGCATTCTGGTGTGCAAGGCAAGGCTGCCTTCTCCCTAGAGTAGGAAATATCATCTCACTTAGTAAAATGTCACCCAGAACCTCCATGATTGGCGCTAGAAAGAGATGGTTTCAGCAGGAAGAAGCATCTGTGAGATTCACCTTCCCCTGTAACACTGACGCATCCCAGGGCTCTTTTAATACTCTACAGTAATGTTTAGATCAGGCTGAAAGTTTCATATGTCAAAGGCTAGGAGATGACAAGATTCTGGGAAACCAACATGGAGAATAATAATAATGAAAATAGCTAACGTTTGTTGAGCACTTCCTTTGAGCCAGGCACGATTCTAAATGTATATGTACACATATACTCATTTTAATCCTCCTAATATGCCCATGAAGCAGACATGGTACTATTATTATCATTACGCCCATTTCACAGATAAAGGCCAGGAAGCTAGACTAGACAGTCGGCCCTAGAAGATATGGCTCAGTCATCTTTCACTGTTGGGGTCCCCTGGGGACCCATTCCTCCCTCCTAACTCCCAGCCCACTTCCATGGACCAGAGACCAACTATAGTCCCAACCACCAACAAGTGCCCTCCCAAACTGGGGTGCCCAGCCTTCTCTCTCCCCACATTAAAGAGGCAGTGCACAGGCGTGGAGGAATCCTAGGCACAGATGCCTACAGGGCCAGACCTAAAGGAGTAAATGTATTCACTAGGGCAAGATCAGATGTATGCCCAAGAAATGTTTCATTCTCCTCATTATTATTCTTTTAATAAAAACAGGAAATCCAAAAAAGAGGGGATATATATATACATATAGCTGATTCACTTTGCTGTACACCTGAAACTAACACAACATTGTAAATCAACTATACTCCAATAAAATTTTTTAAAAAAATAAAGTGGAAAAATAATAAAAAATAAAACCAGGAACACAGCACTACAAGAACAATATTAAATGGCAGCTGACACTTGGCCCCATGATTAGAGGACAGAAGGAATGATGGGGACTGGGGGAACTGGGAGAGCGCATCCCTCATCCAGAAGGGGTTTTGCTGCTTAGCGCCAGCTGATCCTGGTTGGGTGGGACTTTAAGGCCCAGGGTTGCCAGGTAGGATTTCTGAAGAGAAGTCAGAAATCCTGATTCTTGTATGAAATCTGAGGATTTATAAATCTTAGCAGTAAATTGTAAAATTTTTGAAAACACTGAGCTGGCCAAACAAAACATACTTGCTTACTAGCTGGGTGACCTTTGGGCAAGTAGTGTAACTTCTTGAGCCTCAATTTCCTAATATGTAAAAGAAGGATGAGTCAGGATTAAATGAGGAAAGGTAAGTGAAATGCCTATTACATACTAAGTGATTAATCCACGATAGCTATCCGGATGGATTATTATTCCTAGGAGTTCCAGTCTCGTAAGAGGCTGGAGCACCTCTTTCTAGGTGATTGGCATGAAAGTCTCTAACCTTCACCTCAAGAGAGACCCCCATGCCTTACTCAGGGGAATTCAGCTTCACCCTTGTAGGCAGAAGATACTAATGATGTGCTTACCCAGCAACTAGCCAACATGTATATATGGAGAGGGAGGTGCATTTCTTTCTTAATGTCCCTTCACACAGCAAAATCAGGGCTGACTGATTTACAAAGCCAGTCCAGGGCTGGGGAGGGGCGGTGAAGGCCTGCAGAATGATTTCCTTCAGGCAGAAAGGAGTAAACCTAGGCAGGGAAGCTAGGCCATAGTTCCCATCCCAGTCTCCCTTCAGTTCTTACTGGGGACACCCAAGGCTATTAAGAAAGCTCTTGACTCCTAAAACTTTTACACCCTCATCTCTAATTTTCACACCTTCCTTTCAAGCAGTGGCTCTCACTCCTTGCAGCGCATTAGAATCACCTGGGCAGCTTTAAAAAAATACTGATGCAGGGGCTTGACCCTCAGAGGTCCTTTGAGCCCTCACAAGTTCATAAGTAAAATTGCATATGGGCTTGTGTGCATATGTGACCTTTGTGGGGTCTTGGTTGGGGCCTCAGAGAACAGTGTGGAAGATGAATGACATAAGCATGCAGGGTCCTATGGAAAAGAGCTGTGGTTCTAGGCCTGCTCGGCCATCACACTGTATCTCCAAGCAGACAGGGCTTCTCAGCTCTCCTGAGCCCCGGTTTCCTCATCGTTGCCAGCCGCAGGGATCAGTAATCACACCCGCTGTGTTTCCTCAGGTGGTTGTGAAGATGTACTGAGCTACTAAAGCCTGTACCAGAAAGGGCTTTGAAAAAGCCCAACCCCTTCTCCACAGGGAAGGGCCTCTTACTACAAGATTAAGGCAGGTGTGGTGGGGAGGTAACAGAGGCAGCCGGAGCAGCACTAAGCACGACACATCGAGAAAAGGCCACTTAGGTTAACAAAGCAGCTCACAAATGAGAGCAAATTAACACCGGGGCCCTGCGAGAACAGAACATTCGCACCACAGGGGCAAAGCACCCATTGGAGCAGCCAGGCCTTAGCAGGGAGAAGGAAGTGGAAGAGCAGAGGGCGGGGAAACAGGCCAAGTGAGGGGGTTTTTTTCAATGCTGAGGAAGGAGGCTGGCTCTGGCTAAGAGCAGAAGGGAAGTGGTCAGCTACTAAGGAGGGAAAGAAAATGGTGGCAGGCACCCCAGGTAGGCCTGGGGAGCAGATAAGAGCTCCTGACAGGCCTTGGTGAGGTGGCAGGGGCAGGGGGGAGGCCAGGGAGGGGTACAGAATCAATGCCCCGTTCAGGTAATAGTCGAAAGGAGTGTCCCTCCAACTTCAACACGTTTTGGTTTCATCCTCTGGCAAGTGCATCCAGACCACAGGACAGAGAGTCACCAGGGCAGCTGCTACTAACTGCAGAGCCAGTCACCCCCGCCACCCCTGCTCCCTTCTTTTTCTACCTTCTGTGAAACAACCAGGGCCCACCTGCCTCAGAGGCAGGAAGTGGGGCATACCTCAATCCAGAAAGCCCTTGACACATCTTCACAGAGAAATGGCCTGGAAGGGGTGTTAGACTAGAGTGGAATCCTAGAGTGGGGTGATAATAAAAATATTAATTATATCGCCTAGACGACTGACCAGGCAGAATGATCAGCTCCTACTGGGCCAGGCATTAACCCTTTAGTTGCTGGATCTGAAGGAGGTGGGGACAGTTGGAGGGCATTCAGGGCTGTGAAAGGGAAAGTACAGGGCCATACATCTAATTAGCGCCAGAGCTGGGGTGAGCAGCAAGATGTCCCCGCTCCCAGCCTGGTGTGTTTTCTATGGCTTCCTTTGCTATTATTCCAAGTCTTCATTATAGTTGAGGGAAAATGCCAGAATATCCTCAGGGCCAGCCTTACACATAGGTAAACACGAGGTGATCAAATATGTCTCCTCAATTGCCTGTCACTGTGCCTGAAATTTCACCATGGCTGATTCATTCCTTTGGATCTTGAAGCTTTCTGGTCTTTCAGGGGGATATAGATGGGGGATTTATTGACAATCACCGAGGAAGGGCTTTGCAAAGTGGACTCAGGTTATATAGCTGGGGGGAGAGCAGCGGCAGCTGGCCCAGGGAGGAAGATGCAGGCTGACACTCTGAATCCAGGGCCCAGGCCACTCTGAGGGGGCAAGGAAGGAGTACTTGATACACCCACACCCAAAGCTTCGTCACACCCTGGCTTGGGCACTCAGGAAGCGTTTCCCCAGGAGACTGTATTGTGACCCAGTAGGCCTGAATCACTACTGTGTGGCCCACGCTGGGGAGGAGGGTGGGAGAGTGAAGAAGGATAATATCAGGCCGTCTGGTGTGGCCACAGGGGCACTTTATTAAGAGAAGAAGCCTGGGTGAGATGGATGTGACAATGGAATCTATGAGGACATTGAGAGGCGCCTTGAGACTGCCAAGGGACACTGGGTTTGGAGTCTGCACCTCCCCCCAGGGGCCTACTGACTGGAGGTGCCCTGGCCCAAGTCCGGGCTCCTTTCTGTCTCTACCTCTGACTTCCATCCTGGTTTGGCTCCAGAGCTGTGTAGTGCAGCTCTGGACTCGCCCGGCCATGGTCCCCAGAGCCCTCCCTTTTCTGCATCGGTTCTCTATTTTTATATGGAAGGGGCTTCATGTTGACAGTCTGGTGGGAAGGGGGAGAGGGAAGAAGGAAGGAGGCTAGCAGATTTGTCTGGAAGCTTTTTGCCTGGTAAGACCCTGTATTTCCTTAGACAGTGTGTTTACTTGGGGTAGCCGGGGGTAGGGGAGAGTACTTCTTGGAAATTTGGGAATTTGCCTTGGAGCTGTGTGTTGCATAACAAGTGTAGTAGTATAATTTAGACTATAGGTCTATTTGAGGTTGCTTGCAGGGCTGAACTGAGCACACTGAAGACCCTCCCAGAGGCTCCCCCAGTTCTGTTGCAGATCTCAGTCAGCTGGGCTGAACCCAGAACCCCTAGCTTCCAAAAGAACAGAGAGAGCATCCACCCTCAAGGCCACCACTGCTGTCTGACATGAGCCCTGTGCTTCCTGAAAGGGTGTCTCTGGGGGCCTCAAATGGTTTCTATCTAGACACATCCGGCGGGCTCGATTTGGGAGCAGGATGCTGCTGTTAACAGGAATTAGAGACCCAGAGGCAAAACTGCCCCCCTGGCTCCGCTCAAGTCCCCCAGACAATCTCCCTGGCTTAAGACCAGGTCATCACTAACCCTGGTGTCATGGGCACTGCTGACGGAAGACGATGTTTCACAGAGCAGAGACTTCTGCCTGAGTGCAGAATCAGTGACTTGGGGAAGATGGAATTCAGTGCAATCCATTTGGGGAAGTCAGCCAGGATTTCTCTTAAGCTTTACTTCCCAGCAGCCCCCTCCCACCTTGGAGACAGACTAATCCCTGACATTTGTCTAGTGGCTTTATACTTTTCAAAGCTCCTTCACATCCATCGTCTCCATTGAGTCTCAAAACACCCTGTGAAATAGGATGGGAAGGTGTTGTTATCCCTGTTTGACCAACAAGAAAACTGAGGTCCCAAAAGGATACGTGACTCACTCAGGGTCACACAGCTATTTAGTCAAAGAACTAGGACTTAGAATGTGTTTCCTAACTGCCAGCCCTGTGTGCCTTCCACCTCCCATGTAGACTCCCCCATAGAACTGTGGAGGTGCCCAGCACCTACCATGGTACCTGACACACAGTAGATGCTAATAAACATTTGCCAAATGAGTGACTGAGTGGATAAGCAGGGGCAAGGCAGGGAGGAATACAAGTTCTAAAACTGCTTTCTTTTTTATGATCAAAATACAAGGGCAGAAATTCGGTGTTACTTCATCATGTTTACCAGGAAGGAAGAAGTAAGAGATCTTTCCCATTTCACAGATCTCACTGCCATGGCAGGGAGATTAGGGTAGCTCCCAGAGAGAAGCCATGGGGCTCAGTCTCCCAACAAGGCTGCCTTCCACTCATCCTTTAAAGAGGAGTGGGTGGTATGATCCCCGCCAGCGGTTCCCCAAGGTTCTGCGGTGGGTGTCTGAGGACACTGGTTACTTGCTCCTTTAGGGCCTCTGCACCCGCCACCTTTGACCCTTCTAGCATAACCCACACCTCACAGGCTCACTGCCTGTCTCCTGGATCACACCTGGCCCGAGACTACCTCCTAGACCTTCTTCTGTCTTCCACAAGGCCTGGCACGTAGTAGGTGAATAGTCTGAGGTAAAAAGGGATGACCGCTCCCTGGCACCAGGCACTGCAGACAGGATCCTACCTCCCAGGGCCCCTACCCCACCTCCACCAGCAAACTGGCCTGGAGTTGCCACCTGTCCCTAGTTCTGGCAGGAAAATGGGGAAACAGGAGGTGGAGACCCGGGTATTCAAATAATTGCTTTGCAGTAGCACAAAGTGGCTTTTGAGGCAGGCAGCGGCGAATTTGCGACCCTTCGGGTTTCTGATCTCTCGCCCCCCCACTCATTACCAGCCCCTGCATTTGGGTCTATTTCCTTTGCTCCCCTGAGCCTCGGTTTATTTTCTGTACAATGGGGAGGGTGCTGAGGTGAGAAAATGGATGGAAAGCACAGTGCCCGGCCCTTAGTAAGTGCTCACCCAGCGGCAGCTGGATTATCCGCACGTCACTGTACTTGGAGCCCCCACTCGCCGGCTCCCCTGCGGGGGCCTGTCCAGGATGAAGGCTGAGCGGGGAGCTCCTCCGCGGCGGATTGCGGGCGGGGGGCGGGCGAGAGGCAGCAGACGTTGTGTTTACCAGCTGCCTCGCTAGTTCGCCACCTCAGCTCAGCCGCGGCTCTGGGGCCGAGCCAGTCGCCTCCTTCTTTAAGATTCTGGTCACAGCAGGGGCTGGGTTTCTAAGGCAGGCGTGATCTCTCTCTTCCTACAGACGCCGCTGCCGCTACCGTAGGCACTGGGCACAGTCCGGGGCAGCGCGAGGGGGAGACGGCCAGAGGGTGGCCAGAGGGTTCCCCGGGCAGGGCAGCCGCCCAGCCCTGGCCCGCAGGGGGCCTCGACAGTAAGTACCGCGCTCCGCGCAGCCGGGTTTGGGATCGCCTGGGAAAGGACCAGAAAGCGGGGCGCCCAGCTGATGAGGCCGGGGTGTGGGGGGTTGAGGGGGTCGGCAGCCGGGTGCTGGGGTACTCGCCCGCCCCACACAGCGACTCCGGGCGGCACTGGCATGGGTCCCTGGTCCTGGGCGCGCGCCCGCTGGGCTCCTGCAGTCGATGGACCGTGGACAGAGTTGGCGCGTCCGGAGACGACATCCCTCCTCCCCACCATCCGCCAGGCCCCCACCGCCAGTCCCCAAGGAGCCGTTTGGGTTGACAGGCCACCCGCGTGCCCCTTCGCGGCGCCACCCGCGAGGAGATTGGAAGACAAGATGCGCGGGGCCGAGGGTTTGGACGCCCGTGGAAAAGTGGCAGCGTGAGCGGGAAGTTTTCCTCTGGAAGTGGCGGTGGCCAGGGGGGAGGAGAGCTAGAAGCCGCGAGGCACAAGCCGGCGGGGGCAGGGGCGACCCCTGGGGGACTCGAGCCCCGCCCTCCCCGCAGCAGCCCTGTCCCGAAGCTCCGCCCCCCCGCGGGAGCCCGACGTCAGAAGTGCGGGGGCTTCTAGGCGCAGCTTCCCCAGGGCCGGCGCACCCTGGCTGGCCTGCCCTCGCGTGGCCTCAGCGTTCACGAAGCATCTCGTCGGTGAGAAACAAGACCGCCCGCCCGACAAGGTGATGCATTACTTGTAGAAAGCTTGGCAGGTGGGAATATGCAGGCCCGTACCTGTCACTTTCTTTTCCTGAGCTGTGTAAAATTCTAGGGTGGGGGGACGGTGGTGTCTGAGATCACAAAGGTGAGTTTATCCGAAGTCACAGAGTCCCATTCTCAGAGAAGACCGTCTCCCTTATGCTTCCCACCCCCGTCCCCCAGATTCTCATCTGTACCAAGAGTCCTGATGATCATAATAGCTACTGTTAACTATGTGCCAAGCATCGTGCTGACCTCTTTAGGTAGTAATGAGAATTCGTGAACAGTCAGAACTGTAGCGGGCCTTCACTCGGTGCTTTCTGTGTACCGGGCACAGTTGTTGTAAGTGCTTTACGTGTGTTGAATCTTCACAACAACTCTGTGAGGTAGAACCTGATATTTTCCCCATTTTACAGATGAGGAGATTGAGGTGGTGGAAATTGAGGGGTGGACAAGCCCAAGGTCCCACAGCTGGTGAGAAGCAGAGCTGGGCTTCCCTCCCACCGTGTTCCATGCCCCCACTTCTTACTTCTGCACCCCGACTGTTAACCACTAGAAATAGGGTGAGAATTTGACTTTAATGAAGGAATAACACAGGCTTTGTTTTCCTCACAGCACAGCTTATTTATTCTGTAGATCTGAAGTCAGGGCCCAAGGTCCAAAGAGATTTGAACCAATTTTCAAATCATCCTCATTACATTCTGTGGAGAGAGGCAAACCAAGTGAACTGTAACAGGACAGCAGATCCTATTAGTATCTAAACAGAACAATGATAATCGTGATTGCTAATAGCCACTAGTGAGTCAACACTTGCTTTGTACATTTAATCTTCATGTAGGTACTTTGAAATAGGTACTATCATGAACCCCATTTTATAGATGAGGGAACTGAGGCTCAAGAGGTTAAGTAACTTGCCACAGAGTTCGGATTCCAGCCCAGATCCTCTGCCTCCAAAGTCCAGATGAGATCTGACCTTTGGCAGATTTGTGCCAACTCCTTGAGCCATCTCCTCCTCCGCCAGGTGTCCAGAGCCCTGCACTGTTCCCTCCATTCCCCAGCCCCCTGTTTGCACTGAAGAAAGGATTGTACAGGTTGGTGGAGAAAGGGCTTCCTAAAGAACATGGAGTGTTCTGCATGGATTTGGGTTTTGTCGTTGCACTAAGTGCTGTGCCTGTAACATCAATACGTTGTTCTGCTTTATAAGTTTTATTAATCGGACAAGTGTCTGGTCTGCTGCCTTGGAGCTGTTAATCCAACATTATGGCTCTATCTGAGTACCACTGTTAGGAATTATTTTCTAAAAAGTTTTTAGAACCTTATTTGCAGTGCTGAGCAAAACCATCTTCCCACCTCCTGTGGAGGGAGAGGGGGCTTCTCTTTCGGCCAGGACTTCAGTAGCAGAGACTGCAGAAGACACTTGTGTAGAAGTATTGCTATTCCTATTGATTTTTGTCCCTCCTTCCCCCAGGATGGCCCCTGTGAACTGAACAGAATGTGGCCAGGTTCCGAGGGGCTCTTCCTGAGGCACGTCTGGCCCTGCAGTGGGGATGTTTGTAATTTCCCACCATTAGCCCTGACCCATTCACAGAGCTGGTTTCCACAGACCCTCTTCGGTGTGGACATAACAGCGTGTGAGCTTCGTGGCTTTGGTCTCCATTACTATGGCTGAACTTCAGTGCATCTGCTAGCGGTCCACCCCTCCTGCCCACTCCCATGAGGTGGGAGTCTTCCACGTGTAGCTTTTGGGTGGTGCATAGGATGTGTGGCTGGTAATCCAGAGCTGGGCTGTGTCCCTGGTTGTCTCTGTGGCCTCTCCTGAGTTCAGTGCATCATGTCAGAAGGCCGCACGAAAGGGGCCACTGGGTAGCACTAGTCCTCTGCCCTCATTCCTGTGGCTAGAAATTACAGATTCACTTCAGTTTTGCCTGCATTGTTTCAATGACTTCTTTTAATTACAGTGGCTTAAATACCTAGAGGTTTCCCTCTTTACTGAATCTTCTCCTTTCCTGGAATGCCCTTCTCTGCCTTGTCCGTCTGCTGGACTCCTGTTCACCTTCAGCTTGGGGTGGGGCTGGGGTTTGGTGGGAGTCATGGGGAGGGGGGAACGGCCCTCTTCTGTACTCCCATAACATCCTCTGCTGACCCCTGTGGTTCCAGGTGACACATGATTTTTTATGTCTGTTGACATTCCTGCCCCCACCTCAGTCTGCAACCTCCCTGAGGGGAGAGACTGGCCCTAGTTTCTCTTCAGTTCCTGGCACTGTACCTGGCACATAGTAGGTGCTCAGTACATTTTTGTTGTGTATATGAATGAATGCTATCTAAGAGCTGGTGGAGGGAGCCCCTGCTATTATTCCCCTTACAAGAAGGTAGGTGGGAGCAGAGCTGGCATTATTCTGTAACAGAGAGTCCCAGTTCTGTGGATTTTAATCACTGAAGAAATACAAATACACCGTAATGCCAAAACCTGAATGCTTGGGGAAGGGCTTTTCTGGTTAATAGCACGTTCTGGGTAACTGAGGGTTAGGCAAAAAAAAAAATAGGTATTTTTCTTTACCCTTTTTGGGTCTTTCTACAATGTCTAGGTCTGGTTTTCTAGTGAAAACCAGAATTAGTGGATTGAGTCTGGGGTCCATCATTGAATCTGTGTTGCCAAGTAGGTAGCCTGTGGGTTCTTGGGATTCCCTAGGATTCTATCTCCCCCAAACCTGATTGCAGAATATGGCATAATCACCTGACCACCTTCACCCAAAGACAAGCCTACAAGCCCTTTGAGGTTTGCAGTTTTACTGCTACTCGCATCCTCGAAACTGACAGGGGGACCCAACTAATAACATGAAAGAGGTTCAGAGTGTTTGGTGCTAGCTCACGCCCCCTGAGATAGAAAATCAGCACCTGCTCTTGCCCTTCTCTTTTATCCTTAGGTGGAGGGTTCACCAACCTTGCTCCCCCTTTTCTGATACCATAGGATCTTCCCTGTGCTTTAGGAAAGACCTTCTAATTCCTTCCTCCCTCTCAGCAGGAAGATGCCATTAGGCAGAATAAAAGGTGTCTCGTTGCCCTGAGGCTGTACTTGGCATCGCTGGACATCTCCCAACGGGGTGACATGAGTTTACCGGGTCTCTGCTCACATAGCCTCTTTTGTTAAGTTGCTTCTTGGCCTGATTCCTGCCCTGTCCCCCCTCCCCCCATGTACTCGATGGACAGAGCTTGAAGCTGGTGCACGGGGCGGAAGTCGGGCCTTGCTCGGTTTGCTCCCTCACAAGAGGTTTGCCTGGTGCCTGCTGGGCATGGTGCCTGGGCTTCACATACCACCCGCATCATCTCAGGCAAGGAGGGGGCAGATGGGCCCTCTAGGCAAAGCAGCGGGAAGGATGTGCCTTTCTCTGTCCAGCTACAACTAGGCTGGCTTGCCCCGAGCGGGCACTGGGGAGAGGACCTTATGCCCCAGCAGAGCCAGATGTGAGAGAGGGAGCGAGGAGAAGGTTTACTCGCTTGCTGTCTCCCTGTGTCAGCTCCAGCTACTTGCTCCCCCAGTCCACCTCTCCCCAGCACCCCTCTCCCACTTGGGCTGTTCTCTTCATGCCTTCAGCCCCGTCTGTCTCTGGGCCAGTTCTCCATGCCCTCCCTCTCTTCGAGCCCAAAGCTGGCCCCTCCTGTAGTCCCCAGCTGCAGTCTTCCAGAAAGCCTTAGCCTGCTGCTTCTGGAAATCCACAGAGAGTGGATAAGGGCAAAATAAATAACTTCCCAAGTCCCCAGCAACTCTGAGATTCTCCAGCTGTTTGACCAGAGTCAGGGGTTGGAGCCTCCCAGGCTGGTGGCCCAGCCCATCGCTGCCTTGCAGCCTCACGGAGAGGAGGGAGATGGCACAGCCAGCCCACTGAGTAGGCCCTCGTTTGGCTTCAGGAGGCTTTGCCTGGAACCCTGTGCAGCCGGCACCTGCCAAGCAGCCCCCAGAGGGCCGCTGTTTGAGCCCTGGGTCTTTGGCTGCTGGGGGCAACTACTTGTTGGGATGTTCCCAGCAGCTCCTGTCCACACCTGCTCCCCCTATCTGGCCTCCAAACCTTGTTTACAGTTCAGCCCTGAGCAGACTAGAGGCTAGGATCCGAAAAGAGAGAAAGATCTGGGTGGCCAGGGACCCTCTGCCGGCTTAGCGTTCTGTGCCAGAGCTCTGCAGCCCAGCCTGGCCTCGGAGAAATGTGCTCACTGAGGGCAAGAATTCAGGCCTACTGCTCCCTTCCCTGCCAACTCCACTTTTCCCATCATGACCATTCCCTCTCACCTTCTGGAATTCTCTCCCCTTCCCATTTTCTCCTCTTGATCTCATTCTCTTGCGCAAGAAAAATACAGCCTCTGGTGGCTGGGGAATTGGCCCAAGTTGAGACGGTGTCCTGGGTCCTCTTCCTCAGGCCATTTCAGATTTGCCCCTCGCTTGCCACATCCCCAGCGGTGAAATGGGGCGGGTGCCGTCCTGCTGTCCGTGTGGCAGAATAGCAGTGCCCTTCCCCAAAGAGCTTGATCGCCCGGAGTCCTATACCAGAAGGCTCTCATTACCGCGCGGCCCACTGCTGGAGCCTGAGGGCAGAGCTGGGGACAGCTCGAGGGCATTTTGAGAGCAGGCGAGGCACAGGACTGGGCCGCCAAAAAAAGCTAAGGCAAATGAGAGTCGGCGGGTTTCTCTGCCAGGCTTGCCTTCTCCAGGCGTGTCCTTTCTCCTTCACTGTCTCCAAGGCCCTCCTCTTGTCTCATTTCTGCGCTTCTGTCTGGGTTTCTGTGCTTCATCTCGCCTCTCCCCTCCCTCCTGGCTCTGTCTGGCCCCCTCTCCTGCTCAGCCACCTTCCCCTCCTGTCCTCACCTCTCCCCCACTGGCTCGGTCAATCTCTGTCTCTGCCTACTTTAGAAATACTTGGTGTGGTACGTGGAGGGTGGAGGCGGGGTGCCCAGAGCCCCTTGGAGTGACATGACAATTCCTTCAAGCTCCCGTGAGTATTTCGTTGCTCCAGTCCCCCTCACTGCCTCTGCCAGTGACAGGTGCGTGGGGTCTATAATGCAGGCATCTCCTCACTAACTCCGCCACAGCTCAGTGTCAGCAGCTTCAGACCTGGTGACCCACGGTGCCATATGGCATGAGCCTCACATCTGGCACAGCCCTCACATCTGTCACTGGGCTGGCAGCCCCAGCACGGAGGGTTTAGGAGCGTGTCTGGGCCTATTAGACAACACGTCTGAGTCTATTGGATGTGTAGCCCCTGAGGGGGGAGAAGTAGGGAGGGGAGGGGTCGGCTGTCAAGACGGTCCTCTGCAGTATCCTCTCAGAAGCCTCATGGGGTCAGTCTTTTGTGAGGTGACTCCAGTCTCCCAGGTATTTGTGGAAGGACAAATGGCTTTGGTCTCTCTACCTGCTCCCTTGTGACCTGGTAGAACAGGTGACAGGTGCCTCCATTCCAGCCCTCAAGGGAAAAGCAACTGCTTGGACAATGAGAAAACGAATCCAGATGCCAGCAGGTTTTCCAGAAGATCCCTCTCCAGGCTCAGCTAAGGAGAAAGTTGCAGGGCCATGAAGACCTGGAGGGAAAGAAGGAGAAAAGCCCAGGAGGCAGCCCTGGGAAAGTAATCGAATTGTCTACCCAGAGGCTCTCAGGAAGGGAAAAGACTACCCAAAGTCATCCTGCCCACCCCCTGGGCCTCTGGCCATTCTGAAAGAGGAGTTGTTTGCTCTTTAAAGAAACATTCCTTCCCTGGGAAGGAGTAGCCATTAGATTTCCCACCCTGGTACTCCTAAAAGGACTGGAGGCATTCTGGTTCCCACTTCTTCTTAGACTGTAGCCCTCCTGTACTCTTCCTTTTACTCCATTCTCTCCCTATTTTTGTCTTTGGGCAGAGATGTTGAGGGGTTTCTCCTGTGGACCAGACTCCCCAACTAGAAACCTATCTTTCACAGGCTGAGGCAGAACCAGTAGGCATTTGATAATGGATTGCATGGAATGGCCAGAGGATTCTAATCCATATACCTAAAAATCACTCCTACCCGTGCATCCATCAAGCCATTTAGAAAATATGGGACTTCCCCATATTTTGGTCCAGTGGTTAAGACTCCACTCTTCCAAAGTAGGGGGCGCAGGGCAACTAAGATTCCGCATGCCGTGTGGCACGGCCAAAAATAAATAAATAAAAAGAAAATATTTATTGTAGCACCTACTATGTGCCAGGTACATACTAGGTGGCAGAGATACACTGTTGAACAAAAGAGACATAGTCAATACTCTTACAGGGTTTACAGCCAAATAATCACAGAAATGAATCTATAATTACAGAGCCTGATGAGTCTCACAAAGGAAACAGATCGGGTTGCAGTGTTAGGAATATCAAGGGGCCGAATTCTCAGGGAAGACCTCTGTGAGGAGGTGATATTTACATGGAGACCTGAAGGATGAAAGATCAGCCACGTGCAGAACGGGGAAAGTGCTTTCCAGGAAAAAGGAGTATGAAGTGGGAAGGCCTCGAGGTAGCATAGAACTTGATGTGTTCAGAAACTGAAAGGAGACCAGTGGGGCCAGATTGTTCTAGGCAAGAGTACGAGTAGCATAAGAGAAGTTTGGCAGGAGGAGAGCACAACAGGGCCTCGTAGGCCACGGCAAAGGACTCTGGATGTTCTTCACTTGCAGTGGGAAACGTCTACAGGGTGTTAGGCAGGGGAGTGACGGGATCTGATTCAGGCTTTTACAATATCTGTAGTGACCAGGCTTAAAAGGGGGCAGCAGGAGGGAGAACAGGCAGGAGGCTACTGCAGCAATCCAGGGGAGAGATGATGGTGGCTTGAACTGGGTGACAGCCATGGAGATGGAGAGAGTTGGTCAGATTCTGAAAGAACAGCTGCAAGGACTTACTGAAGGGTTAGAGGTGGGGGGTGAGGGAAAGGGAGAGACAGAACTCAAGAATGACTCTGAGGTTTCTGGCTTGAGTCATTGAAGAGGTGATGGTGCCAAGTACTAAGATGAGGAGGGCTGAGGGAGGCCTGGGCTTAAGGGGGGAAAAAAATCAAGAGTTCAGTTTTGGACATGTTAAGTTTGTGATTCCAGTGAGACATGGCAGCAGAGATGTCAGAGTAGATCATTGGAATGTAGGAGTTCGGGAGCTCACAGAAGAGGTCTGGGTAGAATTGGAAATTTGGGAGTTGTCTGCACATAGATAGATTGTATTTCAAGCTAGGGGACCGATGAGGTCACCTGGGAGAGAGAGTAGAGAGAGAAGAGAAGGCCTGCGACCGAGTTGAGAAGAGCCGCAGTATCCAGTGATTAAGTGGAGGAGGAGAAACCCACAAAGGAGACTAAGAAAAAGTGGACAGAAGGGTAGTTGGGTGTCAGGAAGGAACCACAGAAGCCAAGGGAGGAGAGTGTCCCAAGAAGGAGGGAGTGGTCAACTGTGTCCAAAGCTGGTTAGAGGCTGAGTAAGCTGAGGACTGAGAGATAACCATGAAGGACATTGGTGACCTTAACAAGAGTGACTCGGTGGAATTGAAAGATGTGGGAGCCAGATTAGAGTGGCTTGAGGAGCAAGTGGGAGATGAAGACGTGGAGAAAATATGTGTAGAAAACTCTTGACCAATTTTTCCATGAAGGGGGGCAGGAAGTGGGGCAGTGTAAGGGGATTGTAGAGTGGAGCCAGGTGGTTTCTGTTAGTTTTCTTAAGGATGGATGGTTTCCATCAGTGTGCTAGCACGATTCTGGAGAGGTGAAGAGACTGATGACTTAGGGAAGAGAGTGAATGCCCAAAGGAGTAAACTCCTTGAGAAGTTAAGAGTACCCTCTGTGGTACCACAGCATAACTGAAGAGATCTGCCATTGATAGGAGAAAAGAAAGATCCTCCATTTTAGTAGAAGGGGAAAAAGAAAACACAGGGACAGGTGCAGACAGGGTGGTGTGTAGATTTGGTGGTGGTAAGATAACGGAGCTCTCATTTGATGGCTTCTGTTTTCTCAGTAACATATGGAATAAGGTCATCAGCTGAGACTTGTTGGGGCAAATGGGGAGGTGGAGAAGGAAGATCTAGGAGAGAGGAGGAGCTATGAAAGAGTCATCTGAGAGAGTGAGAAAATGGTGGCCAGATAGCATTGAGAGCCCATACCAGGTTTGAGACCATGGGTACAAAGTGAAAGCCATCTACTCAAGTGTGTGGTTTTTCTCCAGCTGCCTTTAGCTACTTGGATACAGGCATGGCTAATGCATATGGTTGAGTTTATCGAGGGGTAGAGTTTGCAAGGGAAGAATAGCAGAGGAAGAGGAAGTAAGGAAGTTGAAGGTGCTTGCAAAAGAATGATGTGAACATGAAGGGAAGTAACAATAAGAAAGAGCTTGAAGGAGAACAGAAAGTGAATAACTAGGGGCAAGTGCTTAGGGAGGCCTCTCTGAGGAGATGAGATTTAAGCTGAGACCTGAAGGGTGAATAAAGAGTTGGCTCTGCAAAGAATGGAGGAACAGATTTCCAAGGAAGGGAATAACAAGTGAATAGGTGATCTTGATTAGTCCTGCAGCGGGAGTCCTTGCGGAGGTACACTGGCAGGATAGATGGGGAATACAGAGTGGGATGTTGGCAAGGGAGATTGGGGAGGTGGTCGAGTATCTGATGACGACCCCAAATCTAGGTGTAATGATGGAGTGAGTGACTGAGTGAAGGTAGAGGAAGCAGTTTTTGGAGGCCTCTTCATCACCCTGTGGCTGTTGAATTCACCAATGGTGGTATCAAGAGTTGGAGTGGGCACACCCATTAGGGTGGCTATTATCAAAAAAATGTTTAGGGCTTCCCTGGTGGCGCGGTGGTTGGGGGTCCACCTGCCGATGCAGGGGACACGGGTTCATGCCCCGGTCCGGGAGGATCCCACATGCCACGGAGCGGCTGGGCCCGTGGGCCATGGCCACTGGGCCTGTGCGTCCGAGGCCTGTGCTCTGCAGCGGGAGAGGCCACAGTGGTGAGAGGCCCGCGTACCACAAAAAAAAAAAAAAAAAAAAAAGTTTAATATTAAAAAGGTAGAAAATAAGAAGTATTGTCAGGGATGTGAAGAAATTGGAATCCTTGTGCATTGCTGTTAAGAACGTAAAATGGGGGACTTCCCTGGTGGCCCAGTGGTTAAGAATCCACCTGCCAATGCAGGGGACACGGGTTTGAGCGCTGGTCCGGGAAGATCCCACACACAAGTAAGCCCGTGCGCCACAACCACTAAACCCGCGTGCCACAACTGCTGAGCCCTCGCGCCTAGAGCCCATGCTCTGCAACAAGAGAAGCCACCACAATGAGAAGCCCGCGCACATCAACGAAGAGTAGCCCCCACTCACCACAACTAGAGAAAGCCCACGTGCAGCAACAAAGACCAAACACAGCCAAAAATAAATAAATAAATAAATTTATTTATTAAAGAATGTAAGTGGTACAGTCACTGTAGAAAACAGTATGTCAATTCCTCAAATAATTAAACATAGAATTACCATATGATCCAACAATTTCCCTTATGGGTATATAACCAAAAGAAGCAAAAACAGGGACTCAGATATTTGTACACCCATGTTCACAGCAGCATTATTCACAGTAGCCAAAAGTTGGAAACAACCTGTGTCCATTGACAGATGACTAAAATGTGGTGCATATATACAATGGAATATTTTTCAGACTTAAAAGGGAAGGGAATTCTGATTCATGCTACAACATGCATGAACGTTGATGACACTAGCCTAAGTGAAATCAGCCAGTTAGGAAAGGACTAATGTTGTATTGTTCCACTTATACGAGGTTGCTAGAGTAGTCAAATTCATGGAGCCAGAAAGATAGAATGGTGGTTGCCAGCGACAGTGGGGAGAGCAGAATTGGGCATCAGTGTTCGATGGATACAGAATTTCAGTTTGGTAGGATGACAAAGTTCCAGAGAGAGACGGTGGTGATGGTTGCACAACAACATGAATGTACTTGATGCCACTTAACTGTGTGCTTAAAAAATGATGAAAATGGTAAATTTTATGTTGTGTACATTTTCCCACACTGAAATAAAAAGTTAGGGGATTCCCTGGCAGTCCAGTGGTTAGGACCCGGCACTTTCAGTGCTGGGGGTGCAGGTTCGATCCCTGGTCAGGGAACTAAGGTCCTGCTAGTGGCACAGTGTGGCCAAAAATAAAATAAAATAAAAAGAGCAAAGGGGAAGATCCCATGTGACTAGGAGCTGAAGTTCTCAGTGAGTTGTGGGGACCACTCAGGATGTCATGGACAGCAGTGGGGAGGGAGATAGAGTGGTAGAGGTGGGCGGCAGGCATGTTCCTCAAGGGAGCAGGATTTTTGGCAGAGGAAGGAGGAATGGCACTGGCAAGCAAGGAGGCACCTGCACCTACCTCCGCCCGCCACAGGCCCTGAAGGCCTTGAGATTTGAGAGGGAAAATAATCCAGCTTCCGCTTGAGAGGGCTGGCGGGCAAATGATGTCCTCAAGGAATAGACCAGGCTTCCATTGAGAAAGAAGGTGAAAGGGCACTTTCAGAGAGTAAATGAAAGATATAGAGGGGTTTGCCATTGACCAGGAGTTCCTGAGGGCACAGCAGAAGGGTTTGAAGGGAAGAGAAGTGTGGCATTAGGGGATGAACAGACCCCTACGGGGATGAGAATCCCTGGGTTCTGAGGGATGACCAGAGTTGAGTGGACTTCTCTTTGGTGTTGACCGAAGTTAACAGGCATGTGAGGCCCGCTGGGCTGAGTCTCCCATATGGGAAGGTGGACTTACAGGCAGGTAGGAAGTCAGTTCTGTGGCTGGAGCCTCTGATATGCCCCTTCTACTGTGGTGGCTTCAAGGCAGGCTGCTCTGACAGAGAGAACTGGCATGGCCCTCCGTTCACTGGCAGAGGAGTGGTCTGCTGACTCTCCCCCAGCATCTACTCATTGCCTGCTACGTAGCCCATGGGTTCTTGGCCAAAATCGTGTGGGAAAATTGGCTCTGGAGTTGGACGGACCTGGGGTGACATTGTAGCTCCACCACAGTGTATACAGCTGGGTGTTCCAGAGCAAGTTTAACTTAAACTCTCTTCACAAATTCTCAGTTTCCGCATCTGGAAAATGGCGATAATATCTCCTACTTGGGGGGGTTGTCGTGAGGCTGGATCGAGGCAGTATGTGCACCGTACCTGGCGCGTTGCGAGTCCTCAGTGAATGGCAGCTGTTGTTTTCAGTACCGTGCTCTCTCAGCATCTTCCTCAACTTACTGCCAGATGTTGTGGGCCCTCAGGCTGTTCTTTTGCTGACCAATCTCTTCAGTAAGGCTAAATGGTGCCCCATCTCTCCAGATCTGTCTCTCCTTTCCCCTAATTCAACCTTACTTTTCTTATTTCATATACTTTTAGAGCCCTCCCTGTTCTTTGCTTTTCTGATGCAGGCAGTGAGTTCTTTGTTTGCATGGCTTTATGTATTCTTTATCCAAGACAGCATTTGTGTTTTCTTTTTTCTTTTTTTAAAATTAAATTAAATTAAAATTTTTATACAGCAGGTAATTATTAGTTACCTATTTTATACATATTAGTGTATATATGTCAATCCCAATTCATCCCACCACCACCACCCACCCCCTGCTTTCTCCCCTTGGTGTCCATACATTTGTTCTCTACATCTGTGTCTCTATTTCTGCCTTGCAAACCAGTTCACCTGTACCATTTTTCTAGATTCCACATGTATGCGTTAATATACGATATTTGTTTTTCTCTTTCTGACTTACTTCACTCTGTATGACAGTCTCTAGATCTATCCACGTCTCTACAAATGACCCAATTTCGTTCCTTTATATGGCTGAATAATATTGCATTGTATATATGTACCACATCTTCTTTATCCATTCGTCTGTCGATGGGCATTTAGGTTGCTTCCATGACCTGGCTATTGTAAATGGTGTTGCAATGAACATTGGGGTGCATGTGTCTTTTTGAATTATGGTTTTCTCTGGGTATATGCCCAGTAGTGGGATTACTGGGTCATATGGTAGTTCTATTTTTGTTTTTTTAAGGAACCTCCATACTGTTCTCCATAGTGGCTGTATCAATTTACATTCCCACCAACAGTGCAAGAGTGTTCCCTTTTCTGCATACCCTCTCCAGCATTTGTTGTTTGTAGATTTTCTCATGATGCCCATTCTAACTGGTGTGAGATGATACCTCTTGTAGTTTGATTTGCATTTCTCTAATAGTTAGTGATGTTGAGCAGCTTTTCATGTGCCTCTTGACCATCTGTATGTCTTCTTCGGAGAAATGTCTATTTAGGGCTTCTGCCCATTTTTTGATTGGGTTGTTTGTTTTTTAAATATTGAGCTGCATGAGCTGTTTATATATTTGGGAGATTTATCTTTTGTCCGTTGATTCTTTGCAAATATTTTCTCCCATTCTGAGGGTTGTCCTTTCATCTTGTTTGTAGTTTCCTTTGCTTTGCAAAAGCTTTCAAGTTTCATTAGGCCCCATTTTTTTTATTTTTGCTTTTATTTCCATTACTCTAGGAGGTGGATCAAAAACGATCTTGCTGTGATTTACGTCAGAGTGTTCTTCCTACGTTTTCCTCAAAGACTTTTATAGTTCCTGGTCTTACATTTAGGTCTCTAATCCATTTTGAGTTTATTTTTGTATATGGTGTTAGGGAGCGTTCCAATGTCATTCTTTTACATGTAACTGTCCAGTCTCCCAGCACCACTTATTGAAGAGACTGTCATTTCTCCACTGTATATCCTTGCCTCCTTTGTCATAGATTAGTTGACCATAGGTGCGTGGGTTTATCTCTGGGCTTTCTATCCTGTTTCATTGATCTATATTTCTGTTTTTGTGCCAGTACCATATTGTCTTGATTACTGTAGCTTTGTAGTATAGTCTGAAGTCAGAGAGTCTGATTCCTCCAGCTCCTTTGATTTCCCTCAAGATTGCTTTGGCTATTTGGGGTCTTTTGTGTCTCCACACAAATTTTAAGATTTTTGTTCTAGTTAGTTCTGTAAAAAATGCCATTGGTAGTTTGATAGGGATTGCAGTGAATCTGTAGATTGCTTTGGGTAGTATAGTCATTTTCACAATATTGATTCTTCCAATCCAAGAACATGGTTTATCTCTCCGTCTGTTTGTGTCATCTTTGATTTCTTTTATCAGTGTCTTATAGTTTTCTGAGTACAGGTCTTTTACCTCCTTAGGCAGGTTTATTCCTAGGTATTTTATTCTTTTTGTTGCAATGGTGAATGAGATTGTTTCCTTAATTTCTCTTTCTGATCTTTCGTTGTTAGTGTATAGGAATGCAAGAGATTTCTGTGCATTAATTTTGTATCCTGCAATTTTACCAAATTCATTGATTAGCTCTAATAGTTTTCTGATGGCATCTTTAGAATTCTCTATGTATAGTATCATGTCATCTGCAAACAGTGACAGTTTTACTTTTTATTTTCCAATTTATATTCCTTTTATTTCTTTTTCTTCTCTGGTTGCCATGGCTAGGACTTCCAAAACTCTGTTGAATAATAGCAGCAAGAGTGGACATCCTTGTCTTGTTCCTGAGCTTAGAGGAAATGCTTTCAGTTTATCACCATTGAGAATGATGTTTGCTTTGGGTTTGTCATATATGGGCTTTAATACGTTGAGGGAGGTTCTCTCTATGCCCACTGTCTGAAGAGTTTTTATAATAAATGGGTGTTGAATTTTGTCAAAAGCTTTTTCTGCATCTATTGAGATGATCATGTGGTTTTTCTTCTTCAATTTGTTAATATGTTGTATCACGTGGATTGATTTGTGTATATTGAAGAATCCTTGCATCCCTGGGATCAATCCCACTTGATCATGATGTATGATCCTTTTAAAGTGCTGTTGGATTCGGTTTGCTAGTATTTTGCTGAGGATTGTTGCATCTATATTCATCAGTGATAGTGGTCTGTAATTTTCTTTTTTTATAGTATCTTTGTCTAGTTTTGGTATCAGGGTGATGGTGGCCTCGTAGAATGAGTTTGGGAGTATTCCTTCCTCTGCAATTTTTCGGAAGAGTTTGAGAAGGATGGGTGTTACCTCTTCTCTAAATGTTTGATAGAATTCACCTGTGAAGCCATCTGGCCCTGGACTTTTGTTTGTTGGAAGATTTTTAATCACAGTTTCAATTTCATTACTTGTGATTGGTCTGTTCATATTTTCTATTTCTTCCTGGTTCGGTCTTGGAAGGTTATACCTTTCTAAGGATTTGTCCATTTCTTCCAGGTTGTCCGTTTTATTGGCATAGAGTTGCTTGTAGTAGTCTCCTAGGATGCTTTGTATTTCTGCAGTGTCTGTTGTAACTTCTCCTTTTTCATTTCTAATTTTATTGATTTGAGTCCTCTCCCTCTTTTTTCTTGGTGAATCTGGCTAAAGGTTTATCAATTTTGTTTATCTTCCAAAGAACCAGCTTTTAGTTTTATTGATCTTTGCTATTGTTTTCTGTTTCTATTTCATTTATTTCTGCTCTGATCTTTATGATTTCCTTCCTTCTACTAACTTTGGGTTTTGTTTGTTCCTCTTTCTCTCATTCCTTTAGGTGTAAGGTTAGATTGCTTGAGATGTTTCTTTTTTCTTGAGGTGGGATTGTATTGCTAGAAACTTCCCTCTTAGAACTGCTTTTGCTGCATCCCATAGGTTTTGGGTCATCGTGGTTTCATTGTTATTTGCTTATAGGTATTTTTTGATTTCCTCTTTGATTTCTTCAGTGATCTCTTGGTTATGCAGTAACGTATTGTTTAGCCTCCATGTGTTTGTGTTTTTTATGTTTTTGTTTTCCCTGTAATTGATTTATAATCTCATAGCATTGTGGTCAGAAAAGATGCTTGATATGATTTCAATTTTCTTAAATTTACTGAGGGTTGATTTGTGACCCAGATGTGATCTATCCTGGAGAACGTTCCATGTGCACGTGAGAAGAAAGTGTAATCTGCTGTTTTCGGATGGAATGTCCTATAAATATCAATTAAATCTATCTGATCTATTGTGTCCTTTAACGCTTGTGTTTCCTTATTAATTTTCTGTCTGGATGATCTGTCCATTGCTGTAAGTGAGGTATTATAGTCCCCCGCTATTATTGTGTTACTGTGGATTTCCTCTTTTATAGCTGTTAGCTTTTGCCTTATGTACTGAGGTGCTCCTATGTTAGGTGCATATATATTTATAATTGTTATATCTTCTTGGATTGATCCCTTGATCATTATGTACTGTCCTTCCTTGTCTCTTGTAACATTCTTTATTTTAAAGTCTATTTTATCTGATATGAGTATAGCTACTCCAGCTTTCTTTTGATTTCCATTTTCATGGCATATCTTTTTCCATCCCCTCACTTTCAGTCTGTATGTGTCCCTAGGTCTGAAGTGGGTCTCTTGTAGACAGCATATATATGGGTCTTGTTTTTGTATCCATTCAGCCAGTCTGTGTCTTTTGGTCGGAGTGTTTAATCCTTTCACATTTAAGGTAATTATCTATGTGTATGTCCCTAGTACTATTTTCTTAATTGTTTTGGGTTTGGTTTTGTAGGTCCTTTTCTTCTCTTGTGTTTCCCACTTAGAGAAGTTCCTTTAGCATTTGTTGTAGAGCTGGTTTGGTGGTGCTGAATTCTCTTAGCTTTTGCTTGCCTGTAAAGCTTTTGATTTCTCCATCGAATCTGAATGAGATCCTTGACGGGTAGAGTAATCTTGGTTGTAGATTCTTCCCTTTCATCACTTTAAATATATTGTGCCACTCCCTTCTGGCTTGTAGAGTTTCTGCTTAGAAATCAGCTGTTAACCTTATGGGAGTTCCCTTGTATGTTATTTGTCGTTTTTCCCTTGCTGCTTTACATAATTTTTCTTTGTCTTTAATTTTTGTCAATTTGATTATTATGTGTCTTGGTGTGTTTCTCCTTGGGTTTATCCTGCCTGGGACTCTCTGCACTTCCTGGACTTGGGTGGCTATTTCCTTTCCCATGTTAGGGAAGTTTTCGACTATAATCTCTTCAAATACTTTCTCCTGTCCTTTCCCTCTCTCTTCTCCTTCTGGGACCCCTATAATGCGAGTTTAGTATTGTCCTAGAGGTCTCTTAGGCTGTCTTCATTTCTTTTCATTCTTTTTTCTTTATTCTGTTCTGCAGCAGTGAATTCCACCAGTCTGTCTTCCAGGTCACTTATCCGTTCTTCTGCCTCAGTTATTCTGCTATTGATTCCTTCTAGTGTAGTTTTCATTTCAGTTATTGTACTGTTCATCTCTGTTTGTTCTTTAATTCTTCTAGGTCTTGGTTAAACATTTCTTGCATTTTCTCGATCTTTGCCTCCATTCTTTTTCCGAGGTCCTCGATCATCTTCACTATCATTATTGTGAATTCTTTTTCTGGAAGGTTGCCTATCTCCACTTCATTTAGTTGTTTGGGGGGTTTTTATCTTGTTCCTTCATCTGGTACATAGTCCTCTGCCTTTTCATTTTGTCTGTCTTTCTGTGAATGTGGTTTTTGTTCCACAGGCTGCAGGATTGTAGTTCTTTTTGATTCTGCTGTCTACCTTCTCAACATTTGTGTTTTAACTTCAGTGCTATAATCCAACAGAATGAAAGCACCTCATCCTTCCTATGTAATTGGGGCCCTCTCATCGTCTGAGAATAGCATTGTAAATTGTGGTCCATGAACAAGCAGCCTGGGCACCACCCTGGAATTTGCTAGAAAGTTAGACCTAACTCCAAACCTACTGCATCGGAATTATTCTAGCAATACCCCCAGGTGGTGCATATACACCCTGAAGGCTGAGCTGCACTGCTAGAGTATGGAGCCCAAGTGAGGGCTCCTTTAGCAGAAGAAGGGTTCGTTTTCCAGGTACTAGTAAGGCGACACCCAGAGAAGCTCCTTCACAGTCCCAGGGAAGGAGCTCCCATCCCTGCCACAAGGAGAAGATGGCATCTCCTGGGGTCCCAGCTGCCATGCGGGATCTCTGTAGCTTCCAGGAGAGTCAGACTCCTGTGACTGGAATCAGAGAGCTAATTGGCCCCATGTGGCTCCATAGCCTGCCAGTTGCAAGGGGAGTGACAAGACTCCCCAAGGAGCCAACCAAATGTCAAGAAAAGGGAGCCAAAGGCAAGGAGGGATGAGGAACTCAAAGGTGATGCCTGGGAGTTTAGCTGTCAGAAATGTATCAGCTCCCTGCCGAAAAGTGCAGGGGAGAGAGCAGCAGCTGAGAATCAATTCATCTTCTTCTCAGTTCACCTGTCCTTCAGCCACATCCTGCCTAGCAACAACAGTTGTCAGCATGAGCTCCAGCCACCAGTCCCTCTTTGGACAGCGATGGGGAGATGAATTTAGCCTCGAGTGGAACTGGAGACAGGGTGTCCACAGGGAGGCAGGTCGTCTAGTCGTTGGGACAGTTCCCTGGAAAACGAGGGGGCAGAGCATATCATGGGGCTGCCACTTAGAGGCGAGGAGTTGATGGGGGAAGGGCCTGGATTGTAGGAAGCGGGTGAAGTTTATCTTCAGCTCCCGTCCTCTGCCCCTCTAGCCACCCTGAATGATGCTACCAGTTGCCACCTCTACATCTACGTGATACGTTTAGCCTTCCAAAGTGTTTCTGTAACCATGATGTCATTTCATTCTCCCAATGACACTGAGTGACTGGGATCAGAGACAGATGAATTAAGATGTGGGCCAGCCGGCCAGACTCAGCCAGGACGTGGAGAGCTTTGGCTGCAGGGTTGGGCCAACCCTGCGATGGAGACTGAATAGCCAGGGGGTCCAGGACCCTGAGTGGGTGCGGGTGTGGGTGCTGGGATTGTGGGCCCTGTCCAAGAAATTTGGCTCTAGCTGAGGCCCTCATTGGCCTCCACCTTGGAGTCTGGGCTGGAGAAGGATTAGAGACCTAGCCTACTTGGCAGGACAGTTAGCGAGTGTGAGGCAGTGATGGATGTGAAAGTACCTTTTTTCTGATGAGGTAAAGGGTGTGAAAATGACAGAAATACACATGGCTATAAAGTGTTGTTATCATTTGGCAGAAGGTAAAAGGCTAGACCTTTACCCGGGTCACTGACTAGAGAGGGCAAGCCTGGCGCAGGGTGAAGGGACACCTCTGGGGGCCTTGGGTAGGAAAGGGACAGGTTGAAGGCACTGCGTGCTTTAGGGCAAACAGAAGAAAATAACAGATCCCAGAAACAAAGCTGGGCAGAGGGTAGGGAGAGAGGACCATAAGCTTTGGCTGCTTCATAATTTTGTTCAGGGTTGCCCTGTTCGAAGGGACCAGAAGCCAGAAGCCAAGCATCTTTCAAAGTGCGTATTTCCCCCAGGATGGCAGTCACGTGACCCGTGGACAGCTGAGCTCCCGTCATATGTCACCGCTTGACTTCAGTGTCACTCCCAAGTCTCTAGGCGCTTAGCAAATTTCAGAGGGACTCAGCCACAGACGCTGAAAGATGCAAACCCCAGGAGGGCAGGGACAGCTTCCGTTTGCATTGCAAAATGGCTTTCTGGTCAGTTAAAGAAGGTATTTCTTCCCTGACCACAGATGCTGGGAAGGCCCAGACAGTGTGAAAAAAATGGCTGCTTGCAGAACTGGGGGAGGATCCAATTAGGGACAGGTAGTCCAGCTCTGTTAGGGACAAGCCGGGGTTGAATGTGCTCCAGTCGCACCTGGAGACATGCCTGTGACTGTGGGAGAAATAGCTGGGTCCCTTGTGGGGAGATGGGGGCCACCCACAGACAGAGCTTAGCCTCTTGTCACTCTTCCCATCACTGCCCTTTCCTGGCCATCCAGCACGGTTCCCGTCTCCTCCTGGGAGCCCTCTCTGGTCCTCCACCCCCTTCTCTGAACACACAATTTGGGCCTTAATCATGGACTTCATATACTATTCTCAGTTACCACTCTAATTCTCTTGTTCAATGTACACTTGTCTCTCTGACCTGCCCTCTCTCCCCCCGCGCCCCCTGCTAGACTGGAAGATCTTTGAAGGTGGAGATCTGTAACTTCTTGGGCCCCCCAAAGCTCCAACTGTGTGAGTAGGCCCTCGATAAATACCTGTTGATGGATTAACATAGTCAAAACAGGAAAGCAGAACACTTGGGTCACAAAAGGCTCTTAGCTTGTTGGGTCCCCTGGCACCAGGAGTGTCTATTTTCATGAGGATTGGTGATGCCTCAAGGCCCAGTGGAGACTGGCATGCCAGCTTTGGAAAAAGAAAAAGGCAGCGAAACCGAGGCTGCAGTGGCCTGGGGGCCCTGCATGCCGGACAGGGTAGCAAGCGCTCCCACGGTGCCTGGATCTTCCTTGCAGTGTCCCCGCTCCCCATGCCCCAGGATGTGCAGCCCGACAGGCTCTCGTCGTCCAGATTGCCCTGGCTGGTGCCCATGGCGGAAATGAGCTGGTGTCATCCCAAGAAGAGGCGCCTTTAGTGCCAGTGAGTTGAGGTCGGATGACAGGAGGCAAAGGGCTCGTTTGGGAAGCAGCTGTAGGGGTGAGGCAAGATGGCGGCTACAGGAAGATGTTCTCTGGCTCCCTCCAAGGCCAAGTGCCTGCCTGCCACCAGGAGCAGAAATGAGAGAGGTGCCAGCCTGAGGCCACCCTCACTGAGCCCCTGTCCTGGGAGGGTCCCTATCCAGAACACCGGCCAGCCAAGTTCCAGCTTCCAAGTGACTTTCTGTTGAAGAGTGACCATTTGTCTTACCAGCATGAGAGGGAAGGAGCCAGTTTCTGAATTCATCTTCAGCAGGCTTGACCTCATCTTAGCAGCTCCTTCCACCTCCCTCAGGGGCACCAGACAGAGCCCAAGCCAGCATGAGTGCAGCCAGAGTTGATGTGGTCGGATTCAAATCAGCCACAGTCTGTCTTCCTGCCTGAGTTCTTCTATGAGAGAGACAAGCCCAGGACTATGAATTTCTCTTTTATACGATTACTCCAAACCTACCGAATCTGTGTCCTGATAAACAACCTAATTGCTTACAGCCACTTGCTCCCGAGGAATATTCTTCGCTAGTCAACAATCACTCTCATAGTGTCAGAACCTTCCAGTTCTTTTCCAAACCTTACACTAGTTTGATTAATTAGCTCCTGGCCCTCTGTATCTTGTTCAGAAGGGCACTGCCTGGAGCCTTAATTTTTGAGAATACACACACCTAGGCTAGGAAACTCAATCCCTTTTATTAGGCCAATTCAAGGGGCTGAGGCTCTGGGCCTCTTGCCTCTGGTCCGCTCTCTTCTACCTCCACCTGCCCTATCCTGCCTGCTGGCCATTCATTCCCCTTTTTGCCTCTTCCCTTGCCCCTGCACACAGTGCGTTCACAAAGCCCAGGGTCCCCCACGCCCTCACCCCTTAGGGCTCTTCATTCAAATAGTGAGCTCAGACCCATCCTTGCCTGCAGGATGCTTCACCCTGGCCCTTACTGTAGACCCTCTATAAAGTCCTAGTGTAATTCCTAAGCTTCAGTAAGTTGCGCTGTCAGCATCAGGAGTGCTATCTATAATCTCTCTCGAGTACTGAGGCAGCGATTTCTCTTCTCCCAGCTCGTCTGGGTTTGGGTCTTCCGGCAGCCACAGGAGGCAGCTCCCCTTCTTGCCCATGGGAGCCGCTCTCCAGCTATCCCATTAACTGAGACAAGCTGGCATTATGCACAGTTGTGTAGGTGCTGGTCTTCCACATGAGCCCGTTTGTTTACATATGGCATCTCAGTAGTTTCTTTTTATATATAACCTAAGGGACATTGAAGTTTAAAATTACACAAGGACTTCATGAAGGTGCTCCACATTCTGAAATGACTTCACATTCCTTCCCCACTTCCTTGGCTGTTTTGTGGTCCCTTCCCTCAAGGTTCTGGTTTCTCTTAGGGAGTTAATAGCCAGTTCAATGGGTGATAACCTTTTGAACTAACCAGCTGTTAGTTCTTTTTAGGACTGACTCTAATGTCAGGCTCCATGACGCCAATTTCCTCTATTGGCCCTGGTCCTGTAGACAAGTGGCTTCTCCCTTCTAGACTCTTCTTTCTCCAGTCTGAAATATGAGGCAGTCCTCACCTCTGCTCGTGCTGGAGGATGTAGGAAGCGATGTGCGTGAACTCCCAGGTGCCACGGGCAGCACCCTTATCGGCGTCCCACCCAGCTGCTTCTGAGGCTTAGTTGCCTTTGCGTCTTGTTTTGCTCCCATCTTCCCCTTCCCCTCAGTCATGTGATACAGGAAGAGAGAGCAAATGATACGGAATGTGAGCAGCTGCCAGCAGAGACACTGCGACAAGTGACCATTCACCGGGACCCTATATATGGCTTTGGCTTCGTGGCCGGCAGTGAGAGGCCTGTGGTGGTGCGATCTGTGAGGCCAGGTAGGTGTCCCTCAGAGTGTCCCGTGGCCCTGGCTTCTACCCCCCGCAACGCCCACACATTGCCCAAAGAACAGAGCACCTGAGTATACTGTGTTGCCAAGGAACTCACGAAGAGTGGGTGAAGACTTGCCAACTAGTAACTGTGTGACGGAGCTGGGCTTTTAAGACTTACCCACACACACCACCGAGGCTGCTTGGGCTCTAGACAGAGGCTGTAGTTGATGGTTTAGTAGGTCTGGGTCTTACTAAAACTTCCCTTTGCACAGAGCCTTCATAGGAGAGCCATACTGCCTTGGATGAGGAATACTCATCCGAGTCAATTCAACAAATATGTATTGATCGCCTACTCTAAGCCCAGCAAGGTTATAGGGAAATACAAGACAGATTTCCTGTCCCCAAGAATCTAACCATCAGGCTCTGGAGACTAGTACACGTTCATGAAATAGGTCATCCATTAAAGACTGGAGTCAGGATATAGACCATAGGTGGAAGAGGAGAGTGAAATCTCTGAATACCACAGTGGCAATACAACACCCACCATTGATCTAGGTACTACTTTGTGCTTTACATCATCTTGTTCAATCCTCACAGCTGCATGCACAAGGTAAGTAATACCATTCCTATTTTACAAATGAGGAAACTGAGGCATAGAGGAAGAGAAATGACTTGTCCAGGGTCACTCTGCTAGGAAGCAGCAGAGCTAGGATTTGCACTTAAGCCTGTGTGATGCCCTGCGGGGGAGCAGGGCTTGAATGGGACCATGTGGGGTGGACCAAGCGAGAACCCCACCGGAACTGTAAAAGCCTGCTGTCATGAATGAAATGGGAAAGGGCCTGAGCACTGTTTTGTTCTGAATCTTGCTAGGCATTGACAGAAAAGACAGACGGAAAGGAGCTCTATTCCTGACTTCCTGGGCCTGAGGCATTAGATGTTTACAACAGTTTCTCGCTCAGTCAAGAGGAGCAGCTGGAGTACAAACTGGTCTAGCAGAAACTTGATGAATTTTGCAGTCCTCCAAGGAAAAGAAAAAGATTTTTGTAAGCTCGCTCTTCAACTAGAGGGCATAAAGTAAAAAAAAAAAAAAAACAAAAAAACAAAAAAAACAATTCAGTATAAGAGTTCATGGCTGACATAAGGCTCCCGAGTCAGTCATGTAGTTTGGCGAAAGGTTTTTGAGTCTCTGATCAGAAATCAAATTTGTCCTGGGAAAGAGGGACCCAGATAAAACTTAAGGAGCCCCTGGTTTAACTTCAGAGGAGACAGAATTCATAGGGTTGCTGCAGGTGGTATGAGAATGTAGAAGAAGGGGTTGGAGAAGTGGAGAGAAGGAAAGCCACAGGGGAGACCACAGGAGGCCACAGGGCTGGCAGGCTGATTGCAGAGAACTTGTTTTTGAGAGCGCAAGAGAAGATAAGACGCATCCTATAGAGGAACAGTTATGGTTGAACAAGCCAACAAACCATTCCGTGAAAATAGCAGCAAACTGAGCTTACTGCTGCATCAGAGAGCCAAGGCTTGTGATGGAGATTGAGTTCCGTGAGGACCTCCTCCCTTAAAAGGAATGAAGGAGGGATGGATGGATGGAAGGAAGGAAGGAAGGGGGGGAATAGGTAGAGTGGCCTCTACCTAAAAGATTGGCATAAGTGGCAGAAGTAGACAGGAGGAATGAAATGAGTTGAAGGAATTGTCCCTTGGAGGATATGATAACTACCAGTTATTGAATTCTTACCAACATCAATCAGCTGTTTTAAGTGCTATACATTCATCATCCCATTTATCCTCCCAACATTCTTATGATGTTATTTTTCCATTTCACAGATGAGGAAAGAAAGATTCAGAGAGATTAAATGTCTCGTCCACAACTAGTGAATTGCAGATATGAGGTTAAGAGTCTGGGCCTTCCTGGCTGGCTGCAAAGAGTGGACTCTTCACCACCACGCTCCCCATTTCTGAAGTCACTGTGCTGTCAGGAGACTGGGCCTGCTGGCTGAGCCACACTTAGCACACAGGCCCCACTCTCCAGAGCCATTGAGCGGTGCTCAAGTGACAGAGTGGCCTTGTTATTGTTCATGTTTGTGGAATTTGCACAGCACACTTCTTTGTAGAGAGAGGCATAGTTGGGATCTGGCCCTTCTGAGTGGATCCCAGTAAGCGTCCAGGCTGGTTTGAGAGCGACATGTCGTTAAACATCTCTTTCAGGTTTGAGTTAAGCTGGGTCCAACTTCTCATTCTCCCTGAATCTCTAAAAAGCTTTCCTCCAAGAAGGTCTTTGCTAAGCACCACGAGCAGCATAGCCCGGGGCACCCCTCAAACCCACCCTTCACCCCAACCGGGAAGGTAAGGCCCTCAGGCAGATCTGCTTTCTAAACCTCGACAGTAGAGATGGGAAGGAGGGAAAGGAAATTTCCAAGTGCCCGTGATTTAGGATCTATGCCTTGTTCCCCTCATTTCTTGGAGAGTAGCATGTCTCAGAGGTGAAAGAAAATAAACCCTTCAGGTCTTTTGGTCCATCCCCCTGCCTCCAGGCAAGTGAGTGCCTACATCCTTCCAGACCAGTGAGTTTGGATATTGTTCAAGTAAGAAGATTCCTCGCCCCCTCCCATCACCTGTAGCCCCTCCAATAGTCTGGAAGCCATTCTCTGGGCCCAAGCAGATCCCTCCTGGGGAAACGGAAGTTTGTGCTCCTCTCTAGACCCAAGCCAGGAAGCACTCATGGACCTCGTCTGAGCACAAGGCCTTTGCTACCACAGCACTCCCAGCCAAAGGAGGGCCACTCCACTCTCTTTCTCCAGTCCTCTGCCCTCCATCCACCACAGGCAGCAGTGGCCCGGGGCTCAAACAGCGGCCCTGCCACTGGCACCACTCGGCCTGCAGCGTCGCCTGCACCCACGTCAGCTCCCTCAGGCAGTGTCAACTCCCTCCCACCCAGGCCTGCGCTTTCTCAACCCTCACGCCTGTCTCCTCTCCTCTGCAGGAGGCCCCTCTGAGGACAAGCTCCTGGCTGGTGACCAGATTGTGGCTATTAATGAGGAGGATGTGAGCGAAGCCCCCAGGGAGAGGTTCATAGAACTCATCAGGTAATAGGGCCTTGGCGAGAGCTGAGTACGGCCCTCCCCATCCCACCAGTGGCGCAGC
Organism: Mesoplodon bidens; assembly: GCF_964165515.1. Taxonomy (NCBI): domain Eukaryota; kingdom Metazoa; phylum Chordata; class Mammalia; order Artiodactyla; family Ziphiidae; genus Mesoplodon; species Mesoplodon bidens. The sequence goes on along the minus strand of NC_138163.1, from coordinate 47,450,100 downwards.
TATGGCTGCCACAGCTCTCCCTGGCCCTGAGAGAGGAGGCCTCCCAGGAAGGGTAGCCCAAGCCAGAGTTCCTGGCTACCCAGGACATCCGGGGCCCAAGGGCCCTCACACACTCTGGCTTAGCCTCGTCCAGTGATGTGAGCAGACATCACTGCTCACATCACTGGACAGCCTCCTGCCAGAGCTCACCTCACCTCCCTCCGCCCAGCTACTCCCCTTACCCATGCCCTTTGGTTTTCGGCTTGCTGTGCAGTAAGTGACCAATGAGAACAAGTGAGTGACCAATGAGAATAATGAGCGACCAATGAGACAGACCAAGTGAGCAGTGAGAACCAAACAAGCCATTCAAAGGACATTCTGAGATAAGTACAATGTGAGCAAGTCACTGTTTCCCATCCCCCCACCAAAAAAAAAAAAAAAAAAACACAAGAAGAAAATCTAAATCCCTGGCCAGTGGGTTGAAGGAGGGAACCTGCCATTGTGGATTTTGCTCACAGTATGTGTGACCCCTTAGTGCCCTCCACAGATAGGGGTAGGTGAAAGAGAGAAAGGGGTGTTAGAAGGACCACCACCCTCTGTCCATGGAGTAATCACGTTGACTTTTCCTCTCCTTTACCTCTATACACACCAAGCCACCACATACCACACACACACACACAAACACACACACCATGCCACTACATACCTCCCCACACAGACCATGCCACCACATACCTCCCCACACACACCATGCCACCACATACCACGTACATACACACCACGCATACCACATACTACACACACACCCACATGCACACCACACACACACAGACACAAAACATGGCACCACACACACACACACACACACTCACGTACCGTAGGCACTCCCACATGCCCACCACATGCACACACAGCACCCCCACGCCCCCTTGCATACACGTGTTGATAAGGAATGAGATGGTAGAGATGACAGCTGTAGATTGCACGGCTGACCTCAGTTTGGAGGACATGGGCTGTCTCCCCTCAAATGGAACCCTGTGCTTGCCCTCCTGCTCTCCCTCTCTGCCTGCTGTAGCCTGTTCCATCTCTGCATCCATCTCCTCAACCCTTCTTGATTTGGAGTGTTTTCACCCCACTGGTCTTTCTTGTTCTCCCAAAGCCCACCTGCCGCCGGACCCCCTCCCTCCCCTCCACAGGCAGAGGAGCGGTACCCCCTTGCTAGCTCTGGAGGGGTTTGCAATGCTCCCTCCTGAAGTCCAGAGCAGGTCTTCCTTGACATGCTCCCCCTCCAGCTTAATATCTTGGAATGTGTCTGGTCCCTGATGACCCTTAGTTTGTCTCTTCTCCAAGTTCAGTTTGTGCATTGCATTCCCCCACTCTGCACCCTTCACCCTTCACACTCCACCACCACACCAATATGGGGTGAGTTCTTTCAATCCCATCAGGGTATGCTGGCGTTCTTTCAGGCTGACCCCTCGGAAGTCTTTGCTTTGCTTCTAGTGGATACCTTGGCACCCCAGAACAAGGTAGCCTGATTTTGTGAGGGAGCCCAGAGCACTTTCTGGGTCAAGACAGAGCTCACTCATTTGATAACCTCAGGGGCGAGCAGATCATTCATTCATTCAGTAAATATTTATTATAGCGAGTGTCTACTGTGCATCAGGCATTGTTCTAGGCACTAAATATACAGCAGTGGATAAGCTAGATGAAAATCCTTGCCCATTGGAGTTTACATTCTAGTGGAAGGAGACACACCATAAGCAATAAACATGATAAATAAGTATTGTACAGTATACTAGAAGTTGATGAATGTTATTGAAGAATAGAAAGGGGATCAGGATAAAGAAGATCAGGAATGATGGGCACAGGGGTGCAGAGTGCAACTTTAAATAGCACGGCCAGGGCTTCCCTGGTGGCTCAGTGGTTGAGAGTCCACCTGCCGATGCAGGGGATACGGGTTCGTGCCCTGGTCCGGGAAGATCCCACATGCCACGGAGCGGCTGGGCCCGTGAGCCATGGCCGCTGAGCCTGTGCGTCTGGAGCCTGTGCTCCGCAATAGGAGAGGCCACAACAGTGAGAGGCCCGCGTACCGCAAAAAAAAAAAAAAAAAAAAAAAAAAAAAAAAAAAAACAACAACAAAATAGCACGGCCAGTGTCGGCCTCAATGAGGAGGTGACATTTGAAGAAAGACTTGGGGACTTCCCTGGCGGTCCAGTGGTTAGGACTCCATGCTTCCACTGCACAAGTTTGATCCTAAGATCCTGCATGCTGCGCAGCATCGCCAAAAAAAAAAAAAAAAAAAAAAGACTTGAAGGAAATGAGGGTGTTAGAGAAGGCAAGAAGAACCCAGTGTAAAGGCCCTAAAGCAGGAGTGTGTCTGGTGTGTTTGGGGAACAGGGGAGAAGCCAGCGTGTGGAGTGGGGTAAAGAAGGGGGAGAGTTGTAGCTACTGCAAGGACTTTGGCTTTGTTCTACATGACATGGGGAGACGTGGCAGGGGCCGGAGCACAGGAGTCACATAATCCGATTTACACTAGGCACCTGCCCTGATCAAGAGACAGGATTTTCTATGGTGTTTTCCCTGGAATACAACTCCTTCCTTCCCCTGGGAGCTTCCCAGACGCTGCAGATGATTCATCCCTGGACTCTGCCTCACTGAATATGGGAAATGGTCCAAGTCCTTGAGCAGGGAGCCTTGGCCTTTCTTGAATACCCAGAATCAAGGGCATCTTGACTCTGCTTCCTGAACACCTTTGTTCCCAGAAACATTTGAAAAAGGCCAACAAAGAGAGGAGAAGCTCCTTCAAGGCGAACTCTTTCCATTCCTTTAGTTCTTTTAAAGGATTATGTACTCCTGGAAGAGAATTTTCATACCTCACAGCTTGTTGGATCATTGGCATAATTCTTGTCTGAAGAGTTTCAAATTCTTCATCCTTTTGAATATTTGCTATCTGGAGAGTCTTGCCTTCCATCTGTTGCTTCCCGGCTCTCATTTCTTTGGTCCTTCAATTAAAACAAGTCTGCTGAGTATGAGTCATGATGACCAAATGACCTCCTTTGGGTTTGTCCTTTCAGTTTCTCCTCTTGCTTAAATACCAAATTGCCAATAATCACTGTACACGTTTCCCAGGACTCTGACTGTGCTCCCTTTGAGTTCCATAATTCAGGTCTTTAGTTTTCCTTGAGAACTTTTTAGCCTATAGATAAAATTGCTCCTAGGGTTTGAGGATTTCTACAGAGAGACTGTGAGAAGGAATATTAAAAAAGACCTGAAAAATGACAACCCCAGAGATAATGGTAATACCATCTTCAGACGCCTGTGTGAACTTATATGTATGATGTATGTCAGCCGCCACAGATGATGGCAGGCGAGGCAGCCATGCACATATTTAGATTGCCCTCTGTCCTAATCCATATACCTGAATGCAGCCCAGGGGAGAATTCTGGTGTTGCTTCTCGTGCTAGATGAGTGCCCAGTGCATGATACACTACTCTCCTGTTCCCTCTTCTCTCTGTAGGAGCGCTAAGGAATTCATCGTTCTTACAGTTCTGCACACTCATCAGGTGAGTGAGCCTCTTTGCCATCCACCTTTCCTCCTGACTGAGACAAGAGTATCCCCATATTGGAAAGTTATAGCCATGGGAGAAGGGGAGGAGAGAGACGAAGACCAACATTGTTGTGAGCCAAGGATTTAGGAGTGAACTTAGAAGCATACTTTCGGAACATCTTGTCTACGCTCACGTCCCAGACTTGAGGACTTTGAAGGGCTACACAGTGCTTTGTTCTGCCTTGTGCTCTCTGCTTTGCCCCACTTAAGCTGCCCCACCCCTGCCCCAGTTCCAGACATATTTTCTACCTCCTTTTTGCTGTGCCCCATCAAAATTTCCCTGTCCAGTGTCCGATTCCCTTAATCCTTGCAGATGGTGGGTGCTAATCTTGTTTATTCATTCACACAGGTGTATACTAAATGGCCTACAATATGTGAGACACAGCACTGTGTTGGGGAATTTACTGTAAAGTTGCTGGGGAGGTACAGTTGGACAAACAGGTTCATCTTTGTCCAGGTTCAGTCAGTAACTGGCTTTGTGACCTTGCGTGAGTTAGTTCCCTTTTCTAAACCTGTTTCGTCATCTGTAAATTGAGGGATTTAGACTAGAACAGTGTTCCCTGAACTTGCCTGATCATAATAGTCACCAGGACTGTTTATTAAAAGTGAAAGTCCCCAGACCCTTCTTCTCAAAAGTTGAAATCAGAAGGCACAGTGTCCATTACTAGGTCACATCCTTGTAGTCATCTTAACTCAAATTCACACACCCAGGTGCAAAACTTCAGCATGCAAAACTCAGAGCCCTCCTCCCACCATCAGCCTAGTTGTCCCTTTCCAGTGTCCCCAACTCTACCCTGCACCCCAGCACTTATGTCCCAACCCCATCCCATAGCCACGGGGGAGGCCACATCTGTTGGGGATGGGAGACATGAAATCAGGGGAGACTTCACAGAGGAGGCTGCACCTGAGCTCTACCTTGAGAGATGGGGCAGAATTTCCCAGGCACAGATGGAGGGAAAGATTATCCAGAGAGAGATGACATTTCTGTGCAAAGCGAGGGGCAGCGCATAGATGCAAGGCATGGGCTCACGAGTCTGGAAGACGGGGTTCAAATCAAACTCTGGCATTTACTGCCTCTCCTCATGGCCCCCAGCCATCTTCTGTGTCAATGTGAACCACACACACAAACACACACACACACACGCGTGCGCACACACACACACACACACACACACACGCTTCCTGGTATTTAGGCCTTTCTCAATTCCAATTCTCCTGTCTCAGGGCTTGCAAGCTCCACCCCTCAGTGGGTGTTACCAATAGGCCCCTCCCTCCCCACCTTACTGCACATGATTAGTTGCCTAGTGAGCAGTGGGCAGTCAGCCCTCACTCCCCAATCACCTGCCATGAAAATGGCTACCAGTTCCCCCCCAGAATGATGCTTGTGGCATGGTTGGAATTTACCTCTCTGATCAGAGACCCATTGTGGGTTACTTTGTTAGTCAGGTCTCCTCAAATGTCACTTCCTTGTAGAAGCCTTCCTGGACTATCCTTTCTAAGATAGAATCTACCTGCCACTATCTCCTGATACTGCTTAATTTTCCCAGCAGAGCTGAAATATTATATTTTTTAACTTTTTGTTTTGAAATCATTGTAGATTCACAGGAAGTTGCAAAGCTAGTACAGTGACATCCTTTACCATGTTTCTCCCAGTGGCTACATGTTAAATACCTACAGTACCATATCAGAACTGAGGCACTGATGTCAGTACAATGTGTGCGTAAGTTTCAGTGTCACTCTATCACATGTGTGGCTTCATGTGTCAACACAGTCAAGATACTGGACAGTTCTATCACTGAAAGGATCCCTCATGTTGCCCTTTTATGGTGCCCCTACTCACCACCCTCAATCCCTGTCAACCACTAGTCTGTTTTCCATTTCTGTAATTTCATCCTTTCAAGAATATTATATAAATGGAATCATAGAGTATGTAACCTTTGGTGGTCGGCTTTTTTCACTCAGCACAATGCCCTTGAGATTCATCCAAGCCATTGCTTGTATTAATAGTTTGCTCCTTTTTATTGCTGAATAGTATTCCATGGTATGGATGTACCACTGTTTGGTCATCCACCCACTGAAGGACATTGGGGTTGCTTCCAGACTTTGGCTAGCCCAGTTAAAGCTGCTACAAACATTCATGTACAGGTTTTTTTGTGTATGAGCATTAAGTTTTCATTTCTCTGGAACAAATGCCCAAAAGTGTGATTGTTCAGTCATATATTAAATGTATGTTTAATTTATTAAGAAACTGCCAGGCTACTTTCCAGAGTGGCTGTATCATTTTTACATTCCCATGAAATATTATACTTATAGGTATTTATTGTCTGTCTCTCTCAATAGAATGTCAGCTCCACGAGGGTAGAGGCTGTGGTTCACTGCTGTATCCCCAGCGCCTGGAACAGCACCTGGCATAGAATAGGCACTCAATAAGTATTTGTTGGAGGAATGAAGGAAATGCAACTTCCAGCCATCACGGCAACGTAAACTAAAACTAAACTAAACTCAAGTGTCCAAACTTAGGTGCAGAATGAAGAGCCTAACACCCCCCCTGCATCTCTGTCCCAACTCTCATCCCAGTGCCCCCAACACCCCTTTGTCCCCCAGTTCTTATGCCCCCACTGCCCATCCCATGGCCTCTTTGCCGTGGCCAGGCTGCTTTCCTTCTCTCCTTTCTACGTGTCTTAGTTCTCACTGCCCTGCAGACTTCTGTCCTTGTCCTAGTCCACGTCTCTTCTAACACATGGCTGTTTCCTTGAAGACCTGGCTTGAGACTTATGTCTTCCAAACACCTTTGCCTGACTAACCTCAATGAGAGTTTCTAGTTCATTCATTTGTTCACCAAACATTTACTGAATGCTTACTATTCTAGGCACTCTTCCAGGCTGGGAATATGGCAGTGCACAGGACAGACATGGTTCCTCCTCTCAGAGAGCTTACATTCTAGCTCTTGGCCTTGTGCTCTCTAAACCCTAGAAACATTGAAAAGTGGGTGAGCACATATACACAGGAGTGTATATGTAAAACAAGAGTGATAGGTAAAACAATTAGCAACCTGTACAGTAGGGGCCTTCCAATCAAAATGTAAGCCAGCCACAGGCACTGGAGCATAGTCTTGCAGGCCGCCTAACTGTGCCAGGTGTTAACCCTTTAGGTGATCTTTTACAGAGAGGGCCCAGGGGAGAGGTCAGGTGGCACCCAGGAAGCTTAGGGCACTGACTACTTACCAACCAGTGGGAGAGAATCCCTCAATATTTTACAACAGGTATGGCCATACCAGTGCATCCCAACCAAATGTCAGCCTTGCATACACGTACAGTCGATCCTCAGTATTCACAGATTCCGTATTTGCAAGTTCGTCCACTGCCTAAAATTTATTTGTGACTCCACAATCCATACTCACGGCAGTTTCCTGGTCATTTGCTGACATGCACACAGCGTGAACATTTTGAGTCTCCCAATGCACATTCCCAGCTGAGGTCAAACAAGACGATGCTCTGTCTTCTTGTTTTAGCTGTCATGCAGAGCCGTCCAGAGGATGGAGATGGTAGGGGGCAGTGCAGTGTAGTGCAGGAAGCTCCAGCTCTGGGGACAGTTGGATGGGGTTTGAATGCCAACTCTGTTAATGGGGCAGCTTCAGGCAAGTCACAACACTTCAGAACCTCATTTTCTACTGGTGAAATAAAGAAAATTGAATCTACCAGAATGAGTTGTTTTTAGAATTTAAGATTATAATCTATGTGAGATACACACACACACACACACACATTTCCCCCAGGAACAGGAACAACTGTTCAGTATTCATTAGTTCAGTGCTCACACAACTATGAATAGCAGAAATCAACCGAGAGAATCTTCTTTTGCGTTAAGGTGAAAGCTTCTTGAAGCCCCCCAGCACGTGCTCACTGTTACAGCTCCTACATCACAGAACATGGTAGTACTTGGCATCTCATGGGTGTCTCTTACCAGACTCTCATGTTCAAGCTTGACAGTCTCCAGAAGAAAATCTCCTGATAGCCAGGTTGTGGCCCAAGAATCTGTACTTTTTTTTTTTTTTTTTTTGCGGTACGCGGGCCTCTCACTGTTGTGGCCTCTCCCGTTGCGGAGCACAGGCTCCGGATGCACAGGCTCAGCGGCCATGGCTCACGGGCCCAGCTGCTCCGCGGCATGTGGGATCTTCCCGGACCGGGGCACGAACCCGTGTCCCCTGCATCGGCAGGCGGACTCTCAACCACTGCGCCACCAGGGAAGCCCAGAATCTGTACTTTTAATAAGAGCCACAAGTAATTCTGATGCTCAGTAGAATTTGGGAAACATTGAACCAGATAGTCTTTAAGGCCCCTGCCACTCCTACATTCTGTGGCTGACAATGGTCTAATTCAGTGGTTCTCTAGTGGTTATACATTTTTTTTTTTTTACATCTTCACTGGAGTACAATTGCCTTACGATGGTGTGCTAGTCCCTGCTCCACAACAAAGTGAATCAGCCACACATATACATATGCTCCCACATCTCCTCCCTCCCGCATCTCCCTCCCTCCCACCCTCCCCATCCCACCCATCCAGGTGGTCACAAAGCACCGAGCTGATCTCCCTGTGCCATGCGGCTGCTTCCCACCAGCCATCCACTTCATGCTTGGTAGTGTATACATGTCCATGCCACCCTCCCACCCCGCCACAGCCCACGCCTCCCCCTCCCCATATCCCCAAGTCCATTCCCCAGTAGTTCTGTGTCTTTATTCCCATCTTACCCCTAGGTTCTTTATGACATTTTTTTCTTAGATTCCATATATATGTGTTAGCATTTGGTATTTGTCTTTCTCTTTCTGACTTACTTCACTCTGTATGACAGACTCTAGGTCTATCCACCTCATTACAAATAGCTCTATTTCGTTTCTTTTTATGGCTGAGTAATATTCCATTGTATATATGTGCCACATCTTCTTTATCCATTCATCCGATGATGGACATTTAGGTTGTTTCCATCTCCTGGCTATTGTAAATAGAGCTGCAATGAAAACTGTGGTACATGACTCTACTGGTTATACATTTGAACCTCCTGAGAAGCTCTTAAACATATTGATCCTTGGGCTCTAGCCTCGGACCAATTGAATTAGAAGCTCTGGGGATGGAGCCCAGGTATTGATCTTTTGAAAACTCTCCGCAAATGATTCTGATATGTAGCCAGGGTACACGGTCTAATGTGTAGTCTCTTTCTGATGGAATTGTCCTTTTAAAGGAGTGACTGTTACCATGGCAGATCACTGGGGAGTATTTTGGGCAGTCATAGGGATCCTTTCCCAGGGACCCTCAAACCATACTGCATAGATAGCCACTTATTAAGTCTATGTATTTAAGAGTGTTCTTTAATCTTTGAGTGACCAACTATTCCCCGTGATTGACTGAATATGTATTCATTTTGGTACCCTTAGACCTTGTCACATCGTACGCCCTCAATAAATATTTTAAAATAAAGTACTGGCTTGTGACCTAGAATAGCCCTGGCAAAGCAAGCAGACAGTCCCTTCAAATGAAACCCTAGTTTTCTGGTTTTGAAAACTTAGCCTGTACCCAAAGAGCCTCAGTCCCCTCTGCCTGGAACCACCTGTCCAGAAAAAAAAAAAGCCAAAATAATGGGAACCACCGCAGAAGAATTAGTTTCCACAGAGCTTCTTCAGTATACTGCTTGGCAGAGAGTAGGTACTCAAACCCTATCTGCTGAATTGATGAAGTAATTTGATATTAACCCTAGCAATCAACTACTGCCTTCTATTTGCCTACTCTGTGCTTGGTGCTAGGGGAAGACACAGCAATATAAAATGTCATCTCTTCTTTTACAGCCTGGTTAGGGAGATGAGCAATGGTGGTGTGGATTCACAAGGAGTATTACAGGAAATCCAGGGAGGGGAATGACGAGGTTGGGGAAGGGTTCAGGACCAAGGTAGAGTTTGAGCTGGGTTTTAGAGGTGGCATTTAGCTGAGCAAAAGGGACGCTGGGGGCCCTGAAGGGTGGGGATGGTGAAGAGATAGCGTGAGGTAGGCACAGAAGTGGGAAGAAGCCCCATGTGTCCAGGGAGCTGTGGGTAGAACACCCAACTAGGCGATAGATGGGGAGTGAGGGTTATGTGTGGTTTGTGGGAGACCTTGGAAGCCGGGGAGAGGACATGTTCCTCTCTAGGCAGTCTTGAATGCAGAAAGGAAAGACCCCTGGGTCCCTTATCAGTGGGCCCCTGACACCAGGATGGCCCTCCATTGTCTACGGCTCCCACAGTGGTTGCTATGGGAACTGCTTATAAGTAAGCTCAGGTGTCAAAGAAAATGAGGCAGCAGAAAGGGGAATCAGGAGGCTGTCAAAGCTTCAGGAACCTGAGCTCCATGTTCTTCAAATCCTTTCACAATTAGCAAAGTGCGGCCCTGTCATACACTAAAACGTTTGGCCGTATACCTGTCTTTGGCCAAGGTGTAAGTGAACACAACCCTGAAATCTGTACTAATAGAGCCACCAAATTAAAAAATGGTCAAAGAATCACCAGCTGCTTAATTCTGTCCTGAGGGAAAAGGCAGCCTCTCTCTTCTGTTGCTTATTCCACGGAGCCGCTGGCTTCCTATTTACTTCAAGGGGCTTGCAATGGCCCCAGAGGTACTTGGCAATTCTAGTCCCGTGCTTCAGGCCAAAATTCATTTCAGCCAGAAAGGGTGCCCATTGCAAAATGAGACTCCCAGCTGCTTGGAGGAAAAATGGGGTCAGTCAGGAGCTCAGATGTCCCAGCTTTAAGGCACTCAGTCCATGCTTAGTGCGTTAGGACATTTCCAACAATTCCTGGGCACTGCCCTCTCAGAGATTCTGACTTCCGAAGTCTGGTGTAGGCCTAGAAATCTCTGTTCTAACGAGCATTTCCCAGTGATTCTTATCATCAGGTGAGTTTTAGACATAGTGGGTGAGTGCATGCTAATGAGTTAGTGCAGGACTCTGTGAATTTCTTCTGTAAAGGGCCATATAGTAAATACTTTAGGCTTTGTAGGCCATACGTGGTAGCACAAAAGCAGCCATAGGCAATGCATAAATGAAGAGAATGGCTGTGTTCCAGTAAAGCTTTATTTACTAAAATATGTGGCGGGCAGGAGCTGGCCCACACAGGCCCATAGTCTGCTGGCCCCTGAAGTGGGTTCATTACTCCTTCTAGGTACCACATTTGAATGTTGACCAGGGCCTTCCCAATTCTCAATGCTTTAATTCAAATGAGCGACTCTAGTATCAAGAACCTCAGGCCCCATATTTGCACTTTGAAGATGCTTTGGGACAGGGCGACCTTTGAGAGCCCCTTAAGTCACACTGCAAGGTAGGCGTCTCCTGTGCCGCAGCATAAAGCTAGACATGACTCCATGACATGTAGCAGAGACCAGCTGGCAACGAGTGAGTCACCATCAGTGATCGAGGCTGAAGACCGAGAATAGGATGGAGTCTTAGAAACCAACAGGACAAGGGTCGATGAGGAATGAGGCACAAACAAGCTGAAAACAGCTGTACAACAGACACTGGAAATGACTATAATCCTTGAGGATAGCAAGGAGGCTGTCCCCTCTCCATATGTGATGCATAAGAGGGTACCAGTTAGGGTTCTTCATTTGTTCATATCCATTCACTAGGACCAAGGTAGAACCAGAGCAGTGAACGGAAGACCAGGAATGGACTTCCAGGTTCAGTCTGCTGTGGGGAATGATGGCTAATCCAAGACTCAGAAAATCTGGGTTCTGCTTTTTGCTCCGCTACTCAGTTATTTTGATGCATTGAGTAAACCGTATCCTCTTCCCTGGCCTCCGTTTCCTATGTAAAAATGAAGGGTGGACTAAATGGCCCATTCAGGTCTCTAGAGATGCCTCATTCCACACTGTGCATGAGGGCATTCGATGACGGATGACCACAGAGAAAAGAGAGAGTGGCTGTCAGGTAGAACAAAGAGTTCACCTACCTTGTGTCTGGCACCTCCGGTGGAGATGTGACTACTGTGGAGACGGAGTTAAGCAGAGCTGCCTGAACAGAAGTACAGGTCCTTCTATCTTGCCCCCTCCCTTTGCTCCTGCCGCAGCCCACAGCCTCCACCCAAGATTTGAGCACCAAGCTGTGCAACACAAAGGCATTTCTCGACTTGCATGAACAATCAATACTGTAATCACTTTCTGCAATGATCTCCAGCCCTGGATTTCCTTGTGCTATGTTGTCTGCTGCCAACAGATTGTCTCTGTGGCTCAGGATGAGAAGCCTAAGGTTCCTTTAGCTCAGTGGTTCCCAACCTTAGCTGCATTTTGAAATCATCAGAAGCTTAAAGATACCAATACCTGGGCCCCATCCCCAGGAATTAAAAAAAAATTTTAAAAACCCGGTTTTTTTTTTAAAGCTCCTCCCTCTGGTGTTTCTGCCCTCTAGCCAGCACTGAGACGCACTGCCTGACATTCTGCTGGACTCAGTGGCTTTCTGCAGTCTGCCCTCTGTGGGGAGTGAGATTGTTGGCTCCGGAAGAGAACACAGCTGGGACCAGGGCCCAAGAGCTGACGAGGACGTTTGTTGCTGGTGTGTCTTTATCTTAGGGCCCTGCCCTCCTGTGGCTGATCTAGTAAATGAATCCCAACCGCAGCGTTAATGGCAGAAAATAGCTTAATGTATTGCCTTCCCAGCTGGTGGGGACCCTTCAGGGCCTTAACACAAAGGAATGCTTGATTGTAGGGCTCGCAGGCTCCATGGCAAGGCTGGTAGGGGAGACGGTTTGAAGGGGCCCCAAGCCTGATTTCCCCCTTCCTCATCTCAGTAAATGGCATCTCCATTCTTCCAGCTGACTCCTCTGTCTCACCTCCCACAACCAGTCGGTCAACATAGCATCTTGGTTCTATCTTCAGAATCTAGCCAGAATCCACTCACTTGGGATCATAGCGCCATTATTACCATCCTGGCCCAAGCCTCCATCATATTTTAAACTGTATTCCTGCAGTAGACTCCGAACGGGTCTCCCTCCTCTGGCTGCCACCCTCCTGTACTATTTTCCACACAGCAGACAGAGGCATCCGTTTTAAATGCAACTCAGACCCTGTCTGCTCAAAACCCTCTGGTGGAGCAAAATCCAAAGTTCCTGACACGGCTTACAAGGCCCTACGTGATCCAGCCCCCAGACTCCTCTCCGGCTCCCCACTCAGTCATTCCGCTCTGGCCACACTGGGCTTCCTGGCTGTTCCCCACGCACCCCAGTCCTCCTCCCACCTCAGAGACTTTCTTGTTCTTTCTTCCTGGAAGGCTCTTGCTCCAGATATCCTCATGGCGGTCTCAACCTCACTTCCTTCAGGCCTCACTTAAATGTCACCTCCTGAAAGAGGTCTTCCCTGACCGTCCCGTCTAAAATAACACCCCGGCCGCTCCCCACCCTCACGGCCTCAGTCTCTGCTGTAGTCCCTCACTCTGCTCGATTTGTCCTCATGTCCTTATTTGCTACCTAAGAGATATTTCTGTGTTTATTGTCTGTCTGTCTGTCCCTGCTAGGATGGGCGCTCCTTGAGGCCAGGGAGTTTTGCCCATCTTGTTCACTGCTGAATCCCTCATCCTCTAGAACTGTGCCTGGCACAGAGTGGGCCCTCCCTAAATTTGTCACACGGATGAATAAATGCCCCCAAAGACATGAGGGTGCCCCTCACCAGGACTCCTGCATTTCCTCAAATCCACGGCCCATCCAGGAAAGACTTAGTTTCCAGCATTTGCTAACCACGCGTCCTGCTGAATTTGTGGGAGTTTTCGAAAACTGGAGAGCCTAGCTGATTGAGCATTTCTTATAGAATTGGATGAACAAAGTAGTGGAGAGCCCAGAACTAGGAAGCCGGGACACCTGGGTAAAATCCCTAATGTCTCTACTCCCAAATAGTGTAGAAATTGTGGAGAAATCCTTTTGGAGGGCTAGGCCTCCTTTCTTCCACATCTAAAATAATATTTTCTATGAGCCTCCATCCTAGGGGCAGGGCATATCTTTGAAGTGAATAAGATTATTTCTGTACATCCTTTGTGATGTTCATATTCAGATGTAATAAAAACCACCATTTAGGTATATCTCACATTAAGGAAATCAAATATATAAAACTTCAGTGCATGTTATTACAAAGAATTTTTGCAAACTCCCCTAAGCCTTGAGCATTAATAATGGGATTCAACTTACTCCAATTCGATTCATGCCCAGCTTACACAGAACATACCAATCACCTAAGGAAGCACTTAGCACATTGCCTTGCACCTAGTAGGGAATCAATACTTATTTATTGGCTTACTGATCAGCAAGGCAAAGGGTACCCATACGGAGACATCTTAAGTCCCATGCAACAAAGGTCAGGTTTTTCCCAGGGATGAAGAACTCACCAGCCCTCTCTGTTCTTTTTCCAGTCCCCCAAATCTGCCTTCATCAGTGCTGCGAAGAAGGCCAAGCTGAGATCCAATCCCGTGAAGGTCCGATTTTCTGAGCAGGTGGCAATTGGAGAAACAGATGCAGTAAGTGCAGCTTCAGGCTCCTCCCCTCGGCCCTTGGCCAGAGTTGGCCTGGCCATCGAGGTCTTGCTCTGGGCCAGTTGCTCATCTGCTGCTCCTCAGAATGGACAGCATTATGAAGGGGTTGGAGGGGGGACCTCGGGGCTCTGGGTGGGTATTGAGTGAGGGGTATGTGGCATCCAGAGAAGCCCTGGGCATTGTGGGAAGAAGGAATATGTATCAGTACACTCAGAATCCTCACGGTGCTTCAAGAAATTTCCATCTCTAGCACAGTGCTCCATAAACATCGTTTGGCTGCTTAAAGAAAGAAATAGTGGTTTTCTGAAGATGAGGTGACATTGAGCTCTCTTCACGTTGAAGTGATCCCACAGCTCCAGGTCTTAATTGGAGAAGACTGTGCATGAAGGGTGAAGCAGCCTGGGGGAAATGGTATAGACTCATTAAGTCACAGAGCTTTTATTAGGCACTGGCTGTGTTCCCAGCGTTACAAGGAATGCAAAATAAATGCCTGTTCCCTGCCTCTGGATACCTCTCAGTGATGTTGGGAGTACAAGTGGCTCAGACTGAGACAGTATAGAATCCACCGCAGGGTGGTATGATTTCGAGGAGCAGGTGACGCTTGACCGCCCATGCCATGCAGCGGCCAGTCTGGGGGGGGGGTCATGGCCAGCCCACTCTTTCTCACTGCTTTGTGGGGTTAACGTGAACTGAGCCATCTGTTCCAGATAAGCAAACGAGAAGAGGTGGGTGGAGCGCAGAAAGATGTGTATTAAGCGGCCATGAATGACAGCTCCGAGTCCTCTAGGAATCCGCAGAAGTTGGTGATATCCCATGGGGGTGGGTGAGGGAAGGACAGCCGGAGCTAACAGGCACTGTGTGCTTTTACAGGCTGTCCTGGGCTGGGCTCTCGGGAGGCCCGTGGCATTTCTGTAGAGAGGAACAGCTGCAGCTGAGACAAGCTAGGAGGCCCAGCCTGAGTGGAGAAATCAGTGGGGCGCCAGGCACCCCTGTAGTTCTTTGAGGCAGAGCCACCCAGACGAAGGGATGGATAGAGGACAGAGGTGTCTTCCCTCTCCATTTCCCTGACTCTCATACCCAAACTCCACCTAGGCCCTCCTCCATCCCTGTTCAAGGAAGGCTGTGAAGCCCAAGTGACAACTGGGCCCCATTGGCTAAGCCGTCGGAATCATTGGTGGCTGGGCTCCGTGTCAGTCACAGAAGAAGAGGTTGAAGAGAAGCCAGGGCCAGTGAGCAGAGAGGAAAGGGAGCAGTGTGGAGTCCTTGTGGATCAGAGTAAAGCAGACCCTGAGGTCCAAGTCACTAAGGGGACATTTGTGTCCTGAGCCCTTGAACACCCAGAGGAAGTGAGGCTTGAATTTGGAGAGTACAGATAGGTACAACCTATCCCGTCTCGGCATCACCGAGTAAGCCACCAAGGCCAGGCCACCCAGTGAAGAATCCCTCCTCTCCTCCCTCTCCCCCTCTTTCCCTCCTTTTTCCTCCTCTCTCTTCCCCTCCCTTCCCCACTCCCCCTTCCTCCCTCATGATTCCCCCCTCCACATGTCACATCTAGCCACAGGCAGAAGGCGGCCCCCACTGCAGACCAATCTGCACATAAATGCCCCAGAGTAGCTAGAAGCCCCCCAGGGTTACTCTGTCGCTCCCGGACAGGCTCCCAGACAGGCCACCAAGCATGGTGGAGGCTTTTGTCTGGGAGAGACACAGGGATCAACCTTCTCACTCTCGCTGTGCTCAGGAAATGATGTCACAATACACTCCCACCACCACCATCCCAGTGTGGACTGTAGCAGCTCCACCACTGGTCAGGTCCCGGGGGAGTCCAGGCCCAGGTGACTCCCAGCTACCCTATCACCCCTTTCTCTTGGTGTTCCAGGGCTTTATTAAGCAGCCAGAGCAAAAATAAATCCTGTGGGTGTTCCTTGCCAGCTCTATTTTTAAGCAAAATCAATTAAGTAATTATCTGAGTCCAACCCAGTGTGCTAAATAAAACCAGCCACCGCTGAGCATCATCAGCCTGGGAATCCAGGGCCTCTGGGCTTGGCGGGAGCGAGGTGTCTTGGGATCAGGGAGAGAACCGGGGAGTCACTTTTCCAACTTTAGATCCCATCACTCCCCACTGTGGCTTGACTCCATCACGAAATGATCTGATGTCACAATAGCACTACCCCCCTCCTCCTACCACACCCTGACCCAGGAGGACTTGCCTATGTTTTCATACTTTGTTCGTGACAGTCCCTAGATCTGGAGTGTTCTTGTCTGGGCTCTCTAATAGTCCACACCTGCCACTTCCTTTAAAATCAAAATCCAATTCACCTCATCTAGGAAACCTTAGCTATCTTATACCTGTTGGTTTGATTTGGTGTTATTGTTGTTCTCTACTGGATTTGTGTATGTGTGCCAGGTCACTACTAGTGTAAGGCTAGACCCCGGTCCTCTGTGCTTGCTGTAGCCCCAGGTATTCGAAAATGAGCTTTGGGGGCTTCCCTGGTGGTCCGGTGGCTAACATTCTGTGCTCCCAATCCAGGGGGCCTGGGTTCGATCCCTGGTCAGGGAAGTAGATCCCACATGCCGTAACTAAATGATCCCGCATGCCGCAATGAAGATCCCACACGCGGTGATGAAGATCCTGTGTGCCGCAACTAAGACCCAGTGCAGCCAAATAAATAAATTAATTAAATATATTTTTTAATGGGCTTTGCCAGTGGTTCTCAATCAGCGTCAGTACCACCCACTCTCAGAAAGCTTTTCTGAACGTCTGAGGGTGTTTGGGGTCATCCCAACGATTTGGCATGTTATTGACATTTATTGTCTCAGAGTCAGAGATGCTAAATGTCCTGCAGGGAGTGTGGCAGTCCCTGAATGATGAGTTGTTAGAGGTATGCAGGCATGAAAGAGCACTGTGGGTACCGGGAATGGTAAGATATGACTCTGGAGAAGTAGGCAGGGGCCAGGTCACAGAAGACCTAGGATGCTTTGAGGGAGGGAGACTGGCAGAGCAAAGGCATGGACATGGAAGTGATCTCGATGTGTGAAAGGCCAGGTGGAAAGGCAGGAGTCAGGAGATAGGAGCAGGTGAGTGAGGCAGGCTCCTAAGGCCTTCCATCAGCCCTTCAGAGTGTGGTGGTCTCTATGGGCCAAGCCCCCTCTGAGCTGTGGAGCTTTGAGCCACAGTAGACTGTGGATGTGCTGTGACGTCGAATGAAGGGTGAGCTTTGGATATGGCCCAGTGTCTTCTTGGAGAATTCGGTTCTGGTCTCCACATTAACATTATCATTGATGGGTTCTTTCCTCTGTATCTCTGTCCTTCCATACCTTTGGCTCCCTGTCTCCTTCACTCACTCCTTTCTCTTCCTTTCCATGCCCCTCCTCTGGCTTCCCTCCTCCCTCTACATGAGTCCCCCTCCTTGTCCTTTCCCTGCCTGTTCACAGAAGATGATGAAGAAAGAAGCTCTTCTCCTCATCCCCAATGTCCTGAAGGTTTTCTTAGAAAATGGGCAGATCAAGTCATTCACGTTTGATGGCCGGACCACTGTTAAGGTACCCACAGGGTCTCCTCTCCTGGATTGGTGTTGTCCTCTCTTAGGAGGCGCTCTCCTCTGGAGCACACACCACTGCTGGTCCTTGGGTTCCTCTGAGTCTGCACCAAGCCACTTGCTACCAGAGCAAGGTGGTCTTGGCCTTTGAACTCCTGCTTCAGGGAAGCACCCTGTTTCAAAAACATACAGTCCTCGGATGACTGTGGTGAGGGAAAGTTGAATGCCCAACTATGTGCTAGCGACTGTGTGTGTGTGTGTGTGTGTGTGTGTATGCGTACACGCATGTACATGTGCATGCATGTGTGTATGCATGCGTGTGTGCACACATCTGCTAACTGTTTCGTGTCCGTGTTACACTGCGTCCTTCAAGACTCTTAGGAGCTAAGGAGTGTGAAGATCATTAAACCATTTATAAAGCAAAAGTGACTTAAATTGATAAAATAACACCTACGCAAGTTTACACACAGAAATCAACAAACCATCTCTCAGGAGATTAGCTTAGCCATGGCTTGCTTTTTAAATACCAACCAGCTCTTAAGCACTGAATCAAGATTTGAGAAGTCCACCAACAGCCCCTTTGGCTATTCCTTTCGCAGGAAGAGCAATTAATGAGCTCTGATTCTTAACGGCTCAGCCGGGCGTCTAGAAGTTGTAGTTATTCCCTTAGTTCTGAGGAGGAGAGGTGATGTACCATTAACCCCCAGGTTTAGCTCTGCTCTGGGATAGAAATATCTGCTCCTGCTTCTTCTGGATTCTTTCCAGAAAGAGAATTCCATCCCCAGAATGAATGTTTTCATGCAATCAGTGCTGCCTGCCCAGAAAACCCACCTTGGCCCACGAGTATCCTGAGGTTCCCCTGCTGGGGCTAAGACAACCCTATAAATAAAGCAAGCCCGGGGCCAGGAAACTTTCCCTAAGAGGAGTTATCAGGTGTTCAGAATTGGCCTTGCCAGTGGTTCTCAGCCAGGGTTGGCACGGCCCCCTCCCAGGTAGTTTTGGGGAATGTCTGAGGGTATTTGGGGTCATCCCCATGGTTTGGCATGCTACTGGCATTTAGTGTCTCAGGGTCAGAGATGCTAAATGTCCTGCAAGGAATGGGACAGTCCCCGAATGATGAATTGTCCTGTCCAAAGTGCCAGTAGCGCCCGAGTTGCAAAAGCCTGGGCCTCACCCGTGTTGATTGACCCGAGAGTTTCTTTGGAAGGTTTAGGCCTGGGTGGGTCCCCCAGGGGACTTAGGATCAAAACACACTCCTTAGGGTGCCCCAGAATGGTCTCTTGACTATTGAAGTTTTCCGTCTATGGGAGGGACATTGAAACTAGGCCACCCAGGGGTGTCTAAGTTCCCCTCCTCCAGATGTGGGCATCTCTCTGTGTCAGAATCCTCCTTTGTGTTAAATCATGGACCGGTATGTCCGTTGTCGATCTGTCTCCACACCGGAGCATTTACTCCTCTCTTTGCCCGTGGAGGCTCCTCTGAGCGTCCTCCCACCTCGCAGTGTCACCGCCGTTAGTGCTTCCAGGTGGCCCCAGCCTTCCAGGACAGCAGCGTCCCCTGGCTTGTGACCTTACCATGACTTCAGGGAGGGTGCACTGGCTGTTCATTGGAACTTGGACAGGCTGCCAGGCCGCTTGTCCCAGAGAGGTACCTGGGTGAATTGACAGCCTGGCATGGGAGCTGTTAGACTTGTAACACCGGTTGGCAATCACCAGCTTGGCCCTCCACAGTCCCAAAGCAGCTGAACTGCAGAGAAAACCTCATCTCTCCCTGCCAGCACTTCAGCAACACTGGCGCCTCTGTGACTACTTGGATAATACAAAGAGATATTCTCAAGTACCCACCAATTTCCAGCCTAACATTTGAATAGCTAAACGGCTGTCAGTGTTCACTGAGGGGCTTGTTTGGCAGCCCTGGCTGGAAGGGAGCTTCGCGTTCCCAAGCCTGCTTCTTCCCGGCCTTCGGGGGCTGAGCGATGCCAATGCTACGAACACACACGCTGGAGGCCGGTGTATGCTGAAGTCACAGCAAATAGATGGTAGAAGTCTCAAAACTGACATGTGGGCAGCCCCCATGGATCTGCTTCCAGACACCCTAATATTAAAAGTAGGGCAGCAGAGCAGACAGAGTGCAGAAGTAGTCAAATTCATGACTGTACATAAAACACATGACATTGTTCCTCTGCATGGATGCATTTTTCAAGTTGCTAAATTGATCGTCTCTAAAAGCCAGCTAGATCAAAGATGAACATTTTGCCAGTAACTCTAGTCATTCAATTTAGGTTATGAATCCAGAAATCGTCTACTTTTAATCATGTAATTGTGGCTTTGGCTTCTGTTAATTCCTAAGTAAAGACTTGCCGGACAAACCAGAGTGAACATTCTGACTTATGTGAGAAGCTGAGGGAAGAACCAACACAGTGCCTGGCACTTAGGACACACTCAGGAGACAATTTGTTGAATGAAAAGAGAGAGAGGGGGAGGGAGGGCCATGACCTTCTTTTGCCATATGCCTGGCCCGGCCAACTTCAGAAACACCTCCCTCCACCCCCTGCACCTGTGGTGTGCCCCAGGGCCCAGGCCTCTGAACAGCACTCCTGGCTCATTCTCATCATCCTGGAGCACCATGCCTGGGCCACCATAAAGGCCAGTGTCTCTGTCTGGCCCACTTTCCCAGCCTCAGCCTTCTCCCCAGGACTACCTTTCTTAATGTTCAGTCCCCTTTTCCCATTTTGGGTGCTTAGAGTATCTTAGAGCTGGAAGGGATCTCTCTCTCAAGGCTCTTTTGTCTTCCACAGGATGTCATGGTGACATTACAGGACCGGCTTTCCCTGAGGTACATTGAGCACTTTGCCCTTGTCCTTGAGTATGCCGGGCCAGAACAGAACCACAAGTTCCTGCTTCTCCAGGACAAGCAGCCCCTGGCTTATGTAAGTAACTCCTTTGTCCTGGCCTGATAGCTTTGCAGATGGCCTTTAGTAGAGAAGAGGCCACCAGGTACTCTCCTTCTGGAAAATTCATCATGATATGCTCAGCCAGCTCCCAGAAGTCCCAATTCTCAATCAAGATCTTTATGACTCACCCACAGAGGCCTTTGAAAATGTCTCTTGGGAATTCCCTGGAGGTCCAGTGGTTAGGACTCTGTGCTTTCACTGCCAAGGGCCCAGGTTCAATCCCTGGTCGGGGAACTAAGTTCCCACAAGCCACACAGCACCGCCAAATAAAACTCTGTAAAATGTCTCTTGTGACCTAAGAAAGGCATGACAGTTGTTAGTCTTGGCGGTCACTAGTGGGGAAAGCATGGGGTGGTGATTTACTGCGTGCAAGACTGAATTGAGCAGTGTCAACTCCACTGTCTCCTGGAGGCCCTGCTAGACTTTTCCTCCTGCGAGGGGAAACTTTACCTTCAGGTGAAGGCTGTAATATGGAAGGGTCAGCGAGTGGAGTCTAGTGAGACCCCTGAGGCTAGGACACATGTGGGCTGGGAACGGGCTGAGTGGGACCAAGCACGGACAGCACGTCACCCGTGTCAAGTTCCAAAGTAGAGTAGGAGAAAGTGTCTTATCTTCCCAGCCTCTGGAAAAAGGCCAAGGAAATCCAGGATTTCTGGATAGTATTTCACCAGTGGTGATGCACCATGGAGGGTAAGAGAGGCAACCAGGGCCAATCAATGTACCCAGGGAGTGGGGACTTCCTTCCCTGGTGGTCCAGTCATTGAGACTCCGCACCTCTAATACAGGGGACGGGGGTTCAGTCCCCGGTCAGGGAACTAAGATCCCACATGCCGCATGGCACGGCCAAATAAATAAATAATTTCTCAGTTGCTTTAAAAAAAATATTCCCAGAGAGGGAGGGAAGGAGTTGGAGAGGGACGGCTGGGAAGAAATGTCTAAAGGAAGCGAAACAAAAACTGAAATCAGACACACAAAAATGAAAGGATTTAGGAAAGAAGAATTCTTCAAGTTTAGCTCTCAGCCAGATGCAGTCCAGAGACTCACAGGTTCCCACCTGTGAAGGAAAGGTGGGTGTCCTGCCTGGAGGGAGGCCTAAGCACCTCCCCGCCCCTCAAGGGGCCTTGTGGATCCAACTGGTCTCTTGTTCCAAATGGGATTTTTAAGCATTTTTATTACAAAAAAAATCTCAAATATACACCAAAGTAGAAGGAATTGGATAATGAACCCTCATTACCCATCCCAGCTTCAGCAGTTACTGGTATATTGCCAGCTTGTTTCAGCTACACCTCCAAATGGGATTTTAAGTCTTTGATTTGGTTGCTCATAAGCAACTTCCTTTGCTTGAGGCTGAGCCCCTCTGCAAGGCAAAGGCCTTAGCCCCACAGCAAGAAGAGCCAGAGAAGTTGCCAGGAGCCCTTGCTTCCTACCTCATGTCCTGGGCCTTAGGTTGCTGATAAAGGCCAAGGCGTGATAAGCGGTTCGAAAATTCTAGTCACTTGGGGTCAGAAGGGCAGAAAAGACTTAGCTCCTCATCACTTTCCCCAATGGTAATTGGAATCAGCCAGGCGGAAGACAGAATAGGAAGCAGCACCCTAGCTCTGCCTCAGGCCCTGCCTTGAAGAGCCGCCGAGCTGACTCCTGGCACCCAGCCATTGATCCCAGCTCTCTTTTCCTCCCACCTCTCACCCCTGGGATTCAGGTAGTGCAGCGGACACACTATCATGGAATGAAATGCCTCTTCCGGATAAGTTTCTTTCCCAAAGACCCGGTGGAGCTGCTGCGTCGGGATCCTGCTGCTTTCGAGTACCTGTACATCCAGGTAGAGTCTGGCTTGGGGATACACAGACAGACAGACCAATGGACAAACAAGCTGGCAGGCTGTTCTGCCATCACAATGAAGTCGCTATGTAAGTTTTTCCAACCTTCAGGTAGCTCTGAAGGCTCTCTCATTTTCTGCTACCACTGTAGGCCATGGTCAAGTTGGTTGGCCTGGCAACCTGAGCTGGCTCTGGCTCCAAGTCCTGTCTGTTTGTCTAGACAGATCTTATCAGTTTTCAGGAGGAAGCAACCCCAGTAACTCTGGCATCTTCACAGCATACCCTGGTTTAACAAGTGCATTGGAGTAACAGGAGGTCCCAATGCCCAATCCCGAGCTCCACTAAGGAGATGGTTCCCAATTCAGTTCATCCAGAAACATATGCTGAGCGCTTACTCTGGGCCAGGCCCTGTGCTAGGTGCTGGCAATCAAGGTGGTCAAAGAACTATCCTAGATCGCTAGAGCTCATAGGCAGATATGTGCACAAATAAAGACAGGGTGACAGGCATTATGAGGATGGCAGGGTACAATATCAGTAGGGGCACTCAGGAAGCAATTTGCCAACTCTCCCTGGGAGGGGCACAATGCAGGCTTCACAGAGGAAGTGATACATGCATGCTCTTAGCCTTGAAAGATGAGTGGATGTTTGCTGTGTGCAGAGATGGATGTTTAGTTCAAATAGTTTGGAATTTGGTGACAAGACCTTGTCCACCCTCTCTCTCCCCTTTGTGATGATGTGTTCAGCTGTATTCCTTTTTTATACTGAACAGCTTTAGTGAGGTCTAATTGACACACGGCAAACTGCACATATTTAAAATGGCAGTTTGATAAGTTTTGACATATGTTTATATCCATGAAACCATCACCACACTCAAGATATTAAACACATCCAACACCCCCAAAAGCCTCCCCAGGCTCCTTTGTAACTCATACTCCCATCTCCAGGCAGCCACTGACCTGCTTTCTGTCACTGTAGATTAGTTTGCATTTTCTACAGTTTTATACAAACGAAATCATACGGTATGAACACTTACTTTGATCTCACTTCTTTCACTCAGCATAATGATTTTGAGGTCCACCCATGTTGTTGTGTGTATCAGTAGTTCATTCCTTTTCATTGTTGAGTAGTGTTTTATGGTATGGATGTATAAAAATTTACCAGTTCACCTGCTGATGGACATTTGGGTTGTCTCCATGTTTTGGCTACTACAAATAAAACTTCTATGAACATTCACGTACAAGTCTTTGTATGACATATGCTTTCTTTTCTCTTGGGTAAATACCTAAGAATGGAATGGCTTGATCATACAATAGATCTATCTTTCTTTAATTTCTTGAAGAAACTCTAATGCTGTTTTCCAAGGTGGCTGTACCATTTTATATAAGCCCCAGCCGTGTGTTAGAGCCCCAGTTTCCCCACATCCTCATCAGCACTTGGAGTTAGCAGTATTTTTTATTTTTATTTTTATTTATTTATTTTTTGCAGTGCGCGGGCCTCTCAGTGTTGTGGCCTCTCCCATTGCGGAGCACAGGCTCCGGACGCGCAGGCTCAGCAACCATGGCTCACGGGCCCAGCCGCTCCGCAGCATATGGGATCTTCCCAGACCGGGGCACGAACCCGTATCCCCTGCATCAGCAGGCGGACTCTCAACCACTGAGCCACCAGGGAAGCCCAGCAGTATTTTTTAAATTTCCGTCATTCTAATAGCATGCAGGGGTATCTCATTCTCATTTTCATTTGCATTTCCCTAATGACTGATGATGTTGAACACCTTTTCATGTGCCTCCTTGTCATCATGCAGCTTTTTTGGTGAAGTGTCTATTCAAATCTTTTGCCCACTTTTTAAATTGGGGTTGTTTGTTTACTTATTATTGAGTTTTGAGAGTTATTTGTGTATTCTGGATACAAGTCTTTTGTATGTTATTTGCAATTATTTTCTCCCAGTCTCTAACTTGTCTTTCCAGTCTCCAAACAATGTCTTTCACAGAGCAGAAGTTTGAATTCTGATGAAGTCCAATTTGTCAATTTGTTCTTTTATGGATTGTGCTTATGATGTCATATCTAAGAAGTCTTTGCCTAACCCAAGGTCACAAAGATTTTGCTCTTATTTTTTTCTAGAAGTATTATCATTTTAGGTTCTACATTTAGGTCTGTGGTCCATTTTGAGTTAACTTTTATATGTGGTACAAGGTATTGACCAAAGTTCTTCTTTTTTCCATATGGATATCCAATTGTTCCAGCACCATTTATTGAAAAGACCATCCTTTCTCCATTTAGTTGCCTTTGCGCCTTTGTGAAAAATCAGTTGTCTGTGTATGTGTGGGTCATTACTGAACTCTCCATTCTATTCCATTGATCTATTTGTCTATCTTTATGCCAACATCACACTCTTTTGATTACTGTAGCTTTATAATAAGTCTTAAAATCAGGTAGTGTTTGTTCTCCAACTTTGTTCTTTTTCAAAGTTGTTTTGGCCATTCTAGGTCCTTTGCATTTCTATGTGAATTTTAGAATTAGTTTGTTCATTTCTACCAAAAACCTGCCATGATTCTGATTGGGATTGTGTTTGAGTCTTCCAACCCATGAACACAATATATATATCTATTTAGGTCTTCTCTAATTTTTCTCAGCAGTGTTTTCTACTTTTCAATGTACAGGTCTTTCACATGTTTTGACAGATTTATCCTTAATTATTTCATTTTTTGATGCTATTGTAAATGGTTTTGATTTTAACTTTAATTTCTGATTTTTGCAAGCATGTAGAAATACAGTTGGTTTTGTATATTGATCTTATATCCTGCAACCTTGCTAACTCATTAGTTCTAGTAGTTTTTTTTTTGTAGATTCCATTGGATTTTCTGCATAGATGATCACTGATGGAGCATTCCTTTTACACTCTCTCCTATGCTGTAGTGATACCACTGCGGCTCTCTAGCCTCTTAGCTCATCCTGGTTTCACCTCAGCACAATGGGCAACTGGTCTAACCAAGGCTGAATCCTTGATAGCTGGGATTCTGACCTTCAGGGTTTGGGGGTTGACATACCTTGGGCCAGTAGTTCCAGGAGACCCTTTTAAGGATAGCATAGGGAAGACTGACTCATCACTGCTTTGATCTTCAGACCCCAAGGAAAGAATATCTGCCCCATCCGTGCAATCCGTCTCTCACTGTGGGCTTCTGGGCCAGAGACCTGTAGAGAATCCCTCCCAGTGTCTCTCTTCCTTTGTTCCCATCTGAGCTGGTAGAGGAGCCTCCGATGGCTGGGACTGGGGGGCGGTGAGTATAGGCCCCAGAGAAAAGGCAGAAAGGTTTCTTGTAACAGGAGGAAAGAAAGGGAGTGGTGCCATGTCTCACTTTTGCAGTGCCCTAGATGTTCTGACCATTTGTGCCTTGCCATTGTGTGGACCTGTCACTGAGAAGGGGGCTGTCCAATATCTGCTGAATGAAGCAAATGGTGTCTCTGAGACCTGAGGTTCCTCTGTTACCTCTTCCCCAAGGGCAGAATCTTCCTCTTCCGCTTGATCTAGGATGCTTATTTACACCACGAGTTTCTTCTAGGATATAAGGGAGTCCGTGGGGGGGTGGGGGGGTGGGGAGGGAACGTCTCCTTTAACTGACGGGTTTGGACTGCCCTCTCTCACAGAGTCGGAACGATGTCATCCGAGAACGCTTTGGAATGGACCCCAAGCCAGAGATGCTTTTGGGCCTTGCTGCCCTCCACATCTATATCACTGTCTCAGCTACTCGACCTAGTCAGAAGATCTCACTCAAGAATGTGGAGTGAGTTGCGCCAGGGCCCTTCAGGATGGGGGCAAATAGCTGTGTAGGGAGAAGGTGCAGTGGTTGAGCTGTGCTCTGCTTTTTAGGAATGTGGGCCTGGGATGGGAGTGAGAATTGGAATTCCTCACACCTAGACCAGGATGCCCTTGAGCTACAGCTTCTACTAGAGAACTGTGGCCAATGTTACTCGCCTGCCTCCGGCCCCTCTCTGTCTCTCTCTCCTAATCTCCATTCCTCCATCTCTGTCTCAGATTTCAGCTAGTTTCTGTCTTACCATTTTGCTTTCTCTGTCTCACCTTGTCTCTCTAATTTCTTACTTTTCTTCTGCTTTTAGGAAGGAGTGGGGCCTGGAACCCTTTCTTCCCCCCTCCCTCCTACAGGGCATCAAAGAGAAGAACCTCCGGAAATCTCTCTCTCAGCAGCTGAAGGCGCACCAAACACATCCTTCCAGCAGCACCAAGGTATCCAGAGTAGGCCACCGGGCACCCTGCTCAGGCACTAGTGGCCCTGGGGGACTCCTGTGTGGTTTCCCAGCAGGTGTGGTCTTCTGGGGAACCCTCCCCACTGTTTTTGACTTGGATACACATCTAGCTTGGCCAGATATGGGGCATGATTGTGGAGAGGGGTTTTCCCCAAGCCTGAGACACCCCCAGAGACTGCTCAGTGGCAAGTCACTGGGAGAGCCCAGGGTCCTCAAAGCAAAGGGACAAAGGTGCAGGAGGAGAATATTCTTGGGTCGTTCCACCCATTTAGTCAGTGCTGATGAAGCACTTGTCGTGTGGACAGCACTGGACCCTGGGGAGACATGTTTCCCGTGGAAACGACTGCTCTGTCCCTCATCAGCTTTCTAATTCATCAGCCCTGGTACAGGGAATTCTGGGAGATAAAAGCCCAGCCCCATGGGACAAGGCCTGACCTGGAGAATGGGTCGCCGGGTGGCAGGTGGAGGACTCAGGTCACTGCTGTGCTCTCCTGCACTTTCCCACTCCCTGCCTTCCCAGCCCCGCAGGCCCTTCTCAGGCTTGCAAGGCTCAGTCTACTTGCCTAGGAGGCAGGCGGGTGGTGAGGGGCACCAGAATCCACATGCAGATGGAGACACTGGACACAGTTGCCCCCTTATATTCCACCCATGCCAGATTCCCTGCATTACCAACTAGCTTCTCTTTTAAGATGCAGATTTCCCCGGAGAGTTAAGCCATTCCTACCTTGCTGTGCATATTTAATCAGATTGTTTTCTTCCCAGCTGAGAGCTTCAGGGCTCCCAACCATCTCCTCAGCAAACACTTTTTCTGAGCGCCCCCCACCCCCAGTGCTTGGGCTGGAGATACAAAGATGAAGAAGGCCCGGTCTCTGCCCTCAAGTCAGGCACAGGCGGTGGGGAAACAAGAGGCAGTCACAACACAGTGCGACCAGTGCAGGTGCCCTGGAAGCGTGGAGGAACAGCAGCCAGCCCAGTCTGAAGGAGATGGAAAAGGCCAGGAATCGGTGCATTTGATGCCAGAGTTGGGTCTTAAGGGACAGATAGACGTTTGTCTAGATGAGTTGCAGGGAGGAAGACTTTCCCAGGCAGGGAGATCCAAAGAGATCAGCATAAACCAGCGCGGAGGGTTCAAGGAAGCTGCCTGAGTGGGGTGCGGGCAAGAGAGGAGGCCAAAGAGGTTGGCAGGAACCTGTTCACGGAGGGCCTCGTGTGCTGTGGAAAGGGGTTATCCTTCACCCTGTAGGCAGCACGGAGCCACTGAAGGGTTTAAGCGGCCAGTGGTGTGATTATGTTTTAGGCTGCTCCCTCTAACTGCAAATGCGGAGGGGTGGAGGGAAAGGAGTGTTAGTACTGAAGGTAACCCGGCTGCCACCATGATGCAAGTGGGGGACATCCAGGCAATGACCGTGGGGCTAGAGAAGAGGGATGGGTAGGGTGGAGAGGGAATTAGGAGGTAGAATCAAGATGATCTGGTGACTGGTGGCCCTCAGGTGAGAGGCTGAGGGAGGAGTCCAGTGTGACTCACAGGTTTCTGGCTCAAGTGCCCAGGGGATGCGGGTACCACTGATGGAGACTTTTCTGCCAGAAGAAGAGCAGGCTCGAGACTTAGAGGTGCTCAGGATAAAGGTACTGAGTGCGACCCCTAGTTGGGGAGGGCCAGTACCTAGTGGCCATCAGGGATCTCAGGAGAGAGGTATAGATGTTGTGGGGTGTTGGAGTTGGGGAAAGGCGTCGAAATGAACCGAGGAACAAAATGAGTAAGCTGGGTTCTTCAGGAATGAGGATCAGGGGATAGGAGGAGGGTTTAGGAAGGGAGATGGGATGCTAGAGTCTGGCAAGAGCTGTCCAAACTGGAACCTTCCTGTGGTTCTCCCGAGTGTCCCACAGTGGGGCTTGCTGACTGGTCTGACTAGTGCCTGTCCTAAGCTGTTGACCCTCCTTCCTGCGAACATGGGTTTGCTTTTCCTGTGCACCTCAACTTTCTCATACTTCTGAGTCGGTTGTTTCCACAGGGCTCTGCAATTCAGGCCAAACTCCAGTATCTTCGAATCCTGAATGAACTTCCGACGTTCACGGGCGTTTTGTTCAACACTGTGGGCCTGGTCAGTGAGGGCAGTGAGGGGGAGGGAGCCCTTCGGGGGTGCTTGTCCTTGGCTGGGGGGACAGGAGGGACTCCACTGGATCTTTCATGCTCTGTCCTTTTCCTCCTTCTTCTCCCTCTTCCCTCCCGTGGTGCTCTGGTCCCGCCTCTGGTTAAATGGTTAAAGTAGGAGGCAAAAAAATAAAATAAAAAATTTTAGGAATTCCCCGGCGGTCCAGTGACTAGGACTCCGCGCCATTACTGCCCAGGGCCCGGGTTCGATCCCTGGTTGGGGAATTAAGATCCCGCAAGCTGCGTGCAATGCGGACAAAAAGAAAAGATAAAATGTAAAGTAGGAGGTTATGTTTGTTTACAGTATCCCTCTAGGCTCTTTTGTGCCCCCTTTTCTCAATTTCAGAGGTTAGCAAACTTTTTTTATAAAGGGCCAGATAAGTGAATAGTTTAGGCTTGGCCGGCAGGCCATGAAGGTCCCTGTTGCAACTACTCAGCCCTGCCATTGCAGCATGAAAGCAGCCGTCGACAACGCATAGACAAATGGGCCTGGCTGTGTTCCAATATCTCTTTGTTTACCGACACTGAAATGTGAATTTCGTGTGATTTTCACATGTCACAAAATACGGTTCTTTTGAATTTTTATCAAGCATTTAAAAATGTATAAAACCGTTCTTGGTCCGTGAGCTGAACAAAAACTGGCAGAGGGCTGGATTTGGCCTGTGCACCAGAGTTTGCCAACCCCTGCCCTGTTTCATTGCTCTTACCCATATTCCCTCAATCCCCTAGCCCAGATGTCCCCCCTCCCTGCCAGGGCCTTCACTATAGCAATGCTCCTCTCCAGCGGGGCACAAGTGGTCCCCCTAAGACTGTGCCCCAGGCTAGTTTACCCTAGTGAGCTTTGGTGAAAGGAAATTCAAATCATCTTGCCGACTGGATCCAGGTGCTTGTCATTCTCTGGGGAACACGCTGTCATGCTCGTGGGGCAACTGATGGAAAGCCGCTTATCGAAGTATCTAGAGCAGATGGAATAGGTTCCTCGGGATGATGTCAATGCCAGGGAATGGGCCAGCAGAGGGCTCAGGCTTGATGGCGCCAAGGAGCCTGTCACGACCACTTAAGGGAATCCAGTCCATCAGGCGCAGAGGTGGCCATTTACATACTGGGATTTGAGGATTACGGAAAGCCCACTGCTGAAATTCTTATAGGTCATTCCTATGGGGTAAGACTGCTGTAGTGCCTATTAAAGGGCACATATCTTCTTAGGGAGGGAGGTCCCCCTCCACCCCTCCAGTCATTAAGTGTTAACCAGTCAACCTTTAACACCTTGGGCAGAGTTACTTTGTCACTTCAGCTTTTAGCACCAGGTGAGAAGTGCAAGTTCAAGTGGCTGTTGGTGAGGGAGGGTAAAGACCAAACACAGGATGCCACCTGTTCAGACAGAGCACCAGGTGGGAGACTTGAGTGGCCCAAGGCAACAAATGGAAAATCCCTGGGGCTTGGTAGGAAGAGGGTGCTTCAGAGGCACCAAAATAAACCTATTTGACGATTTTGCTAGAACCAGCCCTGC
The DNA here is from genome assembly GCF_964165515.1 of Mesoplodon bidens. Taxonomy (NCBI): domain Eukaryota; kingdom Metazoa; phylum Chordata; class Mammalia; order Artiodactyla; family Ziphiidae; genus Mesoplodon; species Mesoplodon bidens. The sequence continues at coordinate 47,419,759 of NC_138163.1, read as the reverse complement.
TGCTGCCCTCTTCAATCTCCCTTCTGCTGAGGCTAATGTGTCCATCTGGACCGATGATCCGGGGCCCTGGCCTGAGAACAGGGGCATCCCAGACCATTTTCCCCTCGAGGTTGTCCTCTGGCCCTGGCACTGAGCTCCAGATGTTTCCAGACCTTCCAGCAGAACCGGTCCAATGCCTGTTTTCTATTTCCTCCTCCCGCCTCCTCTCCTCACTTCCTCTGCCCTTCTTTCTTTGAATGCTGCCCGCCACGCCGGGGCACCAGGATGAGAAGCAGTCGGCCACCACCCTCCTAGTGGGACCCCGTCACGGCATCAGCCATGTTATTGACCTCAAAACCAACCTCACCACTGTGCTGTCCGAGTTCAGCAAGATCAGCAAGATCCAGCTGTTCCGGGAGAACCAGGGCGTGGCCCGGGTGGAGACCAGCATCATGGATGCCAAGGTAAGCGTGGCTTCGAGGGGGCTACTTCTTGCCAGGAACAGGCCTTGGGAACAGAGGAAGAAGTAAACTTGAGAAACAGAGTGTCAACCCATTAGGTGAAGTTCAGTGATTCTGAAGTGGTTCAGACCCTGGGCCTTTGGGGGCTCATCTTTCTTTCTGTTCTCAACCCTCTGGGACACTGTCTTGACCCCATATTAAGGTCAGGCGGTGCTAGGGAAGGCTAGAAAATGTCTGATCAACCTGCGACAGGTTTTCAGCAATGGGCAGGGGGATTGGGGAACTTGGAGCTACCTCCCAGTCCATTGCTTCCCAATCTTTCTCGTGTCACAGCACACAGAGAAAATTATATTCAGGCGGGACACTGGGTTAAATGGACCAGCTCCGGGGACTCTGGCCACCCCAGGCCCCGCCTGGCTGCCCCCGAGGCTGAAGGGATATGTGCACGTCAGCTAGGGAGCCCTGCCGTAGGCGTGCACACTTGGATCCATGGAGGAGAGGGTGTCTGAGTATGTGAACAGAACCAAGGGGGCCTGGGGAGACGGAGCAGGCAGAACCTCGTCCCCATTTCACCTCCCAGAGTCCAGCTCTTCTCGAATCTTAGAACCTTTCCCATAGATCAGCTCATTCAGACTGGCAAGCAGCTGTCGCCTGTGCAGAGTCTGACAGCCGTGGTCAGCCGCCTCCTCCATGGCTCTCCTGTTTGAACACCCAGTGACCAGTGTGGGTGGCGGAAGGCCTGCCTGCCAGCTGGCGGATGCTCTTAGAGGAGGTGCAAGTTTCCTTTCTTAAAGGATTTCCCAGGGGGAGATATTGTTAGCAGATTAACAGGTGGAATGTTTGCTGTTTCTAAAAGAGCAAATTATTTATTTGTGTCTTTGTGAAACCCAGGAAGCTTTAATATGTTAAGTTTTCCACCTGTGATTCACAGGCTTCCCATTGGTTTAGGAACCTGCCTGGAGCTGGTATTTAATTGGCTTGTGGCCACTTCCTCAACCAATGATTGCTGCCCTCCTCAGATGTTGCCGGGTAAGAAGCCAAACGGACAGGTAGGGAAGCGTGGGAGGAAAGACAAGACATGCAGGGGAGATATGGCTTCCTGAGAAATAAAAAGGGTTTAAAACTGAGAAACAGCTTTCCAACCAAGTCTCCTATGTTCTACGAGTGATTCTCAATGTCGGCTACACAATAGAATTTCCTTGAGAGCTTTTAAAAAATACAGATGACTGGACCCTACTCCCAGAGATTGTGATTTAATTGGTCAGGTGCAGCCTGAGCGTCAGGATTTAGTTCTTTTTCAGTTCCCAGGTGATTCTGTAGTACAGCCAGGTTTGAGAACCACTGACCTCTGGGTCCAAAGCTCTGGGAGGAACCAGCCCAAGCAGGGTCAGTGGATGTTGCCTGAGTGAGGAACACTATTCTCATTTCTAGGAGTGATCTGGCCACAGTTGTGGACATGAATGCTGCCCAGGAGGGGTCTCACTCTTATTGGGGAGACTCACAAAGGCACGTGGCCTGCCTTAATCACACCACATTGGAACATGTATGGAGTTCTGGAATCAGACAGACCAGGTTCAAATCCCAGCTCTACCACTTCCTAGCTGTGTGGCCTTGAAAAGGTGTCTTAACTTCTCTGAACTCTGATTTCCTCAACTGCAAAATGGAGTGCCTTCCTCCAAAGGTTGTCGTTCAGGATTAAATGAGAAAATGTAGGTAAAACGTCTTAGGACACTGCCTGACACAGAGTAAGTAGTCAACAAACGAGACCTGTTATTTTTGCCAAAGCAAAACAACAATGAGGAGAAGTTCATATGAAGTAAAATTTTGTAGGTAAGTGTGGTGTGGAACATGGAACAAAAGAAGATGAAGGGGTTAACCAGAACTGGCTTCCCACAAGAGGATATTTGAAGCTGGATCTTGAAGTGATAGGCATGGATTAGCAGAGAGAAGTGGGACGTGTTCACAGGAAGAGAGTAAGCACAGAAATAAGTAAGCCATATGTGCAGGTCGATAAGCATAGTTGCTTGGCTGGAGAGGAGAATAATGAGAAAAGAGATTGGAGAGAGATTGGCAGTGGGCAGAACAAGCTGGTGAAAAGCTTCGAAGGCCAGTCCGAGGAATTGAGATTCAATGTGATAGAATAGTGGGAATCCACTGTAGGCCCTCGAAGAGGGGAGTGACAGGATGAAAGCTGACTGGGACCAGTGTACCAGGTGGATGTTTGCAAGGCTAGTGCCAAGCCAGGGAGGCGGGGAGGGGATCGTAGTGCTAGTACAGGAGTGAAGTGACAAGGGCAGGGCCTGTGCTGGAGGAATAGCAGTGGTAATGGAAAAGAAAGAGTGAGGATGAAACATAGAGTCACTAAGAGTGCATGCGTATCCCCTTACACATTCCTGTCTTGCACACACAAAGCACAAGTCATACCTAACCCTTACTGCCTGCTGCCTATATCCTGAGTGCACTGAACAACAGTGCTGTGCACACAGCACACGGACGGTCCAAATCGTGGGTGGGTGAAGAGGTGAGAGCCTACATCGCAGGATGAACAGGACATCGTGTTGGTGCATGGAGGGGGCTACGAGAAGGTTGCACTTTGCTGAGTGAGTGCTGTGGAGGCAAGAACTCAAAGGTACTGGTCCCCTGGGACTCAAGGACGGTCATCTTGTACCCTTACTCCTCCAGGCCCCCGGATTCCGAATTTTTTCTCCTGTTTTCAGGGACGCTAGCATGAGGTAAGGCTACCCCAAAGCCAGTCCCCTCCCTAGCTGGCATCCCAAAGTGCTGGCTGCTTTTGAGCTCCCAGGGCACCCCAGGAAGGAGATGGGGCTAGAGCATGTCAAATTAATGCCTGCTGTACCTTCTCAGGGCTGGCCATGCCTCCAACTCCATTCTCCTTTTCTCCTTTTCCATTTGAAGATGGCCTGGGCATATTTAGTTACAGTTTTCACTCAGCTTACTTGCTCTTAGTGGGGCAAACATGTGGTAGCATGCACATATCTTTCTTCAGGAGACAGCACAGTCTGGGACTGAGACAGCTCTGGGCCATTACCGTACCCCATTACCACAGAAGCCCGTAAGGGGGGAAAAGAAACCATCAAAGGAAAGTCCCAAGGGATCTCTTGCGGGCCAGTGTGTCTCCTCTTCTCGTGTTTGAGCCTTATTGCTCTCGTGCTTTCTGTCGGGAGAAGCATTACATTAGACGTCATGATCATTAAAATTCTATTTAAAATAAAATGTTGTTTTTGAAGGTTTCTAAGAAAACCTATCCGGTCTCTTTGCTTGCCTGCCTTTGATTTGATTTTTACCCTTGCTGGCAAAAATTGCTTCTGTGTCCCTTTTGCCACCTGCATTTGGCCAGTGCTGGGGCCCAGTGGGCTGTGGGTGGATGCAGACGAGAGGCTGCTGATGTGCTGTGCTGAACCAGTTCGGGCTGTGTTCAGCCCTCTCTGGGCACAAGGTTTTGCCTTCATGCTGTTTTTTCACCAACATTGGGCCGTATTTGGGGTAAGAGAGAAGAGGGGAAATTGAAGGCAGACAGTGAAGTCAATCAGCCAGTTAGGCACTCAGCCTCTGATCTGTCCATCGGCCAGCAGACCAGGCAGCCAGGCAGCTAACCAGTCAGGATGTCAGGCTGGTAGGCATTCTGCCTCTCCTGCAGACAGCTCGTCAGCCAGGACATCAGTGAGTCAGGCTACTCTGCAGCCAGCTAGTCTGTCAGTCTGTCCATCAGTCAGTCAGCCAGTCAGCCTGTGCTTTGGTCCAGTGGTCTCTCATTCTGTTTGTCAGCCAATGCCATTTCCTCAAAGAAGCTCCCTCCAGCTTCTGAAACCAAAGTAGTCACACATGCACACATTCACACCCACCCATCCACCCATACCCCAGTCCAGGATATTCTCTGTTCTGGTAGGTCTCTCTACTTTTCCTTCATAGTGCTTATCATACCTTGTAATTATATTCCTCTGTGTGATTATTTCATTTATGTCTTTTTTTTTTTGGCTACACCACGAGGCTTGTGGGATCTTAGTTCCCCGACCAGGGATTGAACCCAGGCCACCACAGTGAAAGCGCTGAGCCCTAACCACTGGACTGCCAGGAAAGTCCCTTCATTATGTCTTATTTCTTGATGGTTTATAAACTCCACGAGGGCAGGACCCTTGTTGGCCCCATTCTGGGATGCACAGCTGCATCTCTCAACGGGTTGCGTGGTCCATGAGCCATCTAGCCAGTGCGTGGCAGCTTGCTGGGTGTACAGAGTGGGGCACGGGAGCATTTCAGTCAGAGGGAACAACATAGGTTAAGGTATGAATGCGTAAAACAACAAGGCCTCTCTAGCACCCTGTAAATGATGTGGTGTTGCTGGACATATGGTGAGGGACAGTGGAAGGAGGAGGGCAGAGTTAGTGGGAGATATGCTTGGAGCTATAGGTTGAGTCACAAGAGGCTTTGTATGACGTTGGAAGGCAGTGGGTTTTAGGTGATGGGCTATTAAAGATTTTAAGTGAGAGTTGTGTTTCAGGAAGACACTCAGGCAGCAGTATGGAGGGGAAGTGGGTAGAGCCTAGAAGCAGAGAGGCCGATCAGGAGGCTATTGAAGGTCTTGAGGTTAGTGTGTCCCCACCTTTTCCATATCATGAAAATACCACAATTTGTACGGCCCACTGGAATAAACAGATGAGGCACCTTGTGGCCAGAGGCAACAGGACCCAGAGGCTGAGGGGCTCAGGATCTCAGCACACTTGTGACCCACTCACATATACCTTGAGAAGTTTTGGCCTTGGAGGAAGACATTGAGGGTCCGAAATAAAGCAGTGGCAGTGGGGACGGCCATGATGTCTGTGAATGCTCTGGAGGCCAGCTTAGCAGGTCTTGGGACCTCATAGTAATGGTGGTAGCAGCTATCCGCACCCAAACCTCTGTCATTGGTGGTAGGGGGTGAGGCAGAAAGGAAGGGCATCTTATTCTCCCCCCACCCCCATTCTATTCCCCTTCTGTCTCTATTTTGTTGTACCCAGAGTTGACCATTCTGTTGTGATTGAGAAGCATGCGTTAACTGGAGGTACAAACATCCCCTGTGCCCCTTCCAAATGATGACCCAAAGGTAACATCTCATCCCTGGTCCCTTTCTCACTGGAGAAAGGAGCCATTGCCCTTCCGAGTACGGATGGTTCCTTTTTCTTCCTGATGGTATTGAATGAGTTCCATACGAGCATCACTAACTCATTGCCTGTGGGGCAGAATCCGAATGCCTTACCGTGGTGTGCTGTATAATTGGATGAACAATAACTATTAAACAACTCAAGATAGGATTCGATCCAGCACGAGATTGTATGATATAGACCCAGCACTGTACGAGCTCTGAGATAGGAAGAGTTCAAGGGGGAAATAGACTAGAGATGGTGACTTTGGGATCCCCAGCTCAAAAGTGAAAGTTGATGCCCTCGTGGAGAACTGAGGGCTGAGCACTGAGCCTGGGACATCGGGTGGGGAGGTTGCAGAAGAAGAGAGAGAGATGGAGGTGGTCAGAGATTATAGAACCAGAGCACAGTGTCACCTCTCAGAAACAGAAGCCAAGAGAAGAATTTCCAGTGGACAAGGAGATCACTGTTGACAAATGAAACAAGCTGAGAGGTGTGAAAATGAATACAGACAATTGTATTTAACTGGAAAGAAGCTTTTCTCTTAGATCAGGTGGCAAACTATGGCCCATGAACCAAACCTGACCCGCCACTGCTTATTTCTGGAAACAGTTTTCTTAGAATATACCATCACATCCATTTGTTTAGCTTACAGATGATCTATGGCTTTTCTCACACTACAATAGCAGAGGTCTTGCAGCACAGCCTGTGTGGCCCACAAGGCCTAAAATATTTACCATCTAGCCCTTTGCAGAAAAAGTTTGCCAACCCCTGGTCTATATAAACTGAAAATATTCAACTCCAGCTATGTGTCAGGATCCTGAGAGATAGCAAAGAAAACTGGTACAACTTTAGCTAAAAGCTGAGCTGGTTTGGATTCAGAATTGTTCGCAAGGTGATGATCCGGCCAAAGAAGGCTAGCTAGTCTAGTTGGTGACCAAGTTCCATCAAGTCTTCATTATGTCCCTTTTTACTGTCAGTACCCTAGTGGGGGCCCTAATCACTCCTCACCCCTCACTAGTCAGAGAAGAGACTCATTCCCTGCTCTTAATTCTTTTAGCTCTTAATGCCTGGTCCGAGAACCCTCAAAAGATGAGATGACCCACAACCCCATGGCTCCCTCTTCAGCCAGTCTTCAGTGGTCTTTATCTGGAGGCCACTGCCCTATGGCAGGGAGAATACTCTCATAGCTGACTTCAGTCTGACCCAGTTTTATTTTCAAACCATAAAATTACAATGCAGATATTGGGAAGGTTTCTTAAAAAGCTGCTGATTTTTTTGGGTATATCATTGCCAGGTCTCTGAAGCAGTCAACTAGCTAACACCAAGATTAATTTGACTGATTTAGGGTCAGGAACAGAAGTCAACAGGGTATGCTAGTATTTTCCAACGTGGGTTAAACAAAACAAAACAGAAAAAGCAACCCTACTACCATGAGATGTTCTATGAAAATAGATTTTTCCATCAAATAATTGAAAAAAGTTGGAATACTAAAGCCCTCTTGAAGTTTCACAGTGCACGTTAATATATTAAAGGATCTGAGAATTCCCATAAGTATAACTATCTGCATAGCTTTGTTTAACTCAGCGTTTCACCACATATTTGACCAAGGAACTCTTTTAAGGAGCACCAGTTAACATCGTGAGAGAACTTTGGGAAACAGAGGAAAACGGGGAGAGCATGAAGGTCTGAGCAGGACTGCAGACCATAAAGACTTTGTGGCCCAGAAGACACAGTGAGAACCAGATTGCACAGTGTCCATGTCTGGGGAGCTGTTCTGGGTACCATAGCGGGTTATAGCGATGAGCAAGAGATAGTTTGTGCACTTGAGGAACTTCCTGTCAAGGATGTTCCCCAACCTAGCCTAGACTCCCAGGTTCAGCCCTGCTCTCCTGGCAGGCCTGCACATCTGCTGAGCCCCCAGAAACCCAAACAGCCACACAGCAGTCATGTGATGCTATATTATTTTAGTCTTTTTCAGTAAAAGTGGTTCATTAAATGTGTAATTAAAGGTTGATTTAGTTTTGATACCTGGGTAAGAGTTTACTATAAATAAATTCTCAAATCAGAAGAAATTATTTGTCAGGCTATGTGCCTTAATTTGGGGTTCAGAAAGTATGTTCTCATAACTATGCAAGTCATCTTGCCTTTGCTGTTGTTCTCCTGGACACGCACCTGCTCCGCTCCTTCCTGTGTCCTCACATTTGGTCCCATGTCTCCCCCAGCCTCTGGTGCTGTTGATGGAGTGGCCCGAAGCCACCAACTTTGCCTGCCTGATTGCGGGGTACTGCCGCCTCCTGCTGGATTCCAGGAAGATGGTCTTCTCCAGGCCCGCTAGCCAGCCTCTTCCACCTCCAATGATCAAGGCAGGTAGGGCTCAGTCTCGGTTTTCAGTGTAACAGAGGCCCTTTGGACCCTGGAGACATGGAGGAATGCTCACCCCATTCTGCCAGCGCCTGGTTTACCCATGCTGTACCACTGCGTCCTACGTGGCACAAGACAGTGGAAAAGACAGCTGGCCTTCAGATGGGCCTGTCCCACAAAGGATGCCTGTGACAATACCTTGTGTCTGAGTTGATCAAGGAACGTAAGATAAAAATAGCAAATGAGCAATACATAGAGCCAATGCGAGAATTGCATTGGATCTATGGCAAAGCTTTAGAGCTACAGTGATCTAAGAGAGATGCACGGGTGTTCTGGCTTAGTTGAAAGTGGAGGTGGAAAATGAAGCTAAAACCTTTCTTTGTCCATCAGAGTCGGCATTGACAGAGCTGCCTGAAGTAAGAGGCCAAGGAAGGCTGGGGTAGGAAAGGCTGTGCAGGCCCAGAATGCAGTCCAGCAGGAGGCTTGGAGATAGGAGGGGACGATCACTAAGAACAGGGTCAAGTGCTGCCCCCAAACAGAAGGCTTCCCAGTTAGGCAACTCAGTACAGCCACCCGTCAGGGCTGTCCTGGTGATGACACAAACAGGGGCCTCAGGACAAATCGGCCCAGTCCAGATGCTGCTGCCCCGAACCAAAGTAGGAGGAGAAGGGGGAGACCCAAAGAACAGGTACTCTACATATTAGATCCGAGGCTTTCCCCATCCCTGCACCCAAACATCACGGGCGGAAGCTGAGACTGACCACCCAGGAGTCACCCTCCTCACGTGCTGATGGCTCCATCCACTTGCCTTGCCGCTTGACTCTTTCTTCTCTCTTCAAGGCTGTCTTGGTTTACGGCGTAGTCACATGTGATCTAGAGCGAGGAGTTTGAGAGTAGAAACACTCCTTTTTTTTTTTTTTTTTGTTTTGGTTGTTGGGGGCATGCTGCACAGCTTGCAAGATCTTAGTTCCCCGACCAGGGATCCACTGCAGGGCCCCCTGCAGTGGAAGCGCGGAGTCCTAACCACTGGACCACCAGGGAAGCCCCTAGAAACACACTCCTGATGGATGACCAGCACCCCGTGGGCCGTGTACCTACACCCACCCTCTCACCTCATGATCTCTTCATCACGAACGTCGTGACAGGCCCACGTTTACATCTCATCACGTCCACAGGAATTAGAAGGCAATCCACCACAGATGTGGGAAAGGATAGGCGGCCTCAAAGCATATGAAGGAGGCTCCACATAGAGAAGCAAAGGAACTGACTTAGAATAGAAGAAGCCCAGGGGCTGAGCTGCCACACGCCTCCAGGTGAATAGCTCTGAAGCAGGTGGCCATCTGTACTATCAAAGCTCTGATGGCCAAAGGAAGGCAAGGCCAGCACTAGCTTTGTCAGTGTCCCCTGTGGTCTTCCTCTCTGTCATCACACCCAATGATACCTCTTACTGAGCAGGATAGAGAGGGAGAAAGGGAAGAGGGAAGCTGTTCCAAAGGCAAATCGATTTCTCTTGGAGGTGTTGCAGCCTGGAAAGGAGACTTCTAGAAACGCTGGGCATGGCTTTAGAGCCCCTCTCTGATTCCTGAGAGCCCCCTTGGGCCTGCAGAGTGATGGGGGCTCAGGCTGCCTGTAGCACAAGGCTTCTCTGTCCATACAGGAGCCACATGGACAACAGTGGTGTCCCTGCTGTTTGCAGTGCTTCACTTCCCCAAGGCTCTGAGTCCACGCTTGGGGCCCAGATGTGTGGCATTTGGGACTGTTAGATGCTGGGTTCAACAGCAGCCACCCAGTGCTCTTGGCCAGTGGGACAGGGTGAGCCGCACAGCTCCGCTTCTCGGGGGCTGGTATGCACATCTTATCCCATGGCCCCAAGGACGGGCAAGGGGGACAGCAAGCAGCACCGCTGAGGAGACCTCTGCCCAGGCTACAGTGAGGGGCCATCAGTCCCTGGTACAAAGTGAGATGGGTTTCCTCCATTGGCCCGCCCTTTCATTTCAAAACAGAAGCCCCAGTGCTAACTGTTGTTCAGCAAAGGCCTATAGGGAACAGGAATCCTGCCAACCTCAGCTGGGCTTTTCCCTCGGGGGCCAAAACTCCAGCCTACTCAGGGCCTGGTCTCTCTGGCTGGCCCTCTACTCTCGTTCCTCTGCAGCTGCTGGCTGCCAGCTAGCCAACTCAGTGCTCAGCTGGCTGGGCCAAAAGGATGCTGTTAAACCCACAAGTGGAAAAAGGAAAGCATCACCTATCCTTTGAGGCCGGGAAAACAAAAGGAAAAGGGGGAAGTGGGAAGGAAGGGATTACCTCTTAGGCTTTATCAGTAGTTTCCCCACAGTAGGTATTTCATTTATTCACCCAGCAACTATTTCTCGAGTATTCATTATGTGCCAGGCATTGTGGATAGAGCCATGAGTAACAGGTGTGGTCCTTGCCCTCACCAAGCTTACAGTCTAGTGGGGGAATATGGACAGATGATTAAAGGGATAATGTCAATGCAGCAAGTACATTTGCATTTATTTAGGGGAAATTCAGCTGACACAACAGAACAACACCTGGGCTTGAGAAAGGCTCAGAGAAATACCAGTTCTCCAGCTGTACCACTGGTGGGAAGTCCAGAGGCAGCTACCATCTCTCCAGCCTTGAATTCGCTTGTGTCCTGGGGAAATCCAGGAAAATAAGGCTTTGGGGGCCCCAACTGGGACCACAGTTGGAGGAACGCACTCTACATTTTCTCCCATGGTTAGAAAACAGTTTGGTCTAGTGAATTGAATATTCTGGTTAAGGGCTACTACATAGCCCATGCATGGCTTACTGATTTTCATGAAGTTAAAACTCCACAACATGCAGAGTGCTAAAGCTAGACTGAACATAACAGACTCTTTTTTTTTTTAATGATGATTCAGAAAGAACATGAATGTATTCCAAGTCTTCTAGGTCATTATAACCAGTAATGATCATCGGACTATAGAATACAGCAAGGCCAAGTAATAGAAAGCTGGTTGGGTCAACATCGTGCTGTGTGTATGTGTGTGTGTGCATGTGTGTGTGTATGTGAGATATATATTTGAGCATATATATATGCTGATCTACTTGGATCACCGTCCTGTTTCTTTGCAAGCATTCCTTTTAAGTCAGCCTTCCGAGTGGTTGAGTACACAGCCACAGACTAGGGCATCCCTCTTGGGGAAAGCTGAGGAGCAATTTACAGCAGATTCACAATCTGAGAGGCACGCTGTCCCAGCCATCAGCCTACCACACCTGGCTTTACTGGCATTTCTAACCTGTCCAGAGGAGATTTGGGCTTTTCCAGGCACATTTTCTCCTCCACACAGCCCCATGCTGCTCCTTGGATCTGCAAATCACAGTACCGAGTGGCAGGCTGTGCATCACCTGGCCTTGATAACCTGATGTCGGGAGATGTTTCCATCTTGCAGGGAGGGAAGCCACCTTCAGACTTCTAGATCTTGTCTGAGAGAAGTCACCACCTGCTTATTGGACATGCCCCTGGGAGCCACCTCTGATGGCAGCTTATTGCCAGGCTGGCTATGCTGATTGTTCAGCTGTGTCACAGGGAGTTAGCACGGGTACATGGCCAGGACCCATGGACAGTGCCTGCGGGTAGAGACTTCCTGAACTGATAGTTTGTGCTCCTGGCTCAGTGCTCCCCTAGAGCACTTCTTACCTAAGGCACAGAGGTCATTACATACTACTCCTCCAGATGACCCAGAATTCCCTAGATACAGCCACTGTGATCTAAATTGAACCCACTCAATGTGGTTACATTGACTGTACAGAGAGGCAACATGGTTTATGGAAAACAGCAGGGGTTGGGATCTGAAATCAGAAAGACTTGGGTTCCAGTCCCTGCTCTGCCATATCCCAGCTGTGTGACCATGAGGATAATAATAGTTCCTACCTCATGAGGGATTGACAGGATCATGTGAGATAAACCCCATAAGGTCCTTTCAAGTACAGAGCACATTTTTGCTCTTTTTATAATGATTGGGAGTTCATCATGTACCCAGGGCTGTGCTTTTTTTTAATAAACAACTTTATTTAGACATAATTTCTAAGCCATAAAATTCACCCATTTAAAGCTCACAACTCAGTGTTTTTGAGTGTATTTAATATATTCACAGAGTTGTACAATCCTTGCCACAATTTTTTAAATAAATTTATTTATTTGTTTATTTTTCGCTGTGTTGGGTCACAGGCTTTCTCTAGTTGCGGCATTGCAGTTCATTGCAGTGCGCAGGCTTCTCATTGTAGTGGCTTCTCTTGTTGCGGAGCATGGGCTCTAGGTGCGCGGGCTTCAGTAGTTGTGGCTCGCTGGCTCCAGAGCGCAGGCTCAGTAGTTGTGGTGCACGGGCTTAGTTGCTCCGTGGCATGTGGGATCTTCCCGGACCAGATCTCGAACCCATGTCCCCTGCATTGGCAGGCAGATTCTCAGCCACTGAGCCACCAGGGAAGTCCCTTGACACAATTTAGTTTTAGAATGTTTTCACCCCTTCTAAAACAAACTCCGTACCCATTAGCACTCATTCCCCATTCCCCCACCCCCAAATCACCACCCAGCCCTAAGCAACCACTAATTGACTTTTCTGTCTCTATAGCTTTGCCTATTCTGGACATTTTGTATAAATGGAATCATATAATATATGGTCTTTTTGTAGCTTGGTTTTTTCACTTAGCATAATGTTTCAAGGGTCATCCATGTTGTAGCATGTATCAGTACTTCATTTCTTTTTGTTGACTAATAATATTCCTTTGTATGGATAGACCACATTTTGTTTATCCATTCATCAGCTGATGGACATTTGGGTTGTTTCCACCTTTTGGCTATTATAAACAATGATGTTATAAACATTGATGTACAAGTTTTTGTAGGGAAGCATTTTTTCATTCCTATTGGGTATTTATATCTAGAAGTAAGATTGCTGTTCTATGTTTAATTTTGAGAAACTGCCAAACTGTTTTCCAAAGTGACTGCATCATTTTACATTCCCATCAGAAATGTTGGAGGGTTACAATTTCAACATATCCTTGCCAACACTTGTATTGTTCATCTTTTTTATTATATCCATTGTAGCGGATGTGAAGTGGTATCTCACTGTAGTTTTGATTTGCATTTCCATAATAATTAGTGATGTTGAGCATCTTTTCGTGTGCTTATCGGCCATTTGCATATCTTTTTTGGTGAAATATCTATTCAAATCCTTTGCTCATTTTTAAATTGGGCTATTTGACCATAAAAGAGAGTTTATTTCTGGACTCTCAGTTCTACTCCATATAACCTATAATGTCTAAGCCTTATGCCAGTACCACAATTTTGATTACCATTGCTTCGTAGTTAAGTTTTAAAATTGGGAAGTATGAGTCCTCCTACTTTGTTCTTCTTTTTAAGATTGTTTTGGTTATTCTGGGTCTCTTGTGATTCCATGTGAATTTTTGAATTAGCTTATCAGTTTCTACAAAGTCAGCTGGGATTCTGATAGGGACTGTGTTGAATCTGTAGATCAATTTGGGAAGTATTGCCATCTTAGCCATATTAAGTCTTCCAGTCCATGAACATAGAGTGTCTTTCCATTTATTTAAATCTTCTTCAAATTTTTTTCACAAATGTTTTGTAGTTTCCAGTATACAAGTCTTGTACTTCTTTTATTAAATTTATACCTAAGTATTTTATTCTTTTTGATGCTATTATAAATAGAATTGTTTCCTAATTTTACTATTAGATTGTTTATTGCTAGTGCATAAAAATACAATTGATTTTTGTATATTAAGCTTTTATCCTGTAACCTTGCTGAGATTATTAGTTCTAATAGCTTATTAGTGGATTCCTTGGGATTTTTCTTTATATAAGATCATGTCATCTACAAATAGAGATAGTTTTACTTCTTCCTTTCCAGTCTGGATGACTGTATTTCATTTTACTGTCTAATTGTCCTGGCTAGAAATCCAAGTATGGTGTTGAATAGAAGTGGTGAAAATGGAAATTCTGGACTTTTCCTTATTTTAGAGGGAAAGCTTTCAGTCTTTCACCATCAAGTATGATGTTAGCTTTGTTTTTATTTACTTGTTTGTTTATTTATTTATGGCTGTTTTGGGTCTTCGTTGCTGTGCGCGGCCTTTCTCTAGTTGCGGTGAGCGGGGGCTACTCTTCGTTGAGGTGCACAGGCTTCTCATTGTGGTGGCTTCTCTTGTTGCGGAGCATGGTCTCTAGGTGCATGGGCTTCAGTAGTTGTGGCACATGGGCTCAATAGTTGTGGCTTGCAGGCTCTAGAGTGCAGGCTCAGTAGTTGTGGCACACGGGTTTAGTTGCTCTGCGGCATGTGGGATCTTCCCGGACCAGGGCTTGAACCCATGTCCCTGCATTGGCAGGTGGATTCTTAACCACTGCACCACCAGGGAAGCCCAGCTTAGGTTTTTTTATAGTTAACCTTTATCGTGTTGAGGAAGTTCCATTTTGTCGAGTTTTATCATGAAAGGTGTTGGACTTTGTCAAGTGATTTTTCTGTGTCTATTGAGATGATCATGTGGCTTTTGTCCTCTGTTCTATTAACATGGTGTATTACATTAATTGATTTTTGGATGTTAAATCAACCTTGCATTCCTGCAGTAAATCCCACTTGGTCATGGTGTATAATTCTTGTTATATGTTTCTGGATTCAGATTGCTAGTATTTTGTTGAGATCTATATTATATTTTGTATCTAAATTCATAAGAAATATTGGTCTGTAGTTTTCTTGTGATGTCTTTGTCTGGTTATGGTAGCAAGTTATGGCATCACAAAATGAGTTGAGAAGTATCCCTTCCTTTTCTATTTCTTGGAAGGGTTTTTGAAAAATTTCTATAAATGCTTCTTTGAGCATTTGACAAAATTCACCAGTGAAGCCATTTGGGCCTGGACTGACTGACTGACTGACCTGATTGATTTGGGGAGAGTTAATTACTAATTCAGTTTATCTTCCTGTTATTGGCCTATTCAGATTTTCTGTCTTCTTAAGTCAGTTTGGGTAATTTGTGTATTTCTAGGAATTTGTCCTTTTATCTCAGGTTATCTAATTTGTTGGCATAAGTTTATTCAAAATATTCACCTTATAAATGATTCCATACCTGTAGAGTCAGCAGTGATGTCCCTTCTTTCATTCCTGATTTTAGTAATTTGAATCTTCTCTTTTTTGCCTGGTCTGTACAGTTAAAGGTTTGTTATTATTACTGATTTTTTCAAAGAACCAACTTTTAGTTTCGTCGATTTTTCTCCATTTTTGTATCCTCTATACTTTATTATTTCTTTCCTTCTGCCTGTTCTGTTTTAGGTTTAGTTTGTTTTTTGTTTGCTTTGTTTTGTTTTGTTTTGGTTTTGGCTGTGCTGTGTGGCTTGCAGGATCTTAGTTCCCTGACCAGGGCTTGCACCTGAGCCACAGCACTGAGAGCGTGGAGTCCTAAGCACTGGACCACCAGGGAATTCCCATAGTTCGCTCTTCTTTTTCAAGTTTTGTAAGGTGGAAGGTCAGGTAATTGATGTGAAATCCTTCTTCTTTTTTAAATGTAGGTGTTTATAAATTTCCCTCTAAACCCTACATTAGTTAGATCTCATAAGTTTTCATATGCTGTCTTCATTTTCATTCATGTCCAAGTATTTTCGAATTTCCTTTGATTCCTCTTTTGACCCATTGGTTATTTAGGAATGTTTTATTTAATTTCCACACATATATGAATTTCCCAAATTTCCTTGTTATTAATTTCTAATTTAATTCTGTTGTGCTCAAAAAACATACGTTATATGATTTCATTCCTTTTAAATTCATTGAAGTCTATTTTATGACCTAACATATGGTCTGTCCTGGAGAATGTTTCAGCTGAATGTACATTCTGCTACTGTTAGGTGACATATTCTATAGATTTCTATTAGGTCTAGTTGGTTTATAGTGCTGTTCAGGTCCTCTATTTCCTTGTTGATCTTCTGCCTAGTTGTTCTATCCATTATTGAAAGTAGGGTATTGAAGAATCCAACTGTTGCCGTTGACTTGTGTATTTCTCCTTTCAATTCGACTTGTGTATTTCTCCTTTCAATTCAGTCAGGTTTTGCTTCGTGTATTTCAGGGCTCTATTGTTAAGTGACAGCACCATGCTTTTGTGATGGCTGTAAGCACTAATGAAAAGCAACACTGACACATTGACCCTGTCCAGCTGGAATTTGAAGGGCATTTGAGATTTTTTTCCCAGCATCTTGAGAACCATGATGAACTATAGGGTAATGGTTAAAAAACATGGGCGTTGCATAAAAAGAAACGAAATTAAGTTATTTGTGGTGAGGTGGATGGACCTAGAGTCTGTCATACAGAGTGAAGCAAGTCAGAAAGAGAAAAACAAATACCGTATTCTAACACATATATACGGAATTTAAAAAAATGGTCATGAAGAACCTAGGGGCAAGACGGGAGTAAAGACACAGACCTACTAGAGAATGGACTTGAGGACACGGGGAGGGGGAGGGGTAAGCTGGGACAAAGTGAGAGAGTGGCATGGACATATATACACTACCAAACGTAAAATAGATGGCTAGTGGGAAGCGGCCGCATAGCACAGGGAGATCAGCTCGGTGCTTTGTGACCACCTAGAGGGGTGGGATAGGGAGTGTGGGAGGGAGGGAGATGCAAAAGGGAGGAGATATGGGAACATATGTATATGTATAACTGATTCACTTTGTTATAAAGCAGAAACTAACACACCATTGTAAAGCAATTATACTCCAATAAAGATGTAAAAACAAAGAATGCATATTTCAAAAAAAAATACACTGTATATAACCTAGGAAATGAGAGAAAGGCCCCCAGGGTATGGTTGCGCTTGTTTTTCTCTGTTGTTGTTTTTTTTTTTTACACTCGCCCACACAGCTTTACAAATGAATCCAGAAATAGGCACCTGGCTCCCTTTTATCTTCTACAAATGCTGATTCTTGTCTTCTGAGGAAGTAGTGCCTACTTCCTTCATAAACAATAAATCAAAGCCCTAAAATTCACTTGAAAGACAGCAAGTTTTGCACTTGGTTAATTTCTTATTTCACCTTGTTATTACTTAAGGCCCAAAGCATGTGGTGTGTTTCAGCAATTATACTCCAATAAAGATGTTTAAGAAAAAAAAAACAAAACAACATGGGCTTTGTAGACCCTCAAACCTGGGCTCATATCCAGACTGCCAGGGCATTCCCTGGCAGTCCAGTGATTACGACTCTGTGCTTTCACTGCCGAGGGCCCAGGTTCAATCCCTGGTCAGGAAAGTAAGACCCCACAAGCCACGTGGCGTGGCCAAAAAAAAAATTAAAAAAGAATCCATACTGCCATTTACAACTCATGCGACCTTGTGTAAGTCACAAAACGAATGGATCAGTTTCTTTGTCTGTAAAATGGGGATAATGATAGCACCTACCTCACTGCCTTGTTGTGAGGATTAAATAGGATCATGTGTATGACCTTAGCCTAAGTTAATGCCTGCCATCTGTCTGTCTGTCTGCTGATAGCAAAGGGAATTGGCATTGTCTGAGTATATTCTCACAGATAACATGGGAAGGGGTCCCCAAAACAGACTAAAAGAGAGAAACCAGAAAGAAAGCATTTGTTATGGATAATTCTCAGATGCACACACTTACCACTGTTTAAAACTGTTGACTAGAACATTTTGCTACATGTATGTAGAGCAGGCAGGCTAGCCCTGTATGAATACAGAGAAATGCTATGAATTGAGGAATTGACAAAAATGCTCCCCCCACCCTCCTCCCACATCCCAGCGTATCCCTCATATGCTTTACACATTCAGATGCACTGAATTTTACTAGTAGAGCTCTATTCTTTTTTTTTTTTTTTTTTTTTTTTTTTTGCTCTACGCGGGCCTCTCACTGCTGTGGCCTCCCCCGTTGCAGAGCACAGGCTCCGGACGTGCAGGCTCAGCGGCCATGGCTCATGGGCTCAGCCGCTCCGCGGCATGTGGGATCCTCCCGGACCGGGGCATGAACTCGTGTCCCCTGCATCGGCAGGCGGACTCTCAACCACTGGGCCACCAGGGAAGCCCGAGCTCTATTCTTTTAGCGTCCCTCCATCGAAAATCCTCTTTGGAATACACACTCTTGGGATTGTACTAGCCTATTTTACACTTGCCCACTGAACCACTACTAACCTGTCAGATTCATTTCCTTCTGCCTCAAGAGATCCAGCATAACACGAGTGTAACAGAGCACTGGGGGTGGGACAGATTCTGAATAGAGTGGGGTTTGAGACAGGGACAGTTCCAGGGGGGACATAAAACAAACCTCACCCTAGAGCTGACTCTCAGACCAGACATACCCGTGTAAGTGTCCAGCTGTGCCCAGATACCAAGGTGTTCACCCCCACCCCAGCCCATGCCTTTTCCCATTTCACCGGTGATGAGGCTATTAGCAGCCCAGGCCATTTGATTCTACTCACTTTACTTTCAGGGGCAACAGCAGCATGGCTGCCCCTTCCCCTCCTCTCTAGCAGCCAGATAATGCTCCCTCTCAGTACCTACCACCCAACTGGGCACCAGAGACCCAGGCCCGAGACTCCAAGGAAACTCAGCCACAGTCCTCAGCACCAGGGCTCATGTGTTGATTCTCTTTCTGGGTTTAGATTACATGCACAGCGCCCACCGCCCTGTCACTGGGGGCCACCTGGGGAAAAAGGAGAGTAGTTATGTGGGCAGCATGGGCACCAGCCCCAGGAAGTCGAGCCGCTGCACGCCCCCGCCTGCCGACTCTGAGCTTGTCAGCTTTTGCTACCTCCACATGCGGGAACAAAGGAAGGATCAGGAAAGCCGGACAGATGTCAATGAGAACTTAATCTTCTTTGAGGAGACCAGGCCCCGGACCAAGTCTGACCCCACGTCCAAGAGTTCTGGCCAAGGTTATGATGTGATCCCTGATGACTTTGATGCAGCTAGCCTAGACCATGAGCCTTGTGCCAGCAGGGCCCGGTCCTACACTTTGGAAAATTCCCTTGGGGCTGAAGCCCTGAATTTCTACTGTGACTCTTGCAAAGCCAAACTCCAGGAGCATCTGGGCCCTCGCAAAGGTGGGAGGTCTGGCTCCTCTCGTGACAATATGGTAGACTTGATGTCCCTCCCACCCCCCGGGAGTGAGGAGGAGGAAGAGGAGGAAGATGAGAGCACTTCGCTGTTGCCTTCCATTGCTGCCCCACCTCCTGGTTTCCGAGACAACAGTTCTGATGAAGAGGACCCCAAGCGCCGGGCCGTCCAGAGCCAGGAGCAAGGACGCCACCTGCGTGGGCTCCTGTATGATGAGATTCCGGTGACACTGATTGACAGCGTGCAGACCCGGACAGTCCGAGATCATGCCCAGGAGCTAGATGATGCCCTGGTGTCCACTCTGCAGGCTCTGGAAGCCCTGGCAGCCTCAGAGGATGGACCACACCCCCCAGCCCCTCAGACTGCAGGTAACAGCGCGTTCCTCCTCCCTCTTGCCTCCCTTTCCTTCTCCTGGCCAGGCAGGCCCAGCAGGTGACATTTCTTCTTCCCAAGCAGAGGTCAAAGTCAGCGTGGTGTGTCAGGGCAGTGCATGGGCCAGAGGCAGTTTAGGTAGGGTCGGGGGATCGACGAAGCTGCGGCAGGGATCTGCTGCTCAGCCCCCGCTAGAGCTCTGGCTCTCACCATTCCATCACTTTGGAAATGTCTTGCCGATGGACCCCAGGCACTGGGGCTGTGACAGCTACGGAGCCAGGCCAGGATGGAGGATCAGAGCAAGATTGTGAGAGATATAGAAGACAGGCAAAGAACATCCAGCATGCATATGACTGGAAGAAAAACAAAATGACCAACTAACCACCTAGGGACCTGGGATCAGGGGAGCCAGGAGCCCGCACCGCTCAGGGCTGAGGCCTTTATCCGCCTAAGAGCTTTGGCTCTCAGTCAGACGCATCCAAGTCCTGGCTTCTTCAACACTTTCAGTGTCACCTTTGCTTTGGCACTTAACCCTCTCTGAGCCTCACTTTTGTCATCTTAAATGGATTTGAGAACAATAGTCCTATCACGTAGGGTTGTTGTGAGGATTAAATGAGATCATTCATGCAAAGTACATAAACACTTCCTAGCACATAGTAGGGACTCAGTAAGTGGTAGCCACTATTATTATTATTTGGTGGGCAAACTATACAGCATGCATGCTATTCCCTGTTATAGACCCACGTACATCCATCTTGTAGACAAACACAGATGTCAGACATGCACCCATAGTCACACATACATCCTTCCACACACATACGCCTTCAAACAAAGAGGTCAGTGATACAGTGACAGGAAGGAAATTGGGAGGAATAAGGCATATGAGAAAGCCTGTGAGGCGAGGGCAAGTGGGGACAGAGAGGGTGAAGCAATTGGGGTCAGAGGGAGCCTCGCTGACCAGGGCGAGTACCTGCCTTTTCTGTATGTGAGCGCATCCTTGGTGTCGGGCAGCCCCCATGTGTTCGGCCCCCAGACCTGGCATTTCTCTTTGCTCAGAGTCTGGAGCTCCAAGCACTGGCTGCTCCCAGGCTAGAGGCCCATGTGATAGCCAGAGAGAGGCCACGCTCAGCTAAATGGCCTCAGCTGCAGGGACTGTAGGCAGGCCTGGCCAGATGAGGAGGGCCAGAGAGAGAGGGAGCTCTCTTTGCTGGCTCTCTTCAGGACAATTAACAAAAATTTCCTAGCTGTTGAATCTAAAAATAGTGATGATTAGCATATTGTTTTGCCTATGATTTGCATGTTAATTTGCCATCAAACTGCCCAGATCTTCTCTAGGCCTCTTTTGTTTCTCTTTCGGATTCCAGCCCTTCATCACCCCTCTCCCGGCTTGCCTTTCTTTGTCCCCTCCCCTCCCGACCTCCCACCCTCAGCCCTGCAGGCCCCCCAGGCCTGACTGGTTTTCTCCAGCTTGAAATCCTGCTGACTAACCTCGACCCTCATAGACTCTCTACATATGGTTGGAAAGGACTTGACATGAGTAAATGCTGCAGACCCTATCCCTGTCCCTCCAGGTCTGATTGTGCTGGCCACAATCACCCCTGAATCATCGCTGGACTCAGGCCACGAAACCAACTCTTCGGAGCTCACGGACATGTCGGAGGTGATGTCAGCCATGAAGCAACACCAGAATACCACCTACTTCCTGGCCCAGCATCTCAACAAGGACAGCCTCCTGGCCCGCAAGGACCTGCCCTTCCGGATCCAGAGCTGTGCAGCCCAGGCCGTTCTCACGGCCCCTTACTCTCTCGGGCGCCCAGATCCCAACCCATCCCTCCAGCCAGCTGTCACAGGCCAGAGTCCTGGCACCCCTGGTGCTCGGAGGAAGGTGCCCCCGTCTGAGGCGCAGCCACAGCACGAGCAAACGTACGCTCTGGCTGTGCACCCAGCACTGTCCCCTCAGCTGAGTGAGCAGAAGAATCTGAGCCTGCTGTCCCCAGTTCCTGAGGACAAAGGGCCTGGCCACACTCGGGCAGGCCTAGAGATGTCACTGAGGGTGGCCACACCGTCCCTCAGTGAAGAGCAGGTCCCTGAGCTAAGGGAGAGCCTGCCCAAGGAGGTCAGGTTGAGCCCCAAGCTTATCCTGGACCCAAAGGGCAGTGTGACCCCAGCCATCATCTCGGCCACCCTACAGCAGGTGGTTCATACTAAGAGTCTATCTACCCCTGGCGGGGCCTTAGGGAGCCCCCCCAACAGTGGGGAGAGGTTAGAGGCCAGCATGGGGAGGTCAGAGGTCAGTATGGGAAGGCCAGAAGTTAGCATGATGAGCGGCAGTGCCAATAAGAATCTTAAGTTCAAAATGAGTCCCAGTGCTCCAGAGGCCTCACGGAATTCCCAGCCGCAGCTGAGCCCAGAGGTCTCTTCCAGCTCCAGAGCACCCACAGGCAGCCGAGCTGATAGCCTGCACCTCTCCTCACAAGAGGACAGGCTGCTTATTCAAAGTTTCCCTCCCAAAAGCTATCTTTCTCGAGCGAGTCGAGAGTCAATGGGCAAGCAAGGTACTGGGGAGGTGGCAGGCAAGGGTGGGCCTGAGGGTGCTAAGCCTTCCCTGCACAAGCAGGGCACCATCTCCGGCCAGGGGGAGAAGGGGCAGCTGGAGAGCACCCCCCAAAGCAGCAAGCTTGAAGACACCAGCCTGGTCCCCCGAGCCGGCTACCCCATGGTTCTGCAGAGCCCCAGCTGCCCGCCGCGAGGCCAGAGCCCCAGCTGTCAGCAGCGAGGCCAGAGCCCACTGAGGCCTCAGGCTGCCAGCCGGCAGGTGAGCACCATGCCCTCCAGAAAGATCGAAACGACCCTGGATGGAGCCCACTTGGCCTCCGAAGGCCCCACCAAACCCAAATCGTCCCGGGGTCCTTTCCGGCTCCGCAACTTATTCTCTGCCACCTTCCCAACCCGCCAGAAGAAGGAGACCGATGAGCGGCAGGCCCAGCTGCAGAAGGTGAAGCAGTATGAGCTGGAGTTCCTTGAGGAACTTCTCAAGCCACCAAGCCAGGGGGAGCTGTCGGGCACCGAGTACCTGCAACCCCCAGCTCCAGGCCGCTGCAGCTGCCAGCTCCGCAGCAGCCCCGTGCAGCAGGGGCCTGGCATGTCCCGAGAGCAGAGGCGCAGCTGTGATTGCAAGCGCATGTGCCGGGGGGCCCGGCCTCAGGCCCCCCAGACGCCGGTGCCTGGCCTCGGGGGGAGGGAGAGGGACAGGGTCCCCCCTACCCAGAGGCAGCCAGAGGCCGGCCCAGGCTTGAGCCTCGGCAGCCCCACCAGTGTCCGGCGCATCCGCTCCACCAGCCTGGAATCCCGAGAGTGCCGATCGGACCCTGAGAGCGGGGTTTCATGCCTGACCACATGTGCCTCGGGGGGCGAGTGTCTAGGAGCTCCCAACTACAGGAAGCTGATGCGCCGCTACAGCATCAGTGAGCTGGACCAGGGCGACAGGGCCTCGCTGACCTCGGATGTCTACCCGCACCCACCTCTGGGCATGCTGCCCAGGGAGGCCAAGGAGGTAGAGGCAGGCCACCCCCTAGGCGTGGGTCCCAAAAGCAAGTCGCTGGAATCCCCGACCCTGGGAGACCCCTCCTACGTCCACGTTGCCCCTGAGACCAAAGGCCCCAGACAGATGGCCGTGTTCTCACTGCCGGAAGAGGTGTACCGGAAGCCCGTGGAGCTGGACGAGGACAGCGAGAGCAGCAAGTGCTGCTCCATCCGCTACTGCTTCTACTACCGCAAGTGTGACATGGCGGATGACACCAGCGACGGCAAGGACGAGCTCTCCTACTCCATCCCCATGAAGATCCTGCCCGGCATGAAGCTGGACGAGCAGGTGGTGCCCGTGGTGAGCAGGACCCTGCAGGTGCTGGATGCCGCCACCTGCAGCAGCCCGGAGGCCTCCCGCACCCAGGAGATCGACCTGCGGGTGTCCACCTTCGAGGGGAGCCTGGCCAAGATCCACGCCCTGCGGGCCCATGCCTACGGCCTGCCTGACGGCTTCCTGGCCGCCCGGCTGGACACCAACGAGCTGCTGACGGTCCTGCGGCAGTGCGTGGCCAGCCCCGAGGCCCGCGCCCCCAAGCCCTATGTCTCCCAGATCTCTGAGTACAAGCTCGAGCTGGCTCTCAAGTTCAAGGAGCTCCGGGCCTCCTGCCGCCGTGTGGCCAACGTGGACAAGAGCCCCACTCACATGCTGGCGGCCATCACGGGCAGCTTCCAGGTGCTGAGCAGCCTCATTGAGACATTCGTGCGGCTGGTGTTCATCGTGCGCTCTGAGGCCCAGCGCCAAGAGCTGCTGGCCAAGGTGGAAGAGGTGGTGAGGAACTACACCTTCCTGCTGCGCGCAGCCGAGGAGTCCACCGCCCGGAGCCTTAAGCAGCAGCAGCAGGCAGTGGCCGCGGGTCACACACCGGGCTCCCCCGCTTCAGCGACTGTTATGAGCACATTCACCCGCTCCTTAAAAACCCTTATTAAGTAGGCCATCTGCCCGGGCCTGCCCCCCTTCCCCAACTGTGGCCCCAGGTTTGAGCTTTGTGGTCTTTGCATCTTGTGGTGAGTATAGGTGTCTGCTGGGCCAGTCAGGGTCCCAGAGCCCTCAGTCTCCAGGGAGTGACAGCTCTGTGCATTGAGGCAGTCCCTGAGGGCTCCCGGCACCCGCCACCCTGGGTATCCTCACCCCTTCCCTGGCCTCTGGGCGTCACTGTGAGGGCCAAGGCCCCCCCCCCGACCCCGGTCACTACGCCTGCCACAGAGCTGTATTGCCTCTCTTCTCTAGGGCTGAGACGTGACATCAGGTCCGCTTCCTGCTCCATCGTGGGAGCCGGACGGAGGCGGGCCTAAAGCAGGAGGCCTGTGGGCCCTGAGCTCCTCTTGGCTCCTGTGCCTCTCTGGGGAGCAGTGGCAGTAGCAGCAGGCCACAGCGCCGAGCGAGCGGAGAGGCTCGGGCACACAGTCCAGACGTGCCCGCCCACCCTGGGCTCACACTCACTAGGCAGGAGCCACCCCGGAGGGCCTGTGCCCGGGTAGTGGGTCTGCAGAAAACAGCCACGCTCAGCTGTTTGTGGCCGGCCCAGCAGGCTGGCAGCCTCGGGGAGCGCTCACCCCCGGGCCCAGTAGCTCCACACCAGCCATCCCCAAAGTGCCCTGCCCCTCGCTGACAGGCAGGGCGGCTCAGTCCACTAGGGAACAAGCATCTGGGATCATCCCGCTCGTTCTGGGTAAGGTACCTGGTGAACACGTCTGCCCTGGGGAGACCCAGCGCAGGCCTCAGAGCCCACCTGGCCCGGCCCAGCGCAGGGGCTGTTGCTGCCAGCGTGTGGCTTCTCTCAACATCTCTCTACCAGATAGACTGTCCTTAGGAGTCCGACTTAGCTACAGATGGGGGGTGGGGGGTGGGGGGTGGGGGGGAGGGGTCGGGGGAGCTGTTGATGACTATATCTTAAACTTCTGGAAGCTAGCGTGTTATGTTAACCCTGAGTATATGCTTTTGGCTGTGTATTGACCCTGTGGATTTGTCTCTCTAAGAAAAGAAGCTGAGCGCCTTACCTGGTGCAGTCTGGCACCTGTCTCTCTCTCTCTCTCTCTCTCTCTCTCTCTCCCCCCACCCCCACTCCCCCGGAGTCATCTGGAAGGGAATCCACACTGTTTAGCATCCTCCTTGACACACATCTGCTGCCGTCACCGCCCCCACTACAACGTTCCTGGGAGTGAAGACACGGAGTCCCTACTAATTGCCCATTGTAGGGAACAAAGAAAGCCAATGTTTCTTCTGTATAGATTGCTTCTCATCCACCTCTTCTCTCCATACCCCCCATTTCCCACAAGCTCGTGCCCTGTGTCTGCCTCTCTTTCATCATTCCGTGAGAGGCTCACGTGAAACCTCCCATTCTTATGTGAGTTTTATAAAGATGTACACTGTGCTTCACCCCCCCATCCTTGGTATCCCCGAGTGCGATAAAGGACCCCCTGAGTGGCGATTCCTTCCGGCAAGGATTAGGGGAGCTCCTTCTGCAAAAGCCAGCCCCCCTCTTCCTTGCCTCTCGTCCCACAGGACCAAGTTGTTTAATGGGCCAGAGATGCAGCCAGTGGGGAACCATTGCCCCCCGTGACCACCACGAGCCTGCCTGCTGACATGGTCTGCCTCTTCTCCCAACTTCTTGATCCTGCCCCTTCACCACTCAGGCCCCGCCTGTGTCATTCATTCCACCGCCATCCTTCACCTCTCCCTCGGCTTCACGGAGAGAACATATTTTCTAATGTCTGTATATACTATATATACTACATAAAATATATAAATTCTATATATATACTAATTTATGTCTTGTTTTTCAAACAAGAATGATTAAATCTATTCATCTTACTATCCCAATAAGTCTTTGCAGTGCCTCTGTGTGGGTGTCCTTGTGTCCTCGAATTGTTGGTTGCTGAGTGCTCCCCCGGGCCTCTGCGCCCATCTACCTGGGCTCCGGTGGTTGAGGAGAGATGAGGACCCTGCTCCTCCCGCCTCCCCTTTGCCCCTCTTAGAAATCTCCTGTTGGTCATGGGACTTGGATACTGTCTACTTCTTTCTCTTGACCTTGGGTCCTTTGGCTTACCTGGCCACCATGGCTGTGACCTCAGAGCTGATGGGGCGGGCTGGGCACATAAAAACAATGTGCTCCTCAGCACCAGACAGCCTGGGAATTGGGAAATAAGGATTCAGGTCAGTTCTCAAGTTGCTTTGGGAAATGGGGCCTCTCCCTCTGAAACGTGCCCCGTCACAACAGAACGTAGCTTGACTGCCTTGTAGCTCAGGCTAGCCAATCCCTTGCAATGGCCTCTGGTGATTTCTTGGGAGAGGTGTATTTCCATACAATAGAAGCAGCAGGACCCTAAGCAGAGCTGACTTCTCTGGCTTTTCAGGGAGTTACCTAATGGTGGGCGATGATTCTATTTCTCCTGTTCTAGGTCCTTCTGGTAATCACAGGTCTCCTCTAGCCTATGAGATGCCTTTGTGCCAACTAGAAAAAGATTCTCCCTGCTGCACCTAACCACCATGATGAATTAGAAAACAGCAACAACAAAAAAAGAAACAGTACTCTGGGTGGTGCTAGACCTGTGGGCACACAGGTAATTGGTAATTTCAGCCCCACTTACTTTGATGGCCGGTTGTACAAACTATACAACCATTTACAGGAGCCCTGATGAGTCACTTCCTTCCACAGCTTTGGCACAGATGCTTTTTCTCATGTTTGCAAAAGTCGTGGCTAAAGTGGTTTGGGAGAGGGCAGATGGCAGAAGCAAGAAGAGCTACAATTCTGCAGCCTGTGGAAGGAAAACCACATTCACAGAAAGATAGACAAAGTGAAAAGGCAGAGGACTTTGTACCAGATGAAGGAACAAGATAAAACCCCAGAAAAACAATTAACTGGGGCTTCCCTGGTGGCACAGTGGTTAAGCTGTGACAAAGCGAAAGAGAGGCATGGACATATATACAGTACCAAACGTAAGGTAGATAGCCAGTGGGAAGCAGCCGCATAGCACAGGGAGATCAGCTCGGTGCTTTGTGACCGCCTGGAGGGGTGGGATGGGGAGGGTGGGAGGGAGGGAGATGCAGAAGGGAAGGGATGTGGGAACAGATGTATATGTATGACTGATTCACTTTGTTATAAAGCAGAAACTAATAAAAATAAAAAAATAAAATAAATAAAATGGAGAAGTGGTGATATAAAGGAGATTAGAAGATTACAACAAGCAAAAATATAGAAAAGCTATATAATAGCAAGTCTTAAAAAGGAATATTGAAGTAATTAGTAACATTGACTCAGAAAAGTTAATAATAGATTTGCATGTTACATTAGTCAAGATTTTTTTAATTTGCAAACTAGAAAAAACGTAACTCAATTGTTATTAATTCTCTCTCCCAATTATACTTAAAGAGCTGATCTAAAGATTTAATCTGGAGAAGGATTTTTAAAAAAATCTGATTGAACCCCCTACATAACCACAATATGAAATGATTTGTGACTCTGCATTGTTACCACACTGATTGCTGATGTGAAAAACAGTGGGATGGTGCTTAATGAAATGTAGGTGGAGACTCTCTGGATCGCCTTTCCTTACTGAAAAAAGGATGGGGGTGGTGGGGGGGGAAGGAAGCAAATTACCTTTTTCATGTGTGTGGAAATTTCTCAAGGAAGGAAGAAAGGAAGGAAGTGGTGGGGGGGGAGTCAGACAGGCAAGAAAAGACAAGATTTGCCTCTCCCTTTCACTGACAGTTGAACCTAAAAGATACTCTAATAAGATTCAGTCTTTGGAATGTACTTGCTAAAATTGTACTGAGTTTGGTTATGTCTGAGGTCTGGACTCTATTGTTCCTAGAGAAGGAAGAATGAATATGTGTGGTATTTGTGAGTCACACCCTTTGGGAAAGTTCTGATAAGCTGAAAACTGTCCTTTGCAAATCACCCCATCTTTGGCATTGGCTGGAACCTGAAATTCCATGTGTTAAAAGTTACCCTTTTATTTAAAGCTCTTGCTCCTTTGTAAAACATAACTTCTCCTATGATGGAAATCACTTATAAAAAAAAAAAGAATCTGCCTGCCAGTGCAGGGGATGTGGGTTCGATCCCTGGTCCGGGAAGATCCCACATGCCACGGAGAAACTAACACCATGTGCCACAACTACTGAGCCTGCACTCTAGAGCCTGCAAGCCACAACTACTGAAGCCCACGTGCCTAAAGCCCGTGCTCTGCAACAACAGAAGCCACCTCAATGAGAAAGCCACACACCACAATGAAGAGTAGCCCCCACTCACTGCAACTAGAGAAAGCCCGCACGCAGCAATGAAGAGCCAATGCAGCCAAAAATAAATAAAATAAAATACATACATTTATATTAAAAGTTTTAAAAACAACTAAATGAAATGGAGATAGGCAAAATTCCAGAAAAAGAATTCAGAATAATGATAGTGAAGATGATCCAGGACCTCGGAAAAAGAATGGAGCCAAAGATCAAGAAGATGCAAGAAATGTTTAACATTGTTTAACAAAGACCTAGAATAATTAAAAAACAAACACCTAGAAGAATTAAAGAACAAACAAACAGATGAACAATACAATAACTGAAATGAAAAAAATACACTAGAAGGAATCAATAGCAGAATAACTGAGGCAGAAGAACGGATAAGTGACCTGGAAGACAGAATGCTGGAAATCACTGCCACAGAACTGAGTAAAGAGAAAAGAATGAAAAGAAATGAAGACAGCCTAAGAGACCTCTGGGACAAGTTTAAGCACAACAACATTCACATTATAGGGGTCCCAGAAGGAGAAGAGAGAGAGAAAGGACCCGAGAAAATATTTGAAGAGATTATAGTTGAAAAATTCCCTAACATGGGAAAGAAAATAGCCACCCAAGTCCAGGAAGCGCAGAGTCCCAGGCAGGATAAACCCAAGGAGAAACACGCCAAGACACGTAGCAATCAAACTGACAAAAATAAAAGACAAAGAAAAATTGTTGAAAGCAACAAGGAAAAAATGACAAATAACATACAAGAGAACTCCCATAAGGTTAACAGCTGATTTCTCAGCAGAAACTCCCCAAGACAGAAGGGAGCAGCACGATATATTTAAAGTGATGAAAGGAAAGGACCTACAACCAAGATTACTCTACCTGGCAAGGATCTCATTCAGATTTGACAGAGAAATCAAAAGCTTTAAGACAAGCAAAAGCTAAGAGAATTCAGCACCACCAAGCCAGCTCTACAACAAGTGCTAAAGGAACTTCTCTAAGTGGGAAACACAAAAGAAGGAAAGAACCTACAAAAACAAACCCATAACAATGAAGAAAATGGTCATAGGGACATACATATTGATAATTACCTTAAACGTGAATGGATTAAATGCTCCAACCAAAAGACACAGGCTCGCTGAATGGATACAAAAACAAGACCCATATATATGCTGTCTACAAGAGACCCACTTCAGACCTAGGGACACATACAAACTGAAAGTGAGGGGATGGAAAAAGATATGCCATGCAGATGGAAATCAAAAGAAAGCTGGAGTAGCTATACTCATATCAGATAAAATAGACTTTAAAATAAAGAATGTTACAAGAGACAAGGAAGGACACCACATAATGATCAAGGGATCAATCCAAGAAGAAGATATAACAATTATGAATATATATGCACCCAACATAGGAGCACCTGAATACATAAGGCAACAGTTAACAGCTATAAAAGAGGAAATCGACAGTAAGATAATAATAGTGGGGGACTTTAACACCTCACTTACACCAATGGACAGATCATCCAGAAAGAAAATTAATAAGGAAACACAAGCTTTAAATGACACAAGAGACCAGATAGATTTAAATGATATTTGTAGGACATTCCATCTAAAAACAGCAGATTACACTTTCTTCTCAAGTGCATGCAGAACATTCTCCAGGATGGATCACACCTTGGGTCCCAGATCAAGCCTCAGTAAATTTAAGAAAATTGAAATCATATCAAGCATCCTTTCTGACCACAGCGCTATGAGATTAGAAATCAATTACAGGGGGAAAAATGTATAAAACAAAAACATACGGAGGCTAAAAAATACGTTACTAAATAACCAAGAGATCACTGAAGAAATCCAAGAGGAAATCAAATAATACCTAGAGAAAAAGGACAGTGAAAACACGAAGATCCAAAACCTCTGGGATGCAGCAAAAGCAGTTCTAAGAGGGAAGTTTATAGCAATAAAAGCCTACCTCAAGAAAAAAGAAACATCTCAAATAAACAACTTAACCTTACACCTAAAGGAACTAGAGAACAAAGAATAAACAAAACCCAATGTTAGTAGAAGGAAAGAAATCATAAAGATCAGAGCAAATATAAATGAAATAGGAACAAAGAAAACAAATGCAAAGATCAATAAAACTAACAGATGGTTCTTTGAGAAGAAAAACAAAATTGGTAAACCTTTAGCCAGACTCATCAAGAAAAAGGGAGAGGACTCAAATCAATAAAATTAGAAATGAAAAAGGAGAAGTTACAACGGACACCACAGAAATACAAAATATCCTAGGAGACTACTACAAGCAACTCTGCCAATAAGACGGACAACCTGGAAGAAATAGACAAATTCTTAGAAAGGTATAACCTCCCAAGACTGAACGAGGTAGAAATAGAAAATATGAACAGACCAATCACAAGTAATGAAATTGAAACTGTGATTAAAAATCTTCCAACAAAGAGAAGTCCAGGACCAGATGTCTTCACGGGTGAATTCTATCAAACATTGGAGAAGAGCTAACACCCATCCTTCTGAAACTCTTCCAAAAAATGCAGAGAAAGGAACACCCCCAAACTCATTCTATGAGGCCACCATCACCTTGATACCAAAACCAGACAAAGATACTACAAAAAAAGAAAATTACAGACCAATATCATAGATGAATATAGATGCAAAAATCCTCAACAACATACTATCAAACAGAGTCCAATGACACATTAAAAGGCTCATACACCATGATCAAGTGGGATTTATCCCAGGGATGCAAGGATTCTTCAATATATGCAAATCAATCAATGTGATACACCATATTAACAAACTGAAGAATAAAATCCATATGATCATCTCAGTAGATGCAGAAAAAGCTTTTGACAAAATTCAACACCCACTTATGATAAAAACTCTCCAGAAAGTGGGCATAGAGGGAACCTCCCTCAACATAATAAAGGCCATATATGACAGACCCACAGCAAACATCATTCTCAGTGGTGAAAAACTGAAAGCATTTCCTCTAAGATCAGGAACAAGACAAGGATGTCCACTCTCACCACTATTATTCAACATAGTTTTGGAAGTCCTAGCCACGGCAATTAGAGAAGAAAAAGAAATAAAAGGAATACAAATTGGAAAAGAAGAAGTAAAACTGTCACTGCTTGCAGATGACATGATACTATCCATAGAGAATACTAAAGATGCCACCAGAAAACTACTAGAGCTAATCAATGAATTTGGTAAAGTAGCAGGATACAAAATTAATGCACAGAAATCTGTTGCATTCCTATACAGTAACAACAAAAGATCAGAAAGAGAAATTAAGGAAACAATCCCATTCACAACTGCAACAAAAAGATAAAATACCTAGGATTAGACCTACCTAAGGAGGTAAAAGACCTGTACTCAGAAAACTGTGACACTGATGAAAGAAATCAAAGATGACACAGATGGATAGATATACCATGTTCTTGGATTGGAAGAATCAATATTGTGAAAATGATTATACAACCCAAAGCAATGTACAGATTCAATGCAATCCCTATCAAATTACCAGTGACATTTTTTACAGAACTAGAACAAAAAATCTTAAAATTTGTATGGAGACACAAAATACCCCGAATAGCCAAAGCAATCTTGAGGGGAAAAAAACGGAGCTGGAGGAAACAGACTCCCTGACTTCAGACTGTACTGCAAAGCTACAGTAATCAAGACACTATGGTACTGGCACAGAAACAGAAATATAGATCCATGGAACAGGATAGAAAGCCCAGAGATAAACCCACGCACCTATAGTCAATTAATCTATGACAAAGGAGGCAAGGATATACAGTGGAGAAAAGACAGTCTCTTCAATAAGTGGTGCTGGGGAAACTGGACAGCTACATGTAAAAGAATGAAATTAGAACACTCCCTCACACCGTACACAAGAATAGACTCAAAATGGATTAGAGACCTAAATGTAAGACCAGACACTATAAAACTCTTAGAGGAAAACATAGGAAGAACACTCTTTGACATAAATCATAGCAAGATCTTTTTTGATCCACTTCCTAGAGTAAAGGAAATAAAAATAAAGAAATGGGACCTAATGAAACTTAAAAGCTTTTGCAAAGCAAAGGAAACTACGAGCAAGACGAAAAGACAACTCTCAGAATGGGAGAAAATATTTGCAAACGAATCAATGGACAAAGGATTAATCTCCAAAATATATAAACAGCTCATACAGCTCAATATTAAAGAAACAAACAACCCAATCAAAAAATGGGCAGAAGACCTAAATAGACATTTCTCCAAAGAAGACATACAGATGGCTAACAAACACATGAAAAGATGCTCAACATCACTATTATTAGAGAAACGCAAATCAAAACTACAATGAGGTATCACCTCACACTAGTTAGAATGGGCATTGTCAGAAAATCTGCAAACAACTAGTGCTGGAGAGGGTGTGGAGATAAGGGAACCCTCTTGCACTGTTGGTAGGAATGTAAATTGATACAGCCACTATGCAGAACAGTATGGAGGTTCCTTAAAAAACTAAAAATAGAATTACCATATGACCCAGCAATCCCACTACTGGACATATACCCTGAGAAAACCATAATTCAAAAAGAGGCATGTACCACAATGTTCATTGCAGCTCTATTTACAATAGCCAGGACACGGAAGCAACCTAAGTGTCCGTCGACAGATGAATGGGTAAAGAAGATGTGGTACATATATAGAATGCAATATTAGCCATAAAAAGGAACGAAATTGGGTCATTTTTAGAGATGTGGATGGATCTAGAGACTGTCATACAGAGTGAAGTAAGTCAAAGATAAAAACAAATATTGTATATTAATGCATATATGTGGAATCTCTAAAAATGGTACAGATGAAGCGGTTTGTAGGGCAGAAATAGAGACTCAGATGTAGAGAACAAACGTATGGACACCAAGGGGAGAAGGGGGGTGTTGGTGGTGGGATGAACTGGGAGATTGGGTTTGACATATGTACACTAATATGTATAAAATAGATAACTAATAAGAACCTGGTATATTAAAAAATGAATAAAATAAAATTCAAAAATTAAAAAAATTAAAAATAAATGAATGAATGAATAAATAAAATTTAAAAATAAAAAAATAAGTGGTTTGGAAGCCAAGCATGGAGGAGGAGCTGGAGACAACACAGTAAGACTGGGAGCTCCCCATCAGGGATGCTGCCCGCCACGGATACTGTCCCACAACATCACATTGGGACTCAGGAAGTTGGTGCCAGTGTAAAGTGAGGCCTGCCACCACTCAAGACGACCTGACTGGTCAGTCCAGAAACTTGGGCTCCTGAACTACACTGGTAACTCCTTAAAATCAGAAAGCATTCTTATTCGCTTCTATACTCTGGGTACCCACCCACCCGGTACCCACCCGGCACCTAGTAGTTCTTCAATAAGTATTTGTTGAATGCATGAGTGTTGAATGAGATTACTCCTGTGAGTGAGTCCTCCCAGAACTCTGTACCTCGTGAAGAGGGTCCTCTCTCCTCTGGGAATGACTAATCCAGGTCAGTGCAGTTGGACAGGGCCAGGCAGCCTGGCATCCTCCTATCAAAGATGAGGAGTCAGGTCCATCGCCCAGCGTCCCACGGACTCAGCTGAGTTTCACCAACTACTTTCCAAAAGCTTCACCAACTTCCGTGAAGTGATCAATGGGCTCCTTTTCTTTGGTCCCAGGGCCTTTCTCTGCAGAGCTGGGAGCCCTGAGTCGGGGCTGGCAGGGACATCTTCCCACCAGCATCTTGCTCACCAGCTTTGGCCTGAGCCGGAGCCTGAAGCTGATGCTCTCCAGCCATCCCGTACCTGACACAAGTCCTCAGAGCCTGACTCCTTCCTTTCCAACTTCAGTCCATTCAAGGAAAATGGGTTCATGCTATTGGTGTGGGCCCAGGATGCCTGTGGTGCTGGAACAGTCACATTTTTTCCAAGCTGTTGTCAAGGCACTGCGGATAATAGGCAATTTCATCAACAATGATTTGAAAGGACCTGCCTCAGCCAGTGCTTTACTACCAAAGGGGCGGGGAAGGATCAGCTGCCAGCACTGGGAAGAAGCATAAATTTAGCATAATGTCTTAGGATCAAATTCCTCCAAACAGCCACTAGAATGGCAGTAATAACTCCACCCCATGCCCCATCCTGTAGGCTGGAAGCCAGAGTGTGGGTGTGTGTCTGGAGCAAGGAGGAGGTCCTCCATGGAGTGGGAGGAAATGACCTCTGAGGGTTCAGTCTCGGGCCTGGGCAAAATGTTCTGGATTCCAGATGCCAGGCGGGTCTCTTAGTTTCAATGCCCTGACCTGCTGGAAGCCACCGTTAGGTGGAAATTATGGAGGCCTGCCTTCTCACAAGTACAGAACTGCTTGTTTCACTTTGGGTTTCTAGCAACTGCTTCCCACTCATGACCATGCACCCATGCATCACGGGGACATCCTCTGGCAACCTCGCTGACATTTCCAGCTGCAGGTTCTAGACCTACCACTTAGCAATGTGCTCAGTTTGAGCCTCCTTGCCCTCCTGTCTGTGATGTCCGTCCTTCTGTATGTTGACTCCTCATTCCTATGTTCACTGCTTCGGCTGAAAGGGATATGCGGCTGTAGTAGGTTCGGAGCCTTGCACAACACAGAAAACTTGACTGCTGCCCATAAATGTGCACAAACAACTGTCTACAAGCATTTACCCTATGCCAGGCACTGTTTTAAGTACTTTACATGCACAATCTCACTTTTTTAAAATTTATTTTATTTATTTTTATTTTTGGCTGTGTTGGGTCTTCGTTGCTGCGTGTGGGTTTTCTTTAGTTGCAGTGACCGGGGGCTACTCTTCATTGCAGTGTGTGGGCTTTTCACTGCAGTGGCTTCTCTTGTTGCAGAGCATGGGCTCTAGGCATGTGGGCTTCAGTAGTTGTGGCACACGGGCTCAGTAGTTGTGGCTCATGGGCTCTAGAGCACAGGCTCAGTAGTTGTGGCACACTGGCTTAGTTGCTCCGCGGCATGTGGGATCTTCCCGCACCAGGGCTTGAACCCGTGTCCCCTGCATTGGCAGGTGGATTCTTAACGACTGCACCACCAGGGAAGCCCCACAATCTCATTTTTTTCTAAGTTTTATTTCTTCTTCTTCTTCTTCTTTTTTTTTTTTTTTTTTTTTTTGGCCAGGCCAAGAGGCTTGCAGGATCTTAGTTCCCCGACCAGGGATTTAACCTGTGCCCTCAGCAGTAAAAAGAGGCCTAACCACTGGATTGCCAGGGAATTCCCCACGACCTCATTTAATCTCCTTAACAATCCTTTGAGAGAGATACTATGAGCATATCCACTTTTCTTAGGAGAAAGCTGAAGCCTAGAGAGGCTAAATCACTATCCTGAGGTCACACAGCTGGTAAGCGGTAAGCCAGTTGGTTTCCAAGCCCAGCCCAAGCTTTCACCTGCTACCCTGCAGTACTCAGCCCAGCACCGCCTCTGAAGCCCTTCCCCTGAAAACAGAGGCATGGATGCAGCCACACTCATCAGAGGATAACCTGTAATAGTTGCTCAGGGTACAGGCAGCGTGTGGGTAACCAGACATTGGTAACGTTGGGGTGTGAGGTGTGGGATACTGCAAGCCCACCTGACTCTCTTCGCCAGGCGGCCCCAGTGCCACATGCCTCTCGGAACCAGGGGGTGGCGTGGTATCTGTGTATGAAAATTTGTGGATAGAGCAGCTGTGTCCAAAAAGGCACCATCAAAATGAGGGGACCCCCCTGTGTTCCTCAAATCGGGGTCTGAGCTCCCAAGGCTGTGACCCATACTCCTTACGGATTTGCATTTTTCTCAAAGATTTTGGAGGCAAATATCACACAACTGATAGCTTCAATGTTTTTATGTAAAAATATGGAGAGGAATGCAGAAGTTGCACACCCTGTAAAGAAAACATATCATTTCAAAGACACTTGAGACTTGTGCCTGATACTTCTGGCTTCATTCCCATGTCCACCTTCCCAGCGTCCAGATTCACTCTCCTCTACCCCAGAGATGCTTTGGTGGAAAGCCTGGACACACTCAGGGTTCATCAGATGAACTAATTAGTGGTGTGGGCCCCAAGGGGAGGACATCTAGGACTGGCCTATTTCCATGGATCTGGGCATAGGTAGGGGTCAGGCACTTCTTTGGGGATGAGAGACCTGGCATGACCGGGTGCCAGGAAGGAGATGGGACAGCGTTATCAAAGCCTCCTTCTCAGTCCCAGTGTTGCCTCTTACACACTTTAGCACAGGGTCAGCTCCAGGCACAGACTGAGGGGAGCCAGATTCTGTGCCAGCCGAGATTTCCACATCTGTAATGAGCAAGCAAAGCAGGGAGGCCATGTGGGCTAAGGTGAGTGGTTCCCCCTAGAATCAGGGCTTGGTTCTATCTTCAGCCCAGCCGCTGACTTGCCATATGATGGGATACAAGTCATTTCACCTGTTTGGGTCTCTTTAAAATGAAGATGACTGAGTCTTCAGCCTCTCTCTGAGGCTCGGAGGATTAATGACGTGGTGCTGAATAAAACAGCTATAAAAATCCCAAATCCTAGCTGTATGAGCTTAACAAGTACAAATCGAACCACCCCGTTTGCAGCTGGTCCACAGAAACTAATTAAGCTTGCACCCAGAGCCCAGCACTAGAAAACTGGGTGTCTGTTTCCTTCAAATATCCATTATTTTCCGTCAAAACCACCTTCCCCTAAAAAAGGCATATATGAGGCCTGCCTCCTCCCCCTTGGGCCTTTCTTTTGAAATTGGGAAGCCCACCTGTTACCTCAGTAGAGACCCACGTCCTGGAGTGGACACAGTCAGGCAGACCCAAGGCTCTTCTTGGCCTTTGGCCAATATCCCAGCTTGTTTCTCTGACACCCTCCTCTCCTCTCTTCATTCTCATCCTCTTCGCTAGAAGCAGCTATAATTCAAGGAGGCTTGAACTTCTCATTTTTTTTTTCATCATTTAGGCTTAGGTCACAGGAAACGGCTCTCAACTCCAAACTCTTAGCCAGCTTCCCGGTGACAGCTTCGAGTTCTAGCTACCGTGCCCAGTGTTTAGTTCCCGTGCATCCCACTCCCATCCTAGTGGTTTGCCAACCTATGGCAGCATGCCAAGGGCAGCAGGAGAAACGATTTTTGAAGACCCATGGCAAGGGACAGGGGTAGTTCAGTTCTCAGATCATGGCAAGATGGCTTAGATGGCAAAGCTGGCTTCGATTCCCACCTCCTGGTTCCTTCCCTAACCCTTGTTCTCGCCAGGATGCCCTGGGCCCTCAAGCATTCTTCTGGCTTCTCAATGCCCTACATGGTAATAACCCTCTAGGCCTGTTCTCCCTTCAAAATGACCTCTTCCTCCTCTTCCTCTCCCCAAGTAAAAACTGGTATTATGGGCATATGTTTGGTTTTGAGCCATCTGATTAACACACAGAGCAATTTTTATGCTGTGCCTCAGGGCTTCCTACAAAGTTAGATTTAGTCATATCCAATGCAGGACGCAATGAATCTGATATTTTAATTGGTATGCATGCCTGTGACCTTGGTAACGTGGCTGCTGGAAATCCCTTCTCTCAGTTATGGGATTATGCCAGTGGGGAGGGTCTAAGCCATCAAGGCAAACAGTGTTCTCTTTGCCTTCTCTAGAACCCTAATCACTCAATCCCTCAGCCTGCCCACTTGTAAACTCAGAAGCCCACCTGTCTCTCCCTACCTCATATAAAAAATAATTTTTTTTGGCCAAGCCACAAAGCATACAGGATCTCAGTTCCCCAACCAGGGATCAAACCCATGCCCCCTGCAGTGGAAGTGCAGAGTCCTAATCACTGGTCTGCCAGGGAATTCCCCTCATTTAAATTTGAAGCTAAATCTGCAGTATGGGCAAGCTGTTTTGCAGTTTCTTGGAGGTAACTACAATTCCTGCTTCCTAGTACAGTTTATAGGAAAAAAGGGGGAAAATGCTATATGGCAATGGCATGACTCTTGGCCCCCAAGGACAGGGGAATTGCTAGGAAAGCGAGGCAAAGACAAGCATTCCTGCCCCTTTTCTAACCTGGTACAGCAGGCATGTATGCCTCCAGGGACCTGGAAAAATTCAAAGAGCCAACTCGAAAACGGACATATGTTCCCCCTGCTGAACAATGGAAGAGGCTTTGATCTGACTTGCAGTTTCTGCAGCCCTGAGCCCACGCTAGCTTGACTCTGTTAACAGAGCTGCATTAGGTGCCAGGAGATTTTGGTTCTACCTGCAGCTCTTCCAAGAACTAGCTGTGTGACCTTGGGCATTCACTTCCCTTCTCTGAGTATCAGTGTCTTGCCATATAAAAGGAGTGGGTTGAACTAGAGGGTCTTTTAGCTTTAAAAAAGCACATTTTCTCTACATTAAACATCTTTTGGACAAAGGCAAGTACTTCTAGCATCACCCAAACACTCCTCAGATCAGAAATTAAACTGGGAGAACTCCCCAACTCATAAAAGCACCAGAACAGACCACAGAGCCTGCTTGACCCTGCTGCTTTCATCTAATTCCCTTCTGTCAAGGGGGGCTAAAATCTCCCATCTCTTTTAAATCCCCAGATGATTCTAACTCACTGGGATACTGAACTTGTACAATAAAGCCTATATTCACAGGAAATCAACTCACAGGAACCCTAGGAGAGTGAAATGCATCTAAAGGGTCCAGGCAAATCCTAAGGTAAAACAGCAAACTTTGTTTTATGAGATAAATCTTCTGGAACAGGCAGGGCTGCTTTTAAGATAGACTTTTGTTGGGAATTCCCTGGTGGTCCAGTGGTTAGGACTCTGCATTCTCACTGCCAAGGGCCTTGGTCAGGGAACTAAAAATCCCACAAGCCACGCCACGCAGCACACACAAAAAAGATACACGTTTGTTAATAAAACCATGATTTACATGTGTGCCCTTTGCTCTTTCAAAGGACTCCTAAAGTGAATCCTTTTGAAAAGCCATTAATACTCACCTCCTAATATATCTTTGATGTCAATCCAGTTTTTCAGTTCAAATCCTTAAGCGTTTAAAATACATCCAAGGGGACTTCCCTGGTGGCACAGTGGTTAAGACTCCGAGCTCCCAATTCAGGGGGCCAGGGTTCGATCCCTGATCAGAGAACTAGATCCCACATGCATGCTGCAACTAAGAGTTTGCATGCCACAACTAAGGAGCCCACATGCTGCAACTAAGACCCAGCACAACCAAAAATAAATAAATAAATATTTTAAAAAAAATAAATAAAATAAATAAAATAAAAAGCATCCAGGGACTTCCCTGTTAAAAAATAAAATAAAATAAATTAAATTTTAAAAAAAGCATCCAGGTACTTCCCTGGCAGTCCAGTGGTTAAGACTTCACCTTCCAATGCAAGGGGTGTGGGTTCGATACCTGGTGAGGGAGCTAAGATCACACATGCCTTGTGGCCAAAAAAACAAAACATAAAACAGAAGCAATATTGTAATGAATTCAATAAAGACTTTAAAAATGGTCCACATCAAAAAAAAAAAACCTTTAAAAAAACTCCCACAAGTGAAAATAAATAAATAAAATAAAATAAAATGCATCTACTCTGAGGGTCTGTGCGAGAGGCTATGGGAAATGCAGGGTCTCTGGCCTCAAAGAGCTTGCATGCTTGCTGAAGACACAGAGAACATAAGTTTGGGAGTCCAGGGCCTAATGGAAGGGCTGACTCCTGAGAGCTGGTGCTCTCAGCGTGGGCTGCAGCACACTGGGCTGTCTCTACAGATGTGATGTGCTTTCTGGTGGCCTGAAAGCCCTCTGATGTGCTTACAAAAGAGAGACGCCCACCTGCCATCAATTTGGCATTGAATTAGGTGTTGGCTGAAAATTCGAAGCTGAGGATATGAACAATGACAGGCCACACTGGCCTCGAGAGGGAGAAATCTGAACATAGGCAGTAGACAGAAAAGAGAAAATGTCTTGAAAGAAATGCCAATACCCAGAAGGAGCAGGAAAGGTTGCTTGAAGATGACAAGGAGGTCCAGCTAGTCAAAGGTGACGCTAGAAGGAGCCTTGCGTGAACTTCCCTGGTGGTCCGGTGGTTGACTCCCCGCTTCCCCTGCAGGGGGCGAGGGTTCAGTCCCTGGTCGGGGAAGATCCCACAAGCCCGCATGGTGCAGCCAAAAAAAAAAGCCTGAGCTCTGGGATTGAAGTGGCAGACCCAGGAAAGAGAGATTCTGCTGCAATTGCTTCCTTCTAGTCCTACAGGGGGAATTCTTTCTCTCTGCCTGGTGTTAAAGTAGTCATTTATGAGTCTGTAAAGCTTCTCAAGGAAAAGGTCGTGTTTTATTCATTCTTGTAATCCAAAGGCTGAGCACTGTTATTTTGCCCATAGTTGCTGCCGAAGAAATACCTGCAGAAGTGACTGATTGAATAAATGGATGAATTTAGACCCCCCTATAATGCCTAGAATCTCAGAAGGAAGCAAAGCCATACCTGCCCTATGTGGGGAGGGGAAGGGAGGGGGCCCTTCCAAGGAGGTGGGTGTTTACAAAATTCTCCCAGTGGTCTGAGCTTTGGAGTTAGTTGGAAATGTGAAATATGGACAAGAGGGCATTCCTCAGCCTTTTCTAGAACAAAATAGTCTGTGCTCCTGCTCCTCCCTTCCTCTCCAATTTGGGGATCAGGATTCCAGCCCTTTTCCTTCAGCACCGGGAAACTGGTATTCAAAGCTCTCCACAAGGCTTTCCTGGTGGCGCAGTGGTTGAGAGTCCGCCTGCCGATGCAGGGGACACGGGTTCGTGCCCCGGTCTGGGAAGATCCCACATGCCGTGGAGCAGCTGGGCTCGTGAGCCATGGCCGCTGAGCCTGCGCGTCCGGAGCCTGTGCTCCGCAACGGGAGAGGCCACAACAGTGAGAGACCCGCGTACCGCAAAAAAAAAAAAAAAAAAAAAGCTCTCCACAATCTGGTTTTGTATAGGTCAGGGTCAACCAGAGAAAAAGACCCAGTAGGAAGTGTACATTAAGGGATTTCTTGTAAGGAACTGGCTTATACCTATGTGGGGCTGGCTCAGCAAGTCTGAAATCTGTGGGCAGGCCATCAGGAAGGGCAGGCTGCAATTCCTTTTTCCTCAGAAAAACTGCAGTTCTGCTCTTAAGACCTTTCAACTGATTGAATCAGACCCACCCAAACTGTCTAGGAAAATCTCCTCTACTTAAAGACAACCATTAGGAATATTAAGCACATCTACAAAATACCGGGACTTCCCCGGTGGTCCAGTGGTTAGAAATCCACCTTCCAACGCAGGTTCGATCCCTGGTCGGGGAACTAAGATCCCACATGCCTCGGGGCAAATATAAGCCCACGCACCGCAACTACTGAGTGTGCTGTAGAGCCCATGTGCCTCAACTAGAGAAGCCACAATGAAGACCCAGCGCAGCCAAAATTTTTTAAAAAGTACCTTCACAGCAACCCCCAGATTAGTGTTTGATTCAGGAGCTGGGACCACAGCCTAGACAAGTTGATATGTAAAACTGACCATCATAGGCTTCTAGTTGCCTTTCTTGCCTCAGCTCCCAACACACCTTCCCTCACCTCACCTCACCCCACTTGTGCATTCGCCTGCCCCAGGGCCTTTGATAAACCTGAGTCAGGAAGGGGGCAGGGCACAACCTTTAAAAGAACGACATAGCCATTGAGGACACAACATAAACTGGTTAGAACCAACTAGGCCCAAGATGGTGGAAGATTTGATTTCCACTAGAAGTTGAGCCTCATTATATGCTCATTGTAATATGTCAGCATGCTAAATGACACACCCAGGAATTCCCTGGCAGTCCAGTGTTTAGGACTCCACGTTTCCATTGCAGGGGGCACGGTTCAATCCCTGGTTGGGGAAGTAAGATCCTGCATGATCCCTCTTGTTGTGCAGTGCTGCCAAAAAAAAAAAAAATAGACACACCCACCAGCACCATGACAGTTCCGGGGCTAACCATAAGAGACCAAAAATGGGAAGTGACCCAATTCCTGGAAATCTCCACCCTTTCCCCAAAATAGTTGGAAAAATTCTCCCACTCATTAGCCTAGAAATTACCCAGCCCATAAAACTAACCACCCCATATTTCAGGGCCCACACTCTGTCTGTCAAGTATGTTTCTTCCAAGGCTGCTCTCACTTTCTGAGACGGGCTGCATTCTGTCAATGTGTTTCTCTCTAAATAAACCTGCTTTCACTTTACTATGGCTTGAATTCTTTCCTGCGCAAAGCCAAGAACCCACACTTGGCAGCTCATCCCAGGGATTCACCTGAGACCTGGGATGACATGACCATCCTTTTGCACCCCTTCTTTCTCTGCAACAACCCTCTTCTCAAGGTTGCAATCCTTGGTCTTAGGAGGCCCATTTCCTGCAAGACCCTTCGCACATCCTCTCAATTTGATTGCATTTCTCACGCCCCACCCCCCATACTTAACCTTATTTCTGTAACTATCTGTCTTGCCTGCTAGGGGGAAAAGATTGTGTACTGTTCATTCTCTGTATACCCGCCCTCCAGAGGCCCTGGCATATAGAAGGATCTCAGCACATTTCTTTTTTTAAATAAATTTATTTATTTAATTTATTTATTTTTGGCTGTATTGGGTCTGCGTTGCTGCACGCAGGGTTTCTCTAGTTGCAGCGAGCGGGGGCTACTCTTCCTTGCAGTGCGCGGGCTTCTCATTCCAGTGGCCTCTCTCATTGTGGAGCACGGGCTCTAGGCACGCAGGTTTCAGTAGTTGTGGCATGTGGGCTCTAGAGCACAGGCTCAGTAGTTGTGGTTCACGGGCTTTAGAGCTCAGTCTCAGGAGTTGTGGCGCACGGACTTAGTTACCCCGCGGCATGTGGGATCTTCTGGACCAGGGCTCGAACCCGTATCCCCTGCATTGGCAGGTGGGTTCTTAACCACTGCACCACCAGGGAAGCCCCACAGCATATTTCTTTTGAATGATATCAAACTTCCAGAACCCATCACCATTTACATATAACTCAGCATACTCTTTTCAAAACCTCACATCTTAGGATCCTTATGCCAGCCTCGCACACATTGTTCCTATTCTGATGGCCTAATTTGTCCACATTCATCCATCCCTAAAGGTCTGAGGACATTTTTTTCCTAGATGACTTTAACTCAAGTCTCCTTTAAACTTTCTCCTCAGAACTACCTTACCTTAGCTGTGGACTAAGACACCCATCTCCCGTGCCCTAACATTGTTTACCTTTCTAGACAGAGACAAAAGGAACAAACACAACAGCATTTTTCCCACATACATTTATATTCTGGAATTCTCTGATTAGATTACTTAGTTTTTGCCCTAATGGGATTATTAGTTTTAATCTAATGAGCGCAGGGCTCTTTGATCATTTATCTGGAGAGAAGGTCCCTTGTGTTCATAAAGTTCTCAAAGGGGTCCATGATTTCCAAAAGGTTGAGATTCACATCTCTCATCCCTCTTCTTAAACCCTACAGCTACTGGCCCAATTAAGGACGTTACTAACTTACTCTCCCAACCTGATTTGACTGCCTCCAATCTCTTCCCTATTATTAATTCACACAGTTAAATTTACCAAAAGCACAATTATGATCATGTCATTCCCTTATTCCAGAATAGTCAGCGACTTCCCACCACGGGCAGAATAAAATCTCAACGTGGTACCTGATACTCCAGCCAAAGCAGACTACATCCCTTTCCTCAAAAGCTCTACTTCTTCACCTTTGCTTCCTGCCAGGGGAGAACCACCTTCCGCCAATCATTGCCTGTTGTCAAAAAATATTAATCGATCTAAGAAAGAAATGGAAAACTTTATTCAAACCAACCCGAGGATTATAATGTGGGAGACAATATTTCAGAAAGCTATGAGGACTGTTCAGTCCATTAAAGGTCAAAGCACAGTTATATATAAGTTTTTGAGACATAGGGTTATACATCAAATCATATATTGACAGTTTACATAATCCTGATCTGTGCATACAAAGTGAGTAGTGGGTCATGGTGACCCCTTACAAGACTGAAAAGGAAGGTTATTTCCTAGGGAGGTCTGCTTAGTGCAGATACACAATACACACTAAAGGGGAGGGAGGAGGCCCAAACAGGCAGAGAAACATTTTGTCTTGCCACAATATATGAATTTTATTTCATCACTGTCAAAACCCTGCCCATCCTTCAAGGCCTAGCTCATGTGCTTCCACTGCCAGAAATACCTCCAAGATGTCTGGACAGGATGTCCAATACTGCCAGGATGTCCCAGGCAGAGGTGATTTTTTGTGTGTGTGTGTGGTACGCGGGCCTCTCACTGCTGTGACCTCTCCCGTTGCGGAGCACAGGCTCCAGACGCGCAGGCTCAGCGGCCATGGCTCACGGGCCCAGCCGCTCC
The DNA here is from genome assembly GCF_964165515.1 of Mesoplodon bidens. Lineage (NCBI taxonomy): Eukaryota > Metazoa > Chordata > Mammalia > Artiodactyla > Ziphiidae > Mesoplodon > Mesoplodon bidens. The sequence goes on along the minus strand of NC_138163.1, from coordinate 47,375,160 downwards.
ATGGCATGTGGAATCTTCCCGGACCGGGGCGCAAACCCGTATCCCGTGCATTGGCAGGCAGACTCTCAACCACTGCGCCACCAGGGAAGCCCCCAGAGGTGATATTTTTTACTGCTGGGTCTGCATATGACTTTGTTTGGGTAGGATATCTAGCTGTACCTCCAAAATCCCTTTTTCCTCTGCATCCTGAGTACAGGGCCACCTAACAAGACATTTCATAGTGTTTCCTGCAGGTAGGTGTGACTTGCAACTAAGGTCTTGCCACGGTGACTAAGCTCATTCCAAAGGGATGTGATGGAAAATGAATTGAGCAAATTCCACGTGACTTGTTTAAAAAGAAATCCCTTGCCTCTTCTCTTTCCTCCTTCCCATGGGCTGGAACCTGGATGTGCTCATGACCTAGCATTGAACAGAATTGTCCCATTGGCCTGGGAGCATGTTATGCAAGAGAGAAATAATCTGTGTTATTTGAGCCACTGTGTTTTAGGCTCTGTGTTACAGCAGCTTACCCTTTACCCAAACACAGGGTTCTCTATGGTAGTGTATGAAATTGTGCCATGTCTTATAAATATTTGTATAAATGTCTCATCTCTACTAGGAAGCCATCTCCTAATTGGTCTCTCTGCTTCTTATCTTGCTGCTTGCGCTCTATTCCTTTTAAGAGAGCAGTCAGATCATGTCATTCTTTGGTAAATACCCTTACTCAGTAATAGCAAAACTCCTTAAAATGACCTACAAGGTCCTGCATGGTTGGCACCTTCCCACCACTTGCTCTTAGTTCACTGATCTTATGTTTTCTTACTGGTGTGCACTACCCCTTTGGCCCCAACACTCACTCTGCACCAGACACATCAACCTCCTTACTATTCCTCAAACAAGTTAGATGCACTCCTGTCCTAGGGCTTTTGCAGTGCCCTCTGCTTGTCCCAGGTATCAACATGGCTCATTCCTTTAACTCCTTGAGGTCTTTGCTCAAATGTCACCTTCCCGGATAGGCCTTCTCTGACTACACCCTACTTAAAATTAGACTCCTCCCCTCCACCACCATCATGGCACATGTTCCTACTTCCTTGCTTGATTTTTCTCCACATCGCTTATCACCACTGGATATATTATACAATTTCTTCGTTTACATGTTTATTGTTTGAGAATATAAACTCTATGAGAGCAGGGGTTTCTGATTGTTTACTGCTGTATTCTCAGTGCCCAGAACATGGCCCGGTGCATTAGAAGTATTCAATAAATATTTCAATAAATATTGAAAGAACAAATTCCTTGGAGGCAAATACTTTATAGTCCCCTCAGTGCCTAGTGTACTGCCTTGTATGCAGTGAAGCACTCAGTAAATATTTGATGAATGAAATGTGATGGAAGACTACTAATATTCTGCCCTGCAGTCTGCTTCCTTCTTCAAGTATTCCTATACACCTGGGCCTATGTTACCTTTCTGAACTCGTAAAATTATGACAAAAGGTCAGAAGGAGAGGTCCTCTGAGGACACTGCTGAAAATAGCAGGAAGGGAAAGCTAGGATGCTGCTTTAAATATTTTCTGCCTTTGCCACTTGGACAAATTCCTTCCCATCTCTGGTCTCAGTTTCAACCGTATGTAAAATGAAGCCAGTAGACTAGATGATTTTTGAAGTCCCTTTTATTTTTACAGCTTGTAGTTATGAGCATTATGGTACTCATAACTAAAATTGTCTGATTCTAAAATTGTATGATTTTTCTCTTACTTCTAACCCATGGTTGGAATATGCTTAATGAAAATGTGGTGAGAATAAAGGCACTCTTTGGTCCAATTAGCAGTTATCATCATAAAAATAATAAAATAGTGGTGTAAAAGGACACATTAGCAACACACAGAATATGATGCTGAGGACAACATGGGGCAGACAGGACCAAAAACCAGGTTTTCTGATTCATCCGGGGTTCTTTATCTGAAGTCCCATAAGTATTCTAAATTTTCTCTCCTTTCCAAGGGTCAGATAAATCAGACCTTTATTGCCCAGATATTGTGGGAAATCCATACTTCATCACTTGTTTGAACATACTTGGTCCCAGCGCTGAAAACAAAATGAGACTTCTCTTGCAGTGTCCCTGGATGACTCAGGTAGCCTGCCCTCAGTCACTTTCCCCTTGGGACTTGCCTGCCAGGCAAAGGCGACACTGAAATTGCTTGTTTGCCCTTTGGATGAGCCTGTGCTCTGGGCGTCTGTGATGCAAACGTGTTTTAATTCAGCCCCATCCTTACAAAAAGACAAAAATCATGTTCAGAAACATGCAAACTCAATCACGTTGAGAAATCTCCCCTTCATTCAGACGAACTGTGGCTGCCATCCTGATAAACAGATATTTTTTTAAAGAAACTGTAAACCAGAGCCAGGCTTGCTTTCAGGTGCTGAAGAAAAAAAAAAAAAAGCGTGACTTGCGGGAAAGATCTGGCCCTACGCGTCACCAGCACCTCTCCACCCCCAGCCAAGCGCGGGTATCTCAGCGTTTTTTAGTCAGCCCTCTCGGACTGCCTCGCTACAGGGGGCGGGGCGATTCCTTAGCCTCGCCCCCTTCAGGGCCTCCAGTGAATCCCTGAGACAGCCGGGGGTAGGCGGAACTACAACCAGGACCCGCCCCTCGCCGGCGCTCAGCTAATCGGAAAGGTCGGGGTGTAAACTTCCCCGCTGACTCCGCCTACCCGGCGCTGGGCAATTTAGAGCCGCGCGCCGGCGGGAATGTAAGATGGCGGAGTAGCAATGCGAAGTGCTTAGTACTGAGTCTCTGGGCCGACTCGGTTCGGGTCTCGGCAGCAGCAGCGATCACTAAGCAAAGAGTGCCTAGGGTAGTTGGCCAAGATGCCGAATATCAAAATCTTCAGCGGCAGCTCCCACCAGGACCTATCCCAGAAGATTGCCGACCGCCTGGGCCTGGAGCTGGGCAAGGTGGTGACTAAGAAATTCAGCAACCAGGAGACCTGGTGAGGATGAAGTTGGGACCCCGACCGGCCTCACCTGCCGGGGCGGCCAGGCGACACTTGGGCAGCAGAGGGTAGGGGGATGGGGCCACCGCGTGAGTTCCGAAGGGCCGGCTTTGGGGGGGGGTACGGGGCAGCTCTGTGGCAAGCGTGCCCCACGGGCTGTTTCCGTTATTTCACCTCTCGCGGGAGGGTCACGTTCATTCTCACCGTGCGGTTGGGTGGAGTCAAGATGGAGCAGGAGGCGAAGCTACTGGGTTTGAAGGCAAGGGCTGGAGGACCCAAGGCGGGGATGGTGGCTGCCTAGAGCGGCTAGAGGGAAAAGACGCCTAGGCTCGGCAGTGGGGACACGTGGCTTTGTCGCTTCGCTTTTGAGCCATCCAGACCAGATTGGGTTCTCTTCAGCTCTTAGACCAGCTTGCCTGGGAGATCCTACTGCGTACTGAACCCTCGTAGTGCTTCTCCTAGAGTCTAAGAAGTAGCTTTTCAATTCGAAACGGTGTCGGTCGGATTTCCTGTTGAGGGAATTTGACATTATGTACTGAGGGCGCCAAAATTAATACTGAGGACTTCCCTTCTATTGGCAAGCATTGGCTTTTCACATCTTTAGACTCGGAGCCATACTTAAGTTAACTCTAGTCGCTCGGATAAAATGATGCATTAACTGCATCCTGATTGCCAGCATCTCAGTTTGAGCCGTCCAGAAAATCTTAGGGAACCTTAATTCTGGAATCCTTGACCTTCCCAAGTGTAGCTACTGGTACAGACAATACAAAAGCATATTTTTCAGTACCAAAGTCTATCCTGAACTTGCCCACTTATAACGTTGTGCGGGGGATTTAGGAAACAGTTTTATCCCTGAATATTAAGATAATCGAGAAAAGGTCATGGAGTGGAAGGCTGGGAATGCGTAGAGCATTGCAATGAATTGTTTTCATTGCTTTGCTAATTAAATTTGCACCTTCCCCTCACTTCCACCGTGCTCCTGCACCTTGGGGCCATCTTAGAGATAGCTTGGTCACCTGATCCTTTCAATACCCCTTCCACCTAAACATAGCATCTTCTGGTTCTGTTAGGTGTTTTTTTTGTGTTTCGTTGGTACCCTGTTGATCAAATCAGAGCAGTGCCCGCAGTCTTACAGTCAGTCCTCTATTAAGGGGAAAGTTTACACCAAACCTAATGAATCAGTTAAATTAGTGAAGATTGCTTTGAACATTTTTTCCTAAATGCTTTTGTTCCCTTTTTTCTTTCTTTAAACTGTTTACCAAAGTGTAACTCCCCCTATCCTTTGTAGACCCTGCTGATAAAAGCATTATCTGTAGTGGACAGCTAGCTTCCTTCTGGATTCTTGATCATTGTACCATTGGTTATGATGCAAATGATAGTGCAAACACTGATGCCATTTGTAACCAGGCAGTACCTTAGTCGAAAGGCTAGCTGAGCTGTTGTCTTTAGCTTTAACCACAGCATTATGACTCATGGGCTGTAATAAAACAAAACAGGACCAGACTTTGCAAGTGGCACTATAGCTAGGGGACAAGAATGATTTTCATTCAGAGGTTTTTTTGGTTCCCCTTAGAGAACTGTGACTATTAAGTCCTTTTCCTATGCTTCATGAAAAAATACAAAGACTTTTTTTTCTTTGTGGACTCTCTGCCTAGTGCAACACATCAGGACCTGAGGCTATATTGGGAGAGGGGAGGGGGAGAACACTTCAGTGTTCTACTGATTGATTTATCTGAATTAGCAGGAGTCCCAGTGTACTTCCCTGAAATAAAAGGCTGAATTCATTTTTTTTTTTTTTTTTTTTTTTTTTTGCGTTACGCGGGCCTCTCACTGTTGTGGCCTCTCCCGTTGCGGAGCACAGGCTCTGGACGTGCAGGCTCAGCAGCCATGGCTCATGGGCCCAGCCGCTCCGCGGCATGTGGGATCTTCCCGGACCGGGGCATGAACCCGTGTCCCCTGCATCGGCAGGCAGACTCTCAACCACTGCACCACCAGGGAAGCCCCTGAATTCATTTTTAAACAACTGGACAGTAACATGCTTGGAAACATTGGATAAGATTAAGCCCAATGTGGAAAATTGATGACTGGTTAAGTTGCCTTGTTTCTGGCTTAATCATTAGCTTTTTGGTTCCTTAGATGTTCTGAAATCTTCATTGAACATAATCGAATATGTTGCTTATGGAGCTTCCCCTCACCTCCCTTCCCAAACCTTTGGCTTTTCTGCACTGCATAAGTGGTAACTGCTGCCCTGTGTGACTCTTGGGATCTAAAGATCATGGACAGGGCAGCTCAGTGGGTGCTTTGGGTCATCAGATGGGGAACTGCAGAGCCCATCCTCAAATGAGACTTTTGCAGCAATTTGGCAGGATCTTAGGGGTTGATGCTCTCTTGAGTAGCTTTCTTCTGAAGTCAGGATCATCCTTTGATGTCCAGTTTTTTTTTTGTTTGTTTTATATATATAGATAGATTTAATTAATTAATTAATTAATTTATGTATTTATTGGCTGCGTTGGGTCTTCCTTTGCTGTGCGCAGGCTTTCTCTAGTTGCTGCCAGCAGGGGCTACTCTTCGTTGCTGTGCGAGGGCTTCTCATTGCAGTGGCTTCACTTGTTGCAGAGCGCAGGGTCTAGAGCGTGCAGGCTTCAGTAGTAGTGGCTCACGTGCTCTAGAGCGCAGGCTCAGTAGTTGTGGCGCACGGGCTCAGTTGCTCCGAGGCATGGGGGATCTTCCTGGACCAGGGCTCGAACCGGTGTCCCCTGCATTGGCAGGCAGATTCTTAACCACTGCGCCACCAGGGAAACCCCTGCTGTCCTCTTTCTGAGGAAACATACATACATATATGTGGGTGTATGACACACACAAATAGCTATGAGAGGTTAAAGGCTCAGGCTCTGGGATCAGAGAAGCTGGGTTTGAATCCTAAGCCTTTCTTTGCCTCAGTAATCTCATCTCTAAAGTAGCATCTACCGAGGGTCTATTGTGACAGTTAAATGAGATAGGAGTAAAGTTCTTAGAAAATTGTCTAACAAATTCACAGTGTTGGTAAGGGGTGGTGATGGTATTGCAGAAAATGTGGAAAATATAGAAGAGGACAGAGGGGAGAAAAGACATCCCAAATAATTCCACCACCCAAGATAAACTTAACATTTTGATATATGAACTTCCAGATGTTTGTTTGTTTATGTACTTTTTTAAAAAAGTAAGATAGGTTGTTTATAGCTTTCTTCACTCAGCAATATATTTTGAGTAGTTTCTCCTCTTAATATTTAGTCTACATGGTTTTAAATAGCTGTATAGTCTTGTCATGGTTTTACTATAATTTTAGATAACCAAGTCTCTATTAGATATTTAAAAGTTTTGATCTGATTCCTTTATATGAAAACTCTTGAATGTAAATCTTTTGACTGTTTCTGATTATTTCCTTAGGATAAATATCTAAAAGGGGAATTACTAGGTTAAAGGGTATTCACCACTTCTCAGGCTTTTTTTTTTCCTTTTAATTTTTGGCTACGTTGGGTCTTCCTTGCTGTGTGCGGGCTTTCTCTAGTTGCTGTGAGCGGGGACTACTCGTTGCGGTGCACGGGCTTCTCACTGCAGTGCCTTCTCTTGTTGTGAAGCACGGTCTCTAGGCTCTCGGGCTTCAGTAGTTGTGGCACGTGGGCTCAGTAGTTGTGGCTCACGGGCTCTAGAGTGCAGGCTCGGTAGTTGTGGTGCGTGGGCTTAGTTGCTTTGCAGCATGTGGGATCTTCCTGGCCCAGGGCTCGAACCCGTGTCCCCTGCATTGGCAGGCGGATTCTTAACCCCTGTGCCACCAGGGGAGTCCCTCTCAGGCTTTTTAATACCTATTGCCAAAATTGCTTTCTAGAAAAGTTGAACGAGTTCTGCTATCAGCAATGATGGTATTAATAATTAGTAAATAGTGAATGCTTAAAATGTGCTAGTTCCTATGCTGTGCACTTTATACATATCTAATATTTAATCCCCTCAACACTGCTCTGAGGGGGTACTCTTACTATCCCCATTTTATGGATGAAGGAACTAAGATTCAGAGGTTAAGTAACTTGCCCAACTCTTGAGTATTTTCTTTAAATTTTTTGCTGTTACAGTATTCATCTGGCTTTTGAAACTTCTAAATGTACTAAATTTTTTTTATTGAGGTATAGTTGATGTACAATATTATATGATTCATGTGTACAACAAAGTGGTTCACAATTTTTAAAGGTTATATTCCGTTTATAGTTATTATAAAATATTGGTTATATTCCCTGTGTTGTACAATATATCCTTATAACTTATTTATTTTATACATGGTAGTTTGTAACTCTTAAATCCCCTACCCTTATCTTCCCCTTCCCCCTTCCCTCTCCCCATTGGTAGCCTCTGGTTTGTTCTCTATATCTGTGAGTCTGTTTCTTTCTTGTTATATGTACTAAATTTTTGGACTCAATTCTCTTCAGTATTGTTAAATAACTTTGGTTTATTTGATTACTCTGGATAGGCTGAGAGGGGGATGACTTTAACCTTGGTTGCCTAGGATTTTCCTAAGAACTATAACCTTTGTTAGTTAATCCCATATATTTTGCACGTGCCAACATCCATCTAAATTCTTGAGATTTTCTTAAGAATACCACCAATCAAAAGGCACTTTTAGATTCACTTTATTTCCTTTTTATGTTTAACATTTTGTGCTTGTCAGATGCAATTATGTCTGATGCTAAAGGAAAGGGTAAAGGAGAAGCCAGTTTTTCTCACTGGATGGACATAGCCAGTCGTCTGGCCTCCCCAGAACAGCTGGGAGAATCATTGGCCCAAAGCCATTTGGAGGACATACCATTAGCTAGAGGGAAAGAACAAGGATTGTTACCCTTTCAATTGCTAAACCAGGTCTTTCCACCTGGTAGATGATTTTTTTTAATATATATATATATATATATATATATATATATATATTTATTTATTTATTTATTTACTTACTTACTTACTTATGGCTGTGTTGGGTCTTTGTTGCTGCACGCCAGCTGGCGCTGCTCTTCGTTGCCGTGGTAGATGATATTAAGAGCAAACAGGTTTCAGGCACACCATCAATTCTTCTACCATCCATCACTGCCTAACTTATCATCTCTTAGAGGAAACCATAAGAATAATATTAAGGTTTTTTTGGGATTCACTGAACTGTTTATTGACCGAGCTGTATAATCTAAGTATACTTCATGGGCTTTTTTAAAGGCTTTATGCAAGTCTGTATGTCATAGTACTAACTGGAGGGAAAGATTGGTCTTGATTAGTGAGATTAGAATTATGTACAGTAAAACAAGGCAGTGTCCTAGTTTATGTGTACCACTTTATTTTTAATATAGTTAAATAACTTTTTTAAGTTATTAGATACATGTCTGGTCATAACATCCTGTGCTTGAGGGTACGTGCTAGTCCTAAGTGTGGCTTTGGGAAACGGCTGCACTTTTGGTTGCTTATTAGGTGATATAATACAAAAATGGTACTGGTGATTGTTAGGTAGTGAGCTGGTGACTTTTTTTAAGAATTACTTTTCAAACCTTATGTGATGTTAGAATATACTTTTAAAAAAAATCCCTTCTACTAAAGTTATGTATTTAGCAAATGCTCTCTGATGTTTAAGTTGGCAGTGAAAATTTAATTTTGTAATTAATACCTTACCTGCTTTCAAGAAAGGACTTAAAGTGTTTCATGATAGTCACAGGCACAAAAAGTTTAAGTAGATACATCAGAAGCCTGTTAGAACAAAGGACTATAGTAATTGTGCCAAGAATTTGGCATAAAGTGATTACTGAAGTTGATTTAGTGTTACTTTAACTGTATCCCTTGGCTTCCCGGCAGCCAAAGGGATAAAGGCATACGCAATGGATTATGTAGTTTTCATTTTCATAAAACTCTTTAGATACTTCCAGGCACAAAATTCTATGAATTTTATGGGTGGGATCCTTAAATAGTGATACCGAGTAGCATAATGAACAATGTAAGCAATTGTGTGAATATTTTTTATATTGACTTTGGTAGTTGAGGCATTTGTAAAAAGAGATAAGCCACCATGGTCTTAAATATGTTCTTTTCTGGTCTTACTTGATAATAAGACAGCTTTAGAGTAGATAATTAGCCCGTCCGTTATACTGTCTTGGATCAGTTCTCAAACTGCTCTTCCCTGGCTCCTAATCAAACAGTCTGACTGGTGAGTGAATGTCTGGAGCACAGATGATATTCTGTGTTCTTGACTGGAACAAGAGCCATAGGTTTTCCCACGCCAGGTGTAGAGGACACGTTTGGCTTTTTATTGGCAATCAATATGCCTGACTTTCATTCTTCCCCAGAGAAGTGGAGAGCTTGGTCAAGGAGGTGAGGTGGCAGGAGGGGCAGGGAGTGAAAAATAAAATAAAATAAAATAAAATAAAATAAAATTTTCTTGAAAAATAAAATAAAATTTCTTCAGTTTTGAAGTTGCTAGATATTTGAAGTACTCAGTCAGGGCCCTAGAGTTGTGCACCATAAAACACAGAAGGGACTCAGCCTGGAAACTCTCAAAGGGCAGGCAGCGTTAGTAAAGGAGATCTGGAAGTCCCTTGAAACTCCCGCAGCCTCTTGTTTGGGCCCACCACAGTGAGGAACTTGCAGAGCAGGCTCACCTCTACAAGGTGTTATTTAGTCCTGTCCATCTGAGTGTTTTTTTTAAAAAAAACTTAACATGTAATCAATATAAAAAATCGATATATTTTTTATTTTATTTATACCAGCTTCACAGTAAGGTGTGGTATTTCACACTTACTGTGCATCTCAGTTCACCTCCTCAGTCACACTAGCCACATTTCAAGTGCTCAACAACCACTTGAGGCCAGTGACTCCCTTACTGGACAGTGACGCTCTAGGGCCTACAGTTTGGATAGCATGCAAGTTGCTCTCCCAGGAAGCCCTCCCTGGCCCTCTCGTGCCTGTCCATTTGAATTTAAAACAATGTCTCCAGAAAGCAATTTTGGCATTAGCATAGTTGACATTGCTGACAGATTTACTTGTTTCCTAAGGCTGATCTTGGTGATTAATAGATGTCTGTTCAGCTGTGTCTTGGGGTCCACAAAATTGCTGTTCGGTTCATCATGTTGCTCAGCATCACTACTTCAGGATCCCGCCGTAAAATGCTTTGTAGCCATTGCATCCTGGTGGACCCATCAAGTTGTACTTCCACCCCAAATTAAATATCTGTCAGCTGGGTATCTGTAAAAGCGTATGAGCAGATCTGTCAAAACCTTTTGAAGAAACACATTGGACCCGCTTACCTCTAGTGTGAGGTGAGTTACTTTGTGAGGGACGATAAACCTCAGTCTTCTAAATTTTCACAATAGCAGGCCTGCAGAAGGTTCATAAGTGAGCAGATGCAAGAGGCAGCCTAATCCTGAGTGGTATTCATTCATTCATTCATTCATTCTTCCTGTTATAGAACATTTCAAACATATACAGAAGTAGAGAGAATAGTAAATGACTTCCCTGCCATGCACCCATCACCCAGTTCAGCAGTTATCAATTCACGGCTAATCTTGTTTCATTTATTATTCCCCCTCCCCCAGCCCCCCCACAATTGGATTATTTTGAAGCAGACCTTGATATTATGTCATATCACCCATATACACTTCCTTAACCACAATACCATTTCCTTGCCTGAAACAAATTAACAGTAATCTCTTAATATCAAATAATTAGCCAGTATTCACATTTGTCTCATAAATGTGGGTTTTTTAAACAATTTGCTTGAATTGGTATGCAAATAAGGTCCATACAGTGCAATTGGTTGATTTTTTTTTAATGTATTTATTTGGCTGCATTGGGTCTTCATTGCTGCACGCGGGCTTTCTCTAGTTGCGGTGAGCAGGGGCTACTCGTTGCGGGCTTCTCATTGCGGTGGCTTCTCATTGCAGAGCACGGGCTCTAGGCATGCGGGCTTCAGTAGTTGTGGCACGTGGGCTCAATAGTTGTGGCTGGCGGGCTCTAGAGTGTAGGCTTGGTAGTTGTGGTGCACGGGCTTAGTTGCTCTGCAGCATGTGGGATCTTCCTGGACCAGGGCTAGAACCCGTGTCCCCTGTATTGGCAGGTGGATTCTTAACCACTGTGCCACCAGGGAAGTCCCTCTCAGGATTTATTTATTTATTTATTTATTTATTTATTTATTTATTCATTCGGCTGCATTGGGTCTTAGTTGCAGCATGTGGGATCTTCATTGCAGCATGTGAGATCTTTTGTTGCAGTGCATGGGCTCTCCAATGCGGCACACGGGCTTCTCTCTAGTTGTGGTGCATGGGCTTCAGAGTGCAAGGGCTCAGTAGTTGTGGTGCGCATGGGCTCTCTAATTGTGGCACGCAGGCTCTAGAGTGCATGGGCTTAGTTGCCCTGCAGCATGTGGGATCTTAGTTCCCTGATCAGGGATTGAACCCGCTTCCCCTGCGTTGGAAGGCAGATTCTTAACCACTGGACCACGAGGGGAGGCCCCAAGAGCTAGCTTTTTGTTTCAGTGGTTTTTCTCTATTGTTTTACTGTCTTTAACTTCATTGGTTTTTGCTCTTATGTTTATATTTTCTTCTGTTTACTTTGGGTTTATTTTGCCCATTTTTCAGTGCCTGAAGGTTTACCTCCAAACATCCCGAACAAATGTGTTTTCCTCTTTGTTCTGGCTACCAGGAATCTCAACTTCCCTGTTCTAATTGGTTTCTGGTTTGATTTTTACCATTTGCTTTTATTTTTCTTGCTTTACAATATAAGGTAACCCCATTTTTTAAAAAGTAGGATCCTGGGATTGGAGACTCGGTGCTTTCACTGCCGAGGGCATGGGTTCAATCTCTAGTTGGGGAACTAAGTAACAATTGTTACTTGGATTGGAAAGGAATAAATTTTAAATAATAATTAGCTCTTATATCAGCTTCTGGCAATGGAATTACTTCCTGTTGAAGAAGTTTTTCTCTTCATCAGTACAGGTTATCAGCTGTTCTGGTCTACTTGCCTACACACGCTACACACGCATGCATGCCCGTACACCCACACACACACCCCACCTCACCTAGAGGATTAATTGGGGAAATGGTGTTGCTTTGAGGTGTCACTGAGGTTATTATTTTTTAATAAGTTATTCTTGGTAAGGATCCAAGTATGAATATTAAAACTTTCATTTTATGGTAAAATATAGTGTTACTCCATAATTAGAATAACTTCCTGTAGAATTTTTTAAAATAAGAATTACTAATTGGACCAGAGTACAGTTAGCATAGAATGAAGGCAGGGACCACATCTGTTCTCCATCGTGTCCCTGGCACCAAGCAAAGTGATTGGCGATGAACATTTAATATTTGTTCAGTGAACTGCCAATGTGGTAGATATACTACTGTCTTCTGTAGAAGGCATCATTATAGAATGGTAGTGATTCATTCCTTATATGAGCTTTCTACTTCTTTTGTTATATATGGATTGTGACAGTCATAGATGCTATATCAGATTTGCATTCAATATATGAAATGAGATACAGCCTGCCTACTGAAATTATAGTCCAGTTACTTCTAAGTACCTTAGCCAATCTTTTTCATGTCATGTCACCTATAAAAGCAGGTAATAGCTGTATAGTACACTGGAGTAAACTGAGGCAGTAAACTGTTTCTGTTAGAGGGACTCCTCTGGGGAATCTCCTGAAGTCTGAGGGGATCAAGGCCACATGCAGCTGTAACCCATTCATAGCATAATACTAGTGGGGAAGCTGTGTTTTTTAGACCTTACTGTCTGTAGCTGTACAGTATAGTGCTTTAAAATCTATTGTTTTTGTTGTCCTTCCTTTTCCTGTAGTGTGGAAATTGGCGAAAGTGTGCGTGGAGAGGATGTCTACATTGTTCAGAGTGGCTGCGGTGAAATCAACGATAATCTAATGGAACTTTTGATCATGATCAATGCCTGCAAGATTGCTTCAGCCAGTCGGGTTACTGCAGTCATCCCATGCTTCCCTTATGCCCGGCAGGATAAGAAGGATAAGGTAGGAGCGGAATCTCTTTTTTTTTTCCCCTTTAATTCTTTTTTTAAAATCAGGGGAAGCAGGAGCACTTGCCCAAAGTCAAAAAACTTCCTTAATTATCAAATGTATATTTAGAGGATATTATTTTCTTTATCTTAGGCATTACCTGATTTTCAAAACAATTGGCATGATTGGTTTGTATAAAGCAACACATTTGCAGTCTGTCTGTTTTATTCCAGTCATATGTATGTGACTTTTGGCTAACTCACTGCTATTTTTTCATTGTATCAATAAGACTAAGCACCAGCTCCCATGGAGTAGAATATTTTTTTTAAACTATGGTAGCTCCTCTGGGACCCTCTTGGTTCTAGTTGTGACCTCTTCATATAACTTGAAGTCAGTTACATGAATACTTGGTCTCATTACACACACGCACGCACACACACACATCTCACCTTATTTGGAGTATTAGAGGATAAAGCATATATGTAAAACTTTGCAGGTCTGTTGTAATTGATGCCCAAATTTTATATACAATGCCTGAGAAGGCCAGATATTTTTATTTCAGTAAAATACAGTGCTCCTACAGAGTAGAGTAAAGGGCATGGGCCTTGCTATTTTATGGTGCAGCCAGGTGTGTTTACCTGTTATTAAAGGGGGTTGAGGTTACTGGAACATTGGCCTCCGGATGAGTAAGGGAGTGGTGTAATTTATAAAATAAAACTATAATTTCCATCCTGTGATGTGTCTTTAAATGTTGACACGTTAGATATTACACAGGTTTGGGTATGTATGTGTTAAAAGAGATTTTAATAGAATTCTTTCAAAAAAGATTTTTAAAGTCTGCCTAATTTAAATAATGGAGCATTGGAAACACTTGAATAGGCAGAAAATATGTACATGAAGAAAAAGAAAGGTGGGGAAGGTATTTTCTTTTCTGAAATATGTATCTTGATTTGGAAAAATGATAATCCACTTCATACTTGTGCCAGATTGTGATCTACTCAAAGTCAGTGGCTATGTCGCTTTTTATGAATTTCCTGGTAGCACAGTACCTTAAACACAGTAGGTGCACAGTAAATAAGTGCTTTTTGAGCAAATGAATTGTTTCTCAAATTGGCTTTTTTTTTTCTTTCCTCCCCTCCATTTAGAGCCGGGCTCCAATCTCAGCCAAGCTTGTAGCAAATATGCTCTCTGTAGCAGGCGCGGATCATATTATCACCATGGACCTGCACGCTTCTCAAATTCAGGTATCAGTGGAAGCTAAGTATTAGCTTAGGGATTATTAGGGATTAGAAAGGGGGTAGGAGAGGACTGAATGCTGAAAACCGTAGGGAAGCAAAAACTGCCCAAGTACAGCTCAAATAAACTAGACATTGATGACATTTTCAACATCCTCACCTTAAGCATAGATCATGATCTTAGCCACGTTGGGTGGTTGGACAGGGAGGCCGTCTGGGATTCTGGGAAGCATGTAGGCTTTGGCATCAGACCTAGTTTGAATACTGGCTCTGACACTAACTAGCTTTGTAACCTTGGGCAGGTTATTTAACTTCTCTGAACACACACTGCTTTGTTATTGTGAGTATCAAATAAGATATTAAATTCATAGTATAACACCTGGCTCATGAAAGATATGAAATAAATGGGAGCTGTTATTGTCATCATTAAATTTAGAGCCATAGATATTGGAGCCTACTTTCTATCCTAAACAGAGTTAGGGGAGCAGAATACCACCTTATAGTTTATACTTTTTGAAGAGACTTTGCAATCATTATCATTGGAGGCTTCTGGGAATTCAGTGAGATATGGGACAGCTGTTTATACCCATTATATAGAAGGGGAACAGATTAGTTGTGAAATACAACTAATATGTAGCAACTAGTGTTAGAACACAGATCTCCTGACTTCTAGTTACTGTGACCATTTATTGTAAATGGCTTCCATTAAGTTTATATACCATAGCATCTCTAACCTGTTTACCAGTTAGTTTTTGCTCCTTAACAAACCAGCCCAACATTTAGTGGCATAAGGTAGTAAGCATTTATTACCTCGTGGGTCTGCACGTTGGCTGGGTAGTTCTGGTCTTGGCTGGACTTGGCCGTTTTTCCCAAGAGCTTGCTCATGTGCCTGTGGTCAGTTGTGGTGTAGCCGAGGCCTGGCTTTGCCCATCGTGGCTGGGCTCTCTTACACAGCCCAGATTCGAGGAGGCTGTTTTTACAGTCTGCCACACCGGGCATGCCTTCTGATCAGTTTGAATGTTGCAGTAAAGTATTCTGTTGGCAAGTTACTATTCTCTTTGTGTTCATTATTTGTAAATGGAAGAGAAGGAACATAAGCAAAACTGACCCAACTTCTTTCTTTCTATAGGGCTTTTTTGATATCCCAGTGGACAATTTGTATGCAGAGCCAGCTGTCCTCAAGTGGATAAGGGAGAACATCTCGGAATGGAGGAACTGCACGATTGTTTCACCCGATGCTGGAGGAGCTAAGAGGTATGGCTGAAAGTCATGTTATTCCCAACGTACTGGGGAAAGCTTTCAGACAGTTGTGTCAGAAAATGATGTTTCTCTATTGAAGTGAGTTTTGCTCTTCTTGAAGTATAGTTGATTTACTATGTTGTGTTAGCATCAGGGGTACAGCAAAGTGATCTGAAAAAGACTATATATATGTATACATACATATATATATATGTATATGTGGATATATGTGGATATATGTGTGTGTATATATATATGTACATATACATGTATATATATAGTCTTTTTCAGATTCTTTTCCATTATAGGTTATTACAAGATACTGAGAAGTGACAGTTTTTAAGTACTTGGATGTGCCAGTAGCTAGGACATGGGCTGGATATGGTTTTACTCACTCCTCTTCTACTGGCCTGAGTCACTACCTGAAAGACAGCAGAGGTGCCCAAAATAGTCTGGCATCGTGGGCTTGACCATAACCCAACAGTGACTCAGCGCTGCAGGGCTAGCAACAGCGCTGTGACCCATCAGGAGGGGGAGGAATTTGGTTTTCTAATGAATGGCACCTGCTATCAAAGCCCATGATAATAGTGAACAAGTAAGCTTTTACATACCTCCAAACGGTTGGTTAAACCCTTTTGATCCTTTAGATTAAAATATTAAGCAGGAAGGAAAAGAAAGTGTGGTGATTTTATTTAAGCCGAGCTCTGAACATTCTAAACAAACTGATTGCCAGGGATTGCCAGTTGCACTGCTTCAGCTCACGTGGTGCAGACTAAGAGTTTTTCATTTCTTTAGCGGCCCCCTCGTTAGTAATGCATTCAAAAGCGTGACACATGTTCTTGTTGTGGAAATGGAATGAAGAGGTACAAAACACAGATGATTAGGAAACGCGAATTCAGATCTTTGCAAAAGCCATTCAAGTCTTCAATGACTGTTTCTCAACAACCTCTTTATTTCAGGAGCTTCAACAGAACTGATAAGCTGAGAGCTTGAGTTCTGTTCTCCAGCCAGATGTATGGCTTTGTGAGTCCCTTGTCACTAGTTACCATCTGTAATACTAGAGACGGAGCCTAAAACACATCCCCCTCACGGTGGTTGTCACACTTGTGAAAATCATCTTCCACAGAGACTGAGAAAATGGTCACATTTGAAATAAGTAATCAAGCACGATTTTCCTTCCAAAGTTGGGTACAGAAAAACTGCCTTCAGTAGATGGCTTATTGCTAAATGATTTTGTTTGTTTGTTTATAATTTTCTTTTAGTGATGAAAGATTTTCAAAGTGAATGGCTATCACGTCTGTCTTGGCAGGGTTTTTGGACTAGGTAGAGATTCCTGTGTGATTGTGACTTGCACGTAGTCCTCCCGTCAAGGATATAGGGAGTGACTTTTTTGAGCTCTTTACACTTTGTCAGTCACTGAGTTTGTTGACCATGGAGTGTGGACGGTTTGGGATGCTTGAACTAGGTGGTCATGCATTTGCCTCGGCTAAATAATCATTCCAAGCAGATTGGTAACTTTTTTTTGGCTGCACCATGCGGCATGTGGGATCCTAGCTCCCCAGCCAGGGATCGAACCTGTGCTCCCCACTTTGGGAGCACAGAGTCTTAACCACTGGACCACCAGGGAAGTCCCAGATTGGTAACTCATGTTGTTATGTGCCCACGCAGTAGGAAAGGAGAGCACAGGGTATGGGTTGTTTAGATCAGGTGTAAATGTTGCCTAGGTGTGGTCCAAGTCTTGTTTGTTCTTTATTATGTGGTCACAGGTTCTCCCTTATTCAGCACAAACTCGAGATATGTGACCATAAGCCACAAGGGAAATAGGACATAATGCTCTGGTTGGATCAGTATTACATTAAAAAACAAAATGCAAAGCACAGGCCTCTTCACACATAAAAAGGATGGCATGGTGGAGTGTGGCCATATGTGTCACTGGGGCACCACAGTCATATACACTGAATGGATTGCTGTTTGAGTGATTACATGGTACTTTGTCGCCAGAAAGATTTGTTTTCTATCCCACCTTCTAGTCTGGTTTGTATTGCCTTGTAATTTTAAAAAACGGAATTCTGTTTTGATTTGGAGGTGCTTTGAGCTGTACAGCAAGATGCCTGGTTTGCCCAGTTAATTGGTAAAACTTTTTTTCTAGCAGTCCTTAAAGGAATTCCCAAGCTTGGTGTCCAGGTACAGTTGACATTGACAGTTGGTGGATCACTGAGGGGAGTGTGATGTGGGCGTGGGCATTGGAATGGGCTGGGTACTGCTCCTCTCCCACCAAGTTCAGGTTCACTTCTCACCACATCTGCATGTCAAATTGGGGTGATCTACACTCCCGGCATTAGTTAACCAAGTCATCTCTCTCTCCCCTTTCGCTGCCAGTCTAGTAAACGAACATGCCCTAGCATTCATTATACCGCTTCCTGGGACTGGTGAGGGTGTCTGTCTTCCCCTACGGTAACCCAGAATGAATTGTAATCTAAGTTTGACTAATACATTCATAAACTGCTCTCAGGGTATGGAGGCATTAGTCTCTGAAACCCAGTTTGTGATGCCAGTCAATTCCGGTTGCTTTCTTCCAACCCTGGGAACTGTTGGGTTTCAGGGAGTCTTCTCCCCCAGAAAACAAGCCCATCCTTTATTTCCTTTCTTTGTCCTAAGACACACGCACACGCACATGTTTTAACTGTGAATACCCTGTGTTGCAGAGTGACCTCCATCGCAGACCGGTTGAATGTGGACTTTGCCTTGATTCACAAAGAACGGAAGAAAGCTAATGAAGTGGACCGCATGGTGCTAGTGGGAGATGTGAAGGACCGGGTGGCCATCCTCGTGGATGATATGGCTGACACTTGTGGTACAATCTGCCACGCAGCTGACAAGTGAGTGCCTAGTGGTGGGGCTGGGGGTTAGAAGTAAAAAGCTAACTGCTATCTGAATGCCCTAATCCTGCTGCTTCTCTTTGGAACTGAATTGAGGAGATGATAACTAGCTTTCTTTTGTCACCCTAGGCTAAAATTGCAGTGCAAGTAAATTGATAAGTATTATTTTTTTCTCTAGATTTTCTTAGTTTTATTTTTCCTTGTTATTGTGCTAAACTTTATGTAACATGAAATTTGCTGTTTTAACCATTTTTAAGTGTGCAATTCAGTGGCATTAGTTGCACTCACAGTGCTGTGCAACTGTCACCACTATATTTCCAAAATTATCTCATCACTCTAAGTACTCTACTTTTAATAGTTTTTTATATTTATTTATTTATTTATTATTTATTTACTTTATTTATTTTTGGTTGCGTCAGGTCTTAGTTGCGGCACACGGGATCTTTTGTTGTAGTGCACAGGCTCTTCATTGTGGTGCATGGGCTTCTCTCTAGTTGTGGCGTGCGGGTCTTCTCTTCTCTAGTTGTGGCGTTTGGGGTCCAGAGCATGTGGGCTCTGCAGTTTGCGGCATGCGGGCTCTAGTTGAGGCGTGCGAGCTCAGTAGTTGTGGCACACGGGCTTAGTTGCCCCGTGGCATGTGGGATCTTAGTTCCCTGACCAGGGATTGAACCCATGTCCCCTGCATTGTAAGGGGGATTCTTTACCACTCGACCACCAGGGATGTCCCTTGGTAGTTTTTTAAAACAAGTTAAGGTAAGAAATCCATATGCCTGAGGAGACAGAAATAGATTCTCATATTTATATTTTACCTAAGCTAGAATCCCTGGCCTTACCTTTTGACTGTTCATTTTCGCAGCTACTACCTTCATTCGTATTCCTTCTCATTGTTTGCCTGCACTGTTCTGAATTGCCTTCCCTCTGTTCTCTGCTGCCAGTCACCAGTCTCTTACCTCCCCAGTCCATCTTTCACATTGCCACCCTAGTTGCTTATCTTCCTAAAACTAAGACTGGATTCCCCTCATGCCTCCTTTAAAACCTTAAGTGGCTCCCCACTGCTTATAATCCAAGCCAGTATGGACAGCACTGTTTCTCATAATTTGTTTTTTAAATCTCCAGGTATCCATGCCTTGCACAGTGCCTAGCATATATGTATAATAGATGCTTAAAGAAAAAAACAGACTCGTGTGCTCTCCTGGTTTGGATCCTGGAGTATACATTTATAAAACTCCTTTTATCATATTAGTAAGTTAATGCTAATTGCTCTTAACAGGTCAACTCCCTGAACACAGTAAAGTTTCTTTCTTGTTCATGGTATGCTCCAATGCGAGTATTCCCCTTTCAGTCTTGTGGTGCTGCATCTTTAACATTTCCATTTTGGCCAGCCAGAAAGGGAAAGGAGCATGGAGGATCATCCATGGGAGATTTTACAAGCCTCTGTCTACATTTAGATAGCCAGAATTAAGTCACATGGCCACACCTAACTATGCAAGGGAGGCTAGGAAATGTCCAGCTGTGTGCTAGGAAGAAGAGGAGACAGATTTTGTGGAGCATAGCAGTCTGTGCCACAGTCCTTCTACACTAATCCAAACCTATTCAGATAAGTTCTTAGTCTGTTTCTCTCTCCTTGCTATCGACTGAATTGTATCACCCTAAAATTCAGCCCTAACCCCCAGTGTGATGGTGTTTGGAGATGGGAACTTTGGGAGGTTATTAGGTTTAGGTGACATCATGAGGGTGGGGCCCTCATTATGATATTGGTGCCCTTATGAGAAGAGACACCAGGGAGCTCCCTCCCAACCCCACCCCCCATTCCCCCTCTTGGTCTATGCACACAAAGAGGTCATGGAAGCATATAGCGAGATGGTGGCCACCACCAAACCAAGAGGAGAGGTCTCAGAATGAAACCTACCTTGCTGACACCTTGATCTTAGACTTCCCAACCTCCAGAAACGAGTGAGAAATAAAATTCTGTTTAAGCCATCCAGTGTGTGGTATTTTGTTATGGCAGCCCAAGTTGACTAAGACATTATTCTTCCCTAACTCAGATTTTATAGTGACAAGTAAGATTACTCCTAATCAACTCTGCTTTTTCCTCTAGACTTCTCTCAGCTGGAGCCACCAGGGTTTATGCTATCCTGACTCATGGAATCTTTTCTGGCCCAGCCATTTCTCGCATTAATAATGCATGCTTTGAAGCAGTAGTTGTCACCAATACCATACCTCAGGAGGATAAGATGAAGCATTGCTCTAAAATACAGGTGAGGCTGAGATTCTTGCAAAACAAGACTCCACTGAGTATTTAGGAGGTGGTTACATGTGTTGAATTAGGTGTCTGGGTGGGTTCTAAAGATTTCCTCCTTTGCTCTCAAGGCTTAGTCATCAGGATCTGTGACCCAAAAGGAAAAAGATCACGTGTCTAAAAATTCAAACAACTAGACCTAGAACCTCTGGAGGATGGAGCCCAGGATTCTACATTTTAACAGGCTCTTCCAGTGATTGTGATATACACTCAAGTTTCCAGGTCCATGCTTTACAGTTTGTCTGTATCACTCTTAACTATTGGCCCCTGCAAACATAATGTAAAACCTTTAAACTGACGGTATGCTCCTTAGAACTTCAGTGTTTCTCAAAATGTGCTCTGGAAACCACCTGAGTTAATCACCTAGGGTTCTCGTTAAAATGCAGATTCCTTTGCTCTATCCAGGGCCTACAAAACCAGAGGCCATGGGACCGGGACTTTAATTTCCCCAGGTTATTGTCAGACAATAAAGTTTGAGTGCTGTTGCTTAATTAAAAATATGTACAGTAATCCAGTAATCCATTCGCTTTCCATTAGAAATACGGAAATATAATCCACTAGAAATATGTGGAATTGGAGGGTTGATGTCATTCTTAAGGATTTCTTTTTCAGCTTAAATATTCTTTCCTCATTCCTAAGAATTTTTAAATGCCAACTTACCACCATCTTGGTGAGTCTGAGTCAGAGTTTTTCCTCCATAAGCGTTTTGACTCTTTCCCAAGTGGTTGGTTATATTTAAAATGTGGGTATGAAGAGCAGCTGGCTGTGGGCTCCCTTGGGGAAACAGCACAGTGCAGCAGTCTTAAGAGGAAGGACCCTCATCGGGCTGCTTATCAGTGTCTGCAAACTGGCCAGTCATCTCTGTCTGTATGATACTAACCTGATGCTTGCCTTGCCCTCCTAGGTGATCGACATCTCCATGATCCTTGCAGAAGCCATCAGGAGAACTCACAATGGGGAATCTGTCTCCTACCTGTTCAGCCATGTTCCTTTATAATAGAATAAGTTCTGAGGCTTTTAAAAAATAAAGTGTGTCCCGCCCCTTATTTTCCTTTGGTATTTGATGAAAAATCCAGCAGAAGACCCAGCTTGTTACAGTGTAGCTTTCTACATCCCACATCAGGTATATGAGTGTTTCTCCTACATTAGAGAAAGACTGAGATTAACTGCTGGGATTTCCTACCTGTATTGTCTCGTCCTGGCTTCTTTGATCTTGTGAGCCTTGCAGCTTTAACTACAGCTCAGCTGCTACAAGATGTCAGACTTTGGAAAAAGTTGTGTAAGGGTGTCTGAATGTGTTTGGGGAAGCTCAGACTACTTTGCATGTGAATGCTTCAGCGCCCCCCCACCCCCGAACTTGTGACAAGTTCTCTAAAGTCTGTACTAAATTCCAGCATGAGCCTGGGGCAGCCTGAACCCAGCTCTGGTTGCTGAGCCCCTCTAAGGCTGGAACAGCTCTAGGGCAGGAGCCTGAGGGGAAGCAACCCACCATGCAACAGATGCTTCTTGGGAGGAAAAAGCCTGATCCATCACCCTTTGCTTGGATTCTGTCACTTGGATTCTCCTTTGTCCCTGTTCCTTTCTGTTTGGCCTGACCTTCTTTTCCTGGCCAAATATCAACTTGGTCCCAAGTAATCATTGTGCCATAGTCTTCTGGAAAGCAAACTCGCTTCCTGCTATATAATCTATAACAATTTACATGAGATTATTTCACTGTAGCTTAATCTTCCTTAGCCCACTACCACTGCGGTAGTAGGTTTTAGGTGGTGTTGTAGTGCCTTTTGAGTAATTTAACTGTTTAATTGTCATCTTTCTTCCTTGGACCTGTTTGACCTCTCAGATGACCTGAGATTTCTGTTAAAAAGATTGATGTCACTGTCTCTTGTAGAAGAAACTAATAAAGTTTCTGTTCGATTGTGGGTCTGTATCTGTGCTGATCTCTCTGCCAAAGCTTTGGTTTAGGTGTCTTGGCTGCCTAATGATAGCTCTTACTTCTTTGTTTCCAAGCTATTAACTGCACTGAGTAGACACGGCAGCGGTTTTATTCAACTGTAAGACCTTAAGCTGTCTGGGGTTAACTAAGAACTAGATGTAGTGTAATTCTGTGCATTATACCTGAATTACAGGCTGTATAATGCCTGTTGGATCTCTGGTTCTTATTCCTGGTGATAGGAATTAGGTATTTTCTCAGAGGAAGAGAGTAGTTTCTACAATTTATTCATTTTGAGCCAATTTTGCCAAATGTGATAAGACTTCCCTCCATCAGTAGTTGACACACATTTAGCATTTAATTTCAGCCCTTCTAATTATAGCGCATTCCAAAATGTTAAGTGAGTTTCTTTTTGCATCGTCAAATAAGGACACTGACTTTTTGGGATGCTAAATGCTTCTGGAGCTTTGTGAAGAGTGCTCCCTTGCCTTTGAAGCCTGGTTCTGCTTTTGTTTTTGCTTTATGTTGAATATTGGGATATTTACAATGATCTTTTGAAAAAAGTGATTGAAAAGGGACTGAATTGAGCTATGAAGTGTGTTCTTTTGACCCTCTAGCCCTCTTTCACTTCAAGTCTTTGCTCTGGGAGAAGCTGACATGGAGCACTGATGCTATAACTTGCTGATTCTGCTATTTCCTGAAGTACTGGGTCAGTTGATCAGGGCTTGCCATGTCAGAATATTTTGACATCAGACCTGTACTCCGGGCCCCCTTGGGCAATCCAGTTCCTAGGATGAGGTTTTGAGGCCCTCAAGAAAGGCCCTCAGTCCCCATCTTTGATCCCTATGTCTGGGGGGAAGGTCAAGATTCAACTCCTTGTGACACCCAGTAAAGTGCCCTAAGTACCACTGAGGCCGTTCTTTTTCTCTCCAGTGGGAGAGACCCAAGTGTGCTGGATGGCAAGTGATTCTTGACTGGGGAACAGTAGCAGGAACAGACCTGGAGGGGTGGGGGAGGAGGCACAAAAGCTGGAGTTGCAGGGAGAGCACAGTTGAGAGGAAATAGCTACGTAACTGCTTCTGAGCAAAAGGCATCACCAGGTTCGATTTCCCATATGCCCTAACCTCCCCTTACCCTCAGAACTGGAGAAAAGGAGATTCCTTGGACCGAGGCTGAGCTGGGCAGCCCTCGAACCTAATGCCTTTATCAGAGGTTTCTTTCATCTCAAGTTGGAGCTTTCCACGTTTGGAATAAAAGCATTTTCTGCTCAAGAGTTTACTTAGCTTGCCCATTAATAGCATGTAGCCCTTAACCTGAAGGTTATTAGAATCATGGAAAACTTGACATTTTAAAAAGAGAAACGTCATCTCCCCTACTGACCTGCCCTCCTACCAGCCTCCCTCTTAACTAGCTCTTGGCGGGGAGAGGGAGGGGGATGAGGCCACCGAAAAGGAGTCAGGTTATTGGTGGCACCTCCCCAGCAACTTTTAAGCTGAGGACGGGGGAAGAAAGCTCTGCACTGCCTCCCTGGGGCCCACCACTCGGACTGGAGACCACTGAGTGGGTAAGCGCCCTGTTTGCAAAGAGAGCCATTACGTTCAGTCAGGAAGTAGAGCCAGCCCCCAGCCTCGCCTTAGTCTGCACCTCCAGCCTTGAGATGGCTGGCTCTTCAGTTGATTGGCTCCTGCAGCCCTGAGCCCTAGTCTCCTCTGCTTCTGGTTTTCCCTTGCCCTGCCTATGCCAGGGATTCACTTCCATTACCCTGACAAGGCCTTTTGCGACCAGTGCATTACAGAACCAAAAGAGATTATAGGAGGGCCCTGTGCCTTTGGAGTCCTCTACAGAGGCCAAAGCATCCCGCCACCCCGGATCACAAGGTAACTGAGGTCACCAGGGTCATCTGTGCTGCCTTCCTCTCGGAGCTGCAAATGGGAGAGTTGGGGATTGGAATTCACATAGCCATACGGTGGGAACACACTGAAGTTAATTCACACCTCATTTCCAGGCTGAGACTTGACCGATCATGTGCCTGTTAGTCATTTGCTGCCTCTTGCCAACAGCCGGCAACAGTAAGCCTGTTCTAAAAGGCTCAGCCTTTTGCACGTGCTTATCCAAAAGCACACTCGGTGGTGTCCCTCCCCTCAGAACCAGTCATTGGCCCCTGGACACTCCTGGCTGAAACAGGTTCTGTCTTGATGGTCATGGTTGAAAGGCAGTGGAGCTACAGCTAAAGACTCCCCCTGCTGCTGTATTCTTTCGCCACGTTTTGAAGCCTGTTTTCTCTTGTAGATCTTTTTTGGTGAGTCTCACACTCCTTGTTTAAGAATAAAGCAAATTCTCCAAATTATGACAGATGAGGCTTGATGTTCCGCAGAAGCTTGCTCCGTTCAAATATTTCTTCTAAATCACCTTTTCCAAAGTCTTGGCCGGACAGCGGCAAGGGAGCTAAGATGTTAACGGGCATATTCAGATCCCTTGTACTAAACACGCATCGGGGTTAGGATCCATCGGGCCTTGCCATTGGTTCTCGGGTTGCTCTTCTGGGATGTTTCTGCTGGGGCAGGTGATGTTAGCTGCCTCAGAAGAAAACCTTTGTGCTGTTAAGAAAAACCTGTGTCAGGGAGAAGATTGAATGTGAGGCCAGATGTTAGTTTTCAAATCTCAAGGCAATTCCAGCGTAAAGTCAGTTTCTGAGGGTTTGCCTTAAGTCTGATCACCAGAAGACTGACCTATGGTCACATTTGGTACATTTGGATGGGGGTGAGCTCACTGTTCCTTTGGGTTGGGGGAGCATGCCACCCGGCTTGTGAGATCTTAGTTCCCCATCCAGGGATTGAACCCATGCCCCAGCACTGAAACTGCCGAGTCCTAACCCCTGGACCACCAGGAATCCCCGTGAGTGTATATTAATGAGAAGCGTTGAAATGGAGGGTGAGGGGTACAGAGGGTGATACGAAGAAGAAGCGATGGTTCTTTCCTTAAAGCTTTCAGGAAGTTGAATCGGCCCCAGAAGACCCGTGGTAATGATGGTTGAGTAGCTGCTCTACACGGCCTCTAAGATTGCAAAGGTAAAGGGTTTGCAGGGACTGGACAGGTCCCCACTGCCTCACCCTTCCTGAGGCTGCTTTCCTGTCTCAGCACTGAGGGCCTGGCCACCACCTTCCATCACTCCTCCCCAGCTCTCCTGTCTGGATGCCCTTAGCTTTTTTTTTTTTTTTTTGCGGTACGTGGGCCTCTCACTGTTGTGGCCTCTCCTGTTGCGGAGCACAGGCTCCGGACGCGCAGGCTCAACGGCCATGGCTCACCGGCCTAGCCGCTCCACGGCATGTGGGATCTTCCCGGACCGGGGCATGAACCTGTGTCCCCTGCATCGGCAGGCGGACTCTCAACCACTGTGCCACCAGGGAAGCCCGCCCTTAGCCTTTGATGTTCCGAAGGACATTGATCTTGCCATGAAGTTCCTTAGGCCCTCTGTTCTTGAGCGTGTTCCCTTGGTTTTTAGTTTGCAGAGTGAAAGGGAAGGAGACACAGAGCAGCAGGGTAACTTTTTCCATCCCAACCCTTGGTAAACTTACCCGCCCCAGAGCCTCAGAAACCTGGCTGGCTCCTCTTCCAGCTGAGTCCACGTGGTGTGATCCTCTTTGTTGCTGACCTGTTGTATGCCCCTTGGTGACAACTCACTGTCCCCACCCCATGTCTGGAGGGACACCAAAGCCAGCCACCAGAGTCGGACTCTTCCCCATCTTTCCCTTTCTCCAAGCTCTTTTCCCCAGTACGTTTCTCCAAAAGCTCAGTGGCCAACTATAAAATTAAAAACAGGGAGAGGAAGGCTCTTTTTGAATCAAAAATGTCTGAAACCCTGCAGAGTGACAAGAGGCCTTTCTCCCATTCCTCTTCATCCTGCTTTGTTTTTTCAAATGGCTCAATTCTATATTCTCCAAGTTCACTTTCACACTTGGCGTGTCCACTTGCCACTGCAGCCGGGTCTTGTTGCTTCTTCACCCATAACAGTTGCCATGAGCTCACTCACATCTTGGGGTTTTGATTCAGGGTAAGTCCCCTACCTACGGACAAGTTCTGTTCCAAGAGCGTGTTCATAAGTCCAATTTGTTCATAAGTCCAACAAAGTTAGCCTAGGTACCCAACTAACACAATCGGCTATATAGTACTGTCCTGTAATAGGTTTATAATACTTTTCACACAAAGAATACATAAAAAGCAAACACAAAAAAATAAAGAAAACATTTTTAATCTTACAGGACAGTACCTTGAAAAGTAAAGTAGTACAGTACAGCAGCTGGCATACAGGGGCTGGCTTTGAGTGAAGAGGCAAGAAGAGTGACTGACTGGAGGAGGGAGGGGTGGTGGGAGATGGTAGAGCTGAAGGATCGTCAGCAACAGGAGATGGAAGGCAAGCTGCAATTTCACTCACGCCTGACATTGATGGCACAGGTTCTGGTTCCTTGCTGGATTCAATTCTATATACCCTCTTGAAAAAACGGTCCAGTGATGTCTGGGTAGTACTGTACCAGCTACATCACTACTGCTTTTACACTACTTCCAGACATCCTGGGCTTGAAATAAAGACACTGTACTACTGTACTCTACACAGTACTGTACAGTAAAGTACACAAAAGCACAACCACTTGTAGAGGATGCACGCACGTGACAGTGGACGCCAGACGTGAACTAACTTACGTGACTGGACATGTGAACGCACATTCGCATCTTTGAAAGTTTGCAACTTAAAGGTTCATATGTAGGGGACTTACTGTGAAACAAACAGGGCAGCCAGGCTTGTCCATTTCACCCGGGCGATACACAGCAGAGGTTCTCTGTATGTAAGCAAGCCTGGAGCCACTCCACCCAACTGTAGTCCTCATCCTCAAAGTTATTGGGGTAGGGCCTCTGATGACACAGTCGGTAGAGACTTAGTGTGCCGGAGGGGCTGCGGCGAGGCAGGGGAGGAGCACAATGAGAGGAGGTCTGCTGCAGCCCAGATGAGGACCCTTCCCAGCCTGGATGAGGCCCCTTCCCCCTCCCATGGTTTTCCTGCAGCCACCAACCACGGGGCCTGTCACTACTGTCCGACTGCCACCAGGGGGAGCCAAGCGGGCTGGAGGGAAGGGAGACCTGCTCAGGGCTCTAAGCACCTGCCGGAACTCCAGGTCCCCTCTTCCCATTTATGTCCCCAGCAGTCAGGGTGACAACGTGGTGCCCAATTCCCACTCATTCAGCAGACAGGAGAGTGCACACAGTGTAAGCGCATTCCAAGTGCTGTGCTAGATGCTAGGAACACAGAGGAAACTGCCTTGGTTCTCTACCCGAGGCACTCGTCTAGAGGGCGAAACAGGACATTACAACTTGGTGTGATAGGAACTCTGATGAGGGAAGAGCAAAGTGCGCTAGGACCACAGGAGGGGCACCTGAGCCAGTGGTGGAAGTCAGGGAAGGCTTCCTCGTGAAAATTATTTTGACTCAAAGCAGTTGATTACAAGTTGGCCAAAGGAGGACTGGGGAGAAGGGTGTTTCAGGCGCACAGAATAGCATGTGCTTACCTGGACATCCAAAAGAATGCAGCTGGTGTGTGTGTGTGTGTGTGTGTGTGTGTACGTGTGTACGTGTGTGTGTGTGTGTGTGTGTAGGGGTAAGATGGGGAGCCGCAGTGAGGAACGGGGCTGATGAAACCAGACCATGAAGGATCTTATAAGTAGAATGACCGGACGCCTACTGTCCCAGGGTACTTATTAATAGCACGCCTTTACACACTGTCCTGGTGTGGTTAACTGAGGACCCTATCATATGGTACCCTAACTTGTAAGACATGCTTAGGAGTGTGAACTTTATCCTAGGAGCAGAGAGAAGCCACTGAAAGTTTTAAGCAGGGTACTGACAGGATAAGATCCACACAGTTAAAATAGACTGGCAGCATGTGAAGAATGGATCAGGTGAGGGTGAGTGTGGAGGAAGGAGATCAGTTTACAGGGCCGTGCAGTTGTCCAAGGGAGAGATGAGGGCAGCCAGGGTGAGAGAAGTGCTCGTAGAGAGACCAATCTGCAATATATTTGGCAGGAAAGTGCAGCAGAACTTGGTGACGTTTTGATGCATGGGTTGAGGGAGGAGGGGGTCCAGGACAACTTCCATTTTTCTGGCTTGAGTGCCTGGTGGATGCTGGTACTCTGGAGGATGGGGCGTGATGCTGAAGTTCAGCTGAGGAACTGCTAAGTTTAAGGTGCCTGGGGGAGGGCCCAATGGGCAGCCGTTGCTGCCAGCGGAGAGGTTGTGGTCATCGATACATTTCTGCCCAAATGCCCTCTCCAGATAGCCATGAGGCAGTGGGGCTGTAAACCGGGCCAGCCTTAAGGAAGCTGGGTGTTTGAATCCAAAGGATAAGGAAAAGTGGGGGGAAGCTGTGGAATGGGAGGAAAGCTAGGGAACAATGAAGAAAGGTAAAAAGTGTTTTAAACGCACAAGATAAAAATCTGGATTATAGGTTATCTTAAGGAGCACAATAAATAGAAGCCAACAAAGAAGCCTCTAAACGAAAGAAATGTGGATATTTTAAAAATTACAGGGCTTCCCTGGTGGCGCAGTGGTTGAGAGTCCGCCTGCCGATGCAGGGGACACGGGTTCGTGCCCCGGTACGGGAGGATCCCACATGCCGCGGAGTGTCTGGGCCTGTGAGCCATGGTCACTGAGCTTGCGCGTCCGGAGCCTGTGCTCCACAACAGGAGAGGCCACAACAGTGAGAGGCCCTCATACCGCAAAAAAAAAAAAAAAAAAAAAAAAAAAAAAAAAAAATTACAGACAGTTTACAACAGCATTATAGACAGTTAGGGAGACGTGTGTAAAAAGCCTTAACCTGTAATCTGCCGCCCCATGACAGTGATGATTATTTTGGTGTATTTGGGAGGTATGCATAGTGAAGCAAGAGCAGCAACAGCAGGTTAACTAAAGAAAATCTATGGTAACAGTTTAACAGGGTCCAAGGCCGGATTTAGAAGGCTACATCAGCAACCCAGCTAGGGAATGGCAATCAGGGACTCACTGAAAGCGGGGGGGGGGGGGGCGGGCAAGGGCTTCAGAGCCTTGTGTCCACACTGAACGGAATCCTTATGTTTTTCTTCTTAATTAAAATGTCTATTTTGAGATGATTATAGATTCACATGCAGTTGTGAAAAATAATTCAAAGAGATCCCATATGCCCTTTGCCCACTTTCTCCCAGTAGGCACATCTTGCAAACTAGAGTGTAATATACAACCAGAATCAATATATTGATACAAGCAACATACAAACAGTGCCATCACCACCAGGAGCTCTCACAGCCACTTCCCTCCCACCCCTGCCCCCTCCTTAATCCCTGGCAACTACTAATCTGTTCTTCATTTCCATAATTTTGTCATTTCAAGAATGTTATATAAATAGAATCATACAGCACGTCACCTTTTGGGATAGTTATCAGTAGTTTGTTCCATGGTATATATGTACAGTTCAACCACTCACCCATCGAAGGACATATGTATTTCCAGTTTGGGGCTGTTAAGAATAAAACTGCTATGAACATTCATGTACAGGTTTTTGTGTGAACACAAGTTTTATTTCTCTGGGATAAATGCCCAGAAGCACAGTTGCTGAGTCGTATGGTGGTTGCATGTTTAGTTTTTTTTTAGAAACTGCCAAACTGGTTTCCACAGTGGCTGCATCATTTCGCATTCCCAGCAGCAGTGTACGAATGGTCCAGTTTCTCCTCATCCTCACCAGCCTTTGGTGGTATCACCGTTTGGTTTTTGACTTTTGTTTACACACCTCTGAGAGGTGTGTAGTGATGTCTCCTGGTTTTCATTTGTGTTTCCCTAATGGCTGATGATATTGACTATCTTTTCTTGTGCTTATTTGCCATCCTTAGATCCTCTTTGCTGTAGTGTCTGATCAAATCTTTTTGGATCTTTTCTAAGCCTTCTGTTTCAGCTGGCTCCCTCTGACATGGCTCCAGCACAGAAAGGGGGGGATAGGGTGCCACCGCAGGAATGCCAGCTGGGGGTCGAAATACAGGTCGCCTCCACTGACAACCAAGTAGGAAGCCTCCCCGTTACTGGTGGTCAGGATTGGGAGTTCCAGCCTCCACTGATACCTCCTGGCTGGGAGGGGTAGGAGTTCCTCATTACTGCTCCCCACATGGCCTCCACTGACATCACAGGGTGGGAAGGGTGTGTCTCCATTACTGCTGGGTGACAGAGAAAGTCTTAGCTCTCTACTAGAGCTTTTTTTTAAAATTTATTTTTGGCTGCATTGTGTCTTTGTTGCGGTGCGGCGGGCTTCTCATTGTCGTGGCTTCTCTTGTTGCGGAGCACCGGCTCTAGGTGCACGGGCTTCAGTAGTTGTGGCACGTGGGCTCAGTAGTTGCTCGCGGGCTCTAGAGCGCAGGCTCGGTAGTTGTGGCGCACGGGCTTAGTTGCTTCCCGGCATGTGGGATCTTCCTGGACCAGGGCTTGAACCCATGTCCCCCGCATTGGCAGGTGGATTCTTAACTACTGTGTCACCAGGGAAGTCCTACTAGAGATTCTGACACCACCCAGCCAGGAAGGGAAGGGTAGTCACATTACCGCCTTGTGGGTGTGGAAGTCCTCGGTCCCCGCATGGTCTCCACTGATGCCTGAGGAGGGACCACATTACCACCCAGTGAGGATGAAAGTCCAGCTCCCTCCTCTGCCTCCTCTCCCTCCCCATCTGGCAGGGGACTCAGGTGGGAGCTTGGGGACCTGAAGCTGAAGTCTCTGCTCCCCCCCTCGGCCTTTGCTGGTAGTGATGGGGCCACAGTTTTTCCTGTGGTGTTTAGCAACAGTAGAGAGATTCATATCTAAAATGTTCTGTCTTCCTAGGCTGCCCCTTTCCTAGAGAGAGACGACTTTTGCTGGGGCTTTTTAATCTGCAACCATTAGCCTTTCCAGGTTGTCAGCTTCTTCAGCCCAAAGTCTGGGAAAATGAGGCAAGAAGAAAACTCAGGGAACTAACCGCCATGTCGTTCCTTGAGTCCAAAAAACCCTAGCCTGCCTGCCTTCTCCACCTTTCAGAATCTCCTGTGGTTGTTTCATACATACTCTCCAGAGTTTTCAGATGTACTTAGCAGAAGGAATTGGCAAAAATACGTCTACTCCATCTTCCCAGACCTCCTTTTGCTTTTGAAAAAAACACAACTTTGTACTGATGAATAACATAACAATGAATTTTCACACACTGGACACACCTAACACCTAGATCAAAGCAATAGAACATTACCAGCACTTCATGAGTCCCCTCATGGCCCTTCTTGGCCACACTTTCCACACTGGAGTAGCTACTGCCTCTGTGGCTCTTACCTGGCTAGCCCAGCACAAGGGCAGCAACAGTTGGAGATCCACTCTGGCCTGTAGCTCTCTCCTGTGTGTGTGCGTGTGTGTGTGTATGCCTCCTCACATGCAGGCTGGTGGGGTTTTGCACACAATTCTATCCATCTGACCTCCTCGCGTAGGCACCTTAGGTTTGCAAGTTCTTCACAGACTCGAGTTCAAATTTGAGTTCCACTACTTACCCAAAGTTCAGTGTAGTGACTAAGAACATGAGCATTGGAGTCAAACCTGAGTTCAAATCCCAGCTCTCCCATTTGTCGGCTGTGTGGTCCAGAAAAGGGTAATAACAGTAGGCCCTTACGTGGTGCCGTGAGGATTAAATGAAACAACTCATGTGAAGTGCTTAGAAAAGCACTTGACACACAAGCCAACCCTCAATCAATGTAGGTATTACCACGGTTAGTATTAGCACTTGTGTGAATCTTAAGGGATATCAATTATGTCAAGTGCCCGATACAGTTCCTGACACTCGGTAAGTGTTAGCTCTCCTCCTTCCTGCCTGCCGGGGCACACTAAAGAGTTGGTACCTGTTGTAATTTTGTTCTCATGGGTCAGAGGAAGAGAGGGAAAAGCTTCAGTGGGGAAGATCCTGTGGTTGTTTCATACATACTCTCCAGGGTTTTCAGCACACACAGTGGCTGTGCTGTGATGTCCTTCCCAGGGCCTCCTGGGGATATGCATTGGGCTCCCTTGTGACAGGCTTCCTTCCCCTGCTTGGGAGCAAGGTCAGGTCCCAGTGCCTCCCTTCATGCCCCGACTCCACACTCTTCTCAGTGGAGGCCTGGATGGAGCAGAAGGAAATGCTCGTGGGAAAGCCAGCCCCCTCTCCACAGGTTGAGGTCTGCCTGGCCTCCGAACTCTGACGCTATTGTACTTCCTTCTTAATATGTCAGAGTAAAGGCCCTGGAGGGTTCCGGGCCAGTACAACTCCATGTCCTAGCTTGGTCCCTGTGAGTCCTTTCCTTTCTCTGGCAAATGGTACTGGCTGCCATGCCCAGGCCTGCCTCAGTGAAGTCCCAAGGTGTCTCCCAGCACCCCAATCTGGGGGTTAAGGAGAGAGCTTGTCAATAAATAACCAAAAGGTAGTCTGACATAACCTTCCTTTTCAAACTATGTCACTACACATTTCTGTTAGGAGAGAAGGAAGGAGTATCTTGAAGTTGCACGGAGCTAGGGCATTACAACTCCCCAAAGTCTGGGGATCAGCTACTGTAATACCTGAATGTAATTTATGAACTCCTGTTCTGCCTTGTTCCAGTTCAGAGATTTGCTACAGCCTCTGGATTTATGGCGTTGCCCTTCTCTCTGCAGACAGCAGAGGGCCTCATTAGCACAAACTCAATGTCACTGACAAATATATGGGAAGGGATGTGTGCCAAGGTTCTTGAAGCAAAGTAAAACTTTAACAGAAATGTGCAAGAAAATTGGCTGTTCGGCTTAATTCCCTTAAAAAAAAAAAGGATTTTCTGAGTTAATAGGGGTTAAGGAGAACCTTCTTATTGTTCCACTCCATGTGGTTGAAAATTCATCCAAAATTCACAAGTTGTCTTCACTGCCTCAGTTTGGAACAGGGATCCTGGGTAGGGTTGCCAGATTTAGAAAGTAAAAATACAGGATGTCAAATAACAGCCCTTGACATTTCGTTGTTTCTTTTTTAAATAAGACTCTGAAAGATGGAGAGAGGAAGGCAGAGCAGCTAGGGAGCCCAGGACCTGAGGAAAAGCAGAGTGGTGAGTTCCTTGGGTTTCCTTTTTTTTTTTTTTTTTTTTTATTCCCAACAATTCATTGGGTTTCCTTTTTGTCTCATATATGCTGGACTTGGTGCTGGGGAGGAAGGCAATCCAGAAGTGCCAGTGGGCACAGACAAAAAAAGCCCTTACAAAACCCAGCTCTCTCTAGGCAAAGGAACAGGAAAGAGATAGCCTGAGACAGAAAACTTTCAGATAAAAACTGCTCTACAGCAACCAGACACCACAAAGAAAAGGGAAGACCTAGTGAGACACCACAATTGCAGGCCATAAGGAGGTGCCCCAACACGCCCCCCACACACACACACACACCAGGGTGGTTTCACGAAAGACCTAGCATGGGGCCGGGACTTTCACTGCCACCAGACCATAAGGAGGTCCTTCACCCCATGGTGCCAATGGAGATACCCCCTCCCCTCCCAGTGCAGGCCTAGTGGGGAGCCTGACCTCCCACTCCTACCTGGCCTCTGGATGCCAGTGGAGCCTGAGTGGGGACCTTGTCCTCCTTCTCCCAGCAAGATGGTGTCTGAGCAGGTTGACGAAAACAGAAGGTTTACATGACATCCAGAATCTCCTAATACCCCAAATGTGCAAAGTGCAATAAAATATGACTCATCTTTCCAAGAGCCAGGAAGATCTCAAACTGATTGAAAAGTGACCGTCAACAGACGCCAACACCAGGATGATGGAGACGTTAGAATTATATGATAAGGATTTTAAAGCAGCCATCATAAAAGCGCTTCTATGAGCAAATATGAACACGCTTGAAACAAATTAAAAAATACTAAGTCTCAGCAAAGAAATAGAGACATAAAGAGACAATTGGAAATTTCAGAACTGAAAAATACCAAAACCTCAAAGGATGGGCTCAACAGCAGAGTGCAGGGGCCAGAGCAAAAGTGTCAGCGCACTCCAAGATAGAACAATAGACATGACCCATTCTGAACATCAGAGAGAAAGTAGATGGAAATGGAAAAAAAAAAGAACAGAACCTTGAGGACTTGTGCGACTATAATAATGAAAATCTAACATTCATGACATTGGAGTTCTGGAAGGAAAGGAGAAAGAGGATGGGGCTAAAAAGGTACTAGAAGAAATAATGGCTGTAAACTTCCTAAATTTGGCAGAAAACACAAACCCACAGATTCAAGAAGCTGGGTGAACCCCAATCAGGATAAACCCCAATATAATCCACACCCAAACACATCATAGTCACACTTCTAAAAACCAAAGACAGAAAAAGGTTTAAAGACAGGGAGGGAGAATTGGGATTGACATATATACACTATTAATACTATGTATAAAATAGATAACTGATGAGAACCTACTGTATAACACAAGGAACTCTGCTCCACGCTCTGTGGTGACCTAAATGGGAAGAAAATACAAAAAAGAGAGGGTATACATATACGTATAAAAATTAATTAAAAAAATAAAACCCAGGGAGGGAGAAACAACACCTTATCCATAGAGGGAAAACAATTCAAATGACAGCAGATTTCTCATCAGAAGCCATGGGAGCCAGGAAGCAGTGCTGAAAGAAAAGAAATGTCAACCCAGAATCCAGCACAAATATCCTTCAGGAATCAAGGTGAAGAATTAAGACGTTCTTAGATGAAGGAAAATTAAGGACAATTTGTCACCAGTAGACCTACTCTGAAAGAATGAATGACTAAAGGAAGTTCTCTAAATAGAAAGGAGTCGATTAAAGAAGGAACAGAATCATAGAACATCAGAAAAAAGGAAAGAACATGGTAAGCAAAAACATGGGTAAATAGAATAGGCTTTCTTTCTCCTCTTGAGTTTCCTAAATTATGTTTGATGGTTGAAGCAAAACTGGTAACCCTGTCTGATGTGGTTCTCAATGTATGCAGAAGTGATATTTAAGACAATTATATGCTTATAAATTATACTTTGATAAAGCTAGAAAAAAATGTAAGAAAATAAGAAAACAGCCCACTATATTATAAATGATGGAGTGTAAAAGGAGATAAGATGTCTATACTTCACTCAAACTGGAAAAATGTCGATACCAGTAGGCTGTGATAAGTTATGTGCATATTATATAATGCTTAGAGCAACCACTAGAAAAGTTATGCAAAGAGATACACCCCAAAGCACTATAGATAATTAGAATAGAATTCTAAAAATGGTACAAGTAACCCACAGGAAGTTGGAAAAAGAAAGCAACGAAACAAAAAAACAGAACAAACAGGAAACAAACAATAAAATGGTGGTCTCGATCTCCAGAATATATAGCAAATAATCCCATTTGATGTATATGGTTTAAATACACCAAATAAAAGTCTTAGAGTTACACAGTAGATTAAAAAACATGAAAAGAATACTGCATGGATGTTAACTAGATTTATTGTGGTGATCATTCTGAAATATATACATGGAGTGAATCATATTGCTTACCTGAAACTAGTATAATATTATCTGTCAATTGTATCTGCATTTTTAAAAAGTTAAAAAAATACTGGATGGCCAGCTAAATTTGAATTTCAGATAGAAATGAATCATTTTTGTAGTGTAAGTATGTCCCAGGCAACTGCTATTTTAAGTTCCCCAGAGCTGCTTGCTTTCTTCCCAGTTTGCTCACCTCTCCTACAAAAATCAATAGTCCGAAGAAAACTAAGCAGTTTAACTCAGGTCTCTTCTCCAAGGAAACCGCGTTGATTGTCTATGAGGTAGATTCTCTCACAAGATTATTGTGTGGATTACAGCGAGCTAATGGAAATGAAAGCCCTTAGCACCCAGGAGTTGCTCAATAAATATTGTTAACTTCTTTCCCTAAACATCAAGGAGAACTTCCCAAAATCCTGGGCCTGTCTGTGGCTCAGAGATAAAACCCAGCTGACCCTCTGAACTCTGAACGTCATTATTATTTTAGTAACGAATGTTTTTATTGAAAAGATAAGACATGGTTAACAAAAATCCAGGCAGTACAAAATGGTATACGATGAAAAGGAAGTCTCTCCTATCCCAGCCACAGTCCACTTCCTCTCCCTAGAGGCAACCGCTGTTACCAATTTATGCTTCCAGATGAGCTCTATGCATATGTATGCCTATATATAACCCTCTTTTTTCCCACCAGTGTGAACATACTAGCCGCACTGTTCTGCACCTTCACACGCTATTTTTAGCATCTAATTGCCTGGCTGCAGTGGGATACAGGCAGCCGATCGTGAGGGTCCTTATGAAAAACAGCCCTTTGAAACTTGTTGCTACCGCTGTTGTAAGGATGTCGTCAAGGATGTCGTTCATTGTATCCCACAACATCCTCTCTGAGGACCCCCGGGAGGAATTCCTGTCTGATCTGAGTACTGGGAACGGTTGCCCTTCTGAGCAACGACTTTGTTTTTATCTCCTGGACATTGTGAATTGTGTAACAAGGTTTCCCCTTTCCTGTTGGCTGCTAGAAAGCTTAGAGCCAACTTTCGGGCCCACCCTTCGTGGGAGCAGAGGTTTTGATGGTATGCATTCCTACCCTAATTCTTGGCTCCACGTCCTGCCCACTCTTGTTTTTCTTTCCATCTTTAATTTATGCTGCCTTGACTTATCTTGTGTGCCCTTGTAAGCTGCTGGAAATCTTTTCTGAGAAAAGGCAAAGTTGGAATAATTAAACGACCGCCTGACTTTATTCGCTCGCTCACTCACTCCGGTCCCCACCCCACACCCGCCTTAACCCCCATCATATCCTTTCAGTGGCTTCTGGCACTCCCCTCAGGCCTGCTTGGCTCTTACTCTCCCCTCCAACCTTTTATTTAAGCTGGCTTTCATTGCACTTGGCCTTGGGGAGCCTCTCTTGCTTGTCATGGTCCCCCCGCCCCCATCCCTCACCATTGTCCCCACCTCCATATACGTTGTGGGCAGCCTTTCCATGCTTGATTTGATCATTCTAGGACTGAAGACTGTGGCGCCTGGCCACACATCCGAACAATTCTCCATCCACTCCGGGTTCCAGCTTGCACCCTTGGCAGCGGGCCTGTGTTGGATGATGTCAGTGGTGTGTGCTACAAGAACAGAGCCATCACGGGCTCAGGTTACGTCTCGGGACCAACTTGGTCAAAGCATTGAGGGAGGGTTCCATAGCAGAGAAGAATTCATTTTGAAGGGCGCTGCATCCTTGTCTCCCAGGTAAAGGATTTGCAAGGCCAGGAAGGCAGAGCGGTCTCTGGAAAAGACCACGAAGATCGTCCAGAAATATTAGGAGTCTTGAGTTCTGTTCCCACACCTGCCTCTGAGTGGCTAGGCAACGTCGGACAAGTCCTGTCTCCTCCCTGGACCCTGGTCTTTGAATTCATAAAGATAGAAAGATTAGATGATCTCTAAGGTCCCTTCCAGCTTTAACAGTTCATAGTTTCATGCTTGGTACTGCTCTTTTTAGGGCCTCTACACACGCCTCCTTCCCCCGGGGCGTTTCCCAGCCTCTGTTAGCCACTCCACAGATCTAAGCAGTTTGGCTGATTCTGCTCCCGCTGGAGGGTGTACTCACTCCACTCGTCTGCTGCAGGTCTGCCTGTCCTGGCCTTGCTACTGAGACACTTCTACTCCTCGGCCACAGAAAAGCGGTTCCAGCAATTGCCAATCATCTAAACTGACAGAGATGCTCCTATAGACCATAATAGTCTGAATTCAAACTGAAAAGCGTAATAAGTTCAAGGGAGACGCAGCTAGAAGGTCTGATGGGTCCACTGCTTAGCTAGTTGTGTTTTTCTTTCTATGCCTCTGCAGTATTGTCCGTTTCACACTGCAGTGCTGTGGCGGGTAGATGGTCTGGATCATAATGAATGGTATTAATTAGCACAGTGATCATTCCCATCGGAGCTCAAAGTGCTCAGAAGTTAATCGTTACTTTTTCCATGGAGTAGAAATACATATTTATTAAATTTAGAAATCCTTCAAACGCACAGAAAAGTACAGGAACAATAATAGCTGATTTGAATAGTTCATTCTTGAGTGCAGTAATGTACTAGGCCTGTTCAAAGTACTGTTGGTGCATTAACCCATTCTTCACAACAGCCCAGTGAAGGTGGTACTGCAGCCACAAGCCAGATTTAACAAATGTTCACTTTTTTCCATACTTACCTAAAATCCTTTAAACAAGCAAACAAAAAAGAAATACAACATGGCAGAACAGTTAACATTCTCCCTACCCTGTTCCTCTTCTACCCTCCCCATTGACAACCATTATTCTGAAGTTGGTGGTTGGTGAGGTAGGGTCTTTGCTAGCTGTGTTTTACAGTTTTACTATATGGTGTATATCTATAAACATTCTGTAGTATTGATTCCTATTTTTTTTTATTTTACATAAGTGGAGTCATGATGTACATTTCCTTTTGAAACTTGAGTGGTTAATTTTGTATCTTGCTCTAGTGAATGGCCTCATTCAAGCAGTTTCCAGATCATAAAATGTCAAGAGTTAGGGCCCATCTAGATCTGCCTTAACAGAGAGCTCCCAATTCCCTCACAGCCTTGGGCTTCAAGAGGTCTTCCCATCAGCCTTCCCTGGACCAGCTTTATGTCCTTTCCAATAGAGCCAAGCTAACTGTCTCCTATCAGGCCGCCAGCCAGGAATTTCCTCAACTTCCAAGCTGCCCCCCTACCAAATCCTCTGTATCTTTATTCGCCACCTTAACTTTCTTCATCCAATTTCACCAATCCCCAGAGCTTCAGTGATTACCCATTGAATGACTGACTCACAAAACTGTATACAGCCCAGACTTTCCTCCCAATCTCCAGGCCTATATCTCCATCTGCTGAACTGGACACTCTGTCTGGATGTCTTAAAGGCACCTCCAATTCAACTTGCCTCAAGGTGAACTTATTTCCACCCTCCTCTCTAAAACAAAACACAACTCTTGAAAGAATTGTCCGCACACATGGGTTCAATGTCTTGCTTCCCATTCGCTCTTCTTTTTGAATCCATTCATTCTTCAACCCTTTCCCATCTAGCTTCCAGCCCTACCACTTCACCAAAACCATTCTTTTCAAGGTTCCTGGTTCTCTCCAAGTTACCAACTCCAGTGATCAATTGTCTGTCCTCAACTTATTAGGCCTCTCAGCACCAGCTGTCCCACCGATCACTTACTCCTTGTTGATATTCTTTCTTCACGTCGTTTTGGGGGCCCCTCCACACTTTCCTGGTTTTCCTACCTCACTGGTTGCTCCTTCTCGATCTGCTTTGCCAGGCCCTTCTCATCTTTCTGCTCGCTAAACATTGGGGTGCCCAGAGCTCAGCCCTCAGGGCCCTCCTCCTCTCTCCCTGCTTTCAATCTGACGGGGAGCTCATTCAGTCTCATTACTGATGAACCCCAAATCTGCAGCCACACTCCACACCT
Source organism: Mesoplodon bidens (assembly GCF_964165515.1). Taxonomy (NCBI): domain Eukaryota; kingdom Metazoa; phylum Chordata; class Mammalia; order Artiodactyla; family Ziphiidae; genus Mesoplodon; species Mesoplodon bidens. The sequence continues at coordinate 47,335,115 of NC_138163.1, read as the reverse complement.
CCTCTCTGAACTCCAGACTCATATAGCCAAGCACTTACAAGGTGTTTCGGAGGTCTCACAGCCCCAGCGAGTGTGGTCAAAACTGAGCTCAAGTCACTGCCCAAATCAGATTTCCCCACGTCAGGAAATGGCCCTAAGCAGAAACCTAGAAGTCACACTTGACATCTTCTACCTGACCTCACATGTCCTATCCATTGCCAGGTCCTGCCAATTCTGCTTCCTAAACCTAGCCCTATCCCCACCACGTCTCAACACCTCTATAGCTTTCACCCCAGACTGGGCCACCATATTCTCTTTCTTGGACTTCTAATTGTTTTCTCTGCCTCTGCTCTTGTCCTCCTGTAATCCATTCTCCATACATATAGCGGATATATCTATACCTCTATCTCCATCTCTATTTATCTGTATAAATTTTAATATTTAAAAACTGTTGCTGTGGACAATGGGCAGATACTAAAGGACCTGGAGTAGGCAAGTGATATATTTGACTTACATATGTATTAGATTTATCATAATCTTTGATTGATCATACTTGTGTGTATATATGTGAGAAAGCATATATAACAAGTCCTCTATGTCAAATCCTTTGACATCTGCCCATTGTCCACAGCAATGGTTTGCAAACTAGTGTGTGGGTGGTGTTTTTTTTTTAAGCAGTGGAACTTTGAAAAAAAAAAAAGGTTTTTACGGAAACAAGTGAAACTTGTTAACACAGGTCAACGTGGAGCTCTTCTAGTTGGAGAGGGGAAAAGTCCTACAGCCCCTTTCACTCAGTGTCCATCCTCGTCCCTTCCTCCCTCTCACCCCCCAGAGGCTCCACGGAGGCCTCTCTGTGGAAGCTTAGCACTCCATGGAACACAGTGGGAAAATCTGCATGATAAAAAGTCCAAACTCTAACAAAACAAACAGCAGCAATAAGAAAGTACTCCTCTACGCTCTGGGTCCCGCTCCCCTGCCCGTCTTGCCACCCTACAGCATTCCTTCTGCATGGGCCACCCCCAGCAGCTTCAGCCCTCAGTGCACAAACGTCCTGTCCCCTGGGAGAGTCCCCCATCTTGCCTGCTTTGCTTCAGTCCAACAAACTTCTCTTTCAAGAGTCAACACAAAAGTCAGCACTGCCTCTGCGAAGTCTTGCCTCACTCTTCCAGGAGGACTTGCGGGGGGTGGCCTGCTTCAGTCTCAGAGCTCCTGGAGCGTTGCACTTTCTTGGCCTGGGTGCCTCGAGGGCAGGCATCTTCCTCTGCTTATCTGTGTGTACCACGGCGCCTGCTTTGTAACAGGTGCCTGATCAGTGTTTGGAGAATGGCCGAGGAGACAGAAGTGATGGTCTTGACCCTATTAATAGACCCTATTAGTATGTCACTGTGACCAACAGGACTACCTAGATAGGGCTATCTTTACGATAAGAATGAACTCCCGGGAGCCTGGTTTCTTCTCTCCCAGCCTGGAAACCGTAAACACTGTATCCCCACTGTCTCCGGTTCCTGAGGGGAGAGAGAGGTTTCTTCAAGCCAGCTGCCTTGGCCACTTTCCTGGACCATATCTGCCTGTGTGAGAGCCCAACAGCAACTCCAGGTTAATGAGCACACAATGGCCACTATGTGCTGGGCTGCGGGTGAAGAGAACAGTCTCTCTAGTCTTTATATTATTTACACTAACTTAACAAAAGCACTGCGCACAGGTGGAGGGACACCAGCCTGAGAAGCCACAGGGAAGGGGGTGGGGATGGTGGAGCGTGGAGCCTAAAAATTCAACACCAACCCTCCCTGAAAAACAGACTGAGGTGGCTCCCGCCATCTTCTGATGGTTTCTTTGCTACTGGTGCTTGCTTTTGTTTTGCTTTGTTTTGGGTTTTTTTTTTTTTTTTTTTTTTTTAGTCAAGGAGGCACTCGGGGAGAAAGGGGACTCAAAATAACAGCTCCCATTTATTTAAAGTTTACTAGGCACCAGGCACTGCAGTGATGGTTTTGTGTCTATTAGATCATTTAATTCCTCATAACCCCTTGAGACAGACACTATCCTTATTGTCCCCATTTTACAGATGGAGAAACTGAGGCGTGGCAAGGCCAAGTAGCTTGCCCCAAGTTACATTAGGAGTGAGCCAGGATTCAAACCCCTGCAGTCTGCCCCCAGAGCCCACGCCCTTTACCATTGCACCACACTGCCTCCCACTGGTTGTACAAAGGCCACGGCAGCTGTGGTCGTGGTCCTAGGGAGCTGACAAAGAGGGCAACCGAAACTGACATGGTCTTCAAGGGGAGAGAATATGACCATAAGTACACAGGGCAGAAACAGTAAATGAAAGCCAGAGAGGCTCACCAGTCAGAGTTGGTGCTGGGGATCTTTGGCAGCAGCGTGGCGGTAGGATGGAGCAAAGTGAGGAGATTTTCCTAGAGGGGCTGACAGGTGTGCTGAGACAAAGCAGAGTCAGGGCAGAAATCTGTGATGGCAAGCTTCCTCCAAGGAGGGCCAGGCCACTAGCCTGCTGCGGGGAATGCGCTAATACCCCAACATCCACTCCTAGGCAGATTTCCCAAAGTGAAAGCAGAGACTCAAACAGATTCTTGAAAACCCATGTTCACAGTACTTTTCACAATAGCCTAAAGGTGGAAACCCAAATGTCTATCAACGGATGAGTGGGTAAACAAAATGTACTCTATACATCCAGTGGAATATTGCTCAGCCTTAAAAAAGAACGAAATGCCAACACATGCTACAACTGGTTGAACACTGATGATATTATGCTAAGTGAAGGAAGTCAGTCACAAAAGGACAACTGCTGTATGATTCCACCTATATGAGGTACCTAGAATAGTCATATTCATTGAGACAGAAAGTATCATAGTGGTTGCTAGGGGCCGAGGAGAGAGAGGAGTGGGAAGTTATTTATTGTTTAATGGGTACAGAGTTTCAGTTTGGGATGATGAAAAAGTCTGGAGATGGGGCTTCCCTGGTGGCGCAGTGGTTGAGAGTCCACCTGCCGATGCAGGGGACACGGGTTCGTGCCCCGATCCGGGAGGATCCCACATGCCGCGGAGCGGCTGGGCCCGTGAGCCATGGCCGCTGAGCCTGTGCGTGTGGAGCCTGTGCACCGCAGCGGGAGAGGCCGCAGCAGTGAGAGGCCCACGTACCGCAAAAAAAAAAAAAAAAAAAAAGTCTGGAGATGGATAGTGGTGACGGTTGTACAATAGGTGAATGTACTTGATGCCACTGAATTTTACACTTAAAATGGTTAAAAAATAAAGAAATAAAATAAATAAAAACTAAACAGGCCCAGCAGCAGCCTGGTCCTCTGAGCTTGCAGCCCACAAGGAATGGTGATGGGTTTTGAGGTCCAGGGACAGAGCCTCAGATGGCAGAAGCTCATCAGAGAGGAGCGGCAGTGAGTGTGCATCACCTAAAGAGGGTGCCAGAGAGCTCTGGGATGACGCGTTTCCTCAGCCACCTCCTTCCCCCACCGCACCCCCAGTCTGCGCCTGTATACATACACACACACACACACACACACACACACACACACACACACGCACTCACCTACCCTCTGCAGAGAAGACATTGCCTGCCAAGCCAGCAGAAGCAGCGTGGGGTGTGGCCTGACTCCCAGGGAGTCCTGGGGAATCCCTATAGCTGGGCAAATGTCATGCCTGCTTGTCTCAACTTCTCCAGGGAGTGTGTCCTCCCCTGCAAGGCCCAAGCCAGTTTATTCTCCAGTGAAAAGATTGCTAGGAGGTGCTACCTGTCCAGTCCTCAGGATCATTCTGGGGGAAAAGGAGGCAGTCCAGTCCAAGTGGAAAGATCAGGGATTCAGACTTGGGTTCAAATCCTGATTCTGCCACTTGGCAGTGTATGACCTTGGGCACAGTGTTCAAACCTCTCTGTGCCTCAGTTTCCTTGTCTGTACAATGTGATTGCTAATAGCTCAGGGACTTCTCTTCAGTTGTGAGGATTAAATGAGATATGTCAAGTGCTTACAGCAGTGCCTGCACGTAGTGAGGAAAACTATGGTTCGTGGTGTCTGGGGAAGACAGTGACAGCCAGTCTCCAAAGACCACTGCCTTGCATCCCCCTAGGCGGGTGCTGGGTGAATCTCAGGAGGCCATCTGGAAAGGCGTGGGGGGGGAAGCGAAGAACCAGCCGTAGAGAGCTGGTGACACTGCTGGCCTTCCGCGCCTGGGATGCCTTCAGGGAAGGGGAAGGGGGCGGGTCCATCTCGGAGTCTCCAGGGGCCAGCTGTACAGTAACAGCCTCTGTTTCAATTCCTCCCCTCTTGGTGTCTAAGCTTGTTTTTGTGTCTGGAGAGGAAAGGCATGGGCGGGGCTCTGCTGCACAGCACCAAGAACCACAAACACGCCCCCGGAGTGAGGGTACAGAATGTACCCAGACTGCAAACCACACCCTTGTGGCTTGGGGAGGCCCCTGGGGTGGGCTGGAGAGCTGTCACACTACATTGTTTGAGAGCCCTGTGCCTAGCAACCGGCCTGGGATTCCACAGCCTTCAGACAATGGGATGTCCTAAGGGGGCCAGAACTGAGTTAAGGGACCTCCTGTCAAAGTGTCTTCCGGGATTGAGGGTGCCTCTGATCTGAATAGAGGTCCATGGACCCTTGGCACCCTCCTGGGCCAAACTAGGTCTGGAGCTGGCCTAGGAGAGCTTCCAGCCTAAGGCCACCATGAGGGAACATTCCCAGCCACAGCCAGACCCTCCTCACAACCCAACCCATTTAGGGGAACAGATTCTGCCTCTCTCCACCTGTCTGCACCATCCCCAGGAGGCCTCACTAGGGTTCCCAGAGCAGTGGAAGGAAGGAGACAGATGGGACATTTGGGGAGGGTGGAGACAGTTTCCCAAAGCCTGAAGTGACTTGAAACTGAAAGACAATTGGGAGGAGGCCAAACCCACAAAAGATGAGGAAAGGACTTCTGGTCGGACGGGTTGGAGAGAGAAGGTCCTTTGAAACCAGATGAAATTCCATGGGACAAGTGCAAGGGGATCATTAGCGACAAAACCTAACAACATAATTTGGCTCAACACAAATAAACAAGAAAACACTGAGTGAAGAAGGGAGTTGACCACAAGTTGAAGATGAATCAGCCTCAAAATAGAGTGTGGCTCACTTATGTTGGCCCCGTTTTCCAAACTAAAGATCAGGATGCATATTTGACAAGGATGAGTGTATGTAGGCTAAACAAGCTTCAGTGTTTGGAATTGAGACTCTCTCCCCAGGAAACCTAGGTCCTAGGCTCCCTGAGACCATGCTCAGTAACAGTCTAGTCTTCATCAGAGAGATATGTCCGGAATCGGGGGGAAATGAAGAAGGTTCAGAAGAAGAAAAAGGCGAAAAATGGGACTTCTGGGCAAAAATGAGCAAAGGAGAGGCAGCGTGATGGGGTGGAAAGAACCCAGGCACCCATGTCCAGGAGCTGGAATCTTAGCCCCTGTGCAACATCAGGAAAGTTACTTAACCTCTCTGAGCTCGTTTCCTTGTCTTTAAAAGTGGAATCATAATATCTGCCATAAAGATTTTTGTGAAGATTTAAGGGATTCAAGAGATGTAAAGCACAAAACACACAGTAGGTCCTCAATAAATGCATAGCTGTCGGTTTGGAGAAGGGAAGAATAAGATACCAGAGGATTTTATGAGGGGGCTACGAATTAGTTGTTCTCCCACATCCATGGAACAAGGAGAAATGGAAGATAACTGGAGTAGCAAGGACTTTGCTGAGTGTGGGTAGGTAAGAACCTGGTGACCATCAGAAGTTGCAAACTGGCAGCTGACAGGCTGAATCCAGCCCTCAGGCATGTTTTGTTTGGCTCAAACAGTATTTTCCAAAAAATTGAATTAGTTGCCAACCATTTAAAAAGTGGAAGATTTCACATAAAAACCCATATTTCTGGCTTCTCTTGAAAAAGAAAATCTAGCAACTCTGGACCCACATGTCTGCATGACAGCGATTGTGGGAGGGGAGCGAGCGAGGGCTGCTTCTAGAAGGTCTCTCACACCACTGTTTCTCAAACTGTAATTCTCGGAGTAATCACCTGGGAGTTCTGTTAAAATGCACATGCTAATACCCAGCATAGGCAAATCCATAGAGACAGAAGGTATAAGAGTGGTTGCCCATGGCTGGGAGGGAGGAGGGAATGGGGGGAGGGGAGGTGGGGGGTGGAATGGGGTGATCGCTAATGAGTACCAGATTTCTTTTGGGGGTGATGAAAATTAAACCAGGTAAGGAGGGGTGGTGGTTGGGACTTCCCAGGTGGTGCAGTGGTTAAGAATCTGCCTGCCAATGCAGGGGACACGGGTTCGAGCCTGGTCGGGGAAGATCCCACATGCCGCGGAGCAACATAGCCCGTGCGCCACAACTACTGAGCCTGCGCTCTAGAGCCCGTGAGCCACAACCACTCAAGCCACGTGCCTAGAGCCTGTGCTCCACAACAAGAGAAGCCACCGCAATGAGAAGCCCGCGCAGGGCAACGAAGAGTAGCCCCCTCTCATCACAACTAGAGAAAGCCCGCGCAGCAATGAAGACCCAACGCAGCCAAAAATAAAATAAATAAATAAGTTTATTAAAAAAAAAAGAGGTGGTGGTTGCACAAGATTGTGAATCTAATTGTAGAAACAACTGAGTTGTCCTCTTTCAGAGGGTGAATTTTGTGGTATGTGAATCATATCTTAATAAAGCGGTTACTTTAAAAATGCAGATGCTGATTCAGTAGGGCCGAGGTGGGGCTGGAGAGTCTGCAGTTTAAACAAGCTCCCAAGCGTGGCCAGCGCCGCTGGTCTGGAGACCAGCTCTGCGCAGCTCTTTACACCGCGGGTTTCAACCTGTGCTGCACACTGGAACCATGTGGGGAGTTTTAAAAACTACTCACGCCCGGGTCCCACCCCCAGGGATTCTAATAACTTTGGTCTGGGGTGAAGCCCGGGCATCAGGATTTTTTTTAAAGCCCCTCACTTGATTCTACTTTGCAGCCAACTTTGAGAACCACTGACACCCCCTGGCCGCTTTCCCCTTTCCCATTTCCTTACTCGGGGGCGCCCTGAGGCATTTGACCCCTGCTTTGCTCCAAGCCCCTAGAGGCCAGTCTGGCCCTGCCCACTCCCCTCATCCCACCCTAGTTCTGGGATTCTGAAGCCAAACATTTCCTCCCCCCACTCCTCCCAAGTCCCTTGTTAGTGTAGGTTGTTTGGTTTTCTTGGGCAGCTTTGGGTGAGGACGTCTATCAGAGGCTTTTGGAAAATCAAAAGAACTCCGATCTTCCCAGGTGCCTTTGGTAACTAAGCCAGGACTCGCCTCCTGGACCCAGGCAGGGCTCCGCGGCCGCCCGGCCTCCCCGCCACGCCCTCGTCTGGCTTCCGCAGGGCCCACGCGCCCTCCCGCTTCCCGGTGGCGGCCGCAGGGAAGCCATGTGCTTGAAGGGGAGGGTGAGCGAGAGGCAAGGGATGCCGATTAGCCTTGATGCCCCCTAACAACCAACCACAGGGACTCTTCCAGTGGGACAAGGACAGCAGGAGGGGAGGAGAGAGGGCGGGGGCTGGGGCGAGACCGTCCACTGAGGTTTACTGGGTAATTGACGATTGCGTGAGAGCGTCTTAGAGCGGCAGCCCTGAGCAAGGTCCAGGCATGGGCAAGTCATTCCAAGTGAAAAGAGGTTATAACCACAAAAAGACAGAACATTTCGTTCTGAGTGGGAGGAAGACAGCTGGGCAAGGCCAATGGAAAGCCCCCCCACCCCGCCTCCAGCCAGCCTTGCTTTTACAGGACTGATACCATTTCCCAGATGTTTTAAGCATAACATCTGTATTTTTTCCCCCACTGACTACCTATTTTCTCTGTGCAGTCGGCTTGAATACAGCTATTTGTGTCCTCTTTCTCTCAAGTGCTTGTCTCTTTTCCTAGAGATTGGAAAGGATTTAATTAGATTCTACCTAGAAGGTGCAGTGAAAGTTGGGGAAAAGCTGGTGTTAAATCAAAGGCTAGATTGCTATAGCGATCCGAATTGATTTAGCACCGGGGACATTTTCACACTTGCTCTTGATAACTCCTGGGAGGTGCAGGGACAAGGAGGTGCCTTTGGAGGCCTGGTGTGCAGTTTGGAAAGCAAACAAACACCTCCAGTGGTGGGTCACTGCCTGGCCCTCCAGGACCCCCTCTCTTTTCAAGACTAGATTTGCCCCTTGGGTTTTCGGTGTGTGGTGTGAATCGGGGCATATGGGTGCCTGCACTGGAGGATGATAGCTGAGGGGCCACCGGGAGGGCTATGTAGGAGGTGATCTTTTGAGTTCTTTGAGCTCCTTGTTCCTTCCTTCCACCCAGGAGATCAGAGATCGGGGCTGTGAGGGGACCCCACCCCTACCCCCGCACACAGGCCTGCTTTGGGCAAGAGCAGGGTTGGGCATTCTCACAAAGCTCACTCCGTGGCGGCAGCTGCTCTCCCGCACTGAAAAAGTTCTGACCAGACAGTCCCTTAGCATCTCCTCGGCCCTGCCCGGCGTAGCCATCTTGCTCTCTGCCCCTGCCCTTTGCCCTCTTTCTCTGGCTTCTTCTCCCACAATGGCACAAGAGATAAAAGACAAAAGGTTGAGCTGTAGAGTCAAGTGGCTCTGAATTAGGATGAGAGGCCCTGGGAGGACCACCATCTGTGGAGCAAGGACTAAAAGTTTCTCAGAGAAGGGTCCTTGAGGAGGGCTCTGAGGCCAGGCAAAAGTGGCCTGAGGGGGACTTTTCTGAGCTGTGACCCTGGGAAAAAAATCTGACGGGGGGGGGGGAGATGGGCGTAAAGTCAAAGGGGGGTAATTATACTTCTTAAGATTTATTGAATGCTTACTAAGTGCCAGGTATAGGGCTAAATGCTTTACATGGATAATCTCATTTAATCCTCTCAACTATCCTAATTGCCACCATTTTACACCTGGGTAGTAGCAATTCTGGCTCAGAGAGGTTAAGTAACGTGTCCAAGGTCCACAGCTAGTAAAGGGAGAGTGAGGCCTAGACCTCAGCTCCATCTGAGTTTAGAGCCACTGCCCTTAGCTAGAGAGCCGCTTCACTGACGACATAATGGCCTCAGAGCTTACCAAGGAAGGTGCTGGCAACTCCAGCCCAGGCCTTGAGGGACCACTGCGTCCCACAGATCCTGAGGAAATACAGCGGGGCTTGTGGGAAAAATCTCAGCCCACCCTCTGTGCCCAGCTTTGCAGCCTGTGAGGACCCCTTCCCTTATGTCAGCAGTAGGTCCCTGCCCTAGCCTGTGTAGATCCATGTGCGGTGGGAGGAGCCTGAGATGGGGCAGGATCAGAGGGCGGTGCAAGTTTCTGGGCTAGTGCTAAACAAATCAACACGCAAAAGCAGGCTCTGCCTTCTTGGCTCTTGCGTCCCCAGGGAGTGCTAGGCTTGAGCTAGGAGAGTGTTCTAGATGTTCCTGGCCAGCGGGGCTAAGATGGGGCATCTCTTTCATCAGCTGTGCTAAAAATCGCCCCAGAAAAGGCCAGCACTGTTTAGACACCTGTTGTTTTCCTCGATTCGAACCTTCCTGTAAGGGTTGGCAGTGGAGACCCTTCGAATGTTCTTCGGGGTTGCCTGGTCCTTGCCCAGCAGGCAGGCCCTTCTGGCCAGGGACAGTGAATCACCCAGACCAGAATTCATGCATCTGCTTGGGAGAACACTGTGTGCTCTGGACCGGTGCCGGAGCCCGAGGGGAAAGGGAAGTGTGCAGGACTGAGCGGACCAGGAAAGACTGGGAGGGGCTTCTGCTCTGGCAGCTGCTCAGGCTCCTCCCACTAAGCTTCAGGAGGTAGTGGGAGAAGTCACTCGATGCCCGCACTTGGAGGCAGCTCCCCCGCTGGCCCTGGGTGTTGAGTCACAATCCCCATAACTTACTCCCGCAGTGTGTATTTAGCATTAGTGGAGCGTCACCTGATTTGAGCTGGGTTCTCCTGGACTCCACCCCTTCTCTCTGCCCACCATTTCTGCCATGACTCAGGCCTTGAGCGTCTGTCTCCTGAATTACCGTCAAAGCCTCAAGCTACCACCACCACTCCCTCAGCCCATTCCCCTTGCCACTACCTGAACCATTGTTCTGAAAGGTATCTGTCAGTCCTGTGGTTGAAAGCCTTCAGTGGTTCCTCATCAACCCCCAGGGCACAGGGTAAACGTTTTGACGTGGCATTCAAGGTTTTCCAGGTTTGGCCCAATCATGCTCTCCACCAGTGTAGGGATGCCAGATAAATGCAAGGGTGCTCAGTTAAATGTGAATTTCAAATACACAAAAAATAATTTTTTTTAGTTTAGGTATGTCCCTGGCATTGTGTCCGGTAATTTTATTTGTTAAATCTGGAAACCCTACTCCAGCCACATAGCCATTCCTACTGATATAGCCCTACTTCAGACCCTTAGCATCACTCTCTTGGATGAAGTCGCCAGCATCCAGACTGACTCCTTCACCCCTGGACTCTCCCTCTTCCAAACCATCCTCCCATCCGCCCCAAGACATTGCTCAGGCCATTCTCTCACTGCCATCCGAGAATGCTCTTTGCATTTCCCACTCCTGTCCAAATCTTTCTCCACATTCGAGTTCTTCCTCCATTATGCTCTGTCACAGTGTCCCAACAACGGTCACTCCCCTCTCTTCTGGGCTCTTGACACACCCTACTGTACCACCTAACATTTGGTTATGTCATTGATTCCATTGCAATGCGTTGATCTGTGGAGAGTGTATCTTCTCCACATCATGATGGCCAGCATCACGCCTCATCCTTTGTATTCTCTCCCTCCTCCCACCATCGCAGAGTGGGGCCTCAGTCACTGTAGGTCGGTGGATCAATGCTTTCTTTGCTTTCTCACAAGACTGTGAGCTCCTCAAGGGCGGTCTCTGGACTGAGTCTTCGTGCAGTTCTGTTTGGTTTAACAAACGTTTCTTGAGTGTGTCTTCTGAGCCAGGATCTGTTCCCAACGTGAGGGTACAGAGATGGCATACAGGGGGCACAGTGCTGCTGCCCTCAGGGAACTCACGGTCTGTCTAGGGAGTTCTGATATGTATGGTTACTTACAAGGCAATGTGAATTGTGCAATGAATAAAGCATATACAGGGTGTAAAGTGCTTACAGAGGTGGGAGTGATGAACAGAATTTGGGAAATGGGATGTCGGACACATTATAGCAGAGGTTGTGCCTCTTTAGAGGGAGGGTAAGAGCATTCCAGGCAGGGGAACTTTGTGTGAAAGCACAAAAGCTTGGAGGCAGGAAAGAGCATATGGTGTGTGTTAGGGAACCATAGGGTCCGGTGTGAAGGACCTGGAACAGTAACATGAGGTGTTTGGATGGTGAACGATGAGGAGCTGTTCAAGGGTTTTATCCCCAGCTTTACTGAGATATAATTGATATATAATATTGTATAAACTTAAGGTGTATGTGCTGATTTAATACATGCTTATATTGCGAAATGATTACCACAGTAAGGTTAGTTAACACATTCATCACCTAGTTTTCATCTCATTCATTTCATCTCATTGGGCAGATTTGTGTATTAAGAGAGGCAATCAAAGCCCAACACAAAACACCACATACTGCATGATTCCATTTATATGAAATGCCCAAAAAAGGCAAGTCCGTGGAGACAGAAAGTAGATTAGTGATTGTCTGAGGCTGGGGGTGGGAACAGGAAGTGACTGCTAATGGGCACGAGGGACCTTTTTGGGGTGATGGAAAGGTTCTAAAATTGGATTGTGGTGATGGTTACACAACTCTAAATATACAAAGATCACTGAATTGTACGCTTAAAACAGGTGAATTGTATGGTATGTAAACTGTATCTCGATAAAGCTGTTTCAAAATAAGAGACCATCAGTCTGGCCACAGTGTGGGAAATGGATCGGAGGGACGCAAGCCTGTGTGGGGCGAGAGCAGTGAAGAAACTTCTGCAAAGGTCTGGGAAAGAGTTAGTGAGCTCTGGTGCTAAGGCGGTGGCAGAGGGGCTGGGGAAGGAGGGCTGGAATTGGTAGATATTTAGGAGGTGGAATCAATGAGATTTGGTAAACAGATTGCCTGAAGGGGATAAGTAAGAGAGATGGAGGGGTCTAGGATGACACTCTGGTTTCTGGCTTTGATGGTGGGCAGGTGGTGGCACCATCAAGCCTCACAGCGCTTAGTATAGTGCCTGGCCCTCAGCACAGGTCTGTGGAATGAATAAATGATTGGATGAATGAATGAAGTGCATTCGTATCACCTCCTCCTGCTCTATTGCTCCCTCTCAGCCATAGGCTAGGCCTTTGGACCCCGGTGTACTTGTTTCCATCACTATCTATTTGGAGGCATGGAACGGCCTGGAGATTCCGCTGTCCCCGATTTACCTCTAGGAAACCCGCATCTTACTTCTTCCCTTCCGGCCCAGAAACCACCCAAGCACACAAGGGATCCCTGGTCTGGGGTGGGAGGCACCTGGGAATGGATGGCCACCTAGGCCCTGAGGACTCTTGTCATGGGCTCAGGACTCTTACACCCTTAAGCCCCACCCTCAACCAGACCCTCTCACTTATCTGCAAACCCACTCCCTCTCCCATCAATCAGCGATGCATCCCAAGTGCTCAGGGAGCACTGCGTTCTTAGGCTTCCACTTAAGCTCCCACTCACATCAGTCACCTGCCAGACCAATGGACCAGTGTTCCTCTAAGTGTTCTGTTTGGACCACCTGCCTCAAAATGATGTGGCGGGGGGCGACTTCCCTGGTGGCGCAGTGGTTAAGAATCCGCCTGCCAATGCAGGGGACATGGGTTCGAGCCCTGGTCTGGAAAGATCCCACATGCCGCAGGAGCAACTAAGCCTGTGTGCCACAACTACTGAGCCTGCGCTCTAGAGCCCGCGAGCCACAACTACTGAGCCCGCGTGCCACAACTACTGAGCCCGTGTGCCGCAACTACTGAAGCCCACGCGCCTAGAGCCCGTGCTCTGCAACAAGAGAAAACACTGCAATGAGAAGCCTGCGCACCACAGTGAAGAGTAGCCCCCGCTCACTGCAACTAGAGAAAGCCTGCATGTAGCAATAAAGATACAACACAGCCCAAAATAAATAAGTAAATTAATTAATAAATTAAATTAAATAAAAAAAAATAAAAAATTGACAGCAAAGTCCTTGGTCTATCCATTACTACTTGCTTCCTTTATATAAAAAATGACTTGGGGGGGTGTTTATTAAACACACAGATAGCTGGACCCCACACTTGACCCATTCTATCAGAATCTGCAGGGCTACTTTGGTTAGGGACTTCCCTGGAGGTCCAGTGGTTAGGACTCTGTGCTTCCAATGCAGGGGGCGAGGGTTCAATCCCTGACTGGGGAACTAAGATCCCACATGCCATGCGGTGCAGCCAAAAAGATTAAAAAACAAAAAAGAATCTACAGGGCTGAGTAGGAGGAAGGAATGCGTTCTGCATATTTCTCCCTGGATGGTTGTGAGACCCAATAATGTGTGAGCGTGGATTGGGGGTGCTTGTGGCCATGCCGCCCCAGCAAGCAGCCCCTGGCGGCCACCCGCTGAACAGAGAGTCCTCCCCAAATGCTCCCTCCCCCGGACATGGGTGTCCTTCCCCTGATGTTCACCTTTCTATCAGGAAAAGCACTCGTGCCCCGCCGCTCATCAGGTCACCCTCTTGCACAATCTTCTGCCCTCCTCCTTCCTCCACTAAGTTTCCACAGGACAGTCAGTGCCCAGTGGCTCTCTCCTCTGTACTCCTGGCACTCAGCACAGTCTGCCATGTGTGAGAATTGTTTGTTTACATGGGAGCTCTTGAAGAGCCCAGACCAAGTCGGGGAAGACTAATACATTTAGACCAGCAGCCTCAAGGACACAGCCGGGCATAAAGTAGGTGCCTGATAGATACTAGGAGGGCTTGAATCACTAAGGAAAGGAGCAAGAGGACTGAATGACATAAACCAAAGTCTTTCGCCTTTGGCTTTAGGAATGACCACGTTTGCCTGACAGTGAGGTCAATAGGTCAACACCTCTGCGTTAGAGCCCCAGAGAGGGTGGGGACCTAGTGACCAAGCTAAGGAGCTAGGGGGGTGATACTGTGGGCTGCAAGGAGCTTCATTCATTCATTCATTCATTGAATCAATTTTTAGTGAGCTCCTCCTATGTGTCAGGCAGTGCACAAGGTACCAAAGATAAAATGGGTGACAGGACAGACAAGGTTCCTGCCCTCACAGAGCTTACAGTTTAGTGGGGAAGACAGATGTTCAATAATTGCAGAAAGAATTATAGCTGGGAGAGGGCTATGAAGGCAAAAAACAGTGTCCAGTAAAAGCGTATATGACAGGATGACTTGAATTAGCCTGTTGGGAGTGGAGGGGCAACACTGTTCAAGGAGAGTTTACCCAAGGAGGTGACCTTGAACCAAGATCATAAGCAAGACCATGAGGTAAACAGGCAAAACACTGGGGAAGGGCATCTCAGGCAGAGGGTACAGCCACGTGAGGACCTGAGGCAGTTACAAGCTTGGTGTGTTTGTGGAACATGCAGGAAGGCTGGTGTGGCTGGAACAGAGGGAATGACAGGCTCGGGGTGCAGGAGATGAGACTAGGCCAGATCACGTAGGGCCTTGTGGGTCTTCAAATTTTACTTAAAGCGGGATGGAAAGTTTTAAGCTGGGGAGAGGTACAATCTAATCTGTAGTTTCCAGAGGGTCCCCTGGCTGCTGTGTTCGTAATGGGTTGAAGGGGGGTGGGAGTGGAAGCAGAGAGACAAATCAGGAGGTTATGATGGTGACCTGGCCGGGGATAGTGGCTATGGAGACCTCAGTGAAGCAGTTCAGCCCACACATTTTACAGATGAGGAAACTGAGGCCCCGAGAAGGGGAATGACTTGCCCATGGTCACCCCGCCCCCTGGTCGTATTGTCCCACAAGAGGGAGGTTATCAGAGAACCAAGCAGAGAAGGCTAAGTGGATTCTGGTAGGATGAATTCATGGATGCCTTGTGGCACATCTGGGGCTCTGGAAGCCGATGCAGATGCTTGGAGTGGGAAGGAAATGAAGTGTCTCTGGTATCCATTATTTGGGGCGCTCTGTAGTTCTACTGCCTGGGGGTGCAGTGAGGACAGCACCAGCTCTCAGTCACATATCCCAACTCTGTGTAGTCTGGCCATTGCCCAGCCAGGAGCTAAGTACTTACTGGCCAGTTCCTTCCTGCCTCCATAGTATAACGAAGTGCTGAGCTGGGCAGAACTCCCAGAGCTCCTGGGTCTGGGAGCAAGCAAGCAGCAACCTCATGAAGGGCTATGTGAGGTCAGGGGGAGGGGCCTACACTCCTGAGCTTGCGTGGAATTGGCTGTTCGTTGACACACCACTTGTGTGGACGGCCAATCACAAGAGCCACAGCATCCTTGCTCTTTTTTTTTTCCCCTCTGCACTTGTCCTTGTGAAAGCCACAGAACTTCCCACCACAAAGTGAGCTGGGGAGAGAAGTCCCTTTCCTCCACTGCCCCACGCCAGGCCCAAAAGGCCTTGGGGAGAGGCACCCTGCTCACAGCCCAAGGAGGATGAATGCTTTGCTTCCCAAAGCAAAATGTTTGCTCTTTGGGGGTAACTCTGTTGAAGACCAATTAGGGAGAAATGACAGCAAATGGATGGTCAACCAAGGCTTTGCTGAAATAGCCTTGGGTGTAGATAATCATGAACCCTAGACAGGAGAATTTTCACAAGTCATCACTTGCTAGTCAGCATGGGTGCCCACATACACTGCACCAGCCAAAGTGGCATTTGTCATCTGCCTTCCCTGGGCTCCAGCAGGTCAGGCCTCTCCTCAGTACCTACCCATTTGCTTTGGGAGTTCCCTTCCTTGGGCAAGAGAAGCACTGAAAAAGTGGATTGAAAAGGGTCAGGGAATCTTTTCTTTTTTCAATTGAATTAGAGTTGATTTACAATATTATATAAGTTTCAGGAATACAACATGGTGATTCAATATTTTTATAGATTATACTCCATTTATAGTTATTATAAAAAATTGGTTATTTTATAAACAATATGCCCTGTGCTATACAATATATCCTTGTAGCTTATTTGTTTTATACATAATAGTTTGTACCTCTTAACCCCCTACCCCTATCTTGCCCCTCCCCCCTTCCCTCTCCCCACTGGTAACCACTAGTTTGTTCTCTATACCTATGAGTCTGCTTCTCTTTAATCCTGTTCTTTCATTAGCAGGGTGGATAACCTTTCCCTAAGTCCATTTCACCATGTAGAAAATAAGAGGTCCAAGTAAATGCTCTCCAAGTTCCCTTCCAGTGGGGACATACTAGGAGTCTAGTAGCTGCTGTGCACCAGATACCAGGCCAAGCATTTTACATTCCTCAACTCATTTAATCCTCACAGCAACTCCTGTGACATAGATACTATTATGCCCCACCTCCCCCGACTTTACAGATAAAGAAAATGAGGCTCAGAGAGGTTAAGCAACTTACTCAGTAACACACAGCTAGCAAAGGGCAGAGCTGGGATCTGAGTTCAGATCCCACACCCCACACTCGTAACTGCTTCCTTAAGCAGTGACTTTACAGGCTCTACACCAAGGGCACCAAACTGCCCTTGAAGCCCTGAGAAGCTGGGAAGGCCCAAGAGACAAAATGACCTTGCCTCGTCATTTTACATTTTGTATGCCAGCCTGACAGGTTGGTAGAAGCAGGTGGACACGTTGCTGCCATGAGCTGAGGGGTCAAGAGAAGGCCTCTTTCAATTAGTTCCTGGCAATGGTGCAATGGTGGGGTGTCCTGGGCTCCCAGGGAGAAGCAGGAGGGCACTGCCAGCTGGGAAAGTTGGCAGGAGGAATGCCTCATGAGGGCATCACCCGATTTATAGCTTTGGATCCCTCCCCTGGGTTCTGGGATGTCTGACAAATACCGGCCAGGTTCTCAGGTCTATACCCTAATGATATTAATGAGGGCAGGGGAGCCTAGTGAAAATTCAATAGACAAGTATAAAAAGTTTCACAGACTCTGTCTGCAGAAGTTCTTTTGAAGGTCTGCACAAAGCCGCAAGGGCTGCTTGGAAATCTTCGTCCAAGGAAATTATTAACCTTCCTCATTTCTGGAGAACGATGCAATCGGTTTATTAAATGCCTCAATTAAAGGGAGGGGATACAGTGCAGTTGGGGGTTTTCCATCATAATTCATCTGAGGCTCTCAGTCAGGGAGGTTCGAGCCTGGGGCTGACTGGGCTTCCTGACCACTTCCTGCTCCCAGGCTCCCTCCAACCCTGTGCCTCTGACAAGTTCAGGTCGCTGGGAGTTCAGCTCTCATTAACCCTTTGAAGTCTGGGTGGATAAATCACAATTGAATTCCACGAACCACTTCATGTACATCAAAGATTGGCCAAGGAAGCAATTGTTCCAGCATGGATGCTTTTATTGTAAAGATCAAATGAGATAATGTGTCTGTGTGTGTGTGCGCGCACGTGTGTGTGCGTGTGCATGTGTGTGTGTGAGAAAGCACTTTGTGATCCTGGAAGCACAGTAAACTACATTTATTATTATTTTTCTCAATAGGATGGTTTATTTATTTACAAGATGCATGCCTGTCTTCATTAGGCGCCTATAAACAAACCAAGTTGGTGCTAGTTGAGCCTGGAAAAGTACTAAACTTTCCTTGTATTTCCTCCTGCGTTCCTCAAGCTGACTGACACTTAAGAACGTTCTGATAGGCCTGGAGCCTTGCACCTGTGGAGCCAGTGTAATTTGCTGATTGTTTCTCCTTCACAGAGAATGTGTATCGCAGAAGATGCAGGAGCATTACCCAGCAGTGCAGGGCGTGGCTTTGTCAGTTGCTCCACCCAGGAGGAGAAATCTCAAAGGGCAGAATTGTGTGCTGAGTGGCTGAGCAGCCTTCGTGTGCATCGGGATGGATCGGTCACAAAGGGCAGCTAGGAAACGTAGCTAACGTCCTAAGGAAACTCTCTTCCAAAAATGCCTGAGGTGACTCTCATACATTACTGGTGGAAAAGAAAATGGATACAATCCTTTGGGGGAGAATTTGACAATATCTCACAAAACTATAGATGCATTTACCTTTTGACTCGCCAATCGCATTTCCAGGGATTTACCCTGACAATACACCTCCAACAATATAGAAATGCATATGCATGAGGTTATTCATTACAGCGTTGTTTGTAATTGCAAAATATTTGACATTACCTAAGTGTCCATACATAGGAGAGTGGTTGTATAGACTTTGGTACAGCCAAAGAATGGAGTACCATGCTGCTGTAAAAAAGGAGGAGGACCGTCTCTATGAACTGATAGGGAGTGATTTCTAGGATATGTTGGTAAGTAAAAAGAGCAAAAAGCAAAAAATATATATATCTGTAATATGCTTCCTTTTGTGTAAAAAGAAGAGAAAGTAAGAAAATATAGATGCATCTGCTCATTCGTACAGAAACGCAAGAAGCATAATAGAATTTGTTACCTACAGAGTGGATGGGAACAGCACATAGTAGGTGCTTCACAGGCATTTCCTGTTAATGACTGACAGGTGCTATAGAGGACACTGTGGAGGAAAGGTAGATTCAGCCTGGAGTATCAGGAAGAGTTTCTATTGCTGTCTTGAAACATGAGTATGTAGTTACCTGGTTGGCTGGTCATTATGGGAGATTGTTCCAGGCAGAGAGAAAACTTATGAGCAAAGATCCAGACAGGGGAGATAGCCCGTTGTGGAAAGCGGCTGGGACATTGGGTGGGAGGGGGGACTATCGTGAGAAAGGCTGGATAGGGCAGGCGGGAACCAGAATGTGGACTTTCCTTTATGTAATGGTAGTGAGTTTGAATTTTATTCTATGTAACATGAGAAGCCATTGGAATATTTTGAGCAGAGGAATGATATGGGTCAGTTTCTGCTGCATCGATCCCTCTGGCTATGATGTAGGGTGTGGACGGAAGCGGGAGAGAGTAGAAGCGGGGGGCCAGTTTGGAGGCTACTGCAACCAGCCAGGTGAGAGGGGACGGTGACTTGGACCAGGAAGGTAGTAGCAGAGCGAGAAAGGAGTGGTCCTGTTCTGGATATATTTGAAGGTGCAGCTGGTGGGACAAATTGATAGACTGCGTGTAGGGGAGGACGAACAAGAAAGAGGAGTCTGGGATAACTCCTGGATATCTGGCTTCAGTGACTGGGTGTCTGATGGAGCCATTCGGCAAGATGCGGAACACGGTAGAAGGAGCAGAATGTGTGGGGAAAGGTCATGAGTCACCTTGGATGTGTCAAGTGTGAAGTGTCAGTGGATTGGGTCAGTTGGAAGTATGGGTCTGGGGCTCAGGGGAGACATCTGGGCTGGAGCCATAGATATGGGACCATATAGATGGAGGTTGAAAAGATGAGGCCGAAATGGGAGAGTGTGTGTATCACAGTGAGGAGAAGAGGTCTGAGGGCAGAGTCCTGGGGAACACTAACAGGTAACAGGGGCGGAAGATGAAAACCTCATGAAGGTGGCTAAAGAGAAATCGTAGTAGAAACAGCAGGAGGAACAGAAGAGGGCCATGGAGGCCCAGGAGCAGGGAGTTGCAAGGGGAACATGCTCAGCAGTGCCCAGGGCTGCAGGGGGACCCCCAAGACAGGAGTTGCAAAGGGTCTATTGGGTCTGGCAGTCACTTCTGATCTTTGAGCAGATGGGAATGGGGGTGGGTGGGTTAGGTGAAGCCAAATTACAAGGACTGCGGAGTGAGAGGAAGGGCTCAGTGAGGGGGGCTCTTCTTCAAGAACCTCTCACTGTGAAGGGAAGGAGTGAGGTGGGATGGCAGCTGGGGGAGGGGGGGTAAAAGGTTGGAGGAGGGTCATTATTATAAGGAAGAAACAAGGGAGCTCATTTTAGCTCCAGAGTTAGTAGGCACACAATACTGAAAACCCAGAAGAGGAAGAACTTCACCAGCGGAGTTGGGTAGGGATGGGTGAGGGCCTAGGTGGCACAGAGAGCCCGCAGATTGGGGTTAGGGTTGAGCAGGAAAAGGCAGACCTCTCTCTGAAGAGTTACTTCTCATGAACTCATTTTCAGCGCGAAGGAAGCAGCGAAGATCAAATTATCCACGCGTGACTTGGGGCTCTTTGCAAACTCGGAGAGTGCGGGTGTAGTCATGTGTTAGTCCAAATAAGACCCTGCGCTGGGGTCACAAGCATCCGCAGAGGATGGTGTTGACAGAGGCACTAGTCGCCCGCTGGAAGCTGCAGACAGTGCACACTTCAGGTGCATTTGTACAGACTCAAACGCAGCTTCATGTACGCTTGAGAGCCTCGGATATTAATCAAGGTGAAAAGTCTCCCTTAAAACAAATTATGAGACTTTACAAGGAATAAATAGGACCTAATGAGTGGGTTTGCCAATTGTTCTTTCCTGCTTTGGACTTTGGCCAGAAGCTGGAGGGCTGAGAACAGGACAGAGAGAAAGGCCCCAGGCTCCTTTCTTGGCTCTCGCCTCCGGGGCCACACCGAGCCCTGAAGGTTCAGCAGAAGTGAGGCCTGGGTGTGGCACTCATCTTTTGCGAAGCAGAGGGTTTGCTCTCCAAGGGTGAAGAACTAAGGGCTAAGACATTCTGTCCCTTTGCAGACAATGGAGCTGCTAAGCTATTTCAGAGGTGCTCATGCAAATCACTGTCTAACTAAAAAAAAAAAAAAAAAAATGTGCTGACCTTTGCCACATGGCGTGATATGGATTGGACAGAGAAGCAAAACATTTGGTTTTGGCCCAGGCTCTGTTACAAGCTTGCTGTGTGACTTTAGGCAAGTACCTTCTGCTCTCTGGGCCTCAGCTGCAGCATCTGCTAAGGGAACTGCCACGCCAACATTCTGGTTTGTTCGTTTGTTTGTTTTTTAATTAATAGACTATTTTTTAGAGCAGCTTTAGACTCACAGCACAACTGATGGGAGAGTAAGGAGAGTTCCCATATACCCCCAGTCCCCCCATATGCATGGTCTCCCCCACTATGGACATCCCCCATCAGAGGGGTACATTTGTTACAATTGATAAACCTACATTGACACGTCATTATCACTTAAAGTCCATGTTCGTGTTGCACATCTTATGGGCTCTGACAGATGTATCCACCATCATAGAATAGTTTCACTGCCCTAAAAATCCTCTATACCCCACGAATTTGTCCCTCCCTCCCCTCAATCCCTAGCAACCACTGACCTTTTTCCTGTCTCCCTAGTTTCGCCTTTTCCAGAATATCATATAATTGAAATCACACAGTATGTAGCTTTTTCAGATTGGCTTCTTTCACTTAGGAATAAGCATTTAGATTCTTCCATGTCTTTTCATGGCTTGATAGCTCATTTATTTTTAGCGCTGAATAATATCCCATTGTCTGGATGTACCTCAGTTTATGCATTCACCTACTGAAGGACATCTTGGTTGCTTCCCAGTTTTGAGAATTATGGATAAAGCTGCTATAAACATCCATGTGCAGATTTTTGTGTGGACATAAGTTTTCAACTCATTTGGGTAAATACCAAGGAGCATGACTGTGTGTGCTTAGTTTTATAAGAAACTGTCTTTCAAAGTGGCTGTCCCATTTTGCATTCCTACCAGCAAGGAATGAGAGTTCCTGTTTTCTCCACATCCCCTCTAGCATTTGATGTTGTCAGTGTTTTGGATTTTGGCCATTCTAAAAGGTGTGTAGTGGTATCCCGCTGTTGTTTTGATTTGCATTTTCCGGATGGTATATAATGTTGAACATCTTTTCATATGCTTACTTCCCATCTGTATGGTGCCTGTTCAGGTGAGATGTCGCTTCAGGTCTTTTGTCCATTTTTATTTTATTTATTTTTATTTTTTATTTTTATTTATTTATTTTTTTTGTGGTACGCGGGCCTCTCAATGTTGTGGCCTCTCCCGTTGCGGAGCACAGGCTCCGGATGCGCAGGCTCAGCGGCCATGGCGCACGGGCCCAGCTGCTCCGCGGCATGTGGGATCTTCCCGGACCAGGGCACGAACCCGCGTCCCCTGCATCGGCAGGGGGGCCCTCAACCACTGCGCCACCAGGGAAGCCCCCATTTTTATTTTTTTATTTAAAAAAAAATTTTGGCTGCACCGCACACATTGTGGGATCCTAGTTCCCCGACTAGGGACCGAACCTGGGCCCTCGGCTGTGAAAGTGCGGAGCCCTAACCACTGGACTGCCAGGGAATTCCTGGTCTTTTGTCGATTTTTAAATAGTGTTGTTCATTTTCTTCTTCTTTTTTTATTTATTGGAGTAAAATTGCTTTACAATGTTGTGTTAGTTTCTTCTGTACAATGAAGTGGATCAGCAATATGTATACCTATATCACCTCTCTCTTGGACCTCGCTCTCCCCTCCACCACCCCCATCCCACCCATCTAGGTCGTCACAGAGCACCCAGCTGAGCTCCCTGTTCTACACAGCAGGTTCCCACTAGCTATCTATTTTACACATGGTAGTATATTTGTGTCAAACTTAATCTCCCAATTCGCCCCACCCTCCTCTCCCCACCCTGTGTCCACATGTTCATTCTCTACATGTACACATGTCTATGTCTCTATTCCTGCCCTACAAATAGGTTCATCTGTACCATTTTCGTAGATTCTACATATATGCGTTAATATATGATATTTGTTTTTCTCTTTCTGGCTTACTTCACTCTGTATGACAGTCTCTAGGTCCATCCACATCCACAAATGACCCAATTTTGTGCCTTTTTATGGCTGAGTAATATTCAGTATATATGTACCACATCTTTTTTTTTTAACATCTTCATTGGAGTACAGTTGCTTTACAATGGTGTGTTAGTTTCTGCTTTATAACAAAGTGAATCAGCTATACATATACATATATCCCCATATCTCCTCCCTCTTGTGTCTCCCTCCCTCCCACCCTCCCTATCCCACCCCGCTAGATGGTCACAAAGCACCGAGCTGACCTCCCTGTGCTATGCAGCTGCTTCCCACTAGCTATCTATTGTACATTTGGTAGTGTATATATGTCCATGCCACTCTCTCACTTCGTCCCGGCTTACCATTCCCCCTCCCTGTGTCCTCAAGTCCATTCTCTACATCTGTGCCTGTATTCCTGTCCTGCCCCTAGGTTCTTCAGAACCATCTTCTTTTAGATTCCATATATATGTGTTAGCATACGGTATTTGTTTTTCTCTTTCTGACTTACTTCACTCTTTATGACAGACACTAGGTCCATCCACTTCACTACAAATAACTCATTTTCGTCTCTTTTTATGGCTGAGTAATATTCCACTGTATATATGCATCACATATTCTTTATCCATTCGTCTGTCGATGGACAATTAGGTTGCTTCCATGTCCTGCCTATTGTAAATACAGCTGCAATGAAGAGTGGGATACATGACTCTTTTTGAATTACGGTTTTCTCAGGGTGTATGCCCAGTAGTGGGAATGCTGGGTCATATGGTAATTCTATTTTCAGTTTTTTTTTCTTTTTTTTTTGCAGTATGCGGGCCTCTCACTGTTGCGGCCTCTCCCGTTGCAGAGCACAGGCTCTGGACACGCAGGCTCAGCGGCCATGGCTCACGGGCCCAGCCACTCCGCGGCATGTGGGATCTTCCCAGACTGGGGCATGAACCCACGTCCGCTGCATCGGCAGGAGGACTCTCAACCACTGCACCACCAGGGAAGCCCTATTTTCAGTTTTTTAAGGAACCTCCATACTGTTCTCCATAGTGGCTGTATCAATTTGCATTCCTACCAACAGTGCAAGAGGGTTCCCTTTTCTCCACACCCTCTCCAGCATTTATTGTTTGTAGATTGTTTGATGATGGCCATTCTGACTGGTGAGAGGTGGTACCTCTTTGTAGTTTTGATTTGCATTTCTCTAATAATTAGTGATGTTGAGCATCTTTTCATGTGCCTCTTGGGCATCTGTATATCTTCTTTGGACAAATGTCTATTTAGGTCTTCTGCCCATTTTTTAATTGGGTTTTTTTTTTTGGATATTGAGCTCCATGAGCTGTTTGTATATTTTGGAGATTAATCCTTTATCCGTTGCTTCATTTGCAGATATTTTCTTCCATCCTGTGGGTTGTCTTTTTGTCTTGTTTATGGTTTCCTTTGCTGTGCAAAAGTTTTTAAGTTTCATTAGGTCCCATTTGTTTATTTTTATTTTCATTACTCTAGGAGGTGGGTCAAAAAAGATCTTACTGTGGTTTATGTCAAAGAGTGTTTTTCCTACATTTTCCTCTAAGAGTTTTATAGTGTCCAGTCTTACATTTAGGTCTTTAATCCATTTGGAGTTTATTTTTGTGTATGGAGTTAGGGAGTGTTCTCATTTCATTCTTTTACATGTAGCTGTCCAGTTTTACCAGCACCACTTATTGAAGAGGCTGTCTTTTCTCCATTGTATGTTCTTGCCTCCTTTGTCATAAATTAGGTGACTATATGTGCATGAGTTTATCTCTGGGCTTTCTATCCTCTACCATTGATCTATATTTCTGTTTTTGTGCCAGTACCATACTGTCTTGATGACAGTAACTTTGTAGTATTGTCTGAAGTTGGGGGAGCCTGATTCCTCCAGCTCCGTTTTTCTTTCTCAAGATTGCTTTGGCTGTTGGAGTCTTTTGTGCTTCCATACAAATTGTAAAATTTTTTGCTCTAATTCTGTGAAGAATGCCATTGGTAGTTTGGTAAGGATTGCATTGAATCTGTAGATTGCTTTGGGAAGTGTAGTCATTTTCACAATATTGATTACTCCAATCCAAGAACATGGTGTACTTCTCCATCTGTTTATGTCATCTTTGATTTCTTTCATCAGTGTTTTATAATTTTCTGAGTGCAAGTCTTTCACCCCCTTAGGTAGGTTTATTCCTAGGTACTTTATTCTTTTTGTTGTGATGGTAAATGGGATTGTTTCCTTAATTTCTCTTTCTGATTTTTGATTGTTAGTGTATAGGAATGCCAGAGATTTCTGTGCATTAATTTTGTATCCTGCAACCTTACCAAATTCATTGATTAGTTCTAGTAGTTTTCTGGTGGCATCTTTAGGGTTTTCTATGTATAGTATCATGTCATCTGCAAACAGTGACAGTTTTACCTCTTCCTTTCCAATTTGTATTCCTTTTATTTCTTTTTCTTCTCTGGCTGCTGTGGCTAGGACTTGCAAAACTATGTTGAATAAGAGTGGCGAGAGTGGACTCATTTTCTTATCATTAAGTTTTAAGGAGTTATTTGCCTATTTTGGATAATGATCCTTTATCAGATGTGTATTTTGCAAATATTTTCTCCCAGTCTGTGGCTTGTCTTCTCGTTCTCTTGGCAGTGTCTTTCACAGAGCAGAAGTTTTCATTTTAATGAAGTCCAGCGTATCAATTAGTTATTTCACGGATTGTGCCTTTGGTAGTGTATCTAAAAAGTCATTGCTAAACCCAGGGTCATCTAGATTTTCTCCTGTGTTAGCTTCTAGAACTCAATATTGTCATAGTTTTACGTTTTACATTTACATGTGAAGTCAGAGGACTGACACTATCTGACTTGAAGACTTAACTATGAAGCGACAGCAATCAAAATCTTTGTCTAGATTCATTTTCTTTTGTATGTGGATGTCTAGTTGTTTGAGTACCATTTGTTGAAGAGAATACCTTTGCTCTGCTGTGTTGCCTTTGCTCCTTTTCAAAGATCAGTTGAGTATATTTATTTGGGTCTATTTATAGGGCTCTCTTTTCTGTTCCACTGATCTCTTTGTGTATTCTTTCACCAATACCATACTGCCTTGATTACTTTAGCATTATATCAATAGAAGGTCTGAAAGTCAGATAGCGTCAGTCCTCTGACTTTGTTCTTCTTCCATCTTGAGTTGCCCTAGAGTTGGCAATATACATTTACAACTAATCCAAGTCAACTTTCAAATAATGACACACCATCCCACGGGCAGTGCAGGTACCGGGTTGGCCAAAAAGTTTGTTTGGGTTTTTCCATAACATCTTAGGGAAAAACCCAAAAGAGCTTTTTGGCCAACCCAATATCTTATAATAACAAAACATCCTAATCCTCCCTCCTGCCCCTTGTATTATTACTATCAATCATTTCACTTATACATAAACACACATAATCAAATACATTATTGCTATTATTATTTTGAAAAAAAAATTGTTATTGTAAGATCAATTAAGAATAAGAAAAAATATTTATTTTACTTTATTTCTTCATTCTCTGATGCTCTTCCCTCTGTCATGTAGATCTGAGTTTCTGACCTGTATTATTTTCCTTGTCACTGAAGAACTTCTTCTAACGTTTCTTGCAAAATAAGTCTACTGGCAACAGATTACCTCAATTTTCATTTGTCTGAGAAAGTATTTCTCCTTCACCTTTGAAGGATAATTTTACAGGGTACAGAATTCTATGTTGGTGTCTTTTTTCTCATAATACTTTAAATATTTCACTCCATTCTCTTCTTGCATGCATGGTATCTGGGGAGAAGTCAGATGTAATCCTTATCTTTGCTCCTCTATGGGGAAGGTATTTTTTCCTCTGGCTTTCTTCAAGATCTTTTTGATTGTATATGATTTTTGGCAGTTTGAATATGATTTGTCCTTGTGTAGTTTCGTCAGCATTTGTCCACTTGGTGTTCTCTGAGCTTCCTGCATCTGTAGTTTGGTGTCTGACATTAATTATTGCTTTAAACATTTCTTTTTTCTCTCTTTGTTTTCCTTCTGGTATTACCACTTCATGTACGTCACACCTTTTGTAGTTGTTCCACAGTTCTTGGATATTCTGTTGTTTTTTCACCTTTTTTCTCTTTGCTTTTCAGTTTTAGAAGTTTCTTTTGTCATATCCTCAAGCTCAGAGATTCCTTCCTCAGCTGTGTCCAGTCTACTAATGAACACATCAAAGGCATGCCTCGTTTCTGTTACAGTGTGTTTGATCTCTAGTGTTTCTTTTTGATTCTTTCTTAGACGTTCCATCCCTCTGCCTGCATCATCCATCTGATCTTGTATGTTGTCTACTTTATCCATTAAAGCCCTTAGCATGTTATTCATACTTTTTAAAAATTCCTGGTCTGATAATTCCAACATTCCTGCCATATCTGAGTCTGGTCTCTGATGCTTGTCTTCAAGCTGTGTTTTTTTGCCTTTTAATATGCTTTGTGTTTTTTTGTTGTTGTTGAAAGGGGTACATGATGCACCGGGTAAAAGGAAGCAGGGTAAGTAGTCCTTTAGTGACATGGTGGTACGGCATGGGGGAGGGGAAGCATTCCACAGTCCTTTGATTAGGTCTCCGTCCTTCATGATGCTGTGCCCCTCAACTATGAACATCACCACTGTGTCTCAGGTTTTTCCCCAACTTTGGTTAGAGTCGGCTGGAGTTGAGTACTTCCTTCCCCCAAGGTCAGCTAGGCTCTGGTAAAACCCCAGAAGGTTAGGCACGGGTTAATTGGCTTCTCCAGAAGGCAGATCTTTTTAAGAAGGACAGAACGCTCTGGTGTATTTCAAAATGATTACTTTTTGCCTCCCCCCTGCCTGAGCACAGGGAGTTTTGTTTTTTCCTTTTTTCCAACATTCACTCTAAGGACCTAGTTGAGCTCCTGGAGATAAAGTTCACGAAAGTATGATGGCTTCCCTATGACTGGGTCCCCTGGAGTTTTAAAATCTCAGGCTTGTCCACACTGAGCCACTGGCAACTCATCAATTACACTTCAGGTTTTCCTACCCCAGTACTGGTTCCCATGGAGGTTTCTGCTCTAAGTTGTGAGTCTGTATCTCCTTGCCTGTATCTCCAGTTTCGGGGGCAGCAGTTTACCCAGTGACCTGACTTGTCTTATGAATCTAAGCTTTTTACTTGTTGTTGGATGGAGTGGTGACTTCTAAGCTCCTTACATACTGGACTAGAAACAGTAAGTTTCTATGGTTTTCTGTGTGTTTATTTATGGTTGGTTTCCCTGACTATACTATAGGCTCTGTAAGGACAGGAACCTTGCCTGTCTTATTTGTCTTATATCCTCAGTGCCTAGCATTATGCCTGGCACGTGGTAGGTCCTCAACACTCAATGTACGTTCAATGAAAAAATAAGGGAACAGGAGTCAGAAGACATGGACCGTGTGATCTTGGGCAAGTCCCTTCCTCTCTCACAGCCTCAGCTTCCTCTCTACCTGATGTTGCTCTTGTTTGTTTCTTGATTGTCTGTCTCCCTCCACTAGAATGTAGGCTCCAGGAGATCAGGAACCTCATCTGTCAGAGAGCCTGGCACACAATATGTTCTCTATTAATATTTATTGAACAAACAAATGGGTGACTGAATGACTGAATCTACAAAGGGCGGGGGTAGCTTTGGTAATTTGATGGCAGAGATTTCTGGGAACTTTCCCTTTTCCATACCTTAATGGTGTGCCTGTCTGGGCTAGTTTTACGTACTCCTAAGAGAGCTTAAAGCCTCGCTAGTAGAGGAACGGAAATAGGTCTCATGGGTTAAGATGATCAGAAGTGTATGGAAAAACAACTTGCCGAAATTTGGAACTCAGCAGCTTCCCTTCGTGTCGCCCAGGAGAACGCAGGCTGTGCTCCGACATGTGTGTATCCGACAACAATTTGAAGCTTGATGTTGAGCCCTTCTAAACCACATAGACTTAGATAACGTGACCCAATTCTTTGGTTTTGCAAGGAAGGGGGTATGCAACCGGGAGAAGAGAATGCAGTTATTTACCGTTTTTTTCCTAAGGGCAAAAACCAGAATGTTCAGCATTCGTGGCAGGGGCAGGACTTATGTTTTGCCTGAGGAATTTTTGCTCGCTGGATGGGCAGGGTCAGGTGACAAACTTCCACAGCTCAGCCTGGCACCAGAATGGGCTCTGCCCAGAGGCGGGAAAATATTTTCTTTAAGTCCTAGTTTCCTCAGCATTCCCCAATCATGCCCTGGTGTCCCATTTCACAGGCTTGATGGGGGAAATCGAAAGTCATTAAACTGTGGACCTTCAAAGGAAACTCTTGTAGAAGAATTCAATTGGGAGCCCCAATGACCAAAGTTCTAAAGAGTCCCTTGCTTTTTGCTAAAAGTAAAATAAACCCATTCTTTGACCCTCTGCAAGGCAGCCACTGCCAGTATGACATGGAGGCCTTTGGAGTTAGAAGGAGAAGGGAATTGAGGGAGCAGTCTGTCTTTAGGGGACACTGAATTGTTTATGTCATTCTCAATAAGGTTGGCAACTGCTCTTCAGCAAGTTTGAAGGCTGTTGAAACAGATCCTGTATTCCTAGGTTTGGGGAACTAGGTGTGATTGGGTAATTTTCACCCACAAAAATCTTTTAGCTCTGCAAAAAGCTACATTCCCATAGAAAATAATCCCCTCAAATGAGCATCTTCTCCACGCAGCCTGTCTGTCTGCCTTTCTTTCTTTCTTTCTTTCTTTTTGGCTGGGCCGTGCAGCATGCAGAATCTTAGCTCCCTGACTAGGGATCAAACCTATGACCCCTGCCGTGAAAGCACAGAGCCCTAACCACTGGACAGCCAGGGAATTTCGTGTCTTGAGCGTGACGTTGGAGGGTGGAAGACAGTGACGGTTGGTGGGGTGAGGCCAGACTTGCTCTGTTCCCAGGGCATAGACCACACCTGCCAGCCAGCTCTGGTACATCCCCTTAGGTGGAAGTCAATGGCCACAGACCCTTTTCTGATGCACTTTTTTATGCCTTCTTCCTCTTTTCTTCTTCTCTCTCTTTCTCATCTTTCAGTATATCCAAAAACCCAGAGAAGAAACTTCTGGTTGTTTACCCCAACATGTATTCTTCTCTTCCTTATTACCAGTTGGAAGAGGGAAGGGAGACAGGGCAAGACAGGGTTACAAGATTAAGAGACACAAGCTACTACGTATAAATTAGATAAGCAAAAAGGATATAAATGGAGTATAATCTATAAAAATATTGAATCACTTTGTTTTATACCTGAAACTAATATAATATTGTTACTCAACTATACTTCAATTAAAAAAACCCCACAAAAATGCAAAAATATGTGCAAATTTCACAACACCAAGTTAAACACTGGATCAAAAAATAAATCATTGTGCTTCCCTGGTGGCGCAGTGGTTGAGAGTCCGCCTGCCGATTCAGGGGACACAGGTTCCTGCCCCGGTCCGGGAAGATCCCACATGCTGTGGAGCGGCTGGGCCCGTGAGCCATGGCCGCTGAGCCTGCGCGTCCGGAGCCTGTGCTCCGCAACGGGAGAAGTCATCACAGTGAGATGCCCGCACACCGCAAAATCAATCAATCAATCAATCAATCAATCACAAAACTTTGAGATGAGTAAAAAGAATCCACTATGTACCAAGCTTACAGTATACAGCTTAAGTGGTGCTAAGTAGGAAATGTATAGCTGTAAATATCTATCTATATTTAAGTAAAGGTTTCAAATCAATACCCTAATCTTTCATCTTAAGAACTAGAAAAACAGCAAGTGAAACTCAATGTAAGCAGAGAAAAAGAAAATTATAAAGGCAAACATGGAAATTAATAAAATAGAAAGTACAGAAAAGTAGAAAAAAGTCAACAAAACCAAAAGCTGGTTCTAGGAAAAGATCAGGGCACGTGAGTGAGCTTGGTTGAAAGGAATTGAGCCCAGTCCAAATAGGCTGAATCCTACAGACTCATGAGCTAAATAAATATTTATTGTTTTATGTTACTGATTCCGATGGTTGTTTGCTATGCAGTGTTATCGTGGCAATAGATGACAGATGCCGCTTAAAAAAAAAAAAACCTCACAAAACAGAAACTTAAATTTCTTTGGGGGTGGCCATGTATGCAGTTAAAGAAAGCCTCCCTTAGGAGGAGTGGCCAGACTAAGAGCTGGCCAATGAGATGTAAGCAGAAGTGTTGTACCGTGTTTCTGGCAAACTCCCTCAAAAGGAAGCAGTGATTTTTTCTTCCCCTTCCTCCTTTTTGTTGTCTAGATGTGGATACAATGGCTGGAGCTTGAGCAGCCATTATGGACAATGAGGCAACATGCTATAAGTCAGGTGGAGCAGCAACTTGGAAGAAATTTGGGTCTCTGGTGACTTTATAGAGTCACCCTATCAACCCTGGACTGCCTACCTGCAGACTTTTCTTATGGGAGAGATAAATGAACATCTATCTTTTTTACGCAACTATTATTTTTTTTCTGTTATTGCAACCAGAGCTAATCGTAACTAATACTATACACTCTCCCTAAAATGAGACTGGAGCTTGACAAGTGGCTCCAGGTAATGGGGTGAAGTTTTATAGGTTAAAATGTGGAGAAAAGTGAGCATTTAGACTGTCTTAAGGGATAACAGAGGGGATTTCCCTAGGCATGGGACTACCACTGGGTTGTATGCAGTTTCCCTTCACAGTAAGCCCCAAGAGAACCCACATCACACTCTCAGATTTGTCACAGTATCCTCAGTGCCTAGGCCAGTGTCTGACACATAGGAGAGGCTCAACTGAAAATTGTTGAAAGAATAGTTTGTTGCTTTCATAATTGACATGATCAACAGACCAATTTAGGTGTGTGATTTGAAAGAGTGGGAAAGCTCCCTCCGTGTCCCCATCCAAAATTTCTTCCCTAACCTACCATCACCTGCTACAACGTCTGAACCTCCCATATTTTTTTTTTTTTTTTTTTTTTTTTTTTTTTTGCTGATCAGCCTGTGTCAGGTCCTGGATTCAGCTCCGAGGATGTAGTGGTGAGCAAAACAGGCATGGGTCCTGCCCTCAGGGAGCTTCCTGTGCAGTGAGGGAGAAACAACAAACAAAAATACGTGAACTAGTCATTCCCATTTGGGATAAGTGCAAGGAAAGAAACAATAATGTGGGAAACTTCTGTAGATAGGGTTAGGGGTGAGACCTGTCAGAGGAAGGGAGACAGCCAAAGGACAGGAACAAACAGCCATGCAGAGAGTCGGGTGGCAGAGCTGGTGGGAGCATCTGGACTGAGGGAACCACGTGCACAAAGGCTCTGAGGTGTGTTTCAGGAATAAAAGACACTCAGGGGGGTTGGAGCTTGGTCAGAACGAGGGAAGAACACTTAAAGGCTGGAGAGGTCAGCAGAGGCCAGATCACATAAGCACTTGTAGGCCATGCGAAGGAGTTTGGACTTTATTGTAAGCGCAATGATAAGCCTCTGATAAGCTTAAAGTAAAGGAATACTAGGATCTAGTTTTGCATTAAGAAAGTCACTCTGGCTGCTGTGTGGAAGTGGACAAGGGCCAGTGTGCAAGCAGGGAGACCAATGTGTGAGGCTTTTGCCTCCATGTGAGAGATGAGGGTGGCTTAGACCAGGGAGCCGTGATGGGGCTGGAAAGAAGTAGAGGGATTTGGGGTGTGTTTTTGGAGGTGGAGTGGCTCACGCCGGGCGATGGATTACATGTGGGAGCTGAGGGGGAGGGAGGAATCAAGCGTCCTCTATGAGCAGCTGTGTAGATGGTGGTGCCTTACACCGGTTGGATACACTGGGGGAGTTGGGAGTCAAGACTTTGACTTTGATCAGGTAGATATTGATGTACTTGTGAAACACACATATGGGGCTGTCAAGGAGACAGTCGGATATTTGAGCCTGGAGTTCAGGGGAATGTTTAGGACTGGCAATATAAATTTGGGAGTCATTAATGAGGGGATGCTACTTAGGACCTTGGGAATAGATGGAACCAACCAGAGCGAGAAAGTAGGGTAGAGCCGAGCCCAGAGGCGCTCCAACATTTAGAGGAGGAGAAGCCTGCAAACGAGGCTGACAAGGGGCCATAGGGTTATTTGTATACTGCTCGTCATCCCCAGCAGAATGTTTTAGAGTTTGAGGAGGCCGATACATAGCATCTGTTTTCTTCTGCCTGAAATCAGAATTGATCAAGAGAGACATACATATGAGTCAGACAGGAGATAAGAATATCTCCTTTATTAATGATAAAGCTGCCTGGAGAAAGAGTAGAGCCGCCTGTGAACAGGCCTGCTAACATGAGCAGCCTGTCTCATCTGCCCTCTCCACATGGAGACAGGAAACCAGCACCAGGATCACAGGGCCCGGGTTTGCCCTGGCCCGTGCCTAGCAGAGGGCCGGGCACCCAGCAGGTGCCGATGTGTGTGGCACAAATGGATGTCAAGATTGAAACCATCCTCACAGATCGTCCGGGAATCACCTGGGGAGCTGACCAGTGCCGGTGCCCAGGTTACAATCCCATATCGATTTTATCAACATTTCTGGGGATGGAGTTCAAGACACCAGCATTCCATTAAACTCTTGCCAGGTCATTCCAATGTGCAGCCGAAGTTAATAACCATTTCTCTGGCCCAGCTCCTCCCTTTACTGATGGGGACCCTGAGGCCTAGAGCAAGAGGGTCAACTGTAACTCGTGGGCTCGTCCTGGCCCTGCTGCCTACTGCATGAGGGGCTGGGACAAGCCTGTTTCTCTGTCCGGGTGTCCATGTCCTCCTCTGGGAAATGAGGAGGTTGGGACAGTTGATCTCAAGGGCCCCGCCCAGCACTGATGGCGTATTACTCTGTCCTCTGATCCCAGGTGTGACTTAACTCGCTGGGACATTGCCTGTTCCTTGAGATGCTTCTGCACGACGGTTGGGCTAGCTTTGTCCTTGAGGTGTCTGGGTTCTGGATGGCAAAGGATGGCAAAGAAGAGATGTTTGGGACAGTTCGGGACCCACAGAGTCAATCTTTCGTGGAGAATTTGTCCTGTTTGTTCTTAGGCAGTGGTAGCAGGAAGTTCATGGCAGAGGAGCCATGCTGAGGAAGGTCTAAGGGGCTGGGGCTGCCCCTGGGGCCCACATTCCTCCTCTTCTAGTTCCTGTCCTATCCTGCACACTCTCTCCGAAGTCACCTCTTTTTCATTCCTTTCCCGCCCTCTCTCTTTATCTGCATCAGTCACAAGTGTTTCCTAGGCGAACCGATTCCCTCTGCCTACCCAAGATGACCTGCCACCCGCCCACCTCCCTCCCATGTGAGTTTGTTGACCCAGAGCTCGTAAGTGTGTTGTCACAATAGAGGCAACCAGAAGTGACTCACGCAATGAGAAAGGCTGGGAAGTAAGGCTGTAGGTGATTCCTTCCTCTACAAAATCACGTGGAGTGTCGGGGTGCTGAGCGATGTATCTGTCTTTAAAAGTGGCTTTTCCTTCAGCAACTTGATAAGAACTCGATATGAGGATGAATAGAATCTGGGGCCTGGAAGGAAAACTGAGGCCTAGAGCCAGCAGGTAGCTGTACAAATCTCATGCCTAGAGGGCTCTTCCTGTCCCGGGTCCTTCCTAGGCACGTGGCTGAGAATCGATCCTGGGTAACTTCTTTGTTTTGCAGATTGGGAAGCTCACGGCTGGCGAGGACACCAATGACTTGCCCAAGGTCCTATAGCTTGTTAGCCAAAGACCAGGACAACAGCCCAGGACTCCTGACTCCTCTTCCTAGACTATCTCAGCTGCCTCATTCTACCCCAAAATGACCTTTAAGGATTAGTTTAATTTAATACGCTGGTGGGGTTTGGGCTAAGGACTCTGGAGAGGAAATGTCAAAAAGAATAGACCAAAAGATAAAGATGGGGAGGAGATCAGAAAACCTCAGTGTTCCCTTGGGGCTTTTCCTGTCTTTCTCTGACACCTCCCAGGCGGCCCTCCCTCCTCACTGTGGGCGGCCTCTGAAGTGTGGCTCTGGGCTTTCTGCTTGGCCTCCTCTGCACCCACTTCCTGGGGCGCACGTCCACTCGCATCACTCCAGGCCCTGTGACACGCAGACACACCCGCATCTGGTGCTCCAGCCTCGGACCTCACATTTCTTTCCATGGCTGGTTCTGGGATATTTCCATATGGAAATATGCTTAGCTCAGCCAGAGATCAAAATTGGAATTCATCTTCCCTTGGCAAATCTGCAGCCTTTTCCTACACCCCTGCCTCTTCGGTGCTTCCATTGTCTCCCAATCCTCCGGACTCCAAACTTTCAGGTCACCTGAGGCTGCAGGGAGGGGGAAAAGGGGAGTTGGTGTTTAATGGGTCCAGAGTTTCAGTTTGGGAGGAGGAGAAAGTTCTGGAGATGGATGGTGACGATGGTTGCACAACAATGTGAATGTACTTAATGCCACTGGACTACACACTTAAAAATGGTTGCAGGGCTTCCCTGGTGGCGCAGTCGTTGAGAATCTGCCTGCTAATGCAGGGGACATGGGTTCGAGCCCTGGTCTGGGAGGGTCCCACATGCCGCGGAGCAACTGGGCCCGTGAGCCACAACTACTGAGCCTGCGCGTCTGGAGCCTGTGCTCCGCAACAAGAGAGGCCGCGATAGTGAGAGGCCCGTGCACCGCGATGAAGAGTAGCCCCCGCTTGCCACAACTTGAGAAAGCCCTCGCACAGAAACGAAGACCCAACACAGCAAAAATAAATTAATTAATTAATAGACTCCTACCCCCAACATCTTAAAAAAAATGGTTGCAATGGTACGTTTTATGCTATATATATATTATCACAGTTAAAAAGAAGAGAAAACACAAAACTTTCAAGTCATCCTTGACCTGTGGCTACTTTGCTTTCTCATCCCGACTCACTCTGTTAACAGGTCATGCTGATAATTTTTTCACTCAGTGGTGGTTCCTCAAACTTTCACATCCTCCAGCATGACCAGGGGAGCTTGATAGCGTTATCAATCCCAAGCCCCTCCCGCTCCCCTGTTTAGTCTGGGGGTAGGGCCTGGAATCTGCATTGTAAACCAACTTCCCAACAAACCTGAGGTGAGTGGACTGTAGACCACACTTGGAGAAACACTGCCCTACAGTGCCTCTTGGCTTTGTCCCATTGTCTCTTTTCCACGACCCCCTCCCTGCCCCGGCTGGCCTTCATCACCTCACACCTGGATTACCGCAGCAGCTGGCTTGCCTTCGGCTAGCCTTTCTCTGCTCCAGCCTCCCCAGCTGCCAGGACCCATCTTCTGCAAATATCTTTGGCATCACATCACTTCCCTGCTCAGAAGCTTACCATGGCTCCCTCAGACCCATTAGGTCCTAGCTCGATTCAACTGGCTGGGAGCCAGCCAAGTTGGCCTCCCATTCTTAATCTTTCCTCCTTTTCTATTCACTCCATCCAGCCAGCTTCATTGGTCATTTTTAATCTCATGTTAGTCCCTCTGCTAGTTGGGGGTGGTCTCCTTTCTACCTCCCCCCGCCCCACCCCCAGGACACCTCTGGTGACTTAGGGGTAAGTATGAAAACTGTTGAGATTTTCCAGCCAGTTTCTCAGTGCATCCATCTCCCGTCCCCTCCATCGCGGCCTGGCCATTCACTTGCTATAGGACTTCGGGCAAGTTGTTTCACCTCTCTGTGCCTTCGTCTTTTCATTCTCTCATCTGTAAAATGGAGATCTTAATGGTACATCCTCATAGGTTTGCGGAGAAGAGTAAAAGAGGCAATAGAAGTAAAAGGGCCTAGAACATTGTCTGACACAAAGTAAGTGCCATGTAAGTGTCAGCTATTATTACTTAATCATTGTTATTATGGCCCCTTCCAGCGAGCTCTTCCCTGGAAACCACTTCTGCTTGGAATAGCTAACTGGTGGCGTTCTCTGTCAGACTTTGCCTGATCTAGCGGAGGTAGTTAATTGTTAAGTATTTGGGTTCCAGTGAGCAGCTCTGCATGAGACAACCTGAGGAACTAGGCTGTCTACAAAGCAATAATTATGTCCATCAATTTCTAACCAACTAGGAGGAGAGGAGGTGAGATTTGAAATCAAGATTTTTCCAGGATAAGTAGGATTATGTTAGGACACTTCAAAATACCCTAAGAGATATTGGGTTGTGCACGTTATTTACTATGGTCTTTCTAGAATCCTTCTCCCTACACGCCATGTCCCAGTGGCCCCGATTCCTCATCTGCTCACTCCCTGGGTTCCTTCTTGGAGCCTAACCAGAAACATCCTCTTCTGTGGTGGTTTCCAGCCTGGGAGCCCTGCACCTTGCACCCCTGAGGTCTTTGTCTGTAAATAATCTACCACCCACATTTCTGTTCTACTTTTCAAATCCACCTCTATGCTTTTGTAGCGAATACAGTTAAGTTCCTTTAAAAGCCGCATGGAATTCACAGTCACTGCTTGTCATTACGTGTTCTCTCTCTTTCTCAGAGAATACAGTCATACCTTGGAGATACTGCGGGTTCAGTCCCAGACCATGGCCATAAAGCAAATATCATAATTAAGTGAGTCACATGAAGTTTTTAGCTTCTCAGTGCATATCAAAGTTATGTTTACACTATACTGTAGTCTATTAAGTGTGCGACAGCATTGTGGCTTAAAAAACAATGTGCCTACCTTAATTAAAAAATACTTTATTGCTGAAAAATGCTAACCATCAACTGATCCTTCAGTGAGTCATAGTAACATCAAAGATCACTGCTCACAGATCACCATAACAAATATAAGAATAGTGAAAAAGTTTAAAATATGGCGAGAATTACCAAAATGTGACACGGGGACAGAAAGTGAGCAAATGCTGTTCGAAAAATGGCACTGATAGATTTGTTCGACGCACAGTGGCCAGAAACCTTTAATTCGTAAAAAAGAAAACAACAAAATGCAGTAGCCGCGAAGCACAATAAAGTGAGGTATGACTATACTAAGAGTTCAACCACCCTCAGGTTGGGGGAGATCTGAGATCTTTTGACATTTAAAAGGCACCCTTGTTGACAAGGCTGTGGGAACCACTGCCCCATGGGATCAGGGGGAGCTGTGGGAGTAGCATGGAGCTCTCTGGCTCTCAGTTTTCTTATCTGCGAAATGGAGGTGAATCTTAAGTGCCTCTTTTTCTAAGGGCCGGCTGCATGAGGATTAGATGAGATGATAGATAGGAGGGTCCTGGGAGAGGGGGCATGTCCAGGCAGGGGACCATTACGGCTGCTGCTCTTCTGGTTCTTTTCCTTGTTCTGGGTCCAGCTGGACCAGCTGAGCCCAGAACCCTAAAGCCTGTGAAGGTCTTTCCAGGAGCAATGTGTTCTTTTGCCTTTCCCCATCCCTGCTTGGTTTTCTGTGGAACAACAAGAGCTGCTCCCCTATGTGACTAACAAACAGCCACAAAGTTCCTCTTATCTACTCTAGCAACCGCTGTGGCCTTAGAAGTTGCAGTGTTTGTCTTTGTTTAGTCACGGTTGCCTAGGAAGTGAAGTTGTTCTCTCTTTCCCACTGTGTGACTGTGGGTATGTTTTTTCCCCTTTCTCGTAGGGAAGGGCTAGATGACCAGAGAGGGCTGTACGCTTGCTGGGGCATCTTTGGAGATTCCTTTTTTCGTCCGTTGGTTCTTGTTTGGCTGGAAATCAGGGCGTGGGAAGTCTGCAGATGAGCCCAAGAGTCGAGAAGTCTCTCAGTTCTTCTTGAGAGGGGGAGGGGATGGGAGTAAGTGGGAACTGGGGAGGGCCCGGTTGGGGCAAGGGGTGGGGGAAGCTAGGGGAGTAGCTGCCTGATTCAGTTTGTGTCCATCCCAGCAACTGTGAAATCTGCACAGCCCCAAAATCAATCAAATGGGCAGGTGCAGACAATGAACTTGGCATCATGAATAGGGAGGTGAGAAGCAGGGAGGGAAGTTGGGATTTGAGAGGCCAGCAAGCAGGCGTTTGTAACGTTCTAAGAAGAGGTTTAGTGATCCGGAATGAACAGGCCAACACATACGACCTGTATGGTGAAGGAAGCCTGACGTTTGGAAAGTATTTAGGCAGCGACGGTGCAAGAAAGGGAGTCAAGACCTCTTGGTCCCTGAGGTTTATGGCTCAGGAAAATCAAGGAGTTCTTTTAAATTTCAAGTGACAAAGCTGGAGGTGCACATGTTATAGGAAGCTGAGATTGAACGGAGTCACTCACATTTGGTGTGATAGCCTCCCCTGGGAAAGCAGGGGGCTTAGAACACAGCTCAGGGCCCGCAGTGGCTCCAGGTTAGGGCGTGGTGGAAGAGACAATGAATGCCCAGAATCAGAAAGGGCAGGACTCCAGATGCCAGAGACATGGGGCCAGGGAAAGGGTGATGGGTGAGGATGACCTTCAAAGAGAGGCAGAGGAGGGAAGTGGAGTCGGGATCCTTAGACTTGGCCGTGCCCACGAGGCTGGTGGGTTTTGTGAGTGAACTTTCAGCAGTGACATGTGGGGCAGCAGGGCTTGAGAGCATCTTTCCTTGGGGGAGAGGGATGGGGTTTGGGCCACCACGTACATTGTGTCCTTTCCTCACTAAGGCCCTCTTAGCTCCTTTGCCCATGTCAGGGGTCTCCTGTGGATTGGTATTAAAGAGAATGCACCAAGTAATCCGGATGATGTTTCAAAAGAGGGAAGGGGCCCACTCATGTTTATTCAGTTCCTCACTTCATGCTCCCTCACATGGACCCCCTGTCCTTTCCTTCTGGACCTTCTTGGGGTATCCTTCCTCCCAAATCACCCCCTCGAGCTGAAGCTGTGTTAGCAGTCACCTCGCCACTCACTCCGAAGCTGTTATATGAAAGCAGGAGCAGGACAGAGGGATGGATGGAAGATTGGGTCCCAACTCGCTATAATAGCTGGACTTCGTGCAAGTCACTTAAACGGGCTGAGCCTCAGCCTCCTCACCTGTACAATGGGGGTGTTGTGACAGTTACACAAGATCATGGCTGTAGCACAGGCCTGATACTCATGGGGTGCCCGTGAATGGACAGCGAGTCAGAAAACCAGTGCCCCTGACCACCTGTGGGGCCCCTACCGCCCACTCCATTTTAAACTCAGTAAGACACCAGGTTTATTTTTAGAAAACGAAAACAAGAGCAACGTTTATTGAAATTTCAAGCTACATTTGAAACATCAAACTCCAAATCCTGGAGACATAACATCAGGATACGGTGTCAGAAAGTGGAAAGTGTTCACTGCCACAGAACTCCCTAGAGACAAGCTCCCTGAGCACATCACCCAGGCACCGTCGGGTCAAAGCCATTCCCTTGTCTATCCCTTGTCCACAAGAAGACACGGGCAAGCTAATCATTCTGTTCACTTGCAAGTTTTCCACACACACACACACAAAAGTTTTCGAATGACAATGTGGAGTTCCAGCTGATCTTCTCTCAACCCCATTCTATGTAGTCAGCACCAGTGAATGGTGGGTTTGGCATTCAAAAGAGGACCTCACATGTATTCAGGGGACAGATGGGGCAAAGGTTGCAGCAGCAAGGCATTCAGAGGGTGGCCCCCCTCCCCGCCTTTACTCTTTAGTTTTAACCTACTCTTTTAATTAGTTTTAACCTTTACTCTTTAGTTTTAACCTACTCTTTGCCCTTAACCTAAAGGACAAACTGGATCAACCTGGTAAATGAACACAGTCAAAGAATTAGCCTTAAGAGATAAGGGACCAGTCAATACTCCCAAAGCTGGTTAGGCCCTTCAACACGTA
The DNA here is from genome assembly GCF_964165515.1 of Mesoplodon bidens. Lineage (NCBI taxonomy): Eukaryota > Metazoa > Chordata > Mammalia > Artiodactyla > Ziphiidae > Mesoplodon > Mesoplodon bidens. Next base: position 47,294,808 of record NC_138163.1, on the reverse strand, counting down.
GGTGTATGTGTATATGTATACATCGCTACACTAAGATACAGATCTAGCCCTATGGGTATATATACGCACGTATGGCTATATAGAAAAACTATGCCAATACTAACCAAACAGAACTTTGTAAGCGGTCATCCCAAAGCCGTAATCCCACACTGGGCTGTGCACAAAGCCATGCATTACACCATATTAACCAACAGAAGGCTGACTTGGCTCAATCTCTCCCAACTGTGGCCCTGCCTTGGTGAGGCAGGGGAGGAGAGAGAGGCTGCCTCTGCTTAAACCACAACTGGCTTCTTCATAGGACAGTCATTGTCAGGTGAAGCTGTTGAAGATGTCCACGGAAATGAAAAAACAGACCCCTTAGACTTTCTGGAGCAAACTGGCGGCCTGTCTCAAACTACCTTTCTCCTCTGCCAGTTGCAGCTAAGTTGCCCAGGCCCTGGGAGCCCCCAGGGCACGGTGGCTTTAGAAGCTCGCTGGCTTGGGGTGACGAGGCCCCATGCAACTCAGCTTTCAGGGACCTGCTCTTTGTCAGGGGTCTGTCACTGGAGTGGACCCAGGTGGCCATGTCCTTGGGACATCTCTTGGCACCAGCTATGCTAGGTGTAAAGTTCTCCACGTGAGATGACGCTTGGGGAGCCAAAAACAAACTGGAAAGAACTAGGTAGAACAAGTTTAGTGGCTCTGCCCACCCTGAGGACAGAGCCACTTACACCGCAGAACCACCGGGGGCCTCGGGTGCTTCTGGGGTTTCGGGAGCTGGCTCCTCGGGGCTCAGACGGGACTGGAACTTCTCCAGCTGCTCTGGGCTCGCCAAGGTCTTCAAGAGAGTGTTCTCATGCTCCAGCTGGGAGTTCTTCTCCACCAGCTGCCGGATCTGCTCCTTCAGGATCTCCACCTCCTCTCTCACAGCATACATCAGATGATTCTTCACCAGATCCTGTCCCGGAGGAGATCACGACAAAGCTATCCGTTAGCCGCGGCGGGCCCTCTGCGGCACCTTCTCCTGGCCGTTGGGGCGCCTGCGCTGTCCCTCATGCTGCCAACCTCCAGCCTTCCCTCAGCAGCCCCTCAGCACGCTGGCCCCGCAGCGCTGGTCCTCCTGCACCTTTCTCCGAAGCACCTAAACCCTCGCTCAGGAGAGCTGCGTGATCGGGGCCACACCTGAGTTGGGAGCCCAGCTTTGAACTACATAGGAATTCCCCCCTGTAAGTTTCTGATGACTTTCAAAGCTGGCCTCCTGGGAGACTTTTGGGTGAGACTTCTGCTGGTTGGCGGTGGTATGCTATATCCCCATTTCCATATAAGGTCCCACGGCTGGCCCAGATCCCAGGGAACACCTGCAATGCACCCCGTACTGTTGGTCTGCTTTACCCATCTCCACCAGGAGAATATAATGGGCTCTTCTGGAGTCTCCTCCTGTCCACAAGACCCAGCATACTGAGCTGCAGCTGTCCTGCAGCCTGGCCCGAAAGGACACTGGCCCTGGGGGAAGGTACCCGGATGGCTTAATCCTCTCTGAATTCAGATGACTGCACTGGGGGCGGGGAGCTGTGTCATTAGGCTCCGGGGCACAATAAAGTGTTTGCTAAAACTGCTGGAGGCCCCAATCCCCTGCAGCCATTTTGGCTGCTTGGTGGAGTACGACCTCTGCCTGGTGAAGGAGGGAGAAGGGGTGGGGTGCTTTGCTTCCTGTTTCCTCCCAACTCCTGACCCCAGCCCAGGCTCTGCAGCGGCACTGCAGTGCGGTGGCATCCAACGAGCTCTGGCCCCTGCCAACTGTGGGATGCAGACAAATCCAAGGGTCTGAGCTCCCTGCCCTGCCACGGGCCCAGGAGGGAGCCAGAGGCTGCTGCAAAGCCCTGGGATGGGAGAAGGAGGAGGAAAGGAGGGGGTCCAGCAAGGGTGGACTGGAAATGCCCAAAAAGGTGCCACTCTGATGGGACTCTACTTAAGGCCTCCAAGGGGATAGGAGGCAGGCTGTCAGCTTCCTCAGGCTCTTGGCTTTTGCACCCACCCGCTCACTGCCACCCTGAGTTACATAAGCAGTAGCCAGGTCTGGGGATGGGAATGACGCAGTGATGCCGCTCACCATGGCCTGCTCGATCTTGTTGTCTAGGGCCACCACGCTGGCTCCGGAGGCACTGCCAAGACAAAAAGGAAAGCGACCGCGTTACCCACTTGGTTCCAGTCTGAGTACCTGGCAGCGGTGGCCACAAAGTCCTCCATCTGCCCCAGCTCTTCCTCTCTATCGCCTCGCTGGCCCGAAGTTCCGGGCACTTTGTCCCTAGGTCCCTCTCTGGCCCCTGCAGGAAGCTGCACCTCCCCACCCAGACCAGCTCCGCGCTGCCGCCGCCCAGAGCTCCGCGTGGAGCAGCGCGCGGGTCCGGGGGCGCACGGGCCAGCGAGGCCTGCTCGGCGACATGCAAACAATGGGGGCGCGCGGCCCAGGGTGTCCCCCTGCCGCCAGCCCATTCCGGCGCCAGCCCAGAAGGTCCCGGGCAAACCTACCGAGCTCCGAAGCTAGCTAGGAATTCCTCCTCGGCTCGGCAGCTTCCGGCCTACTCCCCAGCGGCGCACGGCGCGCGGCCAGCCCCCCTGCCCAGCCCAGGCCCACTGCCCCCTCTGCCTCCGCCCCCGGCTGCAGCAGCTCGTTCTTATGGCGCAGCGGCCACAGGGACGCTCCGACGGCGGATCCAAGCGCGGCGGTGACCCCCCGCCTTCCCTGCGTCCCCTACCCCCGCCCCTTCCCAGGATGCTGCACCGCGGGGAACGGGGACCAGCGGCGCACGGCTCTCTCGGAGATCCCGCTCTCAGCCCAGCCCCCGCCGGCGCCCGGGCTCGGGAGCTGTGGCCAGGGGTTACCTGTTATCCAGCTTAACGGAAACCACATCCCCTCCAAGCAGGGAAGAGAAGAAAGAGATGTTGAAATTGTGCAGCTGGTAGACCGCCACCTCCATGGGGGTCTGATACATTTCGGTATTCATGGCTCGGGCTGCCGGGGAGCTCTGGCCGGGCTGCGGGCTGGGCTGAGCTGGGCGGGCTGGGCGGCCGCCGGCTGCTGGCGCGCTGGACGGGGCTGGGCTCTGCGCGTTGGGCCCTGGGGCTAGGAGGGGGGCGAAGGCTGCCGAGCGAACCCAAAGCCGGGCGGGCGTTCCAGAGTTGAAGGGAAGTGACTCGAGGGGTGTCACCTGGTGTGCCACAAACCCCACGGCCGCCAGTCCAACCCAGACTCGGAGATATTTCGGCTCCTTCTTCTTTATATAGGAGGAGCCGGCTGCGTCACATGGCGTCAGCGGCATGCAAATGAGCCCTGTACCGGGCTTTGTGGCTCAGTTAAACCACATCCCCTCCCTGAACCTTAGTCTGGGACTGTAAACAGTTCAGCACTTTCTTGTGCCAACTGGCATCTCTAAAGAGGGCTCTGGAGATTGGTAAAAACCAAATGGAGCTGATTTCTTAGAGAAATGAGAAGTACAAATGCCATTACAGGAGGTAGGAAGCGTTCAGTAGAGGGCAGCGCTGGTTTTAAAAGCTCTTCTTCGGATGTCAGCCAGCATACCTCCCCCGTGTCTTTGCAGTGCTATCACAGGCCGCCCTCCCTGGACACCGGCCCTCACCATCAGGACCCTCATTCCTTCCTGGCGCCTGCCTTCTCAGCCTCTCTCCTGCACACAGACTTTGTCAGTTGCATGTCCCCTCACCCAGCCAGCTTGCCCACTGGCTTGCCCCCATCCCCAGCATCTATCCACTCACCTCCTCCTACAGATGTACCTGTCCATGTACTGACACATGCACAGATCTGTGGCATGTATGGACTAGCTAATCTGTACATGCCAGTGTGCGTGTATGGAGGACAGCGTGAGTGTCCAGGAACTCAGATGAGTGGGGGAACATGTACAAGGGGGCAGCTGGGGGCCAGGTGGGTGACAGAGGAGGTGGGGAGGAGACAGTAGGGGAGTGGGCACTGCAGTGACCGCAAGATGCCAGCCCTTTTCTCTTTGGTCTCAACACCCTATTCAGCATCATCCAGGATCTCATGTTCCTATTTTTAAAAACAAGATATTGTTACTGTCCTATGAACAGCAAATGACAGCAAAACTACAAACCAAGGCTAAATATAAACCATCCCAGGAAAACACCCACCCTGTGATGGGTCCAGCCACACACGGGGTTACAGGGTACTTCACAAACAAACAGATTCCAAGTCACAGGGAAAATGAGGTGATTGTTGCCTACTAAGAGTTACACATGTTTCCATCAAAATATATTTTCATTCTTTTAAGCGTCAAGCTTAAAAAAAAAAAAAAAGCCATCAGAGGCTTGAGGTCCTTTTATCCTGCTCTTTCCTAAGTGAGGCCACCTGGTGGTCAGAAGCAGAATTGCAGCCAGATGGAGCAACCCAGACCAAACAAGGGACAGGTGATGCAACTGGGAGTATTATTTACACCAACTCAGGGCCATTAGGAGAACATTGGGTTTCACCACACATACAATAGTTTGGATGAAGTTAGGGCCAGTACCCATGAATCAGTCGGTGATTCAGGCTATGGTCCAAAGAAATACCCTAGTGCAATCAAGCTATTGGAAAAGTACTGGGGCCTCTTATCAGCAAAAAAGGTAATTATTATTTGCTTCAGGATATTTCACCTAACCAGGTACCTGGCACAGACACCCTGGCCAAGGCTCCGGTTAAGCCCAGTCTGAAGGCCTTAGTTTTCTTCAGGCTGCCCGTGCAGTCATGCCACCGAACAGCCAACATTTTTCACTATGATGTGGAGCTCCCATTGGATCCCACTGGTGGTAATACGTGCACAAGGGCCATTCAATTTGCAAAGGACCGACAAAGAGATCTACCCAAGCAAACCTACTGCACTAGCCCAGGATGGCGATTTCCTTCACCCCAGTTTAGCTGGGAGACAATCCCAATCTCAGGATATCATGTTATCTTCAGGTCACAAACTCCCTGAACAAGGTGTTCACGCTAAGCTGCGTGTGGTAGACAGAACAAAGTGCAGACCACATTTATAGGTCATCAAGAACATTATCTGAGCAAAAATAAAAAAAAAACAAACCTTCTTAAATCCGGAGCTTAACTGATACTGGAATTCCCTGATATATTAATCTGCCCTCTGTGTCACATAGAGCTTTCTTGGTCCAGGAAGAGTCTGAGTTGACCTTTCATTGGCTTGTAAATCTTTCCTCAACTCACTATTGCTACCTACCCCAAGATTCCAAGGGAGATGATGAAAAGAAAAAAAGAGAGATAAATAAGTCGGGTCGGCAGGGAAAAAACACCACCAGGAAAACAGGGCATAGGACAGAAGAAAAACCAGCTCCTTCAATGGGGACTCCCTTATATGGAGACAGAGGCATAGAAATCCAGGTAGTTTGGGGAGGGAAAAAAAAAACAGGTGAAGTTTGCTAGTAAGGCTGTGTTTGAATTGTACATTAATTATACTTCAATTAGGAATAAGCTCGGTTTGAGACCCACTGACAATAACAGCTACCACTAACTGAGCAACGGCTATGGGCCAGGCGCTGTGTTGGCTGAGTCACAAACCCTGTGGTGTAGGCGCTGTCACCATCATTTAACAGATGAAGAAACCGAGGGTCTGAGAGGCTACCTTGCCCAAGGTGGTGACACAGCTGATAAATTATAGAACTGGGACTCCAGCTCAGGTCTTCCTGACGTAGAGACCAAGTTTGCTCTTACTACACTTACTAGTGGGGGCAGGGAGTAGGTTTGTTGAATGAGTGAGTCAAGGCAGTTGGGGGATGGGTTGGAGGTGCCAGGAAAGTGGTGCAGAGGAAGAAAAGGTGGGGGGCAGGGGAAGTACTCCTAGGACTCCAGCAGCATGGGGGACCGGAAGAATATCCAAAGTGTCCAAATGAGCTTCATAACAGGACTTTGCTCATCTGCATTATTTCAGAAGGCAGCCATGCAGTCCTCAAAGAAAGCCCTCTCTGCCTAGGAAATAGGAACTATGAATCCAGCCAGGTGGCTCCCAGGAGGGACTACACAGCGTCCCAAATTAGGTATGGAGTCTCGTAATAATAATCACAGTCCAGTCAATCTCCAGTTTGTAACTGGCGCGCCCTTAATTAACTTTTTCTCCCCCCCATTCCTGCTGTGCTCAGCTTTTAGGAGAATGAAGCCAACAAGAAAACAAGCTCATAACAGGGATTTCGTTTCAGAAAAACAACTTTGAAAGGATGTCCCAGGTTCAGCCCACACTCAGCCAATCTCTCATCCCCTCTGCACCTCTAGTTCACCAATAGTGAGAAGAGCTCACCCTGAGGCCTTATGATTCTCAGTTCGCAAATAATGGCTGGATCCCTGGATCACAGGCTTTGCTAAAGGAAGACCACCAACCTAAATGTCCCTGTAGAAAGATTTTCAAACAGCAGGGGTAGGGGAGACAGGGGCAGATAGGAGGGGAAGAGGGAGAAGTTGCAGGAACCCAAAAGGCTTTCTGTGTAACCCTCGGCACACCGGAAAATTCCTCTGCCCAGAATAGCTGAGCCAAGTGTTGCAGTGAGTGGAAGCTTGTGCTGTATAGGGTATCTGCGATCTGATCTAACTTTTCTGCCTAAAGTGCTGATCCATGAGGCTCTCAGCGTCCTTGTGTCTCTGGAGGTGGGCCCCAGGCAGGAAACAGTGGCCTAAGGATTCAACAGCATAGCAGCTCCAACATGTGTGTTTCCAAATTTCCCTTCTTCCATCCTGTGAGTTACATGGTAGGCTGGACCCAGAGCCACCGCAGTCACAGTGCCCAGCTGATGAGCCAGGTCCTTTGCTGGCTCTCGGTTCTAGGCCTACAGCTATGGGATTCTGTGATTAAACAGACACAGCTGACCCTCCCTCTCTCAGGGTGACCTTCTAGGTGGAGGGTGGCATGAGGAGGATGGGGTCAACTCCCGCCATTTCAGGGGGCCCTGGAAGCCAACTTGTTCCCTTTGAAGTGGAAGAAGTGTCTCAACATTGTCACCGTTCTGTTCCACTTCAAAAGCCAGACTCTCTAGGACAACAGCCCTTCCTATTTCGGGTTCCCACGGTGCAGGAAGGCGGACACTGGGCAGTCTGGGCCTCGGAACCTGTGGGCAGGATCTCAGCACGCTGCCGAGGGGTGGGAGGCAGACTCAGCGTGGGTGCGGTAGGTAGGGGGCGGCGAGGAGGGGGAACATCTCACTTCCCTTTTTGTCACACTCGAAGCATTGTGTACCACACAGCCCAAAGGAAACTCTTTATAGGCAAGTCTTCCTTATTTTCTACAGGGAATGTTCCACCCCCAAGGCTCCGCAATGTTGCCGGCGAAACACAGGGTGTTGTGGCAGGAGAAGCAGAAAAAGACATGATGGGAGAGGTGCGGGACAAGCCACCAAGCAAACTCTGCGTTAGGAGCTGGACAAGGAAATCAAAAAGGATACTGAGCACCGGAGTGTTAGCACAGTTGACAGGGCAGCTGCAAAACGACCCTCCCCATTTACCCCTCCACGGCGGCCCCCTTCTGCCTGAAGCTCTGTCTACTTCTAATTACTGACTTGTCCCTTTTTCTGAAGAGGCTGGGGGAATAGGGAGGCTGAAATGCCATCATTTAATTTGTGCTGGCTTCACTCTTCTCTCTTCCCCTCGGTTCCACTCCAGTGTGGGAGACTATAGACAGGAAGGATGCTGCCACTTAATCTTTACTTTGGCCACATGGAAAATCCCCAAAGTCCAGAAGGAGGGAAGCAAGAAGGAAAGACGGAGACAGACAAAGTGCCTTGTCCTCTGTGGGTCACGTGAACTGCCCTGCATGGCCAGGGCCCAGAACGTCGACTTTGGGGGGCAGGAAAACAGGGAGGAGGATGCGCACGCAGATGCAGAAGGCAGTGGTGGGTGGCAGGGAGCCCAAGAGGAATCGTGCTGGAGAGGGGCACTGTCTTGGAAAAGTGGCTCTAGCAACTGATTTGGGCCAAACCCTGGCACTGAATGATGGCAGGAGCAATGAATTGTGCCTTTCAGCTCCCTCCCCAGACAGGATCCAATGTGAGCTTCACAAACAATCTCCCAGTGACACGAGGGCTGACAGGCAGAACCAAACCCCATTTGGACAAGGCACTCCACTCCACTCAACCTCGTTCAAAAAAGTCAAAAGGGGCTCTTGTCAAATCACCTTTGTTACCCTAACTTTGGTGGCTAACAAAGGGTAGGCAGTCTCTCCTGGCATCTCCGCAAGACTGGAAGTACTGGCAACGTTATCCAGGAATGAATGCAATTTAGCTCAGTGGATCTTAAATTTCATGAACCTTGTATCAATATTTATGCTTGTCTCCCTTCTCTTTTTTGCCTTGCAGCTGGGAAAATTTACCTCCATCAGTTTTCTAAGCTCTCTTCTCATTTTCCACCGTCCCCATTACCCATCTACAAGTATGAAACAGATATTCCTGAAAAAAGAGAAGGTCGATCTCAGTGAAATGTTTACTTCAGGAAAAAGCCTAGGGCTTGGGGGTGCTCAGGAGGGTAGCCTGGGGTTTGGGAGGGCCACACCACCGCCATCACCCTGGGCATCACTTCAGTCCTCAGAATCGGGCCCGCCTTTTTTCTCTCCACCCTGTCGTTTGGTCCGTGCCCATCTAGATGGGGATTAACATAGCAGCCACAAAACTTGGAATTCCTGTGGGACCCAAGGCTCCTCTGACATGGTGGCCAACAGTGTCAGGGTCCCTCACTCTGATTCCCTTCCTTTGTAAACCAGGGGAACAAATCACAGGTCCTTAAGGGTCTCTGAGTTTCCAGTCCCTTCCTTCTGAGAAGGGGGTCTATGTTTAGCACGGGGAGGGGGTCACCTCTATCTGTCAACCTCCTCGTGGTCTTATCCTTGTTCTATAGTGCCCTCCTAGACCAGCGAGCATCTTCACGTGGGCAAATAAACTCCCTCATCACGACCTACCTTCTGGGAATCCTGGCCCTCGACAGCCTTCTCAGGGGCTGGGAAAGGAAGCAGCAAGAACATGGCCACTCTCCGTGTTTGTTTGTCTGCACCAGCCCTCCACCAGCTTCTCCGGGCCAGGGAGACACTGGCAGGGCCTCTCCCAGTCCTTTTGCTTTATGGAGCAGTCCCAAGAGCCGAAATTCCAAGCCTTTTTTTTTTTTTTTTCTGGCAGTTGCCGGGGTTACTCTGAGTGGTATGTGAAGGACTTGGGACTATTGGCAATGCTTGGAAGACGAGAACCAGGAGGATCTTGCTGGGGACGCTGAGCCAGCAGACAAGGGGCCTGTGAAGAGGCCAGGGGCTCTGAGGTGCAGCACCTGACTGCCCTGTGGGCCCCGCTATAGAACGGGTGACCTCTGAAGTGGTCCAGGTTCCCTGGGGAACAAAACGACGGTAATAACGCCGGCCTCTTCAGGCGCGGGGGCTCCTGGGCCAGGATGGGTAAGCATTATGAGCCTCCCAAGGCTCTCACATTGTACGCCCGAGGCCCTTGTTTAACTCACAGCGCAGCTATTCACCGTGGGCTCACTTGAGGTAGCTCCTTGATCCTCTGTTGTTGGACTCTGTGACTTGTGAGGGAAGGCTGTGTAATTGCAAAGGGCCTCTGGCTCTCCAGCCGCCTCCCCCCTCCCTTGGGTTTCCTGGATGGAAAGAAGGCAGCCCAGCTGAGGTGGGGGGCGGTGGCAGGAAGGGGCAGGGGACACACTAGTCCGAGAAGAGAAAGAAAGGAGAGAAACAAGGCAAGCTTCTCCCTGGGGGCCCCCCACCCAGCCCCAGCCATGGGAACAGAGCCAGGCAGCTCAAAGGCATGCGGGGAGGGGTTAAGGAAGGCCTCCTGCCTGGTTTGAGAATTGCTGACAAGGAATACACACACCTTATCAGGAAGAAAGGGCAGCACACAAGCACACACACACACACACACACACACGTTTATGCAAACACCCGTTCAGCCTTTGACAAAGTCTAATTCACAGAGCTAGGCACGCAGAGGGCATCATTCCATCTCTGTCTCTCTCTCTCACCTGATGCCAGCTTCATGACCCCCAAAGGGGTAGCAAAGCAATAAGACATGGCAAAGTGGCAAGGCAGGACACTGTCGATCCAGTCAGAGTGTCAGAAGCCGTGGCCTCTGCTCTCTCTGACATCCAGAGCTGGCTGCGTGCTGTGCAAGGGTCATAGGTGACAGGCTCTTGGGGGAAGCTTGGAGTGGAAGTCAGGTGGGCATGGGAGAACTAGCGTGAAGCTTCACACTGTACACCGGGCACAGGAAGTGCTGGTGCTGCCAGGTCCACAGTTTTCAAAGATGTCAATCACGCATTCAAATGAACGAGAAATAAAAACAAGCACCATTTGTGTACAATCAATCATGTGAATGCCTAGGAAATGATTCCCATAGGCTCCTCACGAGGACAGTTCTAAAGAGAGCCAGTCCTGGCATAGATGTCACATGTGGCTGACGACCTGAGAAGGGTGATTTGAACGGCACTGAGAAAAATTCCTCTCAGTCCAAGCTGTTTGCCTGACCGGACTACTGCAGTGCCTACAAACGTCACCCTCGGAGTCATACCTTTGAGTTATAATGGAATTCTTTACACTTTGAGGAATTAGGAAAGTTTTTTCTTCCAGTGCAAAAGCCCTGGGAAAGTACCCCATTCTGCCACTATCAGCTACAAATACTTAAATAGGGATAAACTAAATTTCTGTATGACTTTAAACACAGTAGTAAGTGGCGGATCAGCATGAGAAGATGACTAAACACACAGCAGGTACACCTTGCTGGTGGGCTGCGGAGGGAAAGACATGGGTCCAGGTGACGAGAGTATGGATGTCCTGTGCTCCAACCCTAGAAAATCTAGTGGAATACATCGGTGGCTTGAGAAGGGTACTTTCAAGAGACGTGGATGCAGCTCTTCTGGCCCCAGTCCATGGAACTGCTTTTGGGAACCACTGGCCTACAGGTGAGAGCCAAGACAGGATCTACCTGAAGACTTCCCAAAGCGCCACGGCCACCATGACCCACTCTGTATGACACACGATGATGGGGCTCAGCATCTTCTGAGCCTAACATCTGTTCAGTCATCTCCTTCCCTGTCATGTTTGTCTACCTCTTTCCCTCTTCACTCCTGAAAACTTGATCAGAACGTGAATGAGAGCTGCTATTAGAAAGATAACCCAAACTTGCTCTGATTTATAAATCAACCTTTGGCAAATTTGGCTTCTCCGTTATGAGGAACAGATTGCTTCTAAGACACTTCACAGCTGTCCGTGGGAACTCTTGGCCTGGGAGGTTGGAGGCGTGGGGGGCAGGCATCACAGGGCGGGAAAGGAGAAGAACCCGGGAGAGAGGGAGGGGCTGATTTTTCTCCAACAGCACAGTCTGGTCAGTTAACCTGCCCTACCCGCCTTCAACAAAAGCCAGCTCTCCTCCAGCCCTGTGGCTGTCCCTGCCTGGTCAAACGTGGATCCATTCCGAGGTTGGCTGGAGGGCTGTGACTCATTCCCCCCTCAGGAGCTTGCCGGGGATGACTACAAAGACTTGCCAGGATCTCTGCAAACGTGCCCATCCCGTCCCTGAGCCAAGCCTTGCGCTCCCCTGCCCCTACCGTCCACGCCCCATCCCATGGCTTGCAAGCGCCTCCGGGGCAAGGAGGGCGCCTCCGGGGCAAGGAGGGCGCCTCCGGCTGACTGACTCCACTCTCCCAAGGGAATTCACTTCTCTCTGTGGTACGCATCCGGCCTGTGTTTCGGTATTTTATTTTACTTTTATGTTTAATTTACACTGCCTGCTAGGTTTGGGGCTTAAATAAACAAAGGCTATGTTTCCCCCAAGGCCTGGACTTCCTGGTTGCCTGTCAGCAACAGAGTGACCCTTTTGACCTCTTTTCTTGCCCCTTGAGACAGGCAGTGTTGGGGGTGGGATTGGAAGAGAAAGGTACTTTGGGTCAAAAGCCTGGAAATTCTTAGTGCCAGCCTAAAATACCACCCCCTCGCTCTTCTCCACATGAATGTTAAGCCCCGAAGCTGCCTTAGCAAGTACAGACTTCCTTCAAAGGCCACTGCAAGACTGTAAGGGTTAAGGCACAAAAACGGAAAAGTCAAAGTATTCACACTGATTATTTGAAAAATCTACTTACAGATGTCTTTGTACCACCGAGCAAAGACAGAAGGGCCCAGGTCTTGGTGGGTGGAGCCTTGGCAGCGAGCAGCCTTAAGGGCCTATAGACTGAGCAGAGCTCGGTGGGCCTGCCTGGGAAAGGCTTCCTGCCAAAGCTCATACACCTTAAAAAATAAGAGGAACACTGGCCCCTGTGTCCTAAGATAGAGCTCTAACAGCAAAGTAACAAATCCTGGTCAACAGTTCTGACATCCTGTTATTTGCAAAAACTAATAATACTGTGGCATTTGTTGACAGAGTTGCAGAAGAGCTAAAGTAAACATGGAAACTGAGGAAAGGCCAAGTATAGTCAGTTACTAGCTCAGCAGTTGAGAAAAGGGAGTTTCACAGACACTCCTTGGACATCTGAGGGCAGTGGGGCCTGAACACAGTTGGGAGACAATCCAGAGGCATCTGTCTTGTCACCAGGTGACTCCTCTCTAGCAATAGGCTGCTGCAATAATGGCCTTGGCCCATGGAGCTGAGTCCTCAGACAGAGAGTAATGACAAGAAGAATTGAGAGGGACTCTCCTAGTGCGTATGCCAGGGTAGGTGCTCCCTGAGAAACGCAGCTCTGGCACCCATTCTAAATGAACTAGGTCAAGTGGGAAGAAAATACGTCAGAAGGCCAGCGTTCCTTTTCTACCTTACCACCGGGCCCCCAGAACTGCTTAGAAGGCTTCTAAACCCCCTATGCTGCTAGCTCCTCGTTCATGAAATGGGAATGATGCCCCCCGGCCCCACATAAACAACACACAAGGTGTATATGTTTATGGACTCCCCGAAGTCTGGAAATGGAGATAATATTGCATCGTTTTTGCACACTGATGATGTCCTTGACAACAATGTATATATATATATGTGCCTATGTTTCCAGACATGGTGGATATCCTGTAGGCGGCAGAGCTGGGTTCTTCAGGTAGTAAAAAGGGCCACGTGAATGTGATATGTGCCATGATGAGTAAGGGCCTTGGTCCTCAAATGCTGTTGGCAAAATGGCTCACCAAGTGAGCAGTCCTATCAATGCTGTTTCAAAGTCCAGCATTTCTAACTTCCTGTCCAGTTCCAGTTTGTTGTTTCCATGATTTCACAACGTATGGATACTGCCTGTGGGGAGGAGCATAGTTTGAGAGACTGATGTTCAGATGGAATCAACATTCAAAATTGAGTGTCTTGACAGGCGGAGGTGAAGCAGGCGGTGGACGAGATGTTTCCCGAGGGTGCCGGGCCCTACGTGGATCTGGATGAGGCAGGAGGCAGCACAGGGCTCCTGATGGACTTGGCAGCCAATGAAAAGGCAGTTCATGCAGACTTTTTAAATGATTTTGAAAATCTCTTTGATGATGATGATATCCAGTGAGGTGTGTCCGGCGGTGCGTTTGCTCAAGCTTTGCCACGCGGTGGTGTGGCAGATCTCCTCAAAGAACAATTTCAGATGGTTCCAGAGAACTTGTGGAAATCACTTGAAATTAGGAGATGGTTAACCAAGAAAGAGAAGATGGTTTTAACCATCTGGATGAGGCCTGTTAATCTCTGAATGTGACCAGCTTTTGTCCTTAACTTCAATTTAAAAAAGTGATGTTATTAAAAAAATAAATTTTGCGTCTTGAAGGTCTTAGCAATCCTTTCCTCACAGAAGACTTGTAACTTGCATAAAGTTTTGGCCTTGAGAGCTTCTCCAATGGCACAGTCAGTAATCAGCAGGACCCCTAGTCTTTCAAGCAGGACTGAAGGCACAGCGAGATAAGATCATGACCACTGGAAGTGGACAGTGCAAATGGTCTCAAGTGAGCAGTGACTGGCTTTCTAGACTAGAATACAAGCTCTTCGAGGGCAGGGGCTTCTCTTATTCATCACGGTACCCCCAGAGTCTGGACTAGTGCCTGGCCCACAGTCTCAATGCCATAAACAGGTGCTTAATAATTAAAGAGAAGGTTTAGATAAGTATTAGAACTTGGCTAATGGCCTCCACAGGGAAGAACTATAGGCAAATTCATGAATTTGCCTCCTGTTAACATGTTAATTTGGGGACAATCATTGTACGAGAGCAACTCTGCAGTTAAAATCACGGAAGACTGGTGAAAATCAAACATACTTGGAAAACCCAACCCAAACACAATTTAATTGAGTAAGTGGCCACTAATGACCTGGAACCAAGGCCCGACCTCTTCAATAAAAGGGATAATTCACCCGTGTGTGTGCTCCTGGTTCTGCACTAATGCTGGGACTTTGGTCAGTTTCCACCTTTAGCTGGAGGGGCTGGGCCAGTTGGGAACAGGGCACCCACAGGGAGCAGTAGAGGGTGATGAAGCCCAGGAGGAGGGCAGCCAAGTCTCAGCTGGCAGTAACATCAAAGAGGGATTTCAGGCTAGCAAGCCTGATTCTGAGCAAGTGACAGCCATATAACTGGAACGGTGCGGTGGAGGGGGGGCGGTTGCAGATAAAAAATCCATCCTGACTAAAAATACCCTGATGACTGCCAACATAAAGGAAATTCTCACCATTAATGTCATCCTTGGGTTTGAATTCTTGAGGATCCCTGTTAAAATGAGAGGTCCTTCTCAGAAGGGGAACTATTTAGTTTTTCTCTGGGAAGGAACATGATGACCTGCTCACTGTGGTCCGAATAGCTGGGGGGCTTCTGTGAGGAGTGACCCAGGCTGACTAAGTATATAGACTAGGGGGATACTGCCTGGGGTGGGCCATACAATGGGTCCTGGCTAACTGGTGGCCTTAGGCTTTCAGGGACAGGAAAATGTGCCCAAATATTCCTGGACTCAGTGTAAAGAAACCAAACTCCCTGAGTGGGCAGCTTTGAGTAGCAGAGTTTATGACAGAGGAGATTGTTTTCTCCTGCTCTTCTTGGTAAACACAAGCAAACTGTTCTGAAGAGGCCGCAAGGAGCAGTAATCTATATATGTCCAAGCCCGACTGGGGGTATCTATCTTCAGTGCTTTCCCGTCCCAAGGATCTTGTTTGCATGCTCATCAAAGCATCCTCCCTGGAAATCTCCTCCTCAAGTCCTACTGATTCACTGCTAAGTTGGCATAGGTGAGAAATTGAAGGCTCTGTGACTGATAAGGGGTTGATGGGTTCTCCTTCCCCGTGGTAATTTCTTTTTACCAAG
This sequence comes from Mesoplodon bidens, assembly GCF_964165515.1. Taxonomy (NCBI): domain Eukaryota; kingdom Metazoa; phylum Chordata; class Mammalia; order Artiodactyla; family Ziphiidae; genus Mesoplodon; species Mesoplodon bidens. The sequence goes on along the minus strand of NC_138163.1, from coordinate 47,279,552 downwards.
AGCCTCCTGCTGACCCAAAGGAATGAGTCCAGTGGGGGAAATGCCAGGCAGGAGGTCAGGTTGCTGGGGGGAGCTTTCTTTGGCCATTTTCCACCACTCTCTGTTGGCAGTTGCCTTCTCTGCCTGTGTAGCAGGCGACCCTGGCGGCAGACACAGTACTCGCACCAGAGCTGGCCAGGGCAGCCCTTGCCCCTCAGCACCCCTCCTTCTTGCCCTTGTAAAACTGGCAAAACCTCAGCCCCAGAACCCCACTCTAGCCTGACCAGGTGATGGCCAACTGCTTGATACCAGGCAGAGCTGGGCCGATGGAGGGAGGCAGGGGAGTAGGGCTGGGCAGGTTCCCCCACCCCCGTGGCTCTGTTGTGAGGTGCTGACAGCTGAGAGAGGACCTGAAACCAGTTAGCCTGGGGCTCCCAGCCAGCAGTGTATTTTCATCTTGTTTTGACTGGGACTGTCCTCCTCTGTGTAAACACGTCCATGTCAAGGGGAAGAAAATGTAGAACGGCTTAAAATAGGTGGGTGGAATGCATCCCACCCATGAATCACCAGCTCAGGGAATGCCCTGCAGGTAGACCTTGCTTTAAGCAAACCTGACATATGAAAACCTTAATTCAACAAGAAGGCAGGGATGCACCGCTGTTAGGTCTTGACCTATCACTGAGGGATCTCAAAGCCACATCTGGTCCAAATAATAACTTCAGTAGCTCCCATGTACTGATTACTTAGCAGGCACTGTGCTAAGAGTATATCCATTAGCCTTTTGAACGTTGTCAAGAGTTATGGATAACTGATAGTAGGAATTGGGTATCGTATTATCATTATGCCCATTTTGTGGATGAGGAAACTGAGGCTCAGACAGGTTAAGTGGCTTGCCTAGAGTTACCTAGCTCGTAGTGGCAGAGGAGAGATGTGAACCTCTGGGGTGTGATTCTAAAGCTCCAGGCTGTCTCGATCTGGGCATTTAGCTTTGTCTTGAGATTTCTAGGCAGGGCTGCATTCTTGGCATGAATGTCCATTCGTGCTGAACCCCCTTCATCACAGTTTGCAGGGGAATGATTAACAGGCCTTTATCAGGGTGAGGGTGGGGAAGCCCCCCAGGTGGGGGCTGGTTCTTTCCACTGACTAAAGGATTCCCATAAGGGGGGCCCCCCTAGCATGCCAGGATGGGATGGATCTGCATTTCATTTCAGGCCTGGCAGACTGTATAAGGGCAACTGCTTGACCAGACACAGGGAAGGCCCCTCCTAATTGCAAATAAGTACAAACTACTCAACACCAGGCTGGGGTAGGGACAAAAGACTCAGTATAATCCAGTATAAGGAAAGACCAAATGTAAACACGTATTTTGAAAAAAAAAATGTCACCGATCACAATGTTGGTGCAGGGCTGGCCCCCAGGCTAAACTGTGAAGTAGGAGTGTGTCTTCAGAACCTTCCTGCTTCCTTTTCAGGTACCTTCCTTCTGACTGTCACTGCAGGTGACCTGTGCCCTCCTGCTGCCTAGGGTTCCATGGGGCCCCTCACTACTGTTTGCAGCTGCCTGTCTTCCCTAGCAATGCCCCCTTTAAGGGGGACTCTTAGTCTCCCTCCCCCAAATCATAAGTACCCAGCCCATCCTAAAGGACAAATTGGGGAGATGTGTTTGTGTAAGTGGTAGGTAGTAGCTTAACAGGTTTTCCCCAGATCATGGGGCTCTAACCCTT